>NW_024466824.1:0-1435789 GCF_017591425.1 Ochotona curzoniae
AAGATTGGTAAGTCCTTGGGCCCCAGGTTCCTGGCTTCTGGCTTTGGACTGGCTCAGCTCTGGCCACAGCGGCCACTTGGGGAGTAGACCAGAGGATGGAAGATCTCTCTCTCAGTCTTTCTGGTAAGTCTGCTTCTCAAAAATAAATCTTAAAAAAAGAAAAGAATCACAGTATTTTTAGAACAGTAAATTGCCACAGAAAACTTCCTCTCGGCCCAGTGCAATCATCTCGTTTTTTGGAAATGAGGGACCAGATCGAGAGGTGTGGCCAGTCCTGGGTCACGGCATCTGTCCATGTGAGAACCAGGAACAACCTGGGCTCCTGCCTTCTCCCACTCACACCGCGACGTTCTCTTCGCATGAACTGGGCCGCCCTGTTTGATCCGAGCAAGCCGTGGCACCAGGGGAGCTGTTGGCCGTCGGGAGGCCAGCAGTGAGGGGAGGGTGTCCATGCAGACCGTGGGGTGTGCCACACAGTTCCAACCAGAGCCCTCTGCATTCCCACCACTCTACTGGCACTCACGTAACTTCTGATGACTCCCAGCTTGAGTCAAGAGTCGTTACCTCCCTCCCGGGAGAGTACCTTACGAGCACTTTGTATCCTAAAAGTGCATATTCACAACTTTTACAAGATTTCAGGGCGCCTGTGAAAACACATACAACCCACATGTCCCTTCCCCTGTCTCCCCGCTTCCTATCACCTCAGTTAAAGGACCAACACAACACACTCCAATGTCTGGGTCTTACCTGGATTTCCTCAGTTTTCCCTGACGTCCCTTTTAAACTGCAGGACTCCCTCCAGGTCACTCAGACTGCCAGGCAGCCCCTCGAAGGGGTGCCAGTCTTCCCCAGCCCAGCCAGCACTGCACCGAGGCAGCCCCTCGAAGGGGTGCCAACCTTCCTCCAGCCAGCACTGCACCGAGGCAGCCCCTCGAAGGGGTGCCAGCCTTCCCCAGCCAGCACTGCACCGAGGCAGCCCCTCGAAGGGGTGCCAGTCTTCCCCAGCCCAGCCAGCACTACACCGAGGCAGCCCCTCGAAGGGGTGCCAACCTTCCTCCAGCCACCACTGCACCGAGGCAGCCCCTCGAAGGGATGCCAGCCTTCCCCAGCCAGCACTGCACCGAGGCAGCCCCTCGAAGGGGTACCAACCTTCCTCCAGCCAGCACTGCACCGAGGCAGCCCCTCGAAGGGGTGCCAACCTTCCTCCAGCCAGCACTGCACCGAGGCAGCCCCTCGAAGGGGTGCCAACCTTCCTCCAGCCAGCACTGCACCGAGGCAGCCAGGCGGCCACTTGCTCACTCTGCACATTCGGACTCTTCAGACTTTCCCGATTCAAATAGAAAGATTTTAAAGTTCATTTCACCAGGACAGCTCGGACCGTGAGAAGGACCATACAGACACATGGCCACATTGCTCAAATGGAAGGTCTCCCTCCCTCCTAGCTTGATGAAACTTTGCCCTCAAGTCTAAACCTTACCTTTGTGGCACAGTGGGTTAGCTGTCAATTGCAGTGCTGGCTTCCTACATGAACACCAGTTTGAACCCCAGCTGCTCCACGCTAATGTGCCTGGGAAAAGCGGCAGAGGATGGCCCAAGCACCTGAGCCCTGTCACCCCTCTAGGAGATCTGAGGGAGTTCCAGGCTCCTGGCTTCAGCCTCGCCCAACCTCAGCAGTTGCAGGCGCTCGGGAAATAAACCCTCCGGCGGAAGGTCTTTCCGTCTCTTCCTCTCTTTATTTCTGCCTTTCAATTAAATAACATCTTTAAAGAAATAAAAAAAATAAGAAAAATGTCTAAAGCTTATTAGGCATTTAAAAGTATTTTACCTTTTACAGTAACTCCCTTAAAAGAAAAAATATATTTAATCCATGACAACTTGAAATATCGAAAAGAAAAAAAGAGACGAGAGAGAAAGGGGGAGACAGGGGAAAGAGGGAGGCGAGGGGGAGAGAAGCGCTAAAAACCCGGCACTCAACAGAGACAAATATCCCGACCTCAGGGTACCGCCGCATGTGCGTACAGGCACGCACACGTACACCTGTGAACACTGATGCAATTTTCTTTCTTTATTTAAAGGTTTATTTATCGGAAAGTCAGATATACAGAGAGAAGGAGAGACGGAAAGAAGATCTTCTGTCTGCTGGCTCACTCCCCAATGGCTGCAACAGCTGGAGCTGAGCTGATCCGAAGCCAGGAGCTCTTCTAGGTCTCCAAAATGGGTGCAGGGTCCCAAGGCTTTGGGCCGTCCTTGACTGCTTTCCCCAGGCCACAGGCAGGGAGCTGGATGGGAAGTGGAGCAGACAGGACACGAACTAACATCCATATAGGATCCCAGTGCATACAAAGTGAGGACTTTAGCCACTAGGCTACCACATCAGACCCCCTTTACATAACTTTAAAAAGCAAACATGTATCATAATTTTATTTGCCAATTTATACTTCTAATAACCATTCTGAATTTTTTCAACGTTTATTTGAAAAGCCGAATATCAGTGAGAGAGAGAGAGATCTTCTATCTGCTGATTCACTCCCCAGATGCCCACAACGGCCTGGGCTGGTGTAAGCTGAGGGCAGGAGTGGAGGACTCCAACTGGTCTCTGCAGTGGACCGCCAGAGCCCAGGCGCTCCAGATGTTGTCTGCTGAGAAGAGGGGCGCCCGGGGACAGGAGGTCGGACCACGGCCAGGAAATCAGCAGCCCGTGGGAATGTTGGCTCCTGCCTCAGCTGCTCTGCTGGCAATCCAACTCCCTGCTAACGAGCCTGGAGAAGCAGTGGAAGACAACCCCGAATGCTTAAGCCCTTGTCACCGTGTGGCAGACCTAGTCGGAGCTCTACGTTCCTGGCTTTGGCTTTAGACTTACAGCCAGCTGGGAAGTGAACCAGCGTAGGAACAATCTCTAACTCTGCATTTAGGATAAATGCATACAATTTTAAAAAGATTTATTTCATTTTATTTTTTAATTTTTACTGGAAAGTCAGATATACAGAGGAGGAGAGACAGAGAGGAAGATCTTTGTCTGCTGATTCAGTCCCCAAGCTGCCGCAATGGCCAGAGCTAAGCCAGTATGAAGCCAGGAGTCCGAAGCCTCCTCCAGGTCTCCCACACGGGTGCAGGGTCCCAAGGCTTTGGGCCGTCCTCGACTGCTTTCCCAGGCCACAAGCAGGGAGCTGGATGGGAAGTGGAGCTGCCAAGATTAGAACCGGCGCCCATATGGGATCCCAGAGCACAAGGCGAGGACTTTAGCCACCACACTACCGCGCCGAGCCCTGTCATTCAAAATTTTAATGGCGTGTCCCTCCTGGCCTCCAGCCTTCCAGTGCTGCCGTGGCGGTAGGCACCCTGCTTCCCACCTTTTGTATCTGACCTGTTTTGTTTAATTTTCTTTAGGCAAGCTCAGAGTTGTGAACTTTTCACAACAATGTACTTCACAGGTTTACTTCTACCCATTTTTTGCTGGGTCCTCACAAGACCACTTTGATTTTTGATAATTTACAATCTTTAGATCTAGGATTAAAACAACTTTGTCATCTGTTTGTTTACTTCTGAAACTGTTACATAACTTTGATGTCAATTCTCTGGTTGGCTGGCGGTTCTCTGATATGTTTTGCAAATACTTTTAATCTTCCAGTACTTCCAAAGAAGCTTTCATTTCTGCTACCAAGTTGTTTAATATCCAAGAGTTTTTCTAAATTTTCAGGATGTCTTTTTTTTTTTTAAACGAGATCTTATTTTGTGTTGATGCCTTCTTATCTGCGGATCTCAGTGATGGCTGTAAAGAACTTCTTCTCCCTGTACAGTCTGTCTCCTCTAAGTTTTTCTTCTGTTTAGTCGTTATTAGTATTTTTTACTATGAAATGCTTTCCTTGGAGGTGTGGCAATTCCTGTGTTCCTACTCAAATATACAACTGGGGGTTCGAAAGAGCTGGTGAGGAGCTCTGAGTACATGTCTAGTGTACTGTGGGATCGGGCTGAAGTTTTTTAACTCCCCAATGTTAGTATTTGTTTAGTCTTTTCTTGTCAACAGATAAAACTCCTTGGGGAACATCTATCCCAAACCCGCTTTGGGAGTGAAGGCCCAGCTCGGTGCTAGAGGGACACGGCGAGTGGAAGGGGGGGGGGTGTGGTGTGTGTGTGTGTTTGTGTGTGTGTGTGTTGACTTCGCTACAGCTGTCCTCCCCCACGGTGCTAGCTGCCCTCGCACACACAGGTCTGGGGTTTGTGGGCCTTGAGTTGGTAAAGCTTCATATGCCTCCCCAACAACCAAAGTGAACACTATTCATAGGGAGAAAGAATGAATGACAAAATTAAAAAAGGTCACTCATTCCTAAGCAAGGCTGAGCACCAAGCTGCTACCCCTGATGGCTCGAAATGCTCTTCTCCCCAGCTTCTTGGACACACACACACACCCCCCTCAGGACTGTTCAGGAGAGGGAGGGTACAGGTGGATCAACTGGTTTGCAAATGCCAGGATCCCATACGGGCGCCGGTTCCTGTCCTAGCTGCTCCACTTCCCATCCAGCTCCCTGCTTATGGCCTAGGAAAGCAGCAGACGGCAGCCTGAAGCCTTGTGTCCCTGTATCCACACAGGAGACCCGGAAGAAGCTCCTGGCCTCTGGCTTCGGATCTGCCCGTCTCTGGCTGTTTGGGGAGTGAACCTGTGGCTGGACCAAAGATCTGTCTTTCCTTCTCTCCATAAATCTGATCTGGCTTCCCAATAAAACAAAACAAAACATTTTAATTCTTTATTTTTCATGATATAGTCCCTTAGACTCATTCCCCCTTGCATACTCCCTACTCCCGCCCCCTACCTATATATATATATATATATAATTTTTTTTTTTAAACAGCTGTTGTGAGGTTTAGGGTCGGTCTTACGCTTCTTTCATGGGTAGATGGTAGGACTTCAGGGTTGTCGCCAGAGTTTTGGTGCAGTGACTAACCCTAAATGCTCCCCGAGTTCTGCTGGCTTCACATAGTCTTTTTGGTTAAATCTACCAGAAATGCAAATGGCTTATCAAGGTGGCCCTACAGCTTGCTCCGTCATCAATGAGACCATAAGTCACCTGTCACTGAAATTCCACCCCATTCCCTTACCGCCTTGGGGAACAACCTGAACATGCCCAGCTATACCGGCCTGGTTTCTACTGAGCTAACTCACCTTTATCCCTCTGCTGCCCCAGGATTTCTTTTTTATCCAATCTTCCTTATAGTTTTAAAATAAGGATGATCAAAATAGGCACATTTGGTATGCTTCCAACTCTTTAGTCTGTAATTTGACTTGTTTTACTAAAATCTCCCTCAAAGTGTCCCTACAAACTGCTGTTCAAACAATACACCCCTAACTCAAGCCCTGTGCTCCCCCTTAAGGGTCCAGGCTGCTCCAAGGCTGCCGGACATGACGCATGAGCGAAGAAGCAAACGCAGCGAGCAGAGGCCGTGTGGCCCGAGCAGTTAACACACGGCCAGGGGCCCTGGCAGGGCCGAGTGTCCCCCAGGACAGAGCAAGGAGCTCCCAGAGAGGGGGTGCTACGGCTCTGACCTATTCAAACAGCTCTGAACCAGCCGTGGCTGACGTCAGCACCGCGCCTCCCACTGCTCTGAGAGGCACCAAGTGTAGCCAAGCCCCGGCTCTGGTGAGTCGCCCTGGCTGGTTCTTGGCTTCCCAGCGCCAGTTTGGAAGGTGCTAGGTCAGCCAGCTCCTGCAGCCCACTCCAGGTCTCAGTGTGCCTATTCTCCCTGAACCTGCGGGCAGGTGTGGCAGGTGTGTTCCAAGGCACACTCTAGTGCTTTTTAGGGGATCCGTGAGGGAGAGGAACTAGGTGTACCATCTTTACTCAGAACCTATTTGAAGATAACCCCTTTACTCAGAGACAATGAGCACAACACGCTCTTTCTAAAGGGCACAGCATGGTGGTTTCAGGATATTCCCAAACGTGGGCAGCCGTCATCAATGAGTCTAATGTCAGGACACTTCTCTCCACCAAGAAACTCCACACCGAAGAGCAAGCAACTTTCTCCCTCCACAGCCCCTGGCAGCCGTGGCTCTACTTCCGCCTCTCAGGAGTGCCCGACGCTGGACAGTTCACATAAACGGAATCCCATCTGGCTCTTCTACTTCAGTCTTTCCTTTAGCAAGATGCTGTGATAGGTCAAAGGTCATCTGTGTGGTCATCAGCACTTCACTGCTTTTATGCTGATATTTCCCCGTATGGTCACAGCACATTTTGTCTATTCCCCTCAAGAGCGGACAGATGGATCCCCAGCTTGTTTCCGCTTTGGGGCTATTGATGAAGAATGTTGCCATGAACGTTTGTATGGACATGTCTGCATTTCTCCCAGGTGCACATCCGGGAGCAGATCTGCCGAGTCACACGGTACCGCCGCCTTCAGCCCTGCTGGGCATCAACATGGTACCCCGCCGCCTTCAGCCCTGCTGGGCATCAACATGGTACCCCGCCGCGTTCAGCCCTGCTGAGCATCAACATGGTACCCCGCCGCGTTCAGCCCTGCTGAGCATCAACATGGTACCCCGCTGCGTTCAGCCCTGCTGGGCATCAACATGGTACCCCGCCGCCTTCAGCCCTGCTGGGCATCAACATGGTACCCCGCCGCCTTCAGCCCTGCTGAGCATCAACATGGTACCCCGCCGCCTTCAGCCCTGCTGGGCATCAACATGGTACCCCGCCGCGTTCAGCCCTGCTGGGCATCATGCTGGGCTTGTCTTCCCAAGTGGCTGCACCGCCACATCCCGGCCAGGGACCAGCGTGCTGTGCAGCCATCACTGCTTACCGTCTTTGTATCTCACCTGGGCAGGTAAGAGCTATGTCACACTGTGGCATCATTTGTAGTTCTTTAGTGCCTAAAAACTGACAAGCATTTTTTTCAAGTGTTGACTGGTTTTCTGTATTTCTTTCGAGAAACAACCTTGGCCCATTTAGAAACAGCATGTCTTTTCTATTAGGCAGTTCTAAGAATTCTTTTCATTTTCTTGGGACAAGTCCCTATTTAGGTGATTTAGCAGATTTTTTCTACTTTTTTTTTTGCCCTCCTCACTTTGTAAATGGTGTCCCATGAAACAAAAGGTCTCAAATGTTGAAGTCCAACTGATCTGTTTTTTAATTGCTCATACTTTTGATGTCATATCTAAAAATCCTTTGCCAAATCCAAGGTCAGGGAGATTTAGCTCTGTTTTCTTCTAACAGACCTAACAATTTTAGCTCTAACATTTAGGTCTTGAATCATTTTTAATTTTCAAACTGTTTTACTTAGAAATTTAGCTGACAATTTTGAATTCATTTTTGTATCTGACATGAAGCAGGTCTCTTAACTTCATTCCTTGTCAATTTGACTATTCCTTTCCAGTTTGACTCTTCTTTTCCTGTTGAACTGTCCTGGTCTGCCTGTTAAAAACCAATCAGCCATTCAGGGCAGGGGTTTACTTCCAGTTGCAATTTTATTCCATTAATTTATGTGCTTATCTTAACTAGCTTTGCAGTAAACTTTAAAATTAAGAAGCGTGAGCCCTCCAACTGCGTTCTTTGCCAGAACTGGCTGTTACGTGTACCTAGCATTTTCACAGGGACTTGAGAGGTTAGTTTTTAATCTTTATTACTTTTAGACTTTGAATGTATGGCCAGTTGGTTGATTTTAACATGACTTCGAAGACACTATCTTCGAAAAATTATTTTATTAGTGTTAACACTTCTGTTCCATGTCAAAGACCAATCTATTCTTCTGCCATTAACAACACATTTAATTAGTTTTATAAAAGCTCTTGATACCTAGCAAGTCAAACCTCTCCTGATTATATTTCTTCTTCAGGTAGTTTCTTGGCCATTTTCATTTGATTTCAAAATCACCTGCTATATGCTTCAGCCCAAATATCCCAGCACTGTGTGACATTTCTAGATTTATCAAGGGACTCAGGAAATTATTATTATTATTAGAGAGGCACCCCCACAGCTCTCACCTGCTAGCTTACTCCCCAGGCTCCCCAAAGACCAGGCCGGATCAGGCTTACAACCCATGTCTCCCACCTGGGTGGACCCAGCTCCTGGGGCCGTCACTGCAACCCCCCAGGACTCACACTCAGCAAGCAGTGGGAGCAGGCTGGAACCCAGGTTCTGAGACATAACACGCAAGTATTTTAACTGCTAAGCCAAACACCCACTCCAAAGACCTTCCAGCATTATAAATCTTAGATTTGGTCCCCAGGGTCATAATATTTCTTTCCATTCACTCAAGGCTTTCCATTATGTTCCTGTATCTTAAGTCTTGCTGTGTTTTTCATTTAGGTTCTCTACATTCATCTATCAAACAGTAAGGTCCAAAAGTAACACTTATACATGAAATTTGGAGCCCTCCCCATGCCTTAGTGCAGTTCCATGAGACTCTGTGCTTCTGGGTTTTACTCTGAAAGGGGCTCTCTTTTCCAGCTTATCTTTCTATACCAGTCTTGACACCAGGCACCACATCTATCTACACCAGCCTAAACAGCCTAAGGTGTCCAATGGGGAAAAAACAAAAGCTAATTCAGTAGATTTCTCAGATAGCTTTATCATTTGAAAATAAAGTTTCCCTTTGCCTTCCCAACATTCCTATCTAATCTTTTTGTCTTGTGTTACTGCATTAGCTAGAAAATGTAGGAAAAAAAAAGTGTATGACTTTAGTAAGATGACTTACAGTCTGATCTTTCGCTTTTAAATATGAAGGGAGTCCCTAATAGTAAGGAATTTTTATTCCAAGATTACAAACATGTAAAGAATGGATAAACAAAAACAAGACTTACGGCACTGAAATGGTGCGGTAACAGGTTAAGTCACCGCCTGCAAAGCTGGCATCCCTTATGGGTACCGCTCTTTCAATCCAGCTTCCTGCCAACGTTCTTGGCAAACAAGAACGTGGCCCAACACCTTGGGCCCTTGCACTCGTCTAGGAAACAACGCAGGTAAGGCTTTGGTCTGGCCCAGCCCTGGCTACTGCAGTCATTTGGGGAGAGAACCAGCAGACAGAAGCTCTCTCTCCTTTGTGCTGTAAGTAAATAAATAACATCCCCCCAACCGCTTTTTGAAAGGCAATCATAGAAACAGAGGGAAAGACAATGAGGTTTTGAATCTGTGGGTTCCCTCCCCATGTGGCTGCACTGATTCAGGCTGGGCCCAGGTGGATGCCAGGAACCTGGAACTCCCCACATCTGAGTCCCCCATAATGGCAGGTCACATGCTGCCGTTTTCTTCAGTATGTTACAGAAGGAAGTTAGAGCCAAAGTGGAACAGCTAGGAATTGAACATCAGATGGTGACTTAATCTGATGTTCCACAACGTTGGCAGCAAAGACTGCATTTTGCACATGACTGACTTTTCAGCTCCATTCAGATGACCAGCTGTTCTCCTACCACCTATTACAGTGATAACTTATAACAAATACACTTCCTAATATGGAGCCGTGCCTTTGTTACTGAGGCAACTCTACTTGCTAAAGGGTACAGGCCAGTTTATTCTGACAGGTGTACGCTGGGCTCTCTGTGACACACGGCACCCCCAGGGACTCTCTGTAAGTACCACACCAGGCACAGCACTGTCCTCCTTCCCTCCAAGGACAGCCCATCAGCACTCAGGGAGGTTCCTTTTGGTGCCAGGCAGAAGGCAAGGTTCTAGAGGTACAGGATGGACCAGACAGACTCCTGTGATCTCACAGGGCTCCCAGCCTGGCATGAGGCACACAACAGCCAAAGGATGATTAAACGCATGAGTAAAGTAAGCATGCTGTCCCCAGGGGCCTGTAAAACACTATACTCTCTTACAAGGTTCCTGAAAAGGCTATTCTTAAACAAAGAGCAGAGAAAAGTGACAGAGGGGCCTTCAGAATTCTAGTCCTTATCTGAAAAGAAAACCTATGGGAAGATCTTGGCAGGGACCGCATACTGGATGGCGCTGGCCTTTTGGTCTCAAGAGTCAAGCCCAGGGAAGTTAAGCAAAAACATTTAAAAAATGTATTTATTTATTGGGCCTGGCACGATGGCGCAGTGGTTAAGGTCCTCGCCTTGCACGCCCAGGATCCCATATGGGCACTGGTTCTATCCCAGCAGCCCCGCTTCCCTTCCAGCTCCCTGCCTGTGGCCCGGGAAAGCAGCCGAGGATGGCCCAAAGCTTTGGGACCCTGTACCCGCGTGGGAGACCCGGAAGAGGCTCCTGGCTTCGAATCTGCATAGCATCGGCCGTTGCGCTCACTTGGGGAGTGAATCATCGGACGGAAGATCTTCCTCTCTGTCTCTCCTCTCTGTATATCTGCCTTTCCAATAAAAATAAATCTTTTTTAAAAATGTATTTATTTATTGTATCAGAAAGGCAGATTTACAGAGAGAAGGAGAGACAAAGATCTTTCATCTGCTAGTAAATTTCCTAAAGGGCCACCATGGCTAGAGCTGAGTTGATTTGAAGCCAGGAGCTTCTTTGGGTCTCCCACGCGGGTGCAGGGTCCCAAGGCTTTTGGCTGTCCTTGACTGCTTTCCCAGGCCACAAACAGGGAGTTAGATGGAAAAGTGGAGCAGCTGGGATACGAACCAGAGCCCATACAGGATGGCTGTGTTAGGAGGTGGAGGACTGGCCAGTAGAGCCATTGTACTGGCTCAATGGGAAGTATTTTAAAAAGCATGAGAGAATATGAGGAGGAAGTGGTGCCTCCTGGCTGTTCTGTGACTGCCCCATTCTGCCAGAGAAACAACCAGAATACTGCAGCAGGTGTTCTGATGGAAGAACCAGACCCTCCCTGCCACTGAGACAGCATTTGGAGAGAAAGCGAGTGGAAAGAGCAACACAACGGCAACTCAGCCCTAGCTCCTGCCTCCTGCTCCCTGCAGGCTCCTGGTCCCAGCTGACACAGGAGCCATTGCAGGAGACCCTGGAAAAGGCTGTCGGCCCGCAGCATGCCCAGGGCTCAGCAGGCAGGGCTGTGGGAACCTGGGACTCCTGCTCCTGGCTCCCCTAAGCACTCCGCCCTAGCAGGCAGGGGAGGGGTGGGAGGGAGGTCTGAGGCTTGCTCCCCAGAGAAGCTCTAGGCTCTGGCAGAAGTCAAGAGGGCTGAGCCGCCACTGTGCTCACCACTTGACAAACACAAGCCCCGGGGCCAGCTGGACGGCTATTTTGGTCTTAGCAACAAAACGGAGAAAACATTTCTCTGAACCTAACCCTTCGCCAACTCCTACCGTGCCCCACCTTCCAGAAGAAAAAAGTGCTGTGTGTACAGAGGGAAAGGATGGAGGGGTGGGGGGGCAGATTCTATTTTTTTTTTTTCACAATAAAGAAAAGTCAACAGGATGTTCTCCAAAGCTACAAATATACTTTTTCAAACAGTAAATATCTCCATTAGCAGCATGATGCCAGTTAGCTAATTCTGTCTCAGTATAAAACCCTTCCCAAAACACTCCTGCTCTTGTGTAATGTCTATTTACAAAAACAGCACTTTTGCATGTTGCATTTGCTAGGTTTCTCAATCTTTTGTTTCCTCACCCCCTCCACGGCAGGGGCAGAGACAAGAGGCAGGCCCAGATGGCAGAAGGGTGGGGATCCCCTGGCCACCCCAGCAGCGCTCTCAGCCAGGCCTCCACTTACCCTTACAAAGGACAGTGGAATCAAGTGGAAGCAGAAGCACGCTGCCCTGGAGTCCTTGGCCTCTGCAGGGCGTTACTACCTAACCCGAATGCGCCTGGGCCTGGCTGGGGAGGGGGCATGGGGGTGGAAAAGAATCCTGAACCGACTCTGTCTACCCTACCCTGACTCGCCCTTGTAGCTCTGGCTGGCCAAGGAGGTGCTGGGAGGGGGAGGAGGAGGGGAGAGGAGGGAGGTGAGAAGGGAGGGAGGGCTCAGGGAAGAGTGGGCGGCAGTGGATAGTGGCTGAAATCCTGGCTCCCCGGGGAGTGGTCTGGGCCTGAGTCACTGTCTCGGCAGAGCAGGAAGGTGGGCGAGAGGCAGCAGCTTCTGCAGGCTGGAAGGACAGGCCCTCCCCGCCTGACCCTTCTGCTACTCCAGCCTTGGGTTGCTGCCTGCACTGGTCCAGGGGCCCCCAAGGTTACTGCCACCTTAGCAATCACAGAAAGGGCCAGGGCAGGGCTTATCCAGAGTCATCTGGCTCGGGTTGGACAGCTGCTTGCTGCATGCCATCCTCTATCTGAAGGGCCAGCTGGCCACAACACCAAGGGCCACGGCAAGTTCAGCAGGGGCATGAGACCCCCGGGAGCCAGGGTGAAGTGCGGAGCGGAGGAGGGGTGTGAGCCAAGCTGGATGACATCCATTTCAATGCCTATTCCCACAAGTGTCCGGCCCCACCCCAGGCCTCTTCTTAAATTGAATCCAAACCCAAAGCCAGGGCACATGGAGCATGCTGCCAGCCCGAGGAGTGGGTTTAAAAATAAAAGATATGACTCTGTGCTTTGGCTGCCTTGCTCCTCGGACCACAACAATCCTCTGGCTCAGCTGTGAGCTGTCCTTCCGCACCATTGCCCCGGGATGACCTCTGCACAGGAGACGGTATGAATCCCACCATGCTCAGTCACACGACAGCTGGACGCTCATGCGATCGAGGCGACCACTCACTGAGCAGCTATCAGTGCCAGGGTCTACGGCAGGTGCACGCCAACTACGGCCTCATAACGCGGCCCACTCCCACACCTCACAGCAGACACGGCTCTGGAGGAGGGGCTGGGCCACGGAGCTACAGAGCCTGGCTCAGCCGATGACCAGCTCGAAGACCTGGTCTAATCCTTCCAGGTCTCAGGGTTCCTTGTCATCAAGACAACAGCCTACTTCTCTCACAGGAGAGCTGTGCAGATGAAATGAGTTGCACACCTCAAACAGCCCCTGATGGCTAGTACACAGCCTATATTTGGTGTGAAGGAGATGTCGGCGGCGTTTGGACAGCAATGATAATAGGACCGAGGCCCAGAAGGGGTGACGGACAAAGCAATATAGAGATGAGCACACCCTCGAGAATGATCGGGAAGCCTGCAGTTAATTTTTTTTCCTGTTTTGGGGGCAGCAGCAGCCCCACACCACATTGTACCACAGACCGGCCCAAGTTACATTCGGTAACTGTCTTAAATAGTAAGAAGGATTTGTGAGGCTGATGCAACAACATAAAAGGTCAAGAAAAGAGAAAAAGACAGACAATCCAAGGAGGCGCGCGTGTATGTGTGTACGTGTTGGGGGCTGACAGACAATTCATCACCTATTATCTTCTTCTATAAGACGGGATGGGGAAGAAGATGGAATTTTCCATTTTCTAAGAGGGAGAAGAGGCATTGTGAAGCGACTCGCCCTGCTCACTCAACAAGCCAAAAAGAAACCTCCAGAGGCCTGTTTCCACTCTGACAGCCGGTGGCGGCTCAGGTGCAGACTTGGAGCGGTCTGAGAGCAGAGCAGGGCTCCTGGCTTGCAGCGTCTGCGCTTCCTTCCGCTCCTGACCTGAGGGACCAGAAGATGCCGTCACACCCCCTTTCCCTCTTCTCTGAACATCTGCCCCTGGAAAGCAGGGGAAGAAACACACAAGCAAGGAAGCAGAGTTCTAGGCCGGCTCCCTAGGTCAGCCACACCCCTTGGCCATGGAGAGCAACCACTTTCCTCGTAACAGCAGTGATGAAAAAGTAAAAAAGAATTATGGGTGCAGGTGTTTGCCTTAGCGGTTAAGTCACTGGTGGCCTACACTGGAGTGCCTGGGTTCAGTTCCTGGCCCTGGCTTCTGATCCCAGCTTTTTGCTAAAACACACCCTGGGAGGAAGTAGTGATGGCTCAAGTAGCTGGGGTTTTGCCACCTACATGGGAGACCCGGATGGAGTTTTTGGATCCTGGGTCTGGCTTCAGCCCAGCGCCGGCTGTCACGGGCAGCTGGGGGAGCAAACCAGCAGATGGTAGCTCTCTATCTTCTCAAATAAATTAAAAATTTGAAGAAGCATTATGAAATATTATAAACACTCAAAAAACTATGCAGAACACATAATAAATACTCAAGTATCTACCACCGAGCATTGTCAAACTCTTGACTTCAGCCACACTTACTGCAGCTTTTACTCTAGCAATGTCAACAGTGTAAAACCTGATGTGTCCTGAGGGCCACCCTGGCACCCGGACCTCCTCCCCTTTTGCCTTACTGAGAGCAGGGCTGGGGAACCTTTCTCCTGCCAGGAGTCACACAAAATTACCAACTTAAAAATGGGCCCACTATGGATTTATTGAATTTGGAGTTGCCCTAGGCAGGGCCAGACCAAATGATGAAGTGGGGCCTAGAGTGACCACAGCTCCGAGTCTAGTATTTACAGTTTGCATGCTTTCATTACAAAGTTTAAACCCGTAAGCAAAAGATGGTAGAGTTTCACAGGTGCAAACCTCCCCTACATCTTACGACAACCGATGCACTGCTCTGAGGCTGGCTTCTCAGACAGCACACCTGTGAGATCCACCCAGTTGGTCTGGCCCACTTTTAACTGTGACATGTCCTTCTCCATGTGAAGATGTTACAACCTAGCTCTCCACTCCCCCACGCTGGGCATTAGCAAGCAAATCGTGATGACCCAGGGCCCTGGCTGCACAACTGCAGGAGCTGCTCCGGGGGGGTAAGGGGTGCTGCTGCTCCGAAGGCACAATCTCCAACGTGCACTTCTGGCTGTGGGGCAGGTGCTTCCCACTGCTCCCACTGGTAGATGCTCGCTGGTCTGACGGCTGTGCAATGCTGCCTTACTACTGCCTCCTCCTCTGCTTTTCCCTGGTTACGAAAGCCATCAGACATATCTGTCCAGGCTTCCAGTCCACTTGGGGTTTCTGTTCTACAGGGTGACACGCTTTTCAAAACTATGAGTGAAGTTCCCTGCTGTGTTTCTTAAAACCCGGCGAGAGCCACCCACCAACCAACCCTTTCTTAACCTGGCTGGGGTCCTGGGTGACAGTCACCACCTGAGCTGCTCGTGAAGCGTGGTTCCCCCCCCCCCCAACACGGTCCATTTCCAATGATTATGGCTTGCTCATCATTTATACTGCTACCTGCTAATCTACTGTCTACATTTATCAACAATTAGTCATGATATTGATTGATGCGGGTCATTTTTCAAAAACTGAAAAAAAAGTTTCATGGAAAATATCAGAGTGTATTACATGGGTATTTACTATGCAAAAATTTTATTTTAAGCATAAATGTGTGTGGGTGCATGCACATGACTTAGGATGCAAAGGTTTTTCTAACTCTGCTACAGTCGGGAAATCTGGGAAACTACCCTCCAAGTGAGCCTGCGGGTCACTCCTCTCTCTCCCCCAGCTGTCCTGCAGGATATTGCCACAACAATCTGACTAAGCCATTGTTTGGTTACTTCCTTGCTCAAGCCTCCACTTTTCAAAAGCCTAGGCTTAGCTTCACCCCTTAGCGCACCCCTGGGAGCAGCACACAGCGTGGCCCTGGGCCAGCATGCCAGTTCTCACCACCGAACCACTGCCCATGACACCGACACCCAACTACACCGGCCTGCCGCGTATCTACACCGACGCCCGCGCTGTGCTCTTCCCTGCATACCTGCCCCATGCCACTCTTCTGCCCTGCAGCCCTTTCTTATTCCCCTACAGAAACAGCACATTCTTGCCAAGTCCAGGTTTAATTAAAACAGGAAGAGGCATATCGCCTACTCACACTCTCTCCCGATGATGCCACCGCTGATATTATCCATGTTTGATTTTTCTCTTTTTGGTCCTCAGCACTTTGCTGGACACTGGCTCAAGGTGGGGAACAACTCCCCTGGCCTTTTCAATGTCCCTGACAGCATCGATTTTGTGCATTACAGATGTTCAATGAGCATTTAATGGAAATGTATTTGTTGCACATGATCCATATGCATCACACCACAAGTTTGTCAAGAGTTCTGTTGGATGAATTAGTCATGAAAATAATAGGCTTGGGCAAAACAACTCTAATGGCTTCACTGGCAAATTTAAAGACTAGCTCAGCAGATCTGTTTCAAGACTACAGCAAGTGGAGGAACACCTTTTGTCTAGGCAGCCATGAGAATCAGACCCCTCCCCTCTCATAAGCAGCACTTGAAATGAGAGGCGGCCAGTTTCTCACACCGAGGCAGCAGAGGGGGGCTGCGGTCCGGGATCCCCACTCTCTCTAGAGCTAGGTCCATCCACAGTCACGGAGCACGAGGCTGGTGAGGCTGCCCTGGGCATCAGGCCCCACTGTGGTGAGCAACTGAGACGGCTACCAACACCCCGAAGCCTGCAGGCTTCTGCGACAACTTCACCCGTGAAAGCCGACAACCTCCTGGGACTAAGGCTATGTGGTAATATCCACGCATCCTGGCAAAGGAGAGACCTTCCTTTGGGATCCAATCACTTTGGGAATAGTCCTCCATTTTCCAAATACTCAAGGGGACCCTCAGGGATGCGGGGGTTTTGATTGTAGTTCTGCCAAGCATCTGGTGAGAAAATTCCAGCAAAGGGCAAGTGCAAGGATGAAATCAGACACTGGGTGGACAAATTCACTTCGGAAAGTTATCTCTGGGAGTGGATGTCTGGCCTTGAATTGAAATGCCCACATCTCCCAAGGGGATGGCTCTAGCCCCCCACCAGTGCAGACCCCAGGAAGCGGTGGAGGACACGAGAGTGAACCAGCAGGTGGGAATTCTGTGAGTCAGACAGAAAACACAACAGACAAAGCACACTGCAGATGTGGGACAGCAAACGGTAACCAAGGTGGGTGGGAGAGAGGGGACAGAGGGACCCCGCCTAGAACAAGTTTGCAACAAAGCACGGCTTAAGGTTTGAAACGAAACGTGATTTTAATGGTTCTGTCTGACCCAGAAGCTCATCCTCTGTTTCACTCATTGCATTCAACAGTCACCTGTCAGTCATGTGTTAACCTGGATGACGGTATGTGCACATTAACAGGAAGTTGTATTTCTCGCTCTCATGCAGCCCGTGAGAGAAGCGCTTCTGCCACCCGAGAACATGCGAGTGCTGTGGGGGAAGCTCTAAGGCTGCAAGAATAATCCAGCACAGCAGCGGACAAGGGACAACAAGGAACCTGGCTCAGAAGCCTACTTCCATGGGCACTTCATCCCAGGAAGCAGCTTGCAGATTCCCCATGTTTTACCTTACAAGCTTCCCTGAGCTGAGGCAAGTCATCAATGAAGGGAAAGAGTCTTCATTCCTAGTCTGGTGAATAGCAACCCTAAGGCCGCTAGGCCACAGGCTGAGAAGGTGACAGTCCTCATTCCCAACGAGTTCCAGACAAGCAAAGGATGAAGGACAGAGGGAGGGGCTCCTCAGTTCAGCTTGGCAGAGTGGGGTGGCAGGTTTTTGGAAGTGAAGGATGGCCTGAAGGACGAGTAAAGGCTGGCCCCAAATAAGGGGCCGCAGCATCACAGGAGTGGGAATGAAGAGGCCAGCCAGTTCCAGGAGGGCGTAGAAGCCACAGGGTGAGGATGTGGGGGTAGGTGGGAAGGCAGAGCTCAGGGGCCAACCTGCAGGCAGCCATCCTCAAGAGGCAGGCAAGGAAGTTCAGCAAGGTCTGTGTGCAGACAGACCCTATTTGCTTCACAGCTGGCCTGGGTGGCCAAGGGTCAAGCTGGGCTCTCAGTGCACATGAGATGGGGAAGACAAATCAAGGAGAGGCCAGGTGTCTGAGTAGGCCGGCCTGTGAGTGACCAGAACCCAAATGCAGACCCCACCTCCCAGTCCAGTTTATCTGCATTGTTCATCTGCACTGGGGATGGCAAGTTTCCCTCCAACCCATTTCTTTTCTTTTTTTTTTTTTTTTTTTTACTTTTATTAGAAAGTCAGATATACAGAAAGGAGAAGAGAGGAAGATTCTCCATCTGATGATTCACTCCCCAAGTGACTGTAATGGCCAGAGTTGCGCTGATCCTCAACTGCTTTCCCAGGCTTCAAGCAGGGAGCTGCATGGGAACTGGGGCCACCGGGATTCGAACCAGTGCCCACATGGGTCCTGGTGTGAGGACTTTAGCCGCTAGGCCACATCGCTGGGCCCCTTCCACTATACTTTTTCTCTAAGATCATCAACAGAACGCTTCAATACCTAGAGACAGCTGTGGGAGATAAAGCCACTCTGCTTAATTCCACCCGATCCTCTATTATAATAAAGACAGAAAAGACAAGGAAAGGAGGGAGAGAGAGGTACTGGGTGTGAGGCCAAAGACTGAATCAGCGACCTCAATGTCAAGTGCTGTCTTCCTAGTTGGTCACAGCACTGAGTGGCCCGGCTCCAAGGTGGGTGGGTGGACGGTTCAGGAAGGCGGAAGGTACCCACTAAATAAATAGGGGGTGGTGGGCTTCCTGTGCAGAAAAAGCAGGGAGTCAAGGCCTCTCAGTCTTGATGCAAAGACTGTCCAAAGGGCATCAACACTGGGCATTCCTCACTGTGGCATTTTGAAAGCCCAGCCTGGCACAGAACAATGGTTACCCTCTGGAGACCAGGGGCCACGTGCCCCTAGGCCCTATTGAGTGAGGAGTGGCACAGCCCATGCACTTGGTGAACTTGACCTTGGGCTTCAGCCTCCCATGGCGGTTCTACGTCACTCTGATCTCTTTCCCCACACCCAAGTCCAGTCCGGGATGAATGGCAGGATTCATACTGGGAGCGAGAAAACCATGCCGGGAGTGAATCAGATAGGCCCTGGCACTGGTGCCCTTGCCAGCGATTGAGCTGAGAACTGAGTGCAATTGTGCATCCGGCGCCGGTGCTGTTCCCCTCTCGGGACGACAGGTCAGGGTCCACGCAAGAGATGACGCGCGGGGAGGCCACCAACAAGAACCAGGATCTCTGCCTTGAGAGACAATGCTGCCCTTTGGGGTGTGACCCCCTGCCCAAGAGGTACCAGGACGTGCACAGGCTGGCCAATTCACCCTACTCAGCGCACACATCGTCGGCTGCTGCAGCCTTCAGCCCTCTCCCACCCCACAGGCTTTAGGAAATGGGCTACTAGCTTGTTTTCTCCAGAAACTTCCTCCAAGACAGGTGGTAGTCGTTGGCCTTGGTGTTCTCCACTCTCCTCCCCTCGTGAGTCCTGAAAGATGGGATTCAGCTTTGCAAACTAGCAACACCAAGCCAGCAACACCACCTGTTTTCTCTTGTGTGTGGTGGTGTGTGGGGGTGGGGTGTGGTGCTGTGTGAACTTGTTTTGTTACTTTGAAAACTCCAGCTCCAGGTTTTCAAGGGAGTCATTTCTTTAAGACAGGGAACTGAAGAAGTGCAACTGCCTGTTGGGCATTGGGTTGTAATGAGATAGGAAAGTTCACTTTTTCAAAGGCTCCAGCTCCTACTGGCCTCCTGGAGCAAAGAAGCAGAGCCAGAAGGAGCAGCTCCCGCCGGGCCTTATGAAGGTCCCTGCTCTGGGGCTATCCTCCGCGAGCCGGTCACAATGGTGGGACATGTGTCAGTCCAGTCGAGTTCTGGAAGCAGGGAGGGGAGGGGAAAGGTGCTGGGTTTCCGTTGGGTTTACATTTGAAAGTGTGTCCTCTGATGCTAATTGTCGTCAGGTGCTCAAGGTGAGCCAGCTGCATCTCTGATGAGGCTCCAGGGGCAACAGGTGGACCTGAGGACTATTTTGCGCCCTGTTTGCCTGATGGCTTACTGTGGGATAACTTGGCATTACCAGTCTGCACTCTGGGGATGCAGTGGCCAACAGGTCCCCACACCCTAAAAGGGGCCAGGGTTCCCCCACCTACACTTCTGAGGCTCAACAGACGTAGGCAAGTGCAATACAGTCGCATCTCTCAAGTCTGGGGTCGTGCACACACGCTTGCTGGAACCCTGACATGAACGACCGCCGAGGAAGCCCTAGGAAGGCGGACAAGCCTCCCCCACACCCCTTTTCTCTTGCAAATCTCACAGCACCCCCACAGGGGCTGGATACACGCCTTCTACACACAAACACAAACACTGAGACGCATTGTCAAGCGTTTGCTATGAGTCAGGCAGCGCGCGGTGCTGCAGTTCTAACTCTGCTCCCATCCTTGGGAAAGTTTCCACGGACATCTCGGGCTTCACTAATCCCTATTTCATCCGAGGGCGAATGAGTCCCAGGCCACACCGGGTGGGCAGGTGCGGCATGGAATTTTCTGGTCCCCTAGCCAAAGAGGCCACACAGCAGTTACGAGAAAGCGAGGGGGGTTCTCTCCCCGGTGACCCTGGCACGGAAAGGCCAGCACAGAGCCCTGAGCGGGTAGGGGTTGTCCCAGCGCGGCGGAGGGAAGTAAGACCCCCAACCCCTCCACCCCGACGACAGCGTAAAACAACAACGTCGAGTCCCCTCCCTAGAGGGGCTGAGAAGAAACGGGGTTCAGGTCATTGGAAAAGTTAGGAAACACAAGTCCGACGCGAGGGAACCCTCTGACCCATCACCTCCCAGAAACCCCGCGGAGAGAGACGCCGGTGGAAAGAACTTTCGACCACCCTCCCTCCGTGCCCCCTCTACTCCTACCCAAGACGGAGGGCCGGCGCGGGAAGACAAGGGGCCCGGGGGAACGGGCCTCGGAAGGGGTCGGGCGTACGCTCAGAAGGTCCACAGTGAAGGGGCCTCCCTCACTCACCAGCTCATGGTTTCCGAACCTGGGCCGGCCGCAGGGGTCCTCCGCCACAACCCGGTCCTCTGGGATCACTTCCGGATTCAGCCAGTCTCCAGGAAGTGACGCGCGCCCGCCCCCTCCGCCCGGAAGAGGCGGGACCCGGCGCTTTTAACGCGTTCGCTACCGTCTCACCTGCGCTTGTGTCTTGCTCTTGCTGGCCACCCTCATCTGCTGGCTCGCAGTGGTGGAGCTGGCCTCGCGGAGACCTTAACCGTCTCATCGCCCCAGTGTGTGTGTGTGTGTGTGTGTGTGTGTGTGTGTGTGTGTGTGTGTGCACACTGCACCCGCGCAGGCACTACTTGTAGCAATCAATGGAATCCTTGCCCTCTCCCGTCCAAAGTGCTCAGGGCTCTGGGTAGTTCAGGTGAAGTAGCTGAATCTGGTAGCTCCCCCGCCCCCTATCTCCCTCTGCCCATTCTTTCCGTTCCTGCATGTCCCTGATGTTTAGGGGTGTTCCTACAAGGCTCTTGATGCACTGGAGAAGCATGCAAGAAGCGTGAGTCTCCAGCCCTTGAACCCTCACAGAGCTGCTGTTCTGCAAAGGAGACGTTAAAAACCAGTCAATAGGAATGGTAATAGTAATAGGTGAGGCCGACGTGGTGGTATAGTGGGTGAAGCCCCTGCCTCTGGTGTGGGCATCCCATATAGGCACAGATTCGGGTCCGGCTGCTCCACTTCCAACCCAACTCGCTGCTTATGGCCTGGGGAAACAGCAGAGAATGGCTCAAGTCCTTCTTCAGGGGACCTCAGGTGCCTGAGGGCAGATGGGGGGTTAGCTCAACCAATGATCCTCCATCATTGATTTCTTCTGATCTGGCATGGCTAGGAGGACAGCTCTAGTGGACACAGAAAGTTGTCCCTCTCCTGTCCTGTGTTTCCTTGCTCGAGGCTCTATAGCTGGCTTGATTCAGCAGGGTCAGTGGTGGTCGCAGGGTGGGGTCTGACTCCCTAAGTGCATTACGCAAGTCACTGCGTTATTCCTCAAGTCCACACAAGAGCAGCTTTGAACAGGAAAGCAGAGGAGATGTCGCCTGGGCAGAGGACAGAGGCAGGAAGGGACGAGACAGCCCTTGCTGCTTTGTGGAGGGTGTGATGGGTGGAAGAGGAGCTGTGTGTGTGTGTGTCTCCTGGCATCCTGGCATTTCTGTGTAGCTCTCCCACCTATTCCTTGATTGCCCCACAGTGAGCATTAATATCTCCAAAAGCATTAGCCTGGGCCCCCGCTGTCATCTAGGGGAAGTGTTTTTCAGGGCTATAGGATGAGAATGGGTGAGGCCCCTAGTTTCATTCCTGTCCTATAAGTCACGGACCTCTGAAACTTGGTGTTGTCCTCTGTAAGATGAGTGATGGAGAATGACCCTAAAGTCTTCAGCATGTCTGGGGTCTGAGTCAATGGTTCTTGCTGACTTAGTACAAGTTCCTAAGATAGAGGATCCTGGAGAACTGAACCCCTGGGCCAGGACACACCTCCCTGTGGCATGCCGGAAATCAGTCCACAGGCAGGAAAGTGTAATACAGGCTGACCCTTCCCTGCAGGAAGGGAACAGAGCAGTGGGATCTGGGGATGGTGGGCGCTTTTGAGCCTGGCAAATATTGCCGCTCTCCAACAGGCTGAGCCTGGAGTGATGCGTGTTCAGGAAAACAGAGGTCTAACGTGGGGCATAGGGTTGTTTTCCAGAAGGAAAGCTACAGAAAACCCAGCCTTGTCCTCAGTCCCCTGGCCTCTCCCAGGTGCTGTTTACAGTGATGAGTCAGCAGGTGCTTCCCCACTGTCCCTGTGTGAGGCTCATCCCATCGCACAAAGATGACTTGGGTTGGGATTCTCAAGTGATTGGGCCATCTCAGGCTGCTTTCCCAGGTGCATTAGCAGGGAGCTGGGTGGGAAGCAGAGCGACAGGGGCTTGAACTGGTGCTCATGGGATGAGGTGGTAGCTTAACCTGTTGTGTCACAAAACCAGTCCTTTGGCCCTGCGTTTTCTGTGCAGTTTCATGGTCCTGATGCCTCTTGCTCTGCACCTGCTCAGTAGGTGTCCCCTAGGCAGCCAAGGCCAAGGACATGGGGTAGACCAGAGGATCAGGGGAAGCAGCAGCAGGGGTAGAAGACAGGAAATCAAGAGTCTCACACTGATTGCCCAAAAGTCAGGGTGAGGTGACACATCGAAACCCAGTAGCAGGAAGCAGTCAGGACTGGGAATACTTGTCTCGATCTAGGAGTGTCCTTCCTACTGCAGATCTCATCTTCTTTGATTGCAATGGCAAGCGTCCTGGATATATCCGGGAGGGCACATGAATGTGCCACCTTGCGCCAGCTGTGCCACCTTGGACTACTTGTCACTGGCTGCCAGGAGCATCATGTTGGACAGTCTGGATTACTGTTGGAGTTCTGCGATTAACTAGAAATGTCTGCCATGACCCAGTTATCTGATTGTGTATGTTTCACCTTATTGTTTTGTTATCAGAGTTTTTGTGATGAATTATTTATACAGCACCCACGACACACCAAGCACTATCCTAACCAGTTCATGTTTAGTCCCTGTAATAACCCTGTAAGATAGTACTATCATCATTACTGCCAGTTCAGAGTTTTCACCATTAGGGCATAGCACCTCTCTTCCACAGCTCCTGAGGTTTCTGCCACCACCTCTGCCCCTGTGTCAGGGTATAAGAGGCTCAGAAACCAACAGGGGGGTGGAGACAGGAGGAGCCCCAGGATCGGGCACCCCCAGACCTCAGTGATGGTCTGTTTCCTCCAGCCTGGGGCTGTCAGGCCCGGCAGGTGGCAGCACCTGGCCTTGGCCTGGAAGTCCTCCAGGGATCAGATGGCCCAGATGGCCAGGAAAGCAGCAACAGACGAAGTTATGCAGGGAGGACAGCCATGGGATCCAGAGCAGGAGGCCCCAGCCTAAGGCCCGCACGGGGAATCACCACACCACACCAGACCACACCATACCGCACCGCACCGCACACACCATACCGCATGACTGCTGTATCCCACCCAGTGGCAGTGCCAGGAGCCTCTGAGCTTGCATTTCATGGTGCCGGCTGTGAGCTTTTTTTTTTTTCCTCCACTCTGGAAGAATGACTAACTTTAAGGACTAAAAAAAAATGTGTTTTGATTACACTGCCTTTTTACCAACTGGGAGCATTAGTCACCGTGGATGGCTGCAGATACCAGGGAGGGCAGGCAGCAGCCCCCTCCTCCCCCTCCTGCTCTCTGATTAGCTCCCGGGCCCAGAGAGGAGACTACAGTGTACCCAGGAGGCAAAGCAATCCCCCCTGGACCACGTCGTATTCCCCAGGCATCTGGCCAAGGGCTGCCTGGAGGCGGGCTGGGAGAGTGTGCCAGCTGGAGGCTGGGGAGCCCCTGATGGGTAGGCCTTGAGGTGGTCCCAGGCATACAGTGGTAGGAGGCATCCACCTCAGAGAGAGAGCATGCTAGCAGGGGGCCCACTGAGCCTATGGCTCCTACGTCAGCTTTGGGTGATCTGTTTCTCCAGGTGGGGCCGGGGTTACATGTAGGAGGTGAATGATGGGGGAAGCTCAGCATGCTGACTCTGGGCTGGCTGTGATGGCACGCTGTGCCCAGGCTCTGATCTAGGGGTAGGCAGTTGCTGGCAGGTGGGGAAGGGGTGCCCAGCTCCCTGCACTTGATCATTCTCCCATCCCCTCCATTCTCAAGGGGGATTTTGGCCTGGAGTCCTTGGCCAAAGGCACCTCTTTTGCTGCCAGTGGGGTGTGTGTGTGTGTGGCTAAGGTGCTGTAGGAGCTCTGGGTCTTGCTGGGGAAGAGGTTAGTGCACCTGAGCTGTGGGGAGAAACAATGGGCCTTGCTAGGAGTCCTGGTCTTCTGGCCTCATCCTGACTCTGAAACGGCCTTCTCTGAGCAGCCCCCTCCAAGTGGCAAAGCTGCATATATGCGTGGAAAGAATTGCAAGCACCGGGACATTTGTATGACTACAGGAAAGAAAAAGATAGGAACCTGATGTTTTAAAAAACTGTCCATGTCTCCAAAGATCAGAGAACTTTGCCCTTTGAGTGCAGCTACTGCTGCCTCTCTTGAAATCACAGCATCCACAGGCCATGTGTGTGCTCTGGCCTCAAAAGCTCCTTGCTGTTCCCTCGAAGGCCAGTGTCCTCCAGCTGAGACAACGTGCACCACCCCACCCCCTGACCCTAGTGCCAGCTGAAGCCACAGGATGTCCCAGATGAGCATAGCTCCTGGGAACTGGTCGCTTTCTCTGGGGAATCCTGGCAGGTCTGGAGCCACAACACCAGGGAGTGGGGGCAGGACTGCCCCAGCCTGACCTCACTTGAGGCTGGGCTGCTGGGTGTCTGCCCCCTGCTGCTGTGGCCGAGACAGCCCCCAGACACCGGCAGGGCAGGTGGCAATTATCCTTGGACACTGATTATACTGCAGGGCCGGCAGGGCCCCAAATAGCCCGGTAGCGTGGCCTGGCTGGCATGGGACATTGGGGGTGGGATGGGGGAAAAGGGACCAGCTGGGAAGGAAGGGGCAGGCCTGGTTGAGGGGCAGGTGGAGAGGGGGTGGTAGTTGGTGGATGAGCCAGGAAAAGACTGCAGGGCTGGAGGGTTCAAGGCTAAAGGCTCTGCTTCCTGGGCAGTAAGATAGGGGCCAGCTTCCACAGCAGCTGCCATCTCAGACTCTTGGGAAGAAGTTGGTATTCAGCATGCATGAGGCAGGAGACCTCACTGCTGGGCAGGAGGGAAAGGAGAGCCACTGAGGCCACTACCTCTGGACAGCTCAGGAGGGAACCCCCACAGACAGTGCATGATGCGGGGAAAGGGACAGGGGTGGCGCCAGGGGGTGACCAGCCCTTCTCCCAGCCTCAGCCATCTCTGATCGTGCACTGGTTTCCCTCCCCGCGCAGCGTCCTCTTCCACCAGATGTAAGCCAAGCAAACTGCTGGGGCCACAGCCTTTTAAATGGGGTCCTGTTAAGAAGACTGTCCTTGGGCCTGGCGCCGTAACCTAGCGGCTAAATCCTTGCCTTGCAACCACCAGCATCCCATAGGGGTGCTGGTTCTTGCCCAAGCTGCCCCACTTCCCATCGAGCTCCCTGCTGGTGGCCCGGGAAAGCAGTTGAGGATGGCCCAAAGCCTTGAGATCCTGCATTTACATGGGAAACTCAGAAGATACTTCAGGCTCCTGATCACCGATTGGCTTAGCTCTGGTGTTTGCAAACACTCGGGGAGTAAAACAGTGGATGGAAGACCTTTCTATAAAGTCAGCCTTTCCAATAGAAAATAAGCAAATCTTGATGCTTTTGGCCTAGTGGGATAAGCTTCCTCCTGTAACAGTTGAAGTCATAGCTACTCCACTTCCAATCCAGCTTCCTGCTAATGCAGCAGAGGGTGACCCAAGTGCTTGGGCCCCTACACCCATGTGGGAGACCCAGAAGAAGCTCCTGGCTTCCAATTTCAGACTGCTATCAATCTGGGGCATGAACCAGCAGATGGAAGCTCTCTATCTATAGATCTGATTTCCAAGTAAATGAACACGTGAACATGAAAAGGCTATTCTTAGGGCAGTGAGATCTTCCCTTTGTAACCACTTACTTCCCTGCTACCAGACTCTGTTTTGTCCTGGGCCTTGGTTCCCTGACATCAGGAAGGGCTTGAGATGGGCAGGGCTGTCACCTTTCCTGGCTAAAATCAAGGGTGATGATGGGGACAGTCCAGCATCTCAAGCATGTGGCAGGGCTCAGTGGGCCGGCTCTTCTTATACCCCTGACTTGGCATCACCCAGCCATGTAGCTGGGAGCAAAATAGCTGAGAGTTACTGGGGCAAGACAGAGAGGGGAATGAGGTCCTCTCACCAGGACCCCAGTTTCCTCCTTGTGTCAGCGGGTCTACCACTGCACACACTCCAAGAGTCTGTATCCACAGTAGCTTCCTCTCCCACTGGCTGCACCAACAGCGCAGAGGTTGCTTCCACAGGACACGGTGGGGGGGGGCAGAAACCTGACTTCCTGGAGGCCTGTGACGAAGGACAATCACAGCAACCCAGGTGGCTGAGGTCTGTGCTCCTGCTCTCGACCCCCTGGACCCAGCACCCATCTGGAAGCACCTTCTCCAAAGCTATATGCCAGCTCCTTGGACCAGGTCAGAGAGGAAGGCTGCCGGTGGCTCCCAACCACCTTCTCCCAGCAACTCTGCTAATCCAAATAAGATAGGGAAGAGGCAGTGGGAGGAAATGATAGTTTCATGGTTATTTTCAGAAAGGAAACAAAAAAAAATGCAAACAGGAGCACACCCTGCATTTTGGTACAAAATCTAGGAGTCTCAGGGAAAAGAACCCACAGTTCTTCCTTCTTTGCGTCCTCTCGCCAGATGCTGGGGAGGGGCTGCCCAGGCTGTGGGGGCTTTGGGCTGCTTTTCAAGCAGGGAAGGGGTAACGAGGAGTCTTGGGAAGCAGGTGTTTTCTTGAGGGAGAGGGGAGGTTGGAGTGGGGGAAGGCAGCAGAGACCCTTGCCACCAAGGCCGGCCTGGGGAAGCCAAGGCATGTTCCTTTTGGGGCAGACAGGAGCCCACCCTTTTAGGAGCGGAGGAGCTAGGGACAGGGTGGGGGAGTGAGCGGGGAGCTGGGAGACTCTGGAGCTGGTGCTGCGAGCCTGAGCAGGATTGGTGGGCCGGGAGGGTGTGTTCCAGGGAGAGCACAGTGTGGGGAGAGGAGCTGTGAGGAGGAGGGAAGGCAGCAGCGGGTGCTGGGGGTGCTGTGCTCGTGGGAGAAGGGAGGAGGGCTTCTGTGTGCATGGGAGTGCAGGAGGTGTGCTCGGATGGGAGATGCCAGGCGCGCAGAGGAGTCACCACCCCCTGTTCCCCCTTTCCTTGGCAATTCTCGCTAGGTAGATGCCAGGCAGAGCATGCCTTCCTAGCCCCTCAAGGAACCCAACTTTGAGCTGTAACTCCTGGGTTTCTCCCCCTAGCAGAGAAGTGGGGAGAAGGGCAGCCTGGACTTGTAGACTTGGTTGGGGGGGGGTCACACTGGCTGAGACTCCTCCAAGCAAGCTGAGAAGTTTAAATGCTGGTAGATGAGGAATTATAAAAGTAAGAGAGAGAGAGAAAGAGAAAGTGAGAGAGAGAGAGCCAAGAATTAGCAGGCTTAAGAGAATTGGAAGAGGATCTTAGGAAATTTGTGGGACCTTGAGGCACGGTACGCGCTATCCTGCCCATTTGACAGATGTGTCACCCAAGTCCCTTGACCGGGTCCAGTTTCTGTGATCAGTGAGAGAGGGGGTGGCCGTGGGGAGCAAAGGCAGATGGGCTGTTAGGTGGTTTGGCTGGTAACCTAACACATCTTCAAGGGAGAGCAAACCAGGCTGAAGGCTGGGAAGGTTCCAGCTGAGGGCTGCCCATGGACCTTGGAGGTGACCTATGGGGAAGGGCTGGAACCATCCCTACCAGCTAGCTCAACCAGCCCTGCCCTAGGACCTGGGAGGCCTGGGGAGGGGATGGAGTCTGTGACTCAACTCACAGGACACAGGCTTGACCCAGAGGTGGTTGAGAAACCAGCATATGCTGTTCCGTAGCGGGGTGAGGGATGGAATACATGGCTGATGCCCCAGATAAGAGCCAGAGGCCAGAGGGTGTGCCGACAGGGAGGGGTGGCTGTTCCAGGCAGCTGCGGGAGGAATGGAAGGAAGGAGAGGCCGCTTTGGGGATGGAAAGAAGAAATTAAGTTCTTCCAGGATCTTCTGAGAGGCTCTCAGGGTGGATTTTCAAGCCAAGGAATGAAAAGCCTCAGTTCTGACCCGAGCACAGAGATGCCACAAGAGTCTTCCCGACCCCCGGGGCCCCATCAGCAGGATACTGGCTCCAGCTGGCCGACCCCAGGCCTCCCAGGCCTCGGACACAGAGTTGGTCTGTGCCTTGTGGGCCATGGCTCCATAGTTGCGGCATGGGGGTCAAGATGACACCCGAACCCGGGGGGACCTCAGTACATATCCCCTTCCACACCTATTTCAGGCAAATATAAGGGGGAAAAAAAGATCTAAACACACACTCTAGAGGCCAGTGCATAGTGGGTTAAGCCACCACTTAAGAAGTTGCCATCCCACAAGGATGCCAGTTTGAGTCCCAGCTGCTTCACTTCCCATCTGGCTCCCTACTAAATGTGCCTGGGGGAGCGGTGGAGAATGGCTCAGGCACCTGAGCTCTGCTCTGGATGAAGCTTCTGGGTTTTTTGACTTCAGCCTCACCCAGACCTTGCCATGTGGCCATCTGGGGAGTGAAGCAGTGGAAGGAAGACTCTCTCTCTCTCTCTCTCTCTCTCTCTCTCCCTCTTTCCCTCTCCTCTTCCCTCTTTCCCTCCCTTCTTCTTTCTGGAACTCTTACAAATAGAATCTTAAACAAACAAAACCAAGTAAAGAGCTTCACACATTCCAGGAAATACATATGGCTATAGATTATCATTACTCCAGGCCCAGGGCTGGACAACAGTAGAGTCCCACATAGCCATCTGACCTGCTCTCCATGGTCAGGAGAGGGCGGGGCTGGAGTTTGAGTTTGGGGGGTCCTGGTCCAGCCCCCAGCTGCGAATGGAGGAGTGAGCCTCCCTTACAGTGTGATGGCCCCAGGACTCCCAGGTATTGGGGGTCTGAAGTTGCCTGGGGGACTCTCTCTAAGGCCGCTGACTCCTCTGATGGCAATGTCAAGTCCAGGAGGGCATGAGGGTGCTGGGACTGAAGCCACTGTTGTGCTCTTTTTGGCTTTAGAAACCGGAGCTGCCCAAGAAGAGCAGGTGGGTGGGCTGGGAGAGGGCAAGGTGGAGGTATGAGGGAGGAGGCACCCATAAGAAAAGGACATGGGGTGCTTTCATCCCAGTTCACCCTCAGGGCATGCGCTGAGGCAGGGCAGGTGGAGGCCAGCTGTTGAGATGCTCTGTGGGGACCAATGTCAATCTGAGGCTGCATTTTCCAAGGCCCCCAACCTACCCCCTGCCCCTTCCCAGCCTTGGAGCCAGGAGAAGCCACCAGAACATGATATAGGATGTGTCATCTGTGCCGGGCAACCTCCACCCAGCCAGCTGGGCACACTCCAAAGACTCCAAGCTGCTCTGTTCTGGGGGCCTCTGGGTCACTGGGATTTTTTTTCTCCCCTCCAGGAGGAAGACAGGCGACTGAGTGCCACCCCATATCTTCCCCAGTCAGCCCTGAGCCACCAAGGGGGCATCCTAGGCCAGCCCCAGAGTCAGGAGCACAGCTCTTGGCACTCATGGTACCTGGGTTGAAGGCGGGGTGGTGAGGGTGGGGATCGATATTATTGGGGGGCCTGGGAGAGGCCTTTCTGGGATCCCCTAGGAGATTGCCCAGCTCCTTTACCTCCTCTGCCTGCCCACCCCGCTCCATCCTGCTCCCTCTAGACCATGGCTTAGGTGCCTTCCCCTGGGAGCCACCATTCCCATGACACTAGTCCTGACATGCAGCCAGCTGCGGTACCTGCCTCCCTGGATGGAAGGCAAACTTCCTGATTGGTCTCAGCACTGCCTGGCCCTTCCCCCTCCTCCCAGCCTCTGCCCAGTGCCCAGCAGGCTTGAACCAATGACATGCAAAGACATTTGGGGTGACAAAGTATCAGGGACAGACTGAAGGAAGCTTTGGGGGGGGAGGGAAACACAAACTGGAAAACCAGAAAAGTAAATAAAAACAAATTCCGGGGGAAGGGAAGCAAGAATTTTTTTTTTTCTTCAGTAATGAAACTACTTAACCATGGACGGAGACACTACAAGTGTAAGAAGGTGATGTTCATGGGGGTCACGAAGCCACACAGAGGAATGGGGGTGTTGCTTTTGGGGCTGAAAAGACAGACAGCTGGGGGCCAGGGAAAGGTGACTAGCCTATAGCCTGGCAGCCTGGGTGCAGGGTGCGGGTTGGGGTTCTGCCCTGGGCCTGTCATGCCATGGGGGACTTTCTCCTGAACATTAGCCTTCAGAGGTTTGTCTGCTGCTGCTTTTTATTATTATTATTATTTAAAAGATTTGTTAATTTTAAAGGCAGAGTTGCACAGAGAGAGAGACATGATAAAGGGATAGAGAGAGAGAGAGAGATAGGTCTTCATGTACTAGTTCATTCCCCAAATACACAAGACTGGCAGAACTGATGCTAGGAGCCTGGAAACTCCATCCACATGGAGTAGCAGGGACCCAAGCACTTGAGCCATTCTCCATGGCTTTCCCAGGTGCATTAGCAGGGAACTGGATTGGAAGCAGAGCAGTCAGGATCTGAGCCGGTACTCATATGGGATACTGGAGTCATGGGCTGAGGCTTAACCCGCTGTGTCTCAATGCCGGCCCGTCTGCCTCTTCTGGACGCTTTTACTGTCTAAAGAGGGATGCCAAGAGTCGGTCTCATGCTGCCTTCCACTGCTGTTGATGCTTTCCTCGATTCTCTCCAGCGGCCACTCTGGTCCCACCACCCTTTGCACAGTCCAACAACGCTGCCTGCTTAGGACCTTGGCACACGCTGTCCCTTCTGCCTGAATCTGCCCCTGGCCTGTCCCATCACTCTATGGATCTGTGCTCCAAAGGCCCCTTCATGGGAGGTCTCCTGGACCACCCAGGCATCACAGCAACCTCCCCTCTCTTCTTTATAACACAATGAGAGTGGGACACAACATACTCCAGTTTGTTTGTTGATGGGTAAAAAGGCTCACTGCTCTCCCCACTCCCCCTGTGCCTGGAAGCATGTGTTGCATGTGCCAAACCCTCACAACATATTTGCTAAACAAATGAAGCAATCACCTATGGTCTGGGGGCCCCAGCACCCAGACTCTGGATCTGACGTGGCGGTTCTGCCCTAACTGGCTCTGCCGGCGTGAACGACTCACAGACATAATCTGAACCAGGTGACTCTACATCTCTAGTGGGGGGTAGGGGGTGGAGATGTGGGGGTTCTCCCCCAAGGGGGATGGGATGAAGGGAGGGCCCTGAGCTCCATGGCTCTCCCATTGCCACTTACGCTGTCAACCTTTCCAACCGGCTCTCCATGGCTGGGAGCTGAGACTTGGCCTAAAGGCTTGAGGTGAAGGGCGGATGACTAAGCCTGGGAGGAAGGCAGAGCACTGGATGGGGTGCAACTGAGGCTGCTGCATTTTATTGAAATCCCTGATAAGGATCAGGAAGCAAGGCCACAGCCCAATGACACAGTCAGTAATCCTGCAGCTGATACAGGGTCAGGAAGGTGTTACCTCCACCCATCTTAGTGAGCGAGCGAGAATCAGCAAGACCTGGGTAGGGCCCAGGTGGTAGGCAACAATGAACCTCAGCTAGGGTCAGGTTCTTGTGCCCTTTGGAGGGTTGGGTTGGGGGGAGCCATGCCTGGCAGGCAGATCTCTGATGAGCAGAGACAAGGGTTGTACCATCTGGGTCTGCGTGGCTGCCCCAGTCCTTAGGGAAAGATGGAGACTCTGTTTTCCAGGTGTGTCGGAAAAATTGGGGAGAGGAGGGGAACAGGGCACAGGCAAGGAAGGTAAGAGGCTGACAGAGCAGGCGCCGGCAAGCCAGGCAGGCACCATCTGCGCGGCCTCATGTGAACCAGGCAGAGGCAGCAACAGAGCTGGGAGAAACACAGAACCCAAGCACCCAGGCTGCAGGATCGTGGCCCAGCAGAATCAGATCCAGGAGGGAGGCATGGGTCCCCAGCAGGCAGAGGGCCCCACGGGGAAGCCAGAGGAGTGGCTTGTTGGGGTTATCAAGCTGTCTGCTCCTCAGGCCTTGAGGCCCAAGTCAGCAACAGGAGGCTTACAGAAGGTGCCAGATGCTAGCAGCCTGGAGGCCCACTTCTGTCCTGGTCCATTAACCTGTCGTTTTGATAGGGACAGAACACTCTGGGTGCTTGGGCCCTCCTAAAGCACACACCAGTTTCAAATCATGGTGATCCCCTGATGGGGGTATGTCCCCAGCCTCAGGGCTGGCTGACCCCTGGTTTCCTCTAGCGAGTGAGTAGAGGGACAATTCATTGCCAGAAACTCAGTGGTGACCCCAGGGGACTGAAGTTGGCTGGAGATGGGTGATGGAGGCAGCCAGCTTGAAAGACCAGTTTCCTACAAAATTGGCAGGATCAATCAGAGGTTTGGGGGCAGCTACTGAGCCCTGCTCCTCTGCTCCCACCCCTGAACAACCAAAGGGAAGCAGAAAACTTGTAGAAGCAGGGATGCTTGAGATTGAGGTCACCCTAAGGCCCAGAGGGAGACTTCTTTACCCTGGACCTTTGGCACTGCGGAACCCAGGAAGCCCCATGTCCAGGAGGCCAGACCAGGAAGCAGCGAGGCTATGTTAAGGAGACTCTGTGCTGGTGTGTTGCCCACTGAGCCTAGGATGAAGGGCAGTCTTGTTGACACCCATGTGCAACTCTGTGGCCTTGTGGTAGCTGCCTTAGCCCTTGAGGAAGATGGCTAAGAAAATGTTTGCCACACTCACTGTCCTGCTTGCCAGAGGGGGAAGAATAAGGGCTTCTGCGTTGGCATCTCCTGGTGTTCAGAAGAGGTGGTGGTGGCAGAGAACAGCCCCAATTCCAGGCCAGGGGGCAAGTGGCAGTGCTCAAGGCAGGAAAGAGGCAGGACAGGTCCTGTCCTGTTTAGGGCATGAGCAAGGCAGAGAGAAAGCTTCAGCACATTGTATCGGCCCATGCCACCTTCTTGCATGGGCCTGTGAAAATGGCCAGTGATTGAAAATGTTACAGATGGAGTTGACAGAAGACACCAAGTACAAAGAGTGACAAAGTCTCAAGGGCTAGGATGCATGGCAAAGCCAGTGTGATCTGTAGCCTTGGGGACACTCAGAGTCCTCCAGCTTACCACAAGGCTTTCGTCAGCAGAAGGTAGGCTAGGGGAATCTGCCAGAGCCAGCTTACCACCCACCCACCTCTGCCCCTGGGTCTACGGGGGGCAAATTCTGCACCACAAACCATTGCCTCCTTCCTCCAAAGCCATCTTGCGATTCCTTTTTTCACATCCAGTGAACTCAGACACACTGATACACACCCATTGCCACCATCATAAAAAAACACTCCTGGCCTCTGTTTCTCTCCAAGTATCCCATTCATTCCCAAGCCCAGGGCAATAGGTACAAATTTGAAAAGTCCTAATTTCAGTACACTACTACTAAGGTGTAGGGTACACTGAAGTGTGAGTGCGGTGTCCTTTGGCTCACCTGCCAAGTACCTAGGGGATGACTTGGAAAGAACTGTTCCCCTCCCCCCGACTTTTCTGCCTTACTTAATGCGGGACTTTTTGTTGGCAAAGCCACCATGTATTCCTTCTCACGCCCCCTCCTCCACAGGCTCCCTGCTTCATCCCTAAGTTTCAGGGTTGAGTCTCCTCTCCCCATGCTTACAAAACCCTGGGCAGGTTGGGTAGCTGGGGTGATGCTATCTGGGCCAACCTTATCTAGCTACAAAATATGAATCAGTGATTACACCACCCGGGGCTGGTGCCAGCCAGGCGGACTGCCATATTGCCAAGTAACCCAGTGGTTGGACCAGGTTGGGTTGAGTAACAGCCACCAATGGAGAGTGAGTTTGTTAATCACGCAGCTGTAGTAGGCTGTTGACGAGTCTACTTCTGGAGGCCTGGTCTGATTGGAGAAGGCACAGGTGGGGCTGGGTACTAACCATGAAGACACCCAGTGATGCTATCTTCCCTGATAATATTCCACTTGAAAACACAGAAGACACCTGGAAGGAAACATCCAGGCAGGTTGGCAAGGAGACGGATGACCCGCCAGCCACTGGGGTTCTCCCACCATCTTGGACTCCCTGTTTAAACAAAGAAGGCTGCTTTGCTGTGGCTCCATTAAAAGCTGTCATTTGGGCATTTGTAGTTCCATGTGGTGAGCCAAAGGCAGTCAAGATGGCAGCCAGCACTCTCCTATTGTGTGGGAGCACACACACACACACACACACACACACACACACAACACACACACATTCTCCTCACTTCTCCCCCTTCAAAAGTGTTCTTTTCCAAGGCCATTGCCCACCTTCCCATCTGACTCTGGCCTGGGCTTCTCAGTAACCACAATCCATATGACTACCCCCACCTCCCCACCCTCTCTCCATGGTGTTCATGGTGGGCAAGCCCTGGGGTAGCAAGGATAATTTCTGAACATGACCCAAAGTTGTTATAACTTTGTGACCGGCCTGGTCAAAACACCCATGGGGACTGAGGAATGTCACCTGCCAGCCCCCCACTTGGTGCCCTATTGCCCCAACTTGGGGCTCTCTCTGACCCACGTCCTGTTGCTCGGGGAGGCAGTTCACAGGCAAAACACATAACCAAGATGTCAAGATGGGGTTTCTCAATCATTCCTTACAGGGATGAGGAATTCTAAAGACTCCAGAGAATGAGGCCAGGGATGTGGGATGCAGTTGTTACTGCCAGCAATACAGGTACTCAAGAGAAATGGAGAAAACGTGAGGGCTAGTCAGTTGAGGTGGTATAGGATGGTGGAGTGTTCTGGGGTTAGGGCAAGGAGTGTGTCCACATGGAAAATAGAAATCACCCAATGTGACCCTTCTCCACGTGCTTCCCCTAGCGTCTTATGTCTTTTTCTTCCCTTCAGACACCAGAGCGCCTTGGGTTGTTCCAAAGATCCATCTTTCCCCCACTTCGGGCCAGGCAGTTAATGAGCGAGGCTGGGAAGACTCCTATCCAAGTGGGATTAGGGCCATAGAACTTGAAAACCCGACTCTTTTTCTCCCCTCCACCCCCAATTATCTGACCACAAAAGAGCTGCCAATCTTGTTGGTTATCTTGCCAATCTTAAAGAACCCCTGTCAAGTCTGCACCTGCTTTTTTTTTTTTCCAGGCTTCAAAAGCTTTAGTTAAGAAAACTACTGTGCAAGGTTCTCCAGGAGCCTGTTTTTGGGGTTCCTGAAGACGGTCAGAGGAGCCCAGGTCACCAACCGGACAGCCCCTCCCTTCTTCACTCTCCCCACCCTTGTCCAAATACCCACTGGGAAACTAGGTTTCCCAAGACACCAGTTGCCTGCCCCGACACCCACGAGTTTACCTAACCCGTTCCCTTCATCCTTCTGGCGGTTTCAAGCCCCACAAGGGGTGAAGGTGACTCTGCCTGTCTTTGGACTAGACAAAGAAATACTGCAAGACAGATCTGCCATGCCATACAACCCACACACAATGGTGACCGGGATCCCAGCATCACCAGCTTCCATGCTTCCACTCATTTTACAGAGCAAGAACGGCTAAAGCAAAGCAGAACAACCTATCCAACAGAGCACCGATAACAAAAGGAAGCAAAAAAAACCAGGCCAGACTTTATGCCATGAAAACGAGGAAGGATCAAAGAAGGAGAGTTGATAGTCCGGCTGATTGTCAGCAAACAGAATATATTTACTGTTTCGGCATTTGCTCACAGTGCAAATGGCACGACATTACACCATTTCAAGATTTCATTTTTAAAAATGCTGTTTCCAGGAACTATATCGGCATAACAATGTGACAAAAGAGCAAATGAAATGTTGGTGAAGAATTTCACCTTTTCACAATATCAAGCATAGTTTTTTTTTTTAACCTTAGTATAAGGTACTATAAATCCAAGAAATAAAAACATCCACAAAATATATTACATCTGGTTTGTCTTTTTCTAAGTACTCAACTTTATACAAAAGTCTTTCAAAAAATATCATTCCTCATAGGTTTTCCTGTTTAAAACCTGATTTTTTTTTTCTTTCAGTTCACATAAGTTAGAGTGCATTTTCTCTCATGGGTTTTTTTCTTTTTTTTTTTAAAACATGCAGACATATAAAAAAATCTGAATAGCACAACCTTTTGGCAACAAAGTTATTTTTCTCATAGTTTAGCTTAAATGTCTGAGAACAGTTTTATTAAAACAAAGGAAAACTCAGTCGTCATGCAGTGACATGCATATCCCGGAAGGAGCCAGGAAAAAAATATTAAAAGGAAATTTGATTCCTCCTTCCAGCTTTGAAGTCACCAAAAATTGATGTTTGGTAATAGTCATCACATTAGAAAAAGTAGTCAGCAAAATACTGTCTCTGCAATGAAAGACTTCACCTTTCTGCTGGAAAAAAAAAAGGAAAAATAAACAGAAAAAAAAAAACAACAAAACCACGGGCCCTCCTGGCAAACTTCATCTCCTTCACCCTTCTGTGAAAAAGTCCCAGTACCTGGAAACACACAACCCCTCCCTACTCTTTGATCTGCTCCCCTCTAGGCGCTAGCATCCTTTTGGTATTATTTGTCCACCCCTCCCAAAAAAGTGATTTTCCTTGCTTAAAAAAAAAAAAAGTGGGACACGCATAAAGTGACTTTAAAGACAGACATTCTGTAAACGCAGATTTTTGCTCCTCTCTGGGTGGTTTAGTGATCATAGGAGAGTCAGTAATACATTCAGTGGGAAATCTGCTAGGAGGCCACGGCAGGGGGTAGGGGGGCACCTTCCCTGCCACTCCCCTTCCAAACAGCCACCCTGGGCAGGCAGCCGGGAAGGGGAGGGTACCCGAGAAGGCACAAGGAGGTAGGGCAGGGAGAAGGCCTAACACCAGCCTGGGACAGATACACCTCATTCCTCAACCTGGGTGATTGCAAACAAATAATACAAATTAAAAAAAAAAAAATACTCCCTGTCCCTAGGAGGGACACTTGGAGATCGAGGTGCGTTTATAATATTCCCCCAAACACGTGTAGCTCTCAGCTCAGCAGTTCCAAGTCTCCTAAGAAAGAAACCCTTTAAAGCTGTAGACGCCTACAGTGCACTGCACCGGACGCCCAAGTACCTTAGAGATTTCATTTTTGCTGGGAATTATCCAGACCGTGTGCTATCCACACACACACACACACACACACAAACACACATATCCATGCGCGTGTGCACACGCACGCACGCACGCCCCACAGACTTAACTTCTACCTGTGGTGTCGGCGATGACCCAGGAAGTACCAAGAGAGCTTCTCCTTCCTCATGATTGGCGGGAAGGATAAATGGACCTGCATGCTTAGGTGCGGCCTGCGAGGGAAAGCGCACGGAAAACCAGAGTCTCCGAAGCGGCGGCCGTGGCCTTCAAGACCTGATGGCAAACCCATCTCCTCCAGCCACGTGCAGGCCCCAACGCCTGGGACACTTGAGGTTGCAGAGCGAAGGAAGAGTTTAGGGTAGACACAGCTCAAGTTCAGCTCCAGAGTCTCACGCACACGTACGCACGCGCAACACACACGTCCCGCACCCACCCCCTTTCGCAGCACACACACACACACACACATGCGAGCACGCACACACCCCGCACGCGGCCGCGCGCGCGCGTGCGCCGGGTAACCTGCTCCGCGCTTTGGTGCGCTCCGTACTCCCTCACCCCACCCTGGCGGGTCGTCGAAGGGCGGGGCGGGGAAGGGGAAACGGAAGGAGACGCGGGGCAAACAGTGAGGTGCGAGGGTCGAGAGGGGTTCCCACCTTCAGTCCTTGGCATGGCCCCTTGGCCCCTGGATCGAGACGATCCGAACGGAACAAAGCGGGCTAGACGCCACCTTTCCGCCCCCGTGCCTTGGCTAAGGAGCCGCGAGGGGAGGCGAGGAGTGGCGCGGTACTGATGGCCAGGAAAAGACGGCTCTAGCCCCGGCCTCCGACCTCGCAGGTCGGTGTCAAAGGTTGGGGACTGGCGTGCGCGCACGCGCGTACACGTGTGTGTGGAGGAAGGGGGTGTCGAAGGGGAACCAGGGGCCGCACGTCCATGGAGCGGGCCAGGGCGCGGCCCCTGCGCCTGCGTGGTTGGCTTTCCCCGCTGCTTTTCAAGCGAACAGCCGGGAGGCACTGGAAGGGTTCAAGTGGGGATCCGGGGGCCCGAACCTCAGGCGCAGGTGGTGACCACAGGGGCCAGGGATACGGGGGGCGCCGCAGAGGCCGAGGGCGCCCCGCCTTTCTCCGCCTTCTTCTCTTTTTGCTTGAGGTGAATCTTGGCGTGGCGCTTGCGCTCGTCGCTGCGCGCAAACTTGCGCCCGCAGAACTCGCAGGCAAAGGGCTTCTCGCCCGTGTGCGTGCGGATGTGCGTGGTGAGGTGGTCGCTGCGACTGAAGCTCCTCATGCAGATCCGGCATTGGAAGGGCTTGTGGCCAGTGTGGATGCGCAGGTGCCGAGTCAGCTCGTCTGAGCGGCTGAAACGGCGGTCGCAGCCCTCGGCCGGGCAGGCGTGCGGCCGCTCGTGGAGCGGGGTCTTGCTCGGCCGGTTGGGGTACTTGCGGGGCCGGATGGGCTTGAGCGTGAGTGGTGGCTGCGGCAGGCTGCCGAAGCCCGGGTGGATCTGCTTGTCTTTGAATGCCTTGATGGTCTCCAAGGGAGTGATGGGGGGCGGGTTGACGCGGATGGGGTCCATGGCCTGGAAGGGCTTGTGCTCCGGAATGGAGCCCATGTCGTTGGGGTGGTGGTACAGGTTGTAGTCAGGAATCATAGGAAAGAGATTGCTGTCCAAAGCGGGCTTGGCCGACTGGTAATCCTGTGGGGAGTAGGCGAGCCCTGGGTTACCCTGGGGGTCGTGGAAAGATACTGGTTCCGAGTAGAGGTCGCCACAGTTGGAATAGGGGGGCAACGCCGGGTACATAGCCTCCACGTCTCCCTGCGGCGGCTGCACCAGGCTGGTTGTAGACGTCTGCGTGCTGAGCGCCCCCGAGGCTGGGGGCACCCCCAAGATGCCGGCGCTCATGAGGCTGATGATATTGTCCTGGCACCAGTTGGAAGGGGAGTCAAAGGCGAACTTTCCCAAGTAGGTCACGGTCTTGTTGCCGGGGGCTGGCTGGAAGGAGCTGGAGTAAGAGAGTTCGGGGTTGGGCTTCTCGTTGGCCAGACCGATGTCCATCACATTCTCTGCGGAGAGCAGGGAAGAGAAGGCGGGCGTGAGTGAGGCCGAGCCGGCTGCCGGCCGCAGCGCCCAGGTCCTGGCCCAGGTGCCGAGGGCGCGGCCGGGCGGAGTGCGCAGCGCATGGGGTCAGAGAAGAGCGCGCTGTGCCCCGGCGCAATGCGGGCGGCGCCGCACTCCCAAGCGCAACCTGGATACGGCACAAAATACTACGGATCGGGGTGTGGAACGGCTGCGGCACACACACGGCACACGCTGCGCACACACTCACGTACCACACACACAGAGAAACACACGCGCGCGCGCGCGCGCTCCGCAAGCATTGTTGTTCTTCCCGAGGTGGGGCGGGCAGGTAGCTGCAGCCACAGGTAGTTTCAGACCCGAAGCGCGCCGGGCTCTGGCTCTCCAGTGCGCACAACTCGGCCTCTCTCCACGGCCCCAGTCCGCGCGCCTTCTTCCCCGCCCCGGAGAGGCCGTCCCCTCCGCCCCCCACTATGCGTGCTGCGCTGGGGTCGCCAACCCCGAGCGCTCCGACGCTTTGTCCTCCGAGAGTAAAAGGGTACCGCCCGCCAAGGGAGCTTTCCCATATCCACCCCGCACCCCCACCTACCCCGCAAAGCCCCAGCCTCAGCCTCCTCTGAGCCTGAAGGAGATTTCAGCTCCTGCTGGAGGGGTGGTGTGTGTGTGTGTGTGTGCGTGTGTGTGTTGGGGGGGTGGGGAAAGCCCCGGCCCCAGCTAAAGAGAGAGGGCAGAGCGGCGAAAAACCGGCCCGCGCAAGCTCTCCGGGCCTCAGGATCACCCCCCAACTCCACCCCCGGGGACGACCCGCAGGTGGGCCTCCCCCTCCTTCTCTCCCCCGCCGCAGGCCCCACACCCCCACGGCTGTGCTGAACGCCCCGGAAAGGCAGCGTCGCAGTACCTCTCCCACCGCGGGGACTCCACGCCGCACATGGCTCCATCCCGGGTGGGAGGCTGAGGGAGTAAGGGGGAGGGGGGAGAGCGCGGGTGAAAAAAGACGCCCGGCTCCTCCCGGAAAAAGGGGCGACGGCACCACGCCTTGCACGCAGCCCCAGCGATCGTGCCCCCCGCGCGGGGAGGGAGAACCCGGAGCCACTCGAACCTCCCTCCCTCCCTGCCTTCCTTCTCTCCTCTGCCTCCCTCCGGTCGGCAGCTGCCCCCACCCGGGAGGACCGAAGCAGCTCCCGGTGGCGGTGGCGTCGCCAACCGAGTCTTCCCGATCGGAGAGGGTGGGAGGAGTGGGTGGGAAAAGCCGTTCGCCCCCTCCCCCGAAAATTCCCAGCGCGCTCCCCCACCTCTGCATCCATCCATCCATCCATCCGTGTGTCCGTCTCTCCAGCCAGCCCTGCAGCCCTCCGTCGTCAGCTCGCTCCTCGCTCGCTTGCTCGCTCGCTCCCTCCTGCTCCTCCTCCTCCTCCTCTTCCTCCCTGCCTACCCCGCCGCCTCCCCGCCGCCCTTACCTGTAGCCATCTGATTGTAATGGGCCACCGAGTCGCTGCTGCCGGAGAAGAGGTTGAGCGCGCTGGGGATCTCCTCGGGGTACAGATTGTCGGGCAGTTGGTTCAGCAAACTGCTCATGGTCACGGGCAGCTTCTCGGCGAGTTTGCCGGTCATAGCACTCCAGAGCCGCCGCAGCCGCCGCCGCCCGCTCCTAGCGCAGCTTCCAGGCCCGTGGCATCGGAGAGGCGATCGTGGTGCAGGGCAAAAGCATGCGGGAGGGAAAGTTCTGGGGGGAGGGGGTAGGGACTAGGGGAAGGGATGGGCCCAGGGAGGGGATCTTGGCTTTTTTGGGGGGGCAGTAAATTCTTTGTGGGGGGGCGGGAGAGCCTCAGTTGGTGCAGGCAGAGGCTGGTGGGTCCCCGGGGGTGGGGCGTGTGCGAGGGGTGGGGTAGGGGCTAGGCCTGGGGGGAGGCGATCTTGGCTTCAGGGGGTCGCACGCCGCCTCAGTACGGTCTCACAAACAGACGCGCGCCCTCGGCGCCCCCCCGCCCCACGATCCGCCGCCGCTGCCTCTGCCGCCGCTGCCACCACCGCCACAGCCACCGCCACCAGCACCACCACCACCACCACCACCAGCCCCGCCGCTTCCTAGCAAGCTCACTGCTGCCCAAAAGCTCCCAGCCAGGGAACTCCAGCAGCCTATTTATCCGAGCCCCGGGAAAGCTCCGTGACGTAGCTGCCCATATATGGACAGCCAGAGCCCGGCGGAGGGGCGCGACGTCACAATGGAAGCTCCTCACAATGGAACATTAGAAAGCAGGAAGCGGGCCGCAGCCGGCGTGCAGCGCCCGTACCGCTCGCCGCTGCTCGGAAAGGAAGAAGTAGAAGAACAAATAAAAAACCAAAAAACCCTAAAAACAAAAACAGGGAGACGGAGAAGGAGCCGAGAAGAGAAGGGAGCAAGATGTGCGAGCAGAGTGGAGAGCGCGCCGCGGCTGAGCGCCGCGAGTATTGCGCGTAGCGCGCGGCGCGGAGTCCAAACCCGGCCTTCAAGTGGGTGCTTTGGCCTGGAGATTCTGCGCTCATTGGGGAGCGGGGTACGGAGGGAAAGGCGAGGGCTGTTTGCAAGTGACCTCTAACACCTCTCTACTCCCCACTATCCTAGTCTGATCCCGTTCGCAGATGCCTGCTGGCTGCTTGGGGAACCGGAAAAGGCGCGCTCGGACCCTGTTCCCAGGAGCTCCCCCAGCCCCTCCGCATTCGGGACCCTTCCTACTCCAGACTGGGGAAAAAAGGAACTGGTCCCCAGAGACGAGGGGCTTCCAGAGTGTGGGTGCTTCTCGGTTCAGTGTCTGAAGAACTTTGGTAGGGACTTCATTCCTCTACATCGCCCCTCTCCTGGGCCTTGGATCCTGCGCTCACTCCCAGCTGAGTCCCCGGGCCGATGCAGGCTGTAGCCTCGTACGTCCCGGCTTGAGAATGTGCCATTTTGGCGTGCAGACTGAGTGAAGTTGGGGGCATGGAGAACACGTGTCGGGCACATCATCTCCTAACAGCTCCCAGGCAACCCCTCTGGCCACAGGATGGCAGGAGGACCCAGCGCGCCTGGGCACAGTCGCTGTGTGCCATTGCCTGCGAAGGGTCCGTCCCGGAGTTGCAAGCGGGAGGACTCAGAACCCACAGTTTGCATGCACGCCATCGCGACAGCCTGCCCTGGTCCCGACCTATAGCACTCGCCCGCCACAGGGCAGTCCTTACTGCCATCTGCCCCGGAGCCCCGCAGTTAAGCGCGGCTTGTATACCGACCCGGGGCGCAGTCACCTCCCCGCGCGCCGCAACGGGTTCCGGGGGTGGCTGCGTTCCGCGAGGCCTGCTCTCTAAGCGCGCGGGCGCGGCTGGGCCGCTACAGAGGGGGAGGAAAGCTCGGGAGCTTGGGGCTGCCACCCGAATCACACTGGCCTGGCGGGGGAGGATTCCCTCATCGTGGCCGCGTGGGCGCGGTGAGTCCCGCGTTCCTCCCCTCTCCACCCCCCCGCCGGCGAGTTGAAATTGCGGGGTTGGGGGAACGTGCATCCTTGGGGAGAGGGGAGAGTGGGAGTGTTGACAAGGAGGCAGAGCGGATCCCCGGGCCTAGCGCCGTGGGAGGGCCACGCAGGCCGGGGGACGCGTGGGAGGAACTCCCGAGCCGCACATCGTGCTGGGGTGGATGACAACCCCCGCTCCCTCCCCTCCTTTGCCACTCGCTTAGAGAGCCGGGGATGGGAGGACCGGCCTCCCCCGGATCTTCTCCAGTTCTCAGGAAAGAAGGGATTCCCGCCGCCCGCGAGCCCCGGTCCTCTCTCGCGCCAGGCTCCCCCACTCCTATCCCGGGGAGGCGCAACGCGCCCTCAGGCTCTTCTCCGCCCGCGCGGCGCGGGGAGGGAGCGCGCTGCAGCGGTCCCGGGCTCCGGCCGGAATCAGGGCATGCAGCGCCTTCCCGCCCCCGGCTGCGTCCCTGGGGGCGGAGGGGGGAGGGCGAGCGCCAGGTCGGGGGGCGTGGGCGGCGGTGTGAGCCGGGCTGGGTGCGGGAGGGGCCCCGGCGGCTGCAAGGGAGGGTCGCCGGGGCTGCGGGCCAAGCCGGGAAGAGCCATACAAGGAGCGGATCCGGTGACGCGCCGGCCGCGCCCCTTCTTCGGCTTGATTTGGCTGCAGATTCCGGTCTCCGGATTTGCATATTTTGGCATCCAGTGGAAAAGGAAAGAAGAACGGAACCCGCAGCCTTTAAAGGAGCCGCACAGACTGTAGCGTCACCCAGGGAGGCGGTCTGGGTGTATGTGTGTGTCTCTGTGTGTGTATGTGTGTGGCGGGGGGGCGGGGGGAGCGTGAAACTTCAGCCAGCGGCTCCGGCCTGGGGCCTTGGAACCCAGCGGTAGTGCAGGGGCGGGGAGTGACGGAGACCCGTGCATGCTCAGCGGCGGGTCTCTGTCCTCCGGGCGCGCTTCCTGCTGCACGTGCATTTGCACGGTCTTGGGGTGTGTGTGCGTGTGCCGGTGGGTTCCTGTCTGGGGGGTCGAGTCGGGACCGAGGTCCATGGTATTGGGCTAGCCGTAGGGTCTCCCTGCCTTGCCCCACACCCAGCCTGACTGCAATGCTCGCGTCTCGCCGCGTGAGGCAGAGTTGGGCTCGAGGGGGTGGGAAGGAAGTGAGAGAGGCCTTAGGCTGCCAGCCCAACTCCGGAGGACCCCACCGTGCACCCATTTGCACCTGTCCTCAGGTGCACCTCTTCCTGTGGCATAGGGGGGTCAGCGCTGGGAAAGGCAGGGGCAATTGGAGCGTCCTCCAGTTTTCAGCACCCAAAAGACCACAAGACTCAGATCACTGCAGAATTGACCTCCCACCCCCAAAATCCTTTTGGCTGGCTGGGCTCGCTGCACCCAGGAACTGCACTCGTGGGGTGGAGGGGTGGGCCATGCGGTGGTGTCAGCCAGATTGGACAGGAGCCTTTCAGAGCTAAAATGCCTTACCCTTTCCTTCCTGCTATTTCTTTCCCTAGGATGGGTGTATTCAGTTTAGTATTCATCAAGGCTTCTGTTTTTAAACTTTAGATACACTGGCCCATTTCTTCAATAATCCCGATGTCCTCTTGCAGGGTCTCACACCGTGGTGGCAGGGGTCCCAACACCTGGGCTTTCCTCTGCTGTTTTCCGAGGTGCACTAATGGGGAGCTGGAACTCCAACCTGCACCCATAGGAGATGCTGGTCCCCACCCTGCGAGCTTAAGCCCTCATAGTCTGCTTCCTATTTAGGCTGCAGCCAGAGCAGGCATCTATTGTCCCCCTGGGTGAGGGTGGCAGCTGGGTACCAGGGTCCAGGAGAAACTCAAAGCACTCTGCCTTCTGCTTGCCTTTTCTTCATTTCCACCTCTAAATTTTTCTCCTTCCTTCCTTCCCTCCCTCCCTCCCTAGCAGAGGGGCCCAGTATGTTTATCTCGGGTTCATTGGCTTCATTGGCGGGCTCAGGTGAGACTGCCAGAGGCCTAATTACCTGAACTTGAAGTCCAGGACTTGTTGGGAAGCGAGTAGGCACTGGTTCAGGGCGTCCCGCCCTTGGAGCTGGTGAGAGGCAAGCTAGGCCCTGTGCCCTAGAGCCAAAACCGCCCGGGCCCTGCCTGTAACTTCCCTTGGTATCCAGCTGGCTTCATTCACTGCAGCTTGGGGGACAGCTTCTGTCTGAGTAGGGCAGGGGATCGGGGGAGCCAGTGCTGGGGTGTGTGTTTCAGCGAAGGACAAGGAAGGGGGAATGTGGCTCCTGAAACCCACTGCAGGGACAGACAAGGTCACATAGTCACCTCTGCCATCTGAACTTCGCCTCTCACCTAGTCTTCCTCTGCTGCCTTACAAGAAGCCCCTACTTGGCGGAGCCTGTGGCACTGGCCACGTAGAGCCTCAAGTTTATACACTAGGGAAGGTTCCCCTGGGAAGTAGCCTGTCTGGGCTATGGACCCGAGAACCAGAGACATTCTGGCTTCCTCCAGTCACACCAAGCACCAGTTTCTGGGACCCACCCTGGTGGAGTGTTCCTGGAAGGCCATTTTGGGGGGCCAGGGTGGGGGCATAGGGGAAGGAAGGGAGAGAGCGAGATCCTCCGTCCACTGCTTCACTCCACTCTCCCAACTGGCTCGATTTCCCTTGCCTCCCTCCCCAAGTTCCCTCCACCTCCCAAGTTTCCCTGCATTATTACTATAGTATAATTTTTCATAAACAGTCATATGTCCATCATTGCGGGCATGGACAACGGCAGAGTCCAGCATCCTATTGTCAAGATATAGTTAACAGTTTCCTTGGGAGTCCATCTTTGATCTGGAAGTAGAGATGCATACTGCATTGCATCCTCACATCTGGATATGCTAGTCCCCATTATACATCCCCTTCAATGAAAAGCCACAATACAAAATCAACAACAGGAGGAAAACCAGAAATTTACAATGCCATCAAGTTAAATAACCTGCTACTGGATATGATAAGTCTCCATTACACAATGACTGTATATCCCCTTAAATGAAAATCCACAAAACAAAACAAAATCAACAATAGGAAGAAAAGAAGAAATTAAAAATACCATGAAGTTAAATAACATGCTACTGAATGACTAATGTGTCGCTGAAGAAATGAAAAAGAAAATCAAGAACCTTCTTGAAGAAAATCTGAAAGATTTACAGAGAGAAGGAGAGATACAGAGAGATCTTCTATCTGCTGGCCAGCCGGGATTCCAACTTTTGCCTATGTGGGATGTTGGCACTGCAGGTGGAAGATTGGCCAGTTGAGCAACCACACTGGCTCCCCACTGTTCTGATTCCAGATTCCTACTAAGTAATATGCACTCTGGGATAGAGCAGTCTCCAATAGTTGGTCCCTAACATGCTCATGGGGAGACCTTGAGTTCCTGGCTTTTGCTTCAGCTTGGCTTAGCCCTTGGCTGTTGTGGCTATCTGCTTCAGCTTGGCCTAGCCCCTGGCTGTTATGGCTATCTGTGAAGGCCATGTTCAGTGTCTCTCCCTTTCCGTCTCTTGGCCGTTCAAGTAAATGGAAATAAATCAATAGAAATTAGGAGATGATTTGTGTTGATGAGGAGAGCTTCAGTTGTTTTGTGGAGGCATCTGATTACAAATAGTTGAACTTCACCCCCTCTGGGACTCCAAAGTGAAGGTCCTTAACCCCATCCTTTACCCCTTCATGCTTGTGTTGGGGAAAGAAATGAGATGTGGATGAGAGAGGGTGGTATTGGGCCACAGTACGTTACACTGCCACCTCCAATGCTGGCATCTCATAGGGGACACCAGTTCAAGTCCCAGCTGTTCCTCTTCTGATCTAGATCCCTACTGATGCACGTTGGAAAGCAGCAGAAGATGGACCGAGTTGTTAGGCTCCTGCATCCACATGGGAGACCCAGATGGAACCCCAGGCTCCTAGTTTCTGGTCCAGCCCCAGCTATTGTAGCTACTTGGGAGAATGAATCAATGGATGGAAGACCTCTGCATCTCTCACTGTAACTCTTTCAAATAAATAGAAAAAACCAACCAAGCTTGCTTGCTTCTTTCCTTCCTTCCTTCCTTCCTTCCTTCCTTCCTTCCTTCCTTCCATGGAAGAAGCAAGGAGTACAAGAGAGGCCGGCTTGAATGTTGGGCACCAGCACCCCAGCAGGGATGGCGGGAACCCTGGGCCCCAAAAGAGATGGAGTGCAAAGCTTGCCGTTCCCATGGAACTCAGGGCAAGGGTTCCTCTGCTAGAGCCTCTCAGCAGGTGTGATGGCCACCAGGGCATGCTGAGTGCCAGCCCAATTCCCAGGTGGTCCCAAGGCAACAGGATCCTCTCTAAGCCAATAGCACACTTTCACCTAAAAAGTAGGTATTTATTTGGAGCAGGGTAGGGGAGTAGGCTTCCATGTGTTAGCTCACTCCCCCGAATTCCCACCACAAATGGGTTCCAGAGCTGGGGCCAGCCAAAGCCAGGAGCTAGGAAGGTGATCCAGGTCTCCCACAGGGGTGGCAAGAATCTGCTTCCCATTGCCTGTAGATCTGGGTTAACTGAGCCAGAGCTGCTGGACCTGAATCCAGGTGCTCCATCATGGGATGCGGTCTTAACCACTAGGATAAACATCCTCTCCTACACTGGTTTTTTTTTTAGATTTATTTATCTGAAAGAGAGAGTGAGTGAGTGAGGTTCTATCTGCTGGTTTATTCCCTTGACGGCTGTCATGGCCAGAGTTGGACCAAGCCGAAGTCAAGAGCTTCATTGGGGTCACTCACACGCATGGCAGGGACCTGAGCACGGGGGCCATCTTGGGCTGTTTTCCCAGGTGCATCAGCAGGGAGCTGGGTAGGAAGTGGAACAGCCGGGACTCAAACTGGCCATGTGGAGTGGCTTAGCCCACTCTTCCCCAACACTAGCCCTTGACATTTCCATTTCATTTATTATTTTTTAATTTAAAAAAAAAGATTTATTTTCATTGGAAAGTCAGATACAAAGAGGAAGATCTTCCATCTGCTGACTCACTCCCAAATGGCCACAACGGTCAGAGCTGATCTGATCTGAAGCCAGGAATCAGAAGGTTCTTCTGGGTCTCCCACATGGATTCAGGGTCCCAAGGCTTTGGGCATGAACAGGGAGCTGGATGGGAAGTGGGGCTGCTGGGATTAGAAATGGTGACCATATGGGATCCTGGCGCATGCAAGGTGAGGATTTTAGCCACTGGGCTACTGCACCGGGCCTGACATTTTCATTTTAAACACCTATTTGTGCCTAATTTAAAGGAATTCTTATTCTTGAGGCAAGAATTTGCTGGGGTCAGGGGAAGATGGGCCTATGCAGGTTGCCAGGGAGACCCCTACGAAAATAGAAGTCCGAGGCTGACTGGAGCATGGATAGAAGGTGATGGGACTCGAGGGAGTGTGGGCAGTGGTAGGGGCAGTGGCAGGGGCAGGAGTCCTACGTTTTGCTGTAACTTGGGGCCATGACCTTGGGCTTCAGGAAGGGGTTCACCCGTACAGCCTACCTCTGTGTTCCTTCCACTTCTGTTAGCTCAGAACTAACAGAGTTCTGCTCCCACTGCAGGTGCTAGCATTGCCAGCCCAGGGAAAGGGTTCTGTGAGATTTGGGTTGGGGTCTTGAGTGGCTTAGCCGAATGGGTCAGGGGCGAGGCCTTGGCTTGGGATTGCAGCCCATCTGAGTTCAGGGAATCATAGAGGGCCAGTGGAGTTGTCATGTGCTTTAGAGACCTGTCACTGCCTCTGGGGGCCACTGTTGGGGACCGTCCCTTCTCAGCTGATAGAGTTGGGTGTCTCTGTGCCAGGACTCCCCGGGGATGGGGCTTTGTGGAAAGAGGAACCTTGTGATTTGAAATGAACCAGAGAAGATGTTTGAGGGTGTGGAGACCAAGAGGGGCGGGGGGGAAGCGCCTGGGAGAGATGGAGAGCAAAGAAAGTGCCATAGCGAAGGAGAGGGATGGGGAGGAAGAGTGAGGAGAGTACGTCTCCTGCCCCATGGCTTGCTCTGTAGCTGTTTGCTGGGAGCAGGCTTCACCCATGGGACAGATGCTACTGCAGTTTGCTCTGTGGTTCTCTCGGCTTCCAGCCTCCAAGGGAGAAACAGTGGGATCCTGGGCTTCTGCCCTCCAGTTGTGGAGTTGGAGGCAGGATTCTGGTTTCTTCCTGGCCATTCCCTTGCAGCCCAAAACCCTGGGTCCAGGGAAGAGCGGTGAGTGACCTTAGGGGGCCCAGAAGACAGAGTCCATGATTCGCAAGTGGCCTTTCTATTCCTGCCTCCATGCCTCCACCTGACCCTTACTGCACCCCGGGAGGACGGGAGGGGTGAGGGAGAGGGCTGCTTGTTCATCACGGTTTGTATTTTTCTTAAAAAAAAAAATAGTTTCTATTTTGAAAGGGAGAGTCTCATGGAGAGAGGGAGAAAGACACAGATCTTGTATCTCCCGGTTCACTTCCCAACTGCTCACAGTAGCCAGGGTTGCAGGAGCCAGGAACTCCATCTGGGTCTCCTCTGTGGGTGGCGGGGACCCCAGCCCTAGGACCATCCTCTGCTGCTTTCCCAGGTGCATTAGCAGGGAGCTAGATGGGAAGTGGAGCAGCTAGGACTCAAACCAGCACGCCCCTGGATCTGGGAGGCGGCACCCATACTTACAGGGTACTTTCTGGGCACTCTTTGTAGAAGGAAACCAGCTTGAGCTCCGGCTCCTGCTGTCAGGCAGCAGGCCTTGTAAGCTGAAGTGTGGAACAAGGCCCGTCTAGAAATGACGTGAAGTCAGGCCGGCTAAGTGTCCTGCCGGAGGGAGCTACAAACAGTTCAGTGGAAAGGTTGGGAGGTTCAGGACCCAGGGAAGGTTTCGTGCTGCCAGGAGAGACTGAGTCCCTCCCTTAAGTGAGGAGCAGGAGAGCTGGGTGTCCCCGTCCTCATCACTGCTTTCATCTCCACAATCAGCCCAGGAGCACTGCCCTTCCAGTGCCGTCATGGTGTATAACCAGGACAAACGGGGAGACCTAGAGGTAGGGGCAGATGAGAGCTAAAAGGGGGACAGCAGGGGGCCCTGGCACTGGGGCACCTACACGAATGGAGGTCAAGAGACCCTCGCAGCAGGCAGTCGGCCGGCTGACTCACCTGGAAGCTCCTGGAATGCTTGTTGGACGTGGGGCGTGAGGAACCCCCTCTCTGGCTCTGTTCCTTCCACCATTTTTAGCAAGAACGGGGAAGGGCTCTTTGGTGGGCTAGGATCCAGAAGGAAGAAGGAGCCTTGGGCAGGCCAGGAAGGGGCGTCAGGGGGCATCCCAGGTCCTGGGTTGGAGGGGCAAGGGGGGTTGGGGGTTAGATTAATCGGCTGTCAACTCAAATGGTAACAGCCCCGTTAATTGGAGTGGTAATGATGGTTGGCATTTTATCTTCAAAGTCAAGAGCAAACTGTAATTAATACTCCCACCACCCGAGGGCAGGGTACAGGGTGGGGGAGAAGGGAGTGGAGAATCTTGAGCTAACAGTGGGGATATTGAGGCAGTGGCTGAGAAAGAGTCGTTAGGAGAGTGGACAGTTAAAGAGAGTGGACACCCAGTCCAGTAGAGCCCCCCAGTGTTTTTCTGAGCACACCGGGCGGTCTAGTAGCCTGGAGGGCCAAGGTCACGAGTGGGGGAGGGGGTCTTGGGGGAATTTGGGGAGGGGTCTTGGGGGCTTGTGAATGGCTTGGCCACAAGAGCGGGTTGCGGGGTGGCCCAGGGAAGGGCAAGATGAGGCCGGCTTCCCTTGGGGTGAAGGACAAGGAGGATGGGTATGGGCATTCCTCTCCCTTAAAGGCCAGTGTTGGGGTGGCATAGCGTCTGGGCGCTTAGGGACCCACCAGCGTTTGCACGTTCGCTGGGAGGAGGATGCTGGCTGGCTGGCTGGCTGGCTGGCTGGCTGCACACTCAGAGTGACTCACTGGCGGCTCCGAAATGCCTCCCGGTTTCCTCCGCGCAGTCTGGCTGCCCGGAGCCCCCAGGGAGTTCTTCATTAGGGTGGTTATCCCGCCGTCCTTAAAAGCCGGTATAGAGTGCCCAGGGTCTGAGGCCACGCCACGACACCCCCCCGCCCCAGGATCCTACAGCTCATAAACACCCAACATCCTTCAGAGCAGCCACCTGTCCTCAGAGAGGTCTTCTTACCCTCGGCTGATACCATCAGGGAGCAGATGGCACTGGTGATGGCAAGCAGCCCTGTTTTATCCTCACCTTACTATTTGGAAGCACCTGCCTCCCACCCTTTTCTCCACAAGGGCAGGAGGGATTGCCTGTGTGTGCTGTTCCACCCAAGCTCTCCCCTAGGTCTTTCTTCCGTATCTGGCACCCCAGGGTAGGCGTCAGCCCTGGACGTCCATCTAGTGGTTTCTCCTCCCCCTGTGTTTCTCCAGTACTGGACGGCTGTGACTGACTTTCGGTGTGGTCTGATAAAGTACAAGGTCTACCATGTGCACTGATGCTAAGCATATACGTACAAAGTGGGGCTGGGAAAGGTGTGGGATGAAGGTGCATGTGTGTGTGTTGTGTGTGTTGTGTGTGTTGTGTGTGTGTCTGCTGGGTCTTGGTATTGGTCCCACAGACAGGGTCACGTGCTGCATCTGAAGGCATGGGCTTGCATTTGAGTCCAGCCATGACTTAAAAGTGTACTGGGTGTCTTTTGCTAAATTCCCTGTGAACAGGGCACTTGCGACAAAGTAGAGTGGAGTCCCCCAGACTAAGGGTGAGGGGCCAGTGCTGTGGCATAGCAGATAAGACTGCCATCTGGGATGGCGGCATCCCATGTGGGTGCAGGTTTGAGTCCTGGTTGCTCCACTTCCCATCCAGCTCCCTGCTAATGGCCTGGGAAAGCAGTGGAGGATGGCTTAAGGACCATGTATCCACTTGGGAGACCATGTATCCACAGGGTCCTTGAGACCCTGTATCCACACGGGAGACCCAGAAGAAGCTCCTGGCTCACAGGTTCAGATCAGCCTAGCTCTGGGTGTTGTGGTCACTTGGGGAGTGAACCAGTGGATGGAACATCTCCCTGTGTCTTCTCTGTAACTCTGCCTGCGATATCAATCTTTTTTTTTTTTTTAAAGGGTGGTCTCTGACGTGAAGCCACTGCCACTTAGCCTTTCATCCCTGATTTGCTTTCCCCTCCCTGCCACCAGGTGGCCAGAGATGAAATTCTGACCTTGCCAGGAGACCTGGGTTTTCAGAGGCCGCCTGGGGCAGCAAGGGGCAGGGGATGGCAGGGAACTCAGAGGAAACCCTGTGGATATCAGCACTGCCGCCCCCACCCCTTACTCAGCTCCTGGCCCCTCTCGGACACGCCCCCTCTCAGGACAGCTGAAGATTAACTCTGGACCCCAAACGAAAGAAAAAGTCTTCGCAATGGAAACTCAGAATGAATCCTCCCCTCTTTGCCTCACTTCCCTCCCCGCGGTCACACTTCCGGCGGCCGGGCTGCCACAGGATATTTTGGGTTCGAAAACAAAGCGTCAGATCTATTTGAGCAACTTTTGTTCCATCGGAGTAGGAGCCCAGGGGCCTGTGGCTGCTTCAGGCCCCAGCCACTTCCCCAGGGAACTGACAAGTTTCCCCTCTCTGCCAAGAGGTCGGGTTTAGCAACTGGCCAGTTTTAGCTTCTCCTTTCCCTGGTCTGGCAATGGATGGGCAGGCAGGGGCCAGAGGTGGGGGCTACTGGCAGGATGGCCATATTTCTCGGTGCCTACCTTGTGGATTTCAGAGGCAAAAACCCGGCTCTCACTTTTGGGTCAGAGCATCCTCCTCCTCGTGCCTGTCCTCCATCAAACCACACCCATGAAACCTGCTTTCGCCGAGACCCCATCAGGAGACCTCACAGTCACCTGGTCCTGAGCCTAGCCCCAGTGCAGTCAGTGGTGGCTGGCCAGGGAGGGTGTGGGCGTGTAGGGACCAAGATGACACCTTCTGCAGCCCCCCTGGTCTGATTTGTTGGGGCTGAACAGCACATGCGAATGCAGCTTGCACAGATGCCTAGAAGGAGTTGACAACCCTGGTGTGTCTAGCGGGTGCACACGCCTGCCGAGTGATTTTGTGTGGGCTACAGTGTTTACATTGTGTGTGTGCAGGTTGCATACAACAGAGGTATGTCATCAGTGTGTGCACACCTGGGTGCCAAGGGGCAGGGCCTGGCTCTCCAGGAGTAGAGGAAAGTGGGCAGTTTCTCCTTTGGCATTACTCGGGACAGTAGTGACCAAATTCTTGCAAACAAATGCAGGGCTGTAGGTGGACCGGGCAGGCTGCTGTTGGGTATTGGTGAGAGCTTTTGTAGCTGGCCTTTCTCTGACATCCCCCCTCTTCCCCACACAGTTACACCCTTCCCACCTTGGCCTCCCCCAACCTCCACCTGTATTTCTTTGCCTGGCTTCTTACTACTGCCTTCCCAGGGCCACATAGCCACATAACTACAGGCTGTCTTTATGTCTATCCGACTTCACTCCCACTGCACAGGGAGAGGTCCTAGAGGGCAGAGGGTGCTTTTAGTTTTTTTTTTTTTCTCCCTACTGTCCTAGGCAGCAATGGGGGTACATACAGCACCCTGGGAAGCAAAATACCCTGCCCCATCACTGTCATTCCCCCTCCTTGCCTTTCGTTCTCTGTAGCCACATGCACCTTGCAGACACAGTGGGACGGGTTCATTCCCACTTGGACCCAGACCGTGGCTTGGGATTGCCGGCAGCTCCACCATATGCGGAGAAATGAAAGGGGTAAGTCAGGAGCCCTGGGTATAGGCCATCCGGCTGAACTCAGAGAGGATGTTAGGAAACGAAAGAACCAGAGCTGGGCAGACAGCAGCAGGCCAGCAATGGGGTCTGATGGTGATGCAAGGGCTGTTCCCAGGGGCTAAGAATGGACATACATCCCTGTGTGCCCTTCCCTGAGGGCAGCTTCTGGGGCAGGAGTAGACGGGGAAGTTCATCAAGATCAGGATGAAAGCAGCGCTAGGTCATTGCAGGTGTTAGTGGCACGGGAGAACAGGCACAGGGCTGCAGGTGCTGGGGGTTGCGATGGGAAGAGCGTGCCAGACACCTGCAGCAGCCTGGCGGGGGCAGGGCAGGGAGCCTTGTGAGTGAAGGGTCTTTGTCTCTCCAGGGAGATGCTCGCTAGTTGCTAAGGAACTGAGTTGTCCTCCCATCCGAGCTTGCTGGTGTTTCCTTAGCTTGGATGTGTGTGGGGAGTCCCAGGCCCGGGCTTGAGGTGTTTGGTTTGCTCCCTGGGATTGCCGAGGGGCTGATGGATCTCTTAGGGAGGAGCCTTAACTGGGAGAGAGGGGAGGAGGAGGAGAGAAAGCTTCACCATTGCCCTCTGACAGGAAGCCCTTCTACGTAACCGAGCAAACTGCACACCAGGGCTCGTGTTGGCACCTTCCCTGACATCTCATTCATGCAGACTAAGTTCAGAACAGTGGGGCGTGTTGCCCACGACTTGACAACAATTCTATCTGAATCTAAGCTTTCTAGGTAGGAAAACAGCACCCTCAGTGTACAGATGAAGGTTCCTTTTTGGCCCAAGGCTGCTTAGTTCCAACACACGGGTCCATCATCATCATCATCATTAAACCACTATCACCAACACCATCATCACATCTATCACCATTGTCATCATCATCATCACTACACTTTAAGGGACATTCCCTCTCTTCTTTATAGAAGAGTGGTTATCACACAGGTGTGGAGGAGAGGGGACAGGGCTGAGTCTGGATCCAGGACAGCAACTGATGAGACTGTGGCCCTGGGCTGAGCCAGGCTGTTGCCCTCAGCAGCCAAGATCCCTTGGCCTTTCCACAAATCCCACTTGGTCTGAGATGGTCAAGGCCTTGACTTCTTTCTTAAGTTTTCAGTTTCCCTCGTGGGACAGGCCCAGCTCTTGAATGAATCGGAGAGCTGACCCTCCCTTTCTGTTGCCCAGAGAGGGTACATTGGAGTGATGCTTACCCCTGTCACCTGGGAGGAGGCTGATGGCAACAACAGATGCCACCATGGCTTGTAAGGTGTGGCCACTCTAAGGAATCTGTTCCCTCGTCTATGTGGCAAGGATGTACCACATATACCACTAGGTTATTGTGACAATCCAAAGAGAGACAGATCTGGAGTCCCTTCCCCCCCTCCCCCCAACGCCCTGCCCCTCCAAACCTCCAGCAACCTGTAGGGAAGCTGTGTGGGGATCCTTAAATGAGGTGCCACACTCTACACAGCTGGCATAGATGCTGCTACACAGAACGCTCCCTGAATAGTGTATAACAGTGGTGATGAGGATAGTCATGGCAGATTGCAATTAGGGTTTTTTTTTTTTCCACTTTTTTGGCTATTTCCTAAGAGCTCTCAAAGCAATCTTTCTATCTTGTTTCTTCCTGCAAGGGGGAGGGAGCAGCAAAGAGGTGAGAGGGAGAGAAGGAGAGAGAGGGAGAAAGGACAGGAGACAGAGGGCAAGAGAGGTGGGGAGAAAAGACCCAGGGGCCTGTGCAAGCAGAGATGGGTTCCCTAAGGTCCCACATGTCCTCCGGGCTTCCCCGTGTTCTGCTGCCTCCGTTGTGGTTCCCAAGGACTGCCAGGGCAGGCTGGCTTTAGCTGAGAGCTGGCCAGCTGTGTCCTTCTTTCACATTTTGGGGCCAATAGGGAGGGAGCGTCTCTCTCTGGCAGTTGAACTTGAAGCTCAAAACACCAGGACAAAAGAAGGTGGGGGGTGGTAAAAGGAGAGCGAGGAGAGCAAGCAAGCCGATAATTTCCTCGAAGGATAAACATCCGATTTTTTTTTCCCTTACCCAAAATAAACACGCTAGCCACAAAGAATTAAAGGCAGAAGGGGGCAGAAAAGGATGAGTCTAGATTTTGGGGGCGGCTCTAGGAAGCTGACCTTTTGTTTATCCTGGCCCTGCCTGGACATCAACTGGAGCAGCCAATTAGCCTCTGGGCCTGGTGGTGCGGGGGGCCTTGGGGAGAAGGTCCCAAGGGAGCCTGGGCTCCGAGAAAGTCCCCTCTGAGGCAATGCCCACTCTGCGACTGGACACTTGGCTTTTGCTGCGTATTTAGCTCTGCTTACAAGCTTGCCTGGTGAGGTAGGAGGGCATGGGAGGCTCAGTAGCTCCTTTTGTCCCAGCTGGCACCAAATGCCATTTTTAACCTCCTTTGTAAAGGAAAGATTTATTCAAAAATCAGTGTTAGAGAGAGAGAGAGAGAGAGAGAAGGTTCACCCCCAAATGGCCCAGCAGCTAGGGCTGATCCTGGATGAAGCCAGGAGTCCAGAGTTCCATTTGAGTCTCTAAGAGGCTCAGCAGGAGTGCAAGCCCACTGTCTTCCCAGGGACATACGCAGGGATCCAAGTTGGAAGTGTATCTGCTGTGGCTTGGGGACTCCACCTGGTGTTCTGCTATGGGACACGGGTGGCAGCTTAATCCACTGCAAGACAATGCTGGCGCCCACATGCCTTTCTAGAATCCAGGAGTTTGCTGCCCATTGTAACTGGACAGAGGGCATGGAACCTATCCCTGGAGGGAACGATGTAGGGGGCATTGTCCCATTCTCTCTCCATTCACAAATTCCACCTCCCCATGTCCTTGCTTTTTCTTCCATCCCGACTGTCCAAGTGGCTGTTCAGCCAGGTGGAGGGTAGGGCTGGCGGGGTCCCGCCTGCCTTCAGCAAGCATCCCTGGGTTCCCCCAACTGTGTGCTGCTGGCTGCTTCCATCTGGACACCTTAAAGCACCTTCTATACACGAGTCTCCCTGAGTGGCAGAGGAGACAGGGCTGTTAATTTCGGGCAGGAAAATGAGCTGAAGAGGTGTGGGGGAGTGGTCTTCAACAAATTGGAGTTGGGGTGGGGAAGCTGTGGGTGGGTGGGGTTGGGGAGCCTTGGTTCAGGTGTGAGTGACGCCTTTCCAGGGGTTTTCAGGTGTGGAAGCTGAGGGCCTGCACAGGCCTTGTATGAGTCTGGATGCCACGGGCCCCTTCCTGGCACAAATGAAGACATGCATTCATAGCTTGCTAAGAGCACGCCTCTGCTGGCACTGCCTGTCCCTGTCCAGCTGTCGAGTTGGCGATTTCCTGTGGTTTTCTGGGTGCAGATCACCCGTTGTCCGGCCTCTGCCTCCTCGCCCAGCATTCCCATTTCCCTGTTGGTTTGTTTGTTTGTTTCTCTTTAGCTGCATTCCTTCTTGGCCTTTTTGCTTCCTTGGTTGTGGAGGGGGTGGTGGGCAGGGGAGAGGCGATTGCGGGGAGAGGCGAGATTGCCACCCATGTCTCTGGAATCTTATCTGCTCCTGTTGCCACTCTCATACCACTACCACTCTCACCAGCCTCACCCCTGCCCCACAACCCAGTGGGGCAGTTTCCAATCCTGTACTGAACGTCACTTCTCCCTGAACCTTCACCTCTCGTTCCCCAACACATCATTGTGGGTTTGCACTCAGTTGGTCAATGTTTTCGGCTTGACTAGACTGAAAGCCCCAGGTGCTGGCTGCTCTGCTCGCCCCTGAGTCCAAGGCGGGGAGGGATTAGCCAACTGTTCTTCGTCTGGGGTCCCTATGAGGATCCCACAGCAGCCCTGCTGCAACGCTGGCCCCAGGATCACCATGCCTGTCCGGTTACCCAACCCCACTCACAGCTTCACCCTAAACCCCAGTGCGGAACACTGGTTGACTTCCTCTGAAACGGACGCTGACACGATGGTATAGCGAGTAAAGCTGCCACCTGTGATGTTGGCTTCCCATACGGGTGCTGCTTCAAGACTCAGCTACTCCACCTCCCATTCAGGTCCGTGCTAACACACCTCAGAAAACAGTGGAGGATGGCCCAAGTCCGTGGGTCCCTACACTCACGTGAGAGACCCAGAAGAAGCTCTTGGCTCCTGGCTTCAACCTGACCCAGCCCTGGATGTTGTAGCCATTGGGGGAGTCAATCAGGGGAAGGAAGATTTTTTTCTCCTTCTGTAATTCTGACTTTCAAATAAATGATCCTAAAAAAAGTGGGGAGGCACAGACATGGTGTAGTAGCTAAGCCTCTGCCTTGGGTGCCGGCCCCCCCAGTATGGCACCAGTTTGTGTCCCGGCTGGTGCAGTTCTCACGCGTCTCCCTGTTGATAGCCTGGGTAAGCAGTAAGTCCCTCTGCACCCATGAGAGAGACCTGGAAGAAGCTCCTGGGTTTTGGCTTTGGACTAACCCAGCCATCTGGGGAGTGAATCACCATAGAGAAGGTCAATTTTATTCTTTCTCTGCTTCTGTTCCTCCTCTTTGTAAATCTTTCTACTAAGTTAATTAAAAAAAAATTGTCGATTGGAAAGGCAGATCTACAGAGAGAAGGAGAGACATAAAGACCTTCTGTCCACTGGTTTGCTCCCCAAGTGGCCGCAAAGGCTAGAGATGACACAATCTGAAGCCAGGAGTTTCTTCTGAATCTCCCATATGGGTGCAGGATCCCAAGGCTTTGGGGCCGTGCTCGACTGCTTTCCCAGGCCACAAGCAGGGAGCTGGATGGGAAGTGGAGCAGCCAGGACATGAACCGGTCACCCATAAGGGATCCTGGAGCATAAACAGCAAGGATTTGCGCCAGTCCTAAAGGAAGGAAGGAAGGAAGGAAGGAAGGAAGGAAGGAAGGAAGGAAGGGAGGGAAGGAAGGAAGGAAAGAGAGAGAGAGAGAGAGAGAGAGAGAAAGAAAGAAAGAAAGAAAGAAAGAAAGAAAGAAAGAAAGAAAGAAAGAAAGAAAGAAAGAAAGAAAGAAAGAAAACAAAATGCCAAGTCTGGATGATTTTTTTTAATTGGGGAGAGAAGGGGTCCATACCCAGAGGGCTTCCACAGCAGGCTGGTGGTAGTGGCAAGTGGACCCATGCCAGGAGGGTGACCCCTGCGGTCAGGCACGGCAAGCAGTCATCTCTAATTGTGTTGGCTCTTGGCCTTGTCGTTGCCATTGCCGTTGCCGGACGCCTGGAGCCTGGGCGAGTCTTGGTAGTTTTGGGTCATGAACTGGGTGCTTGCTTCTGGTTCATTCAGGCGATAACGGTTCAGGAAACTGTCCATTTTCCAAGAGGCTGGGAGGATAAACCGAGGGGGTGGCAGTGAGAAAGAGAGAGAGAGAGAGAGAGAGAGAGAGAGAGAGAGAGAGAGAGAGAAACAGGGCTATGAGAGCAAATGGGCAGGCCTGAGACAGGGGTGAGCTTGCAGCTCCAGGGTAATTGGAGACAGCCAGTGATGACCTTGACCATGGTGTCTGGGAGCACCCTTGGCTCCTGGATGTAGAGGTAGCCCTCTGGAGGTTAGCAGCACTCTTGGGAAATCTCACAGGGGATGAGGGGACAAGGACCAGGGTCTCCTTTAGTGGCCTTTATTTGGTGTAGCTCTACCCCCTCAGACAGGATATGCCCAATCTTCTGGGCTGCCCACTTCCTCTATGCAGCCCACCCTTCCTGCAGACTTTTTAAGACTTCATGGCCAAGGCTGTGATGATTTCTTCCCACCTGGCCACCCCAGCTGCCCACCAAGATTTGCCTTGCCACAAACCAAACCACCTCTTCTTGCTGTTCCTCCTGTAGGGTTCCTGGAGGAATACAATGTTGGGGACAGGTGTGACTAGGCCCGGTGATAGGGCAGGGACAGCAGAGCCCTTGGGGAGAGACGAGGGGTCCAGGTAGGTAAGTGTTCAGACGCCTGGCTCTTGTTTCTCAAACCCTGGGCGACAAGCACCCCAGGGCAGAAGGCTGCCAGAATGTGCCAGTGGTTTGTGGGTGTGGCCTGTGTCCCACACATCGCACAGAATACACCTGAGAAAGCACGTTTCTGTCTTTTATCTGGAGTTGAAATGGGAATTTAAACGTACCCTCCACTTGGTATTTTGGTTGGTTGTTTGGGTTTTTGCTTTTTTATTTTTTCTGATTTTGCATCACCTGTGGGTGCAGAGAGTGTGTGGGGAGGGCCTGGTCTGCAGTACAGCTGGTCAAGGGGCAGTAGGCTGTGGGGGGTGTGGGGGTGCAGCCCTATCTCCTGCTTACAGAGGGGGGGCTTAGGGGTGCCAGCAGCAGCTTCAGGTTCTTCTCAGGGCTTCTCCTGTCTGCGACTTGCAGACCGCTCTCTCTACACCTGTCATCCTCCCATCAGCTCCACCTTCTCCCTTCCCTGCAGGGCTGTGGGCATTTCAAAGATAGGGTTGCTGTCCATCCTCAAACCCAACCGGTAAGAGCAATGGTGCAAACCACAGGAATAACTGAAGCAGCAGCAGCAACAGCAACACACCAACTTAGTGCTTCCTGTGTACTCTGCGCTCTTCCCGGAGCCCCACACTTACTCCGTAATGACAGAGCACTCCAGTGCATGAGCAGGGTGATGGTGGTCCAAGAAGGGGGCCTGGTCAGCTTCCCTCAGATCCCACTTGACTTAGCAGTGACTGCATGCTCGGGTTGGACTTGGGAGGGCTGGACAGAAGTCCCTTCCCCACCCCTTAGACACACAGCTCTTCTGTGGTTGGGGCAGCCAAGGTGCTCTCTCAGTGTTTGGGGGCTGGGGTCTTCTGTGTGTCCATTCAGAGACTCTGCAGCCCTGGCCAGGGGGACCTGGCTGGCTGGGAAGGAAGTGTGGTCTCAGGACACCCCCACCTCAACCTCAGGATGGGGCACATGCTTGTGTGTGGTTGCAGGGAGTAGGCTCATGGGGAATTGGCGTGTGGCAGGCACGGGGTCTTCCTCACTGAGTGGTGGGCAGGAAGGAGCCTGGGCAGCTAGGAGGGAATTGAAACCCACCACGAGACCAGAGCAGGCTGCCGGGGAGAAATCCCCGTGCAGAGCTTGACCCAGTAGCCTGTGGCTGTCTTCAGGTAGCACTGCGGGCAGATGCCCCCAGTACAGAATGAGCCCTGGGGGACCCTGGACCCCCAGCCAGTCCTGCCACCAAGGTCCCTGCAGTTCTCACTCTCAGACCTAGGCCTCCCACCTCCTCCCTAGCTCCTTACACACTCTCTCTTGTCCCCTTTCTCCCCCCTCCCCACTTCTACCCACCCTGCTAGCTTCCTGCCACAGAGGCGAGAGGAACTGACCCTGAGCAAGCTCTAGAAGGAAGAGGGGGTGAGTCAGGCCCTCCGGGGGTGTGTAGGGTGAGATGGGAGCTGTGGCTTCTGTGGTCACCGCTGGGAGGAAAGCCCCTTCCTGGACGGCACTGCTCCGTCCAGCCATGCAGGAAGAGGGTGGTGCTGCTGCGGGTGCCTAGGGCCACCGCGCTGGTACCCGGGACCCACGTAGGCTGCAACAGGGGCAGGAGCCCTCCCAGGAGGTGGAAGCGGTCTACTGCCCAGCTCTTAACGCCGCCCAGTGGCAGCTGTAGTGCTATCCGGGGGGCTGCTCAGGGCAGGAAGAGTGGGCTGGTCCCTGCACAACCCTAGGGGTGCTGCTCCCACCCTGTGCAGGGGTTGAGGGGATGACTGGTCACTTCCTCCTCTGGATGGACGGTGCTGGGACCCTTGACGGATACCCCCAGGCTTCCCTTCCCAGGCTTGCTTTTCTTTTAAGCTATGTTTTATGGGAAAGGCATAAAACTGCTAATTCACTCTTCCAGTGGCCGCAATAGCCAGGGCTGGGCCGGGACAAAGCCAGGAGCCAGAAACTTCATCCAGGTCTCTCATATTGCTGGTAGGAACCCAAGTAGTTCAGCTTTTTTTTTTTTTGCTGACTTCCTGGGTGCCTTAGCAGAGAGCTGGATGGGAAGTGGAGCAGCGGGGACTTAGCCTAGCATTCTGATATGGGATGTGGTAACTTCACCCACCATACAGAACCTTTCTTTGAGTGTCCCATCAGCACAACTCAGTTTCCTGGGTGACCCTACCCCACCTTGCTTGTCTCTGAGTCCTCATTGGGCTTCCAACACGTTTCCCTCTCAACCCAAAGAGTGGGATTCAGGAAGCTGGGGAGGTGGCTTCCCTATTCCAGTCTTGGGCTGACAGGGTGGAGCCTGCTGCCCATGTGGGGCTTGGGGAGGATAGAGGTTGGTGCTTCCTGTCCTGGGGGCAGTCTTTTTAAAAATTTAAATATTAATTTGAAAATCAGTATTAAAGAAGGAGGGAGTGACACACAGATTTTTTTTTTTTTCCACCTGCTGATTTACTCCCCAAGCGGCCACACCTGACAGGGCTGAGCCGAGCCAATGCCAGGAGCCCGGAGCTTCATCTGGGTCTTATGCACCAGTGGCAGGGGCCCAAGTTCTTAGACTATTCTTTGCTACTTTTCCTATTCATGAACAGGGAGCTGGGTTGGAAGTGAAGCAGCCGGGATTTTAACTGGCACCTCTGTGGAATGCTGGCATCCTAGGTAGAGGCTTTCCCTGGTAAAATGTGCCACAGCACTGACTGCTAGGGGCAGTCTTTGTGGGAAATCTGAGCGTCTGGCTCTGAGCTGCCTCACCCTTCACCCCCATCCCCATCCCTGGGCAGGGGACTTGTGTTCAACCCAGGGACATTCTCTTGCCTGGTCTTGTTTTCTTCTCTGCCAAGGCAGGGAGACCACTGCTGCTTGTTAGGGGACAGTGGCCCTGGATGAAAAAAAAAAAAACCAAGAAACAAAAACAAAAATTCCTCTACTCCAATCTAATAACTGCCCCACGGAGTGCCCAGCTCGGCACTGTAATTTGTCTGGTGCGTCTGGGGCCGGCTGCTGTGATAGAAGCGCCGATGCCTTCTGCCGAGATTAATGATGTCCTGGTGGTGGTAGGCGGGAGGCCCGGGCCTTTCATTTTTTGTGCCTTAAATGATATCCAGAGACTTGTACTCCGGGAGCTGAACGGTCCTCTTTCCGTCGCATCCAATTACTCCTGGGGAATACTTGCTGACTGGCTGATCTTGCCGGCTCCAGAAACTCAGGGGGCTGGAGGAGCAGCCTCCCTGATGCTGGTGGGAGGGAGCACAACAGGGGTGCCAGGGGTACCCCTGTGTCCTACAGAGAGCCTATGAGTGGGTCTGATTCTTAATTGCTGGGCTGGCAGATCACCGACAAGACTCCCTTCAACTGCAGCTGGGGTTGGGGGGCTGAGAGAAGGAAGAGGGGCTGGAGGCAGGGAAGGGTGCAGCGGGGAGGGGGTGACTTCCAAAAGCTGCTACTTTAGCTCCTGCTGCCCTGCCCCAGTCTTTGGTCATGACCATGCTTGGCTGTTGCTGGGGTGCAAAGTGGGGCTCCTCTGTACTTTCTCTGCCATTCGTCCAGCTGTGCCCCGGATGGTGGGTGCTCTGCCTTGTTCCAGGCAGTTTCTAGCCTTGGCACCTGCTGAGACGGGGCCTTCAGACTCCCAGTCCTCCCAGCTCTGCCAGGTGGGTGGGGCTCTTCAGGGGCAGCTGAGAGTAGTCTGCCACAAGCCCGTACTGGCGGGGCCCTGGGGGATTCTGAGGCTGGGCCAGGTGAACCACCGTGGGAGGTCACAGGGTGGTGGAGGTGGGAGGGGGGGTCAGATTGTTTGCACGAGGCTATGTGTTTGTGTCTGTCTGTGTGTGCATGGATGAGAAGGGTCCTTTCTCTCTTGGCTCCCCTTCCCCCATACCTTCCTGTGCATTGCTCTAGCCTGGGGAAGCCGATCTAGGCCCTCCCGGCCAGGGGTCCTGTGTGTTGGTCTCTCTTACCACCAGGGCTGCCGCCTGGGGGTCTCTGCTGCCTTCTCACTCTTGGTGGCTTGTCTCACTAAATCCACTAAATTCAAGGCCAAAGGCAAGACGTGACACCCCCCACCCCACCCCGCATGGCAGCGCCCTATCTATCCTTCTCTGGTCCCTGTGGACGCATGTGTTGTGTGTGCATCTGTTGGGGGGCCCACCCCAGAGCTGCTCAAGTCAGGTGCTTGTGGAGTGGTGCATGGCTGCCTGGCCTAGAACTCCAAGGCCTCTTTTCTGTCTCACCTGTCCTGTCTGCCATCACATTGGTGCATCCTTGCAAAGAAGGGATGTGAGCCTGGCTGGTGTTCCGGGTGACTAGGGCGTGGTGTGCTGCACATCACCGTTCCCTAGGAGTTTGGTTTCAGCCACAGCTTAGACCAGTGAGGGACAGGTGTAAAGGGCACTGCCATTGCTAGCGACAGAGGCTCAGGGCAAGCAGGGTGCAAAATGTCTGGGCCTTACCCGTGTCACCCAAGGGCCCAGAAGTCAGCAGGGCTGGGCTTCCTGGAGTACAGGTGAGCTGGGACAGCTGCCAAGGACCCTTGTCCAGAAGTCAGAATTGGCTAGTTTTTGCTCTGGCCCCTAGGGGAATGGGTCATCTTGCTGTTCTGTGCTTTGAAGTCTTCCCAGGCTCCATGGGGACGAAGGTGACTGTCCTGCTGGTTGCAGGCTGGGGCTGGTGGAGACCTGGAAGAAGCTCCCGGCTCTTGGCTTTTAATCTGTTCAGTTCTGGCCAATGCAGCCATTTGGGGAGTAAACCAGCGGGTGGAAGAGCTCTGTATTCTCTCTATATAACTCGGCCTTTCAAAAATAAAATAAAAGTAAACTAAATCTTTAAAAGAAATTCCCTTTTTATCCAGGGTCCAGTCCCTGCCCAACCTTTGTAGAGCCCACAGAGACTGGCCCATCACACAGAGACTTTGCTTGTTTTCCATTGGTGGCCCAGATTATGTGTGTGTGTGTGTGTGTGTGTGTGTGTGTGAGAGAGAGAGAGAGAGAGAGAGAGAGAGAGAGAGAGAGAGAGAGAGAAAAACGCTCCACCAATCTGCCCCAAAGCCAGATCCCTAGCTCTCCTTCACATCCTCTTGGCTGCTGAGGGCATGCTGCCCTGGAGGGAGGAGACCCATTTGCCCTGGGTCCCCAGAGTCAACTCCAGGCCTCCTACTGTGCAGAATCCTCAACAACATGCTTAATTATAAGTTATTCTTGCACAGTGGTTCCATAGTCTCCCAAGTCCACGTTAAGTGCCCCCCCACCCCCAGGGCAGGCAAAATTCCCTAGGCCCTGAGATCTGGTTCTTTCTGGGGCACCCTGGCATAGGGCTGGGCACATGGTAGATGCAAACAGTCCCCTTGGCTGGGAGCTCACCTTTGGGAGGATGACTTCCTGGCCCACCAACAGGACAGAGAAGTTGCCAGGGCTACTCTGCTCAGACACAAGTCCAATTTCTGAGCTTGCTATGGCCACAAGAAGGGGGCGGGCTGAAGTGGGGGTGGGGGAGGGTGGTGCCCAAGGAATCCCAGCTTTGGTAAAGACGCAGAAGGATCAGTGATCCAATCCAGACCCCAGAGGTGTCCAGCTTGTGTGTCTTGCCATATGTGTCCTGGGCCGACACGTGGGCCCCAGTACCATGTTTCACAGGCAGACTCCTCAGTAGCACAGCAGAGAGAGGGGGCATGTCTTGAGGGCCTCTGACACCTTACCCCCCTCACTGCTTCTCCAGGCCTCTACTGATTGATGACACTGCCTCAGAAAGCACCAGCCTCTACCTGTTCATTGTCCCACCGTGAAGTCCAGCAGGGGACCCTGAGGCACTGTCCTATCCCACGAGAGTCTCCCAGTTGGCAGAGAGGACAGTGCAGGCTGCCTTGTGCATTGGCGACCCCAGCGAGTCCCAGGGCCTACCATCTTGGGTGAAATGGGGTACCAGGCGCTGGAGGAGTTTGTTTTGGCCTGGGTACAACATGGGCGGTTTCCTAGCATGTGTGTTTCTTTCCCTGGTAGTCTCCAAAGTATGTCCTTGGCAGAGCTGTTTAAGGGGATGATTTACGGATTGATGAGGGGCTGGAGGCGCCTGGGCAAGGTTCACGGGTGGAAAGGTCGCATTGACTCGGCTTCTCTGGGGTGGCCCGGAGCCCTCTGCGATTGGCGGTTTCTGCTCGGCACACATCTGAAGGACTCCCTGCTCAGCCAGTGCCCTTCTGGGCTCTGCACTCCTCTCCCCTGGGGCCCTCAGGGCACTGCGGTGGTTAGCCCAGCTTCCCAGGGATGGCAGGTTGGTCAGGGTCACTGGGTGAGAGGAGCTGGCTCATGACACTCACCCTCCCACTCATCTCCCCAGCAGCCTGGGCCACGTGTGGTCTCTCTGCAAGATTGTTGGTCCTCTTCTCTGAAACCCCAAGCCTTCACGTGTGGGGTGTCACAGTGGCCAGCCACATGGCTCTGGTGGCAGGATGATTGAGGTATCGCAGGCTGTGTGAGCCATGGGAAGGCTCCGGGGAGTGGATCCCCAGGAACGCTGCTGTTCGGAGTTGCTGGTGGCAGGGTGTGGCCGGGGATGCCTTTGCCCCAGCACTAAGATAGCCCCAGCGCAATTAGGGACCAATGAAGACAGACCGGCATGGTGGCATTCCAAGGCCCTCTTGCTCAGATTGGCCTCAATTACAAGGGCAATTACCAGGCTGAGGTGTTGTGGGGGAGCTGTCCACACATGCCGTGCAAGGTTTTGGGGGTGCTGGTCTCCCTGGCTCCAGGTACTCTTCTCTGAGACCTGGCCTCACAGATCATCTCAGCCCAGCTAACGTTGCCAACTTCATCTGTGGGATTTGCTCCTGGGGTTGGGGTTGAGGTGGGAGACCACTGAAGCCCACACCTCCTTCAGCTCACTCCTACATGTTCACATGTCCCCGGTCTCCTGCCTGCACTGCCACTTGGAAAATGGGGGAGGCCTACCTCGAGTTTTGTTTTCTTTGGGAAGGAGAGAGATGACCCTTCCTTCCTGGAGGTAGACGAAGAACTGGTAGCGATGGAAGCCACTGTGTGCTGGCGGGGAGGGAGGCTGGTAGGCTGCGGGCAGAAATAGCAGAGTGAGCTGAGTGCCCCCTCCCGTACCACCCTGGGCCTGCATGGCGTGGCACTGCATTGCTCCTGATTACTCTATAAACCATGCTCCTCCTCCCAGCAGCACCAGGTGGGGACTCCCCCATCACCAGCCACCCCAATGTACATTTGGCAGGCTCTGGAAGGAAGAACACTTTGGGGGCGCTGGGGGGCTCAAAGGGACAGAGGACGAGGTGGTCCAAGAGAAGCCACTCTAGGCCGACCAGAAGGTCCTACATGCCCCGTGTGCGGCTCCCAGGCCTTTCTGGGTCACTGGGTGTTGTGTTGGTCCTGTCTGTGCTTTAGTCTGTCCTGTTGGACTTCCTGTGCTCCCCCACCCCTCACCCACGCCACCTCCTGACCCCAGACAAACCCATCTTCCTCCGCGAATGCATTTGGCAGTGGATTTCTATTTATTTTTTCAGCATTTCCTTATGAACTCAATTCCCCCAAGAAGCCAATTTCTTGGCTGGGCCTGGAGGATCTGGAAGTGGTTACGGGGGTGGGTGGGACTGGGTTCAAAGGTTTGATCATGGGAGCTGGAGGAGCTGGACGTCCGGGGCACCGACAGAGAAGGCCTGCCTTCCCCCTCCTCCTCTTCCCTCTCCTTGGGGTGGGGGTGGGGCAGAGGCTGGCCTTTTGGCACAAAGTCGAGAACAGCCCTCATTCCTTCGTCCCTCAGATCTGGGGATTTACTGGCCCGGACTGAGTTTTTAAAAGCCAGGCCTCTACCTCCTCCTGAGGTTGTCCTTCCCTGTCTCTCCATTGCCCTTCCTGAGAGGGGTATGGGAGACAGGCTGGAGCCAGGGATCTTCCCCGGGGTGGGTGGGAAGGCGTGCTGGCCAGGGCTTGCTGGTGGGTGGTGGGCATGGGGTGGGATGCAGAGACACTTGCTGGCTTCTCCCTCTCCCTTCCTTTCCCACCCATCAGATGAAGCAGTGACTGTGGGGAGGGTTTCTCGCTGTGGACTTCCGGCTGCTGGGGCCTTCAGCGTGCCAACAGTCAGGGGAATTCCTGACTATTCATCTTTCCCCGAGATTTTAGACTGCACTTCGTCAGATGTGTGTGTGTGTGTGTGTGTGTATGTGTGTTAAAGAGTTCAGAGTGGGAACAGAGCAGGGTGTGCTGGGAAACAGCTGTGTGAATTGGTATGGTTTGGGCGTGTAGCCTCCGCAGGTGTGTGCGATGGCTGGGGTGCCAACAGCATGAAGTGCCTTAGAGGCCTGTGGCATGTGTGCAAAGGCAGACACTGCTGCTGTGGAGAAGGATGCCTGAGCATGGCTGGGGAGCCGCGCCATGTGTGCATGGCTACGACCATGGGTACAAGCCCCTAGGAGACAAGCCCGGGGTCAGAACTGACTGGTTGTCTAGGATGGCGATTTATTCTTGGGGTGGGAAGACAAGACTGTCCCTCGGCTTCTTTGGGTCAGGCCCCGAGCCACAGGCCTTCTCTGCACCTCAGTGAGGGAGCTGGGGAGTGGGGGTTCCGCCGGGCCCACAGTCAGTGATACAGCCGGGATGTGAAGGCTGGCCCACAGGGTATCCGAGCATGGCTGCTTCCGGGCACCATGAGGCTGAGTGTGGTGCTGTTTGCAGGGTGGGAATCTGAGAAGGAAGGAACCTGGGGTGTGGTGGGGGGAAAGTGGGGGGAAGCAGAGGAGAGCCCAGTTAGGTCCTGAAGCTCTCCAGTCCAGATGGCCCCTTGCTGGCCCTGGGCCTGGTCAACGGTGCATCTGGAGCTGACGTTCTGGCCTCAGTTTTATTCTCTTTCAAACGGACACTGCTAGCTTTGTGCAGTGGCAGAATTGCAGCCAATGAGGTTTAGCCAAGGTAGCGATTATTGGTAAGTGAACACGGACGCCGCTGCTGGCCTTCTGCGGTAGGTCAGAGATGGAATCAGAGCGCGCAGGTGGACCCTGTCATGGAGAGCTCTGGGGTGCTGCACTTGGATGGTTGGACCCCAGACCTCCAGCAGCACTCTCACTGCTGCACCCACCCTCTCTCGTGCCCCCTACAGGTGGGGCAGACCATGGTGCTTACCGGTTAACTCCTGGCCTTGAATCTTCCCTTTCTTCAAGTCCGCGCCCTGGAAGGAGAGACAGGCAAGGCTGGGTGTTACTCCTGGGTTGTGGGGGAGTAGGGGACCCCTTGTGGGGTCTGGAGTGGGCTTGTGAGACTGGGCAGAAGACAGGAACAGACAGATGTAGTTGGCTGAGGCTGGCCTGGAGGTGCAGGAAGGACTTCCTGACCTCAGTGTTGTGGCAGGTAGTGGGATCCTGATGGGATCCCTCCACACACCTCCCCTGCCACTGCGCACCTGCACCTGAGCCTGGGCACAGGGAGTCACCATCAGCCTGCAAGGGCCTACTCCCTCCAGAAGAGGGGCTGGATGCCTCAGGGTTGCCTCCTCAGTTCACTGTTCCCCCCTCCCCCGGAGAACAGCAGGCAGAGGCTGGTTGAGTACGATGGAGTGGGAGGTGGGGTGAGGTTAGCAGGCCACCAATTCTGCAGTAGGTTCTCTCCCCCCAGTCCCAGACCCCTCTCTGAATCCCTCTTCATACAAGCCCCCCAGGGTGGTTTCTTTGGCTACTGCAGTAGCCTCAGTTTCTCCTCCTTGTCTTCGTTTTTCCTCTCCTCTGCTCAGTGTCTGTGGGATAATGAGGCTCTCCCCCTCCATTGCCCCAACCCCGGGGGCGGGTGCTAATTACTGTTTGTGCAGGAGGAGGAGAGGCTCAGATGAAAGGGACTAGAGCTGGGCCCCTGGGTCCGTGCCACAGCTCAGGGCCCCGGGGCCATGCCAGGGAGCCCCCGCGGCCCCTAGGTGTGGGGTTTTATAGCCTTAATGATGGTGATTAGCGTGGCTTTTAATTGATTCTGCCAACACCTAACTGTGCCCTGGCCCCTGTCCTCCAGGCCCTTTCTGGTGCAGCTCTACCCCTGCTGCCTGCCTGGCAGTGGTGCTCAAGTGACAGCGGTGGGGTGTTGGGGTGAGAGTTGGTTGCAGGAAGGAGTGAATGTGGGAGGCCCCTTTTGAATTGGGGAGTGAGCCCTAACTGCCCCCTTCCCATTTGCCCATTGCAGAAACTATCCGGCCTCCTCTCATTTAGGGCTGCTGTTCACTTGCTCTTGTTCTTCCTTGGGGTCATTTGCCCAGGGGACCCCTCTACCCCCAGGCTTGTCCTCTCCTGCTCTGGAACAGAGCAGAAAGCCTTGATGTTCACCCCCACCTCCTACTCCCAACTTCCCTCTGTACCAACTCTGCCCTGTTCCTCTCCCAGGTCAGGTCCTAGGCCCTAGGATGAGGATCAGGGGTTGGAGGTGGTGACCCTTCTGCTTGATAGCCATGTCTTCCAGGGGAAAGAGCTGAGGACCTCCGCAGAGGCCTTGTGGGGGTGAGAGACAGAGCCTGAGTGCCCCCACCCACCCACTTGGCCTGGCCCCCTGGGGAAAACCAGCCCAGCCTCCCTCAACCCTGGTTCCTTTCCAAGTCAGTCCTAGACGACCAGGGGTTTGTTTAAACCAAAACAATGGTAACCTAAGCAGGCTGTTTCTTTTCAGTCCCTCACTGTCAGGAGAGGGTCCCACCCTTGTGATGAGCAAGGCTTTTCTCTTCCCAGCCAGCACAGGGCAGGGAGCCCGCCCCCCCCAGAAGCCTGACCTTCCCCACACCAGGCACAGCTTTTCATCAGCAGGGCACACAGCAAAAGCCCTGGGTTGCAGAGGGCGTTAGGACTAGCCAGGATCCCCCTGGGGGCAGGACCTACAGCATGCTGCCTGCCCTTGCTAGGAAGGGTAGAGCAGAGATGGACCTGTCCCCGTGTGGTGGGTGGGCAACCTTGCTGTTGCTCTGGCTGAGGCTGAGCTCTGGCCAAATTCCCTGTAGCCATAAACCATCCCTCGCCATCAGTCCTAGGACAGATAACTGGTAGTGGCCTAGGAAACCAAAGTTGGAAAGGTAAGGATAGAAGCAGCAGAGGAAGTGACACTAGCAGCAAGTGGAGAAAGCGGGGGAGCCTAGGATGCTGAGACCCAAGGCTTGGTAGCTCGTGCTTTTCTGTGGCTCCTCCGGGAGGTTCTGCTTCGGAAAAACCATCATTAAAACACACCCATACAAGTGCTGATGTGAAACCTGGCTGCTCCAGTTCCAATCCAGTGCCCTGCTAGTGTGCCTGGGAAAGCAGCGGAGGATGGTCTAAATGCTTGGGCTCCTGCATCCACTTGGGAGACCCAGATGAGGCTTCTGGCTCCTGGCTTCAGCCTGGTCCAGCCCTGGCTGTTACAGACATTTGGGGAATGAACCAGTGGACGGTCTCTTACTCTCTCTGTGTAACTCTGCCTTTCAAGTAACTTTTAAGAAGCGACACACAGGTATGATCTAGAGGTCTGGGACTGCAGGGGCATGACAGTCCCATCCCATATCAACTCTCCCAGCTTCTCCACAGATCAGAACATCACACTGAGTGCAAGTCCACACCCCATACCAAAGTGCCTGGGTTCCCCTTCCTGGCTCTCACTTCCTGCTAGTGAACCCCCTCTGAGAGGCAGTACTGATAGTTTACACGACTGGGGGACTGGCATAGTGGTATAGGGTTATGCTGCCACCTCTGATGCTAGCATCCCACATGGGTGCCAGTTCGAGTCCTGGCTGCTCTACTTCTGATCCAGCTCCCTGCTAATACATTTGGGAGAGCAGCAGAAGATGGTCCAAAGTGCTTGGGCTCCTGTACCCAAGTAGGAGACCCAAATGAGAAGTTCTAGGCTTCTGGCCTCAGCCTAGCTTGGTCCCGGATGCTGTGGCCATTTGTGGCGTGAACCAGTAGATGAAAGATCTCTCTCTGTCTCTTTCTGTAACACTGCCTTTCAAATAAACAAAGTCGGTTCTGGATGTACTTCTCACATGTGTTCACCTCTACATACGTGTGTGGGCACATATATGCAAGGTATTGGGTACCAGCATGACTGTCTGACCTAGGAATAGACACAAAGTACTCTCCTTGTAGGATGCAATTAGAGGAGCTAGACTTTGGACCACTCAGAGGGCTTTCTGGGCTTCGGCCACATGAGGTCTCTTTCTGAGCCCCTGCTCAACTTCAGCATCCGTGATGTCTTTCTGCAGCTACTTTGGAACTGGCATAGGAGACATATGAAAAGTAAGGGCTCACCAAGTGTCACAGCACCCCATTCTAGATCCCATCAAAGCGGGTAGTACAGGAAGCCAGGGGTCTGGCCTCCTGCCTGACCATCTCCTGCCTCCACCATTATTTTATATTGTGATGAGCACTCTGATTTTTCAAGGCAAGGCCCTCTGCAACCAGCCGACCTCAAAACAGTTCATGCATGGGGGGGGGGGCGTGCACTGGACGGGAAAGAACCCAGGGACCCTTTGGCGGTTCAAGGGAGGGGGTAAATGTCTTGCCTGCCCCTTGCACATGATGGGTGGGGTGTCCTGGCCCCTCCCCAACCCTTCCCCCATCCAGCTGTACTTTCACCCTGTTGCTCTTGATTTCCTGTCTCTGTGGGGGACACCCTGAGAGCTCGATTTTTTTTTTTCTAGAACTGGGACCTCCAGAGGCAGCCCTTCCATGGCCCTGCCCTGGGGAACCCCCTTGGGTGAAGACTCTGCAGCTGGAACTCTGTCTGTGAGGTCTGCTGGGTGGGGAGAGGGCCCGGCTGTGTCTGGTCCCCTAAGGGATGCAGGGATAAGTTTCTCATTCTCCTTTCAATTATCTGCAGGCATCTGCCCGCCCACCTGCGGCCTCAGCCAAGGCCCCTGGGTCCTTACTGGGACTTGCTGACCACCCTCCCTCCCCCAGCGCAGAAGGTCGGCCGGCGGGGGGGGGGGGGCTGTTTCCTCGAATGCACTGGGGATGATTTCATCTCCCTCACCCACCTCTTCCCATTTGGCTGGGCCGATCCAATCACTCCCCCACTTGGCTTCAAACCAGAGTGGAGAGGGCGGGGAGGAGGGGAAGCACTTGTGGATCTCAGGGAGGTGAGGGGAGTGGGCGTCAGCAGAACCCCTACAGTGAAAGGTGAGGCCAAGGAGGGTGTTGCAAATAGGGGGAGCAGGGCAGTGCACTTTACAGGGGACACTAGAAGGAGATGAGAAGTGGATGCTGGCCTTGGCATCCAACCGGAAGGTTCCTTGCTGTTTTGCAAGGCTGCCTGTTCCCTCCCCTCCTCCCCCACCCAGTGGTAAGGGACTAGGAAGAGGTAGAGGGCATTGGCAGGTGCTGCCCAGCCATCTCCATTCTGCAGCCAGGCACAAGGGGGAGAGCCCCTGCAGCCCTGTCTGGAGAAGACCCTGCTCTCTGGCCTGCTTCAAGAGAAAGGCTTCAGGGTAGTTAACCCCTTTGGCTGCTGCTCTACCCTGGGGGAGTAGATGCAATGAAATCCAGCATTTTCTATCCACCCTCCAGCTGGGAGCCAAGTGCTCTAGGCTCTGGCATGTGGGTATCTTGTACACCAGCTTGCCCCCCCAAGAGATACAGTCTCATCCTGATAGGCCTTGTTCCGGTACCTCCAAAGGGAGTAGGGACAGCATGGTGAGTGTTGTCTTTAGGATGTGCCAACAGAGGGGCAGCAGGGCTTGGAATCCGGGCACAGAGAGGGCAGTGGGACTCTCAGGTCCCAGTTCCTAGCCTGGAGTCGATTGCTGCCTGGGTCTCCAGAGTTGCTGGGAAAGGGGGCGCTGATCTGATTCTTGGAAGTAAGGAGTCACCCAGGGTGGGCGGAGTTGTACTCAAAACTTCACCACCCTCCAGGATACTGCGTTTGAAGCAAGATTTCTCAAGGTCAAGGTTGCCAGTGGCTTGTGAAGTTTTCTGGTTTTCCATTGGACAGACAGAGAAGGGGAAGGCAGCATAAGTGGAGGAAGCAGCGCACGTGAGCAACGGACTTGGCTGCTCACTGAAACCAGAACGAGCATACGTGTTTGGACAAAGTCAGACCGCGGGCTGGGGTTAGCCTTGAACACTGGGACAATGCCACCAGCAGCCAGCTTCAACCTGGGGGCCATGGACCCCAAGTGAGGCCTGTACAGCTATCCGAGTGCTCAACAGCTGTGTCCTGGGAGGGTCAGCCAGGAGGGGCTGCTTGGGCTGCCCCTCCTGGCTGACAAAGGACTCGTTCAGGACTGAGTCTGAGGATACCCCATTTTGTTTAGACGAAGACAACCTGGGCACAAACACTGTGCGATATGCCAGCAAAACATGGTGATCAGGCAGCAGCATTGAGCTGGGCAAAGGACAACCATTTCTAGGTACCTGGGACCAAAGCCAAAGCTTTCAGCACCTGCGTGTGGGGCTGGTACACCTCATTTATCTGGAATCAGGTGGGGAACGGGGTGTTCCTCCTGAGTACATTTCCCTGAAATCCAGAATCCTGTGTTTTGATCTTAATTATCTTGTACCAGCTTCTGAAAACACTTGGAATGCGTTTTGTAAAGTTAAACATCACCATGGTCTGTGTGGCAGCCCATCAACAGCTCTGGACTGAGATGCCAAATAGCAAGGAACAGTGACATTTTTCCTCCCCTCTCCCCACCCCTGCTGCCACTTCACCCTGCCACCTGCTCAACTTCCTAGCAGCCAGTGTATGAGCATCCACCTTGAAGGCACTGGGGAAAGAAAGAGGGATCCCCTTGCCCCTTGCAGAGCGACTAAGAATGGCAGGTGCTTTGCCGCCAAGGTCTTTCTGCTGGTTGCATTTAACACAGACTTCCCTCTGCACAGCAAGTCTGGGCTGCGGCCCAGTGGCTCACCCGCAAGCTGCTGCACCACGTAGTGTCCAAGTTTGCATTCCTGTAAAGTGGCAACAAGATCCCGCAATTGCTATGAGCAGGTGATTAGGAGATAGAATATTCTGAAGGTCCATAGTACCATGCTAGGAAAAGAGCACTGAGTTACTGAATTCGAGCTCCTCACTGGACTCAGGATGAAAGGCTCGGCTGTCCTGGCCTCTGGAGTAGGCGGGGCTCGGGGGCTGAGGAGGCGGATGCTGCCTCCACCTGCCCGCAGAGACCCCAGGCTCCTCTGAGTCCTGCCAGTTCTCTTGGGCTGTGACTGAGCCAGACAGTCTCCTGGTAAGGTCGGCTTCGTGAGGCTAATGGCTGTGCCGCGGGTTCCGAGGTTACTCAGCTGTGAACGTGGGGCCTGTCCCGCTGGGCTAGTCCTCACCCAGGGTATGTGGAGCGAGTGGCACATAATGTTTATTAATATGCTTTGATGAGGGGCATTAATATATCTTAATGGCACCATCTGAGCCCAGCCTCCTTCCTTCTCCCTCCCCTCTCTCCTCTCTATCCTCCTACCCTGTGGAAGGGAAAGAGAGAGAGAACTCCAGAACCAGAGCTGTCATCTGGGATGGCAAGGAAGGGACAGGGACAACTTCAGGGACCAGAGAAGGGACCCTGGGTGGAGAAGCAGGTGACATGTGGCTGGCTCTGCTGTTCAGCAGAAACTTGGCCAGAAATCACTTGGCGATGGGAGCGAGGGAACCAAAACAGTGGTGCAACTTTTCCAACAGCCAGTGGGGAGGGAGTGGCAGGAGGGAGAGACCAGAGCTGCCTGAAGTAGCAGGACCCAGGGAGGGCTGTGTCTGAGGGGGCCTCTGGTGCCAGCAGCGAGCTGGCCAGGGGAGGTCAATGAGTCACCCCACACTGCTGTACTGGCACCACACCCACACATGTGCACAGGTTCGCCCAGACTCACACATACACTTCCATGCTCTTCTTCACAAATCCTTATATCCACATATATGTGTAGGAGATGGAATCTTCTGGAGTCCTACGGAGCTGTCAAATGTCAGGTCCTTCCACACACACCCAACTACAGGCATGTACACGCTTTCACACACATGCCTCTCCAGGTGGTCTTGCACAGCAATGGGTATGTGTCAGAGCTGAGCATGATACATTGAACACAGGGGTTTGGCTGCAACTGGGAGCCCTGTGGTGAGCCAAAGCACACGTGGGACTTTTCCAGACCCTCGGCAGGGGACCAGGATGGATGACTGCTGAGGACTAGGGTCTGAGGGCCTGAGTGGCCAGTGGCAGAGGATGTAGGTTGTGGTGGAGGGGTGGGCTCCAGGCCCTGCCTGCATCCCAGGGCTGGAAGGTAGGGGTGGGATACACGGTCACTGTGCTCTCCCTGCAGGAAGCAGGGCAATCAGGAAACCAGGGAACCTCTGCAACAAGCAGGGCCTGGGAAAGAGCAGACCGACCAGGAAAGATGGAGTCGTAGGGTTCAAGCCCCGATCCCCGCAATGAGCAGTGGGGAAGGGGGTATACTGGTGTCTGCTACCCTCATTCTCCTGGGCTCTTCGCCTGGCTGCCATCTCAGAAAGGGACCCTCTTGGCACCTATGCCCTCCACTGCGCCCAGCCACGCTAATCTTGGCTGTCTCTGGCTGTTGTGCCCTGATCCTGTGCCATCTGTGGGGTAAGGGTGGTCCACACAGACTGGGCTGGAGGGGTGGATATAAAAAGGGAACCTCAAATTTCTATGTCAAGCCTCCACCTTGACCTCTTTGGGAGAAGTGGGTGGAGTCAGCGTCTGGGGTTCTGTTCTTGGCTTTAGCCTGTTTCGGGTTTTTCCTTCATCAGCTCTAGTGGGAGGAGAGAGCACAGCCCACACTTTCCAGCCCCTTCGCCTCCTCTAGACCACCGGGGCCCTGCCCCATGGGTATATATGTGCTGGGTTTGCCTTGTGAACCGGAGGAGGGGTGTGTGTGTGAGTGGGGTGGGGGGAGTGAGAGTAGAGAGGGAGGGAGAGAGGGACTCTGTCAGGGACAGATGGGGGAGCTTGAGCAAGAGAAGATGTTGGCAAGATTTGGAGGCTCTGTGAACCCAGGAGCACACACAGCCTGAGGTCTTTTCAGAGGCTCCAGTGGGGTGACTGTGGCCCCAGCCTGCTCCAGCCCCTTGCAGCTCAGAGTGTGTGCACAAGCAGAAATCCTGGGTTCCACCTGAGACCTCCCACCATGATGGTGCCCCTGACCACGCATGAGGTACCATCTGCTCTCTACTGCAGCTCAGGTGGCAGCCAAAGCAGATTTGGCTTCTTTTCTTGTCCCGGGACAAAACCCTAGACTGCTCGCTGGCCCTCCCTGCCAGCTCCTGTTCCCCAGGTGCTCAGGGACCCAGGGGTGAGACTGGAGTGAGGAGGTGAGAGAATTCCTGCTTGCTCTTCTGAATCCCAGGGCTTACTGTAGGGCTCTGATATCTGTCAGTGAGAGGTCAGCAGCTAAGTGACTTCCTTGGATTCTGTTCTCAAGTCGAGTGCCACCCTGTGTGGTCCTGTCCTGGTGCTTCTTGTCCAGGCCAGGCAAGGGTCCCCTCTGCTGGGGCCTTTGTGTCCTTGCCTGCTTGTGTCAATCCAGGTTTGCATGTCTGTGTCTAGGGAACAATGAAATTGGCCCACCCAGGAGTGGGAGGTCGGGGCGGGGGGGGGGAGTGGAGAAGATACTGCTACGGTCACTGACACTCGTGGGACTCACTCTCATTGCTGCCTGTTTGAGGAGCTTGGCAGTCCATACTGTGGAAAACCAGCAAGGCCAAGTTCAGGAAGCACCAGCCTGAACCCACACCTGCCCTGTCTTGTCTCCGAATGGCTTCAGGGACCGACGACCCCAGCTGGGGCAAGGGAGACCTATAGCCTTGCCTGGCAAGACTGGCTCTGCTGCTGACCCTGAGCGCCCCGCTAAGCCTGGGGGCCCACAGGGAGGCGTGGTGGTGGAGGGAGGTCGCCCAGCTGGCAGTCTCTGGAGTTGCCGACACCAGCATCACCCTCCTCCCTGCAGGCGGATGGCAGAGACCTGGGCCGGGGCATCGGGCCCTTGGCCTCCTGCTTGCCCTGTGGCGGGACACAGCTGGTCTCTAAGGGTGTTGAAACCAGTCTTTGCACAACGTGAAGGAGGGCCCAGTCTTTTCAGGTAATGGTGCCTTGAGGGCACAAGGGAGACGGGAGGAGAGGGCAACTGGTATCAACAGGGAATGAACCCCAAAAGAGGTCAAGGGACGATTGCCCACCTCTCACTCAAAACCGGGACTGGGCTCCAATAGCTTCCCAGTGGAGCAGCCTTGAACCCTAGGGGAGAGAGAGGAACTTCTCCCAGAACTTTTTTTGTTCGGAGTAGTTAATTGCCCTGGTGGTTGAGGTTACAGCCTTGCTCAGGCAAGGGGCCTGTAATGAATGCAGATGATGGCTGGTTAATCTGCCAGCTCGGAGCCCCTGCTCTTCTCCTGGGGTCTGGCCACACTCCATTCAACCTGGCCAGCCTGCACCAGCGGGGTGGGCTATAGCCTACTACCACTGGCGCCTCCGTCCCCCGCCAGGCCTTGGGCCTGTCATGCATGGAGGGTTCTCTCTGGCTTTCCCCAAAGATCAGGTTTGTCCCTGCTTGAGTTGTCACTGTGTTCCCCTCTGGTCCTCACTGCCACCTCTTTTGGAGAACAGGTGGGCCTGGGGCTACCTGGAATCTTGGGACTGAAGTGCAAGGATCCGGTTAGGAGGTGGGTAGGGTACGACACCCTGGGGCAACTGACAGGTGTACTATTTGTCAACCTTTCCCTGCCTGTGGCCTGGAGAAAGCAGCTGGGCCAAGAGATAAAGCAAAGAATTGGGGTGAGGAGGGAGGACTCCCCACTTTGTAGCCTAGTTCCCTCACCCTGCCCTGGCTGATGCCAGTTCCACCCTGGGGTATGGAGCTCCTGCTAGGTATTGCCTGTCTGTGTGTGTGTGGAGGGTGGGGGTGAGGTGGGCATATGGGAGTGAAGAGTCACATCTAGTATATACAAGGATGACTTCCTGGAGGAAGCCACATAGGTGTTACTTGGGGGGAGGAATGGGGCAAGCTGCAAGCTGGGGGTGGCAATGCCATCTTATGCCAGCCTCCAGCTACCAGGCCAGGGTTAGGGTTAGGGAATGGGACCTCCCCTTTCTCAAGAAGTCCCAGGCCCTTATCTTGTCCTCTGGGAGCTAACAGATCCTCCTTTGCGGAAGGGCAATGAGTCACACCTGGTTGTAGAAGTCGCTGAACACCTCCTGCCCTGTTGGGGGGGGGAGAAGGAGTTGGAGGAGAAAGAACCCCCTCGGTTTCTATTGCAATAAAGAAGGGGCCCCAAGCTCTCACCGCAGCCTCTAATGATGGGGTTGGGGGTAATGAACATCCCAGAGCTCATAAAGCAGCCTAATGACAGCTCTGATTTCTGCCACCCCTTTCATCCTCACCTGTTCCCAAACCAGAAGGGGCCATCCTGGGGGCTGAACCCTCCCGCTCCATGTGGGATTGGGGCAGAGGCTCTTGGCAGTCACAGACCACAGCTGTGTTGTGGGGACCCCTAGGAGCCCTCGGCCCGAGGTGCCTGGGGGAGGCTGCAGCTTTTCTCCATCCCTAATCTGGTCAGAAATGTACAGCTGACAAGTGGGCAACCTTAGGACTGGGCAGGGGGAATGGGGCGGCAGGAAGCGCAGACACCCTGATTGGTAAGTCTACCTTTTGGGATGGCGGGAGGCTGGGAGATAGACTGCTGTAGGTACCCGTGGGCTGCGCGGCGCCACGCCCCTTCCCCTGCTCCGGTCCTGATAGGCGCGCCCCGAGTCATCTCAGCCTCAGCCTCGCACCTGAGAAGCTAGACTCCCGCTCCTGCGGGGCGGGCGTGGGGCGGGGCCTCCTGCTGAATCACCAGCAACACCTGTGTTTTGCTTGGGAGGTCTCCCGCGCGAGCAGCTCGTGGAGAGAGCGCTGGGACCAGCCAAGCCTGACCCTGTTTGCCTTCCTGGTGCCGGGTGAGCTCACAGCCCCGGGTGTTGTGGCTGCAGGCCAGTGTGACCTGCTATGTAGGGAGTATTTTTTTTTTTTTTTTTAAGAGATACTTGCCTCCTGTGTTCCCAGGAACTCAATGAGAGACTCAAGTCCTTCTGGGACTTCTGTCCTGGCCGGCCCTCTGATAGGTCAGGCGAAGATGCATCACTTGGAGGACAATCCAAACTATTTGTCACAGACAAGCCCTTTATAGGGGGTTAGTTGAGGGGGTGTGTGGCCAAAGGGGTCTTGAGTGAGTGGCAGCCCCTGAAGGAGGAGCAGGATCCGAGCCCTCAAGGTCCCCCAGAGGATGGGAGGTCCAGGCAAGTACAGATGCTCTCCCCAAGGATCTGGGGAAGTGTCAGAACCTGGCTGGGAGCCACCACTAGCCACTAGGAGCGGGGGAGGGGGGTCTGAAAGACTCCTTGATGATTCAGCCCACAGCCCTGGTTGTTCCCAAGCAGGCACTGGCCCGGCCTTGCCTCTGGGCGCCGTGTGGATAATTGGGGTCAGCAGAGGGCAGCTTCTCTGGGCCCTGACAACCCGCCCCCTCCTGGTTCCTGTCCATTCTTGGTGGGGAGAGAGAATTGCCCTTCCTTTCCAACTCCCCCACTCCCCCCTCCAAACTCCAGTAAATGTTACAGTCTCCAGGGACCACAGGGCCTGGGTTGGCTTCATGCCTCTGGACATTAAACTCTGGGGGAATCCTGCTTCAGAAGGAGGGAAAGGGTGGGACCTGACACCCCCCATCCCATCCTCAGGTGCAGCCCTGGAGAGCTGGAGTGGCTTACCCTCATGCCCAAACCCCAGCAGGCACACATAGGCAACACAGGCTGGGTATCCTGGCCCATGAGCTCAGTCAGTCCTTCTGACGCATCGGCCAGCACCTCAGAACAAAGGACGCTGTGTTCTGGCTCCTTCCCTCTACTGGAATTTTGATGGCGACCCTGCGTGTGCTCACTGGGTTGGGAAGACCCAGGCTGATTCTCTCCCTAGATCTCCCCTGGCTGAGGCTCACACAACCCCAGAGTAGGGTAGAGAAAGGGGACAAGCCACTTGGGGCTGACTTTGGACTTGTGGTGGTGTGGGTGCTTCAGCCTGGGGTGTCACAGAGGCGTCATGTGGTGTGGGAGGGAGACGTGGGGGGGGGGAGGGAATGTCCTAGTGGCTAGAGGTTTCCCCCTGTCTGAGTTGACCAGTCAGAGTGGAGGAATCTGTCTTGAGCTTGGCTCACAGATAATTCTAGTCTGTGTATCTTGGCAAATCTTGTTTACATGACTTCCTCACTACACAGCCTTCCTCTTGTGTCTCCCCCGCTCCCTCTCTCCCTCCCTGCTACCAGCACCCCCTTTTCCAGCCCCACTTGGCTCTGTGTCACATGCAGCAAGTATTTAGGACACCAAGGGAGGAGCTCATGGGCACCAGGTTCTCTCCTTTGCCCAGTGATGTACCTCCCCTCCCCACCACGCCCTACAGAATCACATGAGCCCCTTGGGAGGGCGCCTTGCTCCACTCATTAGGTGGCAGGGCTGCAACGAAAGCCAGGTGTTTTGGATTTCATAGGTGGATGCTCTTTGCCCCAATTCAGTGCTGGCCATTTCTCCAAGGTTTGCCCAGAAGCTGGGAGCTGGGGTGTGAGTGGAACTGAATCAATGTCCCCCACCATCACCTTGTTTGAAAAATGTACCCTATGGCACCCTTTGTGTGGGCAGAGAGGCGCTCTCTCATCGCGAGCTCCATTTTCTTTCTCTCTCTCTGCCCCTTCCAAGAAGCCTGAATCTTGCCCTTCTGCCCTGCCCTCTGCCCTCTCCACTCTTGCCCTCCCCTTCCTTCTCCTCTCCTACTGCTGGGGGAGACCTCCGCCCTCCACCAGGAGTGGATCTCTCTAGCCTCCCCCCCCCCCACTCAGCGCTGGACCACCATGAGCATGGCCATCCCCTGCCCTGTCCTGCACTGGCCAGGGGGTGCCACAGGGCACTTCAAAAGTAGTTGGTACTGCTGAGGAGTGGGATTGTAAAAATGATTGTATGACGAAGGAGCCATGCATGGTCAGTGGCTATGACGCTGAACATCAGGGCACTGGGCTGGGCTCCCCACAAGTCCCCAAGTGCCCCTCCAACCTTGCCCTCACCCCCCCACCCAGGTGCTTCTGTGGTCAGAGGGTGTTCCATACTTAGCCTCTTGACCCAGGACCTGTGAGCCCCAAGTAGAGGACAAATCATTTGAGATGATGAGGTCCTGTTCTTATCAGCTGGATCTGGCCTAACTAAGCAGCCTGTTCCTCATAGGCCAATTCCACTCCTGGCAGGCGCTTGCCTGCTCCAACGGTGCCCAGACTTCCTCTTTGGCCATAAAAGTCTCCCGGAAAGGCTTCGCAGCAGGGGCCTCAGGGCGTTCTCAGGGAATGTGTGACTGTGGGAGCCTGTGCGCCTGCGCCATGGAGCAGGCGCCTGAGGCGTGCGCGCTCTCCCACCTAGCAGGGGAACCTGGCGGCCCCAGCTTGGGAAGGGGGAGAGGTAGGGATGGGTAAGGCCCATTTTGACCTGGATGACGGCCCGGGCTTACGCAAGGCTTCTAGACTCAGTCAACTTGAGCAATCGGGCCGCACACGCATGCGCGTGCACACGTATCCACACATAAGGTGGTTGATACCACCCCCTCCTTCTCCTAGGCCCTCTCGGGCCACCTTCCCAGGTTTAGAGCCTCCACGTCCCCTGCTGGAGCTGGAAGCCCTCCCTGCTCAAAGCCCTCCCTTCCTGGACCGTGGTGGGTGCACACAGGGCATGGCTGTCAGCTTGGCCTATGGCTCTCCTCTCTGCCTGATCATGGCTGCTTCTCCTCTGCTGGCAGCTGCAGGTGGCTGCGGACAGTGGGTGAGGCTCAGATGAGGAGAGCCGTTTGGTAATCCTTCCAGTGGGTCCACTCCTGCCTTTCATACATAAGCAAACCCAGGGCTTCGGCCCCTGCAGGACCACCAGTTACAGGGTTTAGAACCCAGCTCTCCCAATCCCTGCCCTGACATCCCTTATGATCAACCTATGCTTTCGTTTGCCTAGGGGCTTCTGGTGTACCAGGCTAGGATTGGGATAAAGTCAACTGGGGTAGTGCTTTTGTCATTTTCCAAAACTGAGGTGATGTTTAACGATGGACCTGCCTCTCCTTCTGTGGAGAGGAAGGGCATTGCCTGAGTGGGGGCTGGGTTTGTCCCTCACTGTCCCTGTCCTGGCTGTGGGGTGTAGGATGCCATTGGACCCACTCCCCATCACTAGGGTCAGACGGTGCTGCCTCCCTCCTCAGCTTCCCTTGGTACCAAGAGCTGAGCAAAGATCACCGGGTCTATGCAGTGCAGCCACCCTGACAAACTGAAATAAACAAGGTGTTATTGTGTGATGGCAGGGGATGGAGGGAGAGGAGTGACACCAAAAGTATCTCAGAAAGGAAGAGAGCCAAAAACATTAAAAAAAAAAATATATATATATATATATATGAGAGATGCATGGATGGGGGAGAGAGAAGGAAAAAAAAAAGCCTGGATAATTAACTTAATAGGTTTCTTAAAGAATGCCCTTGTGAGTGATGTTCAACACATTCAAGTGTTGACAGGATGGCATTGAACTTGACGCCCACACAGCGGGCAGAAGCATGCTCTCAGCTTCGACACACCTTCTTTGTCTGAAACTTGTAGTAAAACTCAGTGCCAGGTTGTGAAATTTGTCCTGGGGAGTCGGTGGTAGTGGGGGACCATTGGGGGGCTCAAAGGTCAAGTGCCCGGTCTCCAGGGAGGGTTGGGATGGCAGGAGTGGGCATCTTGAGCTATGAGAACACCCCTACTGCGAAGGCCTGAGAGGCTCTCGTGCCCAGGAGAGATATGGGGAGTTGTAAGGCCCCCTCTCACCCCCCCACAAAGGCAAGCTGTAAGCTCCTGGTGGGGGTGCAGGCAGTGAGAGCGGCACTCTGGCCCCCCCCTCCAAGCCCCAGCTGCCTTGAGGGAACTTCCGGTCTGGTCCCCAAGAACATCACTCTCAGGCTTCCTGGGCATGAAGGACAAGTAGAGGAAGCTGGAGGGGCATGCCAGTGTGCAGTATGAGAAGCCGAAGTCACTGGCTGTGGGTGTTGAACAGCAGGCCTTGCCCTGGGAGAGGAGGGCTGTGTGTGTGTGTGTGTGTGTGTGTGTGTGTGAGTGTGTGTGGTGTGGTGTGCATATATTTGTGTTGAACGAATACTTTAGGTTGCTCTTGTGGAACCACAGGACCTTACATTGCCATACCTAAAGGAAAGGCCAGCCTCCTTTGGCCCCAGCAGCCCTTGCTTCAAGGGCCTGGAGTTGGGACTGGGCTCTGATCCTCTGCCCACGGTGTGCTCACCAGCTTGCCTTTCCTGCCCGTCATTACGTCAGGCCCACTTACCCACCCACCCGCCCTCTCGCGGTTGCACTGTGCTAGCCTTATCAGGATATCAGCGTTTTCAAGCCAGGATCTGGATTGCGGGGGGCTCCATCACAGGATGACCACTACCATGACAGTGTGGGCAGTGACTCGCTTTGGAGGATGGGAAAAAAAAGGTTCCATGGGTGCTGCTGTGAAAGATCCTTTATAAGAGAAACACTCTGAAAAATGTAATCACCTATGTCGAGGGTTGCCTTGCCACTTCAAGATGGTTCAACAGAAGGGAACCATGGAGGAAAAAAACATGGTGTCACTTGGGGCAGGTGGGTTTCCAGCCTAAATAGGACCCTCACCTAAAGGCTATGCTGAGACTATGGGTATGCATGGACATGGTTGGGGGGAGAGTTGGAAATTTTTTCCTTGGAAATAGCCGTGGGTTCTCTCTTGCATCTGGCAAAGTCTGAGCCAAGTCCATGCTCCATTCCTGGACCAACCCTTGTTCTTGGGGTGCACTGCAATGCTGCCTGCAGAAGCCGGGTGCCCACAGGTAGTGCTACTCTTTGGGAAAGCAGGGACCCCTGATTTTGAAGATGCTTCTCGGCAAAGGGATCAGTTTAGCATCTTTCCACTTCATGCCCAACTCATGAGGGCATGAGAGTAAAGAAGTAAGGGTTGGGGTGGTTGGGTACCTGTTTATTTTCCACCTGAGGCTTCTGCCCCTCCCCTTCTGCTACCACCTCCAGCGCCCATCTCCATCATGGGAAGATGCATCTCCCCCACCCCCTCAAGCCCAAGGGTTGAGTTGAACTCCCTAAGCATAGATGGACAAGCTGTATCACATTGTGCACCTGTCCGGGTGATGCAGTGTTTGGTAACCACACCCTAAGCTGAGTGCCTGCTGGGGACAGAGCCATGGCTGGGTGCTCCAGGATGTACAGTTACCATGAAGTTCCATAGTTCCCGCCCTCAAGGAAAGGTCAGTCCCGGGGAACCACAGAGCTGCTTGCACCATCCCTTGGAGTCTTGGAGAACAAATAGCCAAAAGCTTCTAGTCCTGGAGTCAGGGCACACACAAATATCCCAGAGTGCTTTCCTGCCCGGGCTGCCCCAGCAGCTGGCATCAACCTCCTCTTGCAATGATTTTCTCTTCCAGGGCAGACACTTGGCCCTACTGAGGGAGACCTGTTAGTCTCAATGAGACAATGAAAGTAGAACAGCGAAATTGCTGGTGCATGGCATGGGGGAAGGGGAGTGGGGGAAGTAAAGCTGCAGGAGGGAGAATGGGACTGCCCTATGAAGAATGGCCCAGGCAAGGACTCCGCTTTGCTGAGTCCATCACACCAGGCCATCACTGTAGACCCGGGGGAAGTGGGCCGGACAGGAGCTGGTGACAATACCAGGGGTTCTTGGACCGGGACTGAAAATCTTTCTGGACCAGTCTTCCCCACCCCTGTGTGGGAGGCATGAGTGGCTGGAGCTGGGAGGCAGGAAGTAAGCACAGATGGGCTGCCCTTGGGACAGCTGTGCCGGAACAGAGCACATCTGTCCAGCTGGGAGTCCACTGGGGCCCCTCCCTGCCACCTTGAGGCCGAAGCTACCATTGTTTCCAGACTGGGTGTGGGCTGGAGCTAGGGTCCCAAATGAGGGGGAAAAATGGGAGAGGGGAGTCTGGAGCAAGAAGTTGCCCAGGCAATAGGTTCTGATGAAACAAAGGGATGTTTTGGAAGCCCAGGCAGAGTGGAATAGAGACAAATCAACCTGCTTGGTTGACGCAGCCCCAGGGACTGACACCTGCCAGCTTCCTGGGAAGCAGCCTCTGGATCATTGCTGCTCTGTCTCCACCCTGTCCACATATACCTCTCTTCCACCTGTGTCCCTAGCGTCTTACAGTGTAGCTGCTGTCACAGTCCCCAGAGGGAATGGCTTGCTTTTCCATCTTGTCCCCTGGACAGGGGAGGGAATGCTACTAAGACTAGGATCCTGGTCTCCATGGCTGGGGAATTCTCACACTACCCAAGGGAAGGGTTTGGTGGCATCAGCCAATGCTGGGTTGCCATTTGGGTCTTGCTGGGAGAGCTCATCCCTGAGTGGACCCTGAGAGAGAGCTCAGGGTGACAGATCTGAGGTCTGAGGTTCTCGTCATTGGAATTCACCTGCCAGCTCTAGGCAAGTTGGCTTTTTCTACTCTCTTCCAGGGAATCAGAGGCGGGGAGGAGAAACTGTTCTCTAAACTCTGCACGCTGACTTGGCCTCATGGCTGTTGGTGTGGTTTCCCCGGGAGCCCGGGTTCCTCCGCCTGTGCTTGGCACAGAGCCAGACACGCGGCAAGTGTGGGGCTCAAGGATCTCATTGAAGGCCGCCTCCACCATTCCTTTCCCTGCTTGCCACAGTGCCTTGGAGGAAGGTGGCTCTTTGACCCAGCTCCTCTGTGTGACCCCAGGGGGCCTGCCCCCCCCTCCCCAGTGTTTTTCTCTATGTAATGGATAGGCTGGACCAGGGTTATCCCCGGGACACCCTGCTGGCTCTTAACTGCCAGGAATCTTGCAGGAGGATAAGAGGGGAGGCATGCACACTTGAGGCCAGAGAGGCAATGAGTCCCAGTTGTTCCACTTCCAATCCTGCTTCCTGCTAATGGACCTGGGAAGGCAACAGAGGATGACCCTGGCTGCCCTGTGGGGAGCCATGATAGAGTTCCAGGTGCCTGGTTCTGGCCTGGATCAGCCATTGGAGGGATGAACCAGCAGATGGAATATCTCTCTTTCTCTTTCTGTCTCTCCCTCTCTCTCTCTGTAATTTTGCCTTTCAAATGAATGAATGAATAAAGACATGTACACAATAAATACCTTCCATAGGATTATTTCTTTCACTACTGTCATCATCACCAACATCACTGTAGTCATCATGGATTATCATTGATTGCTCTGTATTTAGTCACGTGTGGGTGGGTGACTGGCTTTGTTGGGCATGGCTCTAGTGGAGGCTTGTGGCTCCCATGCTGTTGGGGGTCACTGTGACCCCTGGCAAGAAGCAGGGTCTGCTGCCTAGAGCCAGGGGGTCGCCTCCTTCAGCTGAGAAACAATGAGTTCCCTGTCCACCTAGAGCTCCTGGGTTGCAAGGCTGGCACAGGATCCTGCTGGAGGAAGGTGGTAAGACGCAGGCAGCAGGTGAACAGCTGGCGCCTCCTTCTGGCCCCGTGGGGCTGCAGCAGGCCTGGCATGGGGAAACCTTAGCCCCTGGGGCTCCCGGGGGGGGGGCACCTTCCCTGGCCTGAGATCCTGCATCCCTCCCCTCTTTCTGCCACCCCTCTGTCCACTGGGGGAGAGCCCCTGACCAGGAAAGCCAACGAAAGCAAGGCAGCAGTTATATAACCGGCTCAACTGCTTGTCGGCACAGGTGGTTGATACAGCCAGTCTCAGTGTGAGCAGCTTAGCTTGAACTGTGTGGAGGTTGCAGCCGCTTGGGGCAGCTTCTCGCATCCTCTGCTGGAGGGGCTGAAGCTTTCTTGCTGGGCTGGGCTCCATCCAACAACTCAGCCCCTGTCCCTCCACCTGTCAGGTCAGGAAGAGCTGGGGAAGCCAGTCTTTTCCACCTGTATCCCTTTCTAAATACTCGTCCCTGGGTCCAGCCATCCTCTGCTGCCTGCCCTGAGCAGGGAGCAGTGTTTGGCCAGGGAGTCAGGGGCCGTGTGGCTCAGGATGAAGGAGGCCCATCTCGGCCACTGCCCAGGAACCAAGGGCACCTGGATATCTCACCTGGCCTTGTCTAGTTCTCTGGCCTTTGCAACTCCAAGCCCTGTAAGAGGCAGGTTCCCTGGGTGACATCCTGCTGACTCAGTTTTGTGTGGTGAGCGCTAAAGCCCATGCCTGCTGTGGATGCCCTGGGAGATGCAGACATGGATGGAGGGTACCAGCGTTCATTTGGAGCTGGTCCACAGAAGGATGGCATGGTTCATAAACAAGCTCCCTGAGTGCTTGGGGTGGCTTTCTCTAATCCTTAACCAAACATTCCTCTGTGGCTGGGGTTATTCCCCTGGAACCATCGGGGAGCATGTAGCTGAAAGCAACTGAGTTGTTGGATAAAGCCAATGGATATCCAACCGCGCTGGGATCTCAGCTTATACCTGGGTGACTGTGAAAGCCCAGCTGGTTCTGATGCCACCTTCCCACCCCCTGTACCCGTAAACTGCTTCCTGACATCCCTGAGGGGGCTCTTGGTAATTATTCAACCCCACCCAGGGGATGACAGCTCTTCACCCTCCCCCTGTGGCTGGCTTCCTACTGTGAGCGGTCACAGATGTGACCTCACTCCGAGCCCTGTATGGGATGCAGAGTGGTAACTCCACTGGCCAGGGAGGGGAGAGAGGCACAGAGAGGGCTGATAGCCTGCCAGAGATCACATAGTACGCTTGCAGGATGGACTTCCCTCCCCTCTGAACGGGTGGGAGCCAGAACTGCAACCCTCCACTGAGATGCAACAAGTAGGGGTGCTCCTCCTGTGGTAGAGTGAGTGACTCAACGGCTGAAGCTGCCCTTGATGAACTTGTGTTGTAAATGCAGTCCATGTGAAGGGTGTGGGGGCTACCTGTGTGGCTGCCTGCTTCCTTTGCCTAACCGCTGTGTTGTGAGGGGTTGAACCTTGACCTTGACCTTGCCTGGGACAGGACATCTGCATGGTGACCCCCTCACCCCCTTAGCTTATGCATCTTTGGTTTGAAAAAAAAAAAAAAACAGAGACATCAACTCTGTGAAATGTACCTTGATGAGAACTTGGGATGGCTGAGGGGACATGTGGGAGCCCCCAGCTCTGATTCAGCTCTGCCAGACAGCCTTTTAGAAAGCAAGTGTGAGTGAGCAGGTCGCCCAGGTCTCAGGGGGTGTTAGCCCTATGTAAATATTTTCCCTACTGTGCCTTTTCCATGTGGCAACAGTGGGGCCCAACATTTGGCACTGGATGGTCCCTGGGCCGTGTTATAGGTCAGCTGGCTTTAACAAAAGCCACCACATGTAGAAGCTCCATCTGTGCTGTGATGCTCCCTGCCCTGCCCCATGCTATGCCAAGGGTGGCCGGACATTCGTCCTGTCTCCAGGCTGAGGGAGCCCGGGCCAGGGTACAGACTGCCTAGCTGGTGGTTTGCTCTTTCTTACGTCCTGGGGGTCTCCCCTGAGCCCAGTTCTGTCCACAGACTCCTCAGGCCTCAGAAGGTACCCCCGGGCAGCAGGATTCTGAGACATCAACTCTGAGAGGGACACGTGGCAGTTTCCCTGGAGTGGGGGTGAGGCAGAGAGTGGTAGTGGCCAGGGACGCCAGGGCCATCCTGAAGGACCCGGTGGTGTGACATGACACGGGGTAGGGAGCCAGGGGTTGGCTCTTGATGGCTCCTCCAAACCCTACTCTCGTTGTGCCGTGTGTGTGTGTGTGTGTGTGTGTGTACAGTTCTTCCCATGTAGCAAGCCCTCAATTTCTCCTTACCCTGGTGAATTCCTGTTTAGTCCTTTAAAGTCACAGCTCAGGGGCTGGCGCTGCATAGTGGATTAAGGCTCTGCCTGTAGTGCCAGCATTCCCATACGGGTGCCAATTCAAGTCCCAGCTGTTCCACTTCTGATCTAACTCCCTGCTAACGTTCCTGAGGAAGCAGCAGAGGATGGCCCGAGTCCTTGGGACCCTGCATCCACATGGGAGTCCTGGAAGAAGCTCCTGGCTCCTGCTTCCAGCCCCATCCAGCTCTAGCCATTGCAGCCACTTGGGGAGTGAATCAGTGGATGGAAGAACTCTTTCCCTGTGTTTTCTTCTCTCTCTGTAAATCTGATTTTCCAGGAAAAAAAAAATAACTCTTCAAACAAACAAGCAAACAAACAAAGCACAGGTCAAATAGTACCCGCCTCTCCCACCTTAGGGTGTCTTCATCATTACACAGTCAGACGGGGCAGGACAAGCCTTCTTTGAATGCTTACTGCACCCAAAGCCCTGTGCTAGTTGCTCACACAAACACACATTCTTACGACAATCTTACAGACCAGGATGCTAAGACTTAGAGCAGCGACATAAGCCACCCGCCTGAGGCCATCTGGCTGTCAAGAAAGGGGACTGGGCTCTGACTGCAAGCAGTTGGACTCCAGGGCCCTCCCTTCTAATCACTCAATTATATTGCCTCCCTTACACGGCTTATAATTGCTCCCGCCTGCAATTAGAAGTTTATGGGTCTGTAAATGCCTCCAACGGAGACCACGGCTTTTATGTATCTTGGCGGTGCAGAGTACGGTGCACACAGTAGGTCCTTACTGGCTGTTTGCAAGGTAAAGGTTGACCAGAGAGGCTGTGAGGGTCCCCCGGGGCAGCTGGTAGAAGGTGGAGTGCCTGAGCAAGCCAGGCAGGCAGTGGAATGGGTGGGGAAGGGTGCAGGAGGGTCTTGTGGAGCCCCTGCACTGTCAGCTGGGATCTGAAAACAGCATTGTGAGTGGAACTATTCTTTAGACTGGGCTTCTCCAGTCATCAAGGTCGTTCAAGTCCAGAACCCAGGGGAGCTTGCTCTGCTTCTTAGATAGCTCACCCGGGAAGAGCCAAGGCTCCAGTCCTCTTGGGAACTGACCATCTCCCTCCCCTTGAAAGGCAGGCAGGGCCGGGAATATGCCATCCTGGCGTGGAGTCTGGGCCTGGCAGGTGTGTTCCGAGTCCAGGACGTTGTGGGTATAAATTCTCACAGGTATCAGTCTTCTCTGGCACTCTGCTACCAGAAGGGTCTGCCCTGGAGTGCCTGTGAGGTCACGGCCTCAAGACTTGGGAGCTGGCAGCCATCACACCTGTCAGGTGAGCTGGTCCCATGGGGTGCCCGAAACGGTACATGAACGAGAAGAGGGGAGGCCAGAGGCCAGCTGCTTTGCGCACATCACATACAGTCCCTTTGGGAAGAGCGGTGGGTGGTACATCTCCTGGAAGCCAACCCCGGAAAGTGCTTTGCTTGCCCGGAAGAGAGGGAGGTGAGCTTGGGCGGGGAGGAGGAGGAGGAGGCTGTGAGGCAGTGGGGGAAGAGTGAGGAGACCCCCCTGCAAGCCGCATTCGTGTGAAATGCATTTGCCTGTGTATCCCTCTGGCCTGTCGAGGCCCTTCTGCTCACCGCTCTGTTTATACATGATAGACAACTAATTAACATCCAAACCTCTTGAAAGGTCTTCTCAGAGGTAATGTTCTGACAGATTATGTCAGCAAGGAGCACTGATTTGTCTAAGCAGGGATCACATTGTTTCAGATTGAATGAGGTGAATATTAAACTGCTTTAAATGTACTCTTCATAAAGTACTAATTACACACTCCCAAGGGAGAACGGCCAAGGAATACTAAACAGCAGAGAAGTCACCAGAGGGTTCTTTTTATAGTATGTTGCTGGGCTCTGTTTTTCTGTCTCCTTCCTTTTTTCTACCCCCCCTCTTTTTTTTTTTTTTTACAGTAAAATCACAGCACGCTAAAGAATACACATTTATAGCACAATGCTTCTCATCTAATTATATGGCAATCATTAGTTTTAAGCTGGATGCATTAGATTTCCTTTGATATATTATGCCTAAGGCATAACTCCACATTTATGGCTGCTGCTGGCAGATTTTAGCTCCCACACCCCCCTTTCTCTACACCCCGATTTCTCTCTACGCTCCCCATCCTTCAGCAAATTTTTTAATCCCTGCCGTTCGTTTATCGTCTCAAAAGAAATCACAATTTCAATTGCCAAGAAAAAAAAAAAAAGAAAGAAGAGGGGTAAGAGAATAACACACCCTTTGTTAATGTAAAGAAAAAAAAAAAGGAAAAAAAGGAATTCTGTGCATTTTGGGAAGATGTGCCTTTTTCTTTTTTTTATTAACCAGGTGATGTCCTCAATATTCAATCTCTCCTCCTCTTTCTCTGCAGTGAAATTCCTTCAGAGCAAATTCCCCTGGATCACACTGAACCGCCCCCTACTCCTTGGCTGAGGCTCCTCGTCCCTCAGGGAGTGAGATATTTATATGTGGATAAATATATACCCACCAGAGCAACCCAGGGGTGGAAAGCCACGCGGCCGGGAGCATGCCTTCAGACGCCTGTCTGTGGAGCAGTCAGAATTCTGCCCCATCATTTTCTCTGGGTCTGACATTAACCCTTGCCTATGGCTGAGGTCAAGTTGAGAGTCAGTCTGGAGGTAACTTCACCTCCCTGTTCTCAGTGCTGCTGGTCCCATGGAGATGGGAAGGACTGGTGCTGACTACCCCCCTCCCCCGGCAACACCTCCAACTATATTATCCTAGGAGGGTCTCCCATGACCACTGCACTAACAAAGGCCATGGGTCTCGGACAGGTGGATCACTTCTCTGCAGGTAGCAAAGTGTGTGTGTGGGCCCTGTCTTCCTATCCTGGCCTCTCTTCTTCTCTCCTATACCCAAGCAAAGACTGGTAGCATCCTGGCGTTGAAGGGATGGGAGATTCCTTGGCTTTCTGCTGGCTAGGGAACCGTGTTGTAGAGAGGGCTGTGCTTGTCACCTGGTGTGGTGGAGCTGCCCATAGTGAGGCTTCGACCCCTGGATCCTGAATCCCATGCCAGCCTCGCCTTCCTCTTGCCCCCAGTTACTGCTTGAATCCCCTCTGTTATGTCCCCCCGGCCCCCAGCCAAGACTAGCTTGTTCTTGACTCTGGGTGTTGTCAGGCCATCAAGCCAGCGGTCTCAAGGTAAGAAGGTTTGCCAGCTAAGTGGCCCTGGCTAGCGTTTGTCCTCCTCCTCTGCGGAATGAGGATCATGTGAGCGTCTGCCTCTGTCAGGGTTTGGTGACAATGAGATGAGGGGGATGAAGTCAGGCTCACTAGGAGGACAAAAGCTGGTCATCATTATCATTAGGAAGCTCTCGCTGTCAGCTGAACCCTGTCCCCAGTACAGACCTACCACCTGGAGTCCACCTTTCTGTGCTGTAACTTCTGCCATCACGTGCCTCTCACCAGCTGACTTCCTGCTTGCCAGGTTCGCTGGAATTCTTCCCTCAAGAAGTCCACACTCCAGGAAAACTTGTAATTGGCCTCCCTGGGGGGGAGGGATGTCAAACACTCATAGATTCCTTTGCGGGGAGTCCCTCACTTTGCGTGTCAACCCCTACCCTCGCTTGTGTTCCTATGGGAAATCAACCCTGGGTTTGTGCCATGGACGTAGCACAAAATGGAGGCACGTGTGGACTTCGTTGTCCACACCTGCAGTATAGTGCTCATGACACAAGAGACTGGGGTTCCAATGCCAGCTCCCCACACTGCAGGGTTGTGGCACAGGGGATTAAACTGCTGTTGCCTATGATACCAGTATCCTATATCAGACTTTGGTTTGAATCTTGGCTGCTCGACTTTCGATTCAGCTCCCTGCTAATATACCTGGGAAAGCAGTGGAAGATGACCCACATGTTTGGGCCCATGCATCCCATGAGACGCTCCTGACTATGGCTACATTCAGCCCTAGCCACTGCGGTCATTTTGGAGTGGACCAGAACACACACACACACAAACTCTCTCTCTTTTTCAAATAACTCAAATAATTCCGAAAAATGAAATCTCTAGGGCAGGGCTGTGGTGTATGAGCGGCTGTCAGCTTGTGTCCCAGCTGCCCCACTTTTGATCCAGCTGCCTACTTATGGTCTGGGAAAGCAGAGGTCGACCCAAGTTCTTGGTCACCTGCATTTGTGTGGGAGAAGCTCCTGCTCTTGGCTTCAGACTGGCTCAGCTCCAGCTGTTGCAGCCATTTGGGGAGTGAACCAGTGGATGGAAGATCTTCCTTTTTCTGAGTCTTCTCTTTGTGTAACTGTCTTCCAAATAAAAATTTAAAAATCTTTCCACACTAGATATCTAATGAAATCACATGCATGCACATGCACACACATATATGTGCTTATGCAAACGCACATATACGCATTTGCATATACCCATCGCCCCCCCGGGGGGGGGCCAGTGGACAGGCTGCCTTTTGCATCTGTGCACTCTGAAGAATCACTCTTCTCTGCCTTCACATACAGGATTTTACCTCCATGCACATACAGGATTTTAACATGTTCATAGAAATGCATGCCATGAAAAAAGTATGTATGATTTCCAGGTGCTTTTTTTTGGATCAAAATAAACTGAACCCCATGTTCTATGAACTGTTTTGAAGTCCTCTTGCAGGAGTAGCCAGCCCGTGTCAGGTGGCTTGGGGGATTAGCCTGATGGCCATCTTTCCTACCCAGTCAGGGCCTCCCTCCTTACAGGTGCACACGGAATCCCTGGCCAGTCCTGTTGTGGTGGGGCCATCCCAGTGATAAGGAAGAGCCTTCAGGTTTGGGAAGAACTGGCCATGCTTATCTGTGGAACTGTACACAGTGGAAGTCCACTCACTGACAGACAGATGAGGAGTACCCAGGACGTGCTGAGTGGTGGGTAAGGGTCCCTGCAGGTGCGGTTCCTCTCTGCCTCCTGTAGCCTGCAGCCCTGTGTTATTGAACTTGCCAAGTACCAGTTTTCTTGGCATGCCCATGTGCCAAGGTTGTTGCAGCAATGGGCATCATACACACCAGCCTCTTGGCATGCACTAAGCACTCCACAAAGTTTCTTGACAGGTGTGCCTCTGACCCCAAGAGGGGCCTGAAGAAACAGGTCCTTGAGCAACAGGAACACCTGTGCATGTCACTTGACATGTCTCTGCACCTGGCTTTTGGGGTATCACTGATGAAGGACACACCTGGGTCTCTGGGACAACAGTGCCAGGTGCCAGGTTGGGGGCGGGGCATGTGCGTGTGGAACCCAACAGGAGCATGCTCTCTCATGTCCCTCACACACTGGCTTTGTGGCCCACGTGTCACCTCTCTCCCCAAAGTGGCTTCTTCCTCCTCACTCCAGGATGCTCAGCCTCTCCTGCCTGCCAGGTGGGTTGGCAGTGTGGCAGTGGGGGTAGAGAGTGGAGGAGACAGAGTTGATTAGGAAGGAGCATCTCTGTGTGGCCTTGGCATGCTGTGTCACTTCTGTGTGCCTCAGTCAGTTTGCTCACATGTCAAATGGGAATCACAAAGTCACCTTTCTGTCCTAGTTCTAGTAGCAAGGCTGGGGTCCCAAGTTCTGTGCCCGACAGGTGCTGTGAACTTGACGGAGGAGTCTGTCCTCATGGGAGCACTGGGGCTATGGCATGCCATGACATAAACTGTGGCAATATCTCTAGGGAAATGTGTGGCGGGGTGGGAGGAAGAGATTTTTTTTAAGTGGAGTTGGGGGAGCAGGAAGTGACCCTTCTGTTTCCAGATTCACACCTGGGAGTCAAGCAGTTCTCAGCCTCCAAGCTGTGACAGGCTGGTGAGGGACTCGCTATGGTGAGATGTGTCACAAACAAATGTGTGACTAATAATACAGCACTGTTGATTTCAAATAATCACCCCCATCTTTTTTTTTTTCAACTTAGAGGGAATTTGAGGCCACCCCTCCCCACCTCGTGATTTCATCATCTGTACTCTCATTGCTGTGAGATGTCTCCAGCGGGACAAGAGTGGAGGGGCTCCTGGAGTTGAGGCCAGCATGGGTGCAGATGGTCCTGGTAGATATGGAGGGCTGGGGTGTGTGTGTTGGGGGAGGGTGGAGTCATAGCGGCCAGCCAGGACTGGGGGAAGAGTAGGCGTCTGTCGGGGCTGAGTGAGCGAGACCACGAGGAATGAACCACATCTTTCTGCAGCTTGTGTGATAGAACACAGCAGGTGAGTGCAGGCAGTCCTCCTGGTTCTGATTTCACGCACGCAGGACACAGCCCACTGACAGTGGCAATGGTCCTCAGCAGGTTAGATTTCCAGGAGATAGGAACTGGGAAGAAGTGGTGTGGGAGATGGTTTCTGTCTCGTTGATGGTTTCATGCATTATAAAACCCCATGAAGTTTTACTCTTGACACATGTACTTACAACTAAGTAACTAAGTGACAACTAGCATCCTTCTTTCCTTCCTTCCACTCTCCTTCTCTCATGTTCTCGCTCTTTCTTAGGCAGAATCTTTCTCTCTCTTCCATCCATTGTTTCACTCCCCCAAATGCTGCAAGAGCCAGACCTGGACCAAGCTGAAGCCAGGAGCCAGGAATTCCATCTGTGCCAACTCCAACTACTTGGGACACCACCTTTTGTCCTTCCCAGGAACTTGGTCGGGGAGGCTGGGACCTGATTACTCATGCATCCTAGGGGTTGCATTGGCAGGAGGCTGGAATGGGGAGCTGCAGCCAGAACTTGAACCCAGCTCCTCTGCAGTGAGGTGTGGATACCTCCATTGCTAGGCAGAATGCCTATTCATTCCATGATTTTTTTTCACATTTATTTACTTGTTTATTTGAAAGACAGAGAGATAGAGAACTAGACAAAGAGAGATCTTCCACTGGCTGGTTCATGTCTCTCAAATTCCCACAAGAATCAAGAGCTGGGGACTCCATCCAGATCTCCTACATGGGTGGCATGAACAACTACTTGAGCCATTGCCTAGTTGGTGCACATTAGCAGGAAGCTACAATCAGAATCAGAATCTGGAGTTGAACTCAGGTCCTTTGATACAGGGTGTGGTCTTTCTAAGCCTTGTCTTGTCTGCTGTGTCTAAGGGCCACCCCTTTGTGAACTTAAAGCATCCTACATAAAGTGTCTTTCTAAGGCACCCCTAAATACTTGAGGGGCTCAAGCAAGCACAGTGACGGTGATGGTGTTAACACAGCAACCCTGAGAGTAGGAGGGTCCCTAGTAGGCCTGGGTCCTCCTGAAGTGACTGCAGTGAGCTGTCCCAGTGCCTCCCCACCGTGTTCTGCTGAGTGGCTTCTGATGTTGCTCAGAGCAGCAGCTTGGCTGGGGCCTTTTCAGGGCCAATCTCCCAGCCTTGTATTCACCCATGCCAGCAGAGATGGAACCCTCGGCAGATGTCTCACTGCTCCTGGCCATCAGGCTCCAGGGCTCAGTGATACCATGCACAGTACCATACCTTGCTTGAGCATGGGAGAGGGGGTGCCATGGGAGGGTCTCCACAGACTCTATGAAAGGGAAGGACACTGCCCCTCCTTATCAGAAGCCCACCAGGCTAGGATTTCTGCTTCCAGGCCATCCATGTGGAGCTCATTCTGTTCCATTTGTGTTTGACTTTTCACCCACCCTTTCAGTTGCCAAGGAAACAGTGATGCAGCCTTGGGTGGGGCCTGTGCTCCAGTCTAAGGAAATAAACAGCCTTTTGAGGCTTGAGTTTAGGGAAGGAAGCCCGGTGTCTGGGGCTGGGGTGGAGGGTGGGGCCGGGGGTCAGGGCATGATGGAAGAGGGGAAGGAGGTGGGTTTGCTCCTGGCCTGATGGGTGCAGCAGTCCGCTCATGGCCATGGGTGGGCCACCCTTGCCATGTCACTAGCAGGTACAAGGTAAACAGTTCTAGAGCCTGGACGGAAACAGGTCTATGTGGTCTGGGACTACCATCTTCCAAAACTGCACAGGCCGCAATCACCCCGAGGATTCTGGGTTCATGGGCACCAATTGCATTCACGAATGACGGGGCTGGGGTATTGGCTGGGTTTGAAAAATCAATCAGGTGGGTCCTTGGTGATGATTTGGGAGGTGCCTCCTGAATCCTCTGGGGACAAGCTTCTTGGATTTCTGTTCTAACATCTCCAGGACCCCTGGGAGCCTTGGGACTCCCCAATCTGTGCATTGATTCTCCTATGCCTCACTCTGTCTGGCCTCTGGTCTACCCCAGCCTCATGGGAGCTCCTGGCACCCCGCGGTTGAGCTGTCCTTGCCTCCCTTGGGCTTCCACTCTTGGTGTGCACTGAGCAGCCTGCGTTCCCAGGCCAGGGAAGGGGACAGGGCTGGGGAGCAGGTCCCATCCCCTGGGCTTTGTCTTAGGTCTAGACAGAGAGGTGTAGCCGTGTTATTAAGTCTGGTTCTTTGATCCTTTTATTGGGGATATTGGGGATGCTCTTCCTGGCTCCAGGCTGCTCTATGACTTGGGGGGGTTGGGGAGTTGGGGATAGTGTGGGACTGTTGGGTAAAGACTCCCCATCCTCACTCCTCCTGTAGACTGAGTACTTCCAAGGTCTTGTCAGCAGCTCCAACTTGGCTGTCTGAAACTGAGCGGACCGCTCCTGACTCTGTGATGCCACCCCCGTCCTAGTGTGAGCCCCGGTTCTTTCCCCTGCCACCCAGTCTTCCCAACCGTGGAGCTATTTCTGCTTCGCCTTCCTCCTGTATCACTCTTATCTAGTCACTTATCAAGTTCTGTCAGCTCTTCCTTCAAAATGTCTCTAGCATATGTCCCTTTCCCTTCTGAAAAATCAGTTTCATTGTTTTTTTTTTCCCTTCTTCTTCATATAAAAAGGAAATATGCTCAGTGTGGAAAACTTAGGAAAAATACTGGTCCCCAAAAAGAGAGGAGCTGAACATTGCCTGCAATGCCACCACCACCGTGAAGTCCTCCCCTCGTTGGGACCCATGCCCAGTCTGCCTCCTGCCAGAGCTTGCATCCCTGCTCACTCCCCTCTCTCCCCCTCTTCTGGCCACTCTCCTTTCACTGGGCTGTCTTCCCATCTGCTCTCATTGCTTTCTCTGCTCTCACCTCCTCAAACAAAACCCACCAAGGGTTTTTTGCGCCCTGCATGTCAAAGCTGGGGTAGCCACGAGAAGCACACAATCTGGCAAGCAAATGGTGGGTGGCTCCGTGGGAATCAGAAAGAAACTCCTACCCCACTTGCCCAAGACAGAGGGAACCCTGTGCTACACCCCCCAACTCCTGCACAGTTCTTGGAGGTGATGTTCTTGAAGGATGATTGGGACTTGAACCTGTGCTCTGCAATGGGATGCTGATGCTGTACTAGTTGACTTAATCGACTGTCCTTTCATGCAGGGGCCCCAACAACCCCTTCACACGAGAGAAAGCCTTGTGGTTGCATGTGTAGAAGTGTTTTCTGAACTGTGGGGCTGGTGGAATGCCACAAGTGAGCCTCACTTTCCTGGGTTCCGGGAGAGCCAGGTCTGCTTCCCTAACATGGGCCAAGCCTTGGCAAAGGAATTGTGGGTTGCTTGGTACAACATACCGAGAACACCACATCCACCTAACCACCTCTGCCAACTTCCCAGCAAAACCAAAGGCAAGCAACTCAGAGCTGGGTGATACTGTTCAATGGAGTGCCTCGCCACGGCTAGCTCCGATAACTTTCCATGCCTTTAGATCCTGTGTCGGTGACAAAACATGTTCTGTGCATCCCAAGGAGTGGTGGGTGGGCAGTAGGCACTGGATGGTTGGTGCCTTGTCCTAGGCCATCATCTCCCCAATTCTATCAGACCCTTGGCTCTCCCCAACCCATGAGGCAGATGTTAACCACAACTCTGCCACACAGATAGGGGATGAGGCTGGTCTAGTTCTGACCCAGTGGGTTTCACAAACCCTTGGGTGCCTGGCAAAGGCTCACGCTTCTGGGAGCCCTGCTGGTGGTGCTTCTGCTTCTGGAATCTTCTGAAGGCCAATCAGGAAGCCTCCATCAGAGCTCTCCAATGGAGGCTCAGGATACAAAGTGGATGTGGGATCTGGGATCAGCCAAGGGCTCTTTCTTCCTTTAAACTTCCAGGAAACAAAGACGTGTGGAGCCCATCTTGGCCTACCCCACCCCCTCTTCATCACTGGCCACATCCTCCCCTTACCCCGCCCCCCAAAAAAGAAAATGCAAGAATCTGATAATTACTTCTATCTACCACCCAACTGTACTAATTACCAACCTATTTCTTCACAGTGTGACAGACACCAGCTCTGGAAAACACATAGAGATAAATTAGCACTAATTGGTTTTCCTCTGGCTGTTTGAATTAGTATTTAAAGCTCCAATTACAAAGCAGAATAATTGCTATTAATGTCCTATCGCAGTACAAAAGGCAGTTCTCTCGAGAACTGGCCCAGGTGGGTGATTACTCTGATTACAGCGTATTTAACCTGGCTAGTTAAGAGGGAGTTGGGGGGATAGGGGTGAGTGTGGGGTGTGTGTGAAGAGGCAGGCAGTTCCAATATGGTAGGGAGCTTGGAGAAGGGGATGGCCGGATGTGGAGATTTGTGGAGGCTCCCAGTGGGGCTTCCTGGGGTCTCCCCATGGACCCCAACATCCTCCAGAACCTGCCTCCTGCTCACACCATGAACTTTGAAGGGATGCCTAGGGAGGGAGGCCACAGACAGGAGGACCCAAAGGGACGGCTCTGATGTTGGTGTCACACCGGTGGGGGCTCCACTTCCTTTCACATCTCCAGCCCCATTGTGGCCAGCCTACTTCTCCGGTGCAATCCCAGGATGGGTTCTTGGCTGAGGGGTGTACCTGTTGCTTCCACTGCCAAGTCCTCCTCTGGCCTCCTCCATCTTTCCCAGCATCAGTTCTCCTTGCTCCCCTGGCAAGAACCCATTTCCTGTCCAGAAGCCATGACCAGTAGAAAGTGGTAGCAGGGCTGGGGGCAAGGTAGGCGGATGGATGTGAGCCCAGGAAGGGGCTTCAACAAAGGGGAGGGGGTCCTGCAAAGGTTGGGGAAGTAGGGTCTTGACCCTCCTGTTTCTGAGCCAGAGGGCAAGGTCTCCAACTTCCCAGAGCCTCAGGCTCTTCACTCTTAGAATGGGAACAATCACCTTTCCTTTCCCAGCTTCCCAGAGCCCTGAGGAGTGGTCCCCTGCTGCTCCTGTTTGTGGTCTCTTCTCTCTTTCTTCTTCTGTCTTCTCTCACCTTCACTTCCCCCAGGATCTCAAATAGCTCCCCATTCACGCCAGGACGTTACAAACTCAATGAGCTACCCTTTCCTCGAGCAGCTGTGTCGGTCTGTGAAGGGAGGGAGGGCTATGTTTAACCCAAAGAAATGAGTCACTAATGGTGAACTTTCAGGCAAACCGAAGTGATATTTTGTGTGGAGGAGCGCGCGAGGATGTCACAGCGCCACTCAGACCCGCCCACCTCCCCTACTCCTGGTAGCTGTCTGCTCACCGAAATACAGGTCTGGTGCCCAGCTATGCCAGGCTTAAGGTGGGGGAGGAAGGAGGTCCCCATGGGGAGAAGGTGGCAAGGGAGAGAATTCCCCTACCTTGCAACCCAGTTGGGGCTGCTGACGCCAGGGGTCCCGTTACCAGAGGTGCTGGCAGGGTGTTCTCTGGGTCCTACAAGGGGAAGTTGACAATGTTTCTTGGGCCAGGCATTCCCGTGGCTATGCCCAGGAATGCCCAGCCTTCTCTAGGTCTGTCATCGCCTTTCCCTTTTGTGTCCCCAGTTCCTTTCTTCTATGCTGCCATACAGGAAGCAAGTCAATTGGCCTTGCCCAGGGAGCCCCCTGGGTGTGTTTAGGCCTGTGCCAGCCTTCTCTGGGGGCCACCGGCCTTCCCCCCCTGGGAGGAGCAGAGAGGTACCACTGGGCCCGCTCTGAAGCAGGGCATCCTCAGCAGGCCTCCTCCTCCTTTCCTGCCCTGGTCTCCCACCTGTACCTGCTGGCACAAGCGGACTCCAGGCTCTCCCTCTGACCCTTTGGGGCGTCTTGTCTCCCCCACGCTGCCTGGGCCCTTGGGCCTCCCAGCAAGGAGTTCCTTCAGGGACCCGGGAAGTCCCGGCAGCTTTGGCAATGACCATTCTCCAGGCAGACCCCTTTGTGAAGGTTGTTGTCGTCATGGGCTGCCTGCCAGGGAGGAGCCTCTGGGTGGTCTTTGCAGAGCGCACCCCCCTGCCCCCCGGCTGTGGCAGCCCCAGCGTCAAGGAGCGATGGTGCCAACCAATCTCTCCTTTACAACCACGCTGGGAGGGATGTGCAAAGGCCTGTGGGTGGTGTTCACGTATGGGGGGGATTTCTTTTTAAGAGACAGGGTGGGTGGAACAGGGGAAACCAGCTGGCTGTGGGCTCTATTTCCACTGACAAGGCTTTACCCTGTAGGTGTGAGGAATTCCAATTAAATATGCAGCCTATTTGTCTGTGTGTGGGAAGGGTTTGCCGGCAGGGAGGGGGGGGGCGGGAGTGTCTTCGCAGCGGGCGTACCAGCGAACCAGAAATTAGCTCCGTGCATCACAGGCGCATGGGGCCTCCCTCAGCCCTCACAGGAGTCGCGAGGAGGAGACAGACAGAGGAAGTGAGAGAGCAGGGAGAGAGAGAGGTTGGGGAGGCGGGTTCCCCAGACTGGGAGAGCTTCCGGAATCTCTGAGTGGGCAGGAAGGATTGCCTGACTCCTGGGCTCCTGGGGGGGCTTTCCCTATCCGGAGGCGCTGGCAGCGAGCGCTCCGGGGGTTACCTGTACCTACCAGCCATGACCAGGATGGCCTGGATTCACCCCCCAGTTATAGTGTGATGGGGGCCACAGGTACACACAGAGGGGCATCCTTAATTCCAGAAGGTAGGAGAGTCTGTAGCCAGGGCTGCCCTGGGCAGACACCTGTGGTCTCTGTGGAGTTCTAGGGATTGCTTAGGTCCCCCATCCCTCTGCTGACACCTGGAAAGTCCCAGAGCAGGCTGCTGTTTCTAGAAGGATAGAGTCCTGAGGCTCTGGGGCTGGGGCTCCCGTGTTGGGCACATAGGTCAGGCACAGGTGGTTGGGGGGGTCTGTGGTACACCAGAGGCCATGGCTGACCCTCTGCCTCCCCCTCCTGTTTCATTTTACTCATTCATATATGGGACTGGGGAGGACACACGGCATTTTTCAGGGTGCAAAGGCCAATGTGTGTTGAGACTGGGAGGCAGGGCCTTCTGTCAGTCACATGATGCAGCTTGGCAGGCAGGGCGTGGCAGCGAGGCACGAGGCACTTCCGTCTGCCCTCCGTCTGCCTCACTGCTCTCTTGAGGTCACTGGTCTTTGCCTCTGGCAGCTGCTCCAGTCTCTAGGACCCTCTGGAGCTATCACTTCTCTCGCCCTGATTGCAAGCCCCACCTGCCACTCCACCCCATCCTAATGCCATCACTCGCTGACTTATAGAGCTGCATAGCTGGAGATGGCAAGGAGGACTGCTGGGAGGCCAGTTTTCTTATTAGGGCCTCCAAGATATGGGCCAAAGAACTCCACACGCGCCTGATCCTGCTCCTCCTCCGGGCAGTTTGTAGTGGAACCTGCCTGAGAGGTTGGCCAGGCATGGGGCTGGGCAGGGCACCTGCTGGACTGAGGCGGTAGGAGGCGCCTCAACAAGGTGACTGCTCACACTCAGAGTGAGCTTAGAGCCAGTCATGGAGGCATGGCGGTGCACCATCTAACCAGGGAAGAGGAGGTGGAAGGCAGGGGAGGAGGAGAGGAGGATGGAGGGGAAGAAGGTGGAGGGAGGAGGAAGATGATGGAGCAAGGGGAGGAAGCGGCTTTCTCTTCCTTTGGGCCCTTCCACATCTCCCCTTACCCACTTCCTGTCTGTCCCATTGGAGCCAGGAAGGCCGGTGTGGCTGCCCAGGAGTGCTCCCTGGGACAGACAGGAGCTGAGCGAATGGAGTGGTCAGCTGCTGCCCTCTCTTCAGGATGTGCATTCAGAATCCTGGGTTCAACCCCAATGACACAGGGCCTGGGCATCCAGCAGGGTGGTGAATAAGTGACCTGTTCACTGCCTCCTCTGCATCCCCCCATTCCTATCAAGAATGGAGATGGGAGGCCTGGAGCAGGGGGCTGCAGGTGCAGGCTGGGTGGGCAGGGGTGGTTAGAGGGGACAGAAGGAGGAGAGGATGTGGGGAGTGGTAAGGGTGCCTGTGCTTGGAGCCTTAAAATGATAGCATCTGGCACCATGACATAGCTAGCTAAGCCTCTGCCTGCAGTGCCAGCGTCTCATTTGTGCACTGAGTTCGAGTCCCAGCTGCCCCACTTCTGATCGGGCTCCCTGCTAATGCACCTGAGAAAGAAGCAGAAGATGGCCCAAGTGCTTGGGACTGTGCGCCCATGTGACAGACCCGGAAGAAGCTCCTGGCTGCTGGTTTTGGTCTGGCTCAGGCCTGGCTGTTACAGCCATTTGTGGAGTGAACCAGTTAATGGAAAGTCTCTTTCTCTCTTTCTCTGTCTCTTTCCTCCTCTCTGTAACTCTACCTTTCAAATAAAAAACTTTATAATAAAAGCTTAATAAAATTTAAAAACTAATTCTATCATTTCTTAATAATTCACCAATAAATTACTAATAAATAAAATATTGATTATTAATAATGAATAAAATGAATTTTAAAGTTAAATGCTATCACCCAGCAGAGGGAAGGGTGTTCCTAAGGGAGTAAGCTTTCCACGGGATCGGACAAGGTTTTGAGAAGCCATGAGGGCCTGCTCCCTGCTGGGTCTGAGAGAGTAGGAGAAACAGTTGCTGAGGGCCACTGCCTTGTCCCAAGTCTTGACTGAGGTTGTCCTCAATGGATGTCTGTGCGACAGTGGGGGCTGCCTGGATCCCGCAGAGGGGCAGCAGTACTGCCCCCCCCCCCAGCTGGCAACTTGAGGGCCAGAGGAAAGGGTGAACAGGGAAAACAGGAACCCCTGGTCTCCGCCTGCTGCCTGAGTGGGGATGAGAGAGAGGAGAGAGAGAGGTGAGAGGTAGTCCCTACGTCCCTATGACAATAGCTCTCTCTGTCCTAGAGGGGACAGGGCAGTAGGGGACTCTGTGGGGCTGTCTTGGCAAGCTGAGGAGTTAGCCTTGGCAACAGTGCAGCTTGGGTTAGATTTAGGCGGCGCAAAGAGTGAGACCCTGTTAGACTGGGAGCCACAGCCCAGGGTGAGTTTTGAGAGGCAGAGAGGAGACACCGGGAAGGTCAAACCTGGAAACAGACCCAATAGTGTCTCTTGAGGTGGCCAGAGGCAGCTGGGGAGCCTCTTTTTGGCCTGCATGCTCTCTTGGCATCATCAGAGTGGAGGTGGTGGCTGGGGCAAGGGCTAGAGCTGCTCCCAGCACGCCAACCTGCTCCTGAGTGAGCGAGGAGAGATTTGGATCCTGAGCTGGTTTCCTGGCATGGAGAATCCGCTTTGTGGGAGGCAGAGGGAATCCGACCAGGCTGTGGGTTGTGAGGCTGGGAGTGTACGGGAGCTGTTTCTTTTCAGTTTCTTGGCACTTCCGGCTTCCCCCTCAGGTCTCTGAGAAATTCAACCTTGTGCTTGGCAGCCACATCCCTGGGGGCCCAGCGGTCACATCCCTGGGGCCTGCAAGCCCCACGTGCATCTTCAGAGGCAGTGCTGGAGGACAGGGGAGCAAGAGTTGGCCTGGCGCTGGCCAGCTCCAGCTCAGTGTGCTGAGCTGTGTGTCCTGGTCCCTGTTCTCTGCCTGGGGCGTGGCTTCTGCTGAGGGGGCTGGACTGGGTCATCCCTTCTAGCTTACATAAATGTTCCCTACAGGCCTGGCAGGAGGAGGAGCTGGGCGCCCTGACCCCACCTCCTAGAGGAAAGGTGTTTCCCCAAGGGTCAGTCTTGGCTCACCTCCACCTCCTCTGCCCCATACATGCATCCAGGGCCTGATGCCGCAACAGGATGTTGGAGAAGAGTTGGCTCCTCTGTGGCCTTGTGAGGTACCCCAATTAAGCTCAGCCCGCCTGCGTGCCTGTGTGGGGGCCGGGCCGTGGGGGTGGCAGCCTCGCGCCAGTTTGCTGGTGCGGTGACTAATTCTCGCAGCAGCAATTAAGGACCTCTGCTGAGTGGGTGGTGGCAAGGTGGGAGGGAAGGCGGGGGACTGTGATGGTGCTTCCTCACCCAGTCAGCTGCCTTGCAGCCCTGTATGGGCCCTGGGGGCTGCGGCAGAGCATGGGGGCTCCACATCCCAAGAGTGACCTCCATGTAGAGAAACCCAGGCTCGTCCGAGGCACTATTGGGGATATCAGGGCTGAATGGATGGATCCCTGGCTCTGTCCCCGAGGCTAGTGGCTTTGGTGGCACCGTGGAGGCCAAGGAATGACTGTCAGGTGGACACCTTGGTTAGGTCACAGCTGCAGGTGTCCCTGCACATCCCACGCTCCCATCACTAGGAGAGGCTGCAACACCTAGAGGCTGGCCCCCTTGAGCCCCCACTCAGCCACCCCCTCACGGGGAAGGGCTTTTCCTAAAGCTGGGCAGAGACTTCCCCGCTCATCCATTCATTTATCCATTTATTTGACGATTCTCTGTCTATACCTTGTCAATCACAGCAAGGTGCGGCTTAATGACGAGGCTACCTTCTGAGACGCACGTCATCAGGGGATTTGTGGCAGTGGTTAGGAGAGTCAGGGAGTGACTCACACACGTTGAGATGTCTGGGACATCAGACACGGTCTGATGGGGCCACCATCCTGTGTGTGGTCTGTTGTTGGGAGAAATGGTGGTATGCTGTGTCCATGGCGCTGTGTGTGGCACTGGGGCAGGCATGAGGAGTGGGTCTGGACTGAGACTCAGAGCTCACCAGCAGAGGCCAGAGGCCCAAAAACTGAGTCTAAACTCTAGTTTGGGCACGTGGAAGGAGATGAATTCCCAAGATGGAGCTGGTAGGGTGAGGAGTGAGCAGCCAAGGGTCACGATGTCTGCTCCAGGGTCAGGACAGGTCCCTAGGGGACCCTTTGGAGAATGAACCTGCTGGGGCTAGCGTTGTGGTTAAACCCCACCTGCGACACCAGCATCCCATGTGTGAGCACCAGTTCAAGTCCCAGCTGCTCCACTTACGGGCCAGCTCCCCACTAATGCGCCTGGGAAGGCAGCACAAGATGGCTTATGTGCTTGAGTCCCTGCGCCTATGTGAGAAAACTGGATAAAGCTCTGGCTCCTGGCTTCGGTCTGACCTAACCCTGGCTGCTGTGGCCATTTGGGGAGTGAACCACCTTCGCTCCATCTCTCTCAAACTCTGCTTTTCACTTAAAGGTGCGTGTGTTTTAAGTAAAACTCTGCAGTTGTTAAGCCTAGTGGTAAAGACATCCAGACCCCATAACAGACTGGCCTGGGTTTGAATCCTGGCTTTGGCTCCCGACTCCAGCATGCTGCTGCTGCAGACACTGGCAGGTACTGGTGATGGCTCAAGCCACTGGGTTCCTCCCATGCCCATGGAAGACCTGGGTGGAGTTCTCAGCTGCCTTCATACCTTTGGGGAATGAGCCACTACCCATGGTAGCTTGCTCTCTGATGGCCTCTTTCTGCCCCTCAACTAATAAAAAAAAAAAACAAACCTGCAGTTAATAAATCAGAACAATGGTCAGGAGGAATGCAGGGGTGAGCCCTGTGGTAGAGCAGGTTAAGTTGCTGCTTAGAGCCCCTGCAACCCCCTACCAGAGCGCCTGGTTTGAGTTCTAGCTCTGCTGTGGATCCAACCTTCTGCTAATGAGCACCCTGGGAAGGCAGCAGAGAAGATGGCCCACGTACCTGGGCCCCTGATCCTGACACAGGAGGTTCGGAGAAGTTTGGCTTTGACTTGGCCCTGTCTTGGCTGCTATAGGCATATGGGGAATGAACCAATGAATGGGTGGTTTACATCCCTGCCTCTGCCTTTCAAATAAATAAAAATAAGTAAACAATAAACTTAAAGAAGAAGAAATAAAACATTTTCCCAATGCCTTGCCTTTATATTAGGTTTTACACCTTAACCCTGAGAGATTTTGTTTTTTTTCATGTTGGCTTGGTCTTGTGAAGTAAGCACATACCGAAGGAGATTACTATTTGTATTTCCTAAGAAGGACAAGTGGGACAAGCAGGACGTCAGGCCGTCAGGATGGGACGTACAGACTCCGGGGCCGTTAGGAGGATGGAGCCCAGCTGTCTGGGCAGGTGGGGCTGGGGTAGTTCCCCTCTCAGTCAAGGCCCTGGTCAGTCTCATAGCCTCCGGGGGTCCCCTCAGGTTCTAAGTGTCATACCGTTTTCCTGTTGGATCCTATCCGCTAAGCAACAGTGACATGGATATACAGCTGATGGGATAGAAGGCTTGGAGGTGAACCCGTCTGGGTAAGGGCTTGGGAGTGACCTCACCTCATCAGGCCTGTGAGACCCCAAGATTGTCCTGGATGGGAAAGATCCAGGCTCATCTACGAGGTACCTACCAGGCAGACAGGGTGTTGGGATTGGAGGGGGTGGCCCTGGAAGGTTGGGGGGAGGGGAGGTGGACACAGAAGGTCCCTGACATCTTCACCTGCTGCTTCTGCTATTCTTTAGCAAGACTGAGGGGGTGGTTTTCTGGGGTGCCTTCTGGCTCGGGGGTGAAGGAGGGGAAGGTATGGGACATGCCCTGGATGTTCCCCACGGAAATGCCCACAAGCCGTAGACTCAGTGAGTTCCCTGGAAGCCTCGTGGGCCCAACACTGCCGTCTCCAGCTAAGGACACAAGCTCAGAGAGAAAGAGAGAGTGGGAGAGGAGTCGCGGGGTCCCCACGCAGCGTGGGTCTCTTCACAGGGGAGCAGGGGACAGCTCTGCCTTCAGAAGCATGGCCCCCAGCTTTAGGACGGCAAAGGATGCTGTTGGGCTGGCTCTGGGCGTCCAGGTTACAGCGTAGGGCCCAGACCATCACAGAGGTCCCCCTGGAAGCGGGGGATGGGGAACAGTGAGCATCCGCTCATGCTAGCTCTCCTAGTCCTAGTCCTGGGGAGGAGCGAGGAGTTCCGGCAGAAGAGGGGGCAGGGGCGGTGGAAACTCCCCTAGGCAGCAGCAGGCGCGCCCGGGGCTGGGGGTGGGGAGGACACGGGGGTGGGGTCCAGGCTTTTCCCCCACGCTTCCTCAGGGATCGCTTTACATAACCAGGGCTGCTTAGTCACCGCTTTTTTACTTTTTTTTTTTTTTTTTTGGAAACAATTTTCTCAGCATCACAGCTCCGGCTCCATCCTTTACTAGTCACCGGTGCAAGGGAAGTCCCTGCTCTCCCGTTCCCTAGGCAACCCAGCACATTTGCCTTTCAAATGCTCCAAGGCCTGGGCGGGGGTAGGAGTTCCCTCCCCCTGTACCCGGGCCTCCCACACAGCCACTCCCGCCTGCCTCAGTCGGTGGTGATGTCAGGTGGCCCAGCTGCCCGCAGACAGCTGGGAAGGCCACACGCCCAGCCTCCCTCACCTCCCCCCTCCATCTTACACCCTCACATTTGCTGCCTTCACCTTGGGCTCTGAGTCCCCCAGATCGGGCCTGGAGGTACCCCAGGGTTGGACTTCAGACAAGGCCAAGTTCTCCTTCCTCGGAAGGGGGATGAAGACAAGGTTGGGTGTTTTCTGGAGCAGATAACAGAGCTGGGCCTGTTTCCTCGGGGCCAAGGACCCCTTGGGAACTGGAGCTGCCCACGATGCCACTTCCACAGTCTGGGGACAGTGCCTGCTGGCCTTGGCTGCCCGCCTAACTCTTCAGGGTTAAGGGAGGGAGGATTTGAGATGAGGCTGATGGAAGGCCAGACATTGTCATCCTTAACTCTGGAAGTGGATTCTTTTACAGGAAAGCAACTTTTGGGGGCCTGGGTCATCTTGGAGTCTGGGCTGCCCAAGGAAGGAACAGCCACCTCAATCCCCTTCCATGCTTGGAGTTGTCATGTACCCAGACTCACTCAGCAGGTAGAGAGCCTGAAAAGTAGGTCAGCACAGCTGGACAGATGTCTGCCACTCACCACTGTCCCCTAATTTAGAGTTCTTCAGCAGTCTTCAGAAAACCAATTTACAACAGTTTGCCCCAACACATGTTTTCCCAAGCCACTGCCAGGGCTCCTAGCCATGTTCTCACCATCTCCTGAAATCCCTACTGTCCCTTTAGAATTGCCTGCAACCCATTTACCCCATTGCCTTCTCCCCTGTGCAGACGGGCTGTTGCGCCTGAGCCATCCAGCCCTCCTGTGAGGCTCCGACTGGGCATGTGACCCCTTGGCCCTGCAGCTGCACCTGTCTGTGCAATCCCCTGCATGCTGTCTGTTCTGTCTCCTCATTTATTTCTGCAGTGTGGACTTCCCTACCAGGTCTGCTTCTCCTCCAGGCCCTGCCTGGTTTCCCTTGCTGCTGTTACTGCTGCTGCTGCTGCTGGAGGCCCTGGGGACGCTTGGCTGGGAGAAAGGCTTGGGGTGGGGGGTGATAGGGTCTCCCACTGCAGATGCTAGGCTTGTTGGACAGAAGTGCTGGGAGGGCAGACCTGCTGTGCCCTCCTCACTCACTGTGAGAAATTGTGCATGTGTACGGATGGGCTTCATGCTAGGAGTTAAAGAAGGCAGCCGGGGTGTTCTGAAGTGGAGTGAGTGGTACAGAAATTTCGGAGCACCTAGGAGCCACTTACTCAACTATTCAACATGCATCTGTGGGGCACCTACTATGGGCTACGCACCTACTGTGTGCCTAGAAAACCCTCAGCCCCAGATTGCCTGCCCTCCGGGTGTGTGAAAAGGCCCAGGCCATGCGCTGGGAAGTCTGAGAGACCACAGTTTCCGGACAGGATCTGTGGGCTGCAGGTAGGATTAATCCACCTGGGCAAGGAGCTCAGGGCACTACCCTGGGTTTGGGGGAGCAGTCTGTAGATGGACACTTGCCGTGAAGTGACTTGCCTTTGTAGACGTGAGCAGAGACAAGCTAATCCAGTGGGGCCTCTGATCTACAGGACAGAGGTGGGCCTGGTTCTGGAAGTATTTTCCCAAGGACAACCTGCATATGCAGCCTGCTCCCCGCTGCCCCAGAGTTTACTGTCTATGGTGGCAATCTAGGGACTCACTTCTGGGGACTCCTGCTGTTCGCTTGTCAGATGCCAACAACCCCAGGTCAGGTTCAGGCAGAGGATCCTGGGCAGGCACCTGCTTCCGGCAGAAGCTCACTTGGTGGGACCAGTGCAGTGGTGTAGCGGGTAACGCCACTGCCTACAATGCTGGCATCCCATATGGGTGACAGTTCATGTCCCGGTGGCTCCAGCCAATCCAGCTTCCTGCATATGAGCCTGGGAAAGCAGTGGAAGATGGCCCAAGTGCTTGGGCCCCTGGACCCACATGAGAGACTTGGAAGAAGCACTTGGCTTTGGCCTGGCCCTGACCTGTCCTGTAGTTGTAGCCATTTGGGGAGTGAACTAGTGGACAGAGGACCCCTCTCTCTGTATCTCCCCCTCTTTCTGTATTTCCTCTTCTCTCTATAACTCTGCCTTTGAAATACATAAATCAGTCTCTAAAAATAAAAGTTCACCTGGCTTTTCCCTCTGACAGGGGGCTCCTGAGCCAGGCTCTGGTTCCTCTGGGAGAAGGGTTGGGGCAACCTTGCACTTCTCACAGCTCTGTCTCCCCACTTCCAACCTCACTTTTCTTTCCCTTCTATATTTAGATCCTTTCTCAGTCTCGTCTTGAGATTCAGTGAGGAATGCCTAGCAATTTTCTTTGTGCCTTTCCTCCTAGGAAAGGGTGTGGTCGGCCAGCCAGGATGGCAGGGATCTTTAGGAGGGCACCTCCTCAGCATTTTGATGTGGTCAGTGGCCTCTGGCCTTGGGCCTGGGTCTTGGCCTGCTCCCTAGATGCTGGTCAGTGCTCAGGGCTCCCCTAAAGGGATTCACAGTGGGGTGAAGGTTCCCCAGCCTCTCTCATGTGGTTCTTACTGTGAGAAACCTACAGGTTCTGGATGCAATCAGACATGGGGATTCAAGCAGGGTTCCTTTGGAGCTGTCATTCTCTGCCCTATGACAGCCATGAACCAATGCCTGTGGGAACACAGGTGTGTCTTCAAAAACACTCCGCCCAACTTGGGTGGACAGAGCACAGGCTGGGGAGTTCACTCAGAGTGACTCTCATTGGGCCAGGTAGCCTTGGGAAGGTTATGTGACCCCCCCCCCCCACTGGGCTTTGGCTTGACAACACACGGCTCTAAGATGTTACCAGCACAAACCAAGAACACGGAAGCCATGCACATTCCAGAGGCTGCCGGAATGCCGCAAGGCTGGGTGGGAGGAATGGGACCAAGTGGAACAGCAGTGAATGCAGACACAAGCAACATGCTTCGAGAGGAGTATGTGTGCGGGAGCCGAAGGTAAAGCAAGAGACAGCACAGGCAAGAAGGAGCAATGCAGTCACCTTAGTGGGGTTTCGAGAGATCACGCCGAGGCAGTGTGAGGCCTCCTAGCTTGGAATTCAGGCCCTGCTGTCGGGAGACCGGACATAACCCTGCAGCCAACCTGCCAACCTCCTGCCCAGGGGGGAGTTGTGCCAGGCTTGGGTGCTGCCAGCCAGGGAGCCTGATTTAGCACATGCCTTGTTAGGAGAAGCTAATTAACAAACCTGCATTTAAAGAAGCAGCCACCCGCCCCGGGTGTTTGTAACCACCGCCTTATTGAATTGTGACAAGTTATTAGCCCTTGCATGTTAAATGAAACAGAAGCAGCCAGGAAAAACCCCTAAATCCAATCTGCATAAAGCAGACTCCTGCTGAGAAAATGACGGCAGCAAAAACTGATTCACTGGCTGCTTTGGGGAGAACTCCAGGTCTCCCCTCCTTGCAGGTTACATAACCCTCTGTCGCTGGGAGAAAGGCAGCGAGCTGGAGGGCAAGATGGAGCGAGATGCCGCTTGTGCCACATTCTATCCACAGCTTTGCGACCTTCCAGAGGGTGTTGGGGTCTCAGCCTGGGCTGAGTGTTTGTGTGTTTGTGTGTTTGTGTGTGGCCGCTCGGGTGGGGCTTGCTTCCCCAGCACTCGCAGCGCCTCCAGGACGCTCCTCCCTCCGCCCTTGTGAACTTTGCTGCTTTTGCTGCACCTGTCAGAAGACCGTGAGCCAGGGCCACAGCCAGGGCTACCTTGTTGGTGGGGTGGGAAGGTGGTGGAAACGCAAGCCACGGGCCTTCTACCATCCCCAGATCCCAAAGGCAGTCGGCCTCAGGAAATGAAGTTTAGAGTTGCAACATTCCTGGTGTGACATATTCTGTCCTTCTGGGGCACCTGGGAGTCTGGCCATGGTTTTTTTAAGTGCCAGCGACAGAAAGCATGTCCCTAGCAAGCCGCTGAGTACCTCCTGTGTGACTGGCTCTCTGGGACAGCGAGAGGGATGGGCAGGATGCCTGTCCACAGAGCCTGCTCCCTCCTGGTAGTCTTAGGAGGGGTGGTGGTAGTGGTGGTGGCAAGGATTGAGACAGAAGCACAGCCAGGTAGGCAGGCACAGTCAGGGCTGTGAGAATCATGTGACGAAGCTCCCCTGCCTGCCAATGCTGCGACCTGGGAAGCCTGCAGGTGCTCTCATTGCTAAGAGAGGCTGGGCTGCCCTCCAGGATCCTGCCAGAAGCCTGTGGTCTGAGTGCTAATAGCGGAGGAAGAGTTGAGTTTCCGAGAGAGGCTAGAGTTGGGCTCTTCCTTTGGCTGCTGAATGTCTCCCAAGAGCCTGTTTGATCCCCATTCATAAATTAAAGGCCAACTTAATCCAGTTACGATGTTTGGAGGGGAGGGCTTTGGGAGATGATTGGATTAGATTGTTTGGGCGCAGCCTCCATGACTGAGTGGGGCAGGGGAGGCAGACAGAGTGAGAACAAGAGTGAGAGTGAAAGATATCTTTCATTCATTGGTTCACTACTCATATGGCCACAACAGCCAGGACTGGTTAAGGCAAAGCAGGAGCCTGGAACTCCATCCAGGTCTCGCATCAAGAAGGAAGGGGCCCCAAGCATGTGGGCCATCTTTTGTTACTTTCCCAGGTGCCTTAGCAGGGAGCTGCATTGGAAGTGGAACAGCCAGAATCGGAACTTCAGAGACCGCACATGCGTACACACACACATACATGTTTCTTCTTGCCATGTGATGATCCCCTGTGTCATCTGTGTTTCCCATGCCAGCAAGAACACCATTGCCAGAGGCTGAGCTAAGAGGCCGATCTTAAACTATGAACCTAGAAGACCATAAGTGCAACAAAGCCTTTCCTTATGAAATTAGCTGCCCATGGTGTTTTGTTGTAGCTAGCAGTTAGCTGGCTAAGGCACTGGGCTTCCCTGCTGCCCAAAGTCCACCCTGGAGACAAGAAAGTCCCGTGGATGCTGGAGACTTGTGGAGCTGGCCGTGCATGATCCAATGAACTTCTCTGACCATGTTTCCACCACACGTCAGGTGGGGTTGGTGCTTGTCTCAATGACTAGTGCTGTGGCAAGACACACAGTGAGGGTCCTAGAGAGTGTCCAGCAGAGAGCAGAGAACAGAATGTATCCTGGCACTCCCTCCCTCCCTCCTACCCACTCCATCCACGTGGGAGTCTCCCAGCCAACAGAAGCCCTTAAGCTTCTCTTCTAGAGAATCCGGATTGGTGGCAGCAGGTGGAGAGCAGTATAGCAGTATAGCATGTCCCAGCATCCCAGGGTGTGAACACTGAGGGTGGGGGATGGGGACAGAGAACCTGGTTGCACCTTTGGACTTGAAAAATCCTTCTACCCGTGGCTTTAAAAAATGTTGCTGGGACAGCTTGAGGGAGTGGCAAGGGATCCATTTCTTTCTCTTCATTCCTTTTGTTGGTCATTTCTTTGATTAACCTCTCAAAAGTTCTTCTGGGCACAGGATCCCTCCCGGTCTGGTCTACAGCTGGAGAGGGAGCTCATAAGGAATGTGATCACCCAGAGGAGAGAGGTGTGTTCCCCTTCGCTGGGATCCCGATGTGTGGGAGGAGGAGCCAACGAGCTCTCCAGTGGTGGGTTACACTCCCACCTGCCTATCTCACAGGATGGGTTAGGGAAGGGTGGAACACAGCAAGAAGGCTTTGTTTGGTTCAGTCAGGTGGGAGTGCAGAAAGCAACAATTGCTCAAGTGTCTTAAACATCTCTAACAGACCTAGCCCTGAGGGACCTAATATGGCAGGTGAGGGAGGGGAGTAGGGTTACCAGGCAGGTATGTTCTGCTCTCACGGCACTTGCAATGTCTTCTTAATGGCTCTTGGTAAACATTTCCAATTGGCCAGTGAAGGCAGAGAGGAGCATGGAATTCATGGTTAATTATATTGTCTGTTTTTCCACCATTGTTATTCAGTTAGCCAGCACATGCCAGGGTAAGACTGGTTCAATGTGGCTTTTACTCCCAAGTACTAGAGTCTAGTTTGGGAGTGAGACACACAAACTCTTACCACTCCCGTGCTCAGTTCTGTGATGGCAATGTGTGAACACCATGGAGGGTTCTCAGGCCAGAGGGGACTCAGCAATGCCAAAAAGAAAGGCGGCTTGCAGAGAGGGAACCTGCTTGAGTTCCACCCTTAAAGATGCCCTCTTAACCTGTTCCCTTCTTAATGCCTTGGCAGAGGGCTTGCTGGGAGGGACTGTGCTCATCAGCCCTTGAGACTACTACACAACACCCGAGACAAGCTACTTATGAAGCAAAGAGAGGTGAATCTGGCTTTTGGGTTTTCTGAAGCTTCAAGTCTCAAACTGGGTGACCCCATGGATTTGGTGTCTAAGGAGAGTGGAGAATTGTGATGGTGGAGCGGAAGGAGGAACAGTCATGGGGAGTGGGAAGCACAGGGAGCCTGGCTCAGTCCTTCCCACACCCTTAGGATGACTGCCTTCCCAAGGGTATCCAAGGTTCTTGTCAGAATCCAAGGTTCTTCCCTCTGAGACCCAATTCCCAAACATGTCTGTTGCTCAACTTCCTGCCTTCCTAGTACTGTACTGTCACCGTAGAACTTTGGGGTTTGTCATTAAAAAAAAAAAAAGGTTTACTTATTTTTATTGGAAAGTCAGATATACAGAGAAGAGGAAAGACAGAGAGAAAAAATCTTCCATCCACTGATTCACTCCCCAAGTAGCCACAATGGCCAGAGCTGAGCCGATCTGATGCCAGGAACCTCTTCCTGGTCTCCCACATGGGTGCAGGATCCTGAAGGTTTGGACCATCCTCAACTGCTTTGCCAGGCCATAAGCACAGAACTGTATGAGAAGCAGGGATGCCGGGATGGATTAGAACCAGTGCTTATATGGGATTCTGGGACGTGCAATGTGAGGACTCCAGCCATTAGGCTACCATGCTTGGCCCTTGGGGTTTGTCATTTTTGCCATGAGCTTAGAAACCAATTCTGTTCAAGCCCTAGCAGGTGCACAGATCTGGAGTTCAGGCAGAGGTAAAAAGAGAGTCATGGGTGCCACGGGGAGTGGATGAGCTTGTCCAGCGAAGATGGTATGGGGAGAAGTGGGTGCAGTAGACAGGCAAAGTTGAGTAAAAGCAGGTAGCTGTAAGGGAGGGGTTGACTAAGGAGACTTCACCACGAGGGTAGGTGGAGAAAACTGGAGTCACCGTTCACTGATCACAGAGATGCCCCCCGCCCCCGGGACATCGCAGGGGTCGTCTACAGGAGAGTCCAAGGAGGAGGGAGGACGAATGGGATGTGGAGGAAAGGTGGTGGCAGACAGTTTGCCTTTAGAAGCCACTTGGCTAGGGACAGGCTGCTGGTGGGAGGTGAGGGCGCTGGGGTGGGAGGCAAGGTCCAGGCATGCCTGAGTCATGCCAGAGGGGGTGGAGTGGGCGGGCCCCAGGGGACACACACATGGTCTACTGCCTAGGGAGCGTGGCACTGATGTCCAACTTCCCCGCTTGTAAACTGAGTGGACTGGAATAGCCTTGCCGGGCCCTCTTCTAATCCCCAAATTGTCCTGATGGCTGTTGATGTTCTGTGGATGGAACTTTAGGCTGATAGGGATTCTAAATTCTGGATGATATTTCAGTACCTCGTGCCCCGCCACTCCCCCCCCCCAAAAAAAAACCCTACAAAAAGCAACAAAACATGGAAAACTTTGAACCCGTGAGATTCTACTCTGGGAAAGTCCCCACGGAGGTGAATGAAGCATTGTGTGTTCACAACTTTGTTCATTGTAGCCCTGGAGACAATGTACAAAAAACAACAACAACAAAAAAAGACACAACCTAATGTCCAATAGCAAAGGGTTGGCTGAGTCAATTATAGTACATCCATATGCTAAACTACTTCTGCACCAAAAAGCCTGGTTTTGGAAGATTCTGTGTTGACATGGGAAAATGTTAATGATATATTGCTAAGTAAAAAAGCAGACTACATTACAGAACGTACAGTATGATACATTCATTTTTTAAAATCTTTGATTAGGACACAGACCAAATCTTTAATTAATGTCATTTTTCCCCCTTCTCTTGGCAAGCAAGAAGAGAGTATTATCTGGAATAATGTAGCTAAAAAAAATGAAACAGGGAGACAGAGTTATACACTAAGCGTGTTTGTGAGGATTTTTTTTTCAAAGAATGAGTTTATTTATTTATTTTATTTAATTGAGAAAGGAAGTGAGAGAAAAATCTCCCATCCACCAACTCATTCCCTGAAAGTCTCTAACTACCAGCGCGAAGCCAGGAGCCCAGAAACACAATCCCAGGCTCCGACGTGAATGGCAGAGATCCAACTCCCTGCTGCCTCCCAGGGCATGCATTCAGAGGAAGCTCGAAGCTTCCAGAACTCAAGTGTGTTCTGATCTAGGGATGTGGCTGTCCCAAGGGGTGTCTTAACTGCAGGGCCAAACGCCAGGCCCCCTCACATGGGTTTTGAAGTCACTGGGTGGGACATGGCACAGGTGCCGTGGGGAGTTGGGAGGTCCTGAAATGAGAGCATTTCAGATGGGAGAGTCACGCTGAGCATTGCTGGGCTCCGGTGTCTCAATTTGCAGACGAAGTCAGTCCAAGCCTAGGGTGAAGTCCAGGGCGGTGACTAGTTGAGAACATGAGTGTGTGAGTGTTCGTGTGGCTGGGGAGTGTGTGCAGTGTGGGCTTAAAATGAGGCTCTCCCAGTCCCCATTCCTGCCCTCCTGAGACGCTCACCGGTGCTGATGGAGTAGTGTAGAGTAGAGCTAGGCAGCCTGAGCTGGGACTGTGGGCCCCTCCACACCTCCTCTCCATTCTGGAGCCTGTGCTGCTCAGGTCTTCCTCAAGGCTGCAGGGCAGCCCCAGAACTCTGGGAGAACCTCCCCTTGGGCTTCAAGGATGGATGATTTCCTCTGCCACTGATCCAGGGCTCCAAAGGGGAATTGGTCCTGGGCAGGGCTATGGGCACCCAGAGCTGGGCTTTACTGTCTTTCTCAAGAACACAACCCCATCCCTCCAGGGTTTTTCTCTCCTGCCCATTCTGCTATCTCCTCAGCACAAAGATGGCCCTTCATTTGTGCCAAGCTTAGCGCTGGGGAGATAAGCTATGGGTAGAGGAAGGAGAGGCATATTTGGCTCATGGTTTTGGAGGTGGAAAATCCCAATGGTGTGGTTACGGGTTTGGCGAACGCTCCTGGTAGGAGATGGGGCATGCTGGGAGGAGGATCCCAGGATGAGGCAGACCAGAGACATGTTGCACCTCCCTTTGCTTCCTAAAGCCTCTGCTGCCTCCCAGTAGCACCACCACTAAGCTGTGGACATTGCAGTGGGTGGAGGGACAATCAAATAATATCCAAATCGTGGCAGGGAACCAGGTGCAACTGACGATGCCTCATAATACACGCTATGGTAGCCTCTTTTTCTAGAGGAGGGGTGCCTGGCCAGGCCTTCTCAGATGCAGGCTCTTCCCTGACTCCCACAACCTGCTGAGCACCCTGGCCATGCCACTACCTCTTGCCTGTTCATTGCAATAGACTAACAGATCACCCTGCTTTTGCCTCTCTTACCCCAAGCAGCCAGAGGGACCATACTGAAACAGAGGGTACTAAAACAAGCCCCTCCTCTACTCATGTTTCCCAGGTCTTTTCCTTGTTCTATTTTTTTTCACTCAAAGTCCTGAAGCCACACTGTCTCCCAGCTCCTCCTGGCACACCCACTCACCCACCCACCCACCCACGTCCCCGCCTCAGGCTCTTTGCACTGGATACTTCCTCTCCCCGAGCCCCCTTTTCCTGGCTTGCTGCACGACTGACTCCCTCACTTGCTCCAGGTCTTCTACCATCTTGAGTGTTTTTGCAATGAACCCTTCTCTGGCCACATGCTCACTGTGGTCCCTGCTCTCTGTGCTTCCTGCTTTCTCCCCATAGTGTTCCCTCTTGTCCTGCTCTGTTCCCTTGCCATCCCCTGCAGCTCTTGAGTGCTCAACTGAATACCTTGCTGCCTTCTTCTTCTTTTTAAAATTCATCTTTATTGGAAAGGCAGATTTACAGAGAGAAGGCGAGACAGAGAGAAAGATCTTCCATCTGTTGGTTTACTCCCCAAGTAGCTGCAATGGCCAGAGTTGAGCCAATCTGAAGCCAGGAGCTTCCTCCATGTCTCCATACGGGTGCAGAGTCCCATGGCTTTGTGCCATGCTCTGCTGCTTTCCCAGGCCACAAGCAGGAAGCTGGATGGAAAGTGGGGCAGCTGGGACATGAACCGGTGCTCATATTGAATTCTGGTATTTGCAAGAGGAGGATTAACCAATTGAGCCACTGTGCTGTGTCCCCAGCCTTTTTTTTTTTTCTTCCTAAAAATCTTTTATTTGACTGCAGAGAGAAACAGACAGAGACACACAGAGATCTCCAATCTGCTGATTGCTGTGCAAGTGTCTGCAATGGCTGTGGCTGAACCAGGCTGATGTTGGGAGCCAGGTATGCCACCCAGGTCTCCCATAGAACCAGCTGTTCGAGCCACATCCTGCTTCCTCTTAGGGTATTCCCATGCGTGGATTCAGGAAGTGGAGCTGGTGCTCGAAACCAGGCATTGTGAAGTAGGCTGCATGCATTTCAAGTGGTGTCCTAAAACCAACCTTAGGGCCAGATGCCCCTCTCTGCATGCCTAGCTGTGGCCTACTATTCACACATGCTCTGCTGGCCAGGCTTGTCTGCCGCCCACCGCCTTTGCTTTACTTCAGAGATGCAACCCTGGTATCTCAAGGAGCTGCTAAGGAACCTTTGTTGAATGAATATGAAAAAAATCCAAGATGACTGTGAAGGGCATGGAAACATCTCAGCCAAGCAGGCGCACCAAGGAGAATCCCACGGCTCCAGGAGGTAGCACCCAGTGTTGAGGGATAGCAACTGAGGTTTGAGTCTCCAAGTCCGGTTCCAAACCCCAGCCCCACACCTTTGTGTAACACTGCCTGCCATCTTTGTTATGTAATCTACCTTCCCCTTGGCTCCCCAGCCCCTCCCACCACCCTGCGGGGCCTGACTCTATGAAACTTGAGCTGTTTTGGGGCCCAGCTGGGCGTAGCCACTGGCTCAGTGCCTTCACTCAGGCACCACCTGTGTGGGTCTGGTGCTCCCTCCCAAGGTGGCCCTTGTGATCCTGTGGCACCCACTGTCCCCAGGCCCTGCAAGAGCATCTGAGAGGTGCTCACAGGCACACGTTGTTGGGTAGGGGGTGGCGGAGGGCTCCTGGATAGCTGAGGTGGGGCAGGAAGCCCCTTCCCCTCAAGCAGGGGAATTTGAAGTAGGGGTTGCAAGATGAGGGAGAAGGGGCATGCCTTGTAGGGAAATGCTGGGGAGATTTTGGGGTGGCCTGGGTTGGTTGGGTGAGTGGCTGGGAGGGATCATGAGGGATTAGGGGTGGGGGAGATCCCAGGTAGGTTGGGCCCTGGACTCCAAGGGGTCTTGTGGCTACCTCTGTGGGCTTCACGTTCCACTTCCCAATTTGCACATTTTACAGGCTTCTGTAGAGACGGAGACTTGGCTCCTGTCTCAGCAAACAGACGGGGTTTAATTGCTGTTACTGTCAGTATAGTTGCAAATATCATATAAAAAGGGCTTTTTGGCTAATTGTTTTTAGAATAAAATTGCAAAGAACTATGTATAGATATTATGCATCCAGGGTACTTTAAAGATCAAACTGTTTATCTCGCCCTTAAATACAGTCTTCGGCATGAGGTGCGGGGATCTGCGGGTGGCTTGGATGTGTGTGGACCCTCAAGGCTTCCATGCTGGAGCAAGGTGGCAGTAGGGACCTTTATCCTGGTGCAGGTTGGGGACTTGCCAAGGGGATGGTGCCAGGGCCCTTTGGTTGACTACAAGTCTAGAATAAACTAGGCTGGGTTGTTTCGCAGGCGCCATTAACCTTGAAGTGCTGCCTTCACAGACCAGTCCTCCTCCCACCCTATGCACATAGAGGAAAGGAGAGACAAAGTGTTGGAGTCCACGTGCTGGTGGAAGTGGGAGGGAAGGGGTCACACTGAGGGGGGCTCCTGCAGCACCCTAGGCTGTGGGGCAGAAAGGGGGGAGGGCGGGAGGCCGCCAGGTCCAGGTGAGCCTGAGCACCTGCCAGCTGGGCTCTGCTTCCCTGCTCCCCCTACTCCCCACCCCCAAATGGCTCGGAAGGGAGTGCCGAGCTGCACAAATAAAGCACATTCATATCTATTCATTGCCATCCTGTCCTCATGCGCGAGCCTCTCTCAGATTTTAATTTGGGAGCTTTTAGAAAGGCAAATTTATTTGTGACACCATCCAAATTCTATTTTATTGGAATCCTATTCTCAAAGGAAGCAGTTGACTCTGGAGAAAAGCTGTGGGCTTCTCCCTTTGATATTTTCCCAAACGCTGCGTGTGAGTATGTGTGTGTGTGTGTGTGTGTGTGTGTGTGTGTGTGTAGGGGGTGTACACGCGCATGCGTGCACATTTGTTTTAGGGCGCTCTCCATTTCTTATGTGCAAACACATGATGTATATTCACAAGGCAGCCCCAGTAATGTATATTATATATATATAATATATATATCTATATATATATATATATATATTATATCATGTATATGTCACCTGCTCCTCCTGGAAGCCAATGTTTAAATCACCATTTTCAATGTCTTCAACAAACATTTAATAAGCACTTACTATTCATTAAACACTCTCCTAAACACTGGCTATAAAGTGACAAACAAACCAGACCAAATACACACACGCGCGCGCACACACACACACACACACACACGCACACACATACACAAACACACATTACCATGCCTTGGGAAGCCAGGTTTCCAGCAGATGTGTGTGCAGGGGGTGCCCACCACGGCCTGAGCTGGCTGCACATGGCAGCAGATCAGGGGAGCCAAGCACATGGCAGACATCCCAGGCTTTGGGTTGCTCGCCCAGCAGCAAGCTTCCAGGTGCTCCAAGGTAGAGCGTGAAGAGTAGGGTTGGGGCAGAGGGACTCTCCTTTTGAGACTGTTGTATTTCCAGGTCACCCTCCGGGCACGACAGGCCACATTCTAGAGCATGTATGTCTTTGCTGCCTGCTGGGGAATTTCTGACAGCTTCCTCCTCCATGAAGCCTTCCCTGCTTACCCCAGTCCCAACCGCAGTCTCCCTATCCTGAGCTCACTTCTGTGTTATCACCCAGCGCCTCATCTGCCTGGGTTCTGAGCATTGGAGTTCTTGGTTCTAAGTGTGTGCTGCTTTTCTCAGATGCATCTTTGGGGTTAGGGGGAGGTGAGCGGAGATGGACTCTGGCTCTGCCTGTCAGGGGCTTGCAGCCCGGAAGCAGGATGCACAAGCCAGCCTGTAATTGCAAGTGAAATGCCAGGCCTGTGCTGCAGGTGTGCCTGGGGGTGTGGGGACGAGCTGCCTTCCGACGTAAGGTAGAGATGCTGGATCTCTCTCCCTACCAAATACAAAAACAAAACAACAAAACAAAATTAAAAAGCACTTCAGATTTTTTGCGGCAGGGGACGTCACCCAATTTTTGTTAATCAACAAGTTCACTAAAAGCACATCTAAGCAAAAGGATGTGTGGCTTTCACAAATTTTTGTATCAAATTAAAGTGTTTTTTTTTCCTACATTATTTTTTCTTATTTTATTTGAGAATAAGAGAGAGAGTGAGAGATTGAGTGGGCCTATGTGCTAGTTCACTCCCCAAATGCCTGCGACAGCTGGGACTAGATTGGGTCAAAGGTAGCTAGCACAACCCAGGTCCTTCACACATGGATGGTGGGGACCCCACCACTTGAGCCATCCCCTGGATGCCTTGCAGGTGCACACCCACAGGAGCTGGAGCTGGCCATCCAACTCAGACACTCTGATACAAGATGTGGGACCTTCAAAGCTGCCAGGTCAAATGCCCCCACGTGCCTCTTAGTTCTAAATCCTCTTACATCCTGCTGATCTATGATGGTCATATTCTCTTACCTGGCATTTTAAATTTTTAAAATTTTATTTAAAAATCGAATTATAAAGCAATGCGTATGACAGACAATATGGTGGGAAAAAAAAACCCAGCTAAGCCAAACAAGAGCAGCAAAACCGCTTGCGGTTCTACTGTCCAGGGCCGTCTGTACGGCACATTGCAGGTGCATGTGAGTTCCAGGTTTTGTCCCATACACATGAGTATTTTCCTGGGTTTAATGGGTTGTGCTCCAATGATTCTCAACCCTCTTTTTCCTTTTAATACAATGACGTGGCACATGTATCTTACACACACAGGTCTATATAGACACATGTGGAACCATTTTGATGGTGGCAAAATATCTCCCAGGCCACCACTGACTTGTTAAGGCCCTCCTGCTGGAGAAAGAGGTTGTTTCTAGATTTTCTGTATTGTCGTGGCACTGTGGATCAATGGCTGCTTGTTTCCGGCTTCACTTTCTCAGTGATGATCCGGCATATGTAGTAGGCCACGCTTTGTTTTGATAGAGATCATTTTTGAGGAGGCCTAGTTTGAGTCCAGATTCCTAGAAGGAGGACATTGCTGGGACAAAGACCACACCCATGTCCAGTGTTTGATGCTTGAATGCACACGCATCGAAGACCCTCTGCAAGAGGGAGGTTGATACTTTGTACTCCCTCTCAGCACCAGGAGAGGACACAGGTTGTTACTAGCTTATTTAAAAAAAAAAAATCAGAGTGGAGACTGGCATTGTGGCATAGAAGGGGAAGCTGCCATCTGTGATGCCACCAGCATGCCGGTGTGGGTGCTAGCTTCTTGCTTTTGACTAACTACCACTGTGCCCTTTCAGCTTTTGTTGGGTCTCATTTGAAAGAACTTCCTATCCGTTCTCCCATTCCTTTGCCCACTTTTCTATTTAATAGCGTTCTATTGATTAATAAATGAACCAGCAAATAATATTTAGCAGGGGCCCACCACGTGACAGGCATGGTGCAAGGCGTTTTACACACCACTGCTTTATTCCCTTATCACGCTTATCAACTTTTTCAGGTATAGTTAGTTACCTGATTCATTGGAAAGTGGCTTATATGTAATGGATGGAAACCTGTGGCCGTACACACACACAGGGCATTTCCTAGAATACACTGACCGCCTTTGATCTTTGGAGGTTTTTGTTTGCAGAAGGTCAATTGCCCAGCTATCTCTCTTCTGCCCTTGCCTGTTTATAGCTGAACAGTATCTGCATTGAAAGATCTCCTACAGTGAGGTCAGAGAAACAACACTGTATACTTCCTTTGGTTCTTTTATGGCTTGATTTTTAAACATGAAAATACTCAATCCATCTAGAATTTTGATTCTGGTATGAGAAAGAACTTCAACATATTTTCCCCCAAATGGATAGCCAATCATCCTCTAATCACTTACGGCATAATCGCTCTTCCCCTTCTGTCTTGAAATGGCTCCTTTATCATATGCTGAATGTTTTAATGTGTTTCAGCTCTTCCTGTTTTGTTTCAATGACATATCTGTGGAGTGTCTATTCAGAACCATACTTCAAAATCATTGAAGTTTTGGGGTTGGTGCCGTGGGGTAGTAAGCTAAGTCCCCCGCCTGCGGGGCCAGCATCCCATATGGGTGCTGGTTGGAGTCCTGGCAGCTCCATTGCCTGGGAAGGCAACAAAGTATGGTCCACGTGCTTGGGCCTCTGCACCCGGAAGAAGCTCCTGGCTTTGGATCAGCCCAGTTCCAGCTGTCGGGGCAATTTGGGACCTCTCTCTTTCTCTTTAATGTTGCCTTTCGAATAAAAATAAAAATTTTCAAAAAGAATCATTGTTGTTTTTCAGAATATTTAGGAGTATAAATACTTTCTCCTACTACCAACCCTTATTAATCCTCTTTAAAAAAGGTTTTTTTTTCTGGAGCCATCTTTGTTGATTCTATCTCCCCATTCAGGTTGCACTTTGGAATTATCTTAAGCTTCAATCAACATAATCGTGTCAAGTTCCCATAAAAATCCCCGTTTGTAAATTGGCAAAGTGAACTAATTTAGGGGATATCTATTTATAAATTCACAACGTATGTAGTCAACTCTTTCATATTCTCCATGAAAGTTTTTAAAACTGATGTTCATTACCTGTATTTGGGTAATATTTTTGTCAACACTTGGTACCATTTATTAGTACAGAATATAAATGGATTTACCATATTTTCTGAGCCAACAATTAACATATATGGTAATAAGGATATTTTAGGAGGTCAGTATATATGAGGAAATGTGGGAGTTTCTGAACATTCCCTTGGCTAGGAGACACACAAGGTGGGGGTGTTTGGAATTGGAATGGTGCTGGACAATTCCTAAAAGACCCTGGACCCAGTCTGCTTCAGGACAGGGCCCTGCAATGTGGTAGCCACTAGGAATGGACAACTTCAGATGGCTGTATTGTCAGGCACTTAAAATTTAGGATTGGCAAAGCCGAAGTAAGGGAGAAGAGATACTGTTGAGACCAGTGCTGTGGCATAGCAAGCAAAGCCACCATCTGAGATGCCAGCAGCCCATAACAGGCACGAGTTCAAGTCCTTACTGCTCCATTTCTGATCTGTCTCCCTCCCTGTCAATAGCCTGGGAAAGGCATCAGAAGATGGCTCAAATGTTTGGGCTCTTGCCAAGTGTATGCAAGATCTGAAGGAAGTTCCTGGCTCCTGGTTTTGATTTGGGTTGGCCCTGGCCATTGTGGCCAGTAGATAGAAGACCTCTCAGTAATTCTGATTTTTGGATGAATAAACTTAAAAAAAAAAAAAGAGAAAGACATTACCAGGCACAAAGGTCCTATTCCCTGCCTATGAGCTGCCCCAAAAGAAATACATGGCACAAACCAAGGGGCATGTCAGCACCCCACACAGTGACAGCTGAAAGGGTCCCCCAGCCATGCTACAGCCAACTCTTCCCTCTTCATGGAGGACACTAGGGCTGGGTGACATGTGCCATTTGACTCTAAGTCCAGAAGAGTTCACTGTCATTCTGAAGAAGATGTGGGGGGCTCTCAGGAGAGGCTATTTGGGGTGGAGGTGGCGAGAGAGGAGGGTTGTGCCTGGTAAGCAGTGGCAGACGGTCAACTGGTAGAACCATCACCACTGACTGCTGCTATGGGGCATGTGTCCGAAGGACTGTGGGAAGCCGCTTTTGCTGTTGGCCATGGGGGGCACAGCCTGGCTAGGATACACAGCACGGCGAGGTGGTCAGAGTGAGGCCCCTCTGGCTGGGAAGGTGGCTGGAAAGTGCTGTTTGCCCAGGAGAGCGGCGCTGGGCTGAGTCTCGCTCCTGCTGAAGGGGTTGGTGAGTAGAATGTTCCCTAGGGACTGAGAAACTGGGGCGAGGGCCCTGGGACGACTAGCAAGCAAGACCGCAAGGAGGCAGGTGCTCAATTGCGCGGCACAGACTGAGCACCGAGTGGGAGGCCGGGGAAGGGGAGGGGTCCTGGAGCCGTGAGGAAGTCAGCCTGAGCTAGGATGATTTGGGCACAACTCTCCAAGAGAAAATCAACCAAGCAACCAGCAACATTTCAGGGGAAGGGAGCTCCAGGTGCCTGTGTGTTCTGGACTGACGGTGTTATGAGATCGCCTGCCAATGCATACTCCTTACACCAAAGCCCAGTGCCGGCATGCACAACCAGCTCTGCCGGTCGTCCGCTGCTCTCACACACCTGTCCAATGCGTGTTCCTTCTGCTGCCCCAGGGAACAAAAAACTAGCTAGGTCCGCGGCCCTGAGGCCACCAGCGACATGCAGCCAAGCCGAGCTGTCCACAGTTCCTACCTGGTCGTGCTTGCTCTTTTCCTTCCTGCAGAGGGCTGCTACGAAGCCTCCACCTTGGAAGGTCCTCTAATTTCTTCTGCGTCCTGAGTGGCCCTAATGCCTTTGCACAGCACACTTCCCTTTCCTGGGAGCTGCAAAGAATGCAGTTCCTTTCGTGGGCATTGATCTGTCTGTGTGATTGCTCAGTTGCGCCCATTGGTTAAAGCCGGGAGACAATTACAATGCCAGGAAGGGGAGCGACCATGGTCTTATGAGGCCACTATCACTGAGGAAGAGTGTGGGCTTTGGGGCAGACATGGCAGGGCCGAGAACACCCGGCCTTGGGCTCCCTGTTTCCAGTTGTCACCTCCATCCTGTCCCAGCTGTCATCTCTCTCTCTCATTTCCTGTCCTTGTCTGGTAGCCTTCTGCTCCATGGCCTCCCCCCACCCCGAGCAGCCCGGGCAAAATCCTGCTGCACTGAGGTTAGTCCATTCTGGTCTGTGCATGCTGGAGTGACCTCGGGCCTCAGTTGTTTCATCTGTAAAATGGAAGGGCAGGAGCAGGTGCATCCAAGGGTCCTTCCCTCTGGTTCAGAATTCTAGAAATCAATGATTCAAGCAAGAAGGGTCCTTCAACCTGACTGACAGTATCAGGTGTGTGTTGGGTCCTTGTACTCCCTGTGGCAAGGGAAATAAAAAGCTCCCTGTGTGCCATGGGAGTCCCTGGTCTTCCCGGCGTGCCAGGAGCACCCAAGTTACAAGGTGTATGCACTAGGGCAACCTGTGGCTGGTCCTTCCAGCCCTGGGCTCCGTCCCTGGGCCCGAAGCCAGGCTGGCCTTGCTTCCTCTTTTACCTTTCAAAAGCTAGGGACAGCCTGGAGTTTGGCTGCTCCTGCTGCAACAGATGCACATGTACGCCTTCCCTTGGAACACTCTTCCCTCCACCTGCCAGCATCCTGCCCAGCCCACCTGGACCACATCCCCCTGAAGGCAGATTCTTCATATTAACGTGCCTCTTGGCCTCTGGTGGAACCTCTGGGAGCATGGAACACATGGCAGATGCCAAGCAGGCGTCGCCTAAGACACAGCCGTGCTAGGCAATGATGTACCTGTGTGTGGGGCCAGTCCTGCCTTGCTCTGCTGGGAAGCAGGCCGGTCACAGGGCCAAGGGTCAGGAAGGCCGCTGTCGGGTGCAGAGGACCTTGCTTCCTTGGCAGCATGGTCCTTCTGATGTACAGCAGACAGGGCCACAGGTTGGGGCTGGAGAATGAGTGGGAAGCATCTGGGTTGGCAGCTGGGCTCCAGGCTCCTGCTCCCTGGAAGCCAGGACCTAGGGGAGGCAGGTACCTTTTGGTGGTGAGAAGCAGAGCCTGGGACGAGGTTTGGGAAAAGCTCATGCACTCAGGTATACACACAAACGCGTACAGCGCACACACATGCCTGCACACCCCCCTCCATGTCCATGCCCAGAGCCTCGGCAACAAGGCTCCCTGCTTTACCACAGCCCTCTCCCCTCCCCAGCCCCACTCTCCCTCCTACCCTATATGTGCAATCTTGTGAAAACTCCACCACTCTTAAGGTTAATAAGGCTCATTTGCTTAAGATAGCACCTGTTTCTATGGTGACTCCTGCCACCCAGAATCTGTTCATCAACTGAGACAAGAAAACAGTGACTTCCACTCTCTTTGAAAGGAAAAAAAAAAATGGGTTCTCAGCTTAAGGGCTAGATGGGGCCAGCGGCCCATGCATTTTTGGGCATCCATCCATGCACCTGCCTTCAGGTCCTTCCCCCTGTGACCCCTTCACACTGCCTGGCCATAGGCTCTGGGTTCTGCTTAAAGTGGTCTGATCTGCACAACCTCCTCCTCTCCTCTCTTAGAGAGCCACATGCCCACTGTGGGAGGAGGGTGTGCTCTCGTGTGCCAACTCCACTTGTCCTCCAGCTTCTGATCTTTCCATTGAACCCACCCAGCTCAGGACTGGCAGGAGAGCCCCAGAAAGCCTCTAGGTCTTGGCATGGCTCCCTGTCCCCTTGCTATGCAACTGCCTCCCAGCATACTCCCTGCCCCAGGCTTGTACCTCCTCTGCTGTATGCACACGGCTGCTGCTGGCTGACTCCCTCCTGTAGTGAGAGCTGTGCAGGACCTTGGCCCAGCGCCACAGCCCACTCTTGTCCTCTAGGGATGACAGTAGCTGAGGTTTGCGACTTTCCACCTGACACTCCTCCCAACTGGGGGTCGCAAATCTCTTGGAAAAGTAGGTTCCTAGGCAGGTGCTGGGGGCGAGGCAAAACTCCAGTGAGCCATTTACCTCCTGAAGCAAACGAGGCCACCTTCCACGGTCTCTGCCTCATGGTGCCCTGCTAGCCAGTGTTCCAAAACACCTTGCTGGTGGGGGGCGAGGGGGGGAGCTGCCAGTGCCAGGGTGACTGTCTGGAGAGCGGAGCTTGTCTGATGTGTTCCCAGACCCTGGGGACTGCGATGTGCTTCCTACGTGTCTCAGGTCACAGAGGTGACACCTGCTAGCCAGTGGCCCAGCCTAACAAGTCTGGTGAGAACTTGCGCTAAACTCTTTCCAGAGTGCCCCCGGGGCCCCTCCCAGGAAAAGACTCTGCTGTGTTGGCCGATGTCAGACTCCCTTTTAAAGCCCAGCACCAAGGGCCCACCTCACCCCACATTCTCTCCAGCCCTGTCCCTGGCAGGTGCTTCTCCGAGGACATCTCTGGAGATATAAGCTCACCCCTACCCAGGAGGCAGCAGCCTCCCAACAACCAGGTTTCCTGCTGGGGCCTCCTCTACAATCCTAGGCTCATTTCAAGCTCCTCTGTTTGAAGTCTCCACTTGGAGATTTAGACGGCGGTCTCAGCGTTAACACCTCAAAGACACAGTTCCAGTTCTTCCCCCAATCCCTGACCTGCTCATCCTCCAGTAAATTCCGAATATCTCAGTACTACCCTAAGACCCGTCCCCTCTTCAACATTGCTGGGTCCTGATGGAGGCTTGCCTCTCAGTAGGTTTCTGTGCTGGCTTCCATGCATACAATGAATGTTCTCACCATGGCGGGCCAAGTGGCCAGCGGATCCAAGTGGCCCTACTGGGGCTGACTGCTGCCTAGGCTGTGGTCAGAAAGAATGCAAGGCCGGGCCTGGCACAATGGCTTGATTGGGTGAATCCTCTCCTTGCAAGTGCCAGGATTCCATACAGGTGCTGGTTTGTATCCTGGCTCTTCTATCTCCCATCCAGTTCCCTGTTTGTGGCCTGGAAAGCAGTTGATATGACTGACCCTGAACCCATGTGGGAGACCCAGAAGAAGCTCTGGGCTCCTGTCTTTGGATCAGCTCTGGCTGTTGTGGCCACTTGGAGAGTGAACCAGTGGATGCAAGATTTTTCTGTCTCTCCTCTCTGTAAATCTACCTTTCCAATAAAAATAAACAAACTTCTCTTAAAAAAGAATGAAAGGCTGCTTTCCCTGGTTTTTAACGTCTTCACATGACCCATGTGCCCAATTCTTGCCTGGATTAAGGCCCTATGGCCTGGATTATCAATTCCAGATGCACACTTTTTCTTTTCTTTAAAAAAATTGTAATCAGGGACCCGGTGGTATGGCCTAGCAGCTAAAGTCCTCACCTTGAACGCACTGGGATCCCATATGGGCGCCGGTTCTAATCCCGGCAGCTCCACTTCCCATCCAGCTCCCTGCTTGTGGCCTGGGAAAGCAGTGGAGGACGGCCCAAAGCTTTGGGACCCTGCACCCGCGTGGGAGACCCAGAAGAGTTCCCGGTTCCTGGCTTCGGACCGGCGCAGCACCGGTTGTTGCGGTCACTTGGGGAGTGAATAATCAGATGGAAGATCTTCCTCTCTGTCTTTCCTCCTCTATGTGTATATATATATATATATATATATATATAATTGTAACCAGAACACAGACCCCAGGACCTACACCCTTCCCAGGAGTCTTTGGGTAAACATTACCCTGTTGTCTGCTGCAAGTGCAATGGTGTATAGCAGATGCCCAGTACTCAGGAGTTTACAGAATAGACACGTTAGAGCTGTTGAATGGCAATGCCCCATCTCCCTGTCTCCCTACCCGGATGTACAGTCCAGAGTTTTGGATTTAACTGGCCTGGGGACTGCAGATTCTAGGGAGGGAGTCAGGGTGGACTCCCCTATGCCGCAGGACCCCCCTCTCATTCCTGGACACTTCCCCATTGAGTGCCCTGCTCCTGCCATGATGGTTTTCCTCTGTTCCCACAATACACCCAGCTCCTTCATGCTGCTTGCTCATCCTGTATACCCTCTCCTTGCCTGGCTGCCTGGTGCCTTCCTCCTGCCCCCAGCTTCTCCTGCCCCTAACTCTGGGGACTTTTCCCCTACCCCAGCACTCCCTGCTATGTACTAGGTCCCTTGTTTTCTTCTCTGCTCCCCTGGCCAGACCAGGAAGCTGCTGACTGGAGGGGGTTTGATCTAAGATGTGCTGAATGAATGAATGAAATGAATGAATGAATGAGTACAGGTGGTCTAATATGGAGAGAGGAGAGTTCTTACTCTTGAGTGATGGAAAGCCTGTACTTGAATTGATGTGACCCACGATTACATGAGCTGTCTTAACTTCTGCATTATGGTTTGACATTCTATTATTAGCTGAACATTTAGGGTAAAATTAGCTTCAAAGCGAATTAAAACTCCCCTTCCTCTTTTTCCCTCATGAACCTTTGGCATGCCAGATCTTCCCCATTCTTTGTGTGTAGTTGATGTGGAACTTAAATATAGAACTTGAGATTCATCCCATCAGAATCAATTTATTAATTTTATTCAAAAAAATTTTTTAAGAATCTTGTTCAAGAAACAGACACAGAAAGAGGCTCCAAGCACTAATTCATGCCACAAATGCCTGCAGTGGACATGGGCTGGAGCGACGAGTCAGGGACTATGTTTTTTAATGAGGTGACTCAATGACTTGAGCCATCGTTGCTGTCTCCCAGCCTCGGCATTGGCAGGAAGCTAGAGTCAGGAGTAGGAGCTGGAAAAGGATTCTGCTCTTCTGTTATTATTACTATGATTATTATTTATTTATTCCTATTGGAAAAGAAAATCAGATTTACAGAGAGAAGGAGACACAAAGATCTGCCATCTGCTGGCTCACTCCCCAGGTGGCCTCAACGGTTGGAGCTGAGCCAATCCAAAGCTTGGAGACAGAAGCCTCTTTCGGGTCTCCCACGGGGGGTGCAGGGTCCCAAAGTTTTGGGCCATATCCACTGCTTTCCCAGGCCACAAGTAGGGATTCAATACAGATGGGAAGCGGAAAAACTGAGACATGGACCAGCACCCATATGGGATCCCAGTGCTTGCAAGGTGAGCCATGGCACTGGGTCTAGGATCCTGGGCCTTGTAGAGACTCATCAGCAACAGCCTACTCAAATGATGAGGGCGCTAAACAATGTTGACTGGTGTGGTAGGAGCGTGGGCAGGACCGGGGTGTCAGACTGAGTCTTAAAGCGGGAAGAGGTGGCCGCGTGGAGAAGAGGATGGTGTTCTCGGCTCTCACAACCCTCCTGTTTACAGGGCCCAGTTGGCTTTGACGCTACCCCCACCAATTAGCACCGTCATGGCTTCCTGTGTGCTGGCATGGTCTTTCCAGCTCAGCAGCAAGAAAACCACATTTGACATTCAGGCCATGCATCCCCCAAATCCTTCTTTTAATCGTTTTTTAAGAGTTGGAGCTGCCAAGCACAGCACAGGTTAAACTCTCATTCATAACACCTTTCCATTAGGTCTGGTGTCTGCTAATGGCTTTTCTACTTTTGAGAGCTCCTATGCCCTTTCTCCTGGACATAACCCATCCCACCTTTTTTTGTGGGGGTGGGTAGTATATTTTCCTTATTGCCAAAGGGGCAACTTTTTGGGAAGGACTTGGGGTTATAGGAGGTGGAGGGAGTCCAGTGCCAGCACACAGGTAGCCAGTGCTGTGGGCCAGGTGCTGTGCGCTGGGTGGTTTGCAAGTTGCCTCTCACAGAAGCCTCACCTACACAGCAGTCTCCTGTTACCCAGACAAGAACCTACGGCTCAGGGTGGAGGAGCCACGAGGCTCCCTGTCAATTCTCTTCCAGGGCTTCTGCAAGGATTAAATGAGATGCATCATGTCTTTCTGATTTTCTTCCTTCCTCTGGCCTTTCTCCCTTCTCTCCTCATTTTCATTCTTGTTCCTTTTATTCTGTTTCTGTTGTTGGTAAGCTATCTGCGCACGAGCTATAAGAAAAGCAGGAACTATCACAGGCGGAGCCGTGGTCGGGAAGAGCCAAGGACATACTTACAGGGCACCTGCTCCAGCCTCTTACCTGGCAGGGGTGAGGGTGGGTGGAGACCCACCCTGGGCCACCCCTGAATCATTACTTCCAGTCATAAGGAGCTCACTACTCTGTGAAAAAAAAAAAGGCTCGTTTCTCAGTTTGACTTTCTGGAAAATTCTTCCTAATATGGGGCCGTATTTGGCTTCCCTGGGAAACTTCACCCCATGGTCCGACCTCCTTGCTTCTCTGGGTTATTGCTAACTTCACGTGCTTTCCAAGTAATCTCAGCTTTCTGTCCACACTCCGCAGGCTGCTCACTGAGGCTCCTCTGAAAATGCCAGGGCTGGAGACCTGGTTTCAGGCACAGCGGGCTGTGCTGCCTCAGGTCAGCGGCTCTTCTCATGAGCTTCTGCTAATATAATGACGGGCCCCGGGCACAGGACCCTGGCTCTCTGTGTTAAGGCAGAGGCAGGTCTGACTACTGGCCTTGATCTTGTCCATTTCTCAGCTTTGCCCACCCAGGGAGACATCTTCTGTCCCCACCCGAGCTAAGTTCAAGATTAGTGAGCAAGTCTGTCCTGTAGCCCCTGAGATGGGCATCCTGTGTATGGTGTGTGTGTGTGTGTGTGTGTGTGTGTGTGTGAGAGAGAGAGAGAGAGAGAGAGAGAGAGAGGCAGAGAGAGAGGGGGGGGAGAGACAGAGAGAGAAACAAGGAGGAAATGAGGGGAGGGGTCAGGCAGAAAGGGACAGAGAGGGGAGAGAGAGAGAGATTGGGGAAACAGGTGGAGAGAGAGACAACAGGGAGATGAAATGGGGTGGGGAACATGAGTGGGGGGGGAGAGAGAGAGAGAGAGAGAGAGAGAGAGAGAGAGAGAGAAGAGTGTGTGTTTTCTGCCTGATCCAGGAATTCTCCTGGATGGCAGAATTGGTTTCCATAACGACTTTGTGATATAAACATATTTGATAAAAATAAGTTAACAGTGGAGCTGTGGTGGAGCACAGATTCTCAGAGTGCAAAGAGAGAGAGAGAGAGAGAGAGAAAGAGAGAGAGTGAGAGCCCTCCTCCAAGACGGGCGCTTGCTTTCTGTTTCACCCCTCCCAGCCAGCCTCTCTGCGTGCCGTAAACTGACTGCAGGCTTTGTTTGCCGCGTGCCCGTGTTAGCCCCACTCCCCGGCGGCCTGCACACCTTGCACGCGTGTTCTCTTCCTCGCTCTCTCCCCCGCCCCTTTCTCCTTAGTTACCTGAAGCACTACAGTATGTATGGGATAATATGATAAATTCATTTCTAATTCACTGCATTATCCCTTGAATATTTTAATGACTCACTGAATGGAGTGGGAAAAAAAAAAGTGATTTCAAATGAACAATTATGCTGCATTAGTCTAAGGGCTGATTATATTTAAACACTGCTCACATGGATAACAGGACAGGACGACCTCGGCATACGAGAGCTAATTTGCCTCTTATCTCCAAATAATTTTACACCGCAAATTACCATGAAAACCTAAAACCCTGGCTTTTAAAAAATATTCATCAAAAGATAATATTGCGCTTTGGAGCAACATTTTATTTAAACTATTCTGAATGAGAGTGAAGGCATTTTCTGGGGTGGGACAATGACAGCCAGAGTGAGCGAGCTCTGGGGACTGTGAGTGTTAAGGAAATGACAAGGGATGCTGGGTTGGGTTAAAAATAAAAGCAGCACGTGTCAGAAGAGGGGGAAGGGGCGGCAGTCACGCACGCCCATGGGGAACACCTGCAGCCCAGCCCCTCACCTTGGTTCTGGTTTGGGATGGCTCTGGGGAGGACAGCCTCACTGTGAGGTCACAGGACCAACCACCCCTGTGGCAGGCCATGATCCCCGCCACCACAAATGCAAGGGTAGGTTATGCCAGGCCTTCCAGGCTGGACCTGGGTGGGGGAGGGGCTGGGGTGTGGCGCACGGGAGGGGTGTGATGGTACAACAGGATAAGCTGCTATCTGCCACGCTGGCATCTTATCTGGGTGCTGGCTCCAGTTCTGACTGCTCCACTTGTGATCCAGCTCCCTGCTAATGTGCCTGGGAAAGGTGGAAGACAGCACACACGTCCTTGGGCTGCTGCACCCATGTGGGAGGCCAGGATGAAGCTCCTGACTCCTGGCTTGAGCTCAGCTCCAGCTCTGGCCATTGCGGCCATTTGGGGTGCGAACCAGCCAATGAAAGATCTTTCTGTCTTTCCTTCTTTCTGTAAATCTGGCTTTCCAACAACAACAAAAAAATAAATCTTTCTGAAAAAAAAAAAAGAAAAAAGAATTGTGAATCTCATTTCCTATGTGTGTCCTCTTCAGCTAAACTGGTGGAGCACAAAAAGATGGTTCATTCTGCTGCTTATTGCGTGCTGGGTCCTGGGTGTTAGGAGCGCTTCGAGAACTTCCATGCGGGCTGAGGTGTCCACAGGCTCTGAGGCGTCAGGGATGGGCAGCAGGGAGAGCCAGGCTGCCTTCTGCGGTGTCCCTCATGGTGGCATGGGAAGTCCTCTCCTCTTTGCCAGGCTCATTTCTCTTCTCTCTGTTTCTGTCTTGAAGGATAAGGATTCGTGTTGGCTTCTCAGGGGCCTCAGAGAGCGCCCTGCACCCTGCACCTCTTGGTGCAGGCCTGACAGCTCGTACACCATGTGTCCTTGGCTGTCCCTCTTGGGGAGCCGTAAGCCAGCCCCATTTACTGGCTGTCCTGTTTGTATATAACTTGCCCAATCATTTAGAAATCATTAAAAATGAACAAACAAACAAAACGCCTCATTGGGGGTAACCTGACCCTATGGGAAAGGCGGTAGAGAGGATGACCCCTTTGAAGTACTTCACTTCAGAAGCGTCCACCTTTATAGCTGTCCACGATGGAGGAAAACGGAAATTTGAACTTGGCGGTGACTTTTCTTCCTTAACACAACACAACACAAAGGTATTCAGGGCAAGTTTCAGAACCACTGACGGCTTCTAGGAAGACTTTTTTGGAAGAAGAAAGGTAATTCTTGTCTCCTCAATTGTTCTCTGTGTTCTTTGTCACCGATCATGATTTTCTTTGTGGAAAATATTCATATCCCATCTCCCTGCGTTCAATATCCCCATCAACAATTAAAAAAAAAAAAAAAGCCTAATGGAATTATCTGCCTGAAAAGCCCCGAGCTCTGATTTCGGAGATGCGTGCGAGACACACCCATATGCGTTGCTTCTGAAACGAATGGTACACGCTAATTGACATGTTAATTAGGCTTCAGCTCGAAGATGATTAGTTGGAGGGAATGAGACATTCCGAGCAGAGCAGAGGAGCAGTCTGAAGGAAAAGCTGTGGCTGCAGCACTCGGGGTGGGGGTGGGAGTGGGGAGAAGCATCCTCCCTCCATCGGAGCCCTGGGTGAGGGGATGGAGCAGTGACAAGCACCCTTTCTGGATCCCAGGCCCCACCTGCCCTGGTCTGGCCAGGTTTGGGGACTCAAGTTTTGCCCAGTTTCTGGCCTAATGGAAACCCACAGATCTACCAGTTCTTCCATAACTGAGCCACTGGGCCCTCCCCTAAAGGCTGTAGCCTCATTGCTCAGGTCTCCGTCACAGCAGAAGTGCCTACAGGGCGGAGTCTTACTCTGCTATGTGGGCGTTTGTCATTCCAGGGCTGTAGGGGAGGAGGTGGGAGATGTGGATAGGTGGGGGTGTGTAGAGGACCTGAGAGTTGGGAGGATGTCCCTAATTTGGACCAATGAAAACAGAACAGCAGCAAGCAACCCTACAAGCCCCTCAATGCTTTCTGGGGTGGTTTGTATGTCCTTTATTATTATTATTATTTTAATTTTTATATATTTGAGCTTCTTCTGGGTCTCCCACATAGGTCCAGGGCCCCAAGGGTTTGGGACAATCTCTGCTGTTTTCCCAGGTCATTTGCAGGGGACTGGATCAGAAGAAAAAGAACTGGAACTCAAACCAACATCCACATAAGATGCCGGTGCTGCCAAAGAGGCTTAGCCTGCTATACCACCAGGCTGGCCCCTCCTCACATTCTTTAATTCAGACAATTTAGGCGAGCTCCATAAAGCCGGGTTGGAGACTGCCAGTGTCTTGGGAACACAGTGCTCAGGACAGAGTGGACTGGGGCCTCAAGTCCTAGCCAGTCTTCGGTTTTTGCACGCTGAGTCATTGAGTTAGAACCTTGTGGCCAGAAGGTCCCCATGCTCAGGGTGGGGTGTGCTGTGCTCTTCTGAGGAGTGCTCCGTTGCTCTCTGCTGAATAAAAGGGCACCGCAAATGCTGGCCATCTCCCTCGCCCTCGGCTATGGCATGAGCTGCCCACGAGTCCAGAGCATTAATCCACTCTGGACTGGATCCTGTCAGATTCTTTTTCAGAGAGGAGGTGGGCTTTAGGTATGTCCTGTGTTCTCAAGCACTGGCGACGGGCCAGCAGGAGCTTCCACGGCTGTGGCGTGGTCACTTAACGTCAAGGCTGGTCAAGGCTCTACCAGCTTTGCCTCTGTGGCCATGGTGAGCGGCAGGACCATGGCCACGAAGCACCTGTCGTGACTGTGTGGTGTACCTTCCTGCTGGGGTGCCTTAGGGGTTCACAATACTGGCCAGGGGTGTTTTCTTTACCTTTACTGAATCCCCTGAACAAAGTTTCTACTTACTCATAGGGTTAGCCAGCAATGCAAGGGCACTGCCAATGGTTCCAGGACCACAGAGTTACAAGATGAGTTTATCTGGGCATAGATTTTGGCTATCTGTACCATGAAGGCCTTTATGCTGTTCATGAAAAACATATAGAGTGAAAAAAAAAAAAACCCACGCATGGATTTCAAACACTTATTTGCATCAAGGTGAGCTTATTCTTGTCTTGTCTTCCTGCAACCAATTTTTTTAAAACCTTTCCTAGAGCCCTGGGGGTGCGCTGGAGAATGGGCTTGAGGGGGAGACATGGAGATGGGGCTTTCTATCTTCCAAAAAGGGTGTGGTGGCTCCCTGCTACAAAGAAGCTGATAGGAGAGATGGGAGGAGGGAGCATGGTGGGGACACCGTCTGGAACGGCAGCGATAGCTTGGAGTCAGGGTGTTGGGTGGCAGAATGCCTAGAGGAGACACTGCCTCTTTCCATCTTCCTGGCCTTGACTTTCTGCATCTCTAAAATGGGGAGAATGCCAAGTTTGCAAAGGGACCCAGAATGTTCCACAATCAAGTAAGGTTAACCAAGGACCAGGCAGCCCCCCACCTCGAGCTCCTCCAAGCTGTCTGCCCCGCCCCAGTGCATATCAGACACAGAGGCCACACCTTTCCCAGAGCCTGCTGAAGTGCCCTTCTGAAGGCAGGACTGGCGTCCACCAACCTGTGCTGTTCCCGGCTCACTGATCAAGGCGAACACATTCTATTGTCGGCAACCCACCCAGCAGCCGGCGGCAGTGACCGCCACCACAAAGGAAGTGCTCCTGGAATTGATGAGAGCCCTCTTTTCCTCTGGTCGGGGCCCCAGGGACCAGAGTCTTACACGGATTGGGTTTACAGAGTCTTTGCGGCTGGTGAAATTGTTCGGGGGCAGGTGGACCCAAGCCCAGTGGACACAGCCGGGCAGAGCTGCTGCTTCCTGCTCCATGCTTAGCTGGAGAAAGTGGGTGACAATGCGACTGAAACCCAAGCCTCCTCCGGCCTGCGTGGGAAGGCCAAAGCGTCCCCTGGCAGGTGGGGTCCTGGGAAGCTGGGAGGCTTAGCAGCTTGCCCTGACAGCTGCCAACTGCCACCTGCCTCTTTGAGTGTGTGTGATGGCTCAGTTCCAGTGGGCACTACTGGTGGTGGTGGTGTGTGTGTTGTGGGGGTGGCGCTATGAGAGAGGCAGCCTCGTGGCCTGGATGCTCCCTCTATCCTGAAAACATGGCACCCTGCGTGGTTTTTGCACTCTGAGTTGCTGAGTTAGAACCTGGTGACTGGAAGGCCTCATGCTCAGGGTGGGTTTTGACTGAGATCTCCCGAACTGTCTTCCTTTCTTGGGGGACCCCAAGATGCCCTTTGTGACCTGTGAGGAGGCTCCAAATTCAGAAAGAGACAACGTCTCACTTGAGGAGAGAGAGTGGGCTGTTTCCCTTCTATGCCCTCTTCTGCTCTCTTCACACTGGATCTATGAATCCCCCCAGCTCTATCCCCTTGCATGCTGATGGTGTTTGTAAACCCTCTGCCAGGCAGAGCAGCATTCGGCCAGGCAAGTGTGTTGGGATGAGGAAGAAGGCCAGCTCGGGCACTGCCCAAGGGTAGCTGGGGCTAGAGCATCCCAGACAGTGCCCCTTCCGTGGTCCTTGCTGTGACGGCATCTGAGAGGGGCACTCACATGAGCTGCCGGGGAAGGAGCCAAGGTCCCTGAGTCACGCACCAGCTTCCCCGGATGACCACCCCTTTAACACCTCCCACTCTGTGGCTAGCAGAGTCCCTGGCAAGTTAGTACAGACTCCTACCCCATGTTATGTTCAACCTGAGAAGAAAATGTACCCTCCCTGGAGCTGGCGCCATAGCTCAATGGGCTAATCCTCCACCCTGTGGTGCCAGCATCCCATATGGGTGCTGGTTCATGTCCCAGCTGCTGCATGCCTAATCCAACTCCCTGCTTGCATCCTGGGAAAGCGGCAGAAGATGGCCCAAGCCCTTGAACCCCTGCATCCACGTGGGAAGCCCGGAAGAGGTTCCTGGCTCCTGGATTCAGATCAGTTCTGCTGTTGTGGCCATTCAGGAAGTAAATCAGCAGATGGAAGACATTCTTTCTCTACCTCTCCTTTGCTCTCTGTAATCTCTGGCTTTTAAATAAACAAAGAAAAAAGAAAATACACATGCCTCCCCTCTTCTTTCCGTGGTGTTTGCTGTGTTTCCCCAAGTATTCCCATCTGAACATCCTAGCAAACACCCGTGTCACCAAGGCAGCACCCAGGAAGAGCAGGTAAAGATGAAACATTTGGGGCAGGTCCAAGAGGCTGCACGGGGACCGAGTGAGGTGGTAACCAGTGTGATCCGAAGCAGATGCAAAGACCTAAGGGATGGGCGGCTTTTCAACTGTGTGCACGCAAAGTCTGGGGAGGCTTGGATGGGAGTGCTGGTCGCGCATGTGCAGAAGGTTCAATAAGCGAATGATCCTGGAAAATGCGCGCATATTATATAGCTGGTGGGTCCCCCGGGATCTGCGATGCTTACCCCAATCCATGGAGGCTCAAATCGCCTAATACCTGTGCACACCCTCCCCTCTGCTGTAAGATTCATTCCTAGGCTGCTATGACGCCTAACGCAGCGGCGACACTGTGTGAATGCCTGTTATGTCCTATTGTTTAAAGAGTGACATGGAGAAGTAGTTTGCACGTACTAGGAACAGATGCGAGTCTGCCCTCCCCTCTCACATATTCCCATCCCATGGTTGGTTCCATATGCTGAGGTGGGGTGCAGAGTCACCACAGGTCAGAGGCTGGCGCAGATCAAGAGAAGCTCAATAGGGCCTTTCAAATACCATTCATCCAACGAGTGCCCATTTGGTGAGATCATCCACACCCACCAGAAGTATGCCACATTGGTCGTCCCCAAGACCACCCCTGGCTCCTATGCACAACCATCGAGAAGACCACGGACAGAGACGAGGCACAGAGACAGGGCTGCTCCCTCCTGCCCTGCCCAGGAGGGGCCTCTTCATTACCGAGACAGTTTTTGCAGCTGTCAGACTGCCGGGGAGGGGCTGGGACAGCTGAGCACTTGGGGCAACCTGACACAGCCATCCGTGCTTATCCCGAGTGAGAGCTGAAAACTGCATAGAGTGGATGCTGCACCTGCCGTCACAGCCGCCACTTGCTTACCTTGATGTCCACCACCAGCCAGTGTCTCCAGAATCTCGAGCGGGGTTCCGACCTGCTGGGGGCGTCTGGATCCACCATCACCAGGATGTAGCTTGCGCCCTGTAACGCAAGCACCCAGAGAGAAGAGAGCACAGCATCAGGGCTAGAGTTCTGATAGGAAAATACCCCAGGGCGTGGACACCGCTTCCTCCTCCACCACAGCTGGGAACCGCCAGGCAGCCAGCCCTGCTCCTTCCTACTCAGCCTCCTTGTTCTCACAACATTCTCACGCATCCCACAGTTATCCTCAGAGCAAAAAGAGCCCCTGGCTCTCCTCTTATGAAGAGAGAGTCCCCTGGCCCCTGCCAAGGCACAGGTAGTGTGCCCCTAGCACCAGGCTCATCCCCATACCAGGGCCTTGCTCTTCAGGAAGCTTCCAGAATAGGGAGTAACGTGTTTACTAATTCAGCAAACACAGGACAGCTGGGCTGCAAATTGTACCAATTGTACCAATTGCCAGGAACACCAGGAGCCAGTCACCCCTTCTTTTGGCATTTACTGACTCCCCTACTGTGTGCCTGAAGCTCTAGGTGGTGGATGGAGCATGAGATGGTAAAAAGCCATGCTTTCAGGAAGCTTCCATGCTAGGTAAGAGACCTGGATAAAGCAAACAGATAAATCAACAGGCAAAGGGACATGGAGGGGTGTTTAGTGCAATGGCCAGCTAAAACGGGTCACAACAGAGGAAGTAGGAATTCTAGGAGACAGTAGCTGTTGCATAGGCTTCCGGAGGGGAAAAGTTAGGCTCTGAAGGCCACTGTAGCTAAGGCAAGAAAAGCTGGGAGAGTGGCCACTGGTGGAGTTGAGCAGGTGGGCAAGGGTCAGGCCACAGAAGGGAGGAGTAGGTTTTTGTTCTGAGTGCAAACACAGACATTTAGGAAGGTGTTAGCTATGGCAGTGTTACGTCCTGCTTTCTGGGTTTAGAAGACTGTATAGCTGCTGAGTGTTGGGTGGCAGGGGACCAGAGAGGGGTCCAGGAGGTATCTAGGAGATGCTTAATAATGAGGTGGTGAAAGTACGATGACTCCTCTTGTTAGGACAGCAGTGGCAGAGATAGAAACCAGGAGATGGGTTGAGGAAGTTTTTGTGGGGAGACTTGGACAAGTTCACAGCTGGGCTTGATGGTAGGATAGCAACGAGCAGATGGGGAAGGAGGAATCGAGGAACTGAGGATGAATGAAGCCTGGGTGTTTTGCTGGTGCCATTTTTGGACATAGAGGAGGTTTAGAGAGAGTTTGACAGAGTAGGGGGTTCTGTTTTAGACACAGTGAGCACCACCAAGTACAAACACCAGGATGCGGAGTCCCAGGGAGAGACGGAGAGTAGCAGCTGTTGACTTGGTGATGGGCCTTAAACCCACAGAGTGAGGAGATGACTAAAGGGTGTAATGAAGGCTCATGACCAAAGTGGCATGGAGGAGTGGGGACAGCCTGAGGAGCCGAGGGGGTCGGGGAGAGGAAGAGCAGGCGGTTCAAAACCAAGACAGAATGTGTTTCAAGAGACAGGGAGGGGAAGATGCAGAGAGAGCAGCAATGGAGCCGGGCACTGCTCAGAGGTAGAGTACGGTGAGCATACAGATGTGACAATCTGCTGTCACAGCTCGGAGATCACCGTTATCCTAACTAGGCTGATCCCAGAGTCTGGCATCTGACAGGAGGAAGTTGCGCTGGGACGGGAGATAGACTTGGAGAGAGCTGATAAAGACATCACTGAGAAGGAAGTTTGGGAGTGACAAACAGCAGTGCTGTCTCTGCAGAGGAACGGAGTCAAGAGGTTTTTTTTTTTTTTTTTTTAGATGAGTGACAGGCAAGTTTGTGAGCCAATGGAAATGCTCAAGTACTTCACCAGAAAGGAAGATAACACAGGGCAGGGAGCAGAAAGGGAACAGGAGAGGGCGGGCTTCTGTGGGAACTCAAGACAAACGTTCAACTGCAGGAGAACTGGCAGGTGCAGTGGTAGAAAATGAATGAGGGATCCTTCTCCTCTTCTTCCTTCATCTTCTTTTTCCAGCGAATGAGAGTGGTGGACATTGGAGGGATTGCAGGACATCCAGGGACAGAGAAGGTGTGAGGCGGGCAACTAAGGAAGTGCAAGGATGCATGCCTGATGCAAACTTGTCCGTGTCTCCAGTGGGGGGAAGGCGGACCTTGGCTGGAGGGGAGGATGGAACGGAGGGAAAGAGAACGGGAAGTGAATGCAGTCAACAGGGAGGGATGAACACACTCCTGCGGGTTCAACTGCACCTGGAGGACTTTCCACATCCTGAGAGAGGGACCACAGAGGAGGGCGCCCACATCCACTGATGCAGGAGCTCAGCAAGGCCTCTCAGACTTGTCTTTTGAGCTTGACGTTGAAGGATAAGCAGGTGAAAACTGGGAAGGGCCTTTGTGGGCTGAGGGAGCAGCTTGCGCAAAGGCCTGGGGGTGCGTGAGGATGGCTGGGACACACACACACACACACACACACACACACACACACACACGGGGAGACAGGTCAGAGTTTTAGGGGGCAAAGCTGACAGCTGACAGGGATGCTGAAAGGAACATGTGCTAAGGTGTGCATGTGTGTGCGTGTGTGTACTGGGGTGTGCTAAGGTGTGATCTCGGTAGCATCCCAGCAGGAGGGAACTACATGTCACATATCTGCAAACTGGCTCTAACTCAGCGAGAAAACAACAAGAAAAAGTAAAACTATCCTCTCTCCTTTTTGTAGAAAAAGGAACATGGTTGTCCACATTAAAAAAAAAAAAGGATGAACGGGAGGCAAGTAGACTAATAATGTTCAGTAAAGTAAGCCGTTACAAATGCACCCCAAATGAATGTGCTCGTTGATAGTTGCCATAAAATAAACCTCAATATTTCCCAAATGTACAGTACCTGGGGATGAACTTGATGAAGAAAATGTGAGACACACAAAAAAGAAACAAACAAACAAACAAGCAAGCACAGGCTGATATGCCCAAGAGGAAAACTTGGATGGATGGGCACAGACACGTGATGCTTCTGAATGGAAATAATTATACAAAAGTGCCAGCAAGCTTTCAGTATTATTAGATTTTTGCTAATTTGTGAATCTAACACAATTCCAATCAAAATCCTGAATAGGTATCTTTGGAACTTCACAGAATGATTCTGAAGCTCATAATAAATGCAAAATGTAAGTAAACAAAAGCAAGAATTAGCCTCGGCAACAGAGAAAAAGATGAAATGGGGGATAATATTGTATTGATCTTGCAGATAACACAAATGGTTATGAAGTTACAATAACTGGAACAATGTCTTGCCAGTAAAGGAACAAATAAGCGAAGGAAACAGAATAGAAAATCCAGGGAGAAATTCAAGCTTTCAACATGTGTGGATGGAATAGGTGGTAGTTATCATTTACAGTATGACTCCTGATAAATGGCAAAGTTATTTCAAGTCAAAGAGCAAAGGAGAGAGCGACTGGCTCGCTTCATGGAATCAATATGCTTAGGTCTATTTCTTGTAGACACTGTAAAACGTCCATATTTAAATGTGAAGATAAAAAATAGTCTTTAAAAATGTATTGAATAGTGTGATATTAAATTTATGCAATAAAATACTCCGCAAGGGTTAGGGCTTTGCATACTAATGTAGAAAGAAATAATACTAGTTCACGTAATAAGGAAGTTGTAGTGGAGTGCATGCATCAGCTCAAATATGAAGGAAAGCTTCACATCTAACCACATATATTTATAGCTATATTTGCATATGCATAGAAAATGCCTGGAAAAATACACATCAAACTGTTAACAGTAAATGGCATGAAGGAAAAGATTGATATATTTAACTAGACATAACTTTGAATCTTTTATGTAGCAAAGAAAAAAAAAAACCCAAATTAAAATTTGAAGATAATTAAAATTCAAATTAAAATTTGAAGGTAAATATTTGCAATGTCTATCAAAAAGGGTTTATTGGGCCTGGGCATGGTAGCCTAGTGGCTAAAGTCCTCACCTTGCACATTCCAGGATCCTATACGGGTGCTGACCCTAATTCTGGTGGCCCCGCTTCCCATCCAGCTCCCTGCTTGTGGCCCAGGAGAGCAGTGGGGGATGGCCCAAAGCCTTGGGACCCTGTATGCATGTGGGAGGCCAGGAAGAGGCTCCGGCTTCCTGGCTTTGGATCAGGTAAGCTCCAGGTATTGTGGCCACTCGGGGAGTGAATCTACAGATGGAAGATCTTCTCTGTCTCTCCTTCCTTCTGTATATTGGACTTTCCAATAAAAATAAATAATAAAATAGGGGTCACGTCCTTAATATGTAAAGTGCTTTTAAAATCAATAAGAAACCTAATAATTTATTGGAAAATAAATATTAATAAATAGTAAAATAAGAAATGCAAATAGTAGTGAATAAGTATTTCTTTTCACTAGTAATGAAACATGTAAAAATCAAATATCATATCTTTGCATATAAAATTGACAAATACACATTTTAACATTTATCCCCAGAGTATATGAGGTATGTAAAGGTAATTGGCAAAAATCCTGTATATCCTAAATCTCATTGTTTTTTTTAAAAGAAGGAAACAAGATTAAAAATGGATATCACACACATACAAAAGCACTTCAAGAGCTTTGTGGAAAATAGAATTAAAATATCCGTTTGTGGGACTGATGTCGCGGTATAGCACATTGGTGTGCTGTCTGTGAGGCCGGCAGCCCACGTGGGCACAGGTTTGATGTCTGGCTGCCTCACTTCCGACCCAGCTCCTTGCTAACGGCTGGGAAAGCAGCAGAGGACGGCCCAAGTGGCTGAACTCCTGCCACCCATGTGCGAGACCTGAAGCAGCTCTTACTCTCTGACTCAGGCCTGGCTGTCATGGCTGGCCATCTGAGGAGAGAAATAGGGGATGCATGGTCTCTCTCTTCTTTCTCTTTGTCTCTCTTTCTGTAACTCTGCCTTTCAAATAAATACGCAAATCTTTAAAAACAAGATATTTATTTTGGTGCCGAAAATAATGAGATACATAGTTTTATTTTTCATTTTATACATTTTCATGAACTTTTCGAAGACTCCTCATATGCATGGATTTCAAAAAAAAATTGCACCAAAATAAACTCATCTTTCTTTTTTAAAAAGAGAGAAACTGACACAGAGAGATCTGCTATCTGCTGGCTCACTGCCTTTGCTGGCCACAATGGCCTGGGCCAGGCCGGACTGAAGCCAGGAACCGATAACTCCATCCAGGTCTCTCACATGAGTGGAAGGATCCCAAGAACTTGTGCCGCCTTCCATTGTTTTCTCGGTTATGTTAGGAAAAAGCAAGGTAGGAAGTGGAGCAGCCAGGACTTAAACCACTTCTTTAATATGGGATGCAGGTGTCCTGAGTGGTGGCTTAACCCTCTGTGTCACCATTGCAGTCCCAATGAACTTATCTTTCAGTCCCCAGGCATGTACGTGTCACAGATCCCATCCTCACAATGGGAGTAGGAACTTGAAGAGGCAAGGCATTATGGGTGCTACGCTTAGAAGGAATTAAAGGAATTCTCACGGGAGCCTGAGAAAAGAAGAGACTTTGCATATACTGGTTTACTTTCTGGATGCCTGCAAGAGCCAGGACTGGGCTAAGCTGAAACCCAGAGCCCAGAACTCAACCTGGGTCTTGCATGTGAGTGGCAGGGACCAAGTCCTTAAGTCATCACCTGCTACCTCCCAAGGTGCTGGACCGGAACAGAGGGGCTAGGACTTCCACCATGCCCTTTATACTGGATGCGGGCATCCCCAACAGCATCCTAACCACTGCACACAACGCTCTCCCCATAAACCTCTTCCTTTAGAATGTTAGCCTGCTTTGGGTGTTTTCTTACAGTAAATAAAGACAGAAAGGGGGAATGGCCCAACCTCGGGGAAAGAAGACTAGAAGTATGATGTTGACAGATGAATTCTCAAAGGATTGGCTTCATTGTGATCTTGGTGCTTTTCTGCATTTCCCAAAGTGTCTGTCCCCAAACACACTGCTTTGATGCTCAAAGTGAAAAGTAAAAAAAAAAAAAAAAAAAAAAAAAATGTTTTGCACTTAAAAGAACGTCACGGTGAAAAGTCCACAGAGCTTCTCTTGCACTACTCAGACAGTGGCCAGGCCTCTCTGGACAGCGGACTATCCTCCACCCACAGTCCCTGCTGACATCTCTCCTGCACCTGCTGTCTACCGAGTGCCTACTGAGGGCACTGGGAGGGAAGTGCTTGTGGGCGGCCCTCTCCGAGGTGGCCACATCCTGAGCTTTAGCCCGGATCCTCTCTCTGCTAAGCAACCTCACAACAGACATCTCCAGAGAATCTGCAGGAAGCATGGGACCCATGAGCTAATGGGCTATGGAGCTTCTCTCTTAATACCACCTGAAGGCTGGGCCCTGAGCCCTCTTGCTGACCCTGCTTGCTGACCCAAACTTGCACCCAAGCAGTGCACAGTGCAGAGATGGTCACCAGATCAGCAGAGGAGAATAGATTTCCAAGAGTATGGCCTCTGCTAGAGGCCATACTTCAAGTTTAGTGCAGCCCCTGGCCACTCTGCAGGCAGGCCAGAGTGGGATGGAGAGGGGGTATCACGTGACCTTCCAGTCCATGACATGCATTCCTGACCACAGCAGCCCAAGCTCCAAGCAGAGCTTGGACTGGCCATGCAGCAGCCATTCTTGGAGAATGATTTTCTTTCCAACCATCGTGGCCATTTGGGGAGTGAACTAGAAGATGCAAGATATCTGTCTCTCCTTCTCTTTCTGTAACACAGATTCTCATATTAACAAATTTTAAAATTAAAAATAAGAAACAAATGGTAGAAACCATCCAGGCACCCATCAACGGATGGCTTGAATGTGGTGCATGCACACAGAGGTAAACAACCCAGCCTTCGGAAGCAAGGGAATGCTGCATTCTGGGACTGCACAGGTGAACCTGAACATGTCATGGTGTGGGGAAATAAGACAGCCACAGAAGGCCAGGTGCTGTGCGGTTCCACTGAAGATGCCGAATCTAAAAATCATCCAACCCAAGAAGCAGAGGGAACAGCAGTGGCTTCTCCAGGCGGAGTAGAAGAGAGAAGCAGGAATTTAGGTAATACAAGGTGCATATGTTCAAAGATCTGCCATGAAGCATGGTACCAGGGTTGACAATATTGGACTGTATGCTTCCACATCTGTTGAGGGCACATCTCATGCTGCGTGCTCCGACAATAGGAACAAGAAAGAGAAAGAAACTAACCTGAATTCAAGACACAGAGGGAACACAAAGTCATTTCCACATGCAACACAAATCTTGGAGCCACACAGCATTGTACATTGCTGCAGGGATGGATAACAGGGACAGTTTGGGGGGCTGGTGCAATGGCTTGACTTGTTAATCTTCAACTTGTAAGCACTGGCATCCCATATGGGCACAGGGTTGTGTCCCAGCTGCTCCACTTTCAATCCAACTCCCTATTAATGGCCTGGGAGAGCAGAGGAGGATGACCCAAAGTCTTGAGACCCTGCACCCATGTGGGAGACCCAGAGGAATCTCCTGCCTCCTGGCTTTGGATTGGCTCAACTCCAGCAGTTGTGGCTATTTGAAGAGTGAACTAGTGGATGAAAGATCTTTCTTCCTAGCTCTCCTTCTCTCTGTAAATCTGCCTTTCCAATGAAAATAGACAAATCTTAAAAAAAAAAAAATCTTTAAGAGGGAGAAGTTGCATCTTGACTTAGCAATCCCATTTCTGGGATGCTGACTGCTTTTTTGGTCATAAATTTATTCATCTGACAGAGATACAGAGGAGAAAGAGAAGTCCCATTTGCTGGTTCACTCCCCAAATGTGTTTAACAACCGGGGCTAAACTGGGGCAGGAGCCAGGATCCAGGAACTAAATTCAAGGCGGAAGGAACCCAGTTACTGGAGCTACTACCAGCACAGAGCTGGAGTTCAGGATTGAAACTGGGAGTCAAATGCTGGTGCTCCCAATATGGAATGCAGTTGTCTTTAACCATTAGGCAAAACACTTACCCTATAGTAAAATGATACCTATGATGGGTGTTGGGCACAGCATTTAAGATGCCCCCTGGGATACCCACATCCCATGTTGGAGTGCCTGGCTTTGAATCCCAGCTTCACTCTAATTCTAGCTTTCTTATAAATGCATACCGTGTGCGTGTGTGAAACAGATGATGGCTGCCACCCAAGTAAGAGACATGGGTTGAGTTCATAGCTCCTGGTTTCAGCCTGGACCAGCCCCACCAGTTCCAGGCATTTAAGGAATTGAACCAGTGGATGGCGGATGCCTTTCAAACAAGTGAAACATATGTTGGAACATCAAAAAAAGATAGGTGATTGCACACTTATGAAATGGTTTTTATGAAGTAGAGAAATGGTTTTCTCTACTTCAGCTCTGTAGTTGCAGAAGTTGTAAATAAGCGTTCATCAGTTGGGGATGGGTTCGACTGACTCACAGTGGAAAACAATGACAGTCTCTAAGATCTGCTGTGACAAGCTCTCTAGGGTATTGAGTGAGAAAAGCAAGGGGCAGAATAGCGTTCTTATGTTACTTCCCTTTTAAAGTAAAGAAAGTGAAAAGATCATTTCTTCTTGATTGCTTGACTCCGTTAGGGTATTTAGGGCAAAAAAAAAAAAATTCCCCAGCTCCCCAAAATCTGGGTGGTGAGTGCCCAGAGGTCAGAAGAAACTTCTGAGCATTGAGCTTCATGAACATATGACCTGCTAAAACTCAGCCAGCCCGATTTCTGCAGTGGAGTGAAAGATTTGGTAGCTGTATGACATATGACCTTGAAGATGTCAACCTCTCATCTCTCTCAGGTGCTGAGAAGTAAAGTGGGATGACTTTATCCCTTCGTGCCAAGGGGCACTCCAGGAGCCCTTAGTTTTGGAGGGCATCCCACAGGGGGTTAGGACACCTGCTGTAGAGAGGGCATGGGCAGGTGTGAGAAGCTACGATAAGGTATAATTTACATACCAGAAACTTAATCCCTTTTAAGCATATCTTTCAATTTATCCCTATCTATCTATCTATCTATCTATCTACCTACCTACTTACCTAGGTAAATAAAGAGAGTTGTACAACCATCACCATAACCTAAAATTACAACATTTCCATCACCCCAAAAGAAATCTTGGGTCCCTGGGCAGTCATTTCTTGTCCCCTCCCCACTTCCAGGCCACCAGTAAGCCACTTGGTGTCTGTGTAATCTCCTTTATCCTCTTCTGGACATGTCCTGTCCATTTAGGAACAATCTAACACAGGGTCTTTTGTTCCTGACTTCCTTCTTGGAGATCTGTTCAAAGCTTACACCCCAAGTGGCACCTGCTGCGGGCATCTCCGGTAACGTTAAGGGACTTGACTGGCCCTTTTTACAATATCATTAACATCTCCTCCCTCCTGAGTCTTCCGTTCTCTCTGTCCTCCTCATTAAAACGTGGTTAAGTCTCTTTCACCTTTCAGAATGTCTCCCTTGACCTGATGTTCTGTCTCACGCTCCCCTTCTCTCCCTGTTTCCCACTTTCACAGGCAAACACCCCGAAAGAGCTGTGGATACTCTGCCTCTGCTCCTTCCTTCTCCCACATCCTCATCCTTGCTCCACTCTGCTGCAGCCCTTGGGACGTCACTGCCTCCAGGTCACCGAATCCCACGAATGTTTTCTTTCCTCACCACTCTGCAAAACTCTGTAACACTTGACACTGGGGCTCACCCCTTCTTCCCCTGACTTCTGAGACCCCAAGCCACCCTCCCTCCTTGAGACCCGCCTTCCCTAGGGCCCCAGGCTGGTCATTTTGGATTGTTCTAACCTTCTCCTTGGTGATGCAACCCATGACCGCATTTATTTCTCTTTCTGACTCTCCAGACCCTATGTCCCAGGACCCACCTCACATCTTCCCTTGGCTGTCTCAGAGACCCTCACATTCGCTGAATCCAAGGACACTGCCTGACCTCCATAGCTTTCCCATGTCGGGAATGGAGGCAGCCTCTGGTGCAAACCAGAAGCCCAACTGCCATCTTTGCTGTGAGAACCTCTCTCAGGCATTCCTCTTCCAGTCCTTCTCCCAGTCTTGTCCGTTCTGCCTCCCCAATACTCCCAGGATCTCTCGCTTCTCTCATCCCAATCAGTGCCGACCCAGCCACAGCCCAAGCCACCATCACCTCTCTCTCACCTGTTGGAGCTGCCTCCTAATGCTCCCTTCACATATTCTTTGACCCCTTAATAATCAGCACGGTGGACGCAGAATGCTGTTTCCAGGATGACAAACACTGTGTCCTCCCACCACTCTAGCTGCCTCCCCAGCTTCCCAGTGATCCTGACCATGCACTCCAGGTCCCTCTGACCCTGTCTGACCCTGTCTGACCCCGTTGTCTGCCCTCACTCTGTGGGCTTGCACACATGCTCCTTGCAATCCTTTCTCGGTGGACTTGCTGTTTCTGGGACTCACCCTGTGCCTTCTCCCGGTCTGCCATGCTTCCTCGCTCCCATCTCACACCTGTGAGTCCAGTTAGCTGCAGGGGTGGGGGAGCTCTCTGCTGCCACGGGTCATGTGAAAATGTGGGCCGTAAAAGTCACCAGTGTTGGCAAGAGGCATACAGCGTTTGAACTTTCACCTCCAGCACGGGCATTCCCATCTGGGTGATGGTTACAGTCCCAGCTACTCCACTTCCAATCCAGCTCTCTGCTAAGGAGCCTGGGAGAACAGAGAAGGATGGCCCAAGTGCTTAGGCCCCTGTACTCAGGTGAGAGACTGGGAGGAAGCTCCAGACTCCTAGCTTTGGACCAGACCAGCTCTGGTTGTTGCAACATGAGGATGAACCCGTGGATGAAAGAGTTCTCTCTTATGTCTCCCTTTGTCTCTCTGTAATTTTAACTTTCAAGTAAACATATATAACTTTTTAAAAAGTTAACCTGCTGTAGATCAGATAACTTCTGAATCCTGCCTGCACTTGCTCAGACCGGGCCAGACCAAATGATTCAGCAGGCCTTCTCCTCTCCATGCGCTGGACAATCCCCACTCCTTGTCCTCTGCCTCCTGACCAGCCCTCATGCTTTGTCAGGTGGCCCTATGAGCTGGGCCTTTGGAGTCTAAGAGACTGTAAATACCCTTGTCATCGTCACTTTCATACGCCGTGGCTGCTGCCTACAGCACTCCCTTGACCAGGTGAGTGCTCACAAACAGGTTGAAGAGAGAGCCACTCTTTCTCTTACCCCTGCCTTCACACCAGAATCCCTAGGGCGGAGTGCAAAGTCGCCCAAACCAGGTCCCACTGGGCAGAGGTGTGCAGTGAAGCCCGGGTGCTTTCTGTGTAGCTTCGGGAATTTCCCAGGTGATGCTGATGTAGAGTCTGGGACAGAAACTACCGTCTCCAAGGTCTCAGGTCAAGTTTCCCACACTGGCTCCCGGCATCAGGGCTTCCTTCCCCTGCCTCGTGCACCTGACTCCGTGTGTGCGCACGCGCATGTATATGCTTATGCGCATGCCCTCCATAGGAAGGGAGAAAAGGCTTTCCCTGGCCTTGGCAGACCCTCATCTCCAGGGCAGGGGCTACCGTGCCTAGGCGAGAAGCTCAAGTCTCCAGCACGAGGTGTCCCAGGAGCAGCCACTGCTCCCCGCCCCCCGGGGCAGGAATACAGATTTAGCCCTGGGTGGGCGGAGGCGCGGCAGCCTCCCCCGCAGAGTTCTGGATGGGAAATCTAGTTAAGAGCCTCCTTCCTGGGGGAGGTGGAGAGGAACAGCTGTTCTCAGCCAGGGCTGCTGGGCCTGCCAGGAGGCAGGTGCGGCCCCTGGAGCCCCAGGCCCTTCATCCGAGGAATGGCCCATCCTTCAGACTGGTGTCCACAGAGAGAGACGGCCCTGTGCCTCGAGGCCCTGGAGCTGCTCTCAAACTGACCCACTTGGGAGAGAGGTGGGTACTTGCTGTTGACCAACTCTGTATCTGCCTTGCCTGCCTCTACTCCAGAAACCAGGTCATTAGAAGGCAACACCGTACCAAGGGGGAAGTTTGGGAGGAGCATCTGTTTGTGAACAAAAGACAAAGTCCCACTCAGGAAGAAAAAAACAAAAAGCCACCTCCTGGCGGTCTTTGGGTTTTGTGCTCGTTGCCCTTGTCTGTCTTGAATGAAGACGTGGTGCCAGACGCACAGCAGCCACCCTGTGACCAAGAGGCCTATGAGCTGGGGATGACAAAGCAAGAAGCTGGGGCCAGCACTCTGGCACAGTAGGTTAAGCCTCTGCCTACAAAACTAGCATCCCATAGGAGTGTTGGTTTGAATCCTGGGTGCTCCACTTCCATAATGATAATGGCCTGGGAAAGCAGTGGAAGATGGTCCAAGTCCTTGGTGTCGGTCATCTATGTTGGCTTTGGCCAGGGGGTGGCAGAGGCTCTGATGCTCTGAAGTCATCCTGGCATGGTGAGAAGGTGACCCAAGGAGGAAGGACCTAGATCCCAGTCCCAAGCGGTTCCGTGCCCAGGCTAAGTGGCAAGGGGGTGCTATGAACAGCATCAGCATCCATTCAGATGTCCCCTACTGCAGTGACCCCACAGTGACCGTGACAATTAGACACGTTCTCCAACTGTCTCCAGCTGCCTGGAGCCAGGGCCAGAGTGGCTCAGGCATTCCTGGTGGGCCCAGGAGAAGGTGGCTCAGTGGCACAAGTACACCTGCCATCCCCCCCCACACCCCACGCCATGTGCAGTTCTTACTTCTCTCCAGCCCTGGGTCCATGCTCTTAGGGGAATGAGCTCATCTTGGGGGAGGCGCGAATTGGGACTGACTACAGAATCTTGCAATATCGGGAGGAAGCCAGCCAGAATTTTCTAGGGCCTCCCACCCAGCGAGGGGGCAGCTCTCACTCCCCCGGGGGCCACTTGTTGGGAGCCAGGTCAGGTCTTCAGGAAGGGCAGCTTCTGTAAGACTCAATACCCTTCGGTTGTTCCATCATCACAGGACCCTCCCCTGGCAGCGCTTGCGTCTCCGGGCTATGAAGGTCCCATCTTCCTCCATCGGATCAGCCACTGGGCCATTCCTACACCCTGCCCTGAGCAGTTCCTGAGGTACCAGGGGTGACAGCCGTGGAAGGGGCTCTGTGACACCCTGGGAGGCAGGGACAAGGCAGCATGACAGGGAAAACAGGTGAGCACAAGAATGGAGAGGTAAGTGGGTGGAGAAGGTGGAGTCTGAGGAGGAAGGACAGGACGGCTTTGCCGATGTCCCGTCCGCAGGTGACTCAGGTCCGTGGCAGTGAAGGACACAGTCTGGTGTGGCCTGTGTCACATTAGGGGGAGCACAGGGGCCGCTTGAGGGGAAATCTTCAGAATACAGCTGATCAATGCGGAGTCTACAGAGGGAGGCATGGAGCTGCTGGGTGATGGCGAGGGAGGTCCGCCTGCCACGGCAGGCTGTATGGTTTCATTGATGTGAATCCTACTCAGTCTCATGTGGTCTTTCTGGACCTCTTTCTCTCAAAAAAGGGAGATCATAACCATCCTGGTGTTTTTCTCATGGAGAGCCAAGTGTTTGGGAAACCTGTGTTTTCCCTATCAGAACCCCTGGGACCGAATTCCAGGTCTTTTGCTTGTAAGCCAGCTCCCTGCTAATGCACAGCCTGGGAGACAGCAGCGATGGTTCAAGTACTTCGGCCTCTGTCCCACCCCCGGGGAGTGCCAGGCCTAATTTCCTGGCTCCTGGCTTCGGCCTAGCCCAGTCTCAGCTATTGCAGGCATTTGGGGAGTGAGCCAGCGGACAGAAGGTCTTGCTCGCTCTCTCTCTCTCTCTCTCCTCCCTCACTGCCTTTCAATTAAATACATTCAATAATGATGATGATAATGAAATAAAGGCTCAGTGTAGTACCCATCCGGTGTGAGTGATCCGCAGTACACAGCATCACTGTGAATAGACAGGTGCTTCTCTGGAATTGAAAGCCACACCTTTTTGTTCCCAAATGTCACCCTTTCTTCTTCCTTGTACAGAAACATAGGCATAGGTCAGGGAGCAGAGGGGCTGTTCTCCAGTTACAGTACGGGATTTGTCTGATGAAAATCCTGACACACTCAGGTCTCGGGACTCTCGGGTCATTGAAAACACACTTGCTACCAAGACAACGTGCTTGCTGGCCGCCTGGCCCATCATCTCTGAACCATGTGCCTTCTGCCACTGCACTGCCCAGTGCGGTGGGGCCCACGGTCCCTCCTCGCCCAGTTCTCTTGGCCCTGGCTGAGCACCAGTGCCCTTAGGCAGAGTGATGAGTTTGGATCCTGGAGAGCTCCTCGCTCCCTCTCTGGTCCACTACCATTCTGCCGTCTTCAGCAATTTAAATTTCAAACTTCCCTGGCATGTTGTTCAATGAATTCACATATCATCTATGCTGCTTGGGAAGGACAGAACGGAGGTGACAAAGGAGCAGGGGGAAGGACTACTGGGTATCAAAGTGTCCTTTGGGGCCTTTGGTTAAAGGGACCCAGGCAGCAGGTGAACTCTCTGTCTCCAGGGCTACCTACCTTCTGGTCTATTACCCTAACCTGTTCATCCTCTCCTGTGACTTACTTGGATTTCTGAATGGTATTGCCATTTCATCAACCACCAAGTGCAAACTATAGACTTGCTTCCAACTCTTCCCACTGCAGGTCCTGCTGCTGCTTCTTAATGCTATGCTTGAGGTCTCTCTGGAATGTGTTTTTATTTATTTACTCATTCTGTCTCTGACACCCTTGGGTAAGGTCTGCGCAAACTCCTGCCTCTACCTTTTTTTATAAAAAAAAATTATCTATCTCTTTGATAGTCAAAATTAAAGGGGGACAGAGAGACAGAGAGAGAGAAAAAGGAAGTGGGAGAGAGAGAGATCTTCTATTTGCTGGTTTATTTCCCAGATGGCTGCAATGGCCTTATCTGGCCCAGGAACCAAGGAGCTTCATCCAGGACTCCCCTGTGAGTGGTAGGGGCCCATGCCCTTGGACCATCTTCAGCTGCTTTTCCCAGGTACATTAGCAGGGAGCTGGATGGGAAGTAGACACCCTCTGGGATGCTGGTGTTATAGCTGGTGGTTTTACCTACCACACAATGGTCCATCTGCCATAGCAACAACAACCCAACAGGCATTCTTGCCACTGCACCTGCTTCCCTGATCACTTTGCACTTGTTTTGCCACCATAGTAACCTACTAGTGCCTTGGCAAACCCATTCTCCAAAACAAAACAGAACAGCCATACACACACAGATCCCGAATTGTGGGGCTCACCATTTCCCATACTACAAGTTGGCACCAGCATGAGGGCCACCAGGTACAGAGCAGGCTCTTGTGAGCACCTTGCTGCCTTGGCAAGCATCCTGTAGAATCTTGGGACGAAGTGTCAACCTCACCATTAGGCATTAAGGCCTAGAGTGGCTCGCTCTCAGCCATGCAACTGATCCCGTGTGACAGGTGGCTGCACACACCAGTCTAGCCTCCCACCAGACCAGGTTCTTGTGTCCCCACCATTCTGCATTGGTCTACAATGGTGTCTGCTCCTCAGAAGACCCCATTCTCACTCTTCACTCGGTCACGCTCGTGAAACACACTATTAAACTGCTCCACCCAGAGAACATGCCCTTACCCCTCAGTGAACGCCAGGAGTTTGTACACCGCTGGGGGCCCTTGCCGCCATCCGCTCTGTGTTTCCTTATGGGTGGACTTCTCTGGTTCCTTGTCCCAGATTATCCTGGGGACAGGGCAGTTGCTTCTCTGTTGCTAAGTGCCTGGCCTACTTTCTCTCACACAATAGATGCTTAAGAGATATTTGCTGATGGATCAGTGCTGGGTTAACCCATGCCTGAGGAGCTGACATCCCATAATAGCACTGGTTCCAGTCCCCAGCTGCCCCACTTCTGACCCAGTTCCCTGTTAATGCACCCGGGAAAGCAATATTTGGCCCACTGCACCCATGTGGGAGACCAGGATGGAATTCTTGGTTCCTGGCTCCTGGCTCTTGACTTTAACTTGACCCAGCCCTGGCCATTGTGGCCACTTTCTCTCTGTGTCACTCTGCCTCTCAAATCAATCAACAACAGCAAAAAGGGAGACATTTGTTGAAACAAATCTGCCCATTCTCCTGTTACAATAAAATTCTGACTTTTGTTGTTAACTTTCTAGAAATGGGGAAGAGATTTCCAACCCCAGAGGTGGACAGGCCGTTGGCACTGCTGTGTCCTGACACTGAGCCACTGGCTCCTGGGCCTCTGGCCTGTCCCTTCACATGCTGTCCCTGGGAAGCCAAGATCGGCTCAGCTAACATAAGGCCTCCTTCTGAAGGAGAGAACAGCCAAGGCAGATCCTCCCTGGTGCTGCTGGCTTCCAGTTGGGTCCAGCCTGGGGCCTCCCTGGGCTCAGGCAGTGTCAGCTCTCATGCTAGTCCAGGGGGCAAGGTGGGGGAGCAATGTGCTTAGCCTGGCGTGGAGCTGTGGCCCTGGCCTTGTCTGCAGCTGGCCTCAGCCTGGCGTGGTGGCCGGGGGCCCCTGGTGTGAAGGAATTTGAGTTCTAACTTTAGGTGGCTACGTGGCTGATGGCTGTGTTTGTGAATATCTTTCGTTCCTACTTTGGTGGCCCAGCTGGTGGGAACAGAACGGGTAGTCATGCGACTGTCATCATGTGCTGTCCAGGTTAACATGTAGCATTTCTATTACTATTAACAGACTTTCTGCTCCTCGCTCCATCTGTTCTCTGAAATCATTACAGTTGTACAGACCATGCCTTCGCTACAGGCAAGCTCTGGGGAAGAGGGTGGTGCTTTGATGGGGGGGGGGCGGGGAAAGTGTTAAAAAATAACAGCAAACACGAGGAGAGAGTGGGCCTGGAGCTAGCAGCAGCTTTCCAGTTTTCTTTCAGATTCCGGCCTGCAAAGGTGGCGTTTTTCATTTCATGCATGTGGGGTGACGGGGCCCCAGCTTGCTGCAGGTGGCAGTGGACACCAGAGGATAGGGCCCCCTGCTGAGGTTGGCAGACCCCTCGTTCAGGCTGCCTGGTGAGCTTCTGGGAGAGGGGCAGGGGCTTACTGGACACCTTGGTGGTGTACTGCCCCAGAGAGACCTGAGGGCTGGGGAGAAAGAGCTGAGACGGGTTGGTCTGGGCCACATCTTTCTTCATATACAGAATGGGAGAGAGGTCAATCTCAACACCCCCACTTTCTCAAAGGGTTTTTGGTAGATGATCGAATTACTGCAGAAGGTTAAGCATTTAGGTTTGACAAGTGGGGGCTGGTGCAGTGGGTAAAGCCTCCACTTGCAATGCCGGAAGGATTCAGAGCTGGTTTGAGTCCCAGCTATTCCACTTGTGATCCAGCTCCCAGATAATGTATCTGGGAAAGTGGCAGAAGATTCCAAAGTGCCTGGGATCCTGCCTCCTACGTGGGACACCCCAGTAGAGTTCTGGGCTCTAGGCTTCAGCTTGGTCAGCTGCAACTCGCATGGTCATTTAAGGGAGTGAACAAAAGGATGAAAGATCTCTCTCTCTCTCTCTCTCTCTCTCTCTCTCACTTTGCCTTTCAAACAAATAGATAATGGGACTTGGCATGTGAGCTGCAGTCACCCCTGGACGCATAGTCTACCTACTTGTGGATGGATCTAAACTAGGGATTTGCGAGTGCAGCGTGGGGGGTTCCTATCTTTCTGCAGGTGGTCCGTGAGCCCCACACACTGCTGGGCCCTTCTGATTTTGCTCCACTGCCTTCTCTTGCACTGCCCATCCTGTCCCTGGGAGAGGCCCAACACTAAGTGTCACTTCTCCAACAAAGCTACAGCCTTCGCCCAAACCCCATCCTCACCATGGCACGGTTCGGGCTTTTAGGAGTGCACCTGTTAGAGAAAGGAGGAAGCCAGTGAAGAAGCCCAGCTGTGTGATTTGATTTCTCCTTTTGAAGAGTTATTTATCTAATGGAAAAGCAGAGTTATGGAGTAAGCAGGGGAGAAGAGAGACCTTCCACCTGTGGATTCACTCCCCAGATGGTTGCAACTGCCAGGGACTGAGCCAGGCTAAAGTCAGAAGCTGGAAGTCCATCCTAGTCTCCTTTGTGAGTGCCGGGGCCCAGCACTTGGACCCTTCTCTGCTGCTTCCCCAGGTGCGTTAGTGGGAAGCTGGATGGGAAGCCAAGTAGTCGGGACTGCCACCTGCCACGCCACAGTGAAAGCCCCAAGCCTGAGATTTCTATGTCTCCTTCTGACTTCAAAGGCAGCGTTTTTCCTGGAAAGGAACTTATGGAATGTGGCCGACAACAACACACTGGCTGGCAGCAACATTTCTTTCTGGTGGGACGCTCTACTGCCTCATTCTCCAAACCCATTACAAGTTCCAAAAAGGCCTGGACGGGGGGGCTTGAATCTTTTGCTGATCGCAGAACCAAATGGCTTTAAGATGTGACATCCTGCCTGCGTTTCTTTCACCTGCACCCGCCCTTGGGACTGCTCAGGATGCTTCAGATCTGCTTTGAAACTAGGTTCCATGAATCACCGTGACTGGCAGACCTTGCAGGAGGTCTACAACCCTCAGGAGGTGTGCATGAAAATGTAGCCCTGTTGGCTGCGGATACACTCCTTCTTTCCCAAGAAGCTGCTTCTCTGATTACGAACTGGGAGAGAAGGGGTTGGAACACATTACCTGTGAGCAAAATTCAGGGGTGTGTGTGTGTGTGTGTGTGTGTGTGTGTGTGTGTGTGTTGGTGGTTAGCCGGAGACCTGACTTGCATTGAAGACTGGTTTTCTGTCGCCAACACTGGCTTTTAGTGGGATGGCTCCCTGTGCCATCTAGTAAGCTTCCTCTACTGAGTATGGTGGTGCGAGGTACAGGCAATGGGGTTCCCATGAGATCCCAACCAAACTGAAAAAACAGCCGTCAGCTAGTGACGTGGGAGCTGTTGTGATGTGTGAGGCTGGTGCAGACACACCTGCTGTGCAATCAGCTGTGTCAACCCTACAGAGTGCAGAATACTTGGTAATAATGACGAGGCCTATAGTGTCGGGTGATGTATTTACTATATGTTATCTGGTTGTTCTTTTGTAGTATAGACCTTCTACTTATTAAAACAAACAAAAAACCCAAATGCCTAGAAAAAAAAAATTCGCTGTGTTCTGCCCGCAGCAGCCTCATCCGTGTCATGTTGACCCTGCTACTGAGTCTGTTGAGAGTCTGCATTGAGTGGCTGTGACTGAGTCGCACCATTGAGCGTGTGCAGGTCACTCCCGGAGCTCCGTCCGTGATGAGACCAGCTGACAACCCATTCGTTCCCCGTTGGTGAGGGACATGGCTGTACTTGAGTGTGCTGAACGCTGGCAGAACACACACAAAATATACAACAAACGATGCTAGGAGCCAAGGCGTTTACAGACAAGGAAATACTGCTTCCCTAAGAAGGGAAACCTGGCTGTGAACGCTGATGTAAGGAGTGATCAAAGATTATCAAATGGGGCCTGGTGTGGTAGCCTAGTGGCTAAATCTTCACCTTGCATGAGCTGGGATTCCACATGGGTGCCGGTTGGTATCCCAGCTGCTCCACTTCCCTTTCTACTCCCCGCTTGTGGCCTGGGAAAGGAGTTGAGGATGGCCCAAAGCCTTGGGACTCTGCACCTGCGTGAGAGACCTGGAAAGAAGCTCCCAGCTTCTGGCTTTGGATCAGCTCAGCTGAGACCATCGTAGCCACTTGGGGGGTAAGCCAGTGGATGGAGAATCTTTGTCTCTTTCTCTACGTAAATCTAACTTTCCAATTTAAAAAAAAATCAATCTTGAAAAAAAAAGTTTATCAAACAACAGCACAACAGCTACCCTTAATCAAACCCTTTTTCTTCTCTCTCTCTCTTTATAGTTTCTTAATTAGAGAAACAGGTTCTCTGGGTTGGGGTCAGGGTCAGGCGGTCCCCAACCAATAGGGCCACTTTTCTTTCATCTGTTGGTCTATTCCCCAGGTGACTTCAACAGCTGGGATGCGGCCAGGCCCAAACCAGAAGCCTTGACCTTCCTCTGGGCCTCCCGCGTGGGTGGACGAGGCATGCACTTGGGCCATTCTCCACTGCTTTTCCACGCCAGTAGCAGGGAGCCGGATTGGAAGTAGAGCAGCCGGGACTTGAACTGGTGCCCAGAAGGCATGCCTGTGTCACAGGGGGCAGCCTCACCTGCTATGTCACAATGCCAGCCTCCTATCCAACCCTTTGTTACCACTACTGAGTGCATTCTTGTCCGTGCCTCATCTACTTTCACAGCCGAGATACCAGCTTGGCATAATCAGGCCATTTTAAAGAGGAGAAAACTGAGGCCTATGAAGTGAAAGAGTCACTTGCCCAAAGGGGTCATCATCAGTAGGTGACAAAGGCAAAAGGCCAACCCAGCTCTGCTGCCACGCAAGCTCTCTTACCCCCACCCTTGGGCCTCCCTTTGGCGTAGAGTAACTTGAGTCTCCCAGACCTGCTCTGCCTCTGCGGGGGGAGGGAACGCAGTGGGAAGGCAAATCGCGTGTAGCCTTTGAAAAGCGTTTGACGGGGTTGCTTTCAAAATTAAGTATCTTTGATGCCAAATATTTTGTCATTGACAGGGAACAACTCCGAGACAGTCACTAGCAAGCCACAAACAAAATCTCTTTTTTCTCTATTCACTTCTAGATCGCGTTTGTCTGGGCTCCATGGAAGGGCCTTTTATTTTGTGCTGTTAACAGAAGTCGTGTGGAAAGGGAAGTGAGCAGGGAGACCCCTCCCCCGCTACCCTGAGTCATCAGACAATCAGGGAGTGTTTGGCTCACTGGGCACGGGTCCAGGCTGACCTCGAGAGGCTGTGTGAGAGCAGAGAAGTTGGGTCAGCCCAGACTAGGCCTGTCCAGGACGCAGCATCAGGAATTCGGCATGTGCTTCCTGGGCTGCAGGCAGACAGGGGACAACTCAGATGAGGATGCTAGTCATCACAGATGGGTCCTCCAGATACCATCCCCTTGTAGTACCACCGGGGGTCACCTGAGGGCGCTGATTCTGGTGCTGTTGAAAGGGGCTACTCCCACAGTAATGAATGGACAGGGGCCAGGCACGGGAGAATAGCAGTGGGGGCTGAGGCACATCGCAATGTTGCACATGAGCCAGGAGTGCTACGGTTCCAACACGGCCTTGATCATCCAGCCCTGCAAAGTGGAACCGAAGGAGGCCTTAGTCACCTGACCAGGGAGTAGTTAGTACAGATACAAGAAGCAGGGAACGTACGCTGTGGGTAGCAAATTCATCTCATTCATTATCCCGGAGAGGTGATGTTGTGGGCTGAACATATAAATTGTTCTTTAAGAGGCTCGGAGAACCCCGGGGTAGGGTGGGGTGACAGATTCACAGTGGAGTCCTTGCTGGAGGATGACTTTCAGGAGGAGAGCAGTGACTGTTATACCTTTTCCAGGTGCCGGGGGAGGGTGGCTAGGGGGCTGGGGGTGGGCCAGGGTGGGGAGGAGAGTGGAGGCGATGGTCACAGCTTTACCCACAGTGCTGATCAGACATTCCGGTTGTACGGGGTAGGGGCAGAGGTGGGGAATATCAAGCATCTATGCTGAGTTCTGTGACCATGGGTTGCCCTCTACAAATGAGTCCTGCCTTCACATGCCATCAGGAGGAGCCTTAGAATCTGAGGGCTGAACACTCAGGGCTTAGGAAACCTCTTGTGACAAAAAGAGTATGCTCTGTCACCGGACTGGGATCCCTGCGGAGCTGCTGGGCCATGGCAAGTGTGTGTAGGGCTTCCAGTGGGCATGCAACCTGTGCAGCCGCTGTTCTGGGCCGTCCCCATCCTTTATAAGGGCAAGCAGGTGCTTGATTTTTAAGGCATCTTGACATTCTTGATGCTTTTCTCCACTAGGGGTGCTGCCTTTTGGTCCAACCTGTTGAGGAAGGCCAAGGAAGAGGAAGGCCGATTGTGGCGACTGGAGCTCAATGACGCCAGGTAGTGCAACACAGAATTGGCAGTTTCCTTGGTAACTGGCTACTCCATCTAAGTGTGACACAGGCTTTGCTGAAGCACTTCCTAATGGCAGGGGAGAAAATCAGAACAACCAGGCCCTGGGGGAGCCTGAGGCACACTTGCTGATGCTCAATGGACCAGTGTACAACCAACCCATGGATGGAACCAGCTAGAAAATTCCAAAATTATCCAGCAAGGAGAACTAAAATAAGTAAGTAAGTAACCAGGCTTCATTGGGCCTGGTCTTAGGTGGATGTTTCATGGCTGAATGGCAGCCTCAACCCCATCAAGGTCCCTCCTACATCCTTGGGAAAGCTAAGAGTTTGAACTCTCAGTTAAGGGTAAGGATGACACCACATAAGACTGGGCTGTGCCTCTCGTCTCTGCCATCTTTACTGGAAAGCAACATTTACAATCATTTCATTCCTGGGGAGAGTGGGGAATTCTTGCTTTCTCATCTTCAGGGCAAGTTGCCCAAAATCCTCCTTACGATTCACAGAGGTGCCAGATACCGGCCACGTCCTGGGTGATATGGTTGGGAAAGGAAAGTACACTACCAAAATAACCCAGAGATGGCTGCAAAAGAGGAGTGGGCCTTTAGCCTAGTGGTGAAGCTGCCCACTGTCCTGCAGCCGAGTGCTGGGACTGCATTCCTGGCTCTCGTTCCCAACTCCAGCTTCCTGCTGACGCCGATCCTAGGAAGCAGTAGCAATGGCTCAAGTGATTGGGGTCCTCCCCACCACCCCCCACTAGGGGTCCTGGATGGAGAGTCTAACTCCTGGTTTTTGTCCAGCTGGGACCAGCTGTTGTGGACAACAGAGGAGTGAGTCAGTGGCTGGGAGCTCTCTTTGTATTTCTTCAATCAATCAGTCAGGCAGTTGCGTAAGATAAACCACGATGAAGGCCTGGCAGTTCTCCACAGTTACCTAAGTGGCTGTGAAGTGGCATCTTCAGCTCTGAGACAAGGCAGTTGGGGTAGATGACGCTGAGACTGAGCCAAAAGGAAACCTCAAATCCAAGCTTAGCCTGGTTACAAAACTTACATTTTGCAATGAAGTTTCCCAGGTGCCTTCTCCCCCTTTTACATCTCTATGCTCTGCTTTTTGCTTTCTTTCCAGAACATGGGATCTGCTGGGGATTCCTTGGTCCCAGTATTTCCTAAACGGAGAGCGTGGGTTCCCTCCCAGCCCAGAGCTTTCCGAGGTGCCCAGAGCCCACCACTCACAGCGCTGTGCCCCGCCCTCAGCAAGAGGCTGAGCATGTCTGAGACCTGGCCTTGGCTCTTTCCTTGCCCCTGACCTCTAATCCTCTGCTGCTTGGATCACGGAGGACTTCACCAGGGGCAGCAGAGTGGGCATCCAGCCAGTGAGGGGCCTGGTATAAGAAAAGCTGAGCAGAGCCAAGCACACTGAACCAAAGCCCATCCACGGAGAGCCAAAGAGAGGTCAGTGTCATCGCAAGCCCAAGGCCAGAGTAGGTGAGACTCAGTGATGGAGGTTGAGGGTCACGGCAGAGAGGATTCCACCCCTGGGACCCTACCCCATCCCCACTGCACAGCCTGCTGGCTTGCACTCTGCATCATCCTTTCTATACCTCAGAATGGTTGCAGACTCCTGGGCAGAGGTGAGAAGGTGAGTGGATGCCGAGGTGTCATGGGAGGCAAGTGACATGGAGATGAGTGGCACGGCTGAGTGATGGGCTGTAGGGGAAGTGTGGGGTCTCCCAGAGTCCTGCCATTCTTTGAGCCTGAAAGGCCAGGCTGGCTGGCTGGCTGGCTGACGTGCTTGGGGATCAACTGGCCTTGTTCAAGGTCAAGAAATCCATCCCAGAACAGTGGGTGCATCACCTTCCTTCTGCCTTCCTAAGGTACCTGTTGCCTCCCTCACTCCAGGGTTGGCCTCTCACTCTCTGTAACAGGTTGCAGAGCAGACAGTAGCGGGCTCCCCATGCCCTTAGGGCCTGGACACTGCCCAGAAGGGGACCCTGCCCAGTGTGGGTATCATGAGAATGCCTTCCCTGCGTGCACACACACACCCACCCACACATACACAGTGGCAGGTTCCCTTCTCACAGGCATGGAAAGAGCATGCTGAGCCAGGTCCTTCTCTTCTCTTTCTCTGTTCCCTTCCCCTAACGCAGACCCCAAGCTTTCTGGCACTCAACCCCAGTGGCTGCCCCCTGACGCTTTGGCAGTCTCCATTTAAAGCATATCCTTGGAAGAGAATTCCCTCCCACCCCTCTCTCTTTCTGGACCTGCTAAGTCCTCCACTTCTGAGAGGTTTTATGACATCTGTCTGTCCCTCAAGAAGTAAGAGCCCTGCTGAGATGGGAGGAGAGGATCTTCCAGGGAGAGGGGACCCTATGATGTTTCAGCTTTAGCTAATTAATCAAATTTTATTTCGTTTAAAGGGTGGTGGGAGACAGACAGGGAGAGAGAATCTCACATTCTCTGATTCATGCTTCAAATGGCCAGAACAGGTAGCGTTGGACCACACAAAGCTACCAGGCACAAGCTCCATCCATCCAGGCTTCCCACGTGGGAGGAAGGGACAGTTACTCCAGCTATTGCCTGTTGTCTTTCAGGAACCGAGAGTGAACACAGGCACTCCGACACGGGATGCAGGCCCCCCAAGTTGGGCCATTCCAGTTCCTGGTTCAGGTTGTGGTTTGGTGACTAACTTAGTGGCTGGCTTTGGGTCTCCACATTGGTGGAGGGAAGAGCTTACTGATGGTGGAAGGAGAAAGTTGCCCCAGCTCCATGAGGTGAGGGCAGGGGCCTCGGGCAGCATGGCCATAGGGGCGAACAGTAACCCTGCACCCACTGCTCCTTCTGCCCCAGTGACATCCCAAGCACACTCTCAAGGAAGACTGGGTGAGATGAGGGAGGAAGGGAGAAGGATGCTGGAATTTCTTGTGCCCCTGACACCTGCTAAGAGAAACTCCTGGGCAGGGAGGCCTGTGGCTCTCAGCAGGGGCAATCGCTACATTCTGTGTGCCAGACACCTTGCAAGAGCTAACATGACTTTAAATGCCTAAACACTCTAAAACAAGCCTGACAACACAAGGCTTTTAATCCACTTCTTTTTGTTCCCCCCCCTCCTTTGGCCCCAGTGTTACGTCGCGTTTTCTGACTCTCTCTGTGTCGTTTTCCTCTTTAGGGGCAATTCAAGAGCCGTTGTATGCCTCATTACCTGCACACTGTGACTGATGTCTGTCGGTCCGTGTGCTGTAAATACCTTAAATCATGCTTCATTAAGAATATCTATGGTGCTATTAAAGAGCTATAATAGACAACGAGTTAACAGATGATTAAAGATGAATTCCATTTGTGTCAGTCACCAGCCAGCAAGAGAGAAAGAGAGAGAGAGACACACACATGAGGCTGTAAGTTCTCAAGTCATTATCCCACTGAGCACAGCTCTGCCTGTGCCCATCCTGCATTCAGTTTGGGGGCAGAGAAGGCAAGGAAGGGCAATGTGTCCCTGGGGTGATGATGGGGGCTGAGGGGACCGAGCAGGACGGGACCAGGGCTGGATGAGCAGTGGCAACAGCCACAAAGAACATGGGAGGAGGCACCATGGGTTAAGACAGGGGTGTGCAGAGGCCTGGCTGCGTGTGGTTCTTATCCAGGCACACTTGATGGGAGCCCTGCTCGCTCACTCACTGCTTGACCGAGGGGTTCAGCTTTCCTGGGAGGGCTATTTCCATGCACGCTGATTGCACTTGGAGCCACAGGAAACAGCAGATGACTTCTGGCTGCACAGTGGCCAGAGGAAAAAGGGAGGTAGGAAGAAGGGCCTGAGCATCCAGGGTGAGCACGCTGGGTCTTTGGGGGTAGCCACAGCAAGGAGAAAGGCAGGAGGAATATTCCATTGCCAGCTCTGACTTTTTAGGGAGAAGTGGAAAAAAAAAGTTTGGGGGAAGGAATTAGGGGGCCCCAAGGGAGCTTTCCTTTAAAGGTGACAAATATGCCTTGCGGGGTCCCTTATCTCTATATAGAAACTCTAGCCACTGACAGCCCCTGTGCCTGGTGCAGTCTAGTGTCGTCAGATTCCTTCATTGCCAGCTCTGCGCTCAGGGTCACAAGGACTGGAGCAGGAGTGGGTGGGTGAGCCACCAGCCGACGGGCAGAGGAACTCTGGCAGTTCTGGAAGAGATGGTCTCTACAGTCACAGGTGTGTTGCAGGGTTTCCTTTGCAGCCTTGTGAAGGCATCAGAGCTGTCCTCCCATTTTATCAAACGGGGAAACCGCGACACCAGGAAGAGAGTAGGTGATGGCTATTGGCACCTTACGACCTCCTGCGTCCTTTATGATGTGGATAGAGAGATGGGGAACTCCACTACAACAGGTCAGAGCAAAGAAAAGCTACTGACAGAGGCCACGGGGCAGAAAGAGAGGGTGGGAGGCACAGCACTGGCAGCCTGGGCTGAAGCTACAAGATGCCTGTGTTGATGATAATGTGCCAGCTCTCCCTGGCATCCTCTGACCCAGACAGTGCTTCTGCACCTGCTGCCAACCCACCCTGGCTCTGCCGGCGACGCTGATGTGTGCCATTATGCTACACATCCCTAGTGCTGCTGTCACATTTTCTCTGACATTCTGCATGTCACCTGCCATGCTGTCTTGAACATGCTACTTGGCCTGCGGTGCTACTACAACTTTTCTCTCTTTGCATCTACTTTTTATGCAAAAAAAAAAAAATTAGAAGATGTCAAAATCTGATGCTTCTGATTTCTTTCCCACGGAGCCAACCCTGCGGATGCACAAGGATCTATCACCAGCTGCTGTGGGTAGCAGGAGGCTTGTGGTGAGCAAGGTCTGGGACAGGGGACCTGCACGCATGCCATGAAGATGATACGATGGTGGTAAGGAAGCAACAGAGGGCATATGAGGGTGGGGGCACAGAGGAACCTGAGTTTGCAGTTCACTGCCTATGTCTACACATATCAGTCCCTTGGAGCACCAGGGATGCTGAGAGACAAGATGGCATAATCTTTGCATCCTTTGAAGACAACCCTCCTGCCGCCACCAATGTGTGGCTTAGAAAGGAGCAAAGTGAGGGGTCAGCACTATGGCATATCAGGTCAAACCTCCACCTGCCATGCCAGCATCCCATAGGAGCGCTAGGTCTTGTCCCAGCTGCTCCACTTCCAATCCAGCTCCCTGCTAATGCACCTGGGAAAGCAGCAAGGGATGGCCTAAGTGCTTGGGGCCCTTCCACACACATGGGAGACCCAGAGGAAGCTCCTGGCTCCCAGCTTTGGACTAGTCAGGCTCTGGCCACTAAAGCCTTTTGAGGAACGAGCCAGCGGATGCAAGATAACTCTCATTCTGTAACTCAGTCCTCAGCTTTTAAAAACAAAACACATAAATCTTAATTATTTTTTAAATGAAGGAATGAGGTGGTGATCAGTTTGGGGGGCGGGCTGTTGCTCACAGGTTTGGCCTTGGGAGTGACAGAGCTGGAACTATGGTTCTTCTCATACCCGGGCTGCCCCTGGCTTAGGATTGAGGTTGACAGGACATCTCCCCAAAGGATGGAGACGGCAAGGTGGGAGCTGTGATGGGGCCAGTCCACATCGCCCAGGAGGAATTCCTGCAGGTTCACAAACAAGCACATCTTGATATACAAGGCATGTGTGCAGTGCTAGGGAGAGCCAAGCCCTGCACATGAAGCCTGCCATTTCTGACTTCTTCCCTTGGTTTTTTCATCAGGTGTGCTGAGCTCAGTTAAAGCTCAGGAGTCAGGAGACTGCCGCAGGCAGGCAGTGCTTACCAAGCCACGGCCCCCAGAGCTCCTGGGAGGAGAAGGAGGGAGGGCCTCTTGTTGCTGTGACAAAAACTTGAGAAAGGAGTTGGAAGAGGCTTGGGTTCAGACTCTGCTGGCTCCGTGCCACATGCCACTTCCAGGAAAAGAAGCGGGCTTGTTGGAAGGAGCAGACAGACTCGGGAAGCATCTTGGGTACCCAACAGCTCTTAGAAAACAGCATTTGGGCAAACATCACTGAATCAGCAACACTTGGAGCCCGTTTCCACCAACAGCCTCACAAATCCAACACAACTAGTGGGGTCCCACAGCACTCCCCACCCCCGAGGGACTGTGTCCAGCTCGTAGAGGCAGTGGCCAAGTGAACCTCAGGTGAAGACCCCTGCTGGCTTCCTCCGTCGCTCCTCCCTCCCTGCCGTGGCTGGTCTGCAAGGTGCTGATGGTGAATTCTTTTCTTTTTTTTTCCCCCGAAGATTTATTTATTAATTATTTGAAAAGCAGAATTACAGATACACAGAGAATTAGACAGACAGACAGAGAGAGAGAGCTCTTCAACCAGTTGGTTCACTCCCCAAATGGTTGCAGTAGTCAGAGATGGGCTGTTCCAAAGCCAGGAGCCAGGAGCTACTTCCTGGAGTTCCACATGGATGCAGAGGCCCAAGCACTTGGGCCATCTTCTGCTGCTTTCCCATTAGGGAGCTGAACTGGAAGTGGAGCAGCCAGGACCCAAATTGGTACCCACATGGGATGCCAGTGCCACAGGTGGAGGCGTATGCTGATATGTCACAGCGTTGGCCCTCGGTGTAGAATTCCACGCCCAGAGATGGCTCCCCAAAGGCAGAAACCCCAACAGCTGGTCTGTGCTCAGTGTCTTTGGAGCTGACTCCTAGGAGTGAACACCTTCCCGGTCTCAAGGAAGTGCTTCGGGGCCCTGGGCGAGGCATGCTAAGGGAGTCTCCTGGGGAAGGTTAGGATTAGGTGATGAGGCCCAGGAATCAGAGGGGGAAACTGAGGCAGGGGGCAGCTGAGTGACATGTCCACAAATACACAGCTAGAAGCAGTGTCCTTGGCTCACCCTGTTGTACTCTCCCATGGTGCTGCCCGCTGCACATCAGAGTTGGTCAAGTCCTCGCCAACTGACAACGAGGCTGACAATGAGCAGAAACTCCCCCCTCCACTTTATTACAATTCTACCACCCTGCCCCAAGCTACCAGAGAAAGAGGACGGTGGACAACTCCACAGCAAGCACAAGCACGGATTGGGGTGCCACGTGCTGGCCCCGATAATTGAATGTCGGTGTGGAGAGAGACAGCCTGGATGCACCACAATTGAGTTGAGTGGAAAATGCCATTTTCGTGCTGTTGGGCACTTTTCTGGCCCAAGGCCCTGATCATTTACTCTGAGCACCTGGTGGGCTCGTACATCTGACCTCCAGCGTCCAGCCGAGCCCCCGGGGACAGCTGAGATCAGCCCCACCAGGCAAGGAAAGAAATTAATTTTCAATCCCCAGGGGCTGAGGTTCGTGGCCTAGCAATGGAAGATTACCTAGACCCATGGAGAATGGAGCCACGGTCTCTCTCCCAGCAGCTGCTGCCGGCTGGGAAAGGGTGAGGGGGAGAGACGACGGGTTGTGGTGTTTGTTATTAGCAATCCCATCACTGAGATGTAATGGACAGTTTCTTGTTGGAGATTCTGTCTCCTGCCAAGGGCTCTCCTGAATAGTTAATTTCAGACTCCTGCCCTCCACCTCCACGGCATCAACCCTTGGAACCTGGAAGAGCCAAGTATCCCCGACCCCCTTCCTTATTGTACTGAGGCAAAGAAATGACTTTGGCAAAACAGCTTCGCTCTGGTTCCAGGAGTGTGTTCCCCCTCTCCTGCCTGTCGTGGGAATGTGTGTGAGGATTCTGTTCTATGAGGAAGAGCAGGCCTGGATCCACTCGCCCCTCCGAATCCACTTTGGCTGGCTGTCGGTAAAAACAAGCAGCAGTTACAGACACCGCACGGCGACACCCGATCAGAAAGAGCCCAGGAAAATCTGTTTCCCCACACACAAGCTCGGTTCCAGGAGAGCCTTTTTGGAGTGTGAAGAAAATAGGAATGATGTTTCCTGGCCGTGCAAAGCCCTCACCATCAAAAGAAGAGAGAAAAGACAGAAAAGAGACGGTTACATGTGCTCCCCGGTCCCTAGCTCCCTGGGTTGTCAATGGGACTTCTGTCTGCCCTGAGAGAGTAGCAGACAGAAGCCCACTGCAGGGTCATGGGCACGTCCAAAAACTGCTCATTGCTCAGGTGTGTGTCTTCACGTGCTGCCTTCCTTGGCTACCCTGGCCCTCTGTGGGGTGAGCCCTTGGCAAGGGGACAGGGCACCATTAGCTCAGTCAGATCCCTGTCTCAGCCAAGGCCATTACCACTCTCTGCCAAGGCCTGCAGGCTGCGGGTGCCTTCGTTCCTGGGGGTGGTGAGTAAGAGCCCCCCCCCCCATCTTGGACTGAAACAAGCATTTTCTACGCTAAGTCTGCCAGCTCCATTGAAATTCGTAATTGCTTTGATTTCAGCGGGCATGGAACACAGGCACTTCATGACTAAGAACGATAGGAGGTAATCGGCGTGCCACTTGCACGACTCATTAGGCAGCCCTCCCGGCCATCCTTCCCAGTACCAACGCGCACCCCGTGTCATACATGCCTTCCCCACCACCCTGGTTCGGCGGGGTCAGGGTTGGGGTACCTCGTGAAGTTCTGGTGATCACCTGTTTCCGGGAGAATGAGGCCCTCCGGGGGTGGGAAAAAATTGGTGGAAGTAAATGTTGGATATCTCCCCCTGCCATCCTAAGGAGCCCAGAGAGGACTTATGGCCAAGTCCTAGGTTCACCGAAAGCCGCGAACCTCTCAAACCTTCTGTGTGTTACAGGCCCCCAGGACCCCCAGACAGCAGAAGGGGGAGCCAGGGCTCACTACCCGGGACCCTGTACTCCTGATTCCATTCTACAACTTGTTCAGCAGCACCTGGCTATGGCAAGCCACTGCTGTGCCCCTTTGGGACATCAGGGTCCCCCACCGTGGATTCATTCCATTTCCACGATTGACTCCCAGAAGCACCAACGTTCTTTGGGCTAAATGGCTGCCAGCCTGAGTCTGCGGCTGGTCCCGAGCAGGAACCCTCTAGGCCTTGCATCTGGCACACAAGCAGACCCCGGCAGATGCAGCTTGCTATGGAAACAACTGCCCATGGCTGATGATGTTGGATCAATTGGTCCTAGAACGTTTTTTAACGAGAACAACAAAGACTCCAACAACTGGAAGCTGGACACCAGGAGACATTGAGAAGAAAATGAGCCATTCAATATAACTATGCGGCACAGAGAGAGAGAGAGAGTTGTCGCTGTCCTACATGTTGGGAACTGACCAAGCTACGTGGTGGTTTGGAGATCACTGCGCTGAGGGACCTGCTTCTGTGTGCTGTATTTTCTCTGCTGTTTCCTCCCAGGAGGCTCTAATTTCCATAGGTGGTAGAATTTGAATGGCAACCTACCTACTTTCCTTCTTCCCTTCCCTTCCTTCCTAAAATATTTATTTATTTGTTTGGAAGGCAGAGATTTACACACACACATACAAACACAGAGAGAGAGAGAAAGAGAGAGAGAGAGAGAATCTTCCATCCACTGATTCCTTCCCCAAACAGCCACAATGGACAGGGCTAGATCAAGCCAAAGCCAGGATCTTCATCTGGGCCTTTGGACGTGCAGGGGCCCAAGCACATGGGCCATCCTTTGCTGCTTTTCTCAGATGCTTTATCAGGGAGCTGCATGGGAAGAGAGTAGCTGGGACATGAACCAGAACCCATATAGGATGCCACTGCTGCTGGCAGCAGCTTAATTTGCTGTGCCGTGTAACAATTTGCTGTGCTGTGTAGCTTTAGCTGTGTGCGGCCAGGATGGTTCTTATCACAGGGACTCACTAACGCTCATCTCCAAAACCTGTGTGCTCCTGGGGCAGGCTCAGGGCCTAGCACCCGCTCCTCCTCCACCATCAGCAAACACTCTAGCATTACCGGAAAAGGAATGCAAGTAATTACCCTGGCTGTAGGAACCTGGTCTTGAGAACAGCCCGAAGGAATGAATTCCCCTTGGTCATGGCCAGGGACCTCTCCCCAGCCTGCCAGGGACAGTGAAGGAGGCTGGAAGAACGGGATGCTGAGAGCTCATGCCTTTCCCCCTGGTCTGCACTCCGGGGATCTGAATTCTTGATCCAGTGATTTGTTGGTGTGTTTACTGTAATTATAGAACATCAAACGCACATCGACGTAATTGCCATCAATATGTGTAAAGACATTACAACGTGTAATTATGTCATGTAATTCTTTAATAAAGCATGCAGGAGACAAAATTACTCTGCGCATGCTCGGTGCACATGTCTTGCCAACTTTTTACTGAAGGCTACCTCTTCCCCTCCCCTTCCTCCCTCTTCAGATCACACAGACCATCTCTCTCCCCATCCACTCACTTAGCATTCACCTGAAGCGTGGGGTATAGAAAATGTGTTCAGCTTGTGCGAGGAAGCATGTCTGTGTACACACACACACACACCAGGAGAGGGAGGTGTTTTCCAGCCCCGGAATGACTACGCCAGTCTTGCACTCAGGGTGACCAGTATGCTGTGACCCAAGACCAACCCCTGCCCTCCTCTCTCTGCACTTCTGTCACCTATAATTGACTGTGGTGACCTGTGCTCTGCTGGGGCGGGTGTGTTGGTGTTCAGACTGCAGGGTCTGGTGACACTGAGAGCTCCCAGGAGAGAGAAGTCTGGGGAGCCTCTGACATGGCTCTGAACCCAAGGAGTTCCTGGAAAGATTTAAACGAGCCAATTCCCTTGGGTCCTTGTGGGTGTTGTGGTACAGTGGGTTAAGCCACAGCCTGTAATGCACCAATCTGATACCAGCATACTAGTTCCAGCCTCGGCTCCTCCACTTTCCATCCAGCTCTCTGGTAATATACTTGGGAAAAGCAGTGGAGGATGGTTCAAGTGCTTGGATCCCTGCAGCCATATGAGACCCAGATAAAACTCGGGTCCTGACTTTGGTCTCACTCAGTTCCAGTTATCTGGGGAGTAAGACAGCAGGTGCAAGATTTCTTCCCCTGCCACCTCCCCATGTCATAACTCTGCTTTTTGAATATATAAAATACATATATTTTTCTAAGATTTGTTTTCATTGGAAAGGCAGAGTTTACAGAGACAGAAGGAAAGACAGGAGAAAGAACATCCATCTGCTGGTTCATTCCCCAATGGCCATAATGACCAGAGCTGGGCCCATCTGAAGCCAGGATCCAGAAGCTTCTTTTGGCTCTCCCACATGGGCATGGGGTCCAAAGCCTTGGGCCATCATCCACTGCTTTCCCAGGCCATCAGCAGGGAGCTGGATCAGAAGTGGGACAACTAGGACACGAACCAGGGCCTATATAGGATGCCAACATCATAGTCTGAGGATTATCCTGTTATGACACCACCCTGATCCTATAAAATAAATATTTAGAAAGTTGGTAGGGATGTTCAACAGAGCAGCCCTGGTTAAAATGCCACCCAAGACCAGGCCAGGACAGAAGATTCGCCCTCTCTACTCCCAGCCCAAGTCTAACCCATGCAGGGTCTGTGTGGAGATCTGCATTTGTATATTCCCTTCTCTGACCTTTTTGGAAGCTGTAGTCCAGGACACCCAGAGGTAAAATGGCTTGGAGCACTTTGTGCCTAAAATTCAGAGTTAAATGAGAAAGAATGCTCTCCTGAAGGGAAAGAGGCTGATGGATTAGACTAAGCCAAGGATGCTCAAATGCAAATAAAATGCCAAGGAAACCTGCCAAGGGGACCTGACAAGGGGACAATACTCTTAATGAATTAAAACACCTCTACTTGGGCCCACCGCCATGGCCTAGTGGCTAAAGTCCTTGCCTTGAACACTCTGGGATCCCATATGGGCGCCAGTTCTAATCCCGTAGCCCTGCTTCCCATCCAGCTCCCTTTTTGTGGCCTGGGAAAGCAATCCAGGATGGCCCAAAGCCTTGGGACCTTGCACCCACGTGGGAGACCTGGAAGAGCTCTGGGTTCCTGGCTTTTGATCGGCACTACACCGGCCGTTGCAGTCAATTGGGGAGTGAATCATCGGGTGGAAGATATTTCTGTCTCTTCTCCTCTCTGTATATCTGACTTTGCAATAAAAATAAATAAATCTTTTAAAAGCCCTCTAATTAACAACAAAAAAGCAGACAACGTCAGATAAGAAAATCACAAGATAAACTCCAATGACTGCAAAGCCCATTAAAAAAAATCAACCTAATTCATAAGTGATGAGGGAAATTCTATTTTTCACCTATGAAATTGATAATTATTTTGACATGACATTGCTGAGAGGTTGAGAGTATGGGAGTAGGAATTTATTGAGCTTTCTTAGAACTAACTTGGGGAAGAATAACAAAAACATGGCAAAGATGCATGCCCAGTGACCTGTCAATTTCTCCTCTAGGAGCTTATCCTATGGAATTAAAAACAGAATCAAAAATTTCCTTCCTGTGACACTGAATTGCTTGAAACAGTGAAGAGGGAGAAAAACTTCTCCAGAAACAACCCAACGTCAAAGAGAATGATTTGATTAAATAAAGGTGTGGTAGAGTCAGATATCCTGTAAAATACTAGTAAGCTACAAAGAATGACAAGTGTTGAGCCTTGCATTTGGATGTGATGCATTCAGCTGCCACCTGCAGTACCAGCATCCCACATGGGCACCTGCTGGAGTTCAGCTTCTGATCTAACTACCTGCTAATGCACCCGGGGAAGCAGCAGAGGAAGTTGTGAGTACTTGGGCCCTGCCATCACGTGGAGCTCTGGATCCAGTTCTGGTTTGGGCCCGTTGTAGCCATTTGGGACATGAACCTGTAGATTTTGTTTATTTCTCAAATAAACAAAATAAATCCCTAACAACTGGTGAGTGAGTGTTTCATGACATGAAGCAGGCACTGTAAATCAATATAAAATAAGACACATATGGGAGACCTGGATATAAAGCAAGACACATTTGTAGACATGAAAGTGTGAGGCGTCACTAAGATATCTTCTAGTGAGTGAGTAGAGGCTCTGAAAAGCAGCAGAGGATGACTCAAGTCCTTGGGCCCCTGCACCCTTGTAGGAGACCCAGAAGAATCTCCTGGCTTCAGATAAGCCCAGCTCTAGCAGGTTACAGCAATCTAGGAAGTGAACCAGCTGATGGAAGAGTTCTTTTTCTGTCTCTTTGTCTTTCCTTCTCTCTATAACTCTGTCTTTCAAAGAAAAATACATCTTTAAAAGAAATATCTTGATTGTGAAAACCTCTGTAGTCAACATTAGGGCTACTTTTAAAAATGGAGTACACACACACACACACACACATTTTTGTCTAATGCTAAAAAGAGAAAATGATTCAGAGAGAATTCCTAATTTCCAGAGAAATCCTCCTTATCACCTGCACCCTGCTAGAAACACCTAAGGCCAGGTCAAGCTATTGAGGGCCACCAGGAACAGAAGTGTAGACAATCCACTGAGATTGTGAGCCCAGCCAGCCCAACACAGAAGCAATGACTCTGGCGACTAACAATGGCCCTGGTAACTAACGCTTACCACATATACCAGCCACAGGCATTGCCTCCTTGAGGCTTCCTTAGGGACCTTTCAATCCAGGTTACAGATGAGGAAACCAAGCTTTCAAAAGGCTCCCAAGTTAGTCACAGGTTCTCTGGGGCCACACACAGGAAATTAAGCCTTGACCCTCTTCACAGTAGACTGACCTCTTTCCTAGCCCCTCAGGCCCACATGTTCACCCAAGGGATGAGCAGAAGAAACGACAGAGAAGGAGGCCATGGGAACCTCCAGCACCATGGACAGCACAAAGCATATTGCATGCGCACCTCCCAGACAGACAGCAAGGCTGGGTGGTCTCTCATGCCAGCCCCCTTTCTGTGCATCCTAAGAGCATCACCCACACCCGCCCAACACCTCCTCTAATGGGGACACACACAGGTCTTCAAGGGGTATGAAGGTTGTTTGCTTGGGAAGCGGGGCTCTGACAATGACGAGAAATCTCCCCATGGCTTGTGATGTTGCAGTCGTTACAAAGGGCAGGTCCTGGATCCTTAAGAACTGGAAGAGGAAGGGTGAGTGGTGAGGGCCTTACATCCTTCTGCCATCAGCTAGGGGAGTCTTTCTACTCCTTTTTCATATTGTAGCTGGTCAATTCACTGGGTAGCTGGCACTAAGACACACGCTATATGCTCTATTTGCTTGTGGCTGCCGCAGACACAAGGCAAAGGTCGTGGCCCTCCAATGTGCTCCCCAAAAGGGAAGGGTGCCCCCTGTGTGACACTGCCAGGCTGTAGCCCCAGAGTGGCAGGTGCCTCACCTGTCCATAGGAAGCTACATGTAAGATGAGCTGTCTAGGTCTCCAGGGGAGTTGCCCTGAAACCTTCCTTAGTTCACCTTGCCCTTCCTGGCATCTGATTCAGATCTTCACCATCATCTCTCACCTCAACCACAGCAGCTGCTTCCTTGACCAATCATTTCCCAGGTGGCACTCTGACCAGCTCCTCCCCTATACCCACCCGCTCCAGCCTCACCTCCCAGGCGGGCACCAAGAACATTGTCACCTCAGTCCAGCAGCTTCCCAACCCTTTCTTTCTCCACCCTCAACTCCATTTCTCAATGACTGCCTCAGTGCAGTATCATTACCTCCTCCAGGAAGTTCTCCCTGGTTGTACTACTAAGACCGAACCCTCCCACCCCTCTTACACTCTCTGCCCTCCCCCTGAGAACATTCTCTGCAGAAACAGCTGGGGACGGAGAGGGAGAGGGGGTCCCTACTTCGTACACACTGCAACCGTTTTCTTCCTTGAAGCCCCCTCCCCGGCTGGACTCAGCTCTCCTCTGAGCTTTACCCGGGACCTGGCGCTGATGCCAGTGTTAGAAAACGCAATGCCCAGGAGAAGGCAGAACGACCAACAGGCGGCTGGGAGCCTGGGGCACCGCGCGTGCGTGCGTGTGTCTCTGTGTGAGTGTGTCACCTCTCCACTGACCCCCGGCTGATGTTTTTCAGCTGGGAAAGCCTGGAGGAAGGGGTGAGCAGGGAGGGGAGTTGGGGGTGTAGGTTAGTCTGGGGATCTGTGGCTGAGGGTGGGGGGGGGGGGGGTAAACGGCAGCTCCCATTCATTAGCATTTGTAAAGGGCTCTGCGCGCTGCAGATGGAATCCGCTTGGCGCCGGCAGCTTGTTGAGACTAAAAATAGAGCTGTGTAGCACCTTCTTCGCCGGGAGCTTGGGGAAGGGCGCAAGGGTGCGGGTACGGGTAGCCCGAGGTGGCTGAGGTCGACCGAAGTCCTCCCAGGGCAGGGCGCACCACCGGGCACCATTACCGGAGACAACCCGCCACGCTCCTGGCTGGAGTCATCAGTTTGTTTTGGGAAAGCCAGGGGCAGGTAGCTCGTCGAATCCAGGGGTGGGCGACAGAGGACGAGACCGCCCGGTGCCCAAGATCCACAGGGGCTGCCGCCACACCAGAGGGCCGGGTGCGGCGTCCGGCTGATCTCGGGAGGCAGGCCCGAGCCCGTGCTGCTGCAGCTGCCGCAGGGGGCTGCGCAGGCAGGTGACAGGGCGAGCCTAGGGGAGCCAGACGCCCTGGAGGCCGCGGGGCGGGGGTGGAGCGTGGGGCTGCGCGCGGAGGAACCGCAGGGACGGGGGCGCGGGCCCACGTCCTCCTGTGACTCAGGTCTGACTCAGTGCCATTTCTGAAAGAGCCTGGGGGGCGGGGAGAAGAGAGGTGTTCGTTTGTGTGTGCAAAATGACAAAACAACTCCCAGCTCCGGGCAGCAGCGCGGGCAGACGGGAATCACCCCGGTACCTGTAATAGGCACCCTCCTGGTCGCCGCACCCCGCCGCCCTCTACACTTCCCGCTCCGCGGGTGCCCGGCGAGGCGCAGGCTGCAGCGCCCCTGGAGAAGGAGCCTCGGGGAGCAGCCGAGTGCGGGCTGGCGCAGGCTTCGCTGTCGGCAGCGAAGGAATCCCCTCCGCCCCGCGCGCGCCCCCGCCCCTCCGGCTGGAAAGTCTGGGATTGCGCCCGCCCGGGAAGGAGGCGGCCAGGGAAGACGAGGTTCCAGCTACCCCCACCGCCCCGATCCCAGGGAACAGGAGAGAAGAAGGAGTCTCCTCCCGGATCTGGTGGGCGGAAGGCCGGGCCGCCCGAACAAGGGCAGAGGGGTCGCCACTAACTCGTGGAGCGGACCCCTGCGCCATGTTCTGGCGCCCGGCACGCCGGTGTCAATGATTTGCGGTCGGTCGAGGTTCGGAGCCACCAAGCCTGGTTCTGTATTCCACACTAAAGCCACACCAAGAGCCGGACGGTGGGCAGCCAATGAACTTAAACTCCACCCGCGCAGCGCTGTGGGGGCTTGCAGAGCAGGCCCCACCAGAGCCTGCCGCGCATCCTGCATTCATCCGGCTGTTTCCGCTTAACCTTGGCCGACTGAGGAACTTGCCCAGGTCCTTGAGCTGTGGCACTGTCCCCGGGGATTTGAACCCAGAGAGTTCGAGCCCACGTGTAACCAGCGGGGCCGAGATGTCAGCTTTGCGCTTAGCTGTGTAGCCTTGACGAGCAAAACGAGCGAGAAATACATGAGGAAGGGGAGGGGGCAGGGTCAGAATTCATTTCAAAAGGATGAGTGACTTGCTTTCTTCCTCTTTTTTTTGGGGGGGGGGGGTAAGGAGAACACAAGTTTCATATTGACTGCACCCAACAAGAATCACGTGAGGAACAAAGCAGTAAGTGTTATGAAACCTAACGTGTGCACGGGGGTTTGTGTTTGCCCCATTGGAAGTGGAGGACACGGTGGGGTCAGGAGAAGGCAAGAACTTGGCACCAAAGGACGGTGGAAAGTGGAGTGGGCATAAATGGGGTGAAGAGTGAGGCCAGTGAGGTTTCCTGACATGCACCCCATGGCACATCCCCTCTCCCTGAAGGTTTCCCTCGTGCTGTCAGTCTGTATCTGAGATTCAAGCTGAGTGTCAGCCCCCCAGGCTTCATCAGCACAGCTATGTGAGCAGGTGCCACGTGCCGGCAACCAGGGATGGGCCCTCCTCAGGCCTCTTTTCATTCACTTGGCCCCGTTTCATAACTCAGTTTTATTCTCGCTTAGACCTGAGCCCACTCGGAGCCAAGATCTGTCAGTAGCCTGCCCTTGTTCCATTCTGCTCCATTTCGCCCACGTGACAACAGCCCCGGCTTCTTAAATCCCTAGTTTAGGTCATGAATAGCAGGCCTTCTCCTCTACTTCCAGCCTAGCCATCCCAAAGGGCCCTGGCTCCTGACTCCCTGCGGGAGAACCCAGGACAGAGAGACCAGCTGGCTCTGTTGCTCTGCTCTCCCAGCCCCACCCCGCCACACCCCTACTTCCATTCTAGCCCTCTCACAAACACCCGGCCCCTCCCACACCCACTCCAAAGGGTGCAGCGAGATCTCGACTTGCAAAATGCGGACCAGCAGCTTCTCTGCAGATTTTGAGTTCTGAGCTGGAAATAGAGGGGCCTTTGCTCACGTCATCGCATGAAATTCACCATCTGCTGCTCCAAACGGAGACAGACTCGGGGATGTTTAATGTGAAAACGCCACTCCTACCCTGGAGAAGTCGCTGGTATTCTGGGCATGCAGGCCACAGCTGGCACGCTGACCAGCGACCCGGATGAGTCCGGTGAGCAATTTGCCCTACTGCTGGCCTAACAAGGGATGAACCCTCAGCCGCAGATCCTCTCTGTTTAACCAGTGACCTGTGCACATGTGCCAATCACTAGGTGGCAGGACCAGTCCAGCCTGGCTGCCTGAGAGGGGCAGTGTGCAGGACGGAGGTGGTGCGCTGGCCAGCTGGGACCTCTGGACGGGCCCTCTCTCAGCTGGCCTTCTCTTCCTCTGCCTGTCGTGTAGGTAAAGAGGAAGGCTCACCGTAATCTTTGAACATTTCATCTAGCCTTTTTCCTGCTGCTGGAGGCAACGAGTGGTCATTAAGCTTCCAGAAAACCTGGAAGGAGTTGCCTTCCCTGGGTATACTGTCCCCTTCCCCACTCCCCTCTAGCTTCCCGGGACTTCCTGGGCCGAGGTAGGGACAGAGTCCGAGTCTTTCTTCCTGCTCCTCATTACACACACCCAATTCTCAACTCCACCATCATCTGCACAGTATCCACTTGACGGACCACAGCCTCCAGTGGGATGGCTGATAGGGCACAGGAGCACACACAAAGTGGAGTTCTTCATGTCTGCCCTCACTGCCACTACCTGTCTCAGCTAAGGACCGTTCCTCCCTGTGAGTCAAAATCGTGGTGTGGGCCAGCACCGTGATAGAGGGGGTGAAGCTGCACCTGCAATGCTGGCATCCCAGCTCCCCTCCTTCCAATCCAGCTCTCTGCTTGTGGCCTGGGAAAGCAGCAGAAGATGGCCCAAATTCTTGGCTCCCTGCAGCCACGTGTGAAACCTAGAAGTTCCTGGATCTGGAATCCTGGCTTCGGCCTGACCCAGACCTGGCTTTTGTAGTCATTTGGGGAGTGATCCAATAGGTGGAAGATCTGTTCTCTCTCTGCCTCTGTAACCCTACCTTTCCAATAATAAAATACATCAATCTTTTAAAAACAAAACCTTAGTGTTGCCTGGGAATCGTCTTTCCCCAGCATCTAGCAGAGTGGGAAAACCTCTTCTGGTCAGGCGGCTGTGTTTTGGCCCCTCCTTCCCAGGTCTTGTGAGAGTTTCCGTGTGCTTCCAACCAGGCAGCCTGAGAGATCGTGTGGACACCTGCGGGAGGCCACACCACTCCTCTGCTCCCATCTCCCCAGAGGCTCCCTTCTTTGTCTTGGCAGAAATCACAAGTGCTCAGATCCTCTGTGGACTCTTAGATGACTATCGTTAGCTCAAGGGATCAGTTGCACCATGTGGACTGTATAGAACGTGGCTAAGAGAAGTGACTTATATGCTTTTATAATGAATAAATAATAGATATGTGCAGCAATGCATGTTTTTTAAAATAGAGAAATATTTTTTTATTATTTTACCTATATTTTTGTTGGAAAGTCAGATTTACAGAGAGAATGAGAGACACAGAGAAAGATCTTCCATTCACTGGTTCACTTCTAAGTGACTGCAATGGCCAGAGCTGAGCTAATCCAAAGCCAGGAGCCAGGAGCTTCTTCCGGGTCTCCCACGTGGGTGCAAGTTCCCAAGGTTTTTGGCCATCCTCAACTGTTTTCCCAGGCCACAAGCAGGAGGGGAAGTGGAGCAGCCTGGATACCAAGAGGCATCCATAAGAGTTCCTAGCAGATTCAAAGTGAGGACTTAGCCACTAAGCTATTGCGCCAGGCTTCTTGCATGTTTTAATTGCCCTAACTTTGGCATTCCACCATGTGTACATATTTCAAAACATCAGAACATGCATCATAAATATATACAACTTCAACTTATCAACTACAATCAAAGAAACGAAAGATCTCATGTGGTCCTGGCTTTGTTGTGCAGCACGCTAAACTGCCATTTGAAAGTGGGCATCCTGTATGAGTACCAGTGTAGGCCCAGCTGCTCCACTTCTAGTCTGCCTCCCCACTAATACACCTGAGACAGCAGCAGAAAATGGTCCAAGGGCTTGAGTTCCTATACTGAGTGTAGCAGAGGCTTCCAGGTTTTCAGGCTAACACAACCCCAGCTGTTACAGCTATTTCGGGTAGTGAACCAGTAGATGGAAGATCTTCCTCCCGCTCTCTAACTCTGACTTTCAGATAGATTTTTTTTTTTGAAGCCTCCACAGGATCTGTGTCCACCTTCCCAAGATCATCTCACTTCTCCCTTCACTTGTGCTGGACCCTGGCCTCGGTGGCCTCCTTACAGCTCATTCCAGGGTCATGGTCCAGGTTGGGCTGGTCTCTATGTCCTCTTGGCTCATCCTTCATCCCCTTTGCTTTGAGTGTTCTTCCTCAATGAAGCCCTTCCCTGTCGCCCTCCTTAAGCAGCCCTTGCCCCGGTGCCAGAGCCTTCTAAATCCCTTGTTCTGCTCCTAACCTGGGTCCACTTCCAGAACACTCTATAGTATATGTCTCTGTGCTTTTAGGCATATAACACTGTACATGTCTCCCCTGTCAGAAGGAGGGCTCCATGAGACTGAGGTCTCTGTTCATGGATGTGTGCCAATGCCCACCCAGCACAGCCTAAGTGTTTAAGGACTGTAGATTTCAAATGGAGAGTGGTCAAATGGATAGTGGCTTCTCCCAGGAAGCCAGACCTCTTCATAGCCCTTCTGGTTTCTTTGCAAAATTTGGGGGTGGGGAGGACAAAGGAAGTAGCTATATAATTCTGCTGAACACATAGAAATGGGAAGAATACTGAATGAGCAGACAGGCCACGGAGTGGGAGAAAATATGCACAAAACACGTCTGATTAAAGATTGCTGTCCAGAACCTACGAAGACCACAGCAAAGCCAATACCCAGAGAACCGCTGAGAGGAGCCAGAGCTGTGGCATAGAGATAAAACTGAGGCCTGTGTCACTAGCATCCCAGAAAGGTACTAGTCTATGTTCCGGTAGCCCCGCTTCTGATCCAGCTTCCTACTAGCATATCTGGGAAAGCAGCGGAGGATGGCTCAAGTGCTACCCACACAGGAGGGAGTGACTGGACTGGCGCCTGGTGTCAGCTTGGTCCAGGTCTGGCCAAGGCAGCCATTTGGGGAAGTGAACCAGCAGATGGCAGATCTTGCTCTCTTTCTCCTTCTTTGCCTTTGAAATAAACAAATAGCAAATAAGCATGTGAAAAGGTGTTCAATCTCACATGTCATTAGGGAATTCCGGATTGAGACAATGATTCTCTCTCTCTGCAAGTAAAATAAATAAATTATTTAGAAAAAAGGTGGGGTAGAGACTGTCAGGCACCATGGCATCCTGGACTGGGCTTCTGCCTATGGTACTGGCATCCCATCTTGGCACAAGTTTGAATCCTGGCTGCTCCACTTATGATTCAGTTCCCTGCTAACATGTCTGGGGAGGCAGTGAATAGATGAGCAGGGTCCTTGGGCCCCTGCAACCACATTGGACACTTGGAGGAGATTCCTGGCTTCTGACTTTGGACTGGCCCACCTCTGGCCATTGCAGCCACCTGAGGAGTGAATCAGCAAGTGAAGGATCTCTCTTTCTTTCTCTCTCTTGCTCCTTCTGTCTCTGTAAATCTTCTTTTCAAATAAAAATAAAAATTTTTTAAAGAATAACAATGGGATGCCCCTGTACTGTTATCAGGATGCCCAAACCCCCAAACATGAGGAGCAAAGGAACATTGCCGTACAGCCATGATGCAGAACAGCTGGGCAATTTCTCATGAGGCTAACACCACTCACAGCCCACCACTCAGCAGCCACACGCTCATGTCCACCCAGAAACTCACGCATGGAGACCGATTCACAACGGCCGAGGTTCAGAGCCCACCAGGATGCCCTTCAATAGATCGGTTTGCCTCAGCCCACGGTGGTAGGGGCATGCAGTGGGATATTACTCAGCACTAACACCAAAGGAGCTAGAGAGTTGTGAAAAGACACGGAGAGAAGACGTGAGTGGAAAAAGCCAGCCTCAAAGGCTGCATGCTGTGTGACTCCTGCCAAGTGACATTCTGAGAAAGGCTAAGCTGCAGGAATGGTGAAACATGACGGTGAGGGCAGGCAGGGAGGGGCGCGGCACAGAGGCTTTTAGGGGATCAAAACAGCTCTCAATCTGACGTGGAACACTGGGTGCCTAGATTGTACAGCACTAACAGGGATCCCCGTGGGACTCACGGGCGTTGGGTGCCATCGACATGTCAGTGTAGGACCACTGACTACAAATGTGCCAGGCTGGGGCCAGCATTGCGGTGCAGTGGGTTAAGCCACCACCTGGAATGCTGGTTCTACTGCTCACCACTCCATCTCTGACCCAGATCCCTGCTGATGCATGCCGTCCCAGACCTTTGGGATGTTAGGGATCAGTCTACTGGGTAACCTTCAAGACTCATAGGCTTGGGGGCCCCTTCCTGCTTCTCTCTGACTTCCCTCCCAGTTCTTGGGTACCCCATGGGTCTCCCCCAAGGCAGAGCTCAGCAACTAAGCAAACCAGGCAAGAAGCCAAACCCAGCAGAGGGCTCCAGGTCTTGGAGGTCCCCGGCCTCCTGCCCACAGCTCTGTGTGTTTGGAGCCTCACCTGCAGCTGTGGCTATGACCTGGAGGGAGCGTGCAGGCTGGGCCGAGCGCGGCGAGTGGGAGGAACTTCCGTGCAAAGAAAGTAAAGTCAGGACAGGGGAAAGGGAAAAGAAGTCAAAAGTGCCTTTGTTAAGCACCTGGGAAAATGAAGAGGCAAAAAAAAAAATTATTATTTCAATTACTATGAAAATGTCTTTTATTAGAAGCTAGGGATTCATTACTGACACTCAAGAGCCTGAGAGGCAGTATCCAGCACCATATTACCACTGTCCCTAGGCAGGGAGAACAAGCTACTAAATCACTAGTTGAATGCTTTTGCAGCTCAGTTCAATGTATCTGTTAAAAAAAAAGTTACAAACTTGTTGGGGCTTTCCAGCCCTGCCCCACTCAGACGACCTCCTCCCAACCCCCACCCCTAGGTATCTGCATAGGGTCACCGCACCTTCTCTCCTCTTTCACAATTCTATGACACACGAAAATTCAGGGAGTCAGAGAGAAAAGAAAATTCAGCAAATTAAATGCAAACCAGAGGGTTTTTAAAATATTATTATTATTATTAAAAGAACACTTGCACATAGTTCAATTGTTGCAAATGCGGTGCGTTCTCACGGATAAGAGCATTCCCTTCCGCTCCCATGGCAGCCTCAATAACTCTGCACTTCTGTTCTGCATGAATAAATATGTATAACATGTATCGTGGCAAAGAAATAAAATCTGATAACTCGCAGATACCATTTCTTAGATTCTGGGAGCAACATTAGGCACCGGCTTTTCTGATTCTTTGGTCTTTATGTGAGGAGCCATTGAAATGATAATGTGGAATTTATTACTATTATATATTTTTTTTCAGGAGCAAGTAATTTCTCCTGCTGCTCATTGCGGGGCGGTGGGGGGCGGGGGGGGTAGACTTCCGATGGTTCAACCTCTCCATGTTGCTTTCCCAGCGGCAGGGCCTGTGGCCCCTGCCTGCCTGCCCCATCAGATCATACCCCACGCCCTCTAGATCCTTCTCCTTGCCACTTTGGGAGTCGACCTGGTGAGTGTAATAAGGAATTTGCTCCTTGCTGTCTCCACCAAGCAATCCAGCGATTGCAGTTGGCACGCTGGTGGTGAGCCAGGGCTCCTGCCCACAAAACTAGCTCCACCCCTCTATCTTGCTAGCCACAAATAGGGCTGTCCTATGGGGGGTAAACTCAGAGTGTGCCAATTGTTCTTTTCATTGTAATTAATCAGTGTGAGAAGCAGGTAGGTAGGGACACAGCGACTGCACCCATCTGCTGATTCATTCTGCAGATGCCTACAATGGGCAAGATGGGCTGGATCCAAGCAGAGCTTGGAGCAAGGAATGCCATCTTGGTCTCCCAGGAGGATGGCAGGGACCAAGTTCTTGGAGCCATTGCTGCTTCCCAGGTTTGTCCTTGCAGGAAGCTGGAGCTGGGAATCCCATCCAGGTGCTCTGATGGGGCATGCAGGCATATGCAAGGCCAAATCCTCTCCTCCTTCCCCAAGCCAAAAGGTTTTTCTACAGAGAAAATTGCAAACACTGGCGTCCTCCTGTGTGTGACAAAACACTTGGGTCACTGCTGGTGGTCGACCTTGGCTTGCTCCTCTGTCACCTGGGAGGGCTGAAGCCTGGAATGACTGGGACCAGGCTGCAGTGTTGCAGCCCCGAAGCCTTTGCAGGGCCAATCCAGCTTCCCTTTGCTGCTGACCCCCAGCACTTCCTGGCACATCCCATCTGCTATGCTTCCAGAAACACCCCGGCTTCCCAAGTGTGCCTGCGCCTCGAACGCACAGCGCTCTTTCTAGACCTGGTCAGCTCAAATGTCCCCCGCTTCTGTACCTGCTTCTCTCTGGATTACTGCAGCCTTGTCTACGGCCTCTATGGGTCCAGGCCTTGGGATTGTAGTGAAATGAACAGTGTCTTGTGCTTGTTCAAATACTGCATGAACAGGCTGCTTAGAACAGATACACCCAACTGGTTCTTCTGTTTCTCTGGATTTTCCTCCTGGCCCTATCCCATGCAGGTGAATACTGGGGGCACTTAAGGGGTCAGCACTAAGGAAATGGTCACTCTGCAGGGATGGTGGTCTCTGCAGTGGTGACTCCTCCAGTGTCCCCCCTCATTCACAGTCCAGGGGCAGTTGCAATGTGTTTCCTTGATGACCATGCAACGCTGGGTCAAAGCAATAGAGCTTGAGGTATAAAATCAGACATAAATGTATGGGCTAGTGCTGTGGCACAGAGGGTAAAGCCACCAGCATCCCAAAAGGGCATCAGTTCAAGTCCTGGCTGCTCCATTTCTTCTCTTTAAAGATTTATTTATTCTTATGAGAAAGTCAGATATACAGAGAGGAGGAGAGACCCTGGCTCCTGGCTTCGGACTGGCCCAGCATCCTTCTGTTGATGTTTCAGGTTAAAAGGAAAGGTTATGAGAGGAAATTCCTCTTTAGCCATTTGTGGCCCTGGGCCTCCATCTTCTTATCTTTAAAATGGGAGGGGTTATATGTTGTAGCAGAGCAGATAAAGCTGCCAGTGACACTGGCATCTTACAAGGGTGTCAGAGTCCTGGCTTCCCCACCTCCAATCCAGCTCCCTGCTCACGCACCTAGAAAAGCAGTGGAAGATGGTCCGAATGTTTGGACACCTGCTGCCCATGTGGGAGACCCAGGTGATGCTTCCGGCCCTTAGCTTTGGCCCCGTGGTCGTCTGGGGGTAAATTAGCAGATGGAAGGCCCCCTCCTTCTCTCTGTAGCTCTGAGTTTCAAGCAGATAAATAAACTTCAGTAAGAAGAAATGGGGATAATAATAGTCCCTCCTTCATGAAACTCATACCTGGCTCTAACTGTGTGGATTGCATAACAAGATGCCGGGCACAGAGAGACACCCTAGGAACATGAGCTGTTCTCATGATGCCTGGGGTTCCAGGGACTTGATTCTGTATCAGGTGCACACAGAGCTCTGAGCTTTCTTCTCCAACCTGCCCCTTGCTAATGAGAACGCTAACCTGGTCATTCCACAGCCGAGTGGTCACAGGACCTCTGACCTCCATGCTTTCCAGCTGGTGGGAGTCTTAGAATTCTGGCATGAGGTTTCTGACCCTTCCAGCGGTTTCTGTGGCTTAAAGCCCCCTTTTTTCCTTCCCTCACAGCTGATATATGATAAAACTGCGTGATACTCAGGGTGTGTTGCATGTGTACCCAGGGCTCTACCAGACACGAGTGGTGGCAGTGAGTACAGTGCAGCTGTGGCTATCACTCCTTTTGAGTCTTTTGGGGAGGAGGATATGGCTGTGGCCAACAGGGCTGGCTCCTCTCCCTGTAACCCTGGCCTGGATCTAGACCCAGAGAACAGCAGATAGTGGAGAAGAGGTGATAGAGCTGGGAGTAGGCGCCTTGGGGACCTTCAGGGACATTCTGCCGAGGAGAAAGAAGCCCCAGGTCACCCCGGTGTGTTGGTGGGTGCTGGAGTGACCTCTGTCACTTCATTGACTGTCATCTACTGCATGGAGCTTTTGGGTGGGGCAAATGGCAGGTATATGGACTGTGAGGCTGGAATGGCTGTGTCAGTGTTAGGTGAATAACACCTCACTGTGGGGATCGCAGAGAGCATGAATTCAGGCTTTTTTTTTTTATTGCTTGTGGGGGGGTGGCACTGTGGCAAACGGTATGAGGCAATTCCAGCATCCCATATAAGATGCTCATGCATGTCCTGGCTGCTTCACATCCAGTCCAGCTCCCTGCTGACAGACCTGGGAAAAGAGCTGGAAGGTCACACTGGAGACCTGGATGGAGCTCCTGGATCCTGACTTTGGACTGGCTCAGCTCTGTTCGTTGCAACCACTTAGGGGAATGAACCAGTGGATAGAAGATCTTCCTCTCTCTCGGTGATACTACCTTTCAAATAATATTTAAAAAGAAACAGAAAAAAAATTGTTCAGCATCGTTCCTAAGGCAGCCAATTTCTGCTTTATACTTGGGGTGACTTTTTTCCCCCCATGATGGCTGGGATTCAACCAACCACAGATTGGAAATCATTGAAAAAAAAAAAGACACATTGTGTCTGAGCTGAATATGTACTGACTGTCTCTTCTTGTCATTATCCCCTAAACAATACCGTGCCAGGCATTTGCATTGCATTAAGTATTCTAAGCTACCTGGAGAAGACTTAATGTATACAGGAGGAAGAGTGGGAATTGCATGCAAACACCACACCCTCTTACAGAAGGAACTTGAGCATGCATTGGTTTTACTGAGTGGTGCCGGTTGTATTGTGGAAAGGGCCCGTGGATGCCCAGGGGTGACTGCACCCTGCTTTGGGTGCTGCGTTCTCACCAGGGTTTCTGGGGCAAAGGACAGAGGGAGGCCTGCTGCCTGCAGGAGCGGGACTGCAGCTTCAGCAGTGCAGGTAGCCACAGGGGTGGGACAGTGAGGAGGTCGTCCTCGGGTCTGTTCATGCTGCGTGTTGGGTGCTCCGACACACTGGAGCTGTGCTCATCCTGCAGGGGTTGTTCTTCCCAGGGATGAGCCAGGTCTTCCAGGTGCACACCAACAAGTCCAAGCATGCACTCCTCCTCCATCTCTGCGGGAAGTGCGGGTGGTGGAGCTCATGTTCCAGGCCACCTGTGCTCACCACTCCAGGGCCGGGGACCCAGCCCCTGCACCTGCTGAAATGATTCGGACCAGCAAACCCCAAGTCTGTGCCCTTGCCCAGTCTGCTCCTTCCCTCTGCCTCCTGACATAATTAGGAATTTCTCCGTGTGCGGCCTGAGATGAGTGTTCTGCCTCTTGTTTCCAGGGATCTGCCGGCCAGCAGACACATCCTCCTTCCCAGGTCTGCCTGCGCCGCCTCTCCTGATCACAATGATCCCCGATCCCCAGTACCCTGAAGATGGTATGGTTATCGGCACAAAGCAAGCCTGGGAGGCCTGTCCCTGCCACAGCTGAGAAGTCCTGCCATCCTTATCCCAATTGCCCTTAATTACATCCTTGAGCCCACTCCTTTGTGATGTGGGAACAGCTCTGAGCAGCCAGCAGGGAGTGGCATCACTCCCTCCCTTTGACACTGGCCCAAATAATCACACCCCTTAACACACCCAGGTGAGGATGATGCACCCACAATCCTCACCTCCCAAAGGCTGATGCCAGGGACCTCGTTATCCCCCAAGGGGCAGGTGTTAAACCGCTGCCCAGGCATTGCTCTCCAGGGACCATTGCATCTGTACACTTGGCAGGGGAGATGGGGGGGGGGGGGAAGTTGGGCTGAAGATGACACAAACTGGAGTTCCTTCGACAGGCTGAAACTCTCTGCCAACCTGCTAACGAGTCTTCCTGAACCCTGCGTGGTGTTACCTCTAATTTTGCAGCCTGCTAAGATTTGAGTTCTGTGGACAGCCTCACATTTGGGTTGGAATTGCAGGCTGAATTGCTGCTCGCTCCTATTATTGTGCTGTCAGTCTTGCATTAGCACATTATAATATGGTACACTGCGTGCATCTGCTCCGTAAGTGTTATCACGGGGCCGCATTGTCAGTTGTAGAATCATTTTTGTCTTATATGATTGTTAAGCAATTATTTCATCTCGGGTGCCTTAAACTTTGATTACTGTATATTATTGATGGGGGAAAGCTATAAAAAGAGAGGGAGAAGCTCCACTTTCAGCTGATTTTGCCCATTCTTAGCTCCGGTGTTCATGCAGGTATCGATGAGGAAGGGGCAAGGGCCTCCAGGAAGGGATGGAGGATACGCACCATGACCACAGGGCTCAAGAGTCTGCAGGACTGGAGAACCACAGGACATACGCCCCTATGCTTGCCAAGGTGGCGGTTCTATCCGGCTGCTATATGTCAGATCACATGGACAAACAGCCATTCCCCTTACGCTCAACCCCTGTCCTGCTAACATACTCTGACAACACCACCAGGTTGCCCTCTGCCCCTATCCTTTGTACAGATACTGGATAATTCTTCCAATGTGGAGATGCCCTATATTGATGCCTACGAAGAAACTGGATAGAAACCTGTATTATGGTTCTCCCCTTCTGGGACATCTCCTTATTCCCCAAAATCAAGCTCTCCCATTCTCAGTTTACCATCAGGCCCAGGTGAAGTGGGATGTTACACTCATCCCTGCTAACCATCCTGGGGTGGCTACAGGGATAGGCACAAGAGTAGCATTTATCTCATACAGTACAAACGAGATACAAACATCAGCACAGACCATGCATGATGGATTAGGCCATGTAGCTGACACTGTTCTAAATCCGCAAGATCAGTTAGAGCCGCTAGTTGAAGTTGTCTTACAAAACCACAGGGGCTTAGACCTGACTGCAGAGAAGGAAGGAGAACAGTGCTGTTTTTACACCAAGGAATCAAGCACTGAGAGATGGGATGGCAGAGACAGCAGGGGGTTGATCCCCACAGGGCTGGGATCTTTCCTTTCATCTCACTTCTGTAACAAAAATACCTGAGACCAGGTAGACTTCATGGAAGGCAGGATAATGTGACTCACAGTTCCAGAAACTGGACAACTAAGGGCATGGAGTAAGCACCTACTCAGCATCTCTGGAGGCTCACTCCCACACCATCACAGGAGCCTCTTTTAGTTCTGACTGCTTCCCTAAAGCGCCATCTCCAGATCTACAAGCATCTGGATTTGGGGATTAAGATCCCCACCCCTGAACCTGGTTGGTAAGACTTACATAGAAACCCCAGCACCCCTCAAGTCCTCACTCCTCCAGGCAGGCCAGCCAAGTTAGCGCCCTCAAGCTCCATGCACCTGTGTCATGAAGGCTTAGAGGCTCAGAGCTCACCGGTGTGCACCCTCTCCCCGCCCTGTGGCTCTTCTGTTCCATCCCAAGCCCAGGCCATGCATGAGCCTCCTGGAATCCCACAGCCCTGCCCCTACCCACATCCCGGCTCACTGTCAGACACATCTCTCAACCTTGAACCTGACTTATTTGGACTTGAGTTTGCAGAGCTGTAAGGCAGGGGTCAGACTTCCTGTGACACAGGCTATCAAAATCATGTCTTCTTGGAGGAGGAAGGTGGGGGTAAAAGAGGGTCCCTATGGGAGAGAAGCAACAAGAGGCAGATGTTGGGCCAATCGACATCCCCTTCCCTGCCCTGGCACACACCCAGGAATAGCAGAGGGGGCTGAAGTGGAAAGATGGGCTCTGGGGTGACACCCCATCCTCCACCATGAGTATGGGATATGTTCCTGCTGCTGCCTTTCTGCTTGAGGCCCTGGGGAGCTTGGAGTTTAGGGAGATGGAAAGTGGGAGAGAAAATTAGAGGCAAGAGAAGCCTAAGGAAGTCGTCAAAACATAGCCAGGTGAACAGAACCCTGGAAAAGGGGAGGTAAAAAAGCGATGCCGTAAAATTACAGCTTAAAAGCCTCGTTTTGGGCAAATTGCTTTTTAACAAGCAGACAAGCTCTATCAATAGCATCTACCGTATGTTTTTATAAAGTGTAGAAATATGTTTTTAAAAGGCCAGTAAATAAAGTTCCTATCGATTTGAACTCAAGTGTAATCTGTTTTTCTGTCTGCCACCAACATTGGTAATAAAGCAGAATCATGTAATACGGTATTTCAGCTAATGTTACTATACATCACTGCGGGGCCACCCTGTTCCGTGGCGATCTATCATTTTCTATCAGTATTGCTTAGCTGCAGAATTTATAAACTTGCTCCAAATTGATGCAATGTTCAATTTTCTTTTCCAATTTATTTTTGGTTGAGCCAAGCAATATTGAGGGCTATGAGTGAGCTTCTGAGTACTTCCAGATGTTACCTGGAAGATCTCACACTCCTTGAGAGCAGCAGGAAGATACACAGTGCACTCGCCTCCCCAACAGGGTCCTGGCAGCACCTGGGCACCGGAAGCCGGCAGCACGGGTGCCCCTGGGCATCCTTGGCTGACTGTTGCAGGGCGAGAGGATACTTGGCAGACTCCGACTTACAGGGGCTGGAGGAGGCCTGGCATGAAACATGTATAATGAGTGGCCAGGGGGTGGACAAAGCTGCCGGTCCACAGCTCTCACTGAAATGATAACATGTTTGCCTGGGAGTGTCCTGATCCAGTGCAGCAGCCGCTATCCCCAGAGAGACAGGGTCTTACTGCAGGATGAACACTCCTCATCGGCCAATCGGGAATCCCAAATGCTCTGAAGTCCTGAACTTTCAGAGCACCGAGGCCGTACCACCTGTGGAAGACCCCACGCCTGACCCCCCTGTGGTGAGATGCAGTCACAGCCCAGGTGCAGTAAGACGAGTGGATAAACTGACCTAAGGCCGTGTGTGAAAGGTGAGGAAGCATTAAGTGTGCTTTGTCTTCACCCCCAACATTGCTCACTACGCATATGCAAGTATCTCCAAATCCAAAAGAAAATTCAAAATTCCAACCACTTCTGGTCCCAAGTCACTGGACAGTAACTGCCTGGTATGGTATTCCACACAGGGTGGTGGGCCTAATTGGCTATCGTGGATTTAAATCCTGACTACCGCGCCATGGCAAGCACGTTTTGTGCCATGCAGATTACTCTGCCTCCCTGATTCTCAGCTTCCTCACTAGTAACCTGGTAATAACAGGTTTTTTTTTTCCCTCAAAATCTCCCTGATTTACGAAAAAGGATAAAATCTGGAATTGTGGCACAGCAGGTTAAGCCATAACCTGAGATGCTGGCATCCCATATCAGTCGGTACCAGTTTAAGCCCTGGCAGCTCCACTTCCAACACAGCTTCCTGCTAATGTAGCTGGGAAAGCAACGGAAGATGGTCCAAGTGCTTGGGCTCCTGCTGTCCACATGGAACACCTAGAGGAAGTTCCAGATTTCTGGCTTTGGCTGTTTGGAAAACAAATGACCCTTTGGGGGGAGTTGTGGCCATCCAGGGAGTGAGCCTGCAGGTGCAAGATCTCTGTGAAGCTCTACCTTTTAAATAAATAAACGTTTAAACAGAAACAAACACAGCAAAAATAGACAAGGGGCCTTCCTAAGGTTATGGAAAAATGAAATTAAAATATCAGTGTATTTTGGTGCAAGAAGATATTGAAATCTATGTATAGCTTTTTTCACAGTGGACATTTTCATCATGTTTTAAAGACTTATTATAGTGCATGGATTTCAAGATTTCTTTGCACCCCAAAAAACTTATCTTTCAACTATTTTCCATGAACTCTTTGAATTCCTCTTGAGTAAAGAGTTTGGCTGGGGCAGGCATTTAGCCTCATGACTGAAACATAACCAGGAGACCCATGCCCCGTATCGGAGGGCTTGGGCGGCACCCTGGGCTTCAGCTCCTGACGGCAGCTTTCTGCTTCTAAGGGGTCTGGGAGGCACCGGTGACAGCTCAACTGGCTGTGTTCCTGACACTGGGGAGGGAGACTTGGACTGCATTCCCAGATCATGACTGTGGTCTGGCCCGGCCACAGTGGGCTTGTGGAGAATTAATCAGCAGGTGAGAACTCTCTGTCGATGTTTGTATCAGTTCCCTTCATATTACTCAGCCTGTACTTGACAAATGAATGAATTGGTGAATGAGTGCCTAGAAGGTGGCCCACACTCGACCACACAGCAGGAAGAAGCCAGGGTGGAAGGGGAGTGGGGGAGGATGCAGCCTGCTCCTGCTCCATGGCGTCTCTCACACCCTCACCGCTCTCCAGTGGATTCCAAAAAGCACACAGATAGATCTTCCATCTGCTGGCTCACTCCCCAAATGGTTGCAAAGGCCAGAGCTGAGCCAATCCAAAGCCAGGAGTTAGGAGCTTCTTCAGGGACTCCCATATGGGTGCAGGGCCCAAGGACTTCAGCCAGCTTCTGCTACTTTCCCAAGCCATTAGCAGGGAGCTGGATCAGAAGCAGAGCATCCAGGACTTGAACTGGGGCCTACATGGGGTGCTGGTACTATAGGCTGAGGCTTAGCCTCCTATGCCGTGGTGCCGGCCCTCAGAATTCCTTCTTTTAAAGACTGCGTATTGTATTCTGTAGAGAAATCCCACTCTCCTTAGCTCCTCATCTGTAGATGGACACTTGGAGTTGCTTTGTGTTGACACACAACTCTGCGGCTGTTGTGGATGATGCTGTGATGAACGTAGGTGTAAGGGTCCCTCTGAGAGTCTGCCTTCAGTTCCTTTGGGGTCTATATCTGGAGGTAGACTTCCTGGCTGGTGTGGCAGTTCTGCTTTGCACGCTTTGAGGAGTTCCCAGGCTGCTGCCTACAGAGCGGCACCCATTCACGCTTCCACGCATGCGCACGTCCCAGTTCATCTACATCCTTGCCAACATGTGTAAACTTTCGTATTTAGTCAATTGTTCTTTTTCTGTAATGTAGATGGTATCCTTTTGTAGCTCTGATTTGCATTCCTCTGATGATTAGTGACTAATATTGAACGTCTTTTCCCGTGCCCCTGGCCACGTGGATATTCTCTTCAGAGAGCTATTAATTCTAGTCCTCTGCCCATCCGAAAAAAGTAGCACTGTTTGTTATCTGCTGTGATGAAACAGATCCTTACATGTGCCGCCTATTAATTCCTTCTCAGAGAGTTGATTTCTAATATCCCCCCCTCCCCAGATGCTGCCTTTTCACTCTGCTGGTTTATTCTTTGAAGCACTGAATTTTTTTTTTTTCATTTTGTACCTCTCCCCCCTCTGCCTTTCATCATCTATGCTTTTGGTATCATAGCCAGGAAACCACTGCCAAACCCAATGTCATGAAGTATTTATCCAATGTTTTCTTCAAAGAATTTTTGCAGTTTCAGCTCTTTTCTTTGGTCTTCGATCCACTTATATTTTGGTCTTTGAGTTAACTTGTGTATGAAGTCTGAGCTCAAGGTCAGAAGGTTATGGTTTAATACAATTTTTATCCCATGCTATCCCTTACTATCACCGTGACTGTAGCAAACAAAATATCGCTCTAAAATGCCAACACGTGGGGACACTGTGCCAAAGAGTGGCACGGACACTGGCAAGAGTAAAACATGCACGTGGCTCCTGCGTTAAGTGATACATTTTGTAAATGCTTTTTTTTTTTTTTTTCTCCATTCAGGAAGGCTTTCTGCTGGGTGATTTTCATTATGGCTGGGACCTGGCACAGGCCGCTCACCTCCTTGAGTCTCAGGTTCCCGATAAACTGAAGATAACGTCGTCCCAATCTCCTAGGACACTGGTAATAAGCTGGGATTCCCTTCATTGTTTCAGGGTTCTGTTCGCCTGAGCTGGGGTACTTAGCATCAACCACCACCAAACACTACTCACTGGTACACACTAAAGCTAGTGCTGGAGTTTACCTGGCAGGGCTAGATCAGGGGACAGGTAATGTTAGCCTGGACCTGACATGTTAGGCATGGGCTCACTCCTGTGGAACTGCCGTCTCCACTGGTACGTGGCAGATCTGTGGCTGGAAACAGGCCTGGTTGGGGAGCTATGGGGACACCCCAGGTGGGTTGGGTTCCCGCTGGTCAGAATAGGGGCAGCAGTCCGGGCTGACCATAACTGCAGTCTCCCTTGGCATGGATGTGGACTGGGTCTGGGGAGCACCAGACTGGGCTAGATTCTAGCACCCACTGGTACTCGTTGAGAGCCAGGGTGGGTGTAGAACAGGCTGGGCTAGGTCTCAGCTCCCACTGAACCACATGAGAGCTATATGTCTGGGTATGGAACCAGGTGTGGCTGGGTTGTAACACCAAACAGTAAGAACCAGAATGGGTGTGAGCTGGTTGGGCAAGGACACTGTTCCTGCCAGGACAAGAGGTAGACAAAGTCAGCCTGGGCCAAGGACTCACCAGTGTGCACAAGATCTGCCACTGGGAGGAGACCTGATAGAGGACTTGGGGAACTCCTCTGTCAGGATGCAGTCCTTGCTGGTGAGTGCAAGAACCAAAGCAAGGAGCAGCCATGATCAGACCAGGTTAGTATCTGTAGGCATGCATGTGGGTGAGGTCTGGGAGTAGGCCAGCCTGGATCAGTTCATAACATCCACTGGCTAATCTGAGAACCAACACGGGGTGCAGGAGAGGCTGGATCAGGCTGCAACACCAGCCAGTTCACATTAGGGCTGAGACTGGGGGCTAGCTGGGCTGGACTGGGTTGGCTCATCTGGGCTAGGCTGCAACACCCACCAGCTGAACTCGGGCACAGACTAGACCGGGCCAAATTACAGCACCGACTTGCAAATACCGAGGTGAGGCAGACCAGGCCAGACTGGACCACAGCATCCACCAATACATGTGAGACCCTAGGAGAGGGGTGTGTGCCTGGCAAGTGGGCAGTGCAGGCTCCCCTGCTGGGCCACTGCCCCCATTGGTGAGCGTGAGAACTGGGCCTGGGACAGACCAGTCAAGGCTACAACACCAGTTGGCCTGCTAATGAACTAGGTTAGGGGGAGGGCCCAGACTGGTTGGGCAAATTCTTTCAAACTAGACTGTGGAACCACCTGGAGAGCGCAAGATCTGGAATTAGGAGCAGGCCCAGTAGAGAAATTGTGGGCACCTCTCTGATGGACTGCATTAGAGTCCTTGGGCCCATCTGCATAGTGGGTGCCAAGGCCATGAGCCCCGGTAACAGGGGGCCTGGTGTGGCTTGGGTCACCAGGGCTGGATCCTTGGATCTTCCTGAGTGGTGAGTGCTGGGTCTGTGAGTCCTGGATGCGGGCAGTCTGGCAGGGCCTGGGTTGGGCGTCCTGGGGTGCCAGTGGCACCAGGGGAAGCGCACTGGCTGCCCAGTGGCACGCTTGTGGGGATTTGTGTGTGGGCTTGCAGGGGTCAGGGGAGCACAGATAGGTGCATGTGTTGTGTCCAGGATTGGTGGTCTGACTGTGGAGTATATATGTCAGAAATGGACCACTTCATTGGAAAAGATGGAGCAGTGGATGGCTGACCCAGATGCACATGGAGGATGTGGCAGCCCACTGGGACCTGTGGAGGATGTCTGGTACCATAGCAGAGGAAGGAGGACAGGACAAATTGGACAACTACCCCAGTCAAACAATAACAGCAAATATCTGGGCAAATGGAGACTCTAAGGTCACCCAATAGACATTGGAAAGGTTTCCTCATCCTTGGATCGGAGAGATCGACAACATTTCAGAACTATTGAAACCACCTGGGCAGAACCCTCGGAGCAGGCACACATTGAGGACCTTGAGGAGGCTGTACCCCATCCCCGGGTGCTGTGGCAGTTGGGAGGCTGGGTGTGGCTTCTCCCCTTACCTCCCTCCTTCCCGGAGATATAGGAAGAAGAAATAGAAAATTTGGAAACAATGGTCACACCCACTTTTCCCTAACCCTCTATCCTTCCCACTCTGATCAACTATATCAACTTGAGCAAAAATAAAAATAGAAAATCTTAAGGAAAAAAGAACTCAGCCCTGTCTTGCCTAAGCCTCACAAGCTCTTCTGACTATATTCTGTGCCACATGCCTATTCCCCTCCTCTTAAAACCTACGCAAAAATGCATCTTACAGGTGCCACAGGCCCAGATGCTAAAACTCAAGACATTAGACTCATCCTGCTTTTCAAGCCATTAGCTCTTAGGTTAGACATGATTCTGAGATGCTAGGCTATCAGGTTCCGATCCCACCACAGGTCAGAGGGACCCTAGGTATGTTAAAGAAGCTGACAGAGATCTCCCACGGACAGGCTCACTCCCCCGAATGCCTACAGTGGCTGGAACTTGGCCAGGCTGGAGCCGGATACCAGGAACTCCGTCCCAGTCTCCCACATGGGGGGTGGGAACCCAACCACTCGAATTATCACCAGCTGCTTCCTAAGATGCAAGTTGGTAGGAAGGTGAAACCAGGAGTGTAACAGGGACTTGAACCAAGGCACTCCCGTAGAGGTCACGGGCATCTTGAGTATGTCTTAACCGCTGTGCCAAATGCCTGACCCAACATGATATCATCTTTGACAGCAGTAAGATGTGACAGATGACTGGAGGAAAAATGATTGTTGAAACATAATTTTAACATTCTTGTGTGATTTTGGGTAGGAAGTAAAGAGCCCTGTGAATTTCCTCAATCCCTTAAGATATGGTTGCAAAGGCTCTAAGAAGATGTCTGCCTCCCTTAAGAACATAAAATAAAATGTGCATTTCCCCACACAGGCCTGACTCCAAGAGAACCAACTCTCACCCAGGGTAGGGCAGAGTGTGAGGATGAACTCAGCTCCAGCCGTTGTGGTCTCTCGGGGTGACCTGCCCTGGGCCTTGGTCCCTGCCCTCCCTTTAGAGTGAGGACAAGTCTCAGATGTGGCTCTTGGATTTCATCCTCAGCATCACAAGGAGGAATGGATGCGGCACCTGCTGCCTCAAGACCTGAAGGCAGCAGAAGGAAAGCTGGGAGAGAGAAGCACCGGGAGCCACGTGACGGGATGTAAGCATCACTGTACATTTCTCACGGACGTAGTGACCAAGCTGCGTGCCAGCCCCGAGCCTGGCCCAGGGCGTTCGGTGGAGACATGCCCTAACCCTAACTCTCTGCCACCCTACTCTACCTACTCCTGCAGGTAGAATGTCTTTTCTCCATCTGTTCCTTCCTCTTCCTTCTCCTCTAAAAAAAATCTATTTATTTATTTTGAAAGTCAGAGAGACTGGGAGAGACAGAGAGCTTTTCCATCTGCTGGTTCATCGTCCACATAGTTGTAACTGATAGGGCTGGGCCAGGCCGAAGCCAGGAACCAACAAGGAGCTTCTTTCAGGTCTCCACATGGGTGCAGGAGTCCAAGTTCTTGGGCCATCCTCTACTGCTTTTCCATGTGCATTAGCAGGTAGCTGGACTGGACGCAGAGCAGCTGGACCATGAACTGGTGCCTATACAGGATGCCAGTGCCACAGGTGTCAACTTTGTCTGCCACGCCATAACGCTTGCCCCTGTTTTCAGCTTCTGAACTCCATCTGGTGCCCATGTGGGATGCCAGCACTGTGGGACTGAGGTCATTGTGAATATGATCCATCTGCTATCTTGCTTGTCCAGTACAACCATCATAGCCCTCGAAGTTTTAATGCCCTGTCCTGGCTGGTTGGCAGCTGTGGGCAACCTCCCTACAGGGGCACCTGACCACGGGAGCCCAGACTGAACCTAGTGGGAGTGCTTCCTCTGAGTCCAGGAAGAGCCCAACTGACGACCCCTGCTATCCAGTGCCGTGGACATGGAGTCACTTGACCACGTGTTCAAGCCTGTTTTTTAGGTTCTGCTTAAGAGGCAAGATCACACACAGCTTGTCCATTTTAGAAAGACTGCCACAGGAAGAGATGAAAATGAAAGGTTTGTGTCTAGAGATGAGCAAAGTTCTGTGATCTGAAGACGGGCTCAGGAAGGACTGCTCACTCCAGGCATGGCATCATGGTACTGCCCTTTAAAGAAAAGTGTTAGCTCTTAACTCCGGACCCTGTAGCCTCTCCCTGAGGGAGCACACCACGTTTCCTGCATGCCCTGCAGCCTGACTGTGGAGGACAGTGTCCCCGTGAGCACACAGGAGCTTGGCGAGGCTGTCACCAACCTGTGTATCCAATCCTTGTTAGTTCAGGGTAGAGCCCTCCCCTGCTCAACCTGGATGACATGGGCTCTAACTGCAGTTCGATCTCCAGCTTTGGGCCTCCAGTGAGTGTTGGGCTCTGATCTCAGCTCAGGGGTGAGGCAGCTGAGCCCTGCACCCTGCCTTCAATAACCTTGCACTGTGCACTCCCTCTCATTCTGATGGCCCCTGCTACTCCCAAGGGGGCAGAATGCCTCTAGGAGCTTGAAACTCGAGAGCAGGGTTTGCTAGTTGAGAGTCAGCCATGAGGCTATGCTTAAACACACCAGATCCAGGGTAGGTGTTGTAGGTAGCAGTTAAAAACATTGCTTGGGATGCCTGAGTCCCAAGTCGGGATGCCTGGATTTGAACCTCAGCTCTGCTGCTGAGTCTAGATTCTTGTTAAGATTCCTGCCATCCTGAGAGGTGGCAGGCAATGGCTCAAGTGCTCGTGTCCCTGTCACTCAAGTGGGAGACAGGATGGAGCTCCCAGCTCCTGGCTTCAGCCTAGTACCGCCGTTGTAGTAATTTATTTATTTTTACTTTTTCATTTTATTTTATTGGAAAGGCAGACATGCAGAGAAAAGGAAATACAAAGAGAAAAGTCTCTGTCTGCTGGTTCACTCCCCAAGCGGCTGCAATAGCTGGAGCTGAGCCAATCTGAAGCCAGGAGCCAGGAGCTTCTTCCAGGTCCCCACACTGGTGAAGGGTTCCAAGGCTTCAGACTGTCCTCGACTACTTTCCCAGGCCATAAGCAGGGAGCTGGATGGGAAGTGGAACAGCTGGGATATGAACCGGTGCCCATATGGGATCCCAGCGGATTCAAGGTAAGGATTTAGCCACTAGGCTATTGTGCTGGGCTTGCAAGAATTTTTTTTTTTTAATTTGAAAAGGGGAGTCACAGAGAAAGGAGAAACTGAAAGAGATCTTCCATCCACGAATTCCCTCCCCAAATGGCTGCCACAGCCAAAACTGGGCCAGTCTGAAGCCAGCAGCTTCTTCTGGATCTCCCGCATGGCTGTAGGGCCCAATGGCTTGAGCCTGTTCTGATGCTTTCCGAGGTTCATTAGCAGAGAGCAGGATTGGAAGTGGGATAGCCGGGACCCGTACTGACGTGCAGATGGATGCTAGCGCCACAGGCGGAGGCTCAGCCTGATACACCAGGGCGCCCGCCTCTGTTGCAAGAATTTGAGGAGTAAACCAGAGGACAGGAGATCTCTCTCCCTCTCTCTACAGACACGTGCACACTCTGTATCTCTGCGCCTCTCACATAAATAACTCAATCATTTAACCGAAAGCACACAAATTTGGGAGCCAGACGGCCAGCCTTTCCAGCCCTGGCTTCACCACCCATTGGCTTGTGAGAGCGTGGACAAGTTGAGTCCTCAACAGGGGAGCGGAGAGCGATGACAGTGACAGCACATGGGCTAATCCTCCTCCGGTGCCGAGAGCAGTGTCTGGCACATGCCAGTGTGTGTGCTAAATAAAACAAGATCCTCGGGCAAAGGCAGCGCACGAGAGGGAAGCCGAGGCGTTTCCAAGAAACGTGGCTGAAGCTCAGCCGCCTGGCCCCTCATCCCTAACTCCTCGTGCGGGAGGCAGCTGCCGATTCCTGAATGGGGCTGCAGGGGAGGAGGCGCACGAAGGGTTAAACACACCCCCCCCACCCCTAAGTACACAGAAAAACAAGTTCCATCTGGTCCCCCGGGGACAAAAAGCAGACAGCCTGCAAAGCCCCCCGCCCGGGCTCCTGCTCAAAGGACACATTGCTTTTTAAAATTCCAACTTGTGGCTGCCTCGATCTATAAATCAACCCGTTCTCCACACCCTGGAGCTCAGAGCAGGATTTGCAAATGGCAGCGAGAGGTGCTCGCTGGGCTCGTGTTCTGAGAACAGGCGTGGGAACATGGGAACGCAAAAGGTGCCTGGGCTGCCCTCACCTGGAGCCTGGCCTCCAGTGGCCTCAGATTCCAAGAGGGTGTCCCCTGGGACATGCCTTTTGGGCAGGTGCAGCTGTCCTGGGGCCCACGGGGAGGACTTGGGGTACCAGTCAGTCAGACATCCGTTCTGATGCCTACAGTGACCTGTCCCTGTGTTTGTGCACACACACACACACACACACACACACACACACACACTCTCTCTCTCTCTCACGGACAAAGCCACCTGCCCCACCTCCCAGCACTGCTGCTGATACTGTCATTAGATGCAGGCTGAGACCTTGACACGCAGTGGAGGGGGCGGGGGGGAGCCCCATTCAGAGACAGAAACAGGGGTGCAGCTCGTGTCCAGGGATCTGAAGCATGATCAAAGGCAGAGCGCGTGGGGAGGGCGTCCTGGGTCGGATTCCTTGACCACGCCTGGGCCAGGCTGAATCCAGTACGAGCATTCGCTCCACATAGCAGCAAAGTAATTCACAAAAAGTTGGGCAATTCAAAGTTACGGTTTCCACAGCAACAAGCACTCAGACCATTTGGGTAGTTACAGCCTTTTCCTCTCAGCGCTCACTCCTCCCACCCCCCCTTCAATAGCATTTTCCCCCTTATTATTAAAGCAATACGCATTCATTGGCAAACGTATAGAAATGAAAGGCAAGGACAAAGGAGAAAATAAAAACCGTCCTGCCTTCCCACCCCTCAAGGTGATCCGATGCTAACGTTTCGATAGATTCTCCGCTTGGCTAGCTTTCCATTTTTGCATGCATAAAAAGATATCATTTCCAAAAACGAGAACTACAGTTTTATCATTTGGTTTCCTTCATTCACAAATACACTGTGAGACTTTCTGCTTGCTTTAAGCAGTCGTTGACAATGCGATTTTTTTTAATAGCCGTGTGTGGCACTTCTTCATATGGATGGGGTGCGTGGAGTATTTAGATGATTTTCTCTTTCCCTCCCCGCCACTCTGCTACTTTTAATAAAGGGACAATAAGCATTCTTTCGTACAAATGTTTGTGTATGCCTCTGATGAAGTCGTCAAGTTAAGATAAATGCCCAGGAGTGAGACGACAGTTGGGACACGGTGGACACGTGGCTCCACATCAGCCCGGCTCGCTCTATGCCTGTGCAGCTGCAAGGTGCATTCTCCTGTGCAGCGAGAACGCTCCGGATCGCACAGCCACCTGCCTCCCAGGGCCAGGATCCCAGCTCCAGCACCGGCGGCTGCTCGGCTTTCAGCCCAGCTCCCTGCTAATGTGCCTGCGAAGGCGGAGGAGGGTGGCCCAACTGCTTGTGGGAGACTGAGATGGAGTGCCAGGCTCCAGGCGTCTGCCTGACCTGCCCATGGCTGTTGTAGCCATCTAGAGAGTGAACCAGGGCATGGAAGATGTCTCCTCTCTCTCTTTTTTTCTCTCTCTCTCTCCTGTGTGTGTGTGTGTGTGTGTGTGTGTGTGTTTTCCTATCTCTCTCACTCTGCATTTCAAACACATTAATCTCAAAGTTAAAAATGGGAATACAAAATGCCATTTGGTGGGCCTTATATAAAGACTGTACCATTTTTTTAAAATTACATGCCTTGCACAGGCATGGTGGTGTGGTGGCTGAGCTGCTCCCTGTGGTGCCACCAGCCCATATGGGTGCTTCCTACGGGGCACACACCCTTTCTCTCCAGCTCAGAGGGGCCCTTGGTAGGTTAGCAACTCACAGGTCTCTGTTGCATGCATGGCTTGGTTTGTCATCAGATTCGACTTCTGTTTCTGGCACCCTTTTTCCCCCAAGGACACAGGTTTGAAATAGGGTTCTAGCACACACCTGCTCTTACGCTTTCTGATTCTGTTGTCTGGTTTCCACGCCTCAGATCACTGTGGGCATGTTGCGGCTCTGTGGGTTTGATTTGCCATGGAGTGCTCTCGGCCACTTGGGTTTCCTGCGGCAGGAGCCCGCCTGGCCGGTAGGAACTGACTGTGAAGGAGGCATAGAGACCTCACCTGCCCCCTGGTGGGGGAAGAGAGGGAGGATTCGACACTGGAAGAGGCACGCAGGAAGCGCTAAATGGATGGAGAGCTGGCAAGCAGCTGCAGTCATAGCTCATTAGAAATCAAGGGCTCTGGGCCCAGTGTGGTAACCTAGTGGCTAAAGCCCTTGCCTTGCATGCACTAGGATCCCATATGGGCACCAGTTCATGTCCCAGAGGCCCTGCTTCCCATCCAGCTCCCTGCTTGTGGCCTGAGAAAGCAGTCAAGGATGGCCCAAAGCCTTGGAACCTTGTACCCGTGCAGGAGACCCAGAAGAAGCTCCTGGCTCCTGGCATCAGATCGGATTGTCTCAGCTCTAACTACTACGGCCACTTGGGGGGAGTGACCGGAACCAGTGGATGGAAGATCTTCCCTTCTGTCTCTCTTCCTCTCAGTATATCTTACTTTCCAATAAAAATAAATCTATTTTTTTAAGAAATCAAGGGCTCCAAAACTGAGAAGAACCTAAACCATGTGTGTGTGTGTGTGTGTGTGTGTGTGTCTGTCTGTCTGCAAGAAGAGCTACAGGTGTTTTAGCTGGCATTGCTGGTCACCACACTCCAGGTTTTCAGAGATGATGGGATGGAGAGGAACTGGGGGTGAGGGGGCTTCTGTTGCCCAGGTACGTGGGCCTGATCATCACTCTAACTCTACACCACGGGTCCGTCCTACCAGAAAATACCAGGCAGAACATCGGTTGTCTTGGCCACCACCCAGGAAGAGGATGCTGTGTCTGGCCCTGTGTGCCTTCGCTGTCTTCCCGGTCACGGTTTCAATCCAGCTCTGAGACTTCTCATTTGGCTGCTAGGCCAGCTCTCCCAGGCCGGCCTGGCACCTACCAAGAGGCCAAGGCTGCATTCATGCATCTGCTTGCCTGCCAAGTGCCCACTGCCTGCATGGTCTGCTGCCCACCTTGTAGACCGGGCATCTTCAGCCATTTCACCCTCCCCTTCTTCCCTGACTCCTAAAAACACTCATCAAGCTTTTGGATCCTGCGAGCATGAACAATTGCCTTGCCTCCACTGTCCCGTGTCTAGGCTCCCGTGGTCATCCGGGTGGGCTTAGGTCATCCATCGCCGTCACCACCTACTACTGAATGCTTCTGGGGCCAAGAACTCCAGTGACTTTTCATCTCACCATGTTCATTTGACAAACATTTGTTATGTGCCTGCCACGTGGCTGAGATGCCCTCCCTGCCCCCTGCCTCCAGTTTGGAATGCACCAAAGTCCAAACCCAAGGGAGGCTCCTGCCCCTGCTGGAGCTCCTGAGGGGACAGACGGTACACACACAGTCAGAGCTGTGCTTCTGCGGGCCTCCTGGAGCAGGTGAGCTGGAAGTGGACCTGAAGAGCAGACACGAGGAAGTCTGGAACCCAGTGGGCAAGGCAGGGAGTAAGACCAGAGAGGTGACGAGCAGTCAGCCCCTGGGCGATTAGGACAGGTGGAAATGACGTGGAGTTAGGTAGGCATCTAGTTCAGGGTCACGGTATTGGAAGTTACACTTCCCCTGACTGTGTAAACCCTGCTGCCCATCAGGGAGTCAAAAGACACTCACCCACCGTTACCTGGGATCTGAGGGTGTTGGTGGTGGTATTGTGTAACCACTTCCCTTTCAAAGCCCTTAGAAGCCCAGGCCGAGGAGGGGTTGGTTGTCTTGGTCTCTGACAACCTCGCTGGTTCTCTACAAAGGGACTTGGAGAACTGAAGGAAGCCAATTGTCTTACCCTTTCCCTTCCTGGCCCACTCTGCCTGAACATGGTCTGTGAACCTTACCACTTCCTGAATGAACTTTACCGCTTTCTTAAGCTGTGTCAGGGCCTGAGCTTAAAATTCTTGTTAAGTAAGAGGCAAGAACCTAGGCACGAAAGGTATTAGACCCAAACCTGGACCCCAGCGAAAGGACTGGGGGCAGGAGTGTGAAAGGATCGCACCTGCAGATTGCAAGCTACCCTGACTGCCGGGTGTCTGGGGGCGGGGGGGAGAGGCCAGGTAGTAGGCTGTCGTGCTAATCCGGGTCGCAGGTGGTGGCCCTGGCCCTGTGTGGCAGCAGCTTCTGGATGTGTGTCCCTAGTGTGTGACTTCCTGGATGGCGCCCGGGTGTCCCTCTGTGCGGCTGGAAGCTGGGTCTGCTCTTCCTCAGGAGATGGGAGTCAGGGGAGCTACAGGACACGGGAGCAGGTATGCGGGTGCTGCGCAGATACTGAAAGTTACGACTGGTATGAAACGCACCCCCCTCCAACACACACAGACACACACGCACACACACACGAGAGAGAGAGAGAGAGAGAGAGAGAGAGAGAGAGAGAGAGAGACGATGGATGAGCAAAGGAGCCTAAGAAGTTAGGAACAAGAAGTTAGAACTTGGGGGGTGGGGAGGGGGTGGCTCCTGGAAGCCAAGACGAAAGAAATTTGCGTCTGAGAGCCGCAAGTGCCCTGCACACCTAGGCCTGAAGAGGGGACCCCTGGCTCTTGCCAAGTAGCCGGGCACTCCACCTGCTTGAAAAGGAGGGAAGCACGGAAGGAACCGAGGTCGGGACCCTGCCCAGGCAGCTCCAGGCAGCAGCGCTTGGATTTCAACTCCAGGTGGCCGCTTGGCAGACATGCCCCCTCTGGCGGGCAAGTCGAGCAAGGCCGCTCCAGGAGGGCACTGTCAGCACCCCAGGGTGGGCTCTGGAAGGCATTCCCCGTGCCAGCCTCAAGCCGCCGGTGCCTCCTTGGCTGCCAACTCATTAGCGGGCACAGGGAGTTGGTGGTGCCTGCCCTATAGCCTCGCGCTCCAGGCTGCGTGCATTTCCACAAGCAGCAAGGAGAGAGAGAGAGAGAGAGAGAGAGAGAGAGAAGGCCTCCGTCTGGCCCAAATCGGGGACCTTCTGATTCTGCCATCACCCACAGGTCTCCGCCACCTTTACAAAGCCTTCCTGCACTCAGGGTCAAGACCACAGGGCTGGCTCTCCGGGAGGTGTGGAGGGGGCAGGCTGATGGTCACGTGTCTCCCCCTGGTGTCAGCTGTTCTCATTGCAGCCTGGGGAGCTGGGAAATGGTGGTTTCCAAATTGCCCTCCTGCCTGCAGTTATGCGTGGCAGGTGGACTTGGGGTTCCAGGCCTTCAGAAGTGGTTCTACCTTCCCGGCATAGTGGGAAAAATGGTTTCTCCTCACTCCGCCTGGGGTCCCTAGAGCATGTGCCACTCATTCACTCACTTGCTGGAAGTTCTTTAACGCCAGCAGACTCAGGGTTATTCAGAAGGGGCTGCAGCTATAAGAAACATGATCCACTCCCACCCAAGACAGAAGCAAAACAAACGACGCCCCTCTGTTTAGAGGCCAGGGGACATTTAACATGCTCAGAAAAAGGAAAGAGAAGGTGAGCCAGGGATGACCTGGGGCTGGTGTCGGGGGCAGCCCAGAAGTCCACGCGCAGGAAGGGTGTGGGCGGGGGCAGAGGTCAAGGTGTGGAGGAGGGACCATCCTTGGTGATCATGCAGGTGCCATCCCATGCCCACAGCACCCCTCCTGCCAGGGCCTTGGGACTTGCTGGGGTCTGGGTTGGGAGGTCTTTCTAGGCATACGTGGCAATAGTGACTTGGGTGACACTGCTGTTGCTATCGCAGCAGCCAGGTGCTGACCCCAGCCAGGACTCCAACACTTCTCTTTCCCCCATCAGACCCTACGCCTCCCTTCTCCTGGTCACCACACAGCCAGCCTGTCCCTCCCACCTTCATCCATCTCTCTCTCTCTCTCCCTCTCTCTCTCTCCAAGGAGGCCCCAGCCACTCCATCCCTAGCAACAGCCATCTGACATCCCATGGACAGTGCCTGCCCTACTGGAGTCCTGCCTGAAAGCTCTTTGCTGGGAACGTGCCGGCAAAGGCCAAGGGTGTCAGAGCTGGGGCGACCTGGGGCTGTGGTTTCCTCACTCTGCATCTGGCCCGACTGGTTCCCTCCACGGTCACTGCCCTTGGCTTTGCCACCACACATCCTGCCCCCTCTTGCTGAGAACTGGCACCTTGATGCTTCTCTGTCACCCTCTTCTGTTCTTGGTCCCTGTGGATTCAACAGGATTGCCCAGCGCCGCTGTTTGCAACCAAGCAGCGCTCAATGCCTGTGACTTCTTCAGGGGTGGTTAAGGGTCAGTCTGTTCTCACTGACACGGATAAGTGGGTTGTGCACAAATCTGAGGCCAGTGGGGTCATCTCTGTCCCCACCCCCCAAGGGAAGAGTCTATTTACAAACAGAACAACTCAGGCGGGGATGGGAGTAGGGTGAGGGAGACAGACACGCTTTGGAGTGCCTGGCCCCAGCTTTCAATTGTGTCAACCCATAAGCTCGCCCCTGCTTTTCTGACTCAAGCAGGTTCGAGCAGGCTTCCTCGTTTGCCGCGAGAGGACCTAGCCATAGAAATCCTCCATCTGCAATGTGTGACTAAATGAACTCAGTAAACCAACACAAGCCTGGAGTCCAGCACACAGTCGCACTCCAGGAATGGCAGCTTCTGTGGCTTTGCCTGCTTTCTCATACGTCTGTTAAGTTTCCCTACACGACAGCACCATAGTTTATAGAACACTAGAATAATTTTTTGTTGTTCAGACAAACTTTTGCTGTTGCTTCAGACAAACTTCCCTTGGTAAAACCTGATTCCTCCCAGGTGGTCCGTGACCACAGCTCTGGGTCCCTAAACCATTGCTGTGTTCCAGTCCAGCCCTCTTCCTGCGCCCCCACCCTCTTGCGCTGAGACAGCTGGCCTTGCCAACAGGCTGAGTGCAGGACTTAGAGGAGCACTAGCTCAGTGTTACCTGCCCACACCTCAGGGCAATCAGTTCAGAACTGGCAGCCAATCTGTACCCCCTGGGAAAGTCTCCACTGCCATCTAGTGGTTGGCTGCAGCACTACAGCATGCTGAATGGCTCGGGCTCCCCGGGACCGGGTCAGCCCCCAACTGTGAAAAACTCTAGCCCCACCGCTTCACTCAGCCAGCACCGAACCCAAGGACAAGTCAGCTCCTGCTAAAGCCAAGGGTCTTGTCCTTAAGAGGAGGGTAGCACATTCATGTCCCCAAGGGACAGGGTTCCTGCCTGCTTCCATGGTTTTCCACGTCCCGTCCTGAGAGTCTCTGCTCCTCTTGGCTGTCCTCAGGGGTGATCCAACAGGTCAGGGGCCTTCAGGAAGAGGGCTGCTGTGTGTGTATACGTGCACGCACATCGGAGCCTGTGCACAATGCATTGCACACGCAGGTGTGCCTAGGTGCACTGCGTGTGTGTGCAGTGATGGATGTGTGTGTGTGTGTACACACACATGTGTAGCAGGAGAGATCTCAAGAGGAAGGAGTGCTCACGCAGTTGCCAACAGGAAAACCACCAAAGCTTGTTAGCATGGGCCTCACAAAGGGCCAGACCTTATTAGAAAAATTGACAGAATCCTAGTAACGAGAAAGAAAAGATTACCCTCCACTTGTGGCCAACATGTGCCTGCCTCCTCCAGAGCCTAGGGCCTGGCTGGGCCTCTGCTACTGGTGGCCAGACCCGATCGGGGACCAGCAGGGCCCTCCCCAGGTGTACCCAGAGGACAAACCCTCTTCCCACCACAGCAAACGCAAGAGATCTTCCTGACTGCCATGGTCCTTCTATCCCCACCCTCCAGCCCCATCACAGTCCTTGTGCCCAGGCAGATGACAGCCCCTTGCCCAAGCACAGTAGGCAGCAGGTCCACCTCCATCACCAATGCCTTGGGGGGCTCAAGCTGTCTGAACCCCCAGACTAAAGCTAGCTTCCCCCAACAGAAAGACACTAAATCACTTTTCATGAAAAGAGTGGTTCCTTGCCGTTGGTATCATGTTAGATGGCTTTGGGAAGAGGAGAGAGCAGGTGCGCTGATGTCATCAAGACGAAGCCTCGGACGGAGCCTGTGACCTCAGAACTATCCTGCTTATTGAGAGGGAGCCCCTCTGCCTTCAAAGAACACACACCGGCTGCCTTCCACTGCACAGCTAGGTCTAGGGCTGCAGGAAGGGTCCTGGCCCCCAAAGTGTCCCCATCTACAACCCTCCCACTTCCCCAGTTCCTCCTGAATCCCACGGGGCCAGGTCAAGGAAGCCACAGCCGTCTGACACCATCAGACCCGTCCCACGTGGTCCTGCAGTCACCAGATGGGCAGGCTCAGAGGACACCGAGACCCAGCCACCCTCTCTCGGCGCAGCCCGCTCACTCACGTCCAGGGCCCCGGGGAACTTGACTATGGGCTCTGTCCAGGTGGTGATCTTCTGTCGGAAGTTGTCGCAGTCAGGAATAAACATGCAGCCAATATTCCCCAGCTCAGGGTAGAAAACGCCAAGGCCCCTGGGGAGAGAGGAGGGCGGTCACTGTATGTCAGGGCCTCGGCCTCCTCTCCTGTCAGAAGTGGGGGCACCCATCAGCCTGCCCCTCAGAATCCGTGAGAGGAGTGGGGTCGTGATCGGCGGGGTCTCAGTGGCCAGGGGGTTAGCTCTCAGCAGCGTTCACCTTCCAGGAAGACATCGAGGCACTTCAAGGGTCCATGGAAAACGGGGATAAAAAGGCCTCTTTTAGCACAAGCAGCAAACACCTTAAATCCATGCATAGCACGGGTCTTTAAGAGGTCCATGAAAAAATGCAGGCATGTCAACAATCGTTTGCACTGAAATAAGCATCTCTCAATTTCACCTTTCCATGAGCCTTTCTACTTTATTTTTGTTTGTTTTACATAAAATCCATCAACCTGCAGCTGCTCACCGTGCCCTACTAGATGCCCAGAGGGTCTGCTGGGAGTTCAATTAGGGGGTGCACTCTGGATGGAGGGGGGCCCTGCCACTGTGGTCCAGGCAAGAGCAAAGGCAGCTTGCTAGTGGAGTCCCACTTTCCCTGCTCGCCATCCAGTCACAGCTGAAGTCCAGCTGCGGGGCAAAGGCCACTGAGCCACCAGCCCTCAGCGAAGGCAGTCCAGGCGCATCGGAATGCTGGCATGCGGGCACTGCAGTCCCACGGGGGTGAAGGGCACAGTCACAGGAGCCAATGCCAGCTGGCTGAGTGCCCCTGCAGCTCGGTGCCCCTACACAGCAACGCCTTCTGGGCTGCATGCTTTGGAAGGAGGAACAGGAAACAAGATGCAAGCTCAGCCTGGCCCGGCCATCTGAAATGGTTATGGTGCAAGCGTCCCCTGGGGTGCATGCCATGGCTCCCAATTCCACACTGTCTGGAGAAGGTTATGAACATGCCAGCCTGCTGTAGGGCCTCTGTGGTGCTGTTAGTATGGCAGTTACAGTTGAGAGGCCTCGGGAGTCAGGATTTCACTCCCTCTGTGCTGCCATTCTGTCTCTGTTTCATGGCATCTAGCCACTCGGTTCCTCTTGGTTTATTTTTTCTGGTTGTTGGGCTCCCACCTGGACAAGTTGGACAACTCTGCTCCAGTAAGGGTTGTCTAATTTGAAAGACAGAGAGAGAGAGAGAATGAATCTTCTGCCTCCTGGTTCCCTCTCCAAATGGCCACAAGCATCGAGCCAGGTTGAAGTCAGGAGCCAGGAACTCTACCTGGGTCTCCCACGTGGGCACAAGGGCCCAAACATTTGGGCCATCCTCCAAGTACTTATCTAAATGCATTAGTGGAGGCACTGGTACCCACGTGGGATGCCAGTGCTGCAGGGAGGTGGTTTAACTTGCCGTAACACCTGCCCAGGACTGTCTCGCGTGCTGTGTCTGTTAGGTTCTTCTGCTGTTTTCATTTTGGTTTCATTCTATCTTTACCAAAAGGAAGCGCTGTCCCTATAGCATCTGAGAGTCCCCCAGGGAGAATCTGGCCTGACCACACAACGTGCAGTTACAGGCCTTTGACGAAGAAACATTCGGTAGCACTGCGTGGCCCAGGTGTATGCTAGATGATGAATGAATGGAGGGGCAAGTTCAACCAGAGACCTCCCCTTGATGCTTTTTAAGAAAATAAATAAAAGATTTATTTATTTTTACTGGAAATGCAGATCAGATTGATGGAAAGAAGGAAAATCTTCCATCTGCTGGTTCACTCCCCAAATGGCTACAATGACTGGTGCTGTGCCAATCTGATGCCAGGAGCCAGGAGCTTCTTCCGGGTCTCCCACGCAGATGCAAGGACCCCAAGGCTTTGGGCAACCCTCCACTGCTTTCCCAGGCCACAAACAGGGACCTGGATGGGAAGTGGAGCAGCTTGGGCACGACCCAGTTCCCATGTGGGATCCCGGAGCTTGTAAGGTGAGGATTCGCCATTGAGCCATTGCGTCAGGCCCTCTCCTTGACCTCTTAAAAGAAGCTGTTACTCCCCATAAATTTCCAGGTGCAGGACCCGGCGCGGTGGCGCAAGTGGTTAAGGTCCTCGCCTTGCATGCCCGGGATCCCATATGGGCGCTGGTTCTAATCCCGGCAGCCCCGCTTCCCTTCCAGCTCCCTGTCTATGGCCCGGGAAAGCAGTCGAGGACGGCCCAAAGCTTTGGGACCCTGCACCCGCGTGGGAGACCTCGAAGAGGCTCCTGGCTTCCGATCGGCCGTTGCGCTCACTTGGGGAGTGAATCATCGGACGGAAGATCTTCCTCTGTCTCTCCTCTCTGTATATCCGCCTTTCCAATGAAAAAATAATAAAAATAAATCTTAAAAAAAAAAAATTTCCAGGTGCAAATGACAGCAGGGAACAGGACTCACAGGAATGATACAACAAGCAGCTACAGAAACTGTGCTGCTTTTCTCTCCCATGAGATATGCAAAATGCGTGTCAGATGTGTATGCTGCTATATGTTGTGTCTGCATGGCTAAATAAAAAAGCTGGTAACATGACCAGGTAAGATGAAATATGTTTGTGCCTGGGTTCGCTGACCAGGCAGGATTGCACCCGGTTCGGTTGGGTGTTTATGGTCATCAAGGTATAAATTTGACTTGGGACTGAGTCAAGATGTTCATGGATTGAACAAAAGAATTTCACTTTTGATCGTGACAATGCTTGCTCTATACCTTAACCTTCATAAGCAATCTGTCATTGCTAAAAATGAGTAAACTGGGTAAAAAAAAGAAACAAAATCAAGTCTGTAACAGATCAGGAACAAGACAGAAGCAATTGGTGAAAATGCATTCTTGTGAGGAGGGTTCAGAAGAGCAGTATCTGGGGGAAAAAATAAAGGACAACGTTTATAAAATAATTTTTAAAATTGTGTCCTAAGGTAGAAGATCTGAAAGGCTCCAGTCTGGAGAAAAGGAGACACAACAAAAAAGTTGAAGCAAGCTACAGTAGATGTAAGCCGGTCATGGAAGGTTCAAAAGGGACAAATTTTAAAAGATGTTGCATGTGACAGGACTGGCCTTACGTTTTAAAATATCACCACCAGGTTTTCTAAAAATCGAGCATCAATATCAAAGATGCAGCGACTAAATGAGAAACCGGTCCGTGGTTAAAGCAGCAAGGTTTCCTCTCGGTAGGAGAATTTGCAGGAAGTTCTGACCTTTTAATCTGTCTTTTTTTTTTCTTGGATTCCTTTGACCATTTCTGGTCTATAGTTTCCCATTTTTACAGTGCTGATTCTATTTGTAGACTCTGCAGTCAATTCCTGCAAGCTCTTTCCCTCCCCGACTCTGACTGCCCAAAGACTGGACACGGTAAATGTTGACCTCAAAAGCTCAGGTGGACATACAGCTTGATGCCTTCCTAGTGGCTTTGTCTTCTGGGAACTGGCCAAGGAAGCCTACCTTTGGCGGATTCTTGTCTGCTGTCTTTGTAAAGTTCTAATGGATTGTGTTTGGGTATCTACTTCAAATACTCGACTGATCCCTTTACGACTATGACGAGATGTGGGTTATAACTGACCAGAGCATCCTACCTAAGTGGGTGGATACATATTATTTCACAATGACAAGGGATCCTATTGTGACCAGATGCATTAAGCCCTTCTGGGTCTCTTTATCAGAATCATAGTTCTAAACATTTTTTGGACTTTGGGGTATCCAGCTGGGTCCCCAGAAATATCAAAGGATGAATCTCTCATCTTGCAGAGGCAATAGCTAATTAGGAAATTCAGATTTGTATGGAAAACATTGTCAGGTTATAAAATGCTGGCAAGCTCCTAACTGCTGGGCCATACTGACAACTAAAAGACTGAGAGGACGTTCAAAGCTCTTGGGGGCTTCCCTTCCCATCCCAGAAGCCTTCAGGAGCTTTTAAAAATGCAACTGTCTTTCCTACCCATTGCTGGCTTTCCTAACTTTAGCCATGGCTACTAGAAGCCTTTGGTCATCCACAGTTCCAATTTTTTTCTCTGAAGACATTACAATCAGATTCCTGGAGAAGACTCCAACAGATGTTCTCAAGTAATAAAGTTTGTGAATGCCTTAAGATCAATGGAAGAGATAAAAAAAAATTGTCCGGAACTGGGAGAAACAACAACAATGCCAGAAAATCTATAAAATGACAAACGGAGAATAAGCCAGGAATCGGTTCCATGAGACTTGAGTTCATGGAAATCTGTGGATGTCTATATCTTTCATTTAAAATATCATTGCTTACATGTGTAAATGCTGCATCCTCAAGGCCCAGGAAATTGTTCGTGGTTTCTATGGGTTACGGAAGTGTCTGCCATTGCTCCCTAATTAACTTCTCTGATACCCAAAAACATTTTCTGAAGTTTTGGGTTTTGTTTGTTTATTTGTTGCATTTCATGACAGTAAGGATCTGTTCTTGTCGGGAAAGGAAATAATTGGGATTACTGGACTATCTAAGAGTCACACACAGAATGCCTGGCTTCAGGAGCTGCTGGGACTGTAGTAAGTGGGGTTGTCACTTCTTAGTAAGCCCTGAAATAAACAAGAGATTGGACACAGTAGTTTTTAAATCATCAAAGCCTGCGTTGGATTGACTGTTTGACTTCAAGAATTTTCCAAATCTGAAATTACATGTCTTCTGTTAGATTCTAACCCTGTTTGGTGACTTTACGACGCAAACTTAAAGGAGCCAGTGTTGTGGCATAGCAAGTTAAGTCTCCACCTGCGATGCTGCCATGCCAGATGGGTACCAGTTTGTGTTCTGGCTGCTCTCCGACCCAGCTGCCTGCTGATGAGCCTGGGAAAGCAACAGGTCCCTGTCATCCACATGGGGGACCTGGAAGAAGCTCCTGGCTCCTGAGTTTGGTCTGGACCAACCCTGATCATTATAGCCACTTGGGGAGTGAACCATTAGATAAAAGCTTCATTCTGTGTGTGTGTGTGTGTGTGAGAGAGAGAGAGAGAGAGAGAGAGACTCTGCCTTTCAAATAATAATTTTTAAAATTTTAAAAAGGCAAAAATTTTTTTTCCTGAACTTTGTGCCTGTCAGAATTCTCCAGAAACATTCTGCATGCTTGCAACACAGATAAGGGTGATTTTCACAACGGACTCCAGGCCAAAGTCAGTCTGAGAACCACTTCATCTAAAGCCGCTGAGCTGCTCCAGGAATCCTGGTTATCAAATACTTCACTCTCAATGTAAGCCCAGATCCTCAGCCAGGTCAAGTCCTAACTACAACAGGGCACGAACAGAATCTGCCTGCAAATGAAGTGAAATCTGCGTATGAGGAAGTCACCTGCATGCCTGCATTTATAACAGCACAAGCCGCAATAGCAAAGGCATGGATACAACCAAGAGGCCGTCAGAAGAGGAACACAGCGCATCTACAACATGGTATATTACGCAGCTGTTAAAAAGAATGAGATGCGGAATGTTAACCCTGTAACTGTTGCTGAGGGACTACACTGTTGTGATAATATGGGGGAAAACGGAGGAAGAGGAAGCAGAAGGGAGAATCCCTATATGTACAAAACTGTATCGTGGAAAATAATAACAACAGTTTAAAAATTTTAAATCTTAGACACAAAATAAATAGTAAGAAAAGAAAGGAGGAAAGAAAAGAGAAAGAAAGAAGAAGGAAAGGAGAATCAAGATGGCAGACGAGGGTAACGACACCTTTAAACAGACGCAGATATTAGCCAGTCTGAAGCAGAGAGGGCACATTCCAGGAAGTAGGAGAGGACAGAACAACAGCACAGGGGTACCTGCAGACTGACAGACACAGGCAAGCAGCGGACACAACGGTGCGGTGTGGCAGTGACTGACACCGGCGGCGGCATTCAGCTAACGGGGATCTGAACTCCACCGGCAACCGGAACTCCACCACAAGGAAAATAATCCCGACTACGGCACTGTACCGGACGAAATACGTCCGTGTGGCTCTCAGACCTAAGGGCCAACAGGTTCCGGCAAGATCAGCACCAACAACAACCTAGCTATATAGGACACCTGCTGTCTCCCTAATCCTGGGACCTGCTCCAACTGAGAGTGGGAGAAAGGTTGTACAGACAACGGTGCAGCTTCAGCACAGTATCACAGGAGGTAGAGACGGGCGAGGCAGGAGCTGGGGCTAAGAAGACCATGGTGGAAATCTAGCATAAGAACCCAGACCTGGAACTCGCTGGAGGGAGTGGCACAATTGGCTACAAAGAGCCGCGTACCAATTGCAATAAGTAAAACTGAAATGTAGGCCTGTGGGTGGCACAGCTTAGAAACCTACCCCAAGGAGAAGAATCTGATAACCAGAAGTACAATGACCAAGAGCAAAAGAAGAGACAAAGGCACAATGAATATTACAGAAGGGAGCAAAACCTTTGTCGACCCAGAGTTCACTGAGGAAAACATCAAGAAAATGGGGGGATACAGAATTCAAAACGCTTGTTATAAAGCTTAAAGCAAGCATTCAAGGAATTCAAGGAATGTCACAATGGAAATGAATCAAATGAAAGCTGATATATCAGAAATGAAGAATACAGTGGAGCAAATTAAAAGTACAGTGGAGAGTCTCCAAAATAGAATGAAGGAGGCAGAAGAAAGAATCTCAAAATTAGAAGATATTTCCTGTCACCAGGGGGAAACAAACAAAAAGCTGGAAGCAGAGCTGGGTCAGGCCCACGCTGGCACAGCAAGGACCCCTCCCACACCTTTTTCTGATTGCTGCTTTCTGTGTAACCACTATGGTGAGTGGGGGGCCCTGGGAAGGGGGCACTCTGCACAGTATGGGGTGATTCTGTCTCTTTCCCTCTCTGTCTCTCTTTGGGTCCCAGTAAAGAAGGTGAGACTAGCTCCCTGAGATCCACAGGTTTGCAGGGCCCTTGGGGGAGCCTGCTGCAAAATTCTGCTTCAAAGTCCTTTACTCAGACTCCCTTCCAGGACCTTCCAGTGCTCACCCATATCCTGCCCAACCCACAGGAGCTGGCTTATGGGAGAAGGTGGCCCTCCTGGGCTCCATGCCTGGCCCCACCCACTCTGGCCTAGCCTGCCTTACTTGCAGAGCACAGCGTCTTCATCCGGCAGGGCCTCGTAGACACACGGGTCATTTTCTTCCTCATCTCCCGTAGTCACCATTACGACACCCAGCAAAAGGGCTGCTGTGGCCAGCCTCATCGCCCACTCCATGGACACCTGGAGCAGAAACAGAGTCTTCAGAGCAGCTGGGACCTCAAGAAGGGGCTCTCTCACCCCTCTGCCCCTCGCCTGTCCCCCACCTCCAAGACCCACCTTGCAACTCAGAGCGAGGAAGGAGGACAGGTGATGCCTGGACCGCGCAGCTAATTTGCTACCTGGAGCTGGACATTGGGAAACCCTGGGTCTCCTCCCAGCTGGACTCAATTTGCAGGCTCCTCCCCTGGCAGGGCATGGCTTTGCTGTCCCTCTTTGCCCTGGCTACCACAGCAGAGAGCAGGCTGCAAGCCAGAAGCTGTGTTGGAAGCCTGTCCGTGTGTTTGCTCTCGGTGTGGGTGGCCAGTGGACCGGGTGTGTGGGGGTGGGGGGAGTAGAGAACAGTTTGCTCCTGGGGCTTTAAAGTCACCCTAGCAAGAAACTGGTGACCCCAGGCTTACAGCTGAGCAGGTCTTCAGACAGGCTCTCGGTCCTGTTTTTCCACCCCAGGTCTCAATAGCCTTTAGGTTGCCCAGGAGCGGACATGGCTAGACAAGGCCACCCTGTATAGGAGGGGGGCAAGTCGAGGCCAGCTGGGAGGGGCCGGCTGAGGACAGACGTCTGCACGTGGCAGCTGTGCTGAACTCATTCTCCCAAATAAGAGTTTATGGAGAAGGAGGAGGCTTATAGAGCTGGGGGGTCGTCCCACACCATGCCGGAAGAAAGCGGGGCTCCCTGGAGGGGCCGGCAGGTGCCTGTGGTCTCCTCTGGGAACAGCCCTGCAGCAGGACATAGCCAAGATCAAAGATGTCCTCTGAAGCCATCCCAGAGGTCGGGAGGGGCTGGTGCTCCACCTCAGACCGCTCAGAGCTTCCTGCTCCCAGCTCTGCAGGGCCATCAGGGGAATGGGGGCTCATGGAGACATGTGGCCTTCCTGGGGCCTCACTCGGGAGGCCGAGAGCACAGCAGCAAAGCTCAGGCAGCCACAGCATCAGAGCGACAATCTTCCGGGCACCCTGTTCTCTGGCTCCATCCCTGCCTCTCCCAACCTCCATCCTACCCAGCCTCCTACAAGGTTACAGGTTAACACACGTCCCTGTCAGCAGGTTCCCTGCCCTGTGCCCAGCTTGTGCCATAGAGAACTTCCTTCCTACGTCTGCCATCTTTTTGGAAAGTATCTATAAGTAGCTCGCCAGCAACAGCACCAGGGGGATAATATGAAACGGACGTCATGAGGCACTCAGCAAGGCTCCAAGTAACTGCCACAGGTTCACCACAGGCCCTGAGCACCTTGCCCCGTGCCTAGCCTCATGCAGGATCCCAAGGGCATGCGTGCAGCAGGGTCCCAGTCCCTCATGCAGCCAATAGGACAGCCAGAACCTGAGCCAGACATTGCCAGGATGTTCATCCGAGGTTGGGAGTCTCATGGCTTCTAAGCAGCAGCTTGTAAAGAAGCCAAGGGCTCTTAGCAGAGACCCCTGTGACTGCCTAGAAGAGGCCGGGGGTGAGGTAGGGGCTCAGCACCCACACTGCAGGGTCATACCTACAGGGCACAGGGTGAAATAAAATTACAGGAGCTGGTTCTTGCCATGGTCAAATGCCAGGCAGCAAATCCCCACAGCGTGAAGCTAAGTCAGGCGGAGTTTGTAATTCTATCTGGACTTGTACAGGCAGGCAGAGCACAGCAACCCCAATTTCAACTCTATAACTGCAGCCCTCTCAAAGATGGGGTCATAATTTTTTTTTTCAGATGGTGTCATAATCTTGTGGCAAGCTTGGTACCAGGCTGACCTGAGACCTCAGCCAAACAAAACTTTGTCGCTACTTAAGAGAGCTGCCATGTCCTCCTGTGACAAAGTCAAGCCACCAGGCATGCTTCCCAGGGAACTGTGCTGACATCCAAGACAGCCGGCTACCAGACTCTTTAAACGACTTTGCACTTGGGGCTCAGCAGCCTGGCCTCCTTCAGCACCTCCTTAAAAATCAGAGGCCATCTCCGCCTAGCGAGATTGTAATTCCCCAGCTTGCCCATCAGACCACATCTCCGTTCTTTTGACTTGGCACCAGGGATAGCAGCTGTGAAGCCCCTAACTCCAGTCAGAGTCCCATGCCCACCCTTTGAATAGGTCCTGCACTCACCCATTTTACAGAGCAAGAGAGTGATGCACGGAGCAGTGTGCTAACTTGTGCCAACAAGCGACAGGCTGTGGCTGCAGAGAGCATGCACCCAAGCCACCGCTCCACTGCCCCCACCACTGTTCTGGCTCATTCTCCCTGTTCCCCTTGCTCTTGGGATGAGGCTTGGGACCTTCCAGGTGGCCCACAGTGCCCTGCACGATCAGGCTCTCTCTCCCTCTTTAAGCCACATCCTTGCTCTCTGACCGCTCGGGCATGAACTCCAACTAGCCCCTCAAGCCCCTTCTGGTGCCTTCCTACTCTTTTTCTTCTTCCTCGCTCAAGTTTGTAAAGAAATCGCTGTTGCTATTTGCTTTGCGATGCTCTCCATCGGCTTGCACGCAGGTGCATCCTGAGAAGCTGGGAGGGGCCAGCATCACGGTGGGTCCAGCATTCCTCGCATCCCATCTGTAGCAGCACCTGTAGCTGCTGACTGAAATTCCCGCCTGTGTGCGTGGTGAGCTGCCTTTGCTTCTATTCCTGATCCTCCTTGTTTTCACCGAATGGCTCTCAACCCTCTGCAAACTAGTAGAAACCTTGCTACTTAACCTGGGTCTCCTTGCACTGATTTCTGGAACCTTTTCCATCTTGTTTCTGTACAGAAAGACCTGATGGGGTGCAGGGCTTCTTGACCAGTCTTTCAAATCTGATCTTGTCCCTTCGCCCAACAGCTGAGGCAGCCTCACCCCTACTGTTTCACTGCCCCCAAACGTGCTTCAGTTTTTCATAGATAGGAGTCTCTTCTCTGCAGCTCCACTAGGCCTTGCCCTGGTGGGGGCTTCTGCAGCAGCTCGAACCCCTCATTTCCGCTTGGCAACAATAGCATAGGCTCCTCACGGTGACTCCATTCCTGTGGTTGATCTCTGTTTGGGCTCTCAATTTGCCCAGAGCATCCTTTGAACTCTAGCTGGAGGCCTCCATGGCTCTGCTCGTCTTTGTCCAGGAGGCTACTTCCCAAAGCTGCATGCTAATGTCTGTGGTTCCCCCACTCCCCCAGCCGGCCCAGCACACTGCAGCGTTCCCTGCTGGCGTGGCTCATGTGGCTGGCGCCTGCACTTTTTGTGGAGTCCCCTAAACAACACTATTCTTGTACTTTACAACGCATTGCTCCACGCACAGTTCCAACCCCACAGCGCGACTCTGGTTTCCCAATTTTCCTTTGAAATCTTGGTGGAAGCTTCTATGATGCCCCCCGCCCCAATACACAACACTTGCAGCCTACATCCCTGCAATGCCAGCGCCATATGGACAAGGCCAAGGCCAGCCATCAACAGAAAATGGGCCTGGACCCTGCAGGCATCAGCCTCAAAGATGTCTGAAACACCTTCAGGCTTCTTCTTCCACTCCTTTGTATATTGGCGTGTGTCTCCCTTTATCTTGCACTAATTATGTCAGCAAGTAGAGCTTTCTAATCTTGAACATGCCTGTCTCTGTCCATTCCTTGTCTGGCCAGGCTGAGAATCTTCCAAACTGTTCTGCCCTGATTTTTTACTCCCACTGTAAAACTAGCAGCCGGTAATAACACCATGTTGCACCCTGAATGCTTTGCTGCCTTTTTTAAAAGGTAGAGATAGAGAGACAGAGACAGAGAGATCTCCATCTGCTGATTCACTCCCCAGATAACTGCAATGGCCAGTACTGAGAGCTGCATCCGGGTCTCCCACGGGGGATAGGGTCCCAAGCACTTGGGCCATCTTCTGCGTCCTTTCCCAGACTACAGAAGCAAGGAACTGGATCAGAGTGGAACAGCTGGGACAGGAACTGATGCCCACATGGGATACATCCTGGTGATGCAGGAAGAGACTTAACCAGCTATGCTACAACATTAGCCCTGTTTTGCTACCTTGAAATTTCCAAAAATTACCTTGAAACAAACCAATCCACCATTTTCAATCCAACTCCCTGCCAATGTTCCTAGAGAAACAGCAGAGGATGGTCCAAGCTGCATCTACTTGGGAGGCCCCGAATAAATTCCTGGCTCCTAGTTTTGGGCAGGCCCAGTTCCAGCCATTGTGGCCATCTGGAAAGTGAATCAGCAGATGCAAGATCTCTCTCTCTCTCTCTCTCTCTGTTTGTGTGTGTGCATCTTTCTGTAAATCTGCCTTTCAAATAAAAATAAATCTTTTTAAAAACTGACATTTCAGTCAGCGATAGGAAAATCTATATTTTTCCTTTCTTAAATATTTATTTATTTAGCTATTTATTTGGTTGGTTGTTTGAGTTACAGAGAGGGGGAGAGAAAGAGAGAAAGAGAGGGAGGGAGAGAGAGAGAAATATTCTACCTGCTGATTCACTCCTCAAATAATTGCAACAGTCAGGGCTGGGTCAGGAGCCTCATCAACACAGGCCCAGGCACTCGAGTCACCTTCTGCTGCTTTCCCAGGTATGCCAGCAGGGAGCTGGATTGGAAATGGAGCAACTGGGACATGAACCAGCACCTATATGAATGTCAGCATCGCAGGCAGTAGCTTAACCCACTACATCACGATGCTGACATAGCTTCAAGTGCACATGGACTATTCTAATGACAGATGATATGTTAGGGCACAAGACAAGTGTTGATAAATGTTAAAGGTTTAGGTCACATTGTGGGGGAGCAAAATGGGACGAAACTAGAAATCTCTATCAGGAGACAACAGGGAAAATCACAAACATGTGGAAATTGAATAATACATCCTGAAACAGGTCGAAGAAGAAATTAGGGAATAACTTGGGAGACATGAAAATAAACATGCAGTATATCAAGACACATGAGATGCTGTGAAAACTTTACAGTCATACAACTGTGGATGCTGAAAATGTTTACATTTAAAAAGATGGAAGAGCTCAGCTAATAAGCTAGATCTACACTTTCAAAAATTAAAAAAAAAGAAAAAGAATAAACACAAAGATGATGTTCAATACATATTTTTTAAATCATGCCAGAAATAAAGATAGAGCATATCAACAAAACCAAAGATTGGTTCTTTGGAAAACATCAACAAAATTGATAAACTTTCAGCTAGATGGAGTAATTAAAATGAAGAAAACTCAAATTACTAAAATCAGAAATGAAGGTGAGGGCATTACTATGAGATGAACACAAATACAAAATAAAGTCTCATAGAAACAAAAGTGCTATAAAGATTAATATAAACAATTGTATAAAGTTGCTGTCTATTTAGCACACGGGATAACACAGATGAAATGGACAAATTTCTAGAAACCTGAAACCTACAAGACTTAATCCTAAAGAAACAGGAAAACTGAATAGACCTGTAAGGAGTCAGGAAGTGGAATCTGCCTTCAAAACTTCCTAGGGAGACAAATTTCACTGGTGAATTCCATCCAACAGCTAAAAAGAACTGTTACCTATCCCCCTAAACCCTTGCCTAACGTTAAAGAGGACGGCATACATCCCAATTCCCTCTTAGAGGTACGAAAACCAAAGATACTCCAAAGAGAACCACAAGTCGGTATCCTTCACAAACATAAAGCTCAGCCAAATCCGAGCACAGACCTCGACAGCACACTGGAAGGATTGGTTCACAACCTTCATCCCTGGAATGCAAGGATGCGTTGACACAGGAGAACCAGTCACATCAGGAAGGAAGCCACACACAATGCAGAGAAAAGCTCTTGCCAAAACTCAACACATTTACACAGCAAAAAAACATGGAGACAACTACGGAGAGAAAGGAACCTTCCTTGGGGAAACCTAAGACATAAGCCCAGTGCTGGCACACCCATGCCTGCCTGCTAGCCACGTTCTGCCAGGAGCTGGGTGCCTGGATCCCTTTACTGTAAATCATCTTTCATGTGGGCCCAGCAACATCTAATGATGTTTTAACAAACCTGTTTCTTCAGTCACACAGTGTATATACGAATTGGTCACTTTGCACCCAGCGGCTCCATGAAATGGTGACACTCCACCCTTGGAGAGCGGATGCCCTGTTGTTCCAGTGGAACGAAGGCCTGAACTCCAGCCCGTGGAGTTTAGCACCAATCCTGGTGCTGGACAGAGTTCAAGAAACAGGAATCCCCAGAAACAGAGACTTGATAATGTTACGGAGAACTCCTCAACAGCAGCCTCAGCTCACACGAGGCTCTTGAGGCTAATTTCTCACCCTAGGTCAGTTTTCTGTCTTTCAGATACTCTCTCTCCCCGTCACCAGCAGAGACCATAAGCCCCTTCACTTACCCAGAGCAGCGTGGGCGCTCTTAGGTGGTGGCTGCGAAGCGCTGAGAAATCTGGGCTGGAGAAGATGGGGAGAAATTTCCCTCCAGGATGCCCCACAGCTTGGGCCCTTAAGGCAATCAGGATCTGCAGGTGTTGAGAGGGTGGGAGCTTCAGGGAAGGCTCCTGGAGCGGCTGGAGAGGAGGCAGCAGTTGGTCGTTGGAGGCAGTTGGAGAAAGTTCCAGAGAAGTTCCAGGGAGGAGCTGCACGTAGGGCAGGGGAGAATAGGAAGAGAAGGATGGGCAGGTTTTCCGGCATTCCTCCTTCCAAGGATTCCAAGGAAAGGAGTGGAAACTGCCAACTTGATTCTCGGACCAGCCCTGCTGCCTTTCCAGGCATGCTGTGAGGCAGGTGGAGGGGGCGCTGGAGAAACACAGAGCAATCCACAGGGACAGCTGCAAAGGAGTGCGGACAGGCACCAGCAGTAGACCCTTGGAGCAAAAAGGCACACAGCCACTTCCAACAAGGAGGGCCTGATGGGCAACTTTCAGTGTTCCCAGTCTGGGGAAGACTGGAACTTTCCTCTTCCCATCTCCCAAAAAGTGTGGCTGGGAGGCTGCCCAAGAATGGAGAACACCGGATTCAAGCCAACGTTGGCCAGGCTAGTCTAGACTTACTGGGTACTTCTCCCTGAACGACAAGTGTTCGTGTAACAGAGAACCTGCCCAAAGTAAGTCCCTGAGTTTACTGCTGTGCTTTTAAGTAACCCTCACTTTCCTTCTAGAAAATTCCTCCCAGGAAACATCAAGGAATCAAAGGAAATCCCTGCATTAAACCAGTGGCTCTCAGTCCTGGCTGCACATTAGACATCCTGAGAATATTCTGGAACTACCCATACCAAGCCACACCCCCGATGAATGACTCTCCAAGGGCTAAAGTATACACATTTAAATAATTCAAATGAGCATTCAGGCCACAAGTAGGGAGGCCAATGAAGGCTCTCCTCTCTCCTTCTCAAAATCTGTCTCCTCTCTCCTTCTCAAAATCTGTCTTTCAAATAATAATAGAATAACTTAAAAACAAGTTGATGCTGGGCCCTGCACGGTAGCCTAGCAGCTAAAGTCCTTCCCTTGGAACCATCAGTTAGTGTCCCAGATGCTCCACTTCCCATCCAGCTCCCTGCTTGTGGCTTGAGAAAGCAAACAAGGATAGCCCAAAGCCTTGGGACCCTGTACCCCTGTGGGTACAGAAGTTCCCAGCTCCTGGCTTCAGACTGGCTCAGCTCCAGCTGTTGCATTCACTTGAAGAATGAACCAGTGGACGGAAGATCTTTCTGTTTCTCTTCTTTATAAGTCTAACTTTCCAATAAAAATAAATAAATCTTAAAGAAAAAAAAAGTAATGCAGCCAAATAGTCAGGAAAACTTTTGAATAAGAAAATCAACTGGGGCATGGAAAGAACATGCCTGTTGATACTTAAGTTTCCCTATAAACCTACAAGACATTATAGTCAGTCATAAGAATAAAAAGCTCAGTGACACAGAATTCAAGTCCAGGACAAAAAATAAGATCGAGTAAATATGACAAAAAATAGAATTAAACTGGGAGAAGTAAAAATGCTGACCCAATTGGCTATTCAGAAAAAAACAAAAAAGCTCAAGGAATTAAGCATGAGATTAAAATTACTAAAGAAAAAGAATGATTTAAAATAATTACATGATATTAGAGAAGGAAAGGCCTTAAGAATGAAAGCAGACACCCAAACCAAAAAAAAAAAAAAAGTTATATTTTGAGAGATAAAAATCTGAAATTATTGAATGCCAAGAAACAGTATAAAAGTCAAGCACAAACTGGAAAATAACATTGACAACAGATGACAAGTGATTAATAATATATAAAGCAGGCCATTACGAACAGAAAAGAAAAATGTAGCATTCTACCAGAAAAGTGGGCCAAAACCATGACCAAGCAACTCACAGATGAGGAAAAAAAATAGGATTAGTCGGCCGCAGAGCTTGGGTGAAGGGAGCCTCCAGCAGCATGGCGGCTGCTGGGGTACCTGAGCCAGCTTGAACTCAGTGCTTGGGACTCTGGCCATGGGCACCGATGCCCACACGGTGAGCCAGTCCTGGGCTTTCCCAGGCCTGAGAGATTTCTCCCCTCAGTGTAAGTATGCCATGAGGGAATCTTGGGAACTGGGTTAGGTCCTTGGCTCCGCAGGATGATGCTTCAGAGCCTTGGGACCACCAGTGCCATGACTGTCTTCCATGGGAGCTGGAGGTGATCTGAAGCATTTCCCAGAGGAACCTCATGGGAGCGTGATGTGACTAGGTTGCACCCACAACATTTGCTGGAGCTCGTACTGCAGACCCCCCAGCTGTCCAAGCCACTGATCCAGCCCACAGCTAGGCTGGTGCAGAGCAGCTGAGATGCCCATTCAATGAATCTCCATGGTTGTCACCTCTGTAGAAAGGGACAACCTCCTGAGGCTTCCTCTTCATGCTGCTTTGCTCACTGGGCTCTGCATGTGCCCACAGGTCCAAGGTGGCCTCCGCACAGCCAGGACTGTGTGTGGGCAAGGGAGGCAGCACAGCATGACCATTGCTGTGCCCGGCCGGGGCTTCTAAGCAGTGCACTTCCTCTTCGAACCACGCAGGGCAGCAATGGCTTCCTCAAGAGTGAGGCGTAGTACCCCATGCCTACCAAAGGAACCCATGATCGCAGGGATCGAAGGGTATGGCCACTGTGTCGGGATCCTCATGTGTGTTTCATGCTTTATAGCCAAAAACACTCCATCTCAGGCAGTTCCCAACAGGCCATAGTGGGGTCTTTGATAGGATATGCACCTGATATGGACAGGGACAACCCTTATGTACATGACCCACACCACCTGAGGTCAATGTGTGCCTCATGCCAGGAGCTGGGGGCTGTCAGTGTGTGCAGGGAGGTATAGTGCTTGCACTCCCCACCGTGTCCTCCCGTGCAGGCAGGGATGCCATCCTCTGACCCAGATGAGGTCACTGAGGCTGCACTGGGAACACACGTGGGAGGTCAGCTGTGCTGTCAGAGCTGAGATCCTGTGTCCCTGAGCATGAGGTGGCTCAGATGCAGCCCCACACAGCGTCTCCTGGAGCTTGTGTTCCTTGGCCTTGTCATGTGTGAGTGCTCCCTTTGGAAAGAGGGCCAGGTGTGGCTGTGGCCCTGGGAGTGGGGGGGAGGGGTCCTTGTCCTATGCGAAGGATCCCAGCCCAAGTGGCAGCCCACTTTGTACATGGAGAGTGGGGCAGGCTAGTCCCAGCCTGGGGAACCCACAGAGTACTTAAAGAGACTCTCCACACTGGGCAACGATGAGCTAGATTTTGTTGAAATACAGGGAGCATAAGGCTGAGAAAAACAGCAGTGTAAAGATCAGAAAATACCAGTACCCTTTCCCGGAGGCAAGAATGGGCAGGTGTGGCATTGGGAGAGAAGTAGGGCACACATCAGTGTCTGGGGCCAACCCTGGGGCTGGAGTGGTGATTCTGTCCCCTTCAAAGTCATTGGTGTTAACTGGGAGCACGCTTGTTCCTGGAACAGCTACTTCATAGTCTTGTGGCTCTAGGGCCAGCATCTTCACCTCATTTTCCCACAGGACCACCTCTTGGCTCTGCTCGACACCTGGGGTCATGGCTGTGTCAAAGTCATCCACACTGAAGCTCTCCTCAGGGGAGGACAATTCCTGCTGACAAGAGACTATATCTGGCAGGTCAGGGATGGGGCCCTCCTGAGCGGGGTATGTGGGCTCTATCTGTGCTGTCACCAACATTATGTGTTGGCCAACTCTCTGCTCAGATAGTGTGAAGCTCTCCTTGAAGGAGGACAATTCGTCCTGGCAGGAGGCTGTATCTGGCAGGTCAGGGATGGGGCCCGCATTAGCAACATCCGGCATTGTGTGTTGGCCAGCTCTCTGCTCAGGTGGCTTGTAGGGCCTGGTGGATGTGACAGAAGACTCTGGACAATGGCTGTGTAGGTCCACTGCTCCATCTCGCTCAGATCATCTGGTGATGGTGGGCGATGCGGGTTCATGATATGGATAGTCACCACCCCGCAGTGCTGCTCCAGGCATAGGGTGGACTTATCCTGAATTTGGAGAGACAGGGACCTTGGTACAGTGAAGCAAAGAAGCTATCCTGGGGATCCCTGCACAGCTACCCAGCCCTGGGTCTTCCTCAGGTTCTCCTGTACTCCTAACCCCATTCTTCTCCCCTACACAGAGTGAAGGGTCCTCTCCTTCCCCACACCCCCAGCCATCTATAGGCTCCCCTGATGGGGCCCACAGAAAACTGTCCCCTCAACCAGTGTCTCCCTGACCTTTTTGCATTTCAGGCCACAGATGCGTCGAGGGTCAGAGAGGGTCCAGCGTGGCCACCACTTTGGCCGAGGCCCACAGGGACATTTCCTGGGGCCTGAACCTCCCCGTCTTGGAAAGCAACACAGGAACATGTTCCTTAATGTCAAATCCTAGTGCACTAGCTCAGAGCTAGTTCTGGAATGTGGGCTGGTTGCCCAGGCACCCAGTTCTGTGAGGTCATTTCCAGGTGCCGAGGTCACTTCCTGTGGCTCCTGGCTGAGCCCCCTCCTCACACTGGTTCCCCAAAGTTCCAGGGGACTGCAACCTGCTCACCTTCATGCCCAGATCAGATGTCTGTCCCATCTAGCACAATTTGAATCCACAGCATAGAATCCTGGCTCAGGGCAGGTGTGGGGGCAGCCCATGCCTTAGCTGGGAGCAGGCAGAACTGGAATGAGACATGCACCCACATCATTGTAGGCTCTGATCCTGTGCAGCTCCTTGTCCTTCAGAGGCCCGTTCTGCCTCCCTTCTGATTCTGGGGCTTCCTTGCTCAGGAAGACAGTCCTCTCCCTGCCCATAGTTCAGAACAGGAGCAAGGGAGTCCATCGCAGCCTGGGACAGAGCACCTGCCTCCCTCCTGTCTTGTGCAGGAATGAGCTCCCATCACCCCCTGGGGTCAGGTGCACCCACACACACTTGCAGGTGACTCCACTAAAGACCAAAGAGGAACTGCAATTGTCCATGGTCCCTTTGTGCCTCTGGGTCCCTTTGTACTCTTTGCCACTGATGGTGGCTGGAAACCCAAGCCGTGCCTCATAACTCAACTGTGCACCCAGTTCCATGCCTCTTTCTCTCTCCTCCCTTCACAGACCACAGCTGCAGGTGCTGCTCAAGGGCTCTTGTCCCCTCTCCATACCCCTCCCCATCCCTCTAGTCCACTCACGGCAGACACTGCTCCGTGTGTGGCAGCCCACCCACACTTAGATCTTTCTGCCATTCAGTAAGTCCTGTACAAGGCCAAACACCACGGTCCACAGCACTGGCATCCCCTATTGGCTACTGGTTCATTGTTTCCTGGCTTTTCCACTTCTCCTCCAGCTCCCTGGTGATGCCCCTGGGAACATGAGTGGAGAATGGTCCAGGTCCCTGGGCCCCCACACCCACGTGGGAGACCTAGAAGAAGTTTCTGGCTCCTGACTTTAGCTTGGCCCATCCTCGGGATACTGTGACTACCTGGCGATAAAACTAACAGATGGGTAATATCTCGTGTTTGTATGTGTGTGTGTCTCCCTCTCTACATGTAACGCTGACTTTTAAATAAATAAATAAATCCTCTTGTTTGTCACAGAAGACAAGACCCCAGGTGTCTAGGTGGAGGCTCTTCTGGCCGAGCTAGGGCTCACCATTCTGGGGGATGGAAAGCAAAACAGTGATGGCAGGAAGCGGGGCAGCACCAACTTCCCTCCCTCACCATCCTTCCCCACCTGCATGCTTCCTTAGGCCCTGAGGAAGGGGCAGCAGCCTCCTCCTCTGTCTGCCCCTCCCTCCACCTGTCCCAGGCTTGTAGCTCTAGGTCAGCTGAAACCCACCCGGGGACCTTTCTGGGAGTCACCTGACCCTTAGGTACTCCCAGGGAGCGGCACTGGTGGAAGTCACATGACCACTTAACCTTATGGAATGAGCTTCCCGGAGTGATGCTTTGAGGCCTGACCTTGCTGTGCAGAATGAAGCCAGTTCCCTCCTTCTGGTGGAAGGGGGTGGGGGGGGTGTAGGGGAAAGGGGACTGATTTCTGGGTCTGAGGCAGGGACAGAGCAGAAAAGGCCGGGGCCGGCACCTGGGCAGCCTGGCTTCTCCTGGCCAGCCGCCTGGCCGGGATCAGCAAGCCGGTGTTATGTAACACCAGAGGAGAACGAGGCTCTCCCCCCGCACCCCCCGCCCCGACACCCACAATCTTCCCTCCCTGCAGAGCATCTCACAACCGCAGCTGCCTCTCTGAGCAAGCGGCGCTATTTTCGGAGCTATTTGCAGTTGACCTATATTAAGCGCAGTCACAAGGCACAGGCAAGGTGCGGGGTGCGGGGTGGCCTACAGGCTCCACGTGCCTTTTCCAGAGAGTCACGGGTGAGAACAACTGAGACAGCCTAGGGCCCTCAGTTCCCACCAGGGTACCAAACCCTGCAGGCCCACGCCTTTGTCCCCCTCCCCTCCCCACCCTCACCCCGCCCCACTCCCGTGGCCTTGCCTCTGGGTTAGAGATAGATCTGAACTCCCTGAAGACCCTGGCAGAGGGAGGTCCTGGCCTCAGCCCTGTGCCATGCTTTTGTAGACTCTGAACTGGACATGAGGCAAGCCCCCTCCACTGGGAATTTTCCTTCCCAAGTCATTCATTGAACCACATGCCCAGCAGGGAGAAAGGAAGGGTTTCAGGGAGTCAGCGAACACAGACAGCTTGCACTAAGTAACTTCCCCCGCACTCCCGGTTTGTTAAGGCCTGGGGAATAAAAGGGCCAGGGGACAGACTAACCCACTAAAGGACCCTGTGTGTCCTTCTTCAGCTGGGCTGGCTCCAGGGTCACCATTTTGTCACATGAGGCTCTCCCTCGTTTTCAAGAAACATTTATTTTTTATTTATTTGAAATGCAGAGTTGCAGACTGGAAATCTTCCATCTTTTGGTTCACTCCCTAAGTGGCTGCAATAGGTAAGCCTGGACCAGGCCAAAGCCCAGGAGTCAGGAACTGAATCTGGGCTTCCCACATGGGGGCAGAGGCCCAAGCACTGCTCTTCCAAGCACGTTAGCTGGGGGTTGGATTGGAAGCAGAACAGCTAGGATTTGAACCGGCATCCATGTGGGATGATGATATTGCAGAATTTGGCTTAACCCTCTACACCACAGTGCCACCCCTCCTTGAGTCTGTTATCTCCCTGGAGGTAGACACTGCTTTCCGGCATCGACGTGTCTGCATCTACACTGCTGACCCCAAAACCTACATGCTGGCACCTTCTTTCTCCTCCCGCTGAGACTCAAGCCCAGAGGGGGCTCTCCTCCAGGATGCTGCAGCTGGCCTCACCTGATTTACAAAGCTCTGGCTAGCTGTAGAGAGCTCAAGTTTCATTCTATTAGAACTTCCAGAAAAGAACAGCAGGTGGAAGGCTCACCTGGGCTCCCTCAGGTTGGCATGCATAGCCAATGAGTCACATGACACCTGCCAGGGCTGCCTGGTAGCAAGAGAGGAAGTGTGGGATGGCTTGCCTGGGACACAGTGCTGTGGGCTAAGGGGGAAAGGAGGGGTAGTGCTGGGGTCTGAGCGAAATGCAGGAGTGAGAGACCTTGACAATGACAAAACTGAGTCTGCAGTCAAGGACGGGTGGAACCTTCCCAGCATGCACACAATCCTGAGACAGAATGAAGCAAAACCATTGCAGGGAGGCAGAGTGGGGGAGGGCACGTGAGACGCTGGGACACCACGGCAGGTCCCCCTCAGCAGTAGTGTCACTTTCCATGACTTCAGAAACCCAGTCAGTCATAGCCAACCACAGTCTGAAAGTCTTCAATGGAAAATTCTGGAGGCAAACAATTTGCAGGTTGTCCTATAGTGCTGCTCTGAGCAGGGTGATGCTCCCTCCAGTGTAGGATTGGGGTCATCCCTTGGTCCTGTGCCTCCCAGCTTGGGGTCCTTTCCCTGCCTGGTTGCTACTCAGTCCCACCTTGGTTATCAGACTTGTCAGATGGTTTTGGAAAAACCCTTATTTTACTTAATCATGGCCCCAAAGTGCACACCTCAATGCAGTACAGTCACGATGGCACCTAAGGCCCGTTAGTCCCAATATCCTTACAAGCTCAACTTTATCCTAGGTACGCATGATTAGGAAAAACATAGGCTATCCAGGGGCTCCCCCCGATGCAATCCCTGGCAGTAACCCCTTCTACTGGGATAAGAAAAGCAATGAAATAAATTGACGTTTGTCGTTTGAAATCATGGAAGGCATTATTTTTCAGTTAACTTCCTGTTATGCTTTCTTATCTTTGAAAAGCATGTTAAAAAGTTATTTACAATCAGAAGTTCTCTGCCTTAACTCTGTTTTTCCTGGGTGTCACCACCATGCATACCTATGTGTATATCTTTATTGGGATATTTTATGAGCCAGGTTATCTAACCTTCTGGGTGGCAACTGGCCCTTTCAACTGGGTCACATTATGTTGTTTTGTATCACCGACCTACGGGATACAATAAAACAGGGGAAAAACTACTCCCCCCCCAGGAAAAAATCCACCAAACTTTCTCCTATTTTACGTCAAACAACTTGACTGGCAAAATATGATTTTTTTTCTTTTCCTTCCTGTCCTTCTTATAAAATAATCTGTTTAGTATTATAAAAAACAAATAACTTTATTCTGTTTTCCTTCCCTCCCCTCAAAAGTATCACACACTAACTGTAAAAATTGGGAAAAAAATTTTTTAATAAGCAAAGAACCCCCAGCTGTATGCAACTGCCTAGATTGTCTTGTACCTAGACTAGTGACATATTGCTAGTAGAAAAACAGCCAGTAGCTTGCAGGCAATCTGGACCCAGTTAATGCCAACTCTGTGTTAACTATACCAGTATACCAGCAAGAATATGCCTAGTTGCTTATTCTTTTTTAATTTTGAACAAAGGTATGCGTGGAAGGCAGGATTGGGATCCCCCACACTTACAACCAGGTGGGGGTGTGTGTTGCAGCTTGCCTGGGGGAGGGAGTCTGAGACATGTTGGAGTGGGAATAGCTGAGGGCATTTTGACAGGGCAGGAATGTCTTCTGGGCTCTTTCAGGGACCAGGCCACTGCACTAGCAGGTAGGACAGGGAGCTAAGATGGAGTGGGGAAAATCTGAGGGAATGTCTGGGTCAGGCCAAGGTACCCGTCCCAGTGGGAGACCTGCACTGGGCTAAATGGCATCACCTGCCACCTGCTGGCACACACAAAAACTGGGACTGGGGCATAAGCATAGCTGGTCCAGGCCACAGCAGCTGCCCATGAGTGTCAGAGCAGGGAGTGGTCGATGTCAGGCTGGGCCACAGCACCCACCAGAATGTGAGAGAACCAGATCTGGGAACAGATTCTGTAGGGGACTTTTGGGCTTACCTCTGTGGGACTATAGCACCTGACAGTTCACTGTGGGGTGCTGTGAGCTGTGACGGGCCAAGCCAGGCTGGGCTATGGAACTCAGCTGACAGAACCCACCTGACGCTCATAGGATCTGGGGCTGGGAGGAGGCAGGGCTAGGTTAGGCTTCATCACCTACCTACACATGCAGACGCAAGGACTGAGGGTAGGCCATGCCAAGTATGGTCATTGCACCCACTAGCACACGTGGGATCTGGGGTGGTGGCAGCTGTCGCATAAGTGAGGGCTGGGTCTGGGGACAGGTTGGACTGAGCTAAGCTGCAGTACCAGTGAGTGTGCACGAGAGCTGGATGGGATGTAGGCAGGACTGGGTTAGGTCAAAGCAGAGACTGGTATGTGCTAAAACTGGGGCTGGAGGTGGGTCACCCCGACTAGGGTTTAGCACCCACTGCTATGCATGAGGACTGGGTCTGTGAGGGGTGGGGCTGTAGTGGAACTGAGCAGGCAGCTCGTATCCACCTGTATATGTATTAGCTGGTGCAGGTGACAGGCCAAACCTGACCCTGAACTGGCTGGTGCACACAAGATTATAGCCTGAGGTCACCCCACATTAGGTTTCTTAGGGGGCTTCCCAACTAGTCCACTGCACTCATACCACAGCCACAGGGGAAAATCACAGGATATGTTTTCTAATATTATAGTGCACATGTCAGAACTGGGCCTGCTCATTTGCTGAAGCCTGTGCAGTGGACAGCATGCTCAGATGCACACAGGGAACATGACAGCCAGCTCATCTAGGCCAGTGTGTAATATCCACTGCCTTGTCAGAGGATGGAGAGAACAGGTTGGACCACTCCCCTGGCCAAGCTTTGCAGCATGTTCCTGAGTCTGTGGATGCACTAAGGTGGATTCTGTCAATCAAAAGACATTGGAAAGATTTTCTCAACCCTGAAGAAATAAAATTGACAACTTCTCAGAACTAGTAAAACCACCCAAGTACTATCCTGAGAACACTTCCCTACATCATGGTCTCTAAGGCGTCATCAAAAGACCACCCCCATTCCCAGGTGCTAGTGTAGTTTGACAGCAAGGAGCTGCCCCTCTTGCTCCTTCCCTGAGGACACAGAAGAATAAAAAAGCTGAAACTTTTGTCCCACCCACCACCTTCCTTCATACCTGAACCTCCCCACCCTAATCAGAGGCCCACATGGGTGTGCATCCTCTCAATTATGTAAACAATATTTTTTTAAAAATTTTAAAAATTAATACAGAAAAAAGAGAAATTGAAGATTACATTATTTCACTATCTAGAGGTAGTCATAGTTTATATTTATTTTAAAAATATATTTATTTATTTGAAGGGAAGAGTGATCAAGAGGAAGAAAGGGGAAGGGAGAGATCTTTTATCTGGTGGTTCACTCCCCAAACAGCATAGTTTGGCCCAGGCTGAAGCCAGGAGCCAAGAATTCTATCCTGGTCCCCTACATGCATGGCAGGAGCCCAAACACTTGAGCCATCTTCTGCTGGCTTTGCAAGTGCAATGATGAGAATTTGGATAGGAAGTGAAGCAGCTGAGACCTGAACTAGCATCGTGACGTGGGACGCTGGTGTTGTAGGCTTGGCTCGCTGTATTATAATAGCAGCTCCCACTACGTGCATTTTGCGTATGCTGTTTTTCATGTCTGATTTTTTTTCCCTTGTATTTGAGATCATGAGGGTAAGGATGGTGTTCACTGGGTGTGTCTAAGTGACTCATACATATCCCAATTTATGGGCAAGACTATCCTTTAGTTAAACCTCTGCCATTGTCTTTTATTTTTATTTGCCTTCTGCTATCACTGATGTTAAGAAATCCTATGCATAAATCCTTTCCTGACTTCCATTATGTTCCCAGATTTTGTTATTTGAATTTTCTGCAATCAGAGTATATGAGTTCTTTTAGGCCTCTAGCTCTGTATGTAACAGAGGAAGAAAAAATATTTTTTTCCTAGTCTGTGAGGTTTGATTTCTAAGGCCTTCAAAGTAAATTGACAAAAGATATATCAACAGTAGGGTGAAAGAGAAACTGATTTGTTTGGAGTTGGCTCATGGCAAGGTTGAAGTTAATGGCTCAAACGGTCTTTAGACCATCCCCGGGGTTCTAAGCGGTTCCCTCTATTTTACAGATATTTTTTGCTGATTTGTACTTCCATGAAGCAGAAGGAGATGAATATTATCGTGTTTAAAAACTCTTGATTTGCTAAGTTAAAAATGAATCTCATTTTCATTTTTTTTTTTATGGAAGTAAAATCATTTTCAAATGTTTGTTTCCTTTTCAACGAATTATATCTGCATGTTCTGTACAAAAACTTGGTCTACTTGTTTTTATTTATGTGAAAGAGAAACAGAGAAAGACAAGGGTGAGATCTTGAGTCTACTGGTTCACCCTCCCCAATGACTGAAACAACCAGTGGTGGGCCAGGCGGAAGCCAGAAGCCAGGAGTTCCATCCAGGTATCCCAGATGGGTAGCAGGGGCCCATCTGCTTGAACCATCTACAAGCCATCTACTTGCTGTTTCCCAAGGGTGCCTGTTAGCAGGGAGCTAGAATTGGAAGCTCAGCCAAAACTCATAATTATAATGCCGGTTTGGGTACCCCCCACCAACATTTTGGGTACCCCCACACAACCTTGCATGACACACCTCCCACCTGTGTGTTCAATCGCCACTTTAATTTGCTAAAAGTAATTTACTAATACATTGAAACCATTCAGATTTTAAATGCTCAATTGTTGCACTGCAATATATATGAGGATCAACTATGAGAAACTTGGTGTATTTATCTTACCAGTGTGAAGAGCAGAAAGAATTCATTTAATCACCAAATTCCTTGATCATTTAGATAAACTGACAGGCCAGTTCCTCTAATGAGGACAATGTTGACTGTTATCCTAGCTCTCTTCAAAGGGAAATGCTGGACTCTTGTCCAGCACTAAGTTGTTTTAAAAAACAAACTCTGGATATTTAAAATCTGAGCTCCAAATTCCAGGGAATCGAATCTTCTAACAGCTTTGCGCCATGTCCCAAATTCTTTAAAAATCCCAAATTATAACTTTGTGTCTCCAAGACATCAAGTGTACCTCACCCCGCCGCTGTGACCCAAAAACATTTAATTTGTTCAAATTACCTATATTTTACTCTCTTTTCTAGCCGTAGCCAGTCGAAAAGAAACCCAACACAGTTCCTTGTCACCTGCTTGGAGGGAGAAAAGCAATAGAATCTGCCCCCAACTTTTCCCACTCACTCACTTCTTCTTGCTGAGATTTGCAGATGCATGTCCCAGAATCCTACTTGAGACTCTGCGACAACTTGTGGCATTACCTATTTGCTTCACTGCAATTGCATAAAGCCAGCTGTCAGCACAGGCCACAGCTGGTTCTACAAACGCTTGTTGACCAGTAGTCTCAACTGTGCCTGAAAGGGAAGTGTGACTGTTGCTTGTGGTCACAACTATTTCCAAATTTGAGCTGAATGTTAAGGCTGACTCCAGGCAGGGGTGGAGGGTAGGGAGTGAGAGGGGATGTTCAGGCAAGCCTGGGAAAGCTGCCCTCTGCTGGTTCCCAGCAAGGAGCCCTCCTGAGCTGCCCTGTGTACTGCCCTTCGCTCCTGTCTGCGCACCTGCTCTTCTGGGCTTCCGGGTAGCCATAAGACTCTCTGAGGTTGGCAGGCTCCTGAAGCTGTTCAGAGGTGGCTGCCCCTGAGAGTCACTGGAAGAAGGCACCAAGTCTTTTGCCAGGAAGCTCCAGGCAGGTGTGCTGGTTCAGCTCCTTCCATATGGGGTGGTGCGCAGAGGGGCAGCTGAGGCCAAGATGGGACAGAAAGTGGGAACACTCAGTCATTGGGCCTTTCTCCCCTTCCCTGCCCTGGAAGCAGCTCAGGCCACTTGGCAGGGGTTGCAGCAGGAGCTACAGTCCCACCCCTATCCCTGGCTGACTGGTTCCTCTGGGATCGGGCCAGGTTCTCAGCAGAGTCAGGGCCTTGGCTTGGCCCCAAGCCCAGTCAGCTGAGCGCCAGCTGCAGAGGCTTCTGCAGCACCAGCAGGCTGGTCATGGTGCTGCACCGCTAGATGTCAAGTGCAGCTGGCCCCCTCCTCCCTCCTCAGTCCCACCTGCAGGGACATCAGAGTTTAAAGGGTGGGAATGTTGGTTGAGCAAAACCTTCCCACGGATTCCTGCTGCACTCCTCACAGTCCAGCTCTGTCCTTCCTCTAATTTGTCTACCCTCACATGGCCAGGTCAGACGACAATGCATTTTGGAAATTCAACTCCCTTGCCATCCCCAGCCTCCCAGGCTCTGGCTTTGTCACCCTGTCACCCACGGCCCTTCTCAGCATTCCTCAGTCTCAAGTCTTTCTTACATTCTGCTGCAGTCCATTTGGGCTGGTAACACATAACATAACAGACTGGGTCATTTACTCGCGTAACTATTTATTACTCACATGTCAAGATCCAGGTCCCAGCAGATTCCAGTGCCTGGAGTGGGCCTGTTACTCATGGATGACACCTTTTGTTGTATCCTCAGAGAACTGCAAGGTGTGAACACTCCCAAGGGCCTCCTGTGTACCAGCACTAATCCCATCCTTGCAGGCCCCATGCCAGGCCCTAAACACCTCCCCAAAGTGCTAAGGTTTCTCCTTCCTTATTCTTTTTTAAACTATTTATTTGAAAGTCAATATGATGTAGTGAGAAAGATACCTTCCATCTGCTGCTTCACTGCCCAAATGGCTAGGAGCCAGGCATCTCCCCTGGGTCTCCCCAACAGGTGCAAGGTCCCAAAGCTTTGGGTCATCCTCTACTGCTTTCCCAGGCCACAAGCAGGGAGCTGGATGAGAAGTGGAGCAGCTGGGACACGACATCGTATGGGAACAGCAGAGAACACATCAGCTAGCTTCTCTGATCTCTACTTGGGAAACTTGCCCTATGAACCTGAGTAAACAGAAGTGTGAAACACACAAGAGTTTGCCACAAACACAGTCCCGGCTGTGCATTTTAAGTTTCTGTCTCTACTACTGGTGTTAGAATTTTTACTGATGTTTCATTTGTTTTCAAGTTTTCCATATGAGCATTTGTTAAAGAGAGAGCCGGAAAAGTAATTACCCAAAATCATTTTTTTTTCTTACAAGCAAACACAATCACAGTACAGGAAGTTAAAGCCACCGCTTGGAACACCAGAGTGCCTGGGTTCAAGACCCAGCTACTCAGACCCTCCACAGCCATTTGAGGAGTGAACCAGCATGTGGAAGAACTCTCTCTCTGTAAAACCTGCCTTTTTTGGGGGAAAAAAGAAAAGCTAATTGATGAAAATAGTTACAAGTAAAGATCTTCAAGGAAAAAAACTAGACTTGAGACGCTTGAGAAAAAAATACAAAAACTATTATCTTGCAGCAAAAATATTTTAAAGTGCAAAATGAGTTTCATAAAATCAAATATTGGAAATTCCAAATTAGAAGTTACAACTTTAGTTTACATTGAGCTCTAAGTGATATAAACCAAGAAGCAGGTCCTGGTGTGATGACTCAATGGTTAAATCCTCACTTTGCATAGACCAGGATCCCAGGTGGGCACCAGTACATGACCCAGCTGCTCTAGTTCCCATCCAGCTCCCTGCTTGCAGCCTGGGAAAGCAGTCAAGGACGGCCCAAAGCCTTGGGATCCTGCACCCAGGAAGAAGCTCTCGTGGCCTCAGATAGGCTTAGCTCTGGCCGTTGGGGGCCGCTTGAGGAGTGAACCAGCAGACAGAAAATCTTTCTGTCTCTCCTTCTCTCTGTAAATCTGCCTTTCCAATAAAAAAAAAAAAAGTACATCTTTTTTAAAAGAACACAAGAGTGGAGATAAGAATACGGAGCACCTGGAATTTAGACACGACTGATTTTGTGTTTACTACAGAACAAGATTTCAGCATTGTCTTGTACATCTAAGCACATATATCCTGTGACCTACCAAGTAGTTCCTACCTGGTTGGAACGCTTCAAAGTACTTGCTTAAAGATAAGCACAAGATCATTCAAGAAGGAATTTTCCTAACAGCGTAAGAATGCCATCCTGGGGCTATGGACGAGTATACTGCAGCGAGAAAGAAGGGAACATTTCTCAGAACCTAAAAGCCAACAAACACAAATAGTGCATTACTTAGTGTTCATTAATAGTGCTCAATCTGATAGAAAATATTATAAATCATCATGGACATCAAAACGCACAGAATACAAAACAGGAGTCCCCTCTGTTGGAGAAGCTGTTGGTCAGAATGGGAGGGGCTTTAACACCGCAGTACATTGGCCCTGTTATACTTTTTTTTAAAAAAAGATGTAGTTATTTTTACTGCTAAGTCATATATATACAGAGAGGAGAGACAGAGAGGAAGATCTTCCGTCCAATGATTGACTCCTCAAGCGACCGCAATGGCCAGAGCTGCGCCAATCAGAAACCAGGAGCCAGGAAGCTTCTTCCGGGTCTCCCACATGGATTCAGGGAGCTGAAGACTCCCTGAAGAGTTGGACCATCCTCCACTACTTTTCCAGGCCTTAAGCAGGGAGCTGGAACAGAAGTAGAGCAGCCAGGATATGAACTGGCACTCAGGCAATGCAGCACTTGGAGGTGGATGATTAGCCAGTTGAGTCATTGCGCCGATCCCAGCCTTGGTATGTTTCATAACTTAGGTGTGTGCAAGGACTTTATGTACCATTGTTTAACTATGTTAATGACTGCAGAGCACAGCATGGAATATATCTAAACCCATCAGTGGATGGCCTTCCATTGAACCTAGACAGGCTCAGGTCCTGAGTAGTCACACTCATATCACCAGGATATGCTGTTATTGTCCAGGAAAGAGTGAGTGAGAGAGAGAGAGAGACTAGGATGGGGGATGGGGAGATGGATGAGAAGAATAATGGGTCTGCTAGCAAAAGAAGAATACAGCAGACACTCACAGCCTGGGGTTCCCTCAAAATTCCTGTCCCTGGATTCTTTGGGGTGGGGTGGGGCAAGGTAATGGCAAACTAGAACTGAGCCAAGACCTCAGGTTGCCAGGCTGCTGCGCCATCGTCACAATTTTCTGTCTTCCTGTCCTTTTGCATGATCCCACTGCAAATCCATCCCTCAGTAACATTTCAACATGGGGAGTTTAGGAGCTGGCACTGCGGTACAGTGGGCGAAGCCTCCAGCTATAGTACCAGTATCCCTTATGAGAGTCAGTTTTGAGTCCCAGCTGTTCCATTTCTGATCCAGTTTCCTTTATATGGCCTAGGAAAGAAGCAGAGGATGACTGAAGTGCCTGAGTCAGTGCCACCCTCGTGGGTAACCCTGATGATGCTCCCCAGGCTGCTGGATTTGAACCAGCCCAACTCTGGCTCTGAGGAGTGAACCAACAGATGGAAGATCTCTCTCTCTCTCTCTGCAATTCTTCCTTTCAAAAAACAAAGTTTTTTAAAAAAAAAAATTTGATATTCAGTAAAGGATACTCTGGAGCCCAGAGATCCGCTCCAAGAAGCAGTGACCAGTCTGTGGTTTTCAGTCAAGCTGCCCCTCTCCCGTTTCCTCCTTGGCCAGCCAGTGTGTCCGGGGAGTTGGGGGGCCTCCAGGACAATAACTTCCTGCTCTGCCCTTGGCTTTCTTCCAGTGTGCAAATGAACGGAAGCAAGATCCAAGCCAATCCACCTTGCTTTCTCTACCCCCTGCTGCCTTCCTCCCAACCTCCACAGCCTACAGCTCCGGCAGCCAAAATTCAGCCCCTGGGTGGGTCGAGGTACCAGTGCTGTAGCCTGGCTCTGGGCCAATCTCCCAGGACTTGCGTCATAAAAATGTCAGTAAGCAGAACACTGAAGTCACGTGAATCACCAAGGGCTGAGAGGGACAGACCCAAGGGACCAAGAGTGGGGAGGGTGTAAAATCAAAGAACCTGAGGGCAACCCAAACAGGGCTCCAGGACCCTAAAGGGGTGGGGTTGGGCACCAAAAATGTGCACCTGTCGCCAGACGGAGCAGGTGGCTTCTCTCAGGGCTCTGGATGGGGGCAGGAACTGCCCAGGAGCCCGGCCTCCTGGTCACACCCCTGGATACAGTCGTTAGGGCTCTCACCTGGCTCCCCTTTGGGCTGGGCTTTGGATACCAGCCTTTAAAATCCCTGTGTACTTTTCCTTTTCACTGGCCTGCCTGGCATGCCACTTCTAGTCAGCGCATAGCAACAGGTCGTCCGGGTCCCAGAGGTGACACAATAGGTAAGTCTATACTCCTGGGGTCCCTTACTCTGTGCCTGGGGAAGAGAAGCTCTCGCAGTTCTGGCTGTGGCTGCTGCTGCTGCTGTGCCTGGTCCCTTGCAGCATCCTGTGTGGAAGGAGGGAGAAGCGAGGGCACACAGGAACAGCTAAAACACTGGGTTTCTTCCCCATCAAGGTCCACAACGCTTGAGTGGGGCCCAGACCGCGGGCAGGAGGAAGGACGTGGGGCAGTGTCCACAGCCTGTCCTGTGCCAGTGGCAAGCTCAGAGCCCCCTCCCTCTCTCCTGGGGAAGCCAGGAAGACCCAGAGGACCAAGCAGGTGTCATGGAAGTCCTGTCCGTCGAAGGGACCACATACAAGAGGAGTGTGCGGTATGGGGGCCACCTTGGCCTTCTCCTACAGGCCACTCCATCTCCAGCCCCTGAGGTCTGCACCCATGGGTCCCTGCCCTGCCTCTGCTGGTACCTCTACAGCTCCTGCACTCTGGGCTGGGCATCCCCAATAGTTCTCCCCCTTCAGGAAGTTTCCTGGTTCTCCAGATAATAAGATTTATTTTTCCTAAAACAAGTAGAGCAGCAATCCGAACCCTGATTCTCTCCATCAGCCCCCCCCCAAACGCTATTCTTCTTTATAGTGCCACCTGGCCAGGAGCTCCCAGGCTTCCTCTGGGAGGCCCTATGGAGACAGCAGATGCCAACACTTAGGGCCAACCCTCCACCCCCAGGCTGTGTCACCGCCCTGTGCAGTGGGAGCTGAGGGACAGGATCCTCCTGCCTTAGGCAAGGGCAGAGCTGAGAATGGGGGCTTGGCAAGACCTGAAGCTATCCCTGCAAGGGCCAGATAACCCAGACCATCGCAGGATAGACAGTGGGGCAGCCCTGGGCATAGGGGGCCAAGGTAGAGCAGGGTACTGGCCGTGTGATACAGTCAGCTGGACTCAGGTTCTCCAAGGTGACCAGGAAGAGCTCTCACTGACCAGGTGTATATTACACCTTTGCCCTAGACTCTCTGTTAACGGATTTTACGTCTTGTCTCTCTGGTCCCACCTCCAAAACCTAATTCTGCATAGGCACCAGCTGAGAATACCTTTCTGGCCACACGTGTAATTCCACACACATATTCCTTCACCAAATACCTTGGCGCAGGAAAACATTTCCACCTTCTTGACTCCCGGTGGGGCCGGGCTTCCCCCACTGCCTCCCCACCACCGCCCCCAGTGAGTGGGTGTACACTGAGGCAGCCTGACCATTCCTACTCCCTCTGCTGTCTGCACCCTCTGGCCATCAAGCTCATGGTGATGACAGAACACTGAGGCGCAAGCAAAAAATGTCCCATGGTCAGAATTTCAAACCCTGGGGAAGATCATTGGGAATCTTCTTGCTTCCTGTGGAAAATGGAAGCCCACATCAGGGCCGCAGCCCCAAGCTGATGGTGCAGGCAAGTCATAATCAATCAAGTTATAATCGATCAAGGAATTATGATATCCAATAGAAGTTCCTTGGTGATTGATGACATCATCATCGTTTTATCATCTTTTTTGTCACTAACAGGGGCTTTCCGTGTACTTGATAAAGCAAACAGAGGGAAGTGAGAGCCTGGTTAATCAAGCTGCAAAGGCAGGACATGTGCCCTTGACCTGGCAGGGCTGCCAAGTGCCCGTGCTGCCTCTCCCTGTCAGCATCTTTCAGGGCTGCTGCTGGCGGGGGAGGGTGGGGTGGGAGCAGTTGCACTCAGAGCAACACAAGGATCAACTCTGATCCTGTTATCTCCCACCCTCAGGTCTGCATTAAAAACAAAAAAAGGTGGAGGGGGGGGCCACAGATCCAAGCCTTGGGTAGATGAGGCTTCTCCACTGGAGTGTATAAAGACAGGACCCCAAGGTTGCAGGCTCACTTGGGCTTCCACCCCAACCTTTCCAGCGTGCTTTCTGCTGGTATCACCAGAAAGAGGAGGAAGAGAGGCCAAGAGAACGGTCAGGAGTCCCAGTGGTGGACTCTGCCAAAGCATGTGGTAAGCCCCAGGCCAAGGTGAGGCAGGAATGCAGCAGCCTTGAGGGACACTGTGGACCCCTGAACTTCAATTCTCCATGCGGAGCAAAGCAGGAACCAGTAACCCTGCCTCTTGGCTTGGGTTCCAGCAAGCAGCCTGTCTGCCAGCCATGTCCCACCTGTGCCATAACAGCAAACACCAGCTTCTCCCCGACCTCGGGGTTCCTAAATCAGCCCTTTGTGGTTTCTTAGACCCCTATGAATATCCTCTCCCTAAAAACTTCCAGCCAGCATGCCTTGTCCTGTACCCTATTGCCTGAGTACTCTTTAGGGCTGATTAATGCCGAGTACAGCCCTGTTGTCCAAGTTGTCCATCAGCTTGCCTACCTGGGAAGCTATCCAAGCCAGAACCACATGCATTTATTTTATAAAAAAAAGTCTGTCTAGAAGTGGGGAAAGGCAAGGATCTTTCTCTTGTAGGGAGAGAGGAACGGACAGGACAGAGAAGTTAGGAGAAAAGGAGAAGAGAGAGGAGTATGGGAAAAGTAGGGCATCGTGGGCCTGGGCTTCATGGGGAGTGTACCAAGCTGGAGAAGTTCTCAACTCATCACTCCATCAAAACTAAGAGACTCCTCAGATGCTAGCTAGCCCAACCGTCCCCAGACGCAGATATTCCCCAGACCCAGAGCCCCATCCCTGAACAATCCCATTTTCCTCCATCGTAAGAGGTCTGGGGAGAAGGGCGCAGGAGACAGTCTGCAGGACCCAACTTAAGCTCCACAAGGCTAGTGCAGGACAGGACACAGGAGGAGACTCGGCCCCTCCCTGGGCAGCCCCTGCCAATCCTGAGCCTCTGTTAGCAGCAGTTCCACACCCATGTCTGGTCATGGAGACCCAAGACTCCCAGAGGGAATTCTAAGTTTAGTTGGAGCCGAACTTGACAAGCGCATGCACTATCCTCCCTGTAGAGCAGCCCAGTTGAAACTAGCCTTGTTGCAGTGGGGTGTCTGATCTGGGGTACACATGCCTTCATCTGGGAGAAGCACTAAGTAAGAATCTGCTCTTACTGAACGTCACTCAAAACCTGTCCTAGGTCTGACATCGTTGGCCATTGTTGTGAGCCTCTGCAGGACTAGCAGATGGGTCAGAAAGAATAGCCAAAGGTTGGGGACACACACATGCACCTGTCCCATCCCCTCCCCGCATAGAGCCACATGGAAATTCTCAGGGAACAGTTGAGACTTTTTTTTTAATCCTCTTTTATTTGTTAACAGTTCAGGCTATTTTTTTCCCATGCTGCAAAAGATGCCAATGCCTCGTGAAAAAGTTGTGAAAAAATAACGAGTCTATTTTGGGGTGATCGGCCTCCTCAGAGCTCTCACTCCAGCTCTGTAGGGCTCAAGGGCTAGGGTCCTCTCTCTATCTATCTATCTCCCTCTTTCTCTTTCTCAAGAGATCTGCTGCCTGCCTAGAGACAAAGCATTTCTGATCTCCGCAGCCCTGGCTGCTGGCTGCATTTTATTTTATTTTTGCCACACTCTGCTCCTTCTTATACCTCCTCCGTCTACAGCAAAGAAGCAACACCATGCAGCTTCTTTCCACTGCAGGCCAGCCCAATGATGGCTGAGGGGTGGTGTCTGAGAAATCTTCCTTCCAAGAGGCTTGGAGTTGCTCAGCACCCATCACTGTGTATTATACGTGACCTTGACATGCTGTAACGTCAAGGCCCTGGTACTGGGCTTTGTAGTTCTCACAGATGCAAGAAAATAATAGTCCCAGTTCTTAGATGAGCCAAACCACTTTTGAGAATGTTCCATGACTGTCTCAGCCAGCCTGGCCTTCCTGGAGTCCACGGGCAAAGAGTTTGCGTTGCCACAGGCAGTTCAGGCAAAATAGATGGACTTGAAGTCATAAAGAAACAGGTTGTAGGCAAGAAGAATTTTTCGAAGGGTGGCTCGAGAGAGATTTTAGTTGTGAAGACTCTGACCTCCCCCAGAACACCACAGCTTTTATGGTAGAAGTCACAGCATAAGCACAAGGAAGCAAGCGTTAATGATTACACAGATCCTTAAAGCATCAAAGAAGTTTCTTAGAACAAGAGCAACGCAGTTTTTATCAGATTAGCTAATGGAAAACTTGCATGTGTTGAGTATTCTCGGGATGACCTTGGCCAGGGGGACTCACTGGGATCCCTCAGAGGGCAGCTGCTGGCACTACTCAGGTACCCTGGTGGGAGGCGGCATGAAGACCCTGCTTGCCAACAAGCTGGTTGGATCAGAACCCTGAAAATGTGCTCTTTTGCTGTTACGCTTCCTTAGGCAAGCGTGACGGGCCAAGTTGTTCTCTGACATCTCACAGGCTCCTTGCAGGCCTTCCATGTGGGAGGCCAGACCAGACTGGCCTTCAGGTCCTGCTCAGAACAGCTCTGCCAGTCACACAGCCTGGCTGTGGCAGGTGTCTACAAGGGGCGGTCTGACCAGGAGCACCCCGATAAGAATGCTCCTCCCTCCCTGGCTCCCAGTCCCTTCTCTCGTGACTTCTTAATTTTCTCAGGAGAGCCACAGGTAGGCATGGGAGGGGGTGGTTTCTGACCCTTCTGGTTAGAGGTCAGAAGCTGTTAGTGCCACCAACTGTTCCTGCTGCACATGGCCTGGCTAGGTGGCAGAGGAATGAATGGAACTGGAATGCTTGGTACCCAAGAACACAGAGAACAGGCCTACAATGGGCAGCGGGGACAGGTGGAGGAATGTCAGAGGGTGTCAGTACTGGAAGGGACATTGAGAAAGGCAGGTTGTCATGACTGCCGTTAAGCATCCAATCACCTTATCCCAACGAGAGATCAAAGACATGGAATTCCTTGCACAGTCACACAGCCAGGTCCAGGATGGCACTGAGAGCGATGGCTGCTCCTCTGGTTTCTTTACACTCTTGGGGACTTTTCTGTGTTGTTAGCCTTTCCCTGGAGGAGTGTCACAGAGACAAACATTCCCACTTACTGACTCAGTACCACCTGCTGGACTTGCCAAGGGCTCCCTTCACCAGCCTCAATCTCTCCTGAGATTCTTGAATTCTTGGGCCAGAATTGGTCCAAAGATTGTGTCTGATTGCATAAGGAAACTGACATGGGCATGACTGTAGAATTAGATTTCCTGTCTATTTCCTACCCTGTGTCTGATCCCCTAAACATTACTACTCTCTGCCAAGGCAGTCATCAGCTGATATATTGCTAAGTTGCAATCTGGGTCAGGAGCTGCTCCAATAAAAAAGAACAACCAGTAATACGCAGGTCGTCTGTGCTGGGCATCCACTTTAGGGGGTCAGTGCTAGAATGAGCTTAAGACTTTGGTGCATGCAAAAGCAAGTCCCAGAAGAGAGAAGGAATTGCCCAACACCAGACAAGCCAGGCCTCCAATGGATGACCAACCGCCCTTTCCCCAATTACCAAGCACAGTCAGAAAGTGCCTATACCAGTGCCCAGGTATGGCACAAGCAACTCATCCACACCCCTTGTCCAGCTCGAGTTCTGGGGTGGCATGCAATTTGATCTCTGTTCATTGGACAGTCTGCATTTGAACTGACCAGCCTTGAGCTACCTCCCAATGTGCTCACTGCCTTCCTTTCCGCTGACCCCACTGCCTTGCCCAGTCCCATTCACTTCTGTCCATCTCCAACAGGAGCCTGGGAAACACAGAGCCATGGACATCCGCAGGAAAGGCTGGTACAGCCCATGGAAGGCCTCTATGGAGAGCATGTGAGTAGTACTATGTCCTATAACTCCCCATCCCAAACATCTGTACATCCATCAGGCATCCATTGAGCACCTGCTGAGTGCTTGTTGAAGCAACAGACTGTGAGTACCAGATGAGCATGAAAATTGCCCCCTTAAATAAGGCCGGTCTCTTCTCTAGAAGCTTCTCTGCATGAAGAGGGATACAGAGTATATACTAATTATAGGTTGCTGAACAAGGCCAGGGAACCTGTGCTTGATACAGCATTCGTGGAAGACTGCCTGGAGGGAGTGATATTAGTTGAGACTTGCAGGATGACTAAGCCTTAGCCTGGTGAAGGGGATGGGATGAGGGGGGAGTGTTTAGGATGTGGGAATAGCTTGTGAAAAGGCCCCCAAGAGGTCCAAGCTCCTTGTGGGGGCTTGGTACCACCAGCTCCCAGGACAGGGGGTTTGAAATATGCTAGACTTTTCACGTTTGGCTCCCCAACCTACCAGCAATCTACATTTGAGATGCCTCGGCTTTGGCTCAGGGCTGGTTCTAAACTTGGCCCTCAGTGCAGGGCGAGGATGCCAGCTGCCCCAGGCTACAGGCTGCTGGAAGAGGAGGCGGAGCTCGGGGGCGGAGTCCCAGGAGAGCCCACAGAGTTGGAGGATTGGAGAAGACCGGGAGGGTGCTAGCTAGGGGAAGAGTTCAGAGTCTAAACCGGCCCAGGGAGGGGTGGGTGGCAGGAAAAGAATAGCAAGTGGAACTGGCTGCAGCCTGTACCAAGAAGCAGGTCCAGGGTCTCTGACTGGGTATCCTGCTCTCCGACAGGAGTCTGGCCAGCTTCAGGAAAATAGCAGCTGTGTGATTACATACAACAGGGTGGTTGAGGGGCGGAGGGGCTACGTTAATAGGTTTAAGCAAGTTATGTCACTGGAGTGGGGGTGGGGCAGGGGACTCTGGAACCCGATGGGACCTCTCAGGGGGCAGCAGCTGGCACTGCCCAGACCTTCTGTTGAAAAGCAGCATGAAAATCCCTGCTCAGCAACACAGTGGTTAGATTGACTATCACATTCTGTTCTGCAGTGTAATTGGGCAGGGGTGTGTGTGTGCGTGTGTGAGAGAGAGAAAGAGAGAGAGAGAGAGAAAGAGAGAGAGAGAGAGAGATTGGGAGACAGAAGAAACAAAGAGGCCAGAATTTTCTGGAAAAACGTCCTGCCTGAAGCCAGGAGGCCAAATGCTTGCAGTCATTCTGAGAGCAGAGAGCAAGCAGGTAGGCGGCGGGGCCCACGGTGCTTGCTTGCCCGTGGGAGGCCCCAGCCATGGCGATGACCCTGTTTTCCAGGGCTGCATAGGGTGGAGAGCTGCGCAGAGAGGAAGCTAATCATAACTGCAGCTCCCCAGCGATCAGGAGGTCAGGGGCTTGGGACTGTCTTCACTAGCAGGGGTGAAGAAATGGAGACCCCAGGATGGTCCTGGCTGGGGCTGGCTGGCAGCAGGCCTGGCATCGGGCACACTGTCATGCAGGGCTGCTGAGGGCTGCTGCTCGTGTGCAGAGAATCTTCGAGAGCTCTGATGTGGGGAAAAAGCTGGAAGCCAGAGGGGACTGGCGATCCCTTTCTGAGCCGACGTGAGGAACTCAGGGGGTCCTGTCAGGCTGTCCCCCACAGAGATTGTGATGGATGATGGATGGATGGCTTGGCAGTGAGAAAGAAATGTTCTGGGGAAGATGGGAAGGACTGGTCTCTGGGGAGATGGGATAAACTCCCATTGGCTGAATTCCCAGGACATTTAAAAAGCTCAGGAAAATTGAAACTCATGCATGGCTTTAATAATGTGCATTATCTATGAAGTTTTTGAAGATGGTTGGTACAATGGAAGGAGGGACCCAATGAAGTTCTTTATTAAAAAAAAAAAAAAGTGTTATTTATTTATTTGAAAGGCAGAGCTCCAGAGACAGAGAGGGAGAGAAACAGAGACCTTCCGTGGCCAGAGCTGAGCGAGGCTGAAGCCAGGAGCCCTGCACCCCACCTGTCTCCCCAACCTGAGTGGCAAGGATGCCATCATCTGGGCCATCGTCTGCTGCCTTCCCCAGGAGTTGGACAGGAAGTAGAGCAGCCGTGCCTGGACTGGTACTCGTATGGGATGTCAATGTCCCAGGCAGTGCTTGACTCTCTGTATCCCAACTCTGGCCCCTTCTGAGTGGGATTCTGATTGGAACTGTCCAAGAGGTGGGGTGGCTGGTCATGACTCGGGTTTGAAGTTGGACAAGTGATCTGTGTACAGAAGGCACGGCTGGGAACCAAGGGTCATCTTGCCCACAAGGCATCTGGCTCCATCTGAAACACTTTCCTGAGTGCCAGCAACTGTGCCAACTTGCTTGGACCACTGTACCGGCTCCAACCTCAGCCTCAGCACTACACCTTGACACTTCTGTGGTCTGCCTGGACGGTGATCCCAGGCAGAGGTGACATTTCCCCAAAGCGGGAACAGGTATCAGCTATGCAATTATGGTAGTGCCTGCCCCCTCCCAGTGGCTTTAGTTGGAGGATGACAATTGTTGTCCTACTCGTGCTGCAGCTCTCAGGTGACACTGAAGTGGCAAAGGCGCTCTGGCCCGCCATGGGAGCCACGCAGGGATGTCATTTTGTGCTTTCCTTTGGGACAGTGACTGCACAGAGGAGGGGGGAAGGCTCTTTACTGCTAACACATTGCGGGGTGGACACATCTTGCCATGGTTTCACTTCTTTCCTATACATCTATGCTAAGTACTTTCTGATTTATGGGAAGGTGAGTTCCTAACCAAACTATGGCATTCCTAGCACCCTCTGCCACTGTTCCCAGTCCCTGCAAGCTCTGGGTGGATTCAGGAGTTACATGGGGAGCACTGTTCAACCATCAGACCCTCAACAAATACGCCTGCACCCCAACACCTGGATGGGCAACTTGCTGTCACATTGATTAATGAGAGGCCGGATATGTCTCCCCACTTGGCTTTTCCGAGGGCCGTGAATTCCCTCGGTCCTACATGCTTTCACACAAATGAACAGTAAACTGTATTTGTGTTCTGAGCACGACCTGGAGGACGCGTGGAAAGAGCTCGGGTGGGAGGCTTTGGCTGTGACTGCCAAGAGGGGCTGAGCTGCCCGCCCATCAAGCTCGACGGACTGCTGCCTCGCCACAGAGCCTCCCCTTTTTAGCAAATGGGTCAACTGAGACAGGGACTTAAATATTGACTCCGAGGCTAAGATCCCCTTGGCCTTTCCTTCAGAGGACAAAACCGGGGTGAACCCCAGAAGACACTAGGTTTGGAGGGGAGCAGGGAGCCAGGTGAGGTGGTGTCCGACAGTCAGAGGCTCCGGCTGTGGCCGCCGGGTCGTCTGGTGCCAACAAGACCCTTGGAAGTGGACCGGAACCCCTCAGAATACACCACTGTTCTCTACCTGTTAGCAGGGGCCCGACGGCAACGGTGGAGGCCTGGGTTCCAGAAGGACATGGTGGGAAGGCCTTGCTCGTTCCTATCTAGCTCGCATCCCTTTTGGGGAGCATTGGGTTGCCCCCTCAGCCCTCCGAGGGAGCCCAGTGAGCGGCCACGCCTCGTGCTCCGGCTACGCGCAACCCGACGCCTCAGCTCCGAGTCCTGTCAGCTCCGGCAGCCGAGAGAAGACGCGGGAGTGGCAGCAGCGTCGACGCGGGGCGGGGCCTCGGCTGGACCAATCCCCGGCTCCCCCCGCCTCTTTCCCCGCCCCCTGTCTCCCGTCCACCAACCGAGTGCCGCAGTGGGCGGGTCTCCGTCACGGACGCCGTTCCCGGGTGCTTTTTTTTTTTTAATCCCCTTTGCTTTTTTTCTTGTGAATGAAAAAAGGAGGTCGCGAGCGGTCCCCGGGAGTTGCGGCGCTAAGGCGTCTCGGTGGGCGGTGGCCTTGGGTCCCGGGGCTTCCTGCGAGCGGCCGCGCCGAGCAGCCCCGGCTCCCCGGCCGCCTCCATGACATTGGACGCCCTGGGCGCGCCGAGATGCTGATCCGGAAGAGGCCGTGGCTGCGGTGCCGCCCGCGCGGCCGCTCGCCGCCCGCTGTCCGGCCCGGGCCGCACGGCCTCCGGAGTTCCTGATCGAGCGGCGGCGGCCAGCTGTCTGCCCCCAGCACCCGCTCCCCGCAGCGCCGGGCCGGTGTCATCTCCCTGCTTTGGCACCCCTCGCCCCGTTCCCGGGCATCATCCCACTACCATGAGCGTGCTCCGCGGACAGAGATGTGTTCCTCACGCTAGCAGTCGTCCCGTCCCGTGGAGAGCTGTGAGTGGACGCCTCGGTCGCCCTGCAGACGCCCTCTCGGCTGCCCTGTGCTCCGGCCCGGGGCCGGACTCGGGGTTGGGGAGGAAGGGGGTGACTCGGTGGCCTGGACGAGGCGCGCCCCTCCCCCTCGCCGTCTTGTATCTTTTTTCCTTGTGTGTGTGTGTGCAGTTCGCCTCGTGTCCCGGGTGGGGTATGGCATGGGAAGGTTCCAACGGGTGAAGTGCTTCAGGGTTTTTATGTGTTTGTTTTAAAGCCATGGAATTGGGGGTTTGGGGCTGGCAGCTCGGGAGATGTTTCTTGGAGCTCAACTCCACTGCAGTGTGGGGAGGCAGCTGTGTTGGGTGCTGGGGGTGGATAAGGGGCGTCCTTAGGTTGTGGGCTGCCACCTCCTTCCCCTAACCCCCCCGCCACGCCCTGCTCCTCCAGTGCCCTGGGTTGGAGAAGGCTCCTTCGGGTGTTGAGGCTTACATTTTTGGTGGTAGAGACCGTTCAGGATCTCATTAGGGCCTTGTTTGTCCTTTGGATCCTCACAGGGATTCCTCTTTCCGCCTAAACCCACCCACCCACCCTCCCCGCTGCTATGAAGCCAGCGACCATAACCCGGGATGTGTGTGCATGGCGGAAAGGGGGTCTCCCTGAATTCCAGTGTCATTGCAGTTCTCTTCCCATCCATCTTCCATGATTTTTTCCCCCTCATGTATAGGATTTTCCTCTCTGTTCACGTTTTGGTGAGATGCAGGATGTGGGATATCGGTTGCTAGGAGACCAGCCAGGCTCCCAGGGAGATTCTGTGGTTTCCTTGACAACCAGACTAGGGCGGCCTCAGATGAAGCAGCCTCCCACTGTCTGTGGGAGGGAAAAGGGGGCCTTTTCTGAGTGGGCTTTCCAAGAAAGTGTGGAGGGGTGTGGGTGTGGGTGGGAACCTGTGAGGGTTGTCCCTGATCTGAGTACAACCCTGGGCTTTGGACCGGACTGGCCAGAGACAGGGAGTATGGCTGGGCTGGGTGTGGTGGGACAGAGGACTGCACACATGTGACGGCTTTGCCATTGTTGCAGAAGAGAAGTCCAGTTGGGGGGTTGTGATGCCCAGGGAGGGGCAGCCGGAAGCCATGGGGCTGTGCAGGCTCGGAGGGGATGGGGAGAAGGCAGCCGTGAGGAAAAGTCTAGAGTCATGGAAGGAGAGTGTGCCAGAGGGAAGGGCATGGGGTGGGCCCGTGCAATGGGGTTGCCCACAGAGGGGCTGTATCATTGTGCACCAGCAATGATCTGGGGCAGGTGGCACTCTAAGTTCATGATTGTGTTACTGTGGGCACGCCTTCCTTTGGGCAAGATCCCTGTTACAGACGGGCATAATTCAACTAAGGCTTCTGCTTGGCTTCATTGGGCTGGTCTGTTATCTCAAAGAGATATCATTATACATATAGATATGCAACCTAGCATTATATAATGCGACATTACATAAGAAGACAAATTCCTTCCTTTCAGCCCAGGCCCTCTTGGCACAGATCCGCCCAAGACCTGGGAAGATTTTTTTTCTTTTTATTTGGCAGGCATCATACCCATTTTCCAGAGAGGGAGACTGATACCCAAAAAAGTGAAGTGTTTTGCCCTTTCCCAGATGGGACAGTGAGGTTTGCCAGTCAGGCAATTGGGACCAGAGATGGTGGGCGAGGATTATTAAACACAGGCAAAGGAGAAATGGTAGGGGTTTGAGGGGAGCTGATGGGGAGCGGGGCGGTGATCTAGCAGGTCTGCTGTTGGCTGCTCTACTGCTTGTTAGCTGTCCGTCCCCTGCTTCACCCTAGAGGTGACCCGACATAAGGCATGCATGAAGTGTTTCTGGCATGGAGTAGCCAGACTTGAACCAGCACTGCCTTGCTGCTGCCCTCGCACTATCCCCACTCTCCAGAGGCTCCCTGGAACTCATGCCCTCCTCCAGGGCCTCTTTGCACCCTGCCAGAGTGGAAACCTGAGAAATAAGTTCTGTGGGCCGGAACCTTTCTCCTGCAGCTTGTACTGGTTGTGGAGTTGGGGACCAGTTTTGGGACTCCATGCACAGTGGAAGGTGCAGCCTAGGTGACAGATCCTGGCACTGACACAGCCCTCAGCTACTTGACTTGTGTTCAGAAAGTGTCAAGGCCCTGGGTTGGGCAGAATGGAGACGCCTTGTTGTAGAAGAGCCCAGATCCCAGCTGACTGCAGGCACCAGCTAGAGGAGGCCGTCTCATTGGAGAGACCTTCCCGCACGCTCAGCCTGGAGATGTGCGTCCAGCCACGCAGATCCCAGGTGCCAGCATGACTTGGATCCTCAGGCCGGCTCTGCATTCCTGCATGCTGGCATCCAGCTCCAGCCTGGCAGGAGGGAGCCACTGGCTCTCTGGCTGCTGGGGGCCTGGGCGTGCTCCAGGACTCCTCTGGGCCTCCAGCCTTCCTGGGCCTGGAAAGGTCGACTCCAGGTTGTCTGGCCGCCAGAAGTGTTTGCGTACTCAAAGGGGAGCAGGGCAAGGTGCAAGGCCTTGGGGAGAACCGAGCTTGCCTCCAGTGCCTCTCCTCTCACCCCTCCAGGAGGGTGGCTGCCAACTGGGAGGCTGCCAGTGAAATCCCCCTCAGGCCCGGGGCCTCCTGGCAGCAGCTTTGGAAACATGGTCATGACATTTGACTAGAGCAAGGCCTTCTGGTTACTCCCACGAGCCAGTACTCTCTGTGGGTGGGCACACTTCTTCCTCTGAGCCTCAGGAAACTGAGGCAAACACTTCACCCAAGTGCCCCATCCTCTGCTCTCTACAGCAACTGCATTCCCCTGGTAGCCCAGTTAGCCAGCCCCTGGGGTTTTCCAGCTGAGATGGGAGGCGCAGGACTAGCTGCACCTCCTTTGCTTTTGCTGGGAGCACAGCCTCCTGGGGCTAGATAACAGGAAGGGCCACAGGCCAGGGGGTGTGCGGTCACAAGTTAGCCGCTGCATGGCCTCAAAGCTGAGCAGGACAGGCAAGCAGTGGGAGACCCAGTGGAGAGGGTCCAACGCCCATTAGCTAGTCGTGTATGCCCTGAAGTCTCCTCTGCCCCTGAAGGCTGGCAAGAAAAACTCTGGCATACACCTAAATAAAAAGAGGCTGCGGTTGGGTTGAAGGGAAGCCCACCACCAGGGAGGTTGTGCAGGCCAGGAGAGCGGCCGTCTTCATCCCTGACAAGCCCATTAAATTTTTAAGGGGCCCATCCTCAGGCATGCCGGGAAAGGGTGGGACCTGGCCCTAGCTCTGCCTCTCTCAGCTGTTTTGTTCTGCTGCCCCAGCCTTGCCAGGCAAGGAGAGAGCAGCTATTGAGTGGTTTCCCAGGCAGTTTCCTGCCTCTGGGGGCTGCGGGTGGAACCCTCAGTAAGCATCTTCTACCCAGGAACCCAGCTGGAGGCTGCCGGCCATAGGGCGGACAGACACATACGCTCCCTCGTCTCCTGTCTGAATGGGCCCTGCCTCCTGCAGAGCTGCTGCCCCAGAAGTTGCCTACTCCCCCTCCTGGAGCTCCAGTGCCTGGCACTGTGCTGGAGCTGCCCACCTAAGAGCCACAGGCTCTGTCTCTACCCTGGACCCTCCAAGGGGCTTGCCTGCCAAGCCATCCCAACTGCTTCTCTCCTCCTCGCCAGGTCCCAATTAATGGATTCTGACATGGATTATGAAAGGCCAAACGTAGAGACCATCAAGTGCGTGGTGGTGGGGGACAACGCTGTGGGCAAGACCAGGCTCATCTGTGCCCGGGCCTGCAATGCCACCCTCACCCAGTACCAGCTGCTTGCCACCCACGTGCCCACCGTTTGGGCCATCGACCAGTATCGCGTGTGCCAGGAGGTAAGGCTGCAGGCCCCTTTCCGATGGCTCCCAGAGCTCACAGAGGCCTCCCAGGGCTGGGCTGGGGCGGGGGCAGCTGAAGAGGAGGGAGCCCACTCCTGGGGCAGGCATCTTTGACCGCCTGCCTGTTCAGTGGCCTAAGCCAACACCAGGGACCCCAGCTTTGTCTGGAATTGTGCATCTTGTGCAGTCCTCGCCCCCACAGGAAGTGAGGAACCTGGGGTTGGGTACTGAGAGGAGGGAATAAGCTGGCAGGAAACAGCAAAGGGCCAAAGCTGTCAGACACACCTACCATTAAGAGAGAGTGGAGAGCTTTGCAGGGTATACGCTGAAGAAGTCCCTTCTGCCCCAGCCTGCCCTCTTCTGTTTCCGGTCAGTATGGAAGCAGCCCTTGGCACTTCCTGACTGCTGTGGTTTCGCATGCATGAAAATATTGTGCAAAGCCCACAGTAGAAGACCCCAGCCCTGCCTCGGCAGTTTCCTGCCATTTCTGCCTACCTGGGACCCTCAGGAGCAAGCTGGCATCCACCAAGAGCTGACATGTAGGGTACGGGTATGGAATGGGGGTGTCTCCAGAATGGCAGCTCCTACCTCCTGTATCCCTCCCTCAGGTTCTGGAACGCTCCCGAGACGTAGTAGACGATGTCAGCGTGTCCCTGCGTCTCTGGGACACCTTTGGGGACCACCACAAAGACCGCCGCTTCGCCTATGGGAGGTATGGCAGGCTCTGGCGGCTGGCATGGAGCTGTGTGTGTGTGTGTGTGTGTGTGTGTGTGTGTGTGTGTGTGTCAGAGGTGGGACTGAGGAACTGAGCAAGCCCATGAAATGTCATCTGGGAAGCAGAGTGGGGACAATGAATGGCACTGCAGCCCCTTGTGGGAGACCAGCAGCTGACCTGGGCGGTGGAAAGGGGCAGGGCGTGTGGAGTCGGCAGGCCGGGTCAGACTCCCAGCTCTGCTGTCTCTGAGCCCTGAGATGGTGAGCAATGGACATTTGTAGCTCATGAGATAGCCAGGATCTCGGAAATGCCACGTAACAGCACAGAGCCTTGACTTTGTGCTGTGTAGATGATAGGGCAAGTCCACTGGCCAGGTGTGGGGCTGCGGGGTCGGAGTAGGGAGATACCCCTCTCCCCTGCACCTCACTCCCCACTTCTGAGGGCAGGTGGCTTCCTGCAGGGTCCTTCTGCCCATGACCAAGTTCTTTCCCCTCTCACCCCTGCCAGATCCGACGTGGTGGTTCTCTGCTTCTCCATTGCCAACCCTAATTCCCTGCACCATGTCAAGACCATGTGGTACCCAGAGATCAAGCACTTTTGCCCTCGAGCACCTGTCGTCCTGGTCGGGTGCCAGCTGGACCTGCGTTATGCCGACCTGGAGGCTGTCAACAGAGCTCGGCGGCCTCTGGCCAGGTAGGGTCACGGATGCCTGGGGTCAGGGGCGGGGGGCGCGGCAGGAGAGGAGGCTGTGCGAGAGAAGCGGATCACCATGACTCCTGCTCAGCCCTGAGGGAGATCCTTGGAGTCTTCCATCTGTGCCTACAAGCTCATGCTGGGAGCCAAGCAGCTTGTTCATTCATGCCTTCCTTCACTCATTCACATGTCTGTCACACTTCTCCCATGCGGGGAGTACTGTGTTAAGCACTGTGAGGAAAGACAGGAGTGGGTGCCAACTGCGCCAAGAGCTTTCACAGTTGTTTTTTAAAGAGGGAGTCTTTTTTTGTTTTGTTTTGCTTTTTAAAAAAATTTTATTTATTTGCAAGACAGAGTTAGAGAGAGGGATAGACAGAGAGATCTTCATGTGCTGGTGTGAACTGCAACAGCCAGGGAGCTGGTCTGCACCTAGGAGCCTGGAGCTTATTCCAGCTGTGGTGAAGGGGCCCCAGTCCTTGGGCTAGAATTCTGATGCTTCCCCAGGCCCATTACCAGGGAGCTGGATCAGAGGTGGAGCAGCCAGGACTTGAACCAGTGCCCAGGTGGGACGCCAGCACCACAGGTACAGGCTTAACCTACTAAACGGTGGTGGCAGTCCCGGGTCTTAATTTTTTTGGAGATAAGTTAAGTACATTCAGCCTTCCTTACTGTGGGCTCTACATCTGTCAACTCAAGCGAGAAAAAAATTGCATCTGTGCCAAACAGGTACAAATTTTTTTTTTTGTGGTTCTTCCCTAAAAAGCACAATGTAAGAGCTACTTACATAACATTTATATTGTATTAGGAATCTGAGACAATCTAGAGATGATTAGGGTGTACAGCACCTAGGTTGTACACAAATCTCATTTGTGTACACGCAATATCATTTCCTTTAAGACACTGCCCTGGATTATGGTATTTGTGTGAGTCCTGGACCCATTCCCCTTGTGGGTATCGAGGGACCGCCACACACAAGCATGTGCCACTTCAGCATGGAGCATTGCTCATTTTAAGTGCCAGAGAACAGGGAAGTCCCTGGGGCCCGGCCTCAAACAGGGAAGGCTTCCTAGAAGAAGACGGGATTGGTGGCGGGTCTGGGAGGCTCAACAGATGACAAAGAGCAGGGCGGGAGGCAGGCCAAGGAGGCATGGCCTCGAGAAGAGGTTAAGTTCTGCACATTCCGTTTCTCTTACTGTACTTTCCAGGCCCATCAAGCCCAATGAGATCCTCCCTCCAGAGAAGGGGCGGGAGGTGGCCAAGGAGTTGGGCATTCCCTACTACGAGACCAGTGTGGTGGCCCAATTTGGCATCAAGGACGTCTTTGACAACGCCATCCGGGCCGCTCTCATCTCACGCCGCCACCTGCAGTTTTGGAAGTCCCACCTGCGCAATGTGCAGCGGCCCCTGCTGCAGGCGCCCTTCCTGCCCCCCAAGCCGCCACCCCCAATCATTGTGGTGCCCGACCCCCCGACTGGCAGTGACGAGTGCCCCGCCCACCTGCTCGAGGACCCGCTCTGCGCGGACGTCATCCTGGTGCTGCAGGAGCGCGTGCGCATCTTTGCCCACAAGATCTACCTCTCCACTTCCTCCTCCAAGTTCTACGACCTGTTCCTCATGGACCTGAGCGAGGGGGAGCTGGGGGGCTCCTCAGGGCCAGGTGGCCCCTGCCCAGATGACCCCCGGGGCCACCCTGAACCACAGCCCCACCATCACCACCACCAACACCAACAACACCACCATCACCACCACCACCATGGGCGGGACTTCCTGCTCCGTGCAGCCAGCTTTGATGTGTGTGAGAGTGTGGATGAGGCTGGGGGCTCGGGCCCTGCCGGCCTGCGGGCCTCCACCAGCGATGGAATCTTAAGGGGCAACGGTACAGGGTACCTGCCGGGCAGGGGTCGCGTGCTGTCTTCCTGGAGCCGAGCCTTTGTAAGCATTCAGGAGGAGATGGCCGAGGATCCCCTGACCTACAAGTCGCGGCTGATGGTGGTGGTAAAGATGGACAACTCCATCCAGCCGGGGCCCTTCCGGGCTGTGCTCAAGTACCTATATACCGGGGAGCTGGGCGAGAACGAACGGGACCTCTTGCACATTGCCCACATCGCTGAGCTCTTGGAGGTCTTCGACCTTCGCATGATGGTGGCCAACATCCTCAACAATGAGGCCTTCATGAACCAGGAGATCACCAAGGCCTTCCACGTCCGCCGCACCAATCGAGTTAAGGAGTGCTTGGCCAAAGGCACCTTCTCAGGTAGGCGCCGTGCTCAGAAGCAGTTCTTCTGGATGGGTCCCATTAGCATTCCGGCTGGGCCTTGGCCCCTGATGTTCTGGAGGTGTGGCTGTCCGCTGTGCTCCTGTGGGCGGGGACCTCCATGTCTCGTGGCTTTAGGAGGAAGGTGGCTCATCTGGGCACGGCAGCTTTACTCTAGAGGGCTGCTGAGCCCATGTTGTCCCTCCGTGTCCTCCTTACGTTCTGTCCTCTCCTCTCGGACAGACGTGACCTTCATCCTGGACGATGGCACCATCAGCGCACACAAGCCCCTGCTGATTTCCAGCTGTGACTGGATGGCTGCCATGTTTGGGGGGCCGTTCGTGGAGAGTTCCACCAGAGAGGTGAGGCTGAGGAAGGGCGTGGGAGGAAAGGGTAGATGGAAGTCTACACCCCTTGTGCCCAAACCACTTGCCATTTCCTGGAGTTCTGTTGGGTTTTTTTTTTTTTTTCCCAGCACTGTGCCAACTGCAGAGTGATGGCCCCAGAAGCTTATGCAATGGTTCTGGTAGCCAAGGGGATTTTACACTTAAACCAGGAGAGGGAGTTATGGCAATAACTCTGCCTGGTAGTGTAGACAGCACTTTCACTTTCATGATCCCAATGAAATCCCACGTGACATTCAAGCCCAGCATGGCACTCCTAAGTTACCTGTCAGAAAAGGGAAGTAAAGTGACCTATAAAGTGTTGGCCTAAGTAGAAAGCAGAGCCAAACTCTTGAACTTGGGACTTCTGATCTCTTGGCTGTTGACATTGTACATTGGATCTTTCTACGTCCTTGGTACACATTGAAATGACGGGGGGGGGGGGGCATCAGGAGCCCCTTTGTTGAAGCCATCAGTTTTTAAAAGTAGTTTTGTTACTCCTGTACAGTGAGATCAACAGATAAGGAGGTGACTGCCACATGAAAGATAGCTGGCTATAGGCTCCAAGAGCAGAAGGACCCCCAGAAAGCCCCAGAGTTGCTCAGAAGGCAGAGGGCTTCCGTGGGAAGGAACGGGTGAGACAGGATACTCAGGCTTAGGACTGGTTAATCTGGGTGATTCTGACCTGCTCTGGGGTTCAGGGGCTGACCCTGGTACCAGAGCCCCCATGATGGGTGGACGGTGGCCTGGGGTATGAGTCTGATGGAGGAGGTTGGGGGCAGGGCGTGGGCATACACACCACAGATGTCCATGCAGAGTGTCCTTTCCTAGCTCTGTGAGTTGGCCAGCAAGGCTTTAAGGTGTTAAAGCATCCAAATAGAGAAAACAGAGGCATTTGGTGCAGTGGAAAAGATGCTGCCTGGGAGACTCTGTTCCCAACTCCATCTTCCTGCTTCTGGTGCCTGCCCTGGGAGGCAGCAGTGCATGGCTCCAAGTTCTGGGGTCCCCTGTCACCCATGTGGGAGATGTGAGTTGAGTTCCTGGGTCCCAGCTTTTCCTTGGCTCAGCCCTGGCAGGTGTAGGCATTTGGAGGAGTAAACAAGTAGATGGCAGATCTGTGTGTGTCTATCTTTCTCTCTGCATGGCAGAGCTCAATAAAATAACCGATTCGGTACAGGACATAAAGACATGCTTCATAGAATTGCCCCTCCATCTACCCAGTGCCCTTCCAGCTCCCCTGTTCTCTCTGCCACTCTCTTGGGGGCTCTCCCATCCATCCTCCAGGCCCATAAGCATGGCCTGGGCCTGTGTCCCTTCTCTTCTCTGAGCTGCTGGACCACCTGCCTGTTGTCACACAGCCTGCAGGTAGCACAAGCATGAGGCTCTAGATGTGTACTTGCACAGTCTTACACACTGACCTGTAGCTGCTTTTTAGTGCAGGCACTGCCAAGCATCCCACTTAGCCTGCTCCCCAGTAAGTGTTCACCAGAGGCCCCACGCGAGCCCTACCACAGCCCCACGCCTTGCTGTGACTCAGAGCTGTGTGCATCCCAAGATTTCTGAGCAGAAGTCCTAACAGAAGGCTGCGCACAAGGGTGGCCAGTTGAGTTCTCCCAAGCAGCAGTGGGACTGGGGTCTTCATAGCATAAGCCTGGGAACTGGAGAGCCCCTGGGGCCCCTGCTGGCCCTCAGCACTGCTCAGTACTCTCCCATGCCAGCTTTGAAGCTCCAGCCTGCTCCTGGCATGGCCCTGAGAGACATGCCCCTGATGAGAAAGCAGTTTTTGTTGCAGCACTGCTCTGGAGAGATCCCAGAGGCCCAGGGCAGCTGCGCAGAGCAGCCACAGAGAAGCCAGCTGGTACACACTCTGCCCGCTCCCTGCCCACTTCTGCTGTGCCACCACCACCATGTGTCGGGGCAGGAGCACTACAGGGCTGGGTGACAAGAGCTTCTCTAAGTGTCCCTCCAGGCAGAAGGACTTCATCAGAAGTATGCTGGCAAAAATCCCGGACCCTTTGTATTTTTTAAAGAAGTCATATTTTAATGTAACATTCAAGTTTTTTGGGGAGTAAGACTGATTTACTTATTTGAAAGGCAAGGTTACAGAGAGAGGAGGAGAGAGTGTTTTTCCATCTGCTGGTTCACTCTCCAGATAGCCACCAAGCCTGCGCCTGGGCCAGGTCAAAGGCAGGAACTTGAAACTCCATCCGGGTCTCATGTGTGCAGAGCAGGGAGCACGTGGGCCATCCTCGTTGCTTTCCCAGGCACACCAGCAGGGAACTGGATTAGAAGCAGAGAAGGTGGGACTTGAACCAGTGCTCCTATGGGACGCTGGCATCATAGGCAGTGTTAAACAATCTCCTTCCTTCAGGTCCCTTGAAAAGCTCTTAAAGAGTCCTGTCCCTCATAGTGCTGCCTGCCAAAGTGGGGCTCAGAGCTGCTGGTGGTTCCAGGGGACCAGGCCTTTGGACATGCGCAGCGCAGGGAAGGGTGCTCAGCTGCTTGGGCTGAGTCCCCATCTCCCTGAGCTGTGCCTCCTGCGTGCCCGTCCAGGTGGTATTCCCCTACACGAGCAAGAGCTGCATGCGGGCGGTGCTGGAATACCTCTACACTGGCATGTTCACATCCACTCCCGACCTGGACGACATGAAGCTCATCATCCTGGCCAACCGCCTCTGCCTGCCACACTTGGTTGCCCTCACAGGTAACTGGCCAGCGTGCTGCCCGGGGGCCCCGTCCTGGGTGCCAGGTGGGGGAGGCCCCAGGGAGGGATCAATCCTGTGTTCATCTCTCACCTGTCTCCTCACGGGGGAGGAAGCTTACATAACTGACATCTACCGATGGGAACGGGGCTTTGCCATGGGATACAGATGCGAGGGCGTGAGATGCGAGGGCATGTGTGTATGAGAGAGAGAGAGACAGAGATATCTGAGGGGTCACCTTTAGAGCAGGGCAGGAGAATGGCTGGACCCCAGGCTATATAAACTTTGGCTCTCGCCAAGGCCACCACGAGTGAGACTTGAAATCCATTACATCTGTAGGTGGCAGGTTTTCCAGTTGATAATGTTGTGTGGCCCCCTGCGTGATGCCATAACTATCCAGATGTACCTTGGCAAAAGAGAAAAAGGCAGGCTCCCCGGCCCTCCCTTGGAGCCACACTCCTGGGTGTGTTTACATGCTGAGCATCATGTTCTCAGCCTGGTTTCACTCGAGCAAGCTGAAGTTCCCAAAGACTGTAACCCAGTCCGCACCTGTACCCCGTGCTGCTGCTGCTGGTAGTGGTGGCAATTCTCCCTTTTCTCTTCTCCACTCTTCCCCTTCCTTCTCTTCTTCTCTACTTCCTCTCCCTTTCACTGCTTCTCTTCCTTCCTCCAGAAATATAGAGAACATTGGCCAACCCTACACCTCATTCCCAGAAATGACGACAGGGACCGGAGCTCACGTTGTAGAATGGATCTAGTCCTTCAGGCCGGCTGGGCAGAGCCAGGCTGGGGCAGCAAGGGCACCACGCAGCGGGCAGTCTGAGACCAGTGTGCCCAGTGGACTGGCTGGCTTCTGTGGACGCTGGCATTGGCATCTGTGTCAATGTTGGTTTGGGAGTTGGTGCCAGTACTGGCGATGGTTCAGAAGATACGGGGGCAGAGGGCAGAGCCTCAGATACTGAGCAAGCACCCCGTGTTGGGGGTGGTGGGCCCTGGGCAGGTGACCAACACTGGGCCAGGTGTGAGGGGAATCAGCAACCTGGTGATGAGACATGGATGGTGAGGTAGGAGCAGAAATCAATGATCCTTCCAGGTGGTGCTGCCCACCAAACACCATGTGGCCTGTCCAGGGCACACAGCCTCAGATTCCCTTAAAAAAAAAAATACAAAAACGGAAGTTTTCCAAGAAAAGACCCAAAGGGCAGTGAAAGCATAACGTTGTTTCTTTAAGTCCCATTTCATCCTGGCCAGATAGATGATGGGCAACACCATCGGCTGAGCACGCCACGTGATTTTCATGGGTGGCTCGCCATAAAATGGTGAACTGCTTCATTCCACCAATGGGTGCGCACAGAGCAGCAGGGAGTAGCACTGCTCCCCACTGGTCAACACACAGCAGAAAGCTCAGCCACAAGCCTGTGTGTCCAACCTGCTAAGGACCAGTGAAGACTACTTCCTACCAAGTCATCAGTACAAACTTAAACACTGCTGATGACTACACAGAGCACCTAAAACGATACACGAACCGTCAGAAATGAGTCCCTGGCTAGCCACACAGAGCCTCCACCTGTCCCCTCCAACCCTAGAGTCTGCACCACCTTGTCCCGTTGCCCACCCCGAGAGAAGCCCCGTTGCCAGTGTTCCTCTCTGAGCTGCTCTGGGTGCACTTCCTTCCTCACTTGCCTTCATATCATCCCCATGAGCATCCTCAGATAGCACAGCATGATTCTGTTTTCTGTTTATCTCTTATGTCTCTTGATGAGTACCTCGTCCGCTTAAACATTCCCCCCACCACGCAGTCTATTTTCTGGAAACACACACAAAAAGTCCTGACCTTCGGCTCCCGTTGGGTTTCCCGGCACGCAGCTCTTAGTGGACTGCGTTTCTATGGGGTAGTTCACCCCAGGCGTCTTATCCGCCCAGTTCCCTACACGCTGGCATTTGGATAATAAAGGCCAGGTCAGGAGCACATTTTCTCTGGGGGAAGACTACTGCCATGAGGTGTTTTCCATCTGCATCCAGACGTGCGGGCTGTGTGCTTTTGTTCCTTTCTCTTGCTGTGCTGTTAGCAGCTGCTGAGGACACGCTGACTTAAAATATTGAAAATTCTATGATTCCCAATCCAATCCTTCCTGTTCCTTTAGCCTGCTGGAAAACTTGTAAAGCGGGAAGAATGCCCCTTGAGCTACTGTTCAGGTCACCGAGCAGTATGGCTCACACCACAAAGGCAGGCTTTGGGGGCTTGAGGGACTTTGGGGGTTTTGACTCAGTGGTCTTCCAGGTAAATTGGTTTCCTCTTAGCCTTTGAGGATGACTAGTCTGTTTTAAGAATTATTAGTGAGGACTCTTCGAAGTGAGCCTGCTCTGTGGGTTCCCACTAATTTCAGTGGTCTCCACCACCCCCTTCCAGCACTGTCCTTGGAATCAGCCCTTCATTCTCCCAAGGAGTCCTGGTTTCTTACGGCTGGGCATGGAAGCTGTGCTTCCGTGCAGTGGGAACTTTCAGCACTCCGGGGAGAGGAGGGTACTTATTTCCATGGACAGGGTTGGGAAATGTGGAAAATGTTACTAGGGAGAAAAAGAAAAACCAAAGGCACGCATTGCAGCATCTGGGTTAGATCCCAGCCTCACGCCCTCTCCTGTCCATAGCAGGGACTTTCTGTTGGGAGTCTATGCATATTAGATTGCCTGACCAGACACCGTGTGTGTGCATCTCAACGTTCGGTTCCAGCAGACTACACTTCCCTATTCCTGCCACTTCCACGAACTGTTTGGAGCAACCTTGTCTGTAGCTTCAGAAATCCTCTCAGGGGATTCTGACATCCACCTTCCTACCCCACTCCACCCCCCGCTAACGCCCCACCCAGAACATCTTGCTCTGAGCTGCTGGTGGGAGCAGCCTGCAGTCTGGTTGTAACCTGCTCCTGGCCCTGCAGTGCTCCCTGCTGGGCACATGAGGCATTGCAGGTGCAGCATTGCAGTCCAAGGCTGACGGCTTGGCTGTGTGTGTCACAGAGCAGTACACAGTGACCGGGCTGATGGAAGCCACCCAGATGATGGTGGACATCGATGGCGACGTCCTGGTGTTCCTGGAGTTGGCTCAGGTACCGTGGCAGGGGAGGAGTCGGCCGCATCCTCTACTTGAGGCTGTGCCTGCAGATACCAGTGGTGGGGCAGGCTGGAAGGGGCCCTGTCAGATGGGTTCCCTGGGGACATCTCATCCTCTGTACCAGGAAGCAGCTACAGCACTCCTTGCCCCCAGGAGACAGCTGTTCACGGAGGCCTCAGGCCAACACAGGGCAGGGGTTGGTGGGGTGGGTGTGGGAGGAACCCCAGTCTCCCACACATATGTGGGTGCTAACATGCCCTACGTCATGTGCAAGGGGGTACACTGAAATTAACTACCCACCCCCTTAACCCCAAGCACGTGGGCCATCCCTCCCATCCTGGCCTTCATGGTGCAGGTGAGGAAGTTGCAGTGAGACTGACTCAAGACCTGTGGATGTGCACGGGTGTTGGCCTGTCGTGTCTTATGGCAGACTGCTCTGGCCCGACGGGAGCTGGAGGGGCACATGGGGCAAGGACTGAGGCGGGTGCTCCACGTGATCATCAGAATCCCAGGGGCCCCGTGTCTGGCCAGATGCCCCAGCCCAGGGCCTCACCACCACCCACTCTTCCGTTCTGCCCCCAGTTCCACTGTGCCCACCAGCTGGCCGACTGGTGCCTGCACCACATCTGTACCAACTACAACAACGTGTGCCGCAAGTTCCCCCGCGACATGAAGGCCATGTCCCCAGGTGAGTCCCGGATGCTGCCAAGGGGGTTGGTCCTGGTCTCACTTGACCTTGGGACTAGGGACAGCCTCCCCTGGGCACCTCCAGTCGAGCAGAAGAGCGCTGACGTGAGGAGCAAGGGGAACTCGCAGTGCCTCTCTGGGCTTCTGCTTCCTCAGAAACGCGGGCAGTCATTGGGCTAGTTAATACCTCCCACATGCTTCTGGACGGGACACGATGGGAAGGAAATACACCAGACCCTGGACACATCTTAAGAACTATCAGCAAGAAATTTTTAAAAGATGTATTTATGGGGCCAGTGTTGTGGCATAGCAGGTAAAACAGCTCCCTGCAGCACCAGCACCCCTTCTGCGTGCCGATTTGTGTCCTGGTTGTTCTACCTCCGAGCCAGCTCCCTGCCAGTTTGCCTAGGAGAAGCAGTGGGGAAAGGCCCAAGGGTTTGGATGGAAGATCTCTCCCTGTCTTACTTATTTATTTGGAAGGGACAACTAGAGAGAGGAAGGGGAAGAGGGAGAGAGATCTTCTGTCTACTGCTTTACTCCCCAAATGGCTGCAAGGCCTGGGGCTGGGCCAGGCTGAAGCCAGGACCTGGGAGTCCATCTGGATTGCCCCTGTAGGTGGCAAGGACCTTGGCACTTAAGCCATCTTCTGTTGTCTTCCCGAGCCGGAATGGATCGGCGCTCATCCGGGATACTGGGGTCCCAGGCTGTGGCTTAACCCATCGAACTCAACACCGCCCCCTGGAACTTTTTTTAAATGCTGCTTATGACGCACTAAGTTGACGTCACGAGCTAGGAGTGGGTACAGTCCCCACTTAGTCCTCCCTGACCAGGACACACTCCAAGCTCTCCTGCAGCTCTGTCTCTCCTCAACTGGCATCTCTGGCCCTAGATGCCCCCACAGGAGCTGCTTGGGCTCCCCAGGAGGCATTCCTGGCCCACCGTGGGGCTGCTACCCATGCTCCCTGGATTGTTTGCTCTGCCGCGCCATCCTGCCCAGATGGGTTGTCACCCAGCCCTGTCCTCGTGTCCTAGAATTCCCTTCGTTTGGTACAGAGTCTAGCCCCGATTCCCACCCCACCACAGCTGTCCAGGCCCCCAAGGATAAGGCCAGGTAATCCAACCGTGGGGCCTGCCACAGCCCTACCTAGCTGGTTGCCCTCAGAATCCCAGGCCTGGCCAGAGACTTCACTCATCCCCGACCCGTGCCCTGTCCCTGCACATGGCTTTGTTCCTGGTTCTTCTCTCTCCCTGTTCCCAGCCTGTAACACACACAGCGAGCTGCTGTGGAGGGGACTAAAGACAGGGACGAGTGGCCGGCAGTGCTCCATCCCTGGAGCAGGTGCCTGCCGGGGGTGTGCCCTCCATGGCCACGTGCCTCCTGCTCCCTCTGCGCAGCTTCTAACCCAGCCCTGCTGCGATCTGTTGCAGAAAACCAGGAATACTTCGAGAAGCACCGGTGGCCTCCTGTGTGGTATCTCAAAGAGGAGGACCACTACCAGCGTGCCCGGAAGGAGCGGGAGAAGGAGGACTACCTGCACCTGAGGCGGCAGCCCAAGCGGCGCTGGCTCTTCTGGAACAGCCCCTCTTCACCGCCCTCTTCCGCTGCCGCCTCCTCGTCGCCCTCCTCCTCCTCGGCCGTGGTCTGAGAAGCCGCTGCCTTCTCCTGACCCCTCTGCTGCTGCCGCCCCCATCTGCCCTCCGCTCTTCTGCATCACTCCTTCCATCTGACAGCAGCAAGGGGACCCCGATAACCGGGAGCCTGAGGGCAGAGCCGTCAGCAGCAGCCGACACGGAGGAGCTGGACGGCTGATGGATGGATGGGCTGCACTAGGGGGACTGCCCACAGAGCTTCCCAGCTCCCAGGGAAGGCAGGGGACAACTGCTGGCAGGCGGGGAGCAGGGACCGAGCTGCCAGGCTCTGTCGACTTGCCGAATGGGTCCGAGAGCCTGCAGGTGTGTCTTTGATCTGTGTTCTGGCCACGCAGACAGCGCCCGTCCCAGGCAGCGGTGAGGGGCCTGCTCTACTGGTGGTCTTTTTCGCCAATGGACTAGAGGGCTGCCGAGTATTTTGCAAAGGGCCTTGCCACCTGGAGCCAACTCGTGTCCTCACTGGAGAAGTCAGGGCAGCAACTGAGTCTCCCGAGATCTCAGCTCGAAGCGTCTGTCTCCTGGGGCCGGGCGTTCGGATCCTGCCCGCCTCCCTTCCGGCTGCAGAACACGCAACTCTCAGGCTGCAAGCGGCAGCACCAGTGTAACTGGAAACTTCTCCCTTGCTTCCGGAGGAAGCCTCGGACTGGGAGCTGGGTAGGAAAAGCAGCAGCAGGGGCTGGGGTCTGCCCAGCAGTCCCATGCTCCCCGGGGCCCCTTCCTCTGCCTCCGGGTGGCACTGCTTTTTATGGGGTGGGGTGAAATTAGCAAAAAAAAAAAAAAAAAAAAAACAGACCAAACAACAACCAAATCACCATCAACAACAACGCTCTCTTCTCCCCCGCACCGCCAAGAATGGAAACCAGAAGAACCTGCAGAGCGTGCATCTTTTCATAAAGCCAAATGAAGGCCCCCATGGTGAAAAGCCCAGGGCCTTGGGCTGAGGGTGGGCGCCCGGGCTGAGGGTGGGCGCCCGGTGGGCCAGCTCTCAGAACCCCACGGCTTCCTGGCTCCTGCCTTGCTGGTGGTTGAAGATTTCAGGGTAGTAAGAAGGACTTTGGTCTCTAAGCTCATTTGACCTCTTGAATACAGGCCAGGTTCCTCCCTGCCACCTCCCTGTGGAAGCCCACGGGGTGTGTGCTCTGTGCCGGGGCGGAGATGGAAGGGGGGGTCAAAGGTCAGGCAGAGTCAAGGGTGCAGAGAGTTCTGTGAATGAGGTGGGGGAGGGGCAGGACATCAGGCCCTGCCCAGTGCTGGTGTGAGTTACAGGTGGGGGACAGTCCCCCTGGGGCGGGAGCGAGGTCTCAGCGGATCCTTGTCCCGCTTCCTGTGCCCAACAAGCCTCCACCCCTCTAGAGGTGTAACAGGTGATGTCCCAATGGTGAAGCGTGGGCCAGGAAGCCATGGAGAGTTCTAGGCTCAGAACTCAAAAAAGAAACCCCAACTTTAGTTTCAGGGCCCTGGCCTGGCCCCCACCACCCAAATGCTGATAGATCTGGGTTAGTTATACAACAAAGCTACAAGCAAAGCAGATCCTGGATGTGTGGAAAAACACCACGAAGAGAAAGAGCAGGTCTCCCTGTGGGGATCCTTGCCGTCCAGGCCTTAGACCCCTCCGAGGCTGAGGCTGTGGCTGTGTCGCGGTCAAGTGCAAGGTGGTAGCCTGAGAAGCTGATAGTATGCTGCCCTCTGCTGGCCCACCAAGCTTCTGCAGGACAAGTATGACTTCATGCTAGGATTAGAGGGGAGTGGTGGTGGCAGCCCAGTGCAATGCCCCATCCCTGCTCTCAGAGGGGGACAGGGTGGTGACACCTCTGTGCCCCCTTGGGAATGACAGGTGAGAGGGAGTGCACAGTCCTAAGGAGCCAGGGAAAGCAGTGGGGGGCACTGGTGAGGATGGAGGAAGACAGAACTGCCGGGCAGCCAGGGCCAGCTCGACCCTCAGGGACCCACCACTCCTTCCCCACAAGCTCATCAGAGCCACCCAGAGGTCTCCCACCCCCGGTGACTGCTGGTGTCCCTGTCCCAAAGTTAAGGGCAGGAGGGAGAGGAGGTGTGGAATCAGTCCCTGGAAACAGGTGCTTTAGAGTGAAGACAAGAGGAGGCGGCGGGGCCAGCCCAGAGACACAGGGGAACCAGGAAGTCACACTGTAGGAACCCCCTCCCCTCGCGTCACTCAGCTGGCTCAGAGGATGGAAGGATGGGGCGGGGGGAAACACCTGTTTTTATATAAGGTTTCATATTTAATTTGGTCATGAATTCATAAATACATGAGTATTTTGTACCGAACGGCCTTACTTCTATTGCTTGGTTTCATCAATACAAATGTCACACAGGCAGGATGCCTGCCCCGCACATAGGGCAAGGACACCACCCCACCCTGAACGGAATGAATGCCTTACTGGGGGGCCTGCCCCAGGCTACCTGCCATCTGGGCTGAGGATGGAGGAAAGACAACCAATGGACCAATTTCACACCATTGTGAAGTTTACTGTCAATAAACAAATATGGCGAACGTTGGCAGAGCCAGTGCTTTAGGTGGAGTCCTGGGCACATCTTCCCAAAGAGGGGGCCAGGGCCTCCCCGCTGAGGTTCTGGGCAGCGGTAACAGCCAAGGCAGAGAGCAGGAGCCTTCTGGGAAGAAGACAAAGTGGCCCCTAGGACCTGGAAAGGGAGACGTGTAGAGCTTGAAGATGGGGCCTCCTGACCGCTCACCTCCGTGAGCGCCGTGTTCCCTACGTGCCTGCAATGGCGTGCGATTCTAGCTCCAGGTGAGCCACGTTTGCCAAAGCAACACAGAACGTGCAGTGTCCTGAAAAACGATGCAAAATCCTAAACACCACAATTTCCACAGTGTGCCAGGAGCAGAGCTGGAGTGGTCACTGAGGTTTTGTTTTTAACCCAGGTTCAAATCTTGGACACATCAGCCACTCCACACTGTTCTTGAAAAAGCAAAGACTGTGCCCGTGTGCAGCGTTGGCCATGAGACACACCCAGAGGGTCCTCCAGGGAAGAAGCCACCCCCACACGCAGCCAGAGCCCACCTTCACCCCAGGGGGCAGTGAGAGGAACCCTCTAGATCTGAGCAGCCTTCAAAGGCAGTCAGTGTCCACACTTCCTTCCTGGGACAGACCCCTGTCCTTGGTCCCCTGCTGAGCCCAGAGTTCACAAACAGGCACTGGTTGGAAGTGGCACATGGAGGGGACAGAGGTCCAAGTGGGACTGCCCAGGGCATGGGCCAACCGCACACAAGGTTCAGGCGCAGGATTCTCCGTCACCTGTAAACACTGACCTACAAATAAATAAAAACTGAGCGCCCTTAAAAGAACAGCCTCCGTGAGGCCTGTGCTGTGGCACAGCGTGTTAAGCTGCTGGCTGTGGTGCTTCTCCAACTCCCTGCTAATGCAGAGGACGGCGGAGGTGCTTGGGTCCCCGCCATCCTCTCAGAGGACCTGACTGGGGTTCCAGGCTCCTGGCTTCAGCCTGGCCCAGCCCTGGCTGTTGTAGCCATTTGGGGACCGTAAACCAGCAGGAGAAGATCTTTCTGTCTCTCTGCTGTTTAGAGAACAACAACAAAAACCAAACAAACACACACATCTCTTTGTAGTTGCAAGTTATCCAAAGTACGTGAGACGGAGACCAGAGTTCAAGGGGCAGATTTTATTTTTCCTTCCCGCTTACTTTGTAGTTGCCTAATCCGGACAGTGACCTTGGCGTGCTTACATAAGCCCACGCAAAGTATCAGAAAAGCACCTTGAGAGTTGTCAGCCATAGGCAGATGCACACACACCCTACAATATGACAAATACAAGGGAAAATGAGTCATTTCTATTAAGATGAAAACATGCCATGAACTAGGGAAAAGAAAAAAGAAACCCCCACCTTGAATGCTGTCAACAGACACGTGTACGTTACTGCCCCCGGAAGTACGCACGCGTGGATCCGGTTTACTGAGCAGACATTCTGTAGAATTTACTTGATGTCTGCAGGGAAAGTTCTAGGTCATTCATCCCTGGGATGACGGCTGGATGGTGGAATGATTTCAAGTGCTAGTCATGGGAAATCTTGGGCTGTTTCTGTACGGGCTAGTGTCCAACTGTGTTTTTTTCCCAGGAAAAAAGGAGAGAAGATAAACCAGGGAAGGTCTGGCTTCCCAGGAGCCTCCCCTCCCCTTCCCCCTAGGCATCCTCACTTGTCTCACTTACACGTGGGTGTGCCCAGCCCCCAGCCGCTGCATTTCCCCAGAGATCAGGGGACCACCAGCCGATGCCGAGGTCCCCCTGTGGAGCATTTTCTGAGGGTTCTGATCACGTGTTTCCGGTAGTTCTGAGATGCTGCTCCATGGAAGAGGAAATCTTTCTGAGGTCAAGTGACTGTCATGGTCCACCTCTCAATCTCCTTTGGCTCAGAAATTTGCTGTCAAGTTTCATTGGGGTAATTGATCAATTTGTTCTGGGGTAATTGATCAATTTGTTGACCCTCAGCAAACCCAGGGGTGCTGCAGCCCAGCCCTCCCCTGCCCAAGGCACACTTGGCCCTCATGTACCACAGGGAGAGGTGCCCAGTCACAGTGACGGAAGGCGGATTTTTACAGAGAGAGGGAGAAGCAGAGAAAGTTCTTCCATCCGCTGGTTCACTCTCCAAGCAGCTGCAACGTCCAGAACTGAGCCTATATGAAGCCAGGAGCCAGGAGTTTCCTCCAGCCTCCCACACAGGTGCAGGGTTCCAAGGCTTTGGGTCATCCTCTACTGCTGGATGGGAAGTAGAGCAGCTAGGACACAACACCCATATGGGATCTCAGCAGTTGCAAGGTGAGGATTTATCCACTAGGCTACTGCACTGGGCCCGTAGAGAGAAATTTGTAGTGTAAACGCCTAGATTCAGGAAGAAGTAGGATCTGAAGTTGATCACCTGATATTTTACCTTAAGATGCTAGAAAGAGCAGAGCTGCAGCAGCTCAACAGGCTAATCCTCTACCTTTATGAGCTGGCATCCTATACAGGCACTGGTTCTCATCCCAGCTGCTCCACTTCTGATCTAGCTCCTTGCTTGTGGCCTGGGAAAGCAGCAGAGGATGGCCCAAAGCCTTAGGCTTCTGCACCCAAGTGGGAGACCCAGAAGAAGTTCCTGGATCCTGGCTTCAGATTGGTTTAGCCACAACCATGGCAGCCTTTTGGGGAGTGAAAACAACAGATGGAAGATCTTTCTCTCTTTAAATCGGCCTTTCCAATAAAAGTTAAAAAAAAAAAAACAAAATATAAGATGATGGAAAAAGCAAAGCAAACCAAAGCAAGCAACAGATAGTGAGGAAGAAACCAAAACACCTGTTGCTCCCGAAGAACACGGACTAAGGCGAGGATTCGGTTGTCGCGTCAACCCCACATATAAAGATTACATTTTTTCTGCACTCTGTGTATTAGTTATCACAGGTCGGGCAAACCTATGAAATGTGTCTTTTTGGGACTGAATTACTTTGCTAAGCACAATGGATCCGTGTAGTTGCCTAAAACAAGAAATATCCTCATCTTATACCAAGAAAAATCCGAAGAAACTCACTAAAAAGCATTAAAAATAAACAAGCGATATAAACTATAAAATCCAAAAATAAAATGAAAAGATCCCACTCATGGTAACCAGAAAAGAAGCATTACATATTTGGGAATAAAATGAACAAAATAAACGTGAAACATGATTGAAAGAAATTAAAGATGCAGTCAGAATAAATGGAAATACATTAACTCCCGGATTGACTTAACACTGTTCTACTGACAAGCCCTCCAAGCTGAGCTACCGGGTCAACATGAGCTCTGACTTTCTTACTCAGAAGACTTCCTGGCAGAGACTGCCATGCCCATTCTAGAATTCATACGGAGTTGCAGGGGAACCAGGAAAACGAAACCAATCATGGGGAAGGGAAACAAAGCAAGCCCGACACTTCCTGCATTTCAAGTCTCCACACATCAACAGCGTTCAAGACTGTGAGTAAAGCATACACAGACCAACGGGGCAGAACTGAGTCTGAAAAGCCCACACATTCACGGGAAATGCTCTGACAAGGTTGCCAAGACCACTCCATGGGAAAGAATCATCTTTTCAATACATTGGTACTGAGCCAAGTGCAAGCGGACAGAACAATGAGGTTGCGACCTTGTCTGGTACTGTACGCAAATATTAACCCCACTAACTCAAAATGGATCCAATTTTGCAAACTAAAGGCTTCAGATTTGGTTGAAAGCAGCTTTGTTATGTGCTTCCACTAACAACTAAAAAAAATACAACAAATAATTCTGCTTGAGACCGTAGCTTTTCCGTTCAGTAAGTCTTTCCTGCTGTAATCTGGTCTGTGGACTGGAGAGCTTTTCCTGGGCTACTAGAATGTCACAGATTTCTTTCACTCTCAGCGAGTCCTCACCTTGGTCCCCTGCCCAAATTAATGATTTTAGCTGTCACCATTATCCCGGGTAGACCAGCAGGCAGGGCTGTGAAGAAAATAGAGGATCCTTTCCTATGTAGTCTGTAGCTTTTGCTTTCTAATTCATTCTCATCACGGTTAGAGAAGGTATTTCGTATTGTTTCAACTCTTTTAAATTTATGAAGATTTTTTTACGGCTCAGGATTTATGGTCTAACTTAACAAACATACCATGTGCGCTCAAAAATAATTGACATTCTATAGCTTTTGGGTACAGTTACCTATAGATGTTTATTAGATCAAGGTAGTTGATTTTTTTTTTTTTTAAATCTTTGACTTTACTGTGTGGGGGTTTTTGGGGTTTTTTTTTTTCTATCATTTATTTAGTAAGGAACATTTAAAACTTCTACCTTTGGGGTGAGTGCCTAGACTAGTGGTTGAGCCAGAAATTAAGACACCTGTGTTCCATATTGGCATGATTGGTCTTTTACTACGAGGCTCCCGACTCCAGCTTCCTGCGTGTGGACCCTGGGAGGCGGCAGTGGCAGTTCACCATTGATGGCTCGCATTCGCCTGTCAGGTTAACTGACAGTGGACAGGGCACGGAAACTCGCCCTTCCTACCTCCTCTCGCCCAGTCAAGTTAACTGAAGGTGTGAAAAGTGCACCCGCGCCTCCTGCCTGCACCACCATTCAGAACAACTGACAGCGTGGGAATTACTCCAGAGGCCCCTTGCGCCTGGCCCTTCCTGCCTGCTAGTGTGCCAGATCAGGGTTAACTACAGGAAAACTTTGGGCTCTGGTAACTCCCTTCCTGCCTGAAACTTTGTACTGTGTGGCTCTCAATCTGATTGGAGGATGAAAGCTTATAACTGTTGACGTTTGCCACTGGTCGCAGTGGCTCCTGGAACGTAACAGCTTACACTATTGTCTGGTGTGATCTCTCACACTCCACACTCAAAGCCTTGGGACCCTGCATCTGCATGGGAGACCCAAAAGAAGCTCCTGGCTCCTGGCTTTGAATCATGTCAGCTCCTACCACTGTGGCCATTTGTTTATTTTTCTCTTCTGAAGGATGGAGAACATCTCAGAACACACTCCACGGGATTGTTGTAATTATTACATGGGAATACTGACCGTGAGGCGCTTAGGGAAATGACCGGTCAGCCCGGCGAACTTGAACGCACACCGGAAATGCCAGCAGCTACACACATTTGTACAATCCTATTCCTTTAACGTGCATATTAAGATTCTGATACAGAATTCTAATTGCTGTATCCAGGAAACTCAGTGACAGCATCTAGTCTACCAAGTGTAGACCATAACTTCTTTTTTTCCAACTAACCACATGAGGATTTTTACATGAATTTTCCAAAAAACAGGGTTAGGTCCTGTTAGGACTCACCCCAGGAACCGAGGTCTCACAGCCAACTAGGTACAAGGAATAACAGGTAACCTTCAAACCAGCAGCTCCTTTCACATTTCCAAAGCTTCCATTTAAATTCTCCCTCAACACAGACTGACTACTCATGAAATTCTTGGTCAGCGTCTCCTACAGAGCAGCTCTCATTCTAACACGGCACGGTTTGGAGCGGGGCAGCGTTCCAGCTTATGGGATATTTTGTTCAGCAACCGCCCTCGCGGCGGGACCCTCGGGTCCTTGCACCTGCCCGCCCCTTCCCCTTTAAACACACGCCCGTCCGCAGCGGACGGGTACGACGGGGCGGGAGGGAAGAACGATCCGGCGAAGACTTCAACGGACTTAACAACGCTTTTTTACATCACCGATCCGGAGGCTACAAGCGGCTAACGCCAAACCACTCGTGGGCCTCTCTAGAACGCTTCTCCACACTCTGTGGTTCCGTCAGCAGCGCCACGCGCCGCTCCCCGTCGCGCACGAGCAAACCGCTCCGCTCCGCACAAAGACCGCGGCCGCAGGTCGTCGGCGCAGGCGCTCTGCGTCACTCGGCACACTCCCCCGCCACCGCCTGGCACCGGGAGCGCCGCCAGACGCCTGCGCCGTGAGCGTGCGGAGGACTTATTTCACGCGGGGGGCGGCGGTGACGCGCTGACGGAGGGGGAAAGGAGGTGTTCCAGGAACGGAAGCCGAGAGGGGACTTGGGCGGAAGAGGGTACCAGGGCCGAGGCTTGTGTTCGGAACCTCGGTGGGGCTGGGCTTCCGATGTGGTCCCCGGAGCGGGAGGCCGAGGCGCCGGCCGGAGGAGACTCCGCGGGCCTGCTGCCCCCCGAGTGGGAGGAAGATGAGGAACGCATGTCCTTCCTGTTTTCCGCCTTCAAGAGGAGTCGCGAGGTGAACAGCACCGACTGGGACAGCAAGATGGGCTTCTGGGCGCCGTTGGTGCTGAGCCACAGCCGCCGCCAGGGGGTGGTGCGCCTGCGTCTGCGGGACTTGCAGGAGGCCTTCCAGCGCAAGGGCAGCGTCCCGCTGGGGCTGGCCACGGTGCTGCAGGACCTGCTACGGTGAGGGGCGGGCCTGGGGCCGGGGTGGGGACAGCGCCTTGCAGCCCGGCCCCTCGGGGGTCTGGCCCTTCCTGAGCGTGGTGGGCAGGCGAAGGTGCAGGAGGGGAGCCTGGAAACGGGGGCAGTGGGTGTTTGGAGGGAGACGTGCAGCGATCTTGGGGAGGACAGGGTTCCAGATGGTAAGTTTAGGGCGCAGAGCTGCGTTTTTGTCACAAGTGCAATGATTTGGAGGTTCCTCAGAGGCCACAGGGATGTCACAGAAGGATAGATGCTTGGCGTGCCCCTCTCAGCTGCAGGTGGCAGAATTATCTGCAGCATTGAGGGTCACAGGGTGGAATGAGGTCGCTTCTCAGGGTCCCATGGCTGGTTTGGAGGTAGCGCATGGTCCCTCCCTCCAGTGCCTGAAAGCGAGAACTGCCTCAGATCCCCACCCACCCACCCCTTTTCAAAGTCATCTGCAATTTTCTGTGCAAGGGGGTCTCCCCTCTATACTTTGTCCCCAGCTGACAGTATGAGAAGCCAGCCTCGAAGTCGGCTGTCGGAGAAGGCGTGCGGTAGGAAGTTTTTGAGTTTTGGCCTGCAGTAAGGGGTAGGGAGAGCCAAGTCTGGGGTGGGTCCTCCCCCGCCTCTCTCCACTGCCCCCCAGAGAAAGAAGGGGCTGTGCGGGAAGCCTCCGCTTGGTCAGTGAGACCTGGTCATGCTCATCTTGCCTGGGTGTGTTGACAAATCAAGATGTTGTCATTTCCGCTGAGTTACGTCCGCCCAACCCGAGCGAGAGCAGAGGTTTTTCTCTGTGTGTCTGCGTTGTCTTGTGCTTGGCCGTGTTCTGTGATCAGAGCTCCAGTTTATAAGGAAACACGTATACATTGGCCCAGGAGCCTCCTGTGCCTCTCATAGATTTTTGGAGCCAGACCAATCCTGATTTGAATTTGACCTGTCTCCTTCCCAGTCACTGTTCTGTTTTTTAAGATTTATTTTCATTGGAAAGGCAGATTTTGAGAGGGTAGACAGATCTTCTATCTACTGGTTCACTCCCCCAATGGCCACAACGGCCAGAGCTGAGCCAATCCAAAGCCAGGAGCCAGGAGCTTCTTCCGGGTCTCCCACGTGGGTGCAGGGTCCCAAGGCTTTGGGCCATCCTCGACTGCTTTCCCAGGCCACAGGCAGGGAACTGGATGGGAAGTGGGGCAGCTGGGACATGAACCGGCGCCCATATGGGATCCCAGCGCACTTGCAAGGTGAAGGTTTAGTCTTTGAGCCCATCGTGCTAGGCCCTCAATTTTTTTTCCCTCCCATTATCAGTTAAAATACTGCACACACCCACGTGTGTAGCAGAGTTGTGGCCAGACTTGGAGCTGGAATACAAGCAGTGTCCACGGCACAGAAAAGGGGCCTGATCCGAAGTAGTGAACAGATGCAATGCCTCTCCAGGGGCTGGAGGTGGGGGCTGGCATGGGCCATCACACCGGGTGCCCCACACGCACCTCCCTGTGTTTTCCTGCAGCCGAGGGGAGTTGCAGCGGGAGTCGGACTTCATGGCCAGCGTGGATAGTAGCTGGATCTCGTGGGGAGTCGGCGTGTTCCTGCTGAAGCCCCTCAAGTGGACTCTCTCCAACATGCTGGGGGACAATAAGGTTCCGGCCGAGGAGGTCCTCGTGGCTGTGGAGCTGCTCAAGGTGGGTGCTCGGAGGGCGGAGTCCAGGGGTCATCTGGAGTGGGAGCTGGGGTCCCCCCCCAGTCCCCATGCACACACGGCAAGAGACTTCGATGTGGCAGCACAGTTGATCACCAAAGGTGGTGCTTACTGATGCCTGCGGCATGGTTGGTCCTTGGTCTGCAATGGCTAGTGATACTTAATTGTCCTCTGGCATCTGGAGGGACGAATGCTAACAGCGCGGTTCTGGAAATGCTTTGCCTCACTCTATCTAGGTGGTGTCTTGGTACAGCTTTACCTGCCCCTCCATCCACAAGGCCGAGCCAGCCTTCCTCCTGTCTGCCTGTGTCCCCTTCCCATTCCAGTTCCCTGGTGGCTTGCCTCCCCCCTCCTCCAGTCTTGGCTCCTCTGCCTCAGCCAGACCCTTGGGGCCTTGACTTTCTTACGCTGGCATGATGCCCTTGGTCACTACCCCAGCTCGTTTTCCTCTGTCGCGGTCTACACCAAGAGATGCCCGGTAGGCATGCAGTCACCGGGTCAGTTCTGCATTGTCTCACCCCCGTCCCCAGACTGAGGCTCCGTCTAGTCCCCAGAGTCCTTGCTGGACATCCCCCTCCCTTGCTGTACTCCCTGCAGGCGCTTGATTGGGAAGTGAATTCGCTGAGGCCTTCAGCCCTCTGCCCTTCTGCCTTGAGCCTCACCTCCACTGAGTCCGTCTTGCCCGGCTCCCAGGGTGAGAAGCGTCCTCCCGCTGTCCGGCACAGCAGGCCCCTGGCCTCTCGTCCCATCAGTTGGCCTCTCGCTCGGTGTGTTGTCCAGTTCCCTCCATTTGGAGATTCTCCTTTCTCAGCCTGCACCCACACTCAGAGGTTCTCATATCTGCAGTCACATGTCTGTTTCTCCCGCATGGCTGCTCTCCTGTAGGATCTTGTTTAGGAGAGCATCCTTGTCTCAAGCCTAATCCTGATGGAGTGTTTGTCTATGTTTTACAATTACTTTGGTATTTGGATGTTTTTGTTTTAGAAGTCCGCAGTGGAGTCTGTCTGGGTTTGTGCCTGTGGTGGGGGAAAGCCTGGTTCTCTTTCACACACGTCCCCAGCTGTGTCAGTCCCTGTCGCTGATGCTGGATGCCGTTAACCTACTTGTGTGCCGCTGTTCTGACTGCCGGCCTCGCAGTAAGCATGACTCTCTGCGGGGCCGACACAGCCCACGCGAACCTTGGTCTGTCAACGGGCCCCTCGGCTGCCTTTGACACAGTGTGTTCCTTGCTCCTTAAAATCCTACCTTGCTTTTGTCTGCATTCACCCACACGTCTGCCATGGTTCCCCCAAGCGCTGCTTTGGGCTTCTCCCGGGCCCCTTCTCTCCTGACACTTTACTCTGCCCTCCGCGCCCTGCTTTGCCAGGGCTGTCTCATGTCCCCTTGAGTTCCGTCCGTATGTGGAGGACTCCCAGTCCTGGTCTCCGTGCGCCTGTCTCCTCTGAGCTTCCTATTTACATTTCAGTCATCTGCTCAGGCATCCCAAGGCAGCATGTTCAGAACGGCGTGTTCTGTCTTTCCTGGTTAATGGCATCAGATCCCAGACCCTCGCACTGGAACCCCATCCTCCTTCCTCCTTCAGCCCCATTCCCAGTTCCTGAGGAATGCTCGTCTTACCTTCTGCGTTTTCCTTGGGGCTGCTCCTTCCTGCTCCCATGGCCACGTGTTCTCTTGTGCAGCCCCGGGCCTTCCACAGGGAAGAAGGTGTCCTCTACTCCTGGCTCCGCAGTGCATCCTTTCCCAGGTATCGGCTCCCTACTCATCCAGCCACGTCCATTCCCCCTGGTGACGGCCACCACCTGCAGAATAAAGTGTGGCATGGAAGGCGGTACGATGTACATGGAACCGAAATCCTCCTGGCCCAACCCCTCCCCTCCACAGGCAGACACACAGTACTGATTTTGTATTTCTGTGCACAAGGTGCACAATCGGGGTCCCCCTTTCTGAGGTCCTCTCCCACCTGCCTTCCCGGGTCACTCACCCCAACTTCAGGATTCGGCTCGACAGCTTTGCTGCTCTGAGCTGCCAGGCATTCCCTGCCCATATTTCCACAGCATCCTATACAGGTAGCTCAGTAAATACGTCATGTGTGTGACCGTTATTTCTGCAAATACATCGTTTCTTGGCAGTTTTTTTCTCTTGAGTCTTCTCACCAGCCCTGACCCACTTGTCCATGAACTCTGTCCTTTTAGACTGTACTGTTTGTGTCTGACAAGATGGGAGTTGGAAGGGAGGTTAGATGTCAGCGCATCCCACCTTTTCTGACTGTGAAAGGGGCACCAAGAGACTGGCTACTACATGGTCACACGGGCTGGGCTGGGCTGGGCGGCAGGCTTGCACTCCCATTCCCTAGCCTGTTCCACCACATGGCTGCCTCATTCTTTCCTTGGGGAACCATGGACTACCAAGAGGCAGGTAGTCCTTAAGGAAAGCACAAGAGCAGAGCTGTGCCTCTTAGTACACACAGCCACCTGACTTTCCTCCTAGGTTTCAAAAAGCACAAGCCTGCTTCCTTCTGAAGAAGCTACTGCTTGTGGCTGGTGTTGTGGCTCCGGTGGGTTAGGCTGCCTGATGCTGATGCCCCGTGTTGAACGCCAGTTCAGTTCCAGCTGCTCTACTTTGTCTAGCTCCTTGCTGATTCCCCTGGGGAGCAGCTAGTCTCTGCCACCCACGGAGGAGACTAGGAACGAGTTCCAGGCTCCTGGCTTCTGTTTGGCTCAGCCCCAGCCATTGCCCCCATTTAAGGAGTGACCAGTGAATGTAAGATATCTCTCTCTCTCTGCCTGTCTGTATCTCTCAAATAAGAAAATACACCTTTAAAACGCAGTCACTGCTTGATGGAGGATGAGGTCCCTGTGCTTGCTCTGCACGGCCACGGTTCTGAGCTTGGTGTCAGGACTAACTGGAGGCCTGTCTTCCTGCCCTACAGGAAAAGGCCGAGGAGGTGTACCGCCTGTATCAGAACTCCCCGCTCTCCTCCCACCCCGTGGTGGCGCTGGCAGAGCTGAGCACCCTGTGTGCCAACTCCTGCCCAGATGAGAGGACCTTCTACTTGGTGCTGCTGCAACTGCAGAAAGAGAAGAGAGTCACTGTGCTGGAGCAGAATGGGGAGAAGGTACGGGAGGCGGGGCTGTGTCCCTGCGGGCCTGCCACCTGCCAGCTATGGGAGCAGAATGGGGAGAAGGTACGGGAGGTGGGGCGTGTGTCCCCGCGGGCCTGCCACCTGTCAGCTGTGGGAACAATGGGGAGAAGGTACGGGAGGCAGGGGCTGTGTCCCCACAGTCCTGCCACCTGCCAGCCAGCCTGTTGCACGAAGGGCTGCAGTGATGTGTGCCTTTCTCTAGATCGTCAAGTTTGCCCGGGGGCCACATGCCAAGGTCTCCCCTGTCAACGATGTGGACGTCGGGGTGTACCAGTTGATGCAGAGCGAGCAACTGCTTTCACGCAAAGTGGAATCCTTATCCCAGGAAGCGGAGAGGTAATTAAGCCCATCCCTCCAGGCCCCCCGAGCGCCTCACCTTCCCCGGGAAACCCCAGCAATCACAGAGGGCGATAAAAAGGCCCCGAGCTTGCCCCAGGTCGTGTCAACATCAGGCTGGCAGCTGGTCAGCTGGTATTTCTGATGCCACACATTGTCTTAGTGACCAGTCTCTGCCTTCCCTGGGGTCTTTCCGGGGGATTCCTGCCCCTGCCCCTTGGGTGACTGTGCAAGGGGTCTGCCTTAGGGTGGAGTGGATCTGAGATGCCTTGCCCGAGCACTGCTCTCGGGGGCCCCCAGGACCCTCGCCGCCTCCTGGAACACAGCCTCCTTCACCCCTCTGTTTGACAGGTGTAAAGAAGAAGCCCGCCGAGCGTGCCGAGCTGGGAAGAAACAGCTGGTGGGTTCTCATCCCCCGGAGACACAGCAATGCCCAGGCTGGCAGGGCGAGGGGCCCAGCAGCTCAGAGAGCCATCTGCTCGGTGCTCCCGGGTCATGGAGTTGTCCGGGAGCACTGCAGCTGGCTTGTAGGTGGTCTCCTTGTCAGGGAAGGCCCACCTTCCTCCTGCTCCTGGGGCTGCCCGGTTCAGCCCTGACCCAAGTCTCCATGCCCTGCTAGGCACTGAGGTCTCTCAAGGCCAGGCAGCGGACGGAGAAGCGCATCGAGGCTTTGCACGCCAAGCTGGACACCGTTCAAGGCATCCTGGACCGCATCTACGCCTCCCAGACGGATCAGATGGTAAGCCTCTCCCTGCCCGGTCCTGGCTGCGGCTCTGGCACGCCTGCTCTTCCCCTCCGTGGGCCGTGCTGTGGGGAAGAGGCCTGGAGTTGCCTTCTCTTCTGTCGGGAGACTCGGCCCCCATGCTCATGAGATGAACTGGAGCTTGGGCGGCCAAAATACTCCCAGAGCTCTCTTGGAGAGATAAAGCCATATGGTCTGTGTTTTCCCAGAGGTTTGCCACTGAAACTGAAAACACCGTTTCCTCTTCAGGTTTTCCATGCCTACCAGGCTGGGGTAGGAGCGCTGAAGCTCTCCATGAAGGATGTCACGGTGGAGAAGGCAGAAAGCCTTGTGGATCAGATCCAGGAGGTACAGGGAGGGGCAGAGACGCTGCAGCTGGGACTCTGTTGGGGTCCTCCTTTCACAGACTTGACCATTGCCTGGTGGCTGCAAGCAGCTGCTTTTGGTCCTCAGAGAGGCTGGCGTTGCTGCGAAGCCCAGGCCACGGTTTTGCCTGATGGTGTGGCGGTGCTGAGGGGCGCCATTCCCTGGGTCAGGCCCTTGCGCTTGTGTCTTTCAGCTGTGTGACACGCAGGATGAAGTTTCTCAGACTCTGGCTGGCGGTGTAACCAATGGCATAGGTGAGTTCGTGGGCCGATGCCGAGTCTGCTTCCGTGAGAACTGCACGTCCTTTGTGCTGTGTTGGGTGTTCATGTGGCCTTAGCTCTTCCTGGTATAGGCCAGCCTGGAGCGTTGCCCGGGGCTCCTCTGCAGAGCAGTTTTCGGGGGTCCCTGTTTGCTCCTTGGTGGGGTGAACTGAGGCCCCCTGCCACCTAAGTGTCTGTGTGCGAGACGGTGTGTCCTCCTTCAAGGACAAGGGGAAGCAGAGTCCCTTCCCTGGCCTCCTTGGGGACTTGCCTGAGCTCCCCCTTTGTCTTTAATACACCTGTTTTTTTCCCCGCCCTCCGGGGAGCCAGCACACGCCATTCAGCACCCGCAGTCCCTGGCTTCCCTTGTGGGTCCCCTCGCTGAGGCCCGCATCCTCACGTGGCCCCTCCTTTGCAGACTTTGACAGCGAGGAGCTGGAGAAGGAGCTGGACATCCTCCTCCAGGACACCACCAAAGACCCCCCAGAGCTGCCCGACAGCCCCCCCGAGACGCTCCAGACCAACAGCGTGCCTCACCCCAGGATCTCGGATGCCGAGCTCGAGGCTGAGCTTGAGAAACTGTCTTTATCGGAGGGAGGTAGGAGCCATCTGCCAGTCCTTGCTGCTGGACTTGTGCCCCTATAGGTGCACAGGAACTGAGTTGGTGGGCTCTGTCCCAGGTGTTCCCTGTGCCCAGCTCAGAGCCCTCTGGGGGCGCTGGGGGCTGTGTTGCCGTGAGGACTTGGTCCCTGAGGCCCTGGGCTGGGTGCTCCTGTCTTCTTGTCGTAACGACGAGCCCTTTCTGCTCCTCGCAGGTTTGGTCCCAAGCAGTAAATCTCCAAAAAGGCAATTGGCACCGACTCTCTGAAGCAATTACAGGACCTTCATGTCAGAGACAGGCCTGTGTGTATGTGTGTGTGTGTACATAATTATTTAAAGGAGGAGAAACTTTGGGAGTTGCTTGGGAAGAGGAGGAAGGAGACCCGCTCTGTACCCGGGTGCCTGCACTCACACCAGGACGGACAGATCGAATCGAGGAAGCTGGCGGTGCCGCGGCGTGGACCTACCTTCTCAGCTCCAGAGCGTGCCACGATTCGCACGCAGGTGTGCGTGTGCCCACGGTCCCCGGCAGCCTGCACTTTGTGCCGCTGGCCCCCATTAGGTTTGTCTTCCCCCACCAGCTTCCTTGCAGCCAGGGAAGGAGGAGACTCGCAGCTCGGCCAAGTCGGTCTCTTTCCCCACTGCCTCCCTCCCTCCACCTCTTTCCCCCAACGGTGGAAGGGATTGAATCTGTCAGTAATGTGACACCTACCGCTTGTCCTGGTCTGTTTTCCTTGGTGAACACTTGAAAGTTTTATTCCAGGGGACTTGAGAATTGCCGCTCAGTGGAGGAACATGCAGTATAGAAACCATCTTAAGGGTCATTTGTCCAGATCCCCGGGTATTTGAAGAGGCCACCCCGCGAGGCTCAGGATCCAGCCGGCTGGGAGGGCCTCTGCAGTCGGTCCTGCTGCTGCCTCTTCCGTCTTGTGCAGGACACCTGCCTGCAGGGGTGGAGTCATTCCTGGGCTTTTGAACTTAAACAGGGATAGGTCCAGGTGGCTGCAGGGACCCCAAGTTGGGCCGAACCATAATCCTTTGTAAAGAAATGACAGTTTTGCCTTGGGCCCGCCATGGAATACCTTCCATTTAAAAGTTGTGTATCCTTGCCAGGACACGTCACACAGACCCCGTTCTCTCTCCCTGAGTTTGGTCACAGCGGGCTCTGGTGTGTGGGTGTGGAAAGCCTTTACCTTGGTTGTTCTCTGCACAGGGCAGGGGATCTGAGCCAGGATGTGCAATAGATGCGGAAGGCGGTGGCATTCTGCTGGTTGTGCCATGAGCTTCCTCCAGGCCCTGCCCTGCCTTCCCCTGCCTCCTGTTTCTGTGCACGAGTCAGGCCAGGGTGCATGGGTTCCGAATGCTCTGGCAACAGGGAGAAGGCAGGTGACAGCCACACTGCCACCGAGCTGCCCAGGTGCAGGGCTTTCTGCCTGCAACGCTCTGCCCATGCTTCCTGCTCCGTGCGGCAGAGACCGAAGGGGACGAATTTGCTCCAGGCCAGGAGCATGAATCGCTGATCCTTGAATTTCTCTCACACTTGACCTTGGTGAACAGAAATGTGGGGGTGAAAAGAAACAATCACTATTTTTTTTTTAATCTGATAAATAATTAAAAGGCAAAAAAAAAAAAAAGACGTTCTTGTCCTTTTCTGAGTCCTCACGCCAACCTACTAGGCAGCCAGCAGAGCCACACTTTGGTTCTTTCAGGGAAGGCCGCATGGGAGTGTGGGGTAGCTGCGCCCTAGTTAGGCTGGCCATTGTCTGTTCTTCTGTCCAGTAAGTGGCTTAATTCCTTATCTCTACACAACCATGCAGTAGGTTAGCCTGGCATCAGTAATCCCCAGCACCTGCTCTGGTTGTGTGTGTGGCAGACCTGGTGCCCACAGTGCCATCTGACTCCCTGGGCTGTGGCCTTGGAGGCTGCAGACCCCAAGAAATCTGGGAGATCTGCCCCAGCCCTCAGACGTGCTGCTGAGGGAGGCGGCAGGTGAACCAGCCAGCTGCAGCAAGGCGACGGGGAGGAGCGGGAAGGACGGTGGCCCCGAGGTGGGGACCCTCCTTACACAGTCTCACAGTCCTTTTGTCACTGTGTGGCTGAAGGACCCTCGTCCAAATGCTGTGCCTGTGGGTGGACAGAACAAGCAGGGAGAGCACACAAGGATGACCCGAGGTCACTGTGGAACCGGGGTGGGAGGGCAGCTTCTGCAGGCCTAGCTGGCAACTGTTTTGCCTTCCTGTCACCCAGTCGTACAGTTTTGGAGAAAACAGGCCTCATTTCTTCTCATCCATGTAGACGCGTGAGCTGACTTCCGCAATCCTGCCATCCTAAGAACTCTCTAGAATTCCCTCTGTGAGTCCTGGCTGGCCGACAAAGGTCAGGATGCAGGAGTGGGCGTGCATGCGGCATGCTAAGCTGCCACTGGGGTAATGCCTGCAGTCTATCAGTGCTGGTTTGAATTCCGGCTTCTCCGCTTCCTATCCAGCTCCCTGCTAATGCACACGGGAGAACTGGATGGAATTCCTGGCTCCTTCCTGATTTGGGCCTGGCCTGGCTATCTGCAGTTAGCCCAGTGGTTGCACAGTCTGACTTCCTGTCTAGGTTCAAGTTGGAGTATAAATTCAATGATTCTCTTGCATTCAGATTATCTTAATATTGCTCATGTTTCATTCAAGTTACAGCTCCTCTGGGGAAAGTATGGCTCCGTTCCTCTTGGCAGGGAAAAACACTCCAGAAGGTCACAGACTTGTCAGAATGGGAGAACTGGAAAGAGCCCTGTTGTTTATTGCATATATCGTTGTCTGTGCTGATATACCACAGCCTGTCTGTGGGCTTCCATGGTTCTGATCCTGGAGAGAGGAGCGGCACCCAAGCTACCACAGCAGCTCGAGCTGCACCTGCTACGGCAGCTCCCAGGGGCGCGGTAAGCAGCACCCCAGAACCCGGCAGAGGCTGGAGGTCACAGGGTCAGGAGCTTGCTTGGGTGTGGGGCGGCGGGGCGGGGATGTGCAGAAGACGACACCCTCTCTGATCGCTCCACCAGGGAAGCTCCAGGGAACAGGCGATCTTCTAGAAGACAAAGCTAGATTCAGAGTCCGCTGCCCTGTCACAATTTAGCTGCCCCAGACCTTTGGGGAGGGATAAAGGTGGGAGGGGAGCTGCCCAGCAGCTAACGCCGGGGACCGGCGGGGCTTTGAGGGGGCATGGCGGGGAGGGGTGAGGCTTTGGAGGGTAAGGCTGAGGTAGCGGGGAGGGGTGAGGCTTTGGGAGGTAAGGCTGAGGGGACTGGAAGGGTGAGGCAATGGGGTACAGTTGAGGGGGTGGGGCTGAAAGGGGGCGGGGCTTTGAGGAGCAAAGGGGTGGGACTCCGAGGCGGCGGGGCTGCAAAGGACCACCGTAGGTTCTCGAACGCCGTTGGCGCTTTTGCCTGGACCCACCGGCAGGAGCTTCAGGAGAGGTGAGGGGTCCGCGGTCCCAGGGCCGGAGCGTGAGGGGCTTGGCCACGCTGTTTACTCTCAATGGCTCTGAGTGTCGGGCGGTGGGAGTGGGCTGCCAGTCGCCGGCGCCCTGACACTGTCCTCCTCTCCAGGACCAATTCCTGTCCTGGGGAGTCGGGTCCCCCTAACCAGTTCCCGCAACCCTGCTCAGCCTCTTCATTGCTCCGTGCACTTCACCTCTTCCGACGCTGGAGGGCGCCAGGGAGCCGCCGGCTGAGCTTGCCGCTTACCGTTGTGATGCTAGCACAGCCTTGAGTCCTGTGGCTTACTAGTGACCCATGGCACTCAGGGTAATATTAGGTTTTACCAGTTTATTATAAAGGATAAGATAAAGGACCCAGGTGAACTGCCTGTTTGGCAAAGTTTAGGGGGGAGTACCCTGTACCCCCAAATAGCCCCTACTTCCCTCAGCCGCACCCCATTGCCTCACCCAGTCCCAGTCCACATGAAAGCTGGGACTGGGTGTAAGTCATGTCAGGCTGGACCGCAGTGCCCCCTGGCAAGCACAAGATGCTGGCTAGAAGCAGGCCTGGCAGGGGAGCTGTGGGCACTCTCCTGCTAGGCTTCAGCTCGCATTGGTAAGCATGAAAGCCAGAGCTGAGGGCAGACCAGGCTAGACAAGGCAGCAGCACTTGTTTGGTATACTTGTGGGGGCAGGGTGGGCTGAGCTAAACACAGCACCCATGGGTGTTTACTAGAGCCAGCTGGGATGTGGGATAGACCAGGCTAGGCCACAGCACATGCTGGCACATGCTGGGGGTATGGGCATGGTGGGGGTTATTGGAGGCTCCCTGACTAGACCCCAGCACCTGTTAGTTCGCTTGAGACGGGGCTGGGGGTGAAAGTGACCAGGCAGCTGCATCCACCAGTATGTCCATTGGCTGGGACAGGTGACAGACCAAACGAGATCCTGCACTAGCTGGTGCACGCAAGAGTCTCCGAGGCACCAGCAAATGACCATCCCGCACCCCTGGGTGCTAATGTACTTTGACAGCAAGGAGCGACCCACTTCCTTCCCTGCCACCTCCCCTCCCCACCACACATATAAAAGTAAAAGAAAAATTGAAACCTTTATCCCACTCACTTTCTTCCATACCTCAACGCTCCCCACTCTAATCTGAGGCCCACATGGGCATACATCCCTCTCAACTATGTAAACAATATTAAAAGTAAATGTTTAGAACCAAAAAAGCAAAAAATAAAAACAAACACACACACACATACAACTTAGACACCTTCCCAGGCACATTATCAGGGAGCTAGATGTGAAGTGGAACAGCCAGGACTTGAACTAGTGCCCTTATGGGATGCTAGCACTGTAGGCAGAGGCTTAACCTACCATACCACAGCACTGGTCCCTGACAATATTCTTTTAAAGCCGGAAGGATGTTCACCTAGGCCATTTCTGAACAACGCCATGTAAGAAGTTTTGTCTGGCGTGGTAAGATAAGACGTAGGAGAAAGCTGTGGGAGAAGCCTGTCACAGGTCGTGTGTTTACACAGCAAGGTTTGTGGGTACCAGATCACTGTGAGAATAGCACTTGCAAGGAGAAGCTCCTGATATGGCTAGAAAAACAGTAACACCCATGTGAGACCTTTGCAGATACATTGATAAGACCCAACCCAAATACATTAAGACCAAAAGAGAAAGAGAGAGAGAGAGAGAAATATGCGTAATATTTGCAAAAGCAATGACCCGATCTCCAAATATAGTCAGTTTCTCAGACACTGGGGTTTTGATACAGGGCGATGCAGGGCAATACAGGCTGACACATGGTGATGCAGGGTAGTACAGGGTGGTACAGTGTGGGAAGCAGGTGTCTAGTGCGGGAAGCCCTGGCAGAGCCTTGGCCAGAGTGGTGATGGAAGTGGGGTCAGAAGGAGCGAGTGTCCAGCCTCGCAGTTGAGCCCACAGGGACCCTAAGTAGAAGAAGGATGGAAAAACGGACCTAGCGAGAACAGCTACATTGGGGCTAGAATAAGGAAGTGCCGGTGCTGTTCGTTGAGCTGGGGGAAGCCAGGGAGAGAATCCACGGGAGGCAGATCCAGGACAGGGCCTCAAGGCCTTTCAAGCTTCAGCGAACGAGAGCAGGAGGAAGAGCCACCCCAGAATACTCAGAGATGAGAGATGAGAAGAGCAAGCCAGAACCTGTGCTGCCATAGAAACGGAAGGACAAGAGCTGCCGGAAGGTTCTGTGCATTCCGACTGCGCGTCTCTGCCCTGGAGTGCTGGACTCCAGAGCCCTGAGGTCGGGAGCCAGGCAGCCGGAAGCCGCTTCCAGGGGCAGGTGCACAGGTGCTGTGTCCACATGGTATGGAAACAGAAATTAAGCCCAGTCTGCTTTTATTTTGTAATCTAATATTTATTTACGTTACAGACCAAGGCACAGAGATCAAAACCTGCCATATGCTGGCTGGCACCCCCAGGTGCCCAGCTCGTTCTGGGCCACAAGCAAAGCCAAGAGCTGGGAATACAATCCAGGTCTCTCGAGTAGATAACAGAAGTGGGGTGCCTGAGCCATCGCTGCTGGCTCCTAGGGGATACAGTGGCAGGAAGCCAGGGGTCAGGAGTTGATCTCCAGTGGGATGTGGGTATTTTAACTCCCAGCCCCAGCCTGATTTTCAGTGTGAGATGACGATTCTAAACAGCACTTCTCTTTGAAGAGTCATTGGATGGCCTAAGTTCCAGGTAATTGCTCTGGCGATCTGACCTTCAGATAGGGCGCATTCATCTCCCTCATCCTTTACAAGTCCTCGTGTAATAGTTCAGACAACTTACACTGGGACAGCCTCACGCATTCAGCTTACGTTTACATTTCTGATGACTTGGAATCCTTGAAACTCATCTTGCTGGGGCAGGGGTTGTGGTGCAGCGCATTAAGCCACTGCCGGGGAAGCTTACCTCCCGAACGGGGTGCCTGGCCATGGCTGTGGCTCCTCTGCAGTAGGCGGGAACTGCCAAGTTGAGGGTCCAGCTCCCAAGCCAGCTGCCGCGGGCGCAGGCTTCCTTTCTATTTCAGAGTCCCTGTGTCATGGACTGAGTGGTGTGGTGGTTTCTTTCGCCCACTTCTCCCATCCCAGATTGAAAGCCTAGACCATTGCAGGATTTCCATGGTGGGTTGCCGAGCGCTGGCTCCTAGGGTGCGCCTAAGCAGGAAGCTCGCAGTGGGAGTGGAGAAGACTTGAAGCCAGGCACTCCGGGAGGGGGTGGCCGCGTCCCAAGTGCTGCCTTGAAGAGCTGCTTTGGCTTTTCCGTTGAATTTCACGTAGACTTTGCCATCTGAAAGTGGCTTTTCCATCCCCAGGTCTCTTCTCCCAGTGGGCCTCTCCATGGATAAGCCCTTGTGGCCCCCATCCTGCCTGTCCTTCATGACTCCTCCCCTGTCCCAAAACTTGTCTCTCAAAGGCTTTTTATTTATTTTTTTTTTCTGTTTGCCTGGGAAAGCAGCAGAAGATGGCCTACAGCCTTGGGATTCTGCACTCTTGCTGAGACCTGGATGGGACTCCCAGCCTCAGCGCTTCAGCCTGGAATAGCCCTGGCCATTGCAACTCCTGGGTAGTGACGGAAGATCTTTCTTTGTCTCTCTCCTTCTCTGTGACTCTTTTGCAGAAATAAATTTGTCTTAAACTACTCATTTGATATGGGGAGGGGAAGGAGGAGGAATACTCAGAAGGCACCCCCATCTTTGGGTCTCTTCCTGAATGAGTGCAACAGCCAGGACTGGACTAGGCTGAAAGCGGGAGCAGGAAATTTAATCCAAGTCTCCCAGGTGGGCGACGGGAACCCAGCCCTCCCAGGGTCCGTATCAGGATCATCTCTGAAGAGCCGGAGGCGGTGCTGGGGGGAAATGGCCAGAGCACTTGGAAACTTTTCCTTGGAAATCTAAAATGCGATTGTCCAGTGCAGCCGCTGACTGGCATTCATGCGCTGCCCAAGTGGTCTTGCCCAACTTAATGCTAGATGGCATCTGTCAGTCATTGGAAAAGACCCTCTTGGGCTCAGAGGACGATTCTAACATCCGAGCAACGCCAGATACACTATCCTGCCTTTCTAGGTGTCGCTTTGCCGATACATACATGTCGCTAGTTGCATCGCCCCGGGAGAAGCAGTAATGGTTACCTCAGCAGCAGATGCGCCCCACCCGTGGCCCCGTACCCCACAAGCATGCACCCCACGCCCCTCGGCATCCCCTGCGGTTCCTCCCCCAAGCCGCGCGGTGGCGCTGCAGCCCGACTGAGTCGCTCAGCCTCTGTCGGGCAGTCGGGCGCGCGGAGGCTCCTGGGGAGTCTCCTGCATGCCGGCGCGGGGCGCGCGGGGCGCGCGGTGCTGAGTGCGCCGGCGCCAGGTGGGCGAGTGTCCTGCGGGGGACTCGGTGGCTCGGCGGGGCGGGGCGGGCCCTGGAGTCCGGAAGCCGTCGGGGGAACCGGAGGCCAGGGCGGGGAGCAGGGGTGAGGCTGTGAACCGGGGGTCTTTCTCTCGAGTCCTTTGGGGACCCTCCGAGCCCTGTCCTCCTTGTCCCCCCCCGCGCCTCCGCAGGCTACGCCACCTGCCACCCTGGCCCTGATCTGCTTGGACGGCGTCTTCCTCTCCTCGGCCGAAAATGACTTCGTCCGCGGGATCCAGGAAGAACTGGCCCGCTTCGTGCTGCAGAAGCAGCTGTCGAAGTAAGGGGGGTGGAGGGAGGGACGAGGATGCGCCCGGCTTGCTGGGGAGCGGGAGGGCAGCTTCCTGGGGGTCCCACCTGCCACCTCTTGTTTCCAGGGGGCGAGCGGGCGGGGGCCGTTAGTCCTAACGTCTGCTGCCCGCGGTCTCTTCTTGGCCTTTATCCTTGACCCGGGGCAAGGCGAGGGGATGTCGGCCAGGATGGGGTGGGACCCAGTGGGGCAGGAGGGATTGTGTATTCCACGCTTCCTGCATGGAATGGGACTGGGACCCTTCCCCAAGGGAGGGTTCGGGGCCCCAGGGGGGTTCAACGTCTTTCTGGTTCCTTTTCCCAGGGTCCTGCTCTTCCCTGCGCTCTCCAGCCGCCTCCGGTACCTGATCCACAGAACGACAGAGAATTTCGATGTTTTGAGCAGCTTCTCTGTCGGCGAGGGCTGGAGAAGAAGGACCGTCATCTGTCACTCGGACATCAGGTGCCTAGGCCACTTGCCTTTCAGCAGGTCCTTGCCGGTCGGGTGGCTGGAATGTCGGCCACAGCAGGAGTCGGGGTCGGGGGACCCCCTGGGCTGCTGGCCGTTGGGCTCCTTGGCTTGGAGGCAATGGCTTTGTGCCATGTCCCTTTCAGAGAGGGCCTGCAGTATGTCCCTCGTGTGCCTCACAGGGGTGGGTGCTGAACAACCCTAATGTTCCACATAGCAGGTGTTGCTTGGAATATATTTGGTATGTGACGCTCTGCAACACTTAGTGGTGGGGAGATGGTCTGAGTCAGGTGCTATGTAGAAGCGTTCCAGCATTGTGCAGCCTTACCACACGGCACTCACAGGCCTGCCACTGACCACAGCCCCCGGTCGGTGAAGGTTGGAGGGGTGGGAGGCCGAGGCTGCTGCTGTTTCCCAGCCAGCCTGTCCTGTAAGTAAGTAGAGGGAATGGGGGTTGCTAAAATAACCCTGAATGTACTCTCAGCATCCTCGCCCCGTCTTGTTCCAGAGTGCCCAGTGCGGATGGCAGCTCGGGTCCTGGCCGTCCTCCTGCCCCCCAGCCTGGCAAGCACCGCGGTCCTCGGCCGTCCCCGAACCAGGGAACATGTGCAGGTCCCCGAGGTGGCCGGCAGGGCCGATGGCATCGTGGACGCAAGCCAGACCAGCCTTTGTATGTCCCTCGGGTGCTACGCAGACAAGAACAACATGTGGAGACCTCCCCGCCCCAGCTCAAGGGAGAGACCCCAGCCCCTGGGGTCGCGGAGGAACCTGGGGATGTTGGTGCCAGCCGCTCTGATCAAGAACTTCCCGTGTTGGTGACTCAGGTGGCAGAGAGCCCAGGGGACCCAGACCAGAGCTGCGAGAATGGGTCATTGCTGGATCCCGCTGGTCCTGAGCCACTTCGGCCTGCGAGTCCCTCGGGGAAGGGAGACAGGGTGGAGACGGCCACCCCGCAGCCAGGCCTGGAGGAGGAGGGGAAGGGAAGTCCTCCCGAGACGGGCCCGGTGGCAGAAGAGGAGGAAGAGGAAGAGGAGGAGCCTGCCAGCTGCTCTGATGATGAAGATGATTACAGTGAGCTGCTGCAGGAGGTGAGGAGGCTCTGGATCCGGGAAGGAGAGGGTGCACCTGCGGGGGGCCACGGCCACGGGCGACTCAGGCCACGGGGGGCCACGGCCACGGGGGGGCCACGGCCATGGGCGGCTCAGGCCACAGGCGGCTCAGGCCACGGGCGGCTCAGGCCGGGGCATGAAGTTTCTTAGGAGTTGTCCAGGAGGAGCCATGGTTGGTCTCGGCCAGCCATTCGGCAGCCTGTGACTCTGGGCAGGTCATTGGGCTTTTCATAGTGTCCCTTGCCTCGTGGGAAAAAAAGAACAAAAATAGTGCAAGCTTCGGGAGGTCGCCGAGGCGAGGGTGCGCGGAGGTGCTTTGGTCTGCATTGGGGATGGTGGTCGCCACTGCGACTCTTCCACCCGGGGCTTTGCCCAGCCCGTCTGGTTTCCTTGGAAGCAAATACCCTGTGACTCTTCCACCCGGGGCTTTGCCCAGCCCGTCTGGTTTCCTCGGAAGCAGATACCCTGCCACTCTTCCACCTGGGGCTTTGCCCAGCCCGTCTGGTTTCCTCAGAAGCAGATACCCTGCCCTGGCTGCCCGCTGTGGGGTCAGTGGGGAGCGTGGGCATCTTTCTGTTGTCATTTCATACATGAATGAGAACCAGAAACTTTTACTTCGTATCACTGGGCTTGTCCAACTGGGTGTCTTGCTGGCTTGGTGGCTTTGGGCCACCCACTCAGCTCTGTGGCCTCGAGTTGTCCAGTCGGTAAAGGGAGTTGGTAGAATATGGTGTTCAGGATTCTGTGACGTACTCTGGCCAGTACGTCCCCCAGCAGCAGGTGCCTGTCCCCGAAACTCTCGATTTCCCGCCAGTTGACCGGCACATGTCCGTCTCTAGACTCCTGTCAGGCCGGGCTCCCTGTGCAGGGCCCACGGAGGGCGGCTTAGGAACCAGTTCGTCGGAGCCCTGCGCGTCAGACCTCCCCATGTTGAAGGGTCTGATGTCTCTCCCAGATAAAGGCCCAGCTGACGGAGAAAGACATCCAGGTGGAGAGCGTCCACGTGGACACGTCCCCCTTTGCCCAGGAGCTGCCTGCAGAGCAGGACCTGGCCCACGTGGTGGAGATCTACGACTTTGAACCTGTGCTCAAGACAGAGGACCTCCTGGCCACGTTTTCTGAGTTCCAGTGAGTCAGGGTTGGGCGCGGGAGATGGGGGAAGTGGGGTGCTGCCTCCCCAGGGAGGAGCCAGGACACAGCTCTGTAATGGACATCAAGGGATCTGAAAAGAGGTGCAAAGTAAAGGCCTGGGTCCCCCCTGCCTGTGAGCCCCTTGTCTCCCGCCAGCCACCGACATTCAAGTCTGGCCTTGGCAGTTCCCGGCGAGGAGCCACTTTCGCCCTTGGCCCAGTGCCATACGTGCCTGTTGGGTCGTACCGTTTTATTTCTGGACCCCTAGGACCTGGCTGCCACCCTCTGACGTCACAGTCTTCGTGTGACCATTCATGGCGCGCTCAGGCCTGTCTGGCACTTGTAGGGTTGCAGAGTCGGAGCAGGGTGGGGACCTGCTTTGGGGGACAGGGGACAGGGTGTTGGCTGTTGTGCCCACTGCTGCCTCTCCTTTCCCCCACCCCCACACAGGGAGAAGGGGTTCAAGATTCAGTGGGTGGATGACACTCATGCACTTGGCATCTTTCCCTGTGTGGCCTCAGGTAAGGCTGCTCTGGGGGCTGGGGACGGTGGGGCTCGGCTCCTGCTGTGAAGAAGGGAGGACCCTTGGTAGGTTCGGGAGCGGAGGGCCAACCCTGAGTCATGGGACCCGCAGGCTCCCAGGTCCTGGTGAGCCAAAGGGAGGCCAGCTGAGCATTGAGCCTCGCCCTCCTCCTTGTGCGGGTGCCATCAGTACCAGGATGCCATCAGTGACCCATCGTGGGCACTAAGTTCGAGCCCTGCACACACCATGTGTGCAAGGAGGTCACAGGTGAGCAAGTGTTGCTTTTATGAAGGGACAGAGGCATCCAGCAGTCTTTGAGTTGATGTGTGTGAATGTACTTGGCCTCAGGACAGGGGGGGTGTTACATCCATTTTATAGATGGGAGACTCTAGGGCACCAGAGTCCATTCCTGTAATAAGGCCCCCCCCCCAGCTGGGGTGACCGTGCATGCGGCTTCTTGACCAGCACACTCTGCTGCCGGGCTGTGCTGCCCCTGGCCTACCTCTGCTTACGTTGGATGCATTTATAAAGGCCGCTACGGCCCTTGGTTGAGCTTCGCTTCTTGGCCTTGGCCTCCTCCGTGTACATGAAGGCTGGACGGGGCTGGTGTGTGTAAGCCTGGCCCTTTGGTGCCCAGCCCTCTGTGCAGGCTGCGGAGCTCTGGGTAGGGCGAGGCTCGGCTGTCTCGGCGCTGCCCTGAGCTTCGAGGAGTGCTGGACATGGCTGCATCCTTTCTGGGTGGTGCGTGGGGGCTTCCCCCGGGACAGATGGCTCCAGAGCTGCTTCCCTCCCACAGCTGCTGAAGCCCTGAGCAGGGAGTTCTCAGTGCTGAAGATCCGGCCTCTCACGCAGGGCAGCAAGCAGTCCAAGCTGAAAGCGCTGCAGAGGCCAAGTAAGGACATGACAGGTGCAATTTGTCTACTGCGGGCAGGGAGGAGCCTTCCCTCGCTGTCTCCCCTCACCCTTTCCTGTTCATTTCCTGCTGGTTAGGCGTCCTGGACTACGGTTCCCTCTCTAGAGGTTCTGGGGTACCTAGGGTGGGAGGCTGTGCAGGATGGGGTCTGCCAGCTGCTGCCTGGGGTCCCTGTCCTGAGCGCTGCTGAGGGGCCAGCTTGGGTTCGTGGGAGCCAGGGAGGACACATCCCAAGGGGTGTGCAGAGGTGTGCTTCGGGGACATTGTGGCTCTGTTGCTTATTCAGGTTGACCCTGAGCAAGACATCTAGCTTCAGTTGGTTTCTTTGTAAAATGAGTGAGGGTCTGGGCTAGACTGGGGGGAGGGACATTGAAGGGAAGGGAAGGACAGACCCCGCCGAGGCCATGGAGGGTGCATGGGAGGTTCTGAGAAGTGCTACCTCCTGCCCTTGTCTTCCTCCAGGGCACAGTGGGGCTTTCAGAGGCCAGTTTCCACCACTGCACAGTGGCAGCTGGCAGAACAGGCCCAGCAGCAGCCCGCAAGGCTGTCCATCCCCTTGCACCAGACCTCCTGGGACAGTAAATGCCTGGTTTCTAGGTCCAGGAGTTCTGGGTGTCCTGTCCTGGCTCAATTCCTCCCCCCCCCACCACCAATGGGCAAAATTAACCCCAGATAGAGGAACAGATCTGCTGAGGAGTGACGGGGGCGGGGGGGCAAGCTGGGCTTGTGGAAGTCTGAAACCCTCAATGGCCCTTTGCTGTGACACCTGTGGGGTGCTGGAGGTTGGCTCGAGTGTCTGTGTCCCCTGTTGGAGCAGTGGCCGCAGCCTCGCGTGCAAGTCCTCACCGTGGGACCTTCCTTCCAGAGCTCCTGCAGCTGGCGAGAGAGCGGCCACAGACGGATGCGGCTGTGGCCCGGAGGCTGGTGGCCCGCGCCCTAGGGCTCAGACACAGGAAGAAAGAGCGGCCTGCGGCCTGCCATCCAGAATCTGCTGCCACCCCGAAGATTGTGCCCCAGGACTGAGCTGGGCCCAAAGCCATGAGCCTTTTCCAGACACCAGGGCAAGCCCTGCACCATCACTGGATCCTCTGGGTACGTGGGCTTCCGTGTGGCCCAGCCCCAGCGCTTGAGCCAAAATAAACGATATTCTGCTGTGACAGCTTGCAGATGCACTGACTGGCGGTGGGATGCGAGCAGGTGCTGGCCCCGAGACGGACCTGGGGCTGCTAAAGGAGGAGGCTCCCCAGGGCACTGTGCAGTCTGCCCAGTTTGGGGCTGGTGGTACCTGCCCTGTGACACAGCGTGGCAATGCTGAGGGTCCCAAGCCTCTTGGCTGATCTCCCTGCCACCTGGTGAGGCAGAAGGCAGGGTGCCTGTTTGCAGATACAAAGGCGAGTCTGAATGTGTAGCTGGTCCGCTTCCCTTGTGAGAGCAGATATTGGGGTATCCCTGGGTGGAAGGACCTGGCACCCTTGTGCCTTTTGGCTTGGGTGGGGTGGGTGCTGAGACAGTCCTGTGTGGAGCTCTCCAGCACTCTGGATGGAGAGGAGTCCTGGTTGGGACTGTCCCGCCTGGTCCCAGCATGACTATAAATGCCAGGAGGAATTCAAGAGAGGCTGGCTCGTGTGCTGTTTGTGTCTGTGCTCTCTGACGGCTGCACGGACGAGGCCCTAGAGGCTGTGCCAGGTCATGGGGCTGGCGGAGCCCCCCGGAAGCAAGCTCCTCTGGCGGTGGGGGGCCCTGCAGTGCCTCAGCCATCATGCACACATCACCAGCGCTAAGTTTGCGGTGTGCTACCACGTGTCTGATAGGAGTCCTGGTGGCCCAGCACCCTGGCCATAGCACGACTCGGTCAGTACCTCCTGTAACTGGGGCAGCAGGTGAGTCATGGGTAGGCTGGCTCCTTTCTTGAAGGGAAGGGGTACTTTGCAAAGCCCAGTGAAGATTTATTTCATTTATCTGAAAGGCAGAGTTAGAGAAGGAATCTTCTATGTGCTGGTCTACCCTCTAAATGGCCACAGTGATTGGGGCTGGACCAGGCTGAAGCCAGGAGCTTCATCCAGGCCTCCCGTGTGGGTCCCAAGCTCTTAGGCCATGTGCTGCTGCCTTCTCAGGTTCCTAGCAGGGAGCTGGATCAGAAACAAAGCAGCCAGGATTGAATTGGTACTCAGATCGGATGGCGGCATGACAAGTAGCTATTTAATGCACTGTGCCACAATGCCAGTCCTCAGCTGATATTAAATGCTACTGAAGGGGCCCGGTGCAATAGCCTAGTGGCTGAAGTCCTTGCCTTGCATGCGCTGGGATCCCATATGTGCACTGGTTCTAATCCTGGCAGCCCCACCTCCCATCTAGCCCCCTGCTTGCGACCTGGGAAAGCAGTCGAGGACTGCTTTGGGCCCCTGCACCTATGTGGGAGACCTGGATGAAGTTCCAGGCTCCTGGCTTCGGATCAGCTAAGCTGCAGCCGTTGTGGTCACTTGCAGAGTGAAGCAACGGATGGAAGATCTTCCTCTCTGTCTCTCCTCCTGTCTGTGTATCTGACTTTGCAATTAAAAAAAAATAAATCTTAAAAAAAAAAATGCTACTAAAGGCTGTGGAAACGTAAAAGTGGAATCTTGGAAAATGAAGAGAACACGAGGCGAGAAGCCTCAGCCCCGAGCTCAGCCAATCAGAAAACACAGTGGCCTCCCCTCATCCCTGGCTTTGCTTTGCACAGTTTCCATTACTCACAACTCGGAAAGTTCCAGAAAGAAGCAATTCCCAAGTCCTGATTGGTACGCCCTCCTGAGTAGCGTGGCCGTGCTGCGGTGGTGGCGCTCTGCCCCGCCCTGCCGTCAGCCAGCCTCCTGTGCAGGGTTCCCTCTGACATCCCGGCCGCCTGCCACGAGGCACCCCGAGGCCGCTTCAGTCGCCCCTGACATGGCACTGCCAGGGCGTCACAGCGCCTGTGTCCCAAGTGACCCCGCTTTTACTTCATCGGGGCCCCAGGGGGCGAGCAGTGATGCCTCCGCAGGAGACAAGCCGTCAGCTTCATCTCTGAAGAGATGAAAGCACGCACAGTTTCGAAAGAGACCACTCTCAAATAATGTTTATTACAGTACTACTGTTACAAGGGTTCTAGCTCAAGGCTACGGGCTAAGAATCCCCTACTGCGCCTAAACAAACGCCATCCTAGGGAAGTACACACACACACATATATATATATATACATATATCTTTATCTGTATCCGAAGACACAGATGTACTCAGGGTTCGGCATCCTTAGGAGTCTTGGAATGTTTCTCTCATGGATACGGGGCGAGCCTACTTGTCCTGCGTGAATACGGAAGACAAGAGGCAGCTGGTTAAAGTGGAGGTGTAGATATTCAAGTTTGCTGGAAATGGCCCAGGAAGGACGGCATTCCGCCTGACCACTCGTGGGGTCACGTTTACCCACATGCGCACCTTGACAAGGAAATGGCCCCTCGTCTTCTGCAGGGGGCTGGGCTGCGGCAGCCCTCGGGTGGACTGTGACACGGACGGGGACCAGCCACCCCGACGGGGACCGGCCACCCCAGTCTGCACCCTGGGCAGCCGCGAGCCTCTGCGCAGTCCGTGTGGCCCTGTGGACAGGTCCTGGTCCCCAGCGGCCTCTGCAGCGGTCAGGCGGCTATCAGCACCTGGTGAGTGACAGCAGCGTCGCCTTCCTCCTGAGCCTGGGACATGCTGCAGGTGCCTGGAGGGCTGGCTATGCTGGCGGGGAGGGCGGCGGGCAAGGGTGTGCAGGAAGGTATGGCATGGCCCCGAAGACACAGGTGACCAGGGCGGCTCATCACTGCGTGGTCAGCTGGTTATTCAAGAGTCCGCTGAAGTGTTCAAATTTCTGTTCCGTTTCGTCGCTCAGGGAACCGCCTGCAGGGAGGGGGTCGGAGCACAGGAGGAGCTCAGCCCCTGCCCCGTGACCTCCTTGGGGGTGGGGGCGAGGGCAGGAGCCGGGCACAGAGCAGCTGAGTGAATGGGTGCCCTTCCTTCACCAAAGAGGAGGCCCCTCACTGCTCTTTATGTTCCTTGCCAGGCTTTGGTTTGAACGTCAGGAGGCTCAATTCACACGGGAAGCCCCCTCCAGGGTCTCACGATGGTGGAGCCAAGAGGCGGGAGACTATTCGTTGGAGCAAGTTGGGATTGGCTCTAAGCAGAGCCCAGGCAGCACAGAGACCCACGCACACCGTACCGTGTGCTCTGTGGGCAGGAGCACCTCATCGGAGGCCGGTCCTGGTCAGGGGCTGCCGTGAACCTCTCCTCTGTTACCATGACAAGCCGACTGATGCACTGCTGGTCCCACGGGTCTTCAGTAAGTAGCTTGCAGCCCTCGACTAGAGGGAAGCTGAGGCCCAGGGTTCTGAGGCCACCTGTGTCCTGAGTCAGCGGTGACCTCAGCTGCAGCCCTTACCCAGCCTCCGGGGTCTGGGCCTGCTGTGTTCTGCAGACAGGACCTCTCTCCCTGGTGCGGCCTGGGTTCCCTCTGGGTCTCTACACCCATGACTTTCCTTCTTGAGCCTGGGGCTGTGACACTGGCTCCCTCCCAGGCCCAGGAGCGGGGAGCTGCTCCTTGCCTGTCTCCCACAGCGGTGGGGGCAGCAGGGATAGGAGAGAACTTACCGATGTGGCAATTGTACATCCAGATGCGGTGGCCGTCGTAGCGGCACCTGCACTTCATGATGTTGTTGGAATAATCAGACTCGGACACTTCGTAGTTGGGGTTAATGACAACCTAGAGCCGGGACAGGAAATCAAGTCAGCGGATGACACCCATGCCCACGTCGGCCACCTCAGCCCAGCCCCACTTCCAGAGCCAGGGGATGGTACAGGGTGTGGCAGGTACTGGGCAGCTGGGAGAGGTGGCCTAGGTCCCTGTGTCCATCTCACTGTGACACGCATGCAGAGATGTGCACCTGTGTCTTTACTAAGGGCAGGCCTTCCAGAAGCTGCCACTGTCCCCTGGGTGCTCTCAGAAGGCCCCTGAGCCAGCTGCAGGAGGGCACAAAAGGAAAAAGTTGCCACAGTGGAGCAGGAAGGAGGGGTGGAGGCTGTGGGGTGGGACAAGGGGGCTGCCCTGGGGGGGCGGGTCTGGCCATGTCCCTTCTCCCCAGGCCATGACTCACTCTGTAGGGTGATGGGTTACATTTGCCCAGGCTGCCAGTCGATCCAGGACTTGAAACTGGCTCCAGGACCCAGGCTGGGGCCCCTTCCAACTCTTCCCTCCCCCTTCCTCTGCACTGGCACTGGCCCAGCCATAAGTAGACCATGCCCAAAGCTGTAAGGACTTCGTTCTGTGAGAGGGGACCTAGACATGGAGAGGTGGAGGAGGGAAGCAGAGAATACTAGGGGGACAGTGGGCACGCAGGATGACCCCACCTGGAGGGCCTGGCCAATTCGGGAAGGTGGGTGGGCAAAGGCACCTTGTGAAGCAGCATTTCCTAGGTTTGGGGGGTCCCAGGAAGTCCTTGATACAACCCTGGGGCTGCCCACTGAGATGCCGTGGGAACTGAGGTCTGCCCCACATTCCAGCATTGTGTCCTGGCCTGGGGGCCAGGGGCTGCAGGAGACCCTGCAGAGGCTCAGGGTCCTACCTAGGGGTGGCCTGCCTTTGCTTTCAATCTCTTTTCTACCCAATAGTTCCAGTTGTCCCCATTTTTTTTTTTTTTTGTCCCCAGGCTTGACAAAGGGGAAACAAAACACACAAAGCAAGGCCAACTGCGTCCTGGGAGAGACCATGGGAAGGGACTTTCCTGGCACTCCGTAAGCCTGGGGAAATTTGGAGGTCAAGGATGAGGCCAGAGCTCCTGGGAACCTTTGCACACACACGGATCGGATCGCTGTCTGGGATGTCACTTCCTCCTGTCCCCAGCAGCAGGCACTGGTATCTGCAACATGGGCAGGCTCTCACTCATGTGCAGTGACTTCCCAGGCATGGCGGGCCCTGCACAGGTGCGCTTGGCTAACTGGGCACGGGAGCTCAGAGGAGGGTGCTGTGAGCCCTGGCTGTGGGGCGGACAATCTCCCTCAGTGGGAAGAATAAAGGGCAGCTGGCATGCTCACCAGGGTCAGCACAAATCTGCGTGGTGACTGTATGACTGCAGTGCTTGTGGGGAACACACTCGCCTATACACCTGCCAGGTACCACTTACGTGCACGGAGCCACACATGGCCTGGTTCTAAAAATAAAGTGCACTTCCTCCACCCTCCCTAAACCCTGCCCCACCAATCTGGGGCCTTGCCTCCCAGTCTGCGGTCTGGCCTCATGGCTGCACAAGTGCTGGGCCATCCGACTGCCAGCCCCTGCCCAGCAAACAGCCGCACAGCCCGCCCTGGTCACTGCTGCGGGCGCTGGTTCTTCAGAGCACCGTGAGTAGGAAGTGCCAGGGCTGGCTCGGTGCCCCCAGCCATTGCTTCCAGGTGGAGTGACACATTTCTGGTCACTTGCCGTGCCACCCAGTGAGATGGGTGGGGCGAGGAGCAGGGAACAAAGGCTGTGTGGGCACTGTCGTCCTGAGCTGGCTCCTGCAGTGCCCAGAGCCCTGCCTGGAGCGTACAGTTGTTTGCAGGAAGGAGAAGAGGAGGGGTTCCTGGTTCTGCCTCGGGACCAGCCTGCTCTCTAGTTGGGCAGAGTACGTGCAAGTCCCCAGCAAGCAGGCAGCCAGCTGGGCCACCTGGTGGTCAACACTTCACCAGGACAGGTGTGTTTCTTTGCATGGGAAGTGTCCCCCTCCATGGCTACTTCTTGAAGCACAGATGCTTCTGAGTGAGGCAGTCACCAACACATGTGAGCGCCTCGCTCTCTAGGACACACCACACACTGTGACAGGCTGAGGGCAAAGGACAGCCCGGGAGGTTGTAAAGAGCGACTCAGAAGGAGGTCAGAGGGGTGGGATGCCCTGGATCCCACAGAAGCCATTCTGTCCCAAGGCCCTTGAGCTGGCCCGCAGCAGGTGCACTTCCAGTTGCAAGCTGCAGGCTTCACACACTGTCCCTTATGGACTTACCTGGCAGTCTATACTCCCTTGAGACACCTTGGCCTCCCTCCTTATTCTCCTCGCTAGCGAGGGCCTGGAGACCCGCCACGCCCACCTCACCTGGAACAGGTAGTCTCCGGGCGGCACGTCAGTGATGTCGACCCACTGGCAGTCGATGTCGTGGCGGTACATGTCCCAGCAGCCCATGGTGATGCCCTGCTCACCAAAGTTGGCACACTCGTAACTTTTCTGAATGTCTGCAGGCAGGGGTGGGAGAGGAGGTCCATCAGCCAGGTGCCTCACCCCTGCAGCTCCGGGCTCCCAACCTCCCCTCCCAGGCTCTCGGCACCCTGACCTCCTCCTACTCAGTTTCCTACCCACATCCTTCTCCTTCAGGCCCTTGCCTCCAGGAAGCCCTCCTTGACCATTCTGGTGCACCCTAGCCTTCCTGAGCACCTGGAAAACCCCTAGTATGCATAGTTTCACTGAATCCGGGGGGCAGTGTGGCATTATCTTCACTGGGTTATCAGCACTTGGGGTGCGGGCTCACGTCTAACTTTTCTCATGAACCCCTGCATATAGCAGGTGCTCCAAGACTGTATGCTGTGGCTGCTGTGCCCAGAAACCAACGGAGGCAGTTGCACCAAGAGATGCCCATCAGCACAACCCTGGGGGAACCCTGTGTCCTCACAACAGGTGTCGCCCACAGCCCTCATCCTTAGCTATAGCCGGCTCAGCGATGGGGAGCGGCTACGTAGAGTTGACAGTGGCCAGGGTAGCAGAGCCTAGTGTCAGGCCTGGGCTCCAGCCGAACGGTGCAGGGTAGGGTGGGGAGCTGGTACCTCCTTCACACTCGGTGTCCTCCAGGCAGAAGCTGGCCTTGTGGCCCTGGGCCACTTTGGTGCCATTGAGGTTCAGCAGGTCATAGTGGGTGAATACTTCCATGCTGTGGTAGTGCCTGAGAGAGAGAGAGAATAAGAATGAACCTTAGCCCACATCACGTGTGGGCTGTGGACACTTTTAGTGAACAAAGGACACTGAAAGAATTGGGGCACCAGGGCAGGAGGGGGCACCCCCTGGTTTGGCTGGTGTTCAGAGCACACGGGGTTAGTTAACGCTGCCCGCTGTCAGGGCTGCCGGAGGGGACGAAGACGGCGGGCAGGCACAAGATGTCCTCTTTAGCACCTGTCCCTGCTCCCGCTGGCACTGCCGCTCTGCTCCTGCCATCATGCCCAGCCCTGTGGTGGCTCCCAGCTGCCCAGCTTCACCTGTTGGCCTGGGTGGGTGGGTGGGTGGGGGAGGGCAAGGAAGGACAGGAAAAGCTCTTTTTCTTCTCGCATGTTGGTGCTAAAACTGCTAAACCAGGCTCCCCTGCTTTAGCACTGCTCCTGCTGGGGAGAAGCAGCGAGGGGGACGGAGCCAGGAGCTGGCCAGTCCTTGAAGGTTTACAAGGGAGGCATTTTGTGGCCGCCGGAGTGGCTGGCCTTGGAAAGGTCTCTCTTTTGGCTTCTGGAAGGAACAGGGTGAGACATGAGGTCTGAGTCACCGTCTCAAGAATGTCTGCTGCTCAGAGGGGCTCATTCTGTTCATGTGTTTACCTGTCCCGAGGGCTGGGTTAGGTCCCCACAATGACGACGAGGGCATCCAAACGCGCCCCTCTCCCTCCCCACGGCTGCCTGCCTGTGCAGAAACCCTGGGATGGGAGGCACTGGCTGGCGGCTGCTTTGCAAAGTGCCCCTGGGCACCTGTGGGTTCCAGCATCCCAGCCCTACACACGCTACGCTAAGGAATACAGAATGGGATGAGGGCGGGCTCTAGGGCCAGTCTCTCTTTCCAGGCTCACGTTGGGGTAGCTGGGAAGAAGTCTGTTTCCTGGGGGCAAGCGGGGTGCCAGGGACAAGGTGCCACAGTCTGGCAAAGCCTTCCCCCAGGATCTGAGCATAGACCGAGTGGACTGGCCACTGGGCCATGGACGGAAGGATCCATTCAGAACCCTGGAACTCCCTGACACTTGGTGAGGGAGCATCCTCTTAGGCCACTGGCAGACACGGCAGAACTCTGCATCCAAGAATGTCACCGTAGGTGGGACACATACCTACGGCCGACGGCTCCCTCACCAGTGTCCCCAGCATGAACAGTCCTGGCTGCCCTGGGCACCTGTCCTCATTTCAGAGGCATTGATGGGGCAAGGTGGCTGGGCATGTCCTCTAGCCCCCAAGGGTGCTGTGACAAAAACAGGGACCCCGCTGACTTTATCTTCCATGCCCGGGACCAGGCTACCCTGGCAGGGACACAGTCCTGACTGCAGGGCTGAGGGAGATAGCACCAAGTCAGTGACAGTGCCCTGGGCAGCAGCGGTGCCATCTGTGGCTTGAACAGCTGCCACTTGTACTGGAGCCCATGCCCTGCTCTTCCAGCTCCTTCCCTGGGGGCTTCCCAGACGTGGGCAGACTGCCTGCTGCCTGGCAGGAACATGGCAAGGGGGCTGTGAGACGATGAGCGGGTGCAGCAGGTACAGTCCCAGGCTCTAGAACATAAGGGACAGGAGAGGAGCCCGGGACACAAGGCTGGTACACCCGGCCTTGGGTGGTGGCAGGGAGGGAGCAAGCATTTCCCAGGCTTGCAGGGCAAGTCGCCTGAGCTGGGGGAAGGGCAGTCCTTTGGGGGGATTCCTCCTGGGTGCAGTACCAAGGGCTCTCCGTCCCTCCTCCCTGCCCCAAGTATGCACGTTGTGTGTGTGTGTGTGTGTGTGTGCACATGTGCCTGATCCTTTCCCAGTGCCAGCTGAGCTCAGGTCTGTGCCCATGGTGAATGCAAGGTCAGAGAAAGAACCAGGGCCCCAGCTAGGGCTGGATGCTGAGGGATCTCAAACAACCCCCCATTTTCCTTGACGGGCACACAGACTTACTGGGTGGCACCGAGAGCTATGAAAGGGGCTCATGGACTGCACAGCTGAGCTTTCCTGAAGGCAGGAGGCCAGGGCGCCAGAGCAGGACCCATGCCTGTCTGGGGTGGGGGCAGCCCTTGCTGGCCTTAAGGCACCCTGAGACTCTAAGCCCCTGCCCCCTCCACTGGGAGGCCTAGAGCCCGGGTGGACCACAGGAGCCCACCTGTGGCAGTCGTGCCAGATCCAGGCATGGCGGCCATTCTTGGGGCGGAAGTCGGACTGGCCGTTGTTGTGGATCTGGGAGGAGAAGCGCAGGAGCCGGCGGTAGCCGGTGTTGCGGTCGGTCAGGGCGGCCGACGCCGACAGACAGTTCTCCTCCATGGCGCACTGCAGCAGGATCATGGGCCGGTCCTCCAGGTAGGCGGTCTGCTGCACCATCTCGGCGTTGAGGACCAGGTCGGGGGCGGCTGGTGGGGGGCACACACAGGCTCAGCACATGCACACAGCCTCCTTCCCCAAGGGCTCCATGGCCGTTTCCTGGCCAGCGTCACCCTTGTCCTACCCAGCTCCATTCACCTTTGGGACCTCTGAGCTGTTCTTTCCTCCCGAGTTTACATCACTCAAGGTCACGGGAGGAAATCAACCCAAGGCCTCCTGCCATCGTGTTGGCCTTTCCATACCACCCCTCGCCCGGCAGGAATTCGTTCTGCGATCTGCTTGGGTTGGGCCTGTGGCAGAGGCCCGTGAGCCCAGCAAAGGGACTGGTGGTGACTCTGGCTCCCTGGTGGAGCCTAGGGGTGGGGACGTGGGCAGGCTGGGTGACAATACCCAACCAGTCTCACTTTCTGAGCAGGCAACTCCGGCCCCGTACTGCACCCCGCCTTGGGGACAGGCCACGTCCTCGTCATGGCGGCAATGGGCCAGGGACAGCTCTGTGCCCGAACACTTCACTCCACTCATGACCACCTTATTGCTGTAGATATCTCCATGCCAGTACCAGGTCTCCTGGATGAATCAACGAGAAAAACAGCCAGAATGTCACGTCACGTGGTCACTTCCTATCCCACTGCCTTGTCAGGGCAGGCACTGCTAATCAATCACAGAACCCTGCTCTGGGAAGATCCCATCAACCAATCAGACTTTGCAGGTGATAAGAAATCCGTTTCTTTATGCCCATAGTTAGCTATGCCGTGAAGTCTAACTTTTGGATGAACTTTGGGGAAAAAAATGAGTAAGGAGGGTGTTCTGCTGAGATTGATTGGGCAATCTTGTATCTCAGGAACTTCCAGATACTGCTAAATTCTAAGAGGCGCAGGGCAGGGTGGTTAGGGACCAAGCAGGGGCACTCAGTACTTGTCCCAGAGTCTCCACGAAGCAGTCTTCAATGAGCTCAATGCTTTAGTCAGTAGACTTTGAGCAAAGTAAATCATCCTTTATAATATGGGAGGGCCTGACTAATCCACCAAAGGCCTTCAGAGAACAAAATATTGGTGCCCCTCCCCGCAGGAAGAAGGAATTCACCTGCCAGATTTCGTCTCATATAATCTCAAGTATCAGCCCCTCCTAGGGTAGCCTGCTGGTCTACCCTGCAGCTCTCACACTGGCCAGCTCCCATTCTCTTGCCTCTTTCCACATCTTTATCACAGGGGCCGACTTGGGATGAATGTCCAGCCCAGGCCTGGGACACCCCTCCAACTGAGCCCCCAGGGTATCTTAGGCATGAGCTTCCGGGGAACTAACCCGGTCAGGTAGTGACCCCAGTGACGCATGGAGCTGCTTTTCTGCTCTCTCCTGGGAGAAGGAGCGTCTGTCTGGTATATTGTACACAGGGGCAGGTGGGAAGCTGAGTGCCCAGAGGCTGTGGGCAGCTGTGTCGGAGGCCCAGGTCCTTACGGATTCTGGAGGGAGGACCCGGATATGTCCCAGCGCCTCCTCTGAGAGTGACCTGGGTTCCAGTCAACTCACACCTCTTCCTGTTTAAGCCAGGGTACTGAGGACCTAAGGATTATCCAGGCCACGGCACAGGAAGGACAGTTGAGGCAGGGGCAAGAGTGCAACTGGCCGGTGGGGAGGTAGCCAGGAGCAGATCCTGAGCTTGCAATCCTTGGGTCATTCTCTTTTTCTGGTGGAGGGACAAGGCCATGGTCAAAGTGAAAAGGGTTCTGGATGGGTATACGACCAGGTGGCTGCTGATGGAATGAGCGGAGGCATCAGGGGTCACCATGGCCCTAAAGGCCTGCACTGCCTCCCGCTGCCAAGGGTGCATGAGAGGCCTCCCAAGATGAGCGCCTGCGGGCAGGGTGCGGACATGAAGGAGACCACTCAGAGTGCATGCCAGGGGCTGCTCACCTGGAAGGCGTTGCTGGCAAAGCCCAGTCCCAGCTGCCGGCACACCACCATGGCCTCCACGATGCCCCAGTTCTCACCACACACAGTGCCCCACACGAGCGACCCATTTCTCTTCGTCAGCACCTCCACCCGGCCCTCGAAGGGGTTGCGGCCCCCGCTCAGGCGGAGCTGGGGACAAGGAAGAGGCACGGTCACTAGGTGAGACAGGCAGGGGGAACCCTCAGTGCTCAAGTTCCCCAAGTCAGATCAGACACAAGATCAGTAAACAGCCTTGCGTAGCCTCCTGTGTGGCAGTCATGCCCAGCTTGGCCTGACGGTGGGTGGCCAAGCCCAGATACCCTGGAAGTTCCAAGCTGGCGTAGCCCACAGACCCCAGGGAGCACCACTGTGAACTCTGACCCCTCAGCCTGGCTGCTCTCCAGGAGCGATCAGGGCTGTTTGTCCAAACCATCTTTGGCTCCAAGAACAGCCTCAAGGGGATTCCCCAGGACCCCTTCCTGGGTCCCCTTCTTGCCTAGCTAGCTCCCCATTCCTACCTCCTCTGCAGCCTGGACTGCCCCTTAGAGACCTGTGGAGCCAGCTGCCCAGTGGATAGCTTTGCTTGGCATCTGGGAGATCCCAAATTGGATGTCCTCTTTTCTTTCAGCTCCAAACTTGTTCTCTTGTCTCCTCCCCTCACCTCTTGTTCTTGTACTGCAGTCCATTCCAGAGAGAATGGGGTGTGAGCAGCACACTTCCCACACAAGACCAGGTCTCCTCAGGCTCTGTGGGACCCCGTTGTACCCACTCTGCTTTGCTCTGGTAGCCTGAGAGCAACCACAGACAAGCTACAGATGACTAGATGTGTGCTTCAATAAAGCTTTCTTGGCATTGCATGGCCTTGGCGAGCTGACCTTGAAACTCTTCTGTCACAGGAGCTGGAGCTGGAGCAGTGAGCTCCTTTGTCCACACCCAGTGGGGCTTGTTTGCTGCCTAAGCCCTCTCATCCCTCCAGCTCCATGCCTACCTTCCCAATCCCAATCTCTCCCTGCACTTGCCCTTTTTAATTGCCTCAACTGTCTCTTCCACCCATCTCTTCTCCACTTGAAACCACAATTCTATTGGAAAGAAATGGGATCCTGCCTTCCTCCCACTTGGAGCCCATGAGCAGCCAGATTCGTATTCTCTGACTTCCTGGCTTTAGGACTTTGCTGTAGCTCTCAGGGCTGCCTGGCTTCCTTGGCAACGTCACATGGTGAGTGACATGTGTGACACTGAAGCCCGCTACCTACAGATGCCCCCTCACCTTGATGATCCCGCTTACCATCTGGAGGCTGCAATCCCATGTGACTACCCTCTGATTGGTTCAGTAACTCCCAGCACTCAAAGCGATTCCAGCCAAGCTCCTTCACAATGTTTCCCATCTGCGACCCCTGTTGGAATGTAAGCTCCTAGGGGCACGGCTTGTGTGTGTGTGTGTGTGTACATGTATGTGTGTTCCATACCTGTCAGCACTCTGTCAATGGCAGGTTCAAATGCACATGATTGTATTTGATGGGCTCAAAGCATGGCCAACCTACATGAGCTCAGGCAGGGAGGGCCGGCATTTGGGGGAGGCTTCTAAAAACACAACCCTTAACCCAGAGGAGACTGGAATGCCTCACAGCAGGTGGCCAGGAGGTGCCCAGTCAGAGCAGGACACAGTTGGAGAACGCCAGGACCCCACCCATGGTGCCAGCATCCTGGCAACTTCCCAGACTGCAAAGGAGGTCTGAGTTCACCAGCGGTGACAGGACTGCGAGAGGCCTCCAGGCCGGGCAGGAACATCTGGCCTGTGTCTGGTTTGCCTCACCACCCGGTCAGACACCAGAGACATTTGAGGCTTCCCAAAGTCTCCGCCCTGGTGTGTCCCTTTGGTTTCTGATGGCAGTGTCCTGGGCATTTAAACATGGGTGAAGCTAGGGCAGCTATGATTTCCCGAGCACGCTGATGCCAGCCAACGGGGCACGGCAAGACCGCACCCTGCTTTGATGCGGGTGTATCCAGCCACTTTCCCTTCTGTAATGGGGTAGAAAGTTAGGAGTGTGAAAAAGGCAAGGGACATCCGGATTTGCTCCTCTCCAAGTCACACACCAAGGCCCTAATGCCAGAGGTGACTGTAGGGGTAGTGAATCAGATTGCAGGCAGGGAGGGGAGGACAGGGCCAGGTAGCCAGGTGCCTGGTAGGGTCCCTCACCTTCTTCTGGAAGCCCATGGCAGGGATGTTGCACCTCACACCTGCGTCTTCCTCGTGACTGCAGCCCTCTGACTTGGTGTTGAACTTGCAGTCGGTGATGGACTTCTCGCTCCCTGTGCACTCGATCTCGTTGAGGTGGATGGGTCCTATTCCTGGTCAAAGGAGATGCACACAGGCCATTCAAGCCTCAGGAGGAGGACAAGGCACCAGCCAGAAAATTCCAGAAAATGAAAACCTGACAGTCCCATCCTCAAACTGCTAGAGAAAGAATCTGTAGACGGAACATTAAGTGACTCCCTAAATCATGGAGATGCTGAAGCTTCAAAGTCTTAAGCTAACAGGTTATGGTTGATGGATGAAACACAGAGGCTCGAGCCATTGACAGGATCTGGGAGTGAGCTGACTGATGACAGACAGAGTCTTGAGCCAATGACAGGGTGTGGAACTTCATTCAGGTCTCCCACATGGATGGCAGGCACCAATTACTTGAGCCATCACCAATGCCAGCCAGGCCCTGCGCTGGCAGGAAGCCAAAGTGAGCAGCAGGGATTCGTTATGGAGTTCAGGTACCCCAACAGCTGGATAATCACTAGCCCCAAGACCCACTCCAGATAGTGTATGATCAAGATGAACTCTGAGGCCAGCTTATTGAGCTGCTGCTTGCAATGCCACAACACCATACCGGAGTGTTGCTTCAGCTTCCAGCTGCTCCCTCCCATTACAGTATCACACGAATGCGCCTCGGCAAGCAGCAGATGGTGGCTCAAGTATTTGGGCCTCACTACACACATATGGAGTTTCTGACTTGAATCTGGCTCTGGTCCTGGGTGTTTTGGTCACTGGGGGGAATGAACCAGAGGATGAAAGATCTTTCTTTTGCACTCCCTCTGCCTTCAAATATATCGTTTAAAAAATCAACTCTGTTTTATTCTTTTAATGTGGCTATCAGAAAGTGCAAAATATACATGTGTTTTTTCACATACTTTCACTGGACAGCATGGGTTGAGAGCACTGGGACCGTCTCAGCAGTCCCCTGGCTAGTTAACTGAAATGTGTTCCTGTACTCATCCATTCCTCCATTCTCCGCAGCAGGAACTCATCCCAGGTTCTGCGTGCAGGCATGGGCTCCACATAAAGAACATGGAGATGGAAGACCTAGGCCCACCCCTCACATAGTGTACGTTCTGGGCAGGAGTGGTCGTGAGAGTGGAGGGCTTGGCCAGGGGCAGTGCCCGCCTGGGACCTACACCCATTCTGGTGAACCTAGAGTCCCCTTCCAGGAGGCCAGCCTGGTCTACAGCGCTGAGGGCCAAGGCCCAGAAGGTTATTCAAGGTCACTGAGCAAGTCGTTGGCCAAGAACGAAGATGACCTAATTCTCAATGGGCATCTTCTCACCACCCCTGGCTGTGGGTGTGGTTCCTTGATGCATCAAGCCAGAGCTCGGTCCTCTCTGTGCCTTGACATTCAAAGGGGGCACTTTCCCCACTGTCTGCTGGAGCTGGCCACACCCAGGTGGCAGGGGACCATAAATCACCCAATGGTTCCTTGTCAGGCACAGCATCACCGAGTGCCAAGTGGCTTATTTTTCCCAGAGTTCAACAGGCCCTTGGAAATCGTGGGTGCATGTGGGGGCAGGGGAACAACTGGGTCACTGAGTACAGGTCTGTGAGTGATGGAACAGCCAGGTCACTGAGCACTTGCTGGTTGCTCAGTGCTAGGGCGCCGCCCCATACAGACCCATGTGTTGGACAACTGGCGAACTATGACAACATACATAGGAATGTTTGAACAGCTCCTGGTGGCACAATGTGTAACACCAGAGTCTACCCCAAACCCTCAGACTTCAGGCTGGCATAGGTGGGACAGTGGGAGTGGAGATGTTCCAGGATATGGACAGGACGGGGCTGGGAGGGGTGAAAAGGAAGAAGTTATTTAGGAACTTTGGTCTTTTCTGTCATCCTTCAGGGCCTCACCTGCTGCACGTCAGGCCCGAGGTCCTTGCCGCAGGGCTGCCCAGGATTCCAGCAGCCTGTGCAGTCCCTGTCTCTTGCAAAGCCTCCTTCCAACCCCAGGGAATCATTCGTTCAGATGCCAGTGCTGCTGGGAGCCTGGGCTCCAGCCAGATGCGCTCCACTTCCAGAAGAATGAAAGCCCCGTGTTCTTTTGTGGTGGGGACCGACACCCCCTCCAGGCCGCCAATAGCGACCTCATGGCATTCCTGCCAGAAGAAGGGCGTCCCTAGCCAGCCACAGCAGCCCAGACTCCCTCTGCAGGAAACAATTACAACATTCCTTGCTCAAACCATAGATCAGGATGGGAGGGCTGGGTGCTTGGCTGGGCTGCAAAGTGGATCTGGGGTGAAGGCTCCCTGTTCAGAAGCCAGGGAGGGGACCTGCCTGCATGTTGTTCCCTGCCTGTGTGTCATCTTGGGGTTCTAATGCTGCTGTCAGCAGAGTATCCCACATGGAAGCCTCCTCTGCTTTTTCCCCTTGGTTCATATGAAAGACGTGTTGAGGACACTTAATAAAAGCCATGCCCGTTCTCATGAGTGTCTCCGGCGCTGGAGCAGAGGCGTCCTGCTCTCGGGAGGGAATGTTTGCGGGGCTGCAACCTGAGCAGAACGTGAGGGGTCATCTGTTTTCCTGGCTTCTGGCCTGCTTCACAGCCTGGCCTGCCACCCCTGATCCCCTGGGCCTGTGGGTAGAACCCCAGGAAGGCTCGTGTGGCTACAGGCAGCCTGCGATTAGAGGCTGGGAGATCCACACTGGACTCTTCACCGACCTCAGCTATGGGGCCTTCCCTTGCTTGTTAATTCCCTTCTCTGGGCCTCAGCTTGCAAATCCATAAAATGGGCTGTGCAGGATCCCTCTAAGCTCATCAGGGGGAGAAGTCATTCAGTTGCTGGCATTCAACAGTCATTCAGTTGCTGAAGGGAGGAGGCAAAGCAAGAGAGAAAAATCCAGAAACTCCACAGGGACCACCAGCTCGGGCTGGGCTTGATCACTCCTGACCCAAGGCCCCACCCACAGCCCCCCAATTTCTTACCTTGTCCCAGTCTGGAGCCCGTGATGGCCTCTTTGGCACTGCCGAAGCCAAGCTCTCTGCAGACCACGCTGGCTGACACCAGGTCCCATTTGTCGTCGCACACGGTCCCCCATTCTCCATTCCGGAGCACCTCCACGCGGCCCTCCCCGATCTGGGCACCTCCCCTCAGCCGCACCAGGGGCTGCTGGAGAAACAGAAGCAGACAGACGTCTGGGGGTGCTCCGCAGGTGCTTGCTGGCCTCTCCCACCTTCTCTGCCATATTACTAGGTCCCACCCCACATCCCCCAGCCCACCTGGGGTAGTGAACGGCAAGGGGGTTGGGCAGAGGTGGCTTTGGAGCAAGCTCCCTTTGCAGCACCCACATGGGGGCCTTTCATCATGGATCCCCAGTGGGGGGAACATCAGAGGCCAGAATCACCCCCCAAGTATCCAGCGCCTCCAGCCTTGCGACAGAAAGCAGCCTCCATGCTCACGCCTACACCTGGCAACGGTGTTCAATGACGGCCTGAGGCCCTCCCCTCCTGAGTGGTTCTGCTCCTGACTCCACAGGCTCGTGTTTCATTTGCAGGTAGTGCATGTATGATGTGCGCATGTCCGTATGTGTGCACATGTGTGTCCACGTGTTTGAGTGCGTGCATGAGTGCTTGCATGTGTGAGTGTGCGTGTGTACGCACGTGTGTGCAGTCTGACGTATCGCTGATGCTCACAGGACTCAGCACAAAGGCAGGGTCAGACCACAGCATTGTCCTCCCGTGCCCTTCTCAGTCCCCGCAGCCTCTGGCACTGGACAGAGCTGACCTAGCCGTAGGTGGCAATTCAAGCATTCACGTTCATGGCCACCTTCAGGCTCGAGCCACTGGAGGCTACATCTCTCTGTCTCACCGGCCAGGGCTGCCCATGGCAGGATGGGATGTGTGACAGCTCCCACACTTGTAGACCTCCCCCCACCCCAGGTCTGCTCTCTCTAGCTCTAAAGAGGCACAGGAAAGGGAGTGGGGGGGGGGTTGCTGTGTAGCTGGGCAACTGGTACCCTGTGCTTCAGCAGCTTCCACTCGTTTCACAAAAAGGACAGACAGTAATAAAAACTGCTTGCTCTAGTGCCGTTTTCTGGAAAACTTTGCCTTTCACACTCCCTCCTCCCCTTCCGAACTGTCGAGTTGTGCGCTGCTGGGGAGGTGTGGGGTGCTCCTTCCTACCAGGTGGACCGTCTGTGACCCCCGCTTCCTTCCAGCAGGGGCCAGCCAGAGGGTCAGCTGGCTCTGGTGGGAAAATGGAAACCCAAGGAAACGGTGATGTCAGCCTCGCTTGCTCTTCCCTCATCGATTTGGAATGAACTTGATTCCTCCGCTTCAGACCACACAGCAGCGGAATTCCAAAACAGTAGGATTGGGAATTCCCACATGATTCAGAAGGAGAGCTCAGGCGTTACAGTCAGGGCTGGAGGCAGGATGTGGTGATTAGAGCAAGGGATGGAGGCAAGTGAGGCTGGCTGGGGGATGGGAAGGAGCAGGGCCAAACAAGACCCCCGCCCCCCCGGCTGCACACCCACACATGTCTGCCCCAAGGAGACTGGGATGATCCAGGGCCAGAAGTCAATGGAAATGGTTTCCCTACCCTCTGATGGGGGCTGGGTTCTCGGCACGCATGGGAGGAGACCCCAACACGGATGTGGCTTTTCCACTGGACAGGGGTTACCACGCTTTTCCCAAGAGCAGGTCTACAGGGGCTGACAGGGAGGAGAGACAGGGAGAGTGGAGAGAGGAAGTCTGCTTAGCCCCCCAAGGCTCCTGCCTTCACCTTGCAGCCTGGGCCAGCCGGTGGAAGCCCCATGGCCCTCAGCCCCCCTCTTCTGCTCTCTGTTACCCCTGGAAACCTCCATGGAATCCCCACAGGGGATGATTCTCAAGTACCATGGCACCTGAAGCCAGCCCTGAACAAGGATCACCTCTCCTTCCCAACCCTCCACCCATGTGCCGGTCCCAGCCACCTGCCCCGAATGAGAAGATTCCACAGTGTATACAAGACAGAGACCCTTTGGGGCTGTAAAGATAAGGAAGAACAGAAGAGCTAAAAACTGTCCCCCTGACAATGACAGGGCCTAGTACATTCTCTGTATCTTCTCTATCACACAGGGATAACACACTTACCCCAGGGAATGCACTGAATTAGGGGTGCTGACACACACACTCTCCTGCATACTTGCACACACACACACACACACACACACACACACACACACACACACACACATCCTTGCCAGATTTCAGGTGGCTGCCCCCCCTGACCCACTGCTCCTCACCTCCGGTTTGTAGGCCTTCCGGAATCTTGAGGGTCCATCGGGGCTGAAGACCTGGCTGGGCACGCAACTGACCACAGCTGGCTGCCCGTTCTCACAAGTGATGTTTTTTGTGGAATCCAGTGACACTCGTGGGCCCAGCTTGCAGCTAGAGATGTGTGCCTCTGTGCCCAGGCAGTCCATAGAGAACGGCCAGAAGCGCAGCTTCCTCCGGGCCGCGACCATTCTGTAGGGGAGCAGAAGTGGAGCTTGGTCATCAGGGTTTCTTTCCCCAGAGACAGACAGGGTCCCTGCGCCCATGGGTCAATCCTGTTTCTCAGACAGGGTCAGTGCATAACGCCCACCCCGCCCAGTGTTGGACTCGGAGAACCTGAGACAGGGCCTAGTTCCTCAACGAGCTAGTTGAGAGCCGCGTGTCTGCTCAGCAGAGCCCCCTTTTTATACTCACTGGGGCTTCGTCTCTTCAGCTTTTTTTGTGTCTCCCCCTAACAGGTTAATGAGGAGGGCTAAACATTCTTTTGTTTTTCACCCCTTACCAGCTAGTCCTAGTTCACAAACAAGTCCTGATATTGCCTCTGATGTTTCACACGGTTTACATAAGGGTGAAGCATCATGTCAGACATTTTACATTTTCAGGGGATGGCCATACACAAAGATATTTTTCAAGTACATGTTTTGTCACAATCTCCTTGGTTGGAGTCATGAGAAGGACTCAGGTCTTGAATGACAGTGGGTGGGACGTACAGAAAAAGGCAAGGCGGAGGATGCCCCTGTCTTCTGCTGTCTGGAGCCTGCGTGTTGGTCCCTGCGTGGCAGGCCAGACCAGACAGCCTCACTCCCACTGTCCAGTGTGGGTGGGGGACCTCAGGACAAGGTGAGTTCCAGAGGGACTGAGAAGTGGGTACTGTCTTTGTTGGTGTGGCTGCCCTGAGACACCCTGTAGACTCTGTCCCCTCTTCTCTGTCCAAATGGGACACCGAGGCCCCCTAGTGCGCTTGTGGGTGCCATGACAAATGCATTTTGGAAATGAAGATAGTCTAGGTAAGTCCTGTGGCTGCTCCTCCCTTTCCACTTCCTGCAAGCCAACCCTCACCCCAGACAATGGAAACTGTAGTTTACCTCTGCCCCTGCATTAGGGTCAGGCTGAAGAACACATTAGCTATGGGGGCAGACCAGGCCAGGCAGGGTTACAACACCTGTTGGCCTCATGTGAGCTGGATTAGGGAAATGCCAGGCTGGGTTGACTGTTCCTACTGGTGCATGCATAAGTCAGAGTGGGTGTGGGTTGGTTGGGCTTTGCCACAGCATCAGCTGGCAGATGCTGGCACAGGGGACAAATTCTGTCAAGGTAAACTGCAGAACCACCTAGAGTGCAAGATCCAGGAATGGGAGTGGCTCCAGTACAATGAGCATCTCCCTCTTGGGCTGCCACTCCAACTAGAGAGCATGAAAACCAGGACTGGGGCAGGCATGTTTAGACAAAGAGTGGCACTCGCCAGCAGGTGTGTGGACTGGATAGTGGGGTTGAGTGGGTTGAACTAGGCTTCAATGCTCATTGACATGTACAAGAGCTGAATGGGATGTGGGACAGACTGAACTAGTCTGCGGTACATGCTGGCAAGCATGGGAACAGGGCAGAGGGCGGGCCTGGTGGGGGTTATTGCATGTTGTTCCGACTAGGCAGCCACTCCCCCTGGCGTACACGAAGGCCAAGTGCGAGGTGGGCAGGATCAGGCTGGGTTGCAAGACCCATTGGTTTGTATAGAAGATAAGGCTGGAGGCAGAGCTGACCCAGCAATTGCAACCACCAGCATTTGCATAAGCTGACTGGGGTGATGGACTGTCAGACTTTATCTGCATGAAAGTTGATCAGACCATACCAGCAACCAAGGGAACCTTGGTTCACAAAATGCCTATGATTTCCAACTATCTGTGGTGGCCAGTGATTGTCCCCTGCCCAGGAACACGCACTCTAGGGGGCTCTTCTTCAAGATCCAGACACCCCAGACCAGCTCCTGTCTTCCCTGGGCAGCTGGCTTTTTCTCCAATGATGTCAGCTGTCGGGAATGCACTGCCCACCAGTGACCCCTGCTCCCCACCCGGAGTGAGTCATTCCTGATGGACCTTGAGAGGCCTGGTTGGGGGAGGGTTGAACCTGGGATGACTGAAATTCTAATGGGAAAGCTGGCGGGGGTGGGGGCAAGCAGCAATTACAGATTGATGCAGATAAAAGTAGAAAGTTCGCCTAGCTCTCCTCCCTGAGGAAGTTGAGCTAAAATTTGTGGGATCCTGACAGCTGCTAAGCAGTCCTGCTGCAATCAGACACTCTTTTAAGAGCAACCCCACCAGTTCCTGCTTTCTCTGACTTGGGGTGGTGATACGCAGATATGTGTGTCCGAGGGGGCCCCCGGAAGGAGTCAGCTCAGAGCTGGCTGTCCAGTCCAGTTCCCTAAACTGCCTGACAAGTCCACACCTCCCCCAACACACAACCCAGGTGTAAGGTCCCTTCAGGGGAGGCTGGGGGCAACAGCAACAGAACAGGGCACTTCCAAAAAGCTCATGGGGGAAATAGCAGAGTGCAAAAGAAATCTGACATCTTTGTACAGGGTATTCAAGGCATATGCATTTTAGCACCCCCTGCTTTGTTGTTCTAATTGAGTCCATCCACAAGGCTACCATTCAGCTGCATTTAGAGTGATCCCAGTGCCCCTTAAAGGAATCTTCACACCCATTAGGGGTCATTTCCTACCTCTACCCCCTTGACCCCACTGCCCCCAATCTGAGTACGGGGTCTGTGGGCTTGTCTGTTACAGACATTTGGCATGGCTTGCTCTCACTGCAGAAGGTGGCTGAGCTGCATTCCTTCCCAAGCCTAAAGGGGCACTGCACACTGCTGTGTGTGTGTGTCTGAAGGGTTAATCCACTGCTGGGCACTAGGGTAGTGTCCACATCCTCTCTGCCATGCTACCCTCATTCCCCTCATCACAGCCGTCATGTCTAATCTAGCACATGTACATTCACGCAAGCTCCAGGGTGCGGCTAGACACGAATGTTCTCAGAGCCTATGACTCTGCAGTAATGCACACTTTCTTTCCAGGAGATTTTTGAAAATCCTTTACAATGAATGAATGAATGGGCTGCAAATATTCTTTGTACCACATAGATTCATCTTTAAAAAATTATCGGGGGCCTGGCACGGTGGCGCAAGTGGTTAAGGTCCTCGCCTTGCACGCCCGGGATCCCATATGGGCGCCGGTTCTAATCCCGGCAGCCCCACTTCCCTTCCAGCTCCCTGCCTGTGGCCTGGGAAAGCAGTGGAGGACGGCCCAAAGCTTTGGGACCCTGCACCCGCGTGGGAGACCCGGAAGAGGCTCCTGGCTTCGGATCGGCATAGCATCGGCCATTGCGCTCACTTGGGGAGTGAATCATCGGACGGAAGATCTTCCTCTCTGTCTCTCCTCTCTGTATATCCTCCTTTCCAATAAAAATTTAAAAAAATAAATCTTTAAAAAATTATCTGCTTATTTATTTCCATTTTGTTTTAAAGGCAAGGAGAGGGACAAGGGGAGGGAGGGAAGAAGAGAAAGAGTTTTTCCATCCGTTGGCTTACTCTCCAAAAACCAGCCAACCGGCAGGGCTAGGCAGGCAAGGACTGAGGGCCTGTGCTTCTCATGATTCAGGTTTTTTGTTCCCCTGACCTAAACTTATCTGCTATCACAGATCGAGGAAGAATTCAGTAGGTTTCCTATCTATGTCATTTCTTCTTAGTTAAAAAAAAAATTCGTTTTGAAAGGCAGGATTACAGAAAGAGAGACAGGGAGATCTTCCATCCATTGGTTTACTCTCCTTAGCCCTTGCCACAACAGCCAGGGCTAAGCTGGACTGAAGCCAGGAGCCTGGTCCCCCATGTGGGTGCAGGGGCCCAAGGCCTGGGATCTTCTCCTGCTGCTTTCCCAAGGGCATTAGCAGGGAGTTTTGGAAGTGGAGCAGCTGGGACTTAAGCTGGTGCCTGTACAGGATGCCAGCCCTGCAGGTGGCAGCCTTGCCTACTATGCCCCAGCATCCATTCTTGATGAGCCAGGCGGGGCAGGTATCTAAGGATCCCCACTCCCATCCCACAGGTGGCTGTCCCCTTACTTGTAGGCTTTCGTATTGTAGGATCTCTCCGCAGGAAAGCCAAACATGCCACACACGACATGGGAGTTCTTGGCTGTCCAGTGCTTGTCACAGATTTGCTTCCAAGTCTTGCCCTCCTTCACTTCCACGAAGCCCTCTGTCACAGGGTGCCGATGCTGGAATGCCGAGAGGACGGGCCGGATCCGGATGTCTTCCACCTGGATATTCAGGTTCTGGAGAAGAATGAGGCATGGGAAGGCAGGAGGGTTAAGGTCCTGGTGAGGCTGCAGAGCAGCACCAAGCAAGTCTTCCCTGGGTGACAAAAGCCAGCCGCCCTGCCTTTTTAAGCCCTGCCGAGCATGCAGATGCTTCCAGTGAGCCTGCGACCCTAGCCACAGGATCAAGTCCCACACCTGGGAGGTGGTGTGCCTGCAGGGACCTGAGGGGGTGCAGGAGTGACTTGGTGTAGTCAGAGGACACCAGGGGGAAACCAGGGGGGCTCTCCCCCCATCTTCATGATGAACCCAGAGAGCTGAGGACAGCAGCCCCCTCCTGCATAGGGTTCAAGATTCAATAGCAAAAAGAGTGTCCTGTGAAGTTTTTCTTTTCTTTTTTTTAAACATTTATTTATTATTTTTTTATTTAAAAGGTAGATGCATAGAGAGGAGAGAAAGAGAAAGATCTTCCACCTGCTGATTCACTCTCCAAATGGCCACAACAGCTGCAGCTGAGCCAATCTGAAGCCAGGAGCCAAGAGCCTCCTCCTGGTCTCCAACGCAGGTGCAGGGGTCCATGGCTTTGGGCTGTTCTCCTATGACAATTTCCTGATTTTTGCTTATAGCTCAAAAGCATGTTGTGTGCATGCCTGAAACCCTGTTTGTGGGTAGCCTTCTCCATGCATCTCTCCGTAAGACTGGAACTTGATGGGGCTGGTGCCATGGCGTACCGAACTAATCCTCTGAGATGCTGACATCCCATATGGCTGCCAGTCTGAGTCCTGGCTGCTTCATTTCCCATCCAACATCCTTCTTATGGCCTGGGAGGGTAGTGAAGGATGGCCCAAGTCCCTGGGCACCTGCACCCATGTGGGAGACCTGCAAGAAACTCCTGGCTCCCAGCTTTGGGCCAGCTCAGCTCTGGTCATTGCAGCCATTTGGAGAATGAATGAGTGGAAGGAAAATGTCTCTCTCCCTGTAACTATGTTTAAAAACAAATCTTGAAAAAAAAAAATCCCCTGTAGTTTCATCTACCCAGAAGCTGGTAGTGCCATCTTGCACAATACCATATCCCCCAGAGGTGGACAATCCTCCCTTCGAACAGCCCAGAGAAGTTACAGCACTTGGAGGGACAGGAGCCAGAGGCTCCCAGTATTGAACACATGTGGTTGGGAACAGGGTTGATGGAAAGTACTCGTTGGCAGGATGCTTCATGGAGGAACTAGAGGAAGGCTGCAGGGGAGGCAAGACTGCGGGCACAACAAAGTCTCTCCCCATCCCCTCCTGACTCCGAGTTGCAACACTCCTACCCTTGGCTTACAGCTACGTGTGTCTGAGTCCCCAGTATCCGGCAGAGGGAGGGGCGCCTTGGATGAGCTAAGCTGGATGACAGCAATGGCAGATTCCCCAGAGTCACACTGACATTTTTAACACATTCACAGGGCATAGCACACCAGCCCCTCAGACCAGGGAAGCTTCTCCTGAATCCGTCAAGTGTAGCACCTTCTCTTTCTGCCCCTGCCCTTGCCCTGGCTGAGCCACCCCCAACTCCTGTCCTTCTCTGAGTCCCCTGCCTCCAGCCACCAGATGGCTCCCTCTAAATCACAACCCCGAGGCTTGGGGTCATGATGTAGTAAGTCAAGATTCTGCCTGTGGCACAGTTTCAGTCCTGGCTGCTCCACTTCTGATCCAGCTCCTTGCTAATGGCTTGGAAAAGCCATAGAAGATGGCCCAAGTCTTTGGGCCCATGAACCCACAAAGGAGACCCCAAAGAAGCTCCAGTCTCCCAGCTTCGAACTAGTCCAGCTGATGCGACCATTTGGGGAATGAAGCAACATATGGAAGATTTCTCTTTTTCTCCCTATAAATCTGTCTTTCAAGTAAAAATAAAATATATCTTTTAAAAAAATCACACTTATAGTCCTCATCTTGGCTCTTGCCTGGCTGACTCCTGAATTCGTGAGACCTGTGGCCCTTCACCACTGCCACCCTCCACCATCACCCCAAACAACCCCAGGTCCACAGGGATCCTCAGATGTGATGGATTGCAACACCCAGTAGTATAGCAGCAGCAGAGAGGACTCAACAGGTGCTCCAAGTGTTGGAGCTGGCACCAAGTGCCTGGTGTACCACCTCTCCCTCTGCCTTTGGCAGCACAAGATCATCTGTCCCAGACAACAGTATCAGTGGACCTCAGTTCCTCCCCAGGGCCCACCTGAGACAAATTCTGAGCCAGGCTAAGGAGGGAGGGAGGGAGAGGTAGGGCGGAAAGGCAGGAACCCAAGTGACCAAGGAAGGCCCTAGGCCTGTCCGGCCAGCATGCAAATGAACCACAGGGTTGAACAGAACTATTATTTGGTTGCCCAAGGATTCGTGTCTCCTCACCACTGGCTTCAGGGTCTTGAGCCAGGCCATGCCTCACAAGCTCTGAGAGGTGGTGGAAAGGATGTGGCCTGTAGTGAGGGCATCTGGCCCTGGGCGCCTTCCACGCAGAACCCAGGGAAAGCTGCCAGGGGCAGGATGACAGCCTCCAGCCTGGAGTCTGGCTCTTCAACAGCCTTCATTCAGGGCTCAGGATCCATGCCACCAAGACACGTGGACAGGGACAAGCCCAGAGTCCGTGCCCCCCCCCCCCCGCCTCTCTCCAACCCTGCCTCTGCCCACCTCGGGACCAGGGCTGGAATTCCAGTGAGATGCGTCACTCTCAGAAGCCCAGAAGGAAAGTTACCATTGCAGCGTCAGCCCTGTGGCCTCATGGGGCCCGCAGGCTGGGCTGACCTGATTCCAACCACAGATCTGTCCCCTGCTGTGGGCAAGCAGCACACAGGCAGGCAGGCTCACTAGTGGGGAGATGTGGCCCTCGGCCTCTGACTAAGAACAGGAAGGGGCAGAAGGCCTGATGTCAAGAATTTAGCCGACCCTGCTGGCAAAAGGATCCCAGCCCACTCATGCTTTGACAATGTGTGACCTCCACAGGAACAGGGCTTGCGGGGAGGGGGTGAGCATGTAGTATTTAGAAGGCCTGCTTTGTCTCTATTGCTCTTTCAAATAAAGTGCAAATAAATCAATGAAAATTGAAAAATAGCTATGACTTGTGGGGAGAGTCAGTGGGGTACCTGCAGGGTGAGGCCAGTGAGACCTGGAGAAGAGACAGGATTCGAACCAGATCTTCCACCAACACACTGCGCATGTGTGGGTAAAGCCCTGTGTGTATAAGGTGGCATGCCATGCATGAACGCAGGTCTCTGTGCATACAGGCATGGTGGTGCGTGCAGGTCTGTGTATGTGTGTGTGTGTGCATGTGAGCGTGTTTGTGTCTTGTAATACAAGCACAAACGCAGGCCTGCGTGTGTGTGTGCTCTGTGTGTCTGTGTGTCTAGGGTGATATGTGCTTGTGTGTGCACCTTCTTTAGGTGTTACAAGGTGGTGGTACACCCAGGTCTCTGTACACATGTACATCTTACTTGCACTGTGTGCCTCATGACACATGCATGCAGGAGTGAGCGTGTGTGTGTCTGCGTGTGCACACACAGTACGTGCACCTCTCTGTATGCGCACAGATGGCGGTCTTATAGCAGTACATGTGTCCTTCCTGGGGGTCTCTGAGTGGGCAGTGTGTGTCATTCTGTGTGTGACTGAGCAAAAGGTGTGGGGTATTTGCTCCCCACCCCTACCCCCCAAACCCAGGGAAGTGGTCATGACAGACTTTGTCATCCTTCTTTACAAATAAAACAGCTGATTCCTCTCTCTAGCCTTCCCATTCTGTAAGATATGGGTCTGTCTCATCCATCCGTCCATCCATCCTTCATTCACCAAATGCAGCCTGCGCATCTCGTCCTTGACCAATGATCTTTGTGCTGAGAACCCCACAGTCCATTCCTCACTCGACCTGAGAACGACTGGTGACGTTCTGCCACTTACCCAACCTCACACAGCCCAGTGCAAAGGGGATTTCGAATGGAAAGCACAGTCTGACTGCCGGCCAGTGCTCCAGCCCAGGCTGCAGGCAGCACCCAGCCTCACCCCCATGTCCCGCACACACAGCCTGTCATACAGGGTGACCTACTTGGGGCTCAGACTTCTAGGCAGCCTGGTCACACCCTTCGTTCAGGACCCTGCCCCAGCAGCCATGAGTCAGACTGGATTGAGTACGTGAGGGGCCAGCTGGGCTCCAGCGGTTCTTGGACACAGGCCAGCTGGGGAAGTGGCTGGGAAAGCCTGGGTGTCGCATGGCCCGCATGCACAGCTAACGAGCTCTGCTGGGGCCCCATGAGTCGGAAAACGCATGCGTGCAAGCACAGCCTCCTCCTTACCTCACTGTTGTGGAATTCCTTCTATAACCACAAGCGCAAGGAGTCACTTGACTTATTTACTTATTTATTTTTTTATCCCCAGGAGTTCAGCCCCAAAAGGAAAGATTTGGGAACAGGAAAATATACACACTTAAAAAAAAAAAAACAAATGAGTTCCTAAAATTACTGGTTTCAAATTAAGCTGAGGAGCCCAGGAGCTGGGGAAACACACTTGAAATTTTAAGCTGCAATCTGAAGGTTGTGCTTCCTGCCAGGCCTCCAAGAGGGACCTGAAAGAATTCCTTCCCGATCTGTCCTCTTCAGGACTCAGTGCGTGCACCCAAAGGCTCTGATGTGCTCATGCCCCACTCCCAGAAGGGAAATCAAGGCACAGCCAGGCCAGGTGGCTTGCTGGAGAAGAAGGCCAGGGAGGGAGCGTCAGAGCTTATGCCCGAGTGACATTTAACATTTGCAGTGGAGGGTCAGTGGCTTGCCAATTCCAGAATGTGACAATCTGGGGCTAATGCCAGAGAGGAAAAAAAAAAAAATCACCCATTTTGAAAGTCTGGCTGCGGATTGCATCAGGGTGAGAGGCAAGGCCAGGCCAGAGAGCCAGCAGGCCGACATGAATATACTAGGTCTCCAAACTGCTCAGCTTGAGGCAAATGGGCTTTGGGGAAGGTTTGTGTGCAAGGCTCCTCCCACCCACGTATCTTTCTCCCTCTTTCTGTTAGAGACATCAGAATTGTGGTCGGGAAGAAGTGGAGGGGAACCAGGTCAGGAGACACCACATCTCCCGCAGGCCTAGAGGCAGGTAACGTGGGTTTGTTTTATCCACCCTCTCTGCTCAGGGAACAGGCCACCTCCCTCCACTGTTGACAGATCCCAGAATCTCGCAGCCCAAGCCCCCAGCTTTCTGTCTTCTGTTATTTATAAACAGGAAACGAAGGGCCTTCCGGATGCAGACCCACAGCCAGCACTGAGCGCTCCAAGCTGATTCCATCTGAGATGTCCTCCAGCCTTCCTTCTTGAGGTCCTGGAGGCACACATGGTACAGCTGTGCCCAGCATGGGTCTCCCATGGTGCTATTCTTACCCACTCTTAGCCCCACTACTTCTGGTACCTACTTGGCCCCCCGCAGTGCCATTCTACTCTCCCATCAGTCTCCCATAGCCCCACTGTTGAACAGCCCCAGCTATTGAACGGCCCGGTCAGGAGGACAACAAGCACACAGCAGGCAGAAGCTGGGCATCAGAGTCTCCTGCTGTTCAGCAGCCTCTGTGCTGGGGACTCCAGTCCACTGACCCCTGCATCTATTTCAATCACAGATGGGCTTGCTCAGACCTCTGTAACCCCCCTGGAGGCTGCAGGCTTCCAGCCATTCTCTGTAATTCTCTCTTCCCATCTCTCTGCCTACTAGAATCCTGCTGGCTCTCAGGAACGATGCCATTCATTCACTGAGAAATATCTGCTCAGTGTTCCATGTCCCAGGGTGCTGCCTGAGACCTCAGATAGACAGGTCAACCAGATGGACAGTTCCTTGCTGTCCTGAACATTTTTTAACTCAGAAAGGAGGAGATAGCACTACTTCCTCCATAAAGCCCCTTTCTGGCCCCCAAATAGCCTACTCACTTAGAACAGCTTCTCTCTCCTGCCACCTCTGGCATGTGCTTTCAGAGTTACTCATTAATCCTTGGCTTACACTGAGTATCGTCTTTCTCTTTCCACACATGTAGTACTGTGCATCCATCTCCTTCCAGGGAAAAAACTGTGCCTCATTCATTTTTGTGTTGCCCGCAGCCTTTCGTCATACGCACTGTGAGTCCTCAAACATCCTTGGAAAGAGTCAGTAATACACCTTTTTTTAAAACCCAGTGAGAGAAGCTGCGCCGTGGCATAACAGCTTAAACCTCTGCCTATGACACCAGCATCCTATATGCTGGCTGCTCCACTTCCGATCCAGCTCTCTGATTATGGTCTGGGATAGCAATGGAAGAGGAGGACTCTAGTCCTTGGTCCCCCAGCACCCTTGTAGGAGACCCAGAAGAAGTTCCTGGCTCCTGGCTTTGGAATGGTCTAGCTCTAGCTATTGCAGCCATTTTGGGAGTGAACCAGCAAATGGAAGATGTGTGTGTGTGTCTCCTCTCTGTACCTCTGCCTTTTGAATAAAAATAAATAAATCTTTTTTTAAAAAAAGTTCAGCCTAGCTTAGAGGGGCAAGGCTCCCAAGCCCCACATTTTTCAATAAAGACTCTTAATGCTTTTTTGAATGCAAAACACATTGCGAGCGATCCTCGCTTGTCTCCTGTGCGACTCACGGTGGAGAGGAAGGACACGTGCATTTTGTCTTGATGTTCTCTTGTCACCTGAGTTGCCATCCATCCCTTCTCCTCCATCCCTTCAGATCTGATGCCAACAGTCCCCGAACTGAGCTAATCCAGAAGGCTTAGCAAGGTCACTCTCTGTGGACAGCGTGAGGCACGTTGCTATAAAGAAGAATCTGGCCACATGGCTTGATTAGTCCCTTTGGACCATCAACGCGAGGAATTGGAGTATCATATGGTCTAGGCTAAGACTCATAGCTGGATCAAATGGTTTTTGTCCACCAGCTGTGGGTATTGGAGCCTGGCGGGGGTGGGGAGGGGAGTTGAAACTGGGCAAGTGTGTGAGAGTGACAGAGACAGAAACAGAGGGGGGAGCGGGGAATGGAGGGGTGCCATGGAAAGCTGAGATCACACCGACCTGACCAGGGGAAAAAGCCGCAGTCTGTCTGTGCCCTCCTCCTGTAAATCAAGAGCTTTGCAACACTGCAGGAAAAGTGTACTTTCTCTGTTTCCTTTTTCCAACCTTGAACAAGCGCTTGGGGAGGCAACAGAGGCTGCTTCTTTGGAGAAAGGGCAAGAGCTCTGTCCTTGGCAGGAAGCCCTGGGCTCCTGGGGGGAGGCGGGGACACCTGCGCTGGAAGCCGGCCCCTCTGACCCTGCAGTTCTTCCAGCCATGCTGGAGTGGAGGATGCAGAGACCACATGCCAGGCAAACCCTGGGCCAGCATGTGGTCACCAGGGCCCCACAGCCCTGGTGGAGGGTCTGGTGGTTCTCTCCACAGTAATGGAACAATGAGTCACGAAATTTCTCCACTGCTGGGTGGGACGCTCCAGTGGCGAGGTTCAAACCTGACCATGACATCACCCCCTTCCTCTGCAGGCCCAACTGAGGGCTCAGTGCTATAAAAAATGCATCAGGCGAATGAATGAACAGGCCTTGAGCAAGTGGCTTCACTGTCATGAGGCCTGGGGATTCCTGGCAGAGACCACTCAGCATGGCCAAAGACTCAAAGGAGCTACTCAGGTTCATGGTGGAGGCAGGTGGAACATGGCCAGCCTCTGCCACCTCAGGGTGTCACCAGACCTCCCTACAGATTGGGTCTGCCCAGTCAGGATACGACTTCTGCTGGCCCCTCCTTGCTATGAATGGCACCTTTCCCCTGCTCCCTCCTTGCTAACTTTGCTCAACTCTGCAACTGCCACCCAGCAAGACGCCCCAGAGCGCACTCTCCCCAGCTTGAATGCACACCACGCATTGCTTCAGTTCCTCTCTAAAGCCAGCCTGACCCCTCCATAGAACCATTTCCCCAAAGCAGGCACTGCTCCTTCGTTCATTTCCTCTCAAAAAATAACCACCAGTGGCTGTTCCCGGAGGGCAGCACGCACAGCCTCCTGGCCGGGAACCAGGTTCCCAGGCTGGCTGGGAGGTACACAGCTTCTGATAACCTTGTTCTGGCTTTCACATAAACCCCTCCGCCCCCCATTCGCTTCCCAGACGCTGTGACCTACTTTTATTTGGGGAAAAATAAGTCACCTTGGCGCTTCTTCGCTGCGGTGGCCCGGCAAGCCTTGGCCCGGCAAGATCTCGGCAAATGGATCCAGGTCAAAGCAGATCCCTACCTTTCCCAAGCTGCTGAGCACCTCTGGGGGTGGGGTTTAGACACAGCTCCCAGCTGGGGGAGAGACCAGACTTTCTGGACATTCCTTCTAGAAACTCCTTCCTTTCACGCTTCGGGGCCTCCACCTCCCTCCCCTCAGGACCACCCTACCCAGAGGTGGACAGAGAGGGCAATGTCGAAGCATTTGGCAGCTGACGGTGACCAATAAAAACCTGGAGTTGTGGAATTCTAAACATTTGGGACTGCCTCCAGTCCCTGCGGTTAAGGGGAGAAGAAAGGGCTTGTTCAGGTCTCAGCCAATGTCGGAGGAATGAACGTGAGGGCACGCACGGTGGGGTACCAAAGTCTTTCCTCGGGCGAAAATGAGTGGCTTTCTGCTGGCTTTCTCCTCCTCCAGACCTCATGGACCATCTCCAGTTACAAAGCAGAAGTGCAGCGAGCAGGCCCTCAAGGGTCAGGCAACACTCAAATTCCACAGCCTGACAATTTCCACCCAGTTCAGTTAATCTAGTTGGTTTTTTTTTTTTTGCAAGAAAGCCATTACGAAAAAAAAAAAGGGGGGGGGCTAGAAGGAGGGGTGGGGGTGAGGAGGCAAAGGAAGGAGAAAAAGACTCGAATGTTCCTTGATCCAGCAACACCTGGCCCCAGCCATGTGCAAGCCAGCCAAAGGAAACAGGCTGTCTCAGTAGGGCATCTGGATTTGCCATTTCTCCATTAGATAAAATGCTTTTTCCAACCAACCCACCCACCACCGACAGGAAACAACATCTCCAGGTTTAAGGGTCTCTGCCATCCCAGGAGGCTTGGCCGGGAACTCTGTTTTCTGGGTCTCAAAAAGATCCGTTCACTCAGAACTAGCAGTATTTTACACTTTGTCATGGGCTCCTGCCTCCTCGTTTTGGGATCTGCGAGTCACTTCCCTTGTACCCAGCCAAACTGTTGCTTGATAGCGCAGTGCCCAGAGATCTGGGATGGATGAGCCACTGAACACGGAGCAGCTGCAAGCTCTGCCCTCTGTCTACATGGAACTGGAGCCTGGGATTTCTCCTCTGGAGTCTAAAACTGACACGAAGGCAGCAAGCTAGCCATGGCACAGTCTGCCTGGGAAAAGAGAACGGAGGTTCTGGTGTTCTGAATCTATTTTCTAGAAGAGAAGGTCATCAGATCATCCAAAGGAGATGTGTTTTCCTCTGTAGAGGGCAACTGGCAAAGCATCTAGGAGCACTCAAGGGCGTCCTGAGGCATGGAGAAGGCACAGTAGCTCATCAAGTGAAATTCCATCAGTCAGGCCCCAGAGCTCAGTGACTCATGCCTCTGGCGTCCCACAATGGGATGAACACAGGGCTGTGAATCAGCGGCAGGCTAAACTATTGCACACAGCATTTTGCAGTCTATAAAGCACTTTTTTTTATAGAGATCATTTGATTTTTTTTCCCTTCCAGGACATTTAAAAATGCATTATAGATGATGAACACATGCTGTGTCATTTTGATGAAAAAGACCACTGCTAGTGTAGACCTTGGGTCTCCTGGCTGAAGGGATACATAGACTCCAACCCACTTCAACCCAGGGAAAGTCAACACCCGCCCAATGTTCTTGCTGTAGGTCCACATGGAGCTTAGGAGCCAAACCCGTGAACTCTGCCAGGATCGGGTCATTTCCATGAGGAGGGGGGACTCTTCTAGGGGTCCCCAAGGATGCTTCACACAGATGCAGGAGTCCAGGGAAGCAGTTAGTTCGTCAAGTGAAATTCCATCAGCCAGCTTCCAGGACTGAGTGACTCACACCTCTGGCATATCCATGAGTGGGATGAACTTGGTCTAGAAAGATGCAATTTCCTCCAGTCCCTGCTAGGGGAGTTCTAGTGTGTTCTGGTGGAGGGATCTCAAGGAGTGTGCAGGGCCCAACCCACACCCCTGCACAGCAGGGATGAGGAGAGACAGGGATGCTCTCTTCACTTTCACAGGCCCAGGGCTTTACAGCTGAGGTCACAATTTTAACAGCCTTTCATTCTCAGGCCATGTTAAAATTTCCAGACTCCAGTGAGAGGAGGTGGAGGGAGGGCTTCAGTGAAGAATAAGGGTGCGACGTTTGCACCTGGTATCAAAGCCAAGGTCACAAGGGACCAGAGCACAGGTTGGGAGGCAGCTTAAACACACAATGCTCATGACTCGTTAACTTCTCTGCCCCTTGTATGTGGGCAGGTGTGACACATACAGTGTCAACGCATACAAAGCATCCATGACCAATAGAATGGACGCCCCAACATGGGATGGGCACATTTTCCAAGGTGTTGATTAACGAGGGGTCTCAGGACTTGGCAATCTCCTAATCCCATTCCTACTCCTACTAGGGAATATGACCACCGAGATATTCCTGGCGAGAGTTCCCTTAATTCCTGCCTGATCTCTTCCAGTGCCAAGGCAAGCACCCCCAGAGGGGCAGACCAATGCACCGAGGGACTTCCAGCCAACTGAAGTCTACCTCCCTTCCTCCGTGTTTTAGCTCCGAGAGTTGGAATAAAACCATCAACATTCTTCTCCAGGTAGTACAGCCGATCCTCTGCAGCCACAAGTTCTGCACTTTCAGGTTCAGCCAAACACAGATCAACAATAGGAGGGGAAAAAACTGTCCATTTCCCCATCTTTAATCCCTAAATAGCCTCTCCAGGAGGGCTGACTGGATTTCTAATACTTGAAGAAGCCCAAGCTGTCTCCACACAGCTTTTTTCTGGACAATGTAACTTTAGCTCCTCACATGACACGGTTGCCACACATGTGTGTCCAGTCTGCTGGTCCGTCCTCTGCATTACCTGCTTCAGAACTGAGTCCACAAATGGACCCTGCCTGCACTCAGCTACTGTCCAAAACTCAGCAGGTTTAAGGAAGAATTCTCCTACCAGTCCGACACTTGGATTATCCAATTTAGCCAATTGATGCCCCCTCAAAGATATTCCCACCACTTTCTAAAAATACCCAAGGCTCTTCAGTCAACTCTCCTTGTATCCCAAATCCTTGTGGATGAAATTTTAAACTCATGGACCTTGATATAGGAATGAAGTCTTGTTCCCACTGGGTACCTAGAGCTGTCCCTACTGGCTACTAAAGTCATCTTACTGTCCAGGAGCCAATCTAATGTCACTAGAGTGGTGAGACACACTGCTATCCAAGCGGGGGGAAATCATTCCACAGGAGTGATAAAAAGCGAACATTTGGTGAAACCGGATTAGACCAGTCCTTCCGCCAAATCACAGACCACTTAATGAAGCATGCTGGGAACACTAAAGCATGTGACACACCAATATCTTTAGTTATCATGAACGGAATGGCAGCCATTGAAGAGGATCAGCTACATGTGGTCTCATCCTTCCAGCTAAGAAGAGGCTGGAAATCTCATACCAGGCTACAAAGTGGGCTTGGACCAGTGCCTAGTGTATTCAGTGTGCTCTAGGAACATATGAGGAAAGAGCAGGGCTGGTGAGTCATGGGAGGAGAACGGACAGACCAGTCTGGGAGGCACTTGCTCTGGGGCCCAAATATGGTCATTGCAAAGTCACCTCTCTTAGCATTAGTGCTGGGGTCAGCTGGAGGCCAAAACACTGCAAAGGCCTGGACGTATTGCAGATTCCACAGCCCTGGGGATGACATCCAACATGCTACAGGAGAATGGGAGCACTTCTTGCTGCTAGCTCCGCTTGTGCCAAGTCCCACGTGACTATGCCTAAGAGTAGTGCAATCTGTGTTAAACACTCAATCTGAATCACAACCATGAAATGCACAGGTCTTTGGGGCCACTTCCGAATTCTGACATGGTTAGCTTGGTAGCTTCCCTGCACATGAGTGGTTCTGATTCAGTGGGTCAAGATTGAGGTCCTGGCATCTGATCCCCAGCTGGATTTAGGGACAACTGCCCAGTGGTTGCCAGCCTCCAGGATGGCTCCCAGGAACTCCACCATCTGTATTCAGACCCTGGTGTCATACGCACCTGCCCAGCTGGTGCTAGGGCTGGTATCAGCGCAGCCACAAAAACATGGTAGAAATGATATCTTCTAGCTGGTGCTCCTTCCCTCTCACCTTGGGCTCACTTGTCGGGAGATATACAAGCACCACGTCTTGTAGACTCATATGTGGTCTATGGCCACACAGATGGCTCTGGTCAACTGCCAGCAAGAAACAACAGCATGGGATGAATCCCCAGGCCCTAGCTCACAGTTTGGCCACAGTTTGGACTGGCGAGGTCGCATCTGGTCCTGATGCTCAGATCTGTGTTAAATGTGTTCGCTTTGGTTACAACGGTGAAACACCTGACTATATGAAGTATCTATTTAACTCAAAGACTTTCAGGCTCAAGTCTAAGATCATGTACTCCCACTGGTTTGGCCATGGGTGTTGATAATGGAAGGCAGTGCGCATGAGAGGGAAGACTGGTGATGCAGGAGGCATAGAAGAGTGGCAGAGCCGATCTGGGCTTTTATAACAATGCTCTCGCTGAAACTACCTTCCGAGGGCATGTCTCCAGTGTCCTAAGGACCTGCCATTAGGCACACCAACTAAACACTGTAACTGAATCAAGCTTCCACCATCTCCCCTTGACTGGAGCATTTGAAGTTCACTGTGAGTTTAGGAGCCAAATCATGCCAAGCTGTAGCAGCAAGATAACACTTGCCAATTATTCTGAGCTGCACAATCTAGGTACAACTTGTTATGTAATCAACAACCAACAATTCAGAGAGGACAAGCTCCTAAACAGGGCACAGAAGGTGTTTGCCGCCCATTCTTGTACACCCACATTTGACTCAGCAGCATGAACCCTTGCTTAACGTCTATGTTCAGACTGTTCTCTGCGCTTGAGACACTTTGTCCCTACTGCCATCTCCCCTTGTCCAGAAACTTTTCCCTAATCCAATCGGGTTGGAAACCCCCCACTCAGGGTCCTCTCCCTTTCTCTCTCTCTCTCTCTCTCTCTCATACACACACACAGAAGAAAAACACAGGAAGGAGCCATCAAGGGTATGTGACTTGCCTCTATCTGGTTGAATACCGAGTTGTCGAATTTGAACCCAGGGATCCTTTTCTCACTGCACACCACCCCAACATCTTCCGTGTGCTTGCAGTCTGTGACACCCCAGCCATTGGAGGAACAGGCGGCCAGGGTGGCTTCCTTGCCAGTGCAGTAGACGTTGTCCAACCAGATGGGCCCTGAAGAAAGCAAAAACACCAAATGCCACATCACTGCAGGTTAGCATCTCTGGAGACATGGGTTTTGCATTAGGAAGAGATTTTGTTCCTCCCATCTTTGCAGCTGTTTGTAGCTGTCCATATGTAGAGGGGCGATCTGCCTGGCTCTCCAGAGAGGCAATGGATGTGACTTTGGGATTGTGGTAGAATGCAGCAGATAGAGCTGAGTCAGGGCTGAAACCAACAGACAGGAGCCCCATCTCGGTTTGCTCCACAGTGGCAGGTAAGCAGGTATTTGAGCCATCACCTGCTGTCTCCCTGCCAGTGCACTAGCAGGAAGCTGGAACTGGGAGCAGAACTGGGACGAGAGCTCAGGCCCTCCAATATGGGATGTGTTCATTCCACATAGGACTTTCTTTTTAAAGATTTGTTTATTTTTATTGGAAAGCAGATTTACAGAGAGAAGAGAAGGCAAAAAGAAATATCTTCTATCCATTGGTCTACTCCCCAAGTAGCTGCAACGGTCAGAGCCAATCTGGTCTGAGCCAGGAACCAGGAGCTTCCTCCAGGTCTCCCACATGGCTGCAGGGTCCCAAGACCTTGGGCCATCCTCTGCTGCTTTCTCAGATCATAAGCAGGAAGCTGGATAAGAAGTGGAGCAGCTAGGATACAAAGTGGTACCCAAATGGGATCCTGGTGCTTGCAAGGTAAGGATCTAGCTGTTTAGCCATCACATTAGACCCCATATATGATCTTAACCATCTTAACCAACTTCTGCCCCTGGAGTTTGAATTTTGCCAGATGAAAAACTTCTAGTGATTTTAGTATGACAACATCAGAGCACTTAGCACTCCTGAACTGTGCACCTCAAAATGTTTAAGTTTTATGGTCTGTGTATTTGGCGGCAATGAAAAGCACCCACTTGAAAAATGTCAGAGTTTTCAAATAATATCTAGAAATGTCACTGTAAAAGGAAAGCAAACCAAACCAAGTCTCTCATTTTTCTCCTGGCTCCATTTAGGCATCTATAGGAGAACAGGGACACCCCAACCTGGGGTCACATTTCACCTGCCATGGCTTGGGCCCCGTGTCTTGGCCTGTGGTCCATTTCCACAGTAACCACACCGATAAACACATAGGCTGATAGTGTGTATTCACTCTTCTCTTTCTTCCAGGAACTCAGAAAAATGACAGCTCTCCTACTGCTCCCATGGTGCAAGGATAAAACAGAGAAGCACTCCAGCGGGAGAGCAATGGAACACTCCAGGAAAGGCATTGAGGTTTTCTGAGGTGAGGCAGCGTATGGAGCCAGTCTTTTGATTCCCAGGCCCGGCTGCAACACGTCTGCTGGTCAGGGTGCACCGGAGTACGTCTCAGATGCATTGTGGGGAACAAAGAGTTTATAGACAACAGCTGGGATGAGATTTTCCAAGTAGCTCCCCAGCCTGGCTTGGCTTCTAAGCTGTCCGGCTCTTTTCATTGAAACATATGCTGTATCATCCACGGCTGTTTCTACAACAAATCGATGTTTGTTTTACGTGTACTAGCAACGGAAAAAACCTTCTGTGTGCTGCGTGGGGCTTCTTCCTAGAAGCGCTCCATGGCAAGGCTACTGGAGGGCCTCGGGGAATGGAATCAAGCAGTACCACTGTCCCACCCTCCCCGAGGGACTGGATGTTGGCCAGGGCACCAGAACAGGACACAGTCACTATGGAGCCCGCCATGCTTTTTCCAAGGGTGAAATGCAAACGGCCAACAGACACATGAAAAGATGCTCAAAATTATTAGCCATCAGGGAAATACAAATAAACGCCACCTCACCCCAGTTAGCAGTAGCTATCAACCAAAGGCGAAAAAAAAAAAAAACCAGCAAAGGCAGGTGAGGATGTGGAGAAAAAGAAACCTTGGTTCACTGTTGGTCAGTGGGAATGTAAAGCAGTGTAACCATTACAGAGGGCAGTGTGGCGATTCCTTGGAGAACTGACACAGCCAATCGATTCTTGGGAATTTACCCAAAGGAAATGGAGCCAGCATACGAGTGAGTTATCTCTACCCTCATCCCTTTCTTGAAGGCATTTGAAATGAGCACCCTGGAGCCTTAGAGGGGGCTGTTCCCCAGCAGAGCTTCAATCTTAGTCCCTTCCTCACACCTTCAACAGATCCTCCACACCTGCCCAGCACTAGCACATACGTCAATCTGCATGTGGTCCCAGGTAGGATCGCCACACACGGTGTCCTCATTTGGCCTGAGTGCACAACAATGTTTATAGTCCAATGCTGCTGGGTCCCAGCCCCGCCGTGCAGAAGCTGATGAGAACGCAGCCCTTTCTCACAAGTCCTCAGAGGAGCCGCAGGGGTAGCCTCGGTGATGTGGTCTGCTGTGTTAGTAGGACACCCGCAGAGCCCTGGGCACAGGCTAACCTCCACTCGCCTGCAGTCCAGGGCACCCTGTCCCAAGAACACTGCTAACTCTTTTTCATAGAGATCTTCCACCCCCAGTTTACTCCCCAAATGACTGCGACAGCCGAAACTGGGCTGGTCCAAAGCCAGGAGTTATAGGAATTTCTTCTGGGTCTCCCACATGGGTGCAGGAGCTCAAGCACCTGGACCATCTTCCTCTGCCGTATTCCCAGGTCATTATCAGTGAAGCAGTCATCACAAGTAGAGCCGCTGGACTCCAACCCGTGCCAAAGGTGGCGGCTTAACACGCCACACCAGCAGCATAGGTGCTGGGCCCTGGTTATTTTTATGAATAAGAGAGTGCTCATCCCAGGAACTTCCTCAGGGCTCCCATGTAGGTGGCAGAAGCTCGCTGACAAGCCGCCACTGCTACCTTCCAGGGTCTACATGGGATGGATACTCCTTCATCTTGGCTGCTTCCTCTCACACCGCTGAGCAGCCAGAGTGTTTCTTGAGGACATCTGGCTCTCAGTGTGGTCTCTTAGGCCAGCAGCTCCAACAGGAAATTGTCAACTGCATGGAGGTCAGACATGGATGTGACGGAACAGCCTCTGGGACCACAGACAGGTGGGCTAGGAGGGAGCCCAGCTGTCGTCTCCAGCCACACCCCCAAGCCTGGCTCCCAACACTGCACAGGCTCCCAGCAGCCACCACAGCCCAGGCTCCATGTGGTGAGGCTGAGGGCTGGGATGTTCTGTCTTTTTCATTCCTTCTGGTGATTCTAGCTCATCGGTCTAGCTCAGGGGAGTGAGCACCTCTGCTGTAGCCTAGCAGCTGGACCCATGTTGAGGCCTGTACAGCAGTCCAGCTGAAATAAGGCACTATCTTTGCTTTACCAAGCCAGCGATGGAGAATGCCAACCTGCTAAATCCTGAGCAAAGAGCTTTAAAAAACGTCCTTTCTCTGCATCTACCTTCTGATTTGGGAACTCAGACTGGCTGATGATCGTTATTCTTAAAAGCCCACCTTCCAGCGGGAGCATCTGAGGCTGGAGCAGATTTGTGCCTTCCCGTGGAGCGTCAAGAAGCAGGTGTGAACCTCAAAGCTCTTTGTGCCGAGGCGTGTGCTCCTTCTAAGCTCTCCCAACAATCAAAGAGGAAACCAAAGCAGGGAGGAGTCGTCCACCCAGAGGCTCTCAAAGAGGAAGGGAGCAAGCTGAAGGGAGGGTCTCCTACCCCTGGAGCTGATGCAGCCCCCAGGGCAGGCCAGGTAGCCCAAAGGGATCAATTGGGCCCAGGGTGCTGGCTTGCTGAGAGCTTTCCAGGGTTGGGACACTCTCCTGGCTCAACCCAGGGAGTCACAGGCAGACCAGCAAGGTTGGCCACTCCCTGATCCTCTCCTGGCAACCGTCTGCTCCCACCTTCCTGTGCGACACCGCCACAAACACATGGGCACGGACAGGCCACTGCCAGGAGTGCCTCCTTTCCCAAGCTAAGCTGCTCCTGGGTCTTGCCAAGAAAACACAACCCAAACCCAGAGCCTTCTTACCTTCGCCTTTGCCATAGGAAGAACTGGCTGTCCAGGACTTGGCTTCCACGTATCCCAGCTCCCGGCAGACAACGTGGGCGGCATGGATGGAGAAGTCATCATCGCACACGGTGCCCCACTGGCCATCGTAGTACACCTCCACCCGGCCCTCACTGTGCTTTCTCTTCTGGCCGGCCAGGCGCAGTTGGATCTTGACTACGTCCGAGGGCACCTGGGGCTGGTGGTACTCAGGTGCTGGCTGTTGGAAGTACTCGGGATACTGGAAGGAGGCGGGCCAGTTCTCATACTGGGCCAGGCATGGGGAGGACAGGAGGGCGAGCAGAGCCAGGCAGCAGCAAAGGCCTAGCCTCTCCATCGTTTTTTGCGGTGGCCAGAGGATCCTGCTGAAGGAGTGCTGGCTTAGCAGGGGCAGGCTGGCTCTGAGGCAGCAGGCGCTTCCTGCAAGAGAGGGCAGGTGCGTTAGGACAGGCATGTGGGGCCAGGGAGACCCACACCATGCTCGGCCACTTCCCCCTCATCTTGAGATGCACGGCAGCTGCTCCCATCCTACATGCGAACATGCCTCTTCCCCTGCCTCCCACTTGCCCCAATGGCAGGCAAAGCAAGTGTCTTCAGAAAATCCTCTGGTGTTACCAAAGACTGTAATACTCATCAAAGGACCAAGTCACAAACAAAGCCGGAGAGTGGAAAGGCTCCTGACTCAGCCCCCTCAGATCATTGCCTGACAACTAGTGATGCTCCATCCAAGTCCCTTCCTACCAAACACCCCCACACCCCCAGATTCCTCTGGTTCTCGTGGAGCCCTGGGGAGAAGAGGCGGGTACTGGGGTTCATCATTTCTAAGGAAGGAAGGCAAGACACAAGGCAGCGAACTTGGTGCAGCAGAAACCAAAACTGTTCACTCGCAGGATACAATCATCAACATCTCACCATCACATACCAAAAATGTCTGTTCTGCCCAGGATGTAAAAAAACCTTCACACTTAAGCAAGTAGCTCTGCTCTGGCTTCAGCGCCATCTCCACATCTCCGCTGCCCACAGACATAAATCACACCAGTCTGAACTGGCTGAAGTTTGATCACTGTACCTCCATCTTCTTTCCAATCCTCAAGGAGGCTACCCCAGGCCCCCCAAATTAGAATGAATGGCTCTGTGATTCCCATAACATTGCATTCTAAGTTGCCTCTGGCTTGTGCCACATCTGGCTCTACCTCTGGCCAGAAATCATATTTTGTCATTTCTGTAAGAGCCATGCTTCTATTCTGGTTATGGCAGACAGTTGGCGTTACATAAACCTTTCTGCTGGGAATAACTAGGAAAGTCATAGAAATACAAAAAGTGCCCATTGGAAGACTGCTGTAGCAGCAAGCATGGACTGAAGAAGCCAAGAACTCGGAGAGACAAGAGGTGTGGCAAGGCGCGCTTGCAATCGGCATCTGTGTTTTCCCCCTTGATGCACCTGCCAGTTCGAAGGAGTCAACAGACCCGTGAGTGATGCTGCACTTCCAGGCAGCCTCCGCGGCTGCACAGAGCCAACCTGGAGGACAGAATCTGGCAAGAGAAAAGAGAAGCTGTGAAGTGGCCCAGGCTTCTAGACGTGGGTCCCCTGGGAGGCAAAGCCTCGGAGGCTATGGCAGAGAAAGGTCTAAAATCCGCTAATGCTGAAATCCCAAAAGGGAGAGCAAATACTCCAAGGAAAAACTCGAACACCCGATTAAGTGTTGCAGCAAGTGTCTGGGTCTACAGATGTACGCTGAGGTGGACCTGGCCGGCCAACAGACCCTAAAGTTTCTCAACCCTGGTGCAAGGAAACCAACAGAACTATCCAAGCCACTCAAGTAACACCCTCAAAACATTCTTCCCCTAAGGTGTCACTGAAAGACTGCCTCCTCGCTCTTGCATGCTGATGTAGTTTGACAGCAAGGAGTGGTCCCTTCTCCCCACCCAGCAGACCAGCAGCATAAAGAAAAGAACTGAAACATTTGCCTTACCCACCTTCCTGCCTACTTCAACCCTCCAAGGCCACCCTAATTGGAGGCCCACATGGGAGAGCATCCCTCTCAAATATGTAAACAATATTAAAAATAAAATTAAAAAATAAATATTTACCAAAAACTGGCAAAAGGTATACTGAACTCAAGCATTAGAGTTTACAAAGAAAACCACTGGTGGGCCCACTGAAATATAACCAGAGCAACTTCTAAAGAGAAAAGGTTAAAGGCGAGCCTGAGGGTAAGAGGCATGGGGCCCCAGGATCAGCCAGGAGGTGGCTTTTGAACCAAATAAGGGAACAAGAGGGCACAGACTGACATCACCCAAGGGTTGACAAAAACAGCAGTCAGCCTGGAATCTTCACCCAAGGAGGATAACGAAGGTGAAGGACCGTTTCAGACAAACAAAAATGCAGGCAATTTGTTACCAAATCCACAAGATGGGAAATGCTGAAGAGAATTACTCAAGCCAAAAGCAAAATGATCCCAGATGTCAGTTTGGTGGCGTAGGGTGGGCTGTAGGACACGGAATAGGAGAAGACTAGGTAGGTAGGCCTCGTTGGAAATCAACTGGGCAGATCCATCCTAACATCTTGTAGGCGTAAAATACAGATGTGCACATGGTTTAGAGGAGAGAGACTCATGCAAGGGACACATGGGAAATGTGCCTAAATGGGTCCTACGTTGGGTCAAGGAAGAAAATCCCAACACAAAGAGAGTGTCTGGCCACACAGACTTTCAGCACTAAGTCAATATAAAGGCAGAACCACAAAGAGCACAAAAAACTTCTAGAAGTGACGGATAAGGAAATGTAATTTCTTGTCTGTTACTTTCTGCTCAGCAAATGCCTGCTCTAAGTGAATCCAGGGGGGCCTTCCTGGGGTGCAGGCAGCCTAACCCGGGTAAACCTGCAGGGTATTCATGAATGTACCTGATTGAACTACTGGACCCGGGTCACCTGTCATTAAAGCATTCCATCAAAAAACACCAGAAATAAATAATCCATAGGTTTTGTTTTGCGTACTTCTCTGAATAGCAAAATGAAAAATGCTGTCTTGCACGAGAAGTGAATCATTTTTTTTTTTAATTTTTCTTTCTTTTTCATGATACAATTCCATATGCTCAGGGATTTTTCCCCTTCTGTTCTCTTCTCCCCTCTTCCCACTGTTTTTGTCCTTTTTTTTTTTTTGTCCATATTATAACAGTAGCATAGTCCTTCAACAACAGCCACAAGCCCATCATTTTTCTATTTATGTGTATCATGACACTACAGGTATAGGCAATAGTCAAAATCCAGCATTCTATTGTCAAGATATATTTAACAGTTTCATTGGGAGTCCATCTTTTATTCGGGAGTAGAGATGTAGGCTGCCATGTATCTTCATTTCACCATAATTACCGGCAAGTCAGCCACTCAACAGCTTATCACAGCTGATACGCAGCACTTGTATTCAGATAACTCCTGGTTTACCTACAAAAGGTGCCAGAGTACAGCAGCTCGGATGCTGGCGATTCTGATATCCAAAGAGAAGCCACGAGTGCTCCATGTCAGTGAAACTGAAGGCTCTCAGGTTAGTAAGAGAACATGCCAAGGGTGCTGATCTCTGCAGTAAGAATGTATGTCACACATCCCTGAGATTGTGAGGGAGGGACAAGAACCTGTGCCAGCAGAAAGGACAGTCTGTAATAAGACGTCACTCTCACATAGACCACGTTCACATAACTTCTATTAAAGTCGTTTTATTTGGGGCCAGTGTCGTAGTGCAGTGAGTTAAGCAACCACGTGGAGCATTGGCATTTCACAGGAGCACTGGTTCAGGTCCTGGCTGCTGCACTTTCGCTCCAGCTCCCTGATAATATATCTGAGCAGGCAGCGGAAGATGGCTCACATACTTGCGTCCCTGCCGCCCACATGGAAGACCCAGATGGAGTTCCTGACTCCTGGCTTCAGCATGGCCCAGCCTTGGCCACTGCAGCCATCAGGGGAGGAAACCAAGGGATGTACGTAATCTTCTTTCTCTTCTGTTACTCAAGAATAAATGAGTAAATAAGTAAACCTTTAAAAAAGAATTGTTCTGTTTTTGTTTTGTTTTGTTTTTGATTGTTAAGCCCTTGCATGCTTAATTTAGAAAATGACCTTGAACACGGGCAAGGATGTGTAGCAAAAGCCATAGGGTCAAGAGCGAACTATCTGCAGTTTGAAGTATCTGCTGGGATTCCTGGAACCTGTCTCCCACCCCCAGATAAAGGAACCCCTTAACTCACTTGATCCGGTGAGCAGCACTGTCACCCCCAGGGGAAAGCTGGGGCACGGGAGAGGTTGCCAGTTGCCTAAGGCTGCAGTGGCAGGAAGCACCTGTCTTATCTGAATGCAGCAGCGGGCTGGCCAGGGCAAGGCTTTGCTGGCCCAGCCTGGCACTTGCCTTCCCCTCTAATCACCCTCACCAACACCTGAGCGAGTCTGAGACTTTCAGCACCTCTCACCCTGTCACAGGAGAGATGGAAAAGAACCTGTAAGATCTTGCCAGTTTGGGAAAAGAAATCTGAACGTCTGCATTTCCACAACCACTGTTGGACTATTCTGTCTTCGCAACTCCCAATCTTGCCCCAGAAAAAGGTTTCTGAATCATCCTTCTGCAGGCCCTTCTGCCACTCCCTCCTCAGGAGGACTGTAACATATTAGTCCCAGATGCTTCTCTCTTAAAAATAACTCCTCTGGTTGTTTTGGTCTTTATTGTGAAAGCACTACAAGCTGGTGACAAAATCTGGAAAAAAGGGAAATAAGTAACAGAGGAAAATGACTTGCAACAGTGATCTTGAGGGTAACCAGGATTAAAACGACTGGGCAAACTCTTGCCATCTTTTTTCTGTGTATGTTTATACATTTTAAAAGTTTTATTGTTTACCTGAGAGGGCGTAAGAGAGGCAAAGGAGGGAGGAAGAGAAGTTCTGATTTGCTGGTTCACTCCTCAAATGAATGCCAGAGGGCTGGGAACTCAACCCAGGCCTCACACAGGTAGCTGGGACCCAACTACTTGAGGCATCACTGGTGTCTCCCAGGAAGTACATTAGCAGGAAGAAAGCGCCTGGCTTCAAATCCCAATGCTTCAATACTGGATATAAACTTCCCCATTTGGCATCTGAACTGCTACACCAAATGCTTGTGCCTGTACATGCGTCCTGTTATTTTCTACTTCTTGATTTGTAAACTGCTTCTCACCACGAACAACAGACTGAAAGCATTACAGGAGACATGGTATTTATGACATAGTATTCAATCGTACAACCACAACCTAACCATATTTGTAATATTTTCACTGCTTTAAAAAATGGTTGCTGTGAACAACTTGGCAGTTGAAACCTTCCAGTCTTGCAGCAAATTACTAAAAGTACAATTGCTGGGTCAAAGGGTATAGAAGAAGCCAACACTTTTACAAAATGATCTCAACTGCCTTTCAGAAAGATCATGCTAACATATGTCTCACCTGGCGGGGTCAAAGTTTTCCCAAGCCTCAAAATCTCTAGCATGGGACCTGGCACAGGAGCCTAGTGGCGAAAGTCCTTGCTTTGCATGCGCTGTGATCTCATTTGGGCACTGATCCGTGGCCCGAATGCTCTACGTCCCAACCAGCTCCCTGCTTGTGACGTGGGAAAGCAGTTGAGGATGGCCCAAGGGCCACCTGGGGAATGACTCTGTGGATGGAAGATTTTTCTCTGTCTCTCTTTCTGTAAATCTGACTTTCCAACAAAAATAAACAGATCAAAAAAAAAAAAAAAAAAGAAAGAAAGAAAGCAAGCAAGCTCTGGTAGATCCTTCTGGACCCAGCAAGGCTGAAATCCACGAACACTCACTGATCTTGCTGGAAACTGGGGGTGCGGGTGCGGTCAGAACAAACAGAGGTTCAGACCGTCCCCCGCCCCATGTTCCTGAGTTGATTGAGAACAGCGTGCTTTGAGTCATCTGGCAGGTACCACTCATTGGATGACGTTTTTGATCCTGAAGCATCTTCTGCCCCAGGAACTTGCCAGCACTTTCCACAATTCCTTCTTTGAGTGATTTCAAGAATGACCCTGTACTCGCCATGGCTGACTGCTTGAAAACCCTTTGTAAAGCTTCATCGCATTACCTTATTTCAAATCTTAGCTCTGTTCTCAACAGGAGCAGCCACCTACACTGCACAGTTTGCGCTTGCTGGGAACCAGGCCTGGGACCCCCAGCTCAGCTGAATTCCTTTCCCTAGAAAGAATGCTCCTTTGACCTCTCTGCCAGATGTTGTCCCGCAGAGCTGGGCTGGGGGCTGCCTACTCCATGGCATCCTCCCTCCCTGGGATTAAGCACAGCCTGGGGCAGCCAACCCAGCCCTGGCTCAGCTCTGCTTCTGGTCCACAGGGAAGACATTCCTTGGTGGAAGGAGGCCGAGCAGGGTGAAGGGAGTATACTCAGAGAACAAGGACGTGGTGGGTTGAGAGTACTTTCCACCCAGACAAGAATGGGCACTTTGATGCCTGCATGGACCACAGCTGCTCCCTTTGGCCCCCAGTCAGGGATTCCACCCCGAGTCTCGTCTATTTCTGGCCACCTGGGGAATGCTGAGGGCACAGGGAGGTGCTGGGAAGGTAGGCATACAAAACTGAATATTTTTCCACCTCTGAAAAGAAGCCTTTGTTGGCATAATTTGTTCTGACCCATCGGGGTTCCCACAGACCCCTCTGGCTCAGATGGAATCTCATTCCGGCCAGGTCGCTTCCTGGACAGGCTGAAAGTATGATTTCAGACACTCTGAAATGTGCCCCCAGGACTCTCTGGGCTGGGATCTATAAGCAAAGGCTAAATGTTCCTGGTCTCATTTTGATAGCTGGTAGCCTGCACAGAAAGGGACAGGGCAAATGCATCAGCTGCTTAAAGATGATAAACGACTAAGACATTGGGGTCCAATGCTCCAACCTACCAGCGCCTCCTAAACGGACCGCCTGCAGGATGACACATCAAACTGGCACTGAGCCAGCGGCCAGAGTGTGGTCTCAAAATCCAATCTGGGGCCCGGTGCGGTGGCGCAAGTGGTTAAACTCCTCGCCTTGCACGCCTGGGATCCCATATGGGCGCCGGTTCTAATCCTGGAAGCCCCGCTTCCCATCCAGCTCCCTGCCTATGGCCTGGGAAAGCAGTCGAGGACGGCCCAAAGCTTTGGGAACCTGCACCCGCGTGGGAGACCCGGAAGAGGCTCCTGGCTTCAGATCGGCATAGCATTGGCTGTTGCGCTCACTTGGGGAGTGAATCATCGGACAGAAGATCTTCCTCTCTGTCTCTCCTCTCTGTATATCCGCCTTTCCAATAAAAAAAATAATAAAAATAAATGTTTTTTAAAAAAATCCAATCTGGCTTCTGCAAATTGGAGAGTGGTCTTAGTGGATACAAAGCGCCTAGCACTGTGCCTGGTTCGTTGTTAATGCTGAATGAGTGGTAACTTACAAAATCAACAAAAACCTGGACAAAATATAAAAGGTGTTATCACCATCCCCAAACCCAAGGACCATTCTTAACAAGATATAAGCGTCCCCTCAACCCCAGGTTCTCAGACACACTGGTCTCAGAGCTAGCAAACAATAGTCACGTGACCTGAGGTTCTTAGCCACATTGGGGGAGATGGTCAAGCTCGTGCAGAGAAGGCAGGGAGACGCAGAAGCAAGGAAGCAGAGGAAAACAAACTGAACAAGCAAGCAGTTCACTCTGCAGACCAGACTGCAGTGCCCAAGGAAGAGGCCTCGTGTGTACCCATTCCTGGGGGAGGGATGTCAAGGCTCGCTCTGGCACAGAACCTGAGGTGGGCAGGGGCTCAGACATTTCGTGGGAGCTGGTGGAGGTCCTGAATCAATGCACAAAGCAGTTTCTCTAAGGCATAGTGTCCCCCAACCCCAAGGGGTCAGTGAGGTGGAGCTCAGAGCCCAAAGAGCAAAGCCTGCTCTGTGCCCTGGACAGGGGTTCATCTGTCGTACAGGATCCACCCTTGGCTTTGAGACACTCTCTCTGTATCTCCAGAATCTGCCCAGTCAGGCTCTTGGCCAAGCCATGCTCCCTGGGCCCATAATCAATTCTCCAGGCCTCGGCTCACGAGGTGAGAGCCAAACCCATAGGGTCCAGCGAAAGCAGCCGGTGGTGCAGAGGCCACGGTCACATCCTCAGCTGGTCTGGAGATGTCTGGCTGTGGGAGGGAGAGAGAGACCTGGGATTCTGCTGTCCATTATAGTGCAGGCTCCCATCCAGAAGCCTTGTGAGCACAAAAGCAGCGAGCACCACTTGCCACATCATCAATGCTGGCTGGCCAGGCTCAGCTGCAACCCTGCCAGCTGGGCCCGAGTCACCAGTGACCATCCATCATCAAGATGATGACAGCCACATGGTCATGACGTACACACAGAGACCTACAAATTGTTGCTCTGATGGAGAGAGCCAGGCTCCCCCAGTGCTCTCACTGGCACTGGTTTCAAGCCACTTCTGGGCCTCCTGTGAACAGTGGTTCTGATATCTGTACTGTGTCTCCTCCCATGGCCGGCTGGGAGGATGTCATGCACTTTTCAGCATGGCACATGCAGATCCCACCTGCTCCCCTGCCCCATGTGCATGAGAGCCCACCTGCTTTTGCGCATTCCTGCCTCTGGAGCCTGTGCTTCCTGTTCTCGTACTATAACACGCAGGGTGTAGACACACCTTGTGTAAGAACTGACTCACACAGGTATACCCAGTATCCCAAGGAGTCTATTACAAACTGCTACAACTGATCAATGAGTTCTGCACAGTCACAGGATACAAGAACGACATTTCTGTACACGTTCACCACGCAATCCAAAAAACAAAATTAAAGAGGCAACCCAATGTACAGGAGCAGCAAAAAGGAAAACAACACTTAGGAAACAGCAACAAAGTCAAATGTTAAAAATTTAAGCTCTGATTGGCCCGGTGCAGTAGCCCAGTGGCTAAAGTCCTCCTCACCTTGCATGTACCAGGATCTCACATGGGCACTGGTTCATATCCCAGCTGCTCCACTTCCCATCCAGCTCCCTGCTTTGTGTTCTGGGAAAGCAGTAGAGGACGGCCCAAAGCTTTGGGACCCTGCACCTGCATGGGAGAGACCCAGAAGAAGCTCCTGGCTCCTGGCTTCAGATCAGCTCAGTGATGGCCCTTGTGGCCACTTGGGGAGTGAACCAGGAAGATCTTTCTCTCTGTATCTCATTCTCTTTGTAAATCTGCCTTTCCAAAAAAAAACTTAAAAACGTAAGAAACTAAAGCAGATCTAAAGATATGAATTGTAAAGCTTAATCCTATTTGAACCCCACCTATTTCCTTGTGGAAACTGACAAGCTGATTGATTCTACATTTCATGTGGAATTGCAAGGGATCCAGAACAGTCAAAACAAATTCTGCAAAAGAGAGCCAAGTTAAGAGGATGTGTACTTTCTGGTTTTAGAGTGTACTGCAAATCAAGGCCATGTGGCTCTGGCATAAGAATATACAGAGGTTGATGGGACAGGATTGGGAATCCAGGAATAACTGATATTCCAATGGGGGAAAGAATGGTGTTTTTACAATTCAAGGTTGGAATGACCAAACAGCCACACTCAAAAAAATGAGGCTGAACTCCAGACCCAAACCACCGACAAAAATTAATTCAAAATAGTCAAACACCTAAACGTGAAAATTCAAACTGTAAAATTGTCAGAAGAAAACACAGGGGCAAATCTTCATGCTGTTGGATTGGCAGTGACTTTTTAAAAGACATTTATCTATTAATCTGAAAGATAGATTTACACAGAGAGGGAGGTCTTCCATCTGTTCACTCCCCAAATAGTCACAATGGCCAGAGCTTTGTCCTGCGTTCCTCGAGTCCAAGAATGGGACTGATCTACTGTTTCCTTGCCTCTGCCTGGCCGTTGGGTGGGAGTCTAGTCACTCCCTCTTTATTCCAGCTCGACAGAAGATGCTGCAGCCCTGCACAAGAGACTTCCTTTTCCCACGCTGCCTGCCAAGGAGGGAGACTTTTGACTCAGCAGTCTCATGACCAAGATGTCAATGTTTCTCCTTATCACCTCATTTCCAAAGCAATGAGCATAAGTGATGTAGATGCAACGAAGGGGTTCAAGAATATGCATTACCTATTGAATCTATTTATCCACCGGTTCATTCCCCATAACCAAATGCCTGGCAACAGCCCAGGATTAGGTCAGGGCCAAAGCCATGAGGTGGGAACTCAATCCAGATCTCCCACCTGGGTGGCAGGCACCCAACCACTTGAGCCATCACTGCTGCTTCCATATTAGCAGGAAGCTGGAGTGAGGTGGCTTGCAGGTACTCCAGTGTGGGAAGCAGGCATTATCTTAAAGATCAAATGCCTGTCCCGTTCAACTTTCAGACGTGGAAGCCAGCATGGGAAAGGATAATGCTACTTCAAACAGGCCTACCCAAAAAACAAGATGGGTAAGTTGCTTTCTCACTCTTTGCCAGTAAGCACTAAGCCGGGAAACAAAGCCAGGCTTCTGGACATGGCAGCTCATTTTTCCAAGCAGCCAATGTTCAATGACTCAATAGCAACTTGGGATTTCCTGACAGCAGGTGTACGGGGAGTGACACACTCGGGAGGAAGGCAGAGCCAAGAGGAATTCTTCAGAGCAACTGCTCTTCCATAAGCAGTACAGAGAGAACCGAAACCACTGCTGTTCAGGAACAAGGTGGTCGAGTTCAACTCAAGGCTCTGCCAACCGCTATCCAGGCCGCCTAGACAGCCCACCGGCTTCACACCCACCTCACGCTGCAGTGGGATGCTGTGCAGTGGGAAGCAAAGTACTCAGACACAACACACTGCAATACAACATAATAACCACACAACAGCATGCAACATCACACACCAGGAATGTAACCATTTCTATAACTCAACAGACTTTTCTAAAGGAACTACTAAAAAGACATTTGGGGGACAATTGGGAAATTGAAATATATATACACAGTGGATGTCAGAGCATATTGAAGAATTTTTGTTGAATCCTCTTAGATGTGATAATGACATCAGAGTTACTTAATACCTTCTGAGATGGCAGTGAAATGCATAGCAACGGAATGATACAACTGGCCTGGCCTTGAGCTTGTGTGGACAGAGCAAAGGGACAGATGCTAAGTGTGGCAAAATGCTGGAGCTCAGTGAGATGAATGACACTGCAAAACGTTTGATGAACAGGGAATTAAAAGATGAGTTTTGGTGTGAAAATTTTAAATCCATGCAGTTCTCCATAATAAGCATCTCATACATTTTTTGGAGACTCCCCGTTTGCACAGGTTCTTTTTTCAAACTATCTTGTAATTCCATTTCCCACAAATGTTTTGAAGTATATGGGCTTCTGCCTACATTTGTGCACATCCAAATTTTTTTCAGGAAATATATTTTCTAAACCAACAACGCAGAATTTTCTGGCACATAAGACAAGTTTACTGATGGGCCATGTCCGGAGTACAGAAGATCTGATTCCTACACAAAGTTGTTCCACTCTGGTCACCCACAGGTCAGAGGGCAGGAACTTGGGAAGAGTCCAAGAGAATGTAGAATCCAAGAGACCAAGGGAATAGGGGATGGGGTGGGGTGTCAGTGTGTATGGGGGAGGGGAAGGAGAGAGGCAGGCGACTTTGCACAACCTCCAACCCTCCCCCCAGGGAAGCATCCAGATCCCACCCCCAAAACCGGAGTCAAGTCACTCTTTGAACATCAGGTCACAGCGAAACCCGTGCAGGCGCCCATAGACAGCCACCCTAGACACAATCTCCTCGGGAGGGAGGGGCTTTGAAAGCTGCCAGATGTGTCCAAGCGGTGTGTGCCCTGTGTCACGCTAGGGGCAGGTCCTGGGCGACCAGGAACCCAGCGTGTTACTCTTTCCTCTGAGAATGAGATAAAATAGCAACAGTTTCCACAAGGATGGTAAATGAGCTTCCAGGGTCCAGGACTAAAAGGCCAGCTGTGGAGTTGAGAAAGGGTCTGGCCTCAGGAGTCCCGCACTGGCTAACCCATGGCTTGGAACTTCTGCACTTTTCCTCCAGTCCACAAAATCGCGAGTGTGCTGATTGCAAGATCACCGCAGCGCCGAGACTGTAAGGGAGGAAGCTTGGGGGAGCCAGGGTTCAGCTGCTCCACAGCTCCTTCCGCCCTCCGCTATCTGCTGCCTCCCCCTACAGCGTGCTCTGGCTGAGCTTTGCTGGCGAGCGGTGGAGACGGCTGAGGAGAAAGGGACCACTTTGGTTTCGCCCAATCATTTCTCTTCCAGCCCTCGCGACAGCGGTACCTGGAATAGCTCCCACACCTAGGCTGGGGAAAGAGGGTGCAGTGATGGCCCAAGAGCCGGCGTAAAAGACCAGACCAAATCGTGCCCGGGAGATCCCGCACAAAACACCAAGAGGTTGGCCGGTGCGGGTTCTTTTCCGACTGCGGTGCCGCTCAGGGTTCGGCGGCGGGACAAAGTAGCCAGCCTTTGGCCACGCCAGGGCAGATCGCGCCTCTCCTCCCGCAGGGGCGCAGAGCTCCGGAGTTCAGTCGAGCCTTCCAGGGATCCCCACCCCCGCGCGTCCTGACCCCTGCACGCACCCCGTCCCCAAAGCCACCGTTTCGTGGCCACTCGTGTCCCTCGCGCTCCCGCACCTCCCTTCCTCACCAAGCCGGAATTGGGCCACGGTCACAGCCCTCGGGGGTACCCTGGGCCCGGGGCTGCACCGTTCTCGATTCTCGGCGCGCACCGAGGCTCCGAAGCGAGGAGGAGCCGAGCACTCAGCTGCCGGTTCCGGCGTGGTGGGACTGGGTGGGGAGCCACCTGTACCCTTTTCCAACCTAGGTAAGTGCCTGCAGAGCCCGCAGCTGCGCTCCTCAGATCCCCAGAGGCGCTCACAAGCCGTCCCCGGAGCTTGGAAACCAGCGCACCGGTCCGCGCTTTCCCGGGAAGCGCTGAGGTAACCGCGCGGTAAGCGCGCGCCCTTACTTGGCAGCAGGGATCCGGGATGGCTGGCTCTCCGCGGGAGCCCCCCCGCTCCACGCCCGTCGCGGGTTGAGCCCCTTCGGTCGGAGAGGCCAAGCAGAAAGTTTTCTCGAAGAGTCGGATAAGTAGAAGCCCGAGCGGAGGAAGCTTGCGCTCAGGGGCCGCCCGCGCACATTTAAGCGAAGGATGGGCAAGGGGGGATGGGGGGGACGACAAACCCCTCCCAGGGCCCACCCCCTTTCACGCAGACAGCTCCGGCCTTCAGCCCTTTTGTTGTAATTCGAGAACTGCTGCTCCGGGACCCGCGGGGGCCGTGCGGGGGCGCGCCAGCAGGGCAGCCCTTCCCAGGCTCTCCACGCCCGGCTTTCCGGAGAGAGGAGGCTTTTCCTCGGGGAGACTCCCCGCCGCCGGAGCGCTCCTGGAATTTAACTCTTCTTTGTCCTGACCGCCAGCATGAGGGCGCGTGCCCAAGGCAGCTCCGGACGCCAGAAATCCCCATCTCTCGGCGGCAGCTAGTAGACGCTCAATAAAAAAGTTATGGCCCGAGGGGATTCAGAAAGACTTGGCGGCGACTGGCATGAGCTCCACCTCCCCTTCTCTTAGACTAGAAAAGAAGATATCTGAATAAACAGTCCCCTCTCTGCCAATGGACTAGCCGGGCATCCCTCCTTTCTCCTTTGGCCTCCTAGGGTTTGGGATTCTGTAACCTCAGAGTTCTTTGTCCCGCAAGCGTCCGGCGGGATCTGGAGCCCGGCACGCCCTGGGCTGAGTGGGACCCCGCCGAAAGCAAGGTGCACAGGGTTTTCGTCCATTCCTGGCTCTGAGGGGCCCCTCGAGGCACACCCTGGGGGTTGGGGCAGTCCTCCGTGGAGCCCTCTGTGGACAGGCAGCAGGTGCCACGACCCGTGCAGCATGAACCCCAACCACAGATGAAGAGAGAGAAGCTTTTGAAAGCGGGCAGGTAACTGATTTCATTTCTTTTGCATACATATCTTTCGTGCGATTTCTGGATTCTCACAGTGAAGTTTTTAATGATGCTTACATATTGATTGGTTTTTCATTTTATTTGAAAGATGTAGAGATGGGGGGAAAAACACATAAGACCCCTTCCACCTATCTGTTGGTTCACCCCCTAAATGTCCACAACGTGGAACTCACCCTGCGTCTCCCACATGGGTAATAGGGACCCAAGCCTTTGAGCCGTCATCTTCTGTCTCTCAGGATGCACACTGGCAGGAAGCTGGATCCTAAGTGGAGGACTCGCATCGGGCGTTCTGATAATGCGATGTGGGTATTCTACGCCATGGCTTAACTACTGCGTGGACACCTGTCCCTCATCTGTTCACTTGCATTGCTCAGGTGTCAGTATAGGTTAAGTAAGCCCTTCACAGGTAGCATGAAGTCAGTTTTTACAAAATCTGGTCACTTTACGACTCCTTTCATTTCAATGTAATTATTCTTAGGTAAGGACTTACTACTTCCATTTAAAAGTTGTTTTCTGGTGAGCTTGTATTTTCTTCTTTCCTTCCTTTCTTTCTCCCTTCCCTTGGGGTTAAATATGCCTCTCTAAGACTATGTTTGCATCGGCTCTTTGTATTTTTAGTGTGGCAATGATAGGCTTTTGTCGTTGTGATTCCCATGAGGCCTACCGAGAATGTCTTATACTTGCAATGAGTAATTTTAAGCAGATAACAGCTTAACTTTCATTGCATTAAAATCATCACACTATAGGCATAGTGAGCGGGGCTTGCTCCCGTGGGACTGGCACTCCATTTGGGTGCTGGTTTGTGTGCCGGCCCCTCCACTTCCCATCCAGCTCCCTGCTTGTGGCCTGGGAAAGCAGCAGAGGATGGCTCAAGTCCGGAAGAGGCTCCTCGCCCCTGGCTTCGGATCAGCTCAGCTCTGGCCGTGGCAGACATTTAGGGGAGTGAACCAGCAGATATAACGCTGCCTTTCAAATAAAAAATAAATCTTTTTTTTTTAAATTTCACTACAGTATAATGGGTCCCCCCCTTTTTTTGTCTCATTTTGAAATCTTGATAATATCATATTGATATGATGGAGACATATCTTCCATCCACTACTTCATTACCCAAATGGTCACAGTTGCTAGGGCTGGGCCAGGTTAAAGCCGGGAGCTTCAATTCCATATGACTCTTCCACAGGGCCCAACCACTTGGACCATTTTCCACAGCTTTCCTGGACACATTAGCATGGAGCTGGATGGGAAGTGAGGAACCAGGACTTGATCCAGTGCTCCAGTGCGTTGTTGGTGTTGCAGATGGCAGAGCCACAATGCTACCTCCTTAAGCACAAACTTCTACAGATGATTTTTTTAAAGAATTATTTTCTTTTATTGGGAAGTCAAATATACAGAGAAAAACAGAGGCGGAGAGGAAGATCTTCTGTCCTCTGATTCACTCCCCAAGCAGCCACAAAGGTTGGAGCTGCGCCGATCCAAAGCCAAGAGCCTCTTCTGGGTCTCCCGCGCAGGTGCAGGGTCCCAAAACTTTGGACCGTCCTTGACTGCTTTCCCAGGCCACAAGCAGGGAGCTGGATGGGAAACAAGGCAGCCGGGATTAGAAGGGGCACCCATGTGGGATTTTGGTGGGTACAGTTGAGGACTTTAGCTGCTAGGCTACCACACCGAGCCCCTACTGGTGATTTTTATATCTACAGGTGTTTTTATGTTCATGCCCTTTTCTTTGAGTTCAAAGAATCCCATTTAGTATTTCTTGCAAGGCAGGCCTGGTGGTGCTGAACTCTCCATTTTTATTTCCCTGGCAAAGTCTTGGTATCCCTTGCGTTTCTGAAGGACAGGTTTGTTGGACACAGTATTCTCGGGTGACAACATTTTTTTCCTTCCCCTATTCCGCCATCTTGATTCCCCGACAATATTTTGTTCCATCAGCATTTGGACCATCCTTCCACGGCGTCCTGGTCTGCAGGGTTTCTGCTGAGAAGCCTGGGGCTGTACATGTTGGAAATCCTTCACACACTGTTTGCTGCTTTTTTTTTCCTGTTTTGAAGATCCTCTTTGTAAATCCTGGGTATTCGTCCCCTATTGGTTGTGTAGTGTGCAAAGATTTTCTCCCGTTGTGCTGGTTGCTTCTTCGTTTTGTTGATCGTTTCCTTCGCTGTGCAGAAGCTTTTTCGTTTGATGTAATCCCATTGGTTTATTTTGGCTTTGACGACCTGTGCTTTTGGTGGAATTTTCTAAGAAGTCTTTCCAATCACCATATCTTGGAGAGTGCTTCCTATGTTTTCCTTTAATAGTTTGATGGTTTCTGGGTGCAGATTTAAGTCCTTGATCCATTTGGAGCTGATTTTTGTATAAGGTGATAAGTGGGGGTCTTGCTTCTTACCTCTGCAGCTTGCAATCCAATTGTCCCAACAGCATTTGTTGAAGAGACCAGGCTTTTTCTCTGGATTATTTTCAGTTTTCTTATCGAAGAATTTTGGTTGGACGTGTGTGGGCTCCCTTCTGGGGCTTCCCTTCTGTAACATTGATCTTCTTCTCTGTACCAGTACCAGCCTGTTTGTGATGACCACTGCCCTGTGGTATGTCTTGAGGTCTGGAATTGTGATTCCTCTAGCTTCGTTTTTATTCCTCAGGATGGCTTTGGCTATTCATGGTCTCTTGTGTTTCTAGATGAACTTTGGTATCATTTTTTCTATTTCTGAGAGAATGTTCTTGAAACTTCGATTGGGATCCCAATGAATCTATATGTTACTCTGGGTAATGTGGACGTTGAGATCCTGTTGACCCAGGAACATGGTAGAGTTCTCCATGTTTTAATAGCTTTTTCTATTTCTTTATAAAATGTTTTACAATTTTCATCATGGGGGTCTTCCACATCTTTGTTTAGGTTAACTCCAAGGTATTGAAGATTCCCCTCTGGTATTTTAAAAGAGGCTATACTTACAAATCCTTTCTCAGACATGAAGTTAATTGTGTATACTAGCACAGTCAATTTTGCACATAGCACTTTTGTTTTAGCGTTTGCACCAAATTAAACTTAAATTAAACCAAATTAAACTTTTATTCTGTATTTCCATGAACTTCTTAAAGTTACCGATTTTTTTTTTACATTTTATTTTGGATGATGTTTGCAAGGTTGATTAGGGTGACAGCAGTTGAGCATTAGGGGAATGGGTGAGAACATTGTTTCCAAGTTTTATTTTTCTTCTTCTTCTATCTGGGGAAAGGAGGAGATAAAGGGAGAAGCTACACCCAGCCGCCCATCCTGGGGAGAGAGATGGGCCACCAGATGTGGAGCGTGCTCCAAGGGTTCTGCTCAAGTGGTTTTGATAGTTCTGAAATGCTATTGATCTCACTGATCCAAGAATGAGGAAATCCTTCCAAGGTCCACTGGCTGACTCAGAGTCCCAGGTATTGGCTGTCAACTCTTGGCTGGGTAGTTGTCCAGTCCATTCTGCCCTCCATCCTTGGCTATGGTACCAGATGTTCTCTGCAGGATCCGATGGGTTGCCGTATCCTCCATGTACATCTGAGCATGCTGTCCACTGTTTTGTGTTAGTCGCTGAGGAGGCCAAGTGCTGATAACATGCACTCCGTGATCAGACCACAGATCCTACGATTCTCCCGTGGTTGAAGTTCTGAGTTTCCTGGCTCACCTGGGGGGATCCCCAAAGAAACCTGGTCTGAAGTGACCTCAGACCTGACTCTTGTGTGTGCTTGCCAGGAGGGATCTGGCTCTGTCTGTCACCCACATCAGCTTATGCACACACACTGGTAACTGCAATATCTGAGCCAGTTCTATCTCCAGCCTTGTCTCTTACATAAACCAATGGATGCTGTGATCCAGTCCAACCCTGCCCACCACATACTAGCCCCACATACACCGGCAAGAATTGCAGCAGAATCAAAGTAACCCCTCAATAACCTCCACTAGGCCTGCCCCCAGCCCTAGTTCCCGTGCTTGCCAGTATGTACAGCAGATTGGTCTGGTCTGTCCCATATCCCATTAGGCAATCCCTAGTCTTTGTGCCTGGAAGCACATAGGTTCCCCAGACTAGTCTTCCCAGGCCCAGTCTTCTGGTGTGCTGGCCTGGAACTCTGCCTGCCTACCAGAGGCCCAAGTTCACGGATGGGTTCCCAGACCTGGTCCTTGGCACACGTGCATGTCTGGGACCTTACCTCTCTGCTCGCCTAGGACACAAGTGTTTGCACAAGACCCCAGGCCCAGTCCACAAGCACATCACGCTAGCATGGCTCCTTTTCCTCCTCTCTCCCCATCCGCCCTTGGGAAACACGTGTACAATCTCAGGTCTACTCCAACAGCTCGCAGTGCGAGTCCCCAGACCCCAGAGCTCATGGAAGAGAGTGGTGCTGCTGTCTCCGCAAAGGCAGAAGGACTGTGCACAGCACTTCTAGTAAGTGTGGGTAGCAGGGGAGAAGCAGACAATTTCTGCTTCTTCTGAAGATGCAGCACCCCCTGGAGGCCTCAGCCTGACACAGCAAGACATGCTTACACTTAGAGGGCCAAGTGGTCAAACCATAGTGGTTTGGAAGCTACCAGGAAACATCAGAGAACAATCTGGTGCAGGCATGTCACCCAAGGCAGCAAGAAGCAGAGGTTCCAAAAGCTGTGGTCAGTCCTGAGCGGGATCACTTGTCAGGTTCACAGCAGTGCTGAGACCTGAGCTGTACCAAGGCTGCTAAGCAGTGTGAGTCCCAGCAGGTTCCAAGCACTTAGCAGCCAGCTTCTCCTGGAAACACAAGTCTTTCACTTTTCCTGTAAGAAATGCTGCTTGCTCCCATGCGTCATTGCTGCAGGTGAGAACATACAGGTGGGCCGGGGATGGCCTTTTTGAAGTGATGGGGCCTTGTGGAGGCTCAAAGGACTGAACAGGGAGATACAGAATGGAGGATCTGGAGGGTGTCGTAGCACTGAATTGCTATTATTTTTTAAAGATTTATTTATTTTGTTAAAAAGGCAGATTTAAAAAAAAGATTGATTTTTTTTATTGGAAAATAAATATGCAGAGAGGAAGAGATCCAGAGAGAAATGTCTTCTGCCCACTGAATGCAAGTGGCTGCAATGGCTGGAACTGAGTCAATCTGAAACCAGGAGCCAGGAGCTTCCTCCGGGTCTCCCGCATGCATGCAGGGTCCCTAAGCTGGGCCATTCTCGACTGCTTTCCCAGGCCACAAGCAGGGAGCTGGATGGGAAGTGGGGCTGCCGGGATTAGAACTGGTACCCGTATCGGATCAAGGCAAAGATCCTCTGGTCTTCCACCGATTTTCTTTGCTTTTTCTCATCTTACTGTTCATCATCATGACAACATATGTGTGATCACAAAACAGTGGGCGTAAGGAGAGTCCCCTGGAGGAAAGAGGCAGACTTTCCGGCAGCTTAGTCATTTAGGGGGAACAACAAAAACAAAAACAAAACAAATAAAAAACAATGAACTTAGGACGAATCTTCTTCCCAGACCTGTGGCTTCTGCCAGTTGTGCCCACCTCGTCTCACAGAGGCAGCTAACACAAGCAAGGCAGCATCCCAGACAAGAGCGGGAGCTTTGGGGCGTGCCCAGGTTCCGGGCCACAGCCCAGGAGAGCTTGGCGGGGCTCCCAGCAAGCGTCTGAGCTGCTGCCTAGCTGGCTGAGGGTTGGCTGAGGACACTGCATCACATTCCAGACCCTGGTATGCAGGAGCCTCCCGTGTGCCCAGACTCAGTGCAATGCCACGGTGGAGGCAGTGCACGCCCCCCACAGCCGGTTCCCTGGTAGCTCCCGGCTCCTGGAAAACGAGGGCAGGAGGACAGTTGCTTGATTTTCAGTAGGCACTTGGTGGCCCGGAGGCTGGAGGGGAAGTGGGCGAGAGAGGCGGTTCAAAGGAAGCTATTGATCAGGAGCAAGTGCCCCCCCCCCGCACTGGCATTGGTCACCAGAACTGGACGGCTGTGACATTCGGCTGGATTCCTTGTTGAAGCCCTGAGTGTGAATGCAATGGTGTTTAGGGAAGTAGTGTAAGATCTAGTGTAAGGTTCCTCCTTAACTTACCCACTTTATTTCCTGGGTGGATCACTCGGCATAACTGTCATTAATGAATGCTCCAGGTGGTGTCCTCTGTGTAAGGATGTGTTGTAGACTTCTTGGCAAGTGGAATGGTGTTGGTGCAGGAAGCTTAGGAAGTCCTGGGGTCTCTGGCATCAGACACACTTGTTCGCTCACTTTTTGAAGCGCGCTCTTGCGTGTGACATCACAGTCTTTTGATATCATTGTTTTCCTGTCTGTTTTTTAAAAACTCTCCTCACTTTGTAAATGTAACTGCGTTAAGTATTTCCTTGAAGGACGTTGGGTACATCCACTGATGCTGAACATCTTGCTTCAACCATCAATTATGATGTGACAAGCTTGAGGATACTGTGTTATATTTAACTCTTTTTTAACCCATTCTGATTTTCTTCTCTCCTTTCTGAAACTCCAAGCTTTCTCTCTTAATGCTTTCCTTTCTGTTTAGAGACTTCCTATATCATGTCTTACCGATAGATTTGCTTGTGACAAATTCTCTTCATTTTCCTTCACAAAGCAATGTTTCTGTTTCCTTTATAGAGAAAATTTCCACGGCCTATAATATTTAGGATTGAAACTTAAAAACAAAAAAAAAAACTTTGGATTCTTAGCAGTGTCTCACTTTTGCAGGCCTTGGTGGCTTCTGGAACACCTGGAAGGATGTTGCTTTTCTATGTTTCTGACATTATCAACCTTTAGTTTTCATAAGTTTAAGTAGGATATTTCTTGGTCTGATTTGAATTTCCCTTAGCTGCTTCAATCAGTAGGTATCTATCTTGTGTTCATTTTACTACTTCTCATTCCTTTTCCTTCTTTAAAAGATGTATTTATTTTTATCTGAGGGGCAGATTTACACACACACACACACACACACACACACACACACGCACGCAGAGAAAGAGAGCGTTTCCATTCACCTGTCCCCTTCCCAGGTGGGCACGGCAGAGCGGAGCTGATCCAATGCCAGGAACCAGGAACTTCTTCCAAGTCTTCCACATGGGTACAGAGGTCCAAGGACTTGAATCACGCTCCATTGCTTTCCCAGTTCACAGACAGGGAGCTGGATGGAAAGTGGAATAGCTAGGGCTCAAACTGCTGCCCACACGGGGAGCCACAGGTGGAAAATCAGCTTGATAAAACATTACTCTGGCCTGCCTGCCTGCCTGCCTTCCTCTTTCTCTCTGCCTCCTTCCATTTTTCCTTTCTTCGTTTTTCTTCCTGTCTTCTTCTTTTTTTTTTTTTTTTTTTTTTTTTTAAGGATTTAGTTTATTTACTTGAAAGGCAGAGTTAGAGAGAGAGAAGGGGAGGTGGAGAGAAAGGCCTTCGTTGTATGAATACCAGCTCTTTTGTGCCCTTATAGCTCTGTCATTTCTCTTTCAGCATTCCTTCTATTATTCAGACTGGCTAGATTTTACTTACTTTTCCTTAAGGTCTCTAATTTTACCCTAAGAAACCTCCACTCTACTATTGAATCCATGGAGCCGTTATGTAAAAATGTACTGTTATTATATTTTTCTGTTTCTTATCATGTTATACTTGGTTATGATCAGCAGTCAAGTTGTGCATTTTCAGCTGGCACAGGTTCTGGGCATCCGTTTTGCAACAATAGTGATTTTGGAACAAAATTGGGCAGTGGGAATTGGGGAATAGGTGAGCTATAGGGAGGACCCTTCAGGGTCTGGCCTCCACACCCCTCTTTCTGCGCCTGAGCGCTGCAGAGTCGCTCCTGCTGCTCTCCTCGTCCAGGGAGCGGCACAGGGTTGAAACGAAGTGCCAAGGTGTCTGGCGGCAGGTCTGGGGACTTCCGTCAGAGCTGGAGGAGGATGCCGGAAGTGAGACCCTGTAGCCGGAAGTGAGATGGAATCTTCCAGAGAGCTCAAGTGCCGGGTGAGGTGAGACGAGGTGAGGTGAGGTGAGACGAGTCGGGAGGTGACGGGAGGCGAGTCGGGATCCCGCAGCTGCAGAGATTGTTTGGAAGAACGGAATGACGCGGGAACGCTGGTTAACTGGTCTGGTGAGCCACGCCCTCATGTTCACTTTTTTTTTGAGAACTTATGTTTATTTGCAAGGTAGAGTTACAGGGAGAGAAAGCTATTTCACTGGTTCACTCCCCAAACTGCCGTATAGGCAGAAGCTGAGCTGAGCTGAGCTGAAGCCAGGAGCCAGGAGCCCTAGGACTCGGGCCGGCCTCTGCTGCCTTCCCAGGCCATTCGCTGGGAGCTGGATGGCAGGTGGAACCGCCAGCACGGGAACGGGCACCGTAGGCGGAGGCGGCCACTCAGCGCCCCTGAGGTTCATGTTTTAAAGAAATCCTTTTGACCCCTACCTGGGGAAAGGCTATGGTTTCTTGCTCGGTTGGGCACAGCTGAGGCACAGGGTACCAGGCTGTGACCACGCAGAACTCCAGCCTGTGAGGATGGAGCAGTGGCAGGGAGCAGGCGCTTGGATTCTGACATGCTTGGAAAGTTGGGAAATGCTGGACTGACCGGCCAGTGATGGCCCAGTGGCTCCAGAGAGCGGTACTGCTGGGATGGGCACCGGGAGAGTGCAGGGCAAGAATTTGGTGCCATCAGTGGTCAGGTGGCCATATCCTTGGCTTCTGGTTTTTCTCTTTACCTATTTGAACGTCCCCAGGACCTGGTGTTATGGTTTGGATAAGGTTTAGTTTATGCTTCTTTTTTTCCCCAATATTTATTTTATTTTTATTGGAAAGTCAAATATATAGTGAGGAGGAGAAACAGAGAGGAAGATCTTCCGTCCGATGATTCACTCCCCAAGTGAGCACAACGGCCGATGCTATGCCGATCCGAAGCCAGGAGCCTCTTCCGAGTCTCCCACGCGGGTGCAGGGTCCCAAAGCTTTGGGCCGTCCTCAACTGCTTTCCCGGGCCACAGGCAGGGAGCTGGAAGGGAAGCGGGGCTGCCGGGATTAGAACAGGCGCCCATATGGGATCCCAGGGCGTGCAAGGCGAGGACCTTAACCACTGCGCCACCGCGCCGGGCCCTTAAACTGAGAAGTCTTAAGATGGTAAGACAGGGTGGACATTACTGCAATCATGGTGCTGAGGAGGTGGGCTGTGGGGGTGCAGTGTGGAGGTGGTTGGGGAGTTGGTTGTAAAAGCTGAGTCGGGCCTGGTTGCTCTGTCTGCTCCCTGGCTCAATCACCATGCCAACCTCTCTCCACCTGCTTTTCATGTACTGCCATTGTCACCCTCATCACAGGTTCAACCCCTTCTTGGGCTGGACCTCAAAGTCAACTTTTCTTCTTTTCGAAGTTAGTTTTTTAGATATTTTGCTGAAATGGCAAAGAGCTGACCACTTGTACCTGGTCAACCCTCTGATTTTCTTCAGCTCGTGATAAATGGGTAGGCACGTAACTGCCAAGCAGGTGGATGGCTGAGTTGCTGAAAGTCACTTGGGACATCGGCTGTTGCTATGGTAACTTTGTTTTGAGTTGGGTACAACATTGCTTCAGAGTAAGAATTGTCTGGACACTGGTGAGATCCTGGTTTCAGAGGCCATTCACTAATATCCCTAAGAATCTGGCTGAGCTGCTAGAACCAGATGTTTTTGACCTAATGTGGGAATTGTTTCCAAGACTGATGGTCATGCAATGCCCTTTAGCTTTGTTCTTGACCTTGTGCCCAGAGACACAGTGCTGAAGGGCAGGTGTTTCTTTTCTCTTTTGTGGTTTTGGCAGATAAGCAGGGCCTACCTCACCATTGGCTTACTCTGTGAGAGGCGTCCATAATGCTTAGTAGTTGTAATGAAACAAATAAATAACAACCATGTGTTTTTAAAAAGAGACTTATTTATTTGCAAGGTTGAGTAACAGAGGTGCGGCGGCAGGGGTGGGGTGGGGAGGGAGGAAAAAAAGAGAATCTTTGGTTCACTTTCCAAAAGGTTACCTCTTAATAGCATGCCATTTTCCAAATATTTTAAAAGATTTATTTATTTTTATTGCAAAATCAGATATATACAGAGAGGAAGAGAGACAGAGGAAGATCTTCCATCCGATGATTCACTCCCAAAATGATTGCAACGGCTGAAGCTGCACCGATCCAAAGCCAGGGGCCAGGAGCCTCCTCCAGGTCTCCCATGCAGGTGCAGGATCCCAAGGCCTTGGGCTGTCCTTGACTGCTTTCCCAAGCCACAAGCAGGGAGCTAAATGGAAAGCAGGGCAGCCAGGATTTGAATCAGCGACCATATGGGGTCCTGGTGTGTTCAAGGTGAAGACTAGCTGTTAGGCCACGGTGCTGGGCTCATTTTTCAAATTCTGGACAATTTTAATAAATATTCTGAAAATTGAACACATGGAGAACACAAACTATCCAGAAAAGTACTTAAAATGTCAAAAAGCTGAAATTTTACTCACTTCAAAAGACTTAGTCCTATTAACTTTCTGTAACTATTTTAAATATTTCCAATTTGTATGTATTTACCAACACAGTTTTATGCATATTGGTTTTATTACTTTTCTTCCTTTAAGCAGCATGCTTTGGAAAAAATTTCTATTACAATGAGTATTCATCTAGCAGCTCTAGGAAAGCTATTCTCTTTCTCTCGCACAAATGATAAAATAAAACAAAGCTTGGTGGTGAAAATGGAGAAGAGAAATTAGCAATTTTCAACAACTCAAGATTTGAAATAGGATATTTACTTAAAATTGCACAATCAAAACTGCTATTGCTTTTAAATTTCTTATAAGACAAAGTAGGGCCCGACGCAACAGCCTAGCGACTAAAGTCCCCATGTTGAACATACCAGGATTCTGTATGGGCGCCGGTTCTAATCCTGGCAGCCCCACTTCCCATCCAGCTCCCTGCTTGTGGCCTGGGAAAGCAGATGAGGACAGCCCAAAACCTTGGGATCCTGCACCCGTGTGGGAGACCTGGAAGGAGGTTCTGGGCTCCTGGCTTCGGATTGGCTCAGCTCCAGCCATTGCAGCCGCAACGGCCCGGTGTAGCGCTGATCAGAAACTAGGAGCCAGGAGCTTCTTCCAGGTCTCCCATATGGGTGCAGGGACCCAAGGACTTGAGCCATCCTCTGCTATTTTCTCAGGCCACAAGCAGGGAGCTGGATGGGAAGTGGGGCAGCCGGGACATGAACTGGTGCCCGAATGGGATGCCAGTGCTAGCAGGCAGAAAATTAATAAGCCTGTTCAGAGCCACAGTACTGGCCCCACTACAACTTTTTTTAAATGGGCAAAAGAAATTTATTGGTACATTCACATGTGTATGGTCACAAAAAGAGGAAGCATGGCCAAAGTAGCCCTACTTTTTTGGAAAAGCAGACTTAGAACTTCCAAAGAGGGAAGAAGGTGTTTGAACTGGGACATCTGAGGAGCTGGAGACGTCCCTATCCTTGATCTATGGGGACTTTGCTTCATTACCATGATCTGAAGAAAAAAGCTATTTTAATATGATTTAATAAATGTTGTGCATCATAATAAAACAAAAGAATGCTAGTATTAACTTGGATATAGATATAAATTAAGCACCTTGTAACTTACGTATTGTTATACATAAAAAAAACCTGCCACCATTACTTTAATCTTTACCGTGGTTAGCATTTATTCTAAATAGTTTCTTACTGCGGCTCATTTACTCTTGAGAATTCTCTATAAAATAGCTGCTATTATGGTGGCTCTTCAATGAAGGCAGCTAAATGAGGCTGTTACCGGCTTCAACTGCTGCTGCAGCCACTTGGGGAGTGAATCAGCGGACAGAAGATCTTCCTCTGTGTCTCCTCCTCTCTGTACATCTGACTTTCCCAAAATAAAGAAAATAAATAATAATAATAAAAAAAGACTAAAATGTGGCAGAAGCAGACCAGGGGGCTTTTCACGATTCATGCAGTTCTAAGTGACAGGACCAGGACTGGAATGCTGGCAGCCTGCCCTCCGTCTCTGCATCCTAGTGCCATGTCACGTCAGAGCAGAGATGAACACTGGCTGACCCGTGGTGAGGTGGGATGCTGCAGATAAACACTGTATTCAAAAGCTGCGTCTTATCTAGTTCTCGTATCATCGTCATGAATTGCACGCGCATCTGTTATGTCTCGTTTGTTTATTGCCGCCGTGAACGCCCTGATGTTACACTCCATTAAAACCACCCTGTTATTGATAAATTTGTGATGGCTTTTGCTTATGTTTTTCTTTTATCCCCAGTGTTTTGACTAAAAGCTCTTTGAGAACTTCTTTGTGCCTCCGCACAGGGCCCGCTCTGTAGTTTTGCAGTGATCTGTGAAGATAAAGTGCTTTGATAATAACCAGAAATAAAGTGCACAAACAGTACCTTTCAATTAGGGCTGTTTGTTTTTCTGGCTCTAACTGAATACAAAGTCTAAATGCACAGTGATCTAATTTTAGTAAAATGTTGAGTTTATAGAAATTAAAGTTGAATCTTATAAGGTTGTTGCTTGTAAGTGTTACTGTTAGTTGCACACGTTGAAGGAACGAATGAGATGGACAGGGCGCTGATCTTGCCACACTTGCCATCTCTGTCTCTCCTTTCGTGTATTTAAGATGTTTTCTCAATGCCAGTCTTGGTATTTCTGTATTAGAATTATGCCCTGTATTTTCATTCTCCAGAGAAATAGAGAATGCCTCTATCAATCAGTCATCTACGTATGCATCTGTCGTTTATGTAAAGAATTGGTTCAAACTCTCATGCTGGCTAGAAAATTCCACAGTTTGCCATCTGCAAGCTAGAGGCCCAAGAAAGCCAATGCTATAAATTTTAATTTGAGTCCCAAAGTCTGAGTATTAGTGGTTCAAGTTCTAATTCAAGAGTAGGTTAATGTTTCAGACAATCAGGCAGAGAAAGAGGGCAAGTTCTGCCTTCCTTGGCCTTCTGTTTCACTCAGGCCTTTAGGGGATTGGATGGTGGCCAGTCATGTTTAGAAGGTTCCGAAGAATCTCCCAGTTCAAATGTTAATCTCACCCAGAAACACATGTACGCAAACACACACACATACAGTGAAATGATATTTAACCAAAAAATAAGACACAAATTGATCCAGCTAAAACTAACCATCGCATCCACCTAATTTTATAGCAACCCAGTCTGAGTTGAAACCAACAAACCCTCTTATTCCGTGGCAATATTGCTTTTATTATTGTGCCATATACTCATTCATTCATTGATGATTAAATAACAAATACAAATCCTCGATCCTAGATTTTTCATTCATGGATTTTGGGAAGAGGGCTTGGAAAATGCAGTTGTGTTATGTGGTTGGAGCGTGAGTGACCGTGGGAACAGATCAGCTCTCCACTTTGAAGTGTGTGCACGGAGTCGCTGGTGCTCCCATCCTTGCTGCGGAGTTAGCAGTCCTCCACGTCCCCCGCACAGATGGCCAGCAACGCCTTCTCATAGTGCCCCGAAGCAAAGTGCTGAAACATGCAAAGCATTTGAGATAAAATTATCAGTCTCTATAAAAGACTGTCCCTGAACTGCCAAGTCAGCTTTCCCAAATTATTCCCTTTTTTTCTTTTTCACCTAAAGATTTGTGCTTTCCTAAGAATTGTTCCCAGTGAACGTGACTGAAAAATAATGCATCGCAGTTTCAGAAATGATGAAATGAAGGTCATAAAAAAATCCCGCTCAGGAGACTTACCCTGATATCGTGAAAGAGGGATTTCCCGTATCTTTCTTTATATCGTTTTCTGATGGTCATCAAATCTATCTCACTTCTAGCAATCAGGATTCTGATGACGGTTTTATTATGGAAACCAAAGTCCTAAAAGATGCAGAGGGACAGGGGGCTCGCTTGAGGAAATCGGGGTCTCCCTCACGTCAGTCTGTCCAGCGTAGACTTGGCTCTGTGCAAGAGTTACTGGCTCTTGTCCTGATCCTCGAACGCTGTGCCATGGCTCCACGACACAGTGCTCAGCCTGGTACGGAGGCTGTCCCTGGAACTTCTCCAACCTAGTTCGAGTGCACCTGCTGTGAATCACCCTTTCGCACCCACCCGATGTCACTGTGCCATCATAGGTCACCGTCTGGATTGGTTCTGACTCCCAACCTTTCACCCTGATTCTGCCGTTGTTTCTCGGCACCCTTCCTACCATCTCAGTCACACTTAACGCTTTAGACGGCAGATTTCATCACGCCGTCTTTCTAGTAAATGCTTCGGAGGTGAAGGAATTGGAAAATCTAGACTTTACCAGTTTGACATTGGCATAACAATGACAGGTTTATTCTATAATCTTGCGATTGTTGAGACATTGTAAAAGTGAGAATTGGGGATTGAAATACTTTGTGATTTAAATTCAAATAATGAAAAATACAAGATCAAGGGCCAGCGGCTACTTGCAGAAATAATGATGCTTGACAAATATGTACAAGTATTTTCCAAATGAGGAAATGGTGCCCTCTAGTGGCCAGTAAGCATAATGCACTTTTTGATCGTTGTTGGAGATAATGGATGTCACAATTTGAGGTGATTGAAATAAAACCGTCAGAAAGTTACACTTGTAACTGGTACTAAGGGACGATACCATTGTGACAATTTGGGGGTGAAAAGGCAGGAGGGTTAAACAGTGAGGTATCGCGGAAGAACAAAGAAGAAATGAATGATCTAAGCAAGTTTCCAAATCTAGATTGCAGCTCATTAATTTAGGCCTTGGAGAAAATGCAGGAAGACGCTGTGGTGTTTGAGCGGAGCTACGATCCCTCAGACCAACATTTGACACCCGAGGTCCTGCCGTGTGACACATGCAATCACTTGACTGTTCTCTCGTTTGTCCTCCCGGCTGTCTGTGAGTTGGTACCCCCTCCTTCTCCCCGTATGACAGATGTACATAAAGGATTTGACTTTTTCGTGCTTAGAAGAAGTGGCCTTGAATTTGAGCGATATCAGGGAGATAGAGATCATCTCCCACGGTCAAGTGAAGCTTTCTTCTGTCGTTGAGTGCTCGATCTTGTAGAGCAAGGGATTGTGGAGCTCATCGCATAGCGTGGCTTAGTGCGCTAGTTTACTTCAAATGCAATCACATCGGGCTTTTTTCTAAGAGTCGGAGAGGGGCAGACACGAGGAGGCTACACCAGCTTTCCTTTCTGACCTAAGTTCTTCTTGTGAATGAGTAAATATTTTACTTACAAGATAATCATAACAATATCCCTGAATATGAGTATGTTTTTCCAGCGTGCTGGCTGCATTTATGGAGTTGTTGACCTGTAAAAATTACTTCGGGGATAGAACTGGCTACTAAAATTGCTGTGTTATGGACCTTCTAATAGTTTCTGAGTTTTCAAGGTTCTTTCTCTCCCATGCCTCATACGTATGATTATATCTATATGAAATTTTTTTTTCTAAATATTTTTTCATGCACACCATGGATAAAGTGTGTAGTGAGTACTTTAAAAAGTTTGTGAAAAAAATGAAATTAAAATGTTAAGTTCATTTTGGTGCAAAAAAAGTAATAAAAACTAGGCATAGTTATTTTCATAGTGTGCGTTTTACACTAACTTCTCAAAGACTCCATGAATGTACGGATTTCAAAAAATTTGGCACCAACAAAAATGTATCATTTAAATCCATATAAATGAACCTTCTGAAGTCTTTGCTACTGTCTGATGTACCTGTTTGTTTCCTTGAACAAAATGTTCTAAAAATGCAGTTATTTTCATTATAAAGCATGAAAGATACCACTCCATTACAAAAATGACTTAGTCTTTATCATTCTCAAGCTCTTTCTGTAAGTACTTTTGGAAAGCAACTCTTCCTGTTGAAAAATATCTGCTGAGATTATTTTGCGTTTTTAAACCCCAGGAAAGCAGTGATTCCTTGCCGAGAATATGCAATGTTTTGACAGTTTTCTTCTAGTGCCTCATGTTTTGTACGTCCAAAAGCATAATAGGGGGGTCTTTGCAAATAGAAAGCATTTGTATTTGCCAGTTTCTGGGGATGCTCTGAAATGCTAAAGGGCATGGGAGATGAGAACCTTCTAGAAGCACACCTCTTAGCTGCCTCAGGCTGATCCAGAGACCACATCAGGAGGTTTATGTCATAGGTCTTCCGTTGCACAACTTGCTTTTGCTTTTTCCTTAGAGCATATATTATTTGTGCTGTACCTGTTTACCTACAAGTTCAAGCATGGAAATCGACATTTAAATAATAGAAGTAAAAAAAAAAAACAGCTACTTGAGAAGATATTAAATTTCTGAAGAAACTTTGAAAAAATATGTGGGTGTTACTTACATGGATGGCGCTGTGCAGTCTATAAGCAAAATAGCCTGGTTTGTCTCGAACACAGAGGACTAGGAGAAAGCAGAGGGTTGAAAGAAACGTTTTTTTTCCCCTCATTACAATCCTCACGGTGAATTGCAGCACTTGGAGCAGTGGTCACACTTGGGCTAGTCGATGATACCCACGCGAGCCCATTCCCCGGCGCCACACAGAATTAGGGCCGGGAGTTACTGCAGGAATGGCTCATGCCTGCCTGTCTAGGAAAAGGACTCCCCCAAGGACTTTCTGAAGAACCCAAAGAAATGTCTTATTTTCTGCACACACTCCCTTGCCCTGCACTACTCGCCCCTGCAGGTGCCCACGGATTTCTAGAACAAGCTGTTCAGACAAGACGCTGTAGGCAGAGCACCCAGCCAGCGGCACCAGCACCAACGAACAGACGTCAGCTCTTGCCTTGGGTCTCTGAGAGTGAAAGGTTTTGTGTCCAAGTCTTATCATGCCTTTTTTCCTCTCTTCCCTTTTTTCTTGAGTCCACCCATGGCTCTTTAAAGCACCCACATTCATGCCACAATCTCTAGTTTTTGCCAAGTGTTAGTCTTTGGAGACTCTTTCTCTCTGACTGGTTAGATTCCTGCGCTGTTTGATTCAGGGTTGCATGCTTCATTCAGAACCTCATTTCGTCTTCGTCTTTTTCTTGGAATGCCATTGGTTCCTGGTAGAGGAGCCTGTGCTCTTTGCAGACTAAATAGGTGGAGCTTCGAACAGACCGAGAGCATCAGCGTTACGACTGGATGTCCCGTTAATGCGGGGTTCCTTGTGACACAGCGGCCACGCAGCTCATGCACCTTCCTGAATCCTGCTTTTACTTCCTCGTGGATTTGTGAGTGTTCGGAAATCGCTTAAGAAGAACACGTAAGTGTTGTAACTAGCCTACACCAGTTTTAGGAGTCACTCAATCAAAACTGCCATAGCATTAGGAGACCCTAGAGCCTTAGTCAGTTTTGTCATACTGAATAAAATTCAGTTGGTGGGCCCAGCGCAGTAGCCTGGTGGTTGAAGTCCTTGCCTTGCATGCCTGGGATCCCCAATGGGCACCGGTTCTAATTCCAGTGGCCCCGCTTCCCATCCAGCTCCCTGTTTGTGGCCTGGGAAAGCAGTTGAGGATGGCCCAAAGCCTCGGGACCTTGCACCTGCATGGAACCGGAGGCAGTTCCAGGCTCCTGGCTTCGGATCATCTTGGCTCTGGCCTTTGCGGCCACTGGGGGGAATGAATCAGCGGATCTTCCTCCCTGTCTTTCCTCCTCTCTAATGTATCTGACTTTCCAATAAAAATAAATAAATCTCTTTTGAAAAAACTTAGTTGGTGACGGCATAAACCCAGTAGAGTCAATTAATGAGTAACGAGTGAAATGATCGCTTCTAGCAGGCCGAAGGCCGTCAAACAGCATTTCCTCTGTCGTTCAAACAAGCCCTTTGATTGTGAGCTTGTCATCTCCTTTCTAACCATGAACGCAGTGATCACGCCTGAGTCTCTGCTCCAATACGTTTGAAGGACAACAACTCTGTCTCTCTTGCTGCTTCTCCCCCTTCCGCAGTGTCTTCAGCAGAGGTCAGAGCAGTGATGCTCGGATAACGAAGCGGCTATTTTCTCAGATTTTGACACCTGCTGTTTTCTCTCTCTGCCTTGTGGTCCATATTGGAGGGAGAGGGCTGTCAGGTTTGGACGACATGGGTCCTGGGGTCGTGACTTTGTCGCTTGTCAGTCGGTATATGTTGGGCGGTGACCTCCTTTGGCTTTGTTTGAAAAAGGAGAGGTTTTGATGTGACACGTGGTTATTCGATTTTTCTGAGAATTTGCTGGAATTTACTCACCTTTCTGGTAGAAAAATATAAAGATACAATCATGTACTCCTTCAGGAGTTCTGTAAAGTCTATCCAACCATTTTCATGAAAACTTACCTTAAAACTCCTTTCCTAAATGAACCGTGACCAACTCTCCCGCCCTTCCTCCCCCAACAATCCAAACAAGAAACAAAAACCCCTTTTTCCTCTGGAAGGCAGCCACGTGGCTAGCGTCGGTGTGCTGATAAACACGGCAACAGGAATCCGGAAATGTCATTAACCTTGTGAGGACTGACTCCTGAGAGAGCATCTGGGAGTGCCAGCTTAGTGAGAGTCGGCCATGACTGCATTAAAATCATCAGCTTGGCCGTGCGGTGCATTCTGCCCCTGCAAGCCTTTCTCTTGGTAGCATTTGTGTTCCTTCTAAATAATTGTATTAAAGGGAAAATACTCAAGCCAGAACTCTTCCACACACTTTCAGTTCAGTCTGGGCCAGTCGAAGATTTGTGGTGGGTCCTACGGGTCTGCTAAGTCTGGTGTAACTGATCACTCACCAATTGCAACCAGCAGCTGCTGGAAGTATCCATCGTAGCAATCATTGATAGCATCCACTATATCTTGCCCGGAGATGTTTTGAAATTCCTGGAAAACTTCAACAAATGGATAGAATTCAAGGGAGATTTAAAATATATATATATTTCATAACAAGTTGTGATTACATTGCTATAATAGTGAAGGTGAATATTTTATGTGAAGTCATGGATACTACTACTGCTGTTGATTGTGCTTGAAGAGAAACAAGTGCTGTTGGGAAAGTCTAGCATAAATCTTGGACTTCTGTTCTCCTGGGGAACAGCTGCTACTTCCGGCGGGATCCACCGGCTCACTGTGGACTTAAATTTCCAGTGTGGAGGCAGGGGCCTAAGCCCTTGGGCCACCCTCCACTGCTTTCCCAAGTCCATTAACAGGGAGCTGGAGATACAAACGAAACAGCCAAGCCTAGAACTGCAGGTGGAGGGTTCGCCTGCCATACTCTGGCACCTGCCCCCAGTAACAGCATGCTGCCTCAGCGTCGACGAGACCAACTGAAGCTGTGTTTTCACTTTTGTTTCCGAGAAAGGGCAAAATGCAGTGAAATTAGGGGAAAGTCAAAGTGCATGCTGGTTTGAATGACTCTCTAAGACAAATAGGACTGTGTCCCCATCACATAAACCATGCCAGTAATAATGACCTTGACTCATTATGAGCTCACTAAACTATGTTCATCATATGTTTTTTTGAGAAAGCATACAGCATGACTAACAGGAAATAGCTAATTTTTTAGTACCTTCCTCATCAAAAATAGTTATCCCCTTTTGAAGGTTCAGTATTTTGAAGTTTATACAATTCAGCAAATGTAAAAAATAAAATCATAGGGGGAACTTTACCCCCTGTTAATATCATTAGATGATGTAGATCCGTACAAATAATTCAGAACAAGTGCCCTTGAAGTAAAAGGACTTTCCTTTGGTGTTACTTTTTTTTTAATAAAAATATTTGTTTTAAAAGAAGAAAGAAAGTGAAAGAGAACTTGATCTTTAATCCTCTGGTTCGCTCCTCAAATGGCCAAAATGGCATGGTCTATGCCAAGCCAGAGTCAGGAACTTCGACAGGGTGGAGTGGCAGGGATTCGAATAATTGGGCCATCACCCTGCTGCTTCTTGGGTGCGTTCACAGGGAACTGAAACACAGAGGACCCTGGACCCCAACTGACGCTCGATGTGGAATTTAGGAGTCACAAACGATGGCTTAACCCCTGTGTCTCAGTGCCAGCCACACTAAAGCTTGGGGTTGGTTTGATTGTTTTTGTCCCATTATCAGTCTGGCAGCTGGAAAGGGCCCCTGCTAATCCTTACCCAGCCACAGCTGCTGGTAGCTCTTGTTGCACAGGATCATTTGCAGCATGGTTTTATGTGCCCCGGTCTTCTGCTGGCACGCCTCCCACAGCACCTGAAACAGCGCACAGCCCACAGATGCACCAGACCCGCTCAGCCACCGTCACATGGGCTGTGCTCAATCAGGGACGGAGCGGGCTCCAGTTACCATTGCATCTTGGGCAGCCATGGCAGGGTCCGCGTAACCCTCCTCTCTGGTTCCCTATAAATAAGAGCAGATGTCCCTTGTAAATATCTTAATGAAGATTGGGACAAAAAACCAAAAACCAAAAAAACAAAAAACAAAAACTCCTGAGCCCGCCAAACAGGTCAGTCCTGAGCAAATTCTTTCCTTCCCTGGAGTAAGTGTTTTCTTAGTCCATCATATTCTCTGCATTCGTGCCCCTTTCTCTTGGCGATCTTAGCCATTCCCATGGCTCTGGATTGCTTCTCTCTGCTCTCCCCTGTGTGTAGCGTACCAATACCCAGTTCTTTACTCGACTGAACTTGTACTAGGTGTGTTTCTGCTTGCCAACTCAACTTCTCCACTTGGCTCTGCTTTATCCAGCTCCTGGTCTCGCTCCATCTCGAAAGCTTCTTACACCCCCACTGCCGATGTCTTAGTTTCTTACCACACCCTGTGTCTGCTGAGACTGTAAAACTGGAATTCACATTTGGTCCCCTCCTCCTACTGATTTGGATAGCCCATGTCCATTTTCTCAAGAAGCAACATAAACATTACTTCCAAAACACATGCTGGGTCTGGGCACTTTTCACACCCACCTGCACTCTCATCTGGGTCCAAGCCAATGTCATATCATCGTTCTGTTGAAGATACAGACCCTCTGCAGGCTGCTGTTTCTACCTTCCTTCCAGTATGTTCTCAGTCTAGCCGCTATTGCGATCTTAAGATCACCTCATTTCTTACTTAAAATGCAGTAAGACTGTACTCTCCCCCATTTCCTCCAGACTAAGAGTTGAAATCCTAAACTTGGCTGCAGGATTAGATCCCATCTCACCATCACTTCTCTCACTTCATTTACTTTCCCTGTCTGTAGTCCATTTCGTTGGCTTTCGTGTATGGCACCAAAAGGCCTCTTAGCTATTCCTCCAATCCTTAGAGTTTTTCTAGAATTATACCCTTTTTCTGCAATTGCCTACTATACCTATTCATTATCGACCTACTGTTTTATCCAAATCTTTCCTCAAATTTCATTTTCTCCATAAGACCTCTTCTTATCAACCTGCTTACAACACCTGACTGCTGTGTTTTCATCCTCTTCTAAAATTCTTTGTAACATGGCTGCTTTTTTTAGATTTACGGTTCATTGTCCATTCCCTCTTGCTGGACTCGAAACAACTTGGGGGCTGGAGTCTTTGTTTCTCAATTATCTAAAATTACACTTGGCACAGTGCAGGAATTCAGGAAGTCATCATTGGAAAGACCCTCACAGATAGCTGACTTCAAAGATCAAGGAACAGATGTGGGGAGACTTTTCTGGATCAATGAGTTTTCCTCTGTAACCTCCAATGTCTCTAGATCACTAAACATACTCCTACCCTGGCAGAGTTTGTGAGAAAAACAAGAATTTCCTTCCACTCTGACATGTTGTTTAGAAAGATACAATTTTACAACGTTTATCTTTAATTGGTGCCCATCTGTTTATTTGGCAGTTAATTGCCAAAACCACTTAAGATAGAGTGATGGGTTTTTTTTTAATGTAAAGAATTAAGTTTGTGATTTTACTGTTTTTTTATAAAGTCAGATAAGAGTGACTTTTTCATATGAAGACTCCAGTGTAGCCACATGGTATATGTTTTAGGTGCCAGAGATGTGGAATAACAGAGTAAAGGATTTGAATAAGGGGTAAGATAAAAATGTGAAGGGAAGAAATGAAGGGAGGTGACATTTGGTTGAGAATATTCGGGGCAGATAAACTGCAGATAAAGCTCATAGCAGTGACGTCCTCACGGCGCCAGCTTCAACCTGGTGACACACAGCCCTGGGAAGCAAAGTGCAAGTGGACGGTTTCCATTTTTGTCTTGGAAATCTGTGTTCTCCGGGAGCATAACTTTTTTTTTTTTAACAAGTCGATTAATTAATTTCCAAGTGACTAATTTTTCATTGTTTGACAGGTAATTAGAACTTCCATAAGTACGGTGCTCTGAAGGCATATGGGAAGTACCGTGAGCCAGTTTAATGATTGGCATGAAGTGTCCACGAAGAGCCTCTTCCGGCTTGCTTGTATCTTACCAGAAACAGCCCTGTCAGAGAGATACTCTGTATTTTAAGGAACAGATTTTCTCTCTTGGAAAAATATGACCATGGTTTTCTACACTTTCCGTTTCATGAATATCTTAAGGTTCCTATGCTCTAATTCCCCAATCTTCGCTGATTCATCAAAAGGGTAGTGTCTGAATTTTAACGATCTTAAGAAGATGAAAGTTATCAATAGTTTTTTCTTTGATCCTGGAAGTAGGCACGTGGGAAGTCAAGGGTGTGATCGTACATGACAACTCAGGAATAATAGAATATTTGTATTGGGAGGAAATTGACAGAATATGAGTTCACAGCCCTTTACCTATAGGGCAGAAACCTGAGCCTCAAGAAAGTGCTAACCCCAGGGACATACAAATAAATTGTAGGAGTCAGGAGAAAAAGATACGTGTCTTGTTGTTCTATGTACATGTACCTACACACATGTAAACAGGTACAAAAAGAAAGAGAAAGGGAGAGAGAAGGAAAGAGCAGAGAAGTGGAGAGAGAGGAGGGAGGGCAAGGCCCCCGTTAAGCCTTTAGACCTTCTGTGATCCACAACCTTCTACTTTCTGATTCTCTGTTTTTCAATTTCTAATGCGCTTATAGGAATATCCATATTGTGATGTTTTGTCATTACAAAACAAGAAATAGGCTTCTCAGTTGCTTTGTGTGCGTGGCTCAGAAAGGCTAACAAGTCTAGTCACGTAACAGTTTCCAAAGTGAAATCGATCTCTAATCAGAATGATGAATCTTCACCGTGCTATTCCTAGGCGTCTCGGTTTCCTTGGAATGCAGCATTATACCTGTCTCTCTCTATATATTCCTTTTCATCATAGATCTTTAAGAGAAATTGTGCTTTATCTGTGCTTGTCTTCTGCCACGCCCGTTTCTGAGTGCTTTGAACACAGCTGATGCCCAGGAGCGGCTGTGCCATGGCATATGCCATAGCTTCCTGATCCGTCACAGGGCAGGGCGGTGTTGGTCGTGCAATGCCGTACCTGGATCAGGTTCATGAGGGTGTCTCTGAAGTGTCCTGAGGTCTCTGCATAAATGTCCTCTTGGAGGTTGTTGTTGTATTCTAGGCAAGAAAACAGCCACATGACAAGCACACTCACTCATCTCCGGCACCATTTGTACCGATGAGCTCTGAGCTAGTTACTGCTGCTGCCCAGGTTGCGAGTGGGAAGTACCAGAAAGACATCAGCCTGTCCCACTTCTCTGTCAGTAAACGGCCTGCCACTGGAATCACTCACCTGGTGACTACATAGAAATGGACCCCTTGTCTTCAAAGTTGATCTGTATTCCAAAAGTAGCATACAGCTCTAAGAGTCAGTTCGCATTCTCTAAAGCAGAATTAGGCATTCCGTTTCTGTGGATTGCCACCTGCCCCACTGCCTCTCCCAGTTCCTCTGGCTCATTTTAATATTTGGGGTAAAGATTGTTACATCATCACCCTTAGGAAGCCTTGCCATTCAAATGCAGTGGAGGTGACTGGAGCATTTTCTGGGTGTAACTTCCTGTGGAATGCATTGGAACTTAACGCATTAAGTCTTTTTAAACATAGGACGTTACTGCTTCTACTTTTAGGCCTCTCTCAGAGGAAATGGGATGCCCTCTGAACTGATGAGACTTTTCAGAATTAGTGAAAACAGTCATCTCAGAGCAACTTGTAATGATTTTCCTGGGATAGCTCAACTGGATTCCGCAAGGAATGGCTTTATTTTTTCGTATGACTTAAGTAGTCTTGAATGACTCACACTTGAGATGTAAGAGTTTATCTTAGAGCATTGATTCCAATCCATAGGCTAGAATGCTGCATGCGTTATTTCAAAGCTGTGAAGGTCATAGTTTCCTTACGCAAAGAGTAGGCCTCGCGCATCTGGAAAATCTCTCCATTTGTTCTCGAAGCTAATATATCAATGAGGCAATTCTCATCAGTACCTACTCCCTAGAAAGAAAAAGAAGGGGAGAGCTATAAAGACTCAGGGAGAGCAGCCTGCCTGTGTAGCATACAGTCCCTGGGATATTTTCACAGTTCTGTGCTTGTGTAATGTCAGCACGTGGAAAAACGTGCAAGTCCTTGTCCCTCAAAACGTGTTAGCGAGCATGTAGTCAATTTATTTATGGAAATGACTTTTTTGGCATGAATTATTCTAATCGTTGCAAGGTCAACTGCTGATATGCTTGAGTAATTGTTTTTTTTATAAAGGACCGACTTAAGATCATGAAAACTAGAGAAAGATCACATCTATATTTTGTCCCTGATTCTGGCTTAGTGAACAGATTTCTACAAATAATTTTAAAAGGCTCACATGATTCTTAATGCGTCTCCTTCGGTGTATAAGCACCTACTTAGGAGAGGCGAGCCCGAATAGCTCTGGGACTCGTCTCCAGCCTGCCCTTTGGTAGCTCAGCATGGAGCTGACTTGGTGAGTCTGGGGTCCTATAAGAAGAAAGCAGGCTGACCCTAACCATGGACTCTGTAGTCCCTTCCTCTGACCTCAGCATTCCCGTTGTTACATCAGTGCTGACGTATCTCCTCCTCCTTGCCTGCCCCGTTGTGTCAGATATGTCAGGGCATCATGGGATGGCCTCTCTCTCTCTGCAGAAACACCAGTCTGCACCTGCCCCACGTATTTTGGGGGTCAAGTCACTACCTTCATGGCATGCCAGAGTTCATGAGCGTCGTAGGACGGTGGAGGGTACATGAGGCCGACCATGACGTCCTTGAAGTGGTCCGAGAGCTGCTCTTTCAGCACCCCAATCAGGTCCTGTGCAGGCAAAAATAAGGATTGCTAATGTCAGTCGCCCGTGCAGAGAAGCACGTGGGGTCGCTATAGGAACCCTCAGGGACGGCTACCTCTTCCAGATCATTCTATGTGAGAATCAGTCCAACCTCGATTATACACGCCAGAATACTTATGGATTGCGAGCAGTGAGTATTTAAAGATGTCTGATTTAAAAAAAAAAAAAAGCTTTGTTTATTTGAAAGGCAGAGTGACAGAGTCAGAGAAAGAAATCTCCCATTTGCAGGTTCACTCCTCCAATGGCCAACATGACTAAGACTGGGCTAGGCTGAAACCAGGAGCCAGGAACTCCAGCTGTCTCCCTAGTAGGTGTCAGAGACGCAAGTCGTTGGGCCGTCCTCTGCTGCTTTCCCAGGCACATTAGCAGGGAGCTTGACTGAAGTTTAAAGCAATGTTTCAAACTTCAGTCCTTCAATCTGAAGGATTGAAACCAGCGCTGGTCCTTTCTGAAAGCTGCAGGCAGGGCCATTTCCAGCGCGGTGTTAGCCTAATTGGACCGACCAGCAGTGCAAGGTTCTCTGAATTCCATTGGGCATGCAGGGATGAGTTTGAGAAAGAGTTGCAGTCACTGTGAGCTGAAGACACAACACACACAGACTGCACACACACACACACACACACACACACACACACACACACACAGGGGAAGGAACGGAGGCCTCACCCGGCCATACATGCTCTGGTAGGCCTCGGCAATCATGAGCCTCTGGGCGTTGCAGCGTTGAGTCAGGATGTCAATCAGCAGGTCTTTGTCACAGTCTGGGAAAAGCAATATTTGGGGATTAGTCGAGGAGCTCTCAGTAGTTTAGGAAGGACCGGTGATCTTGAGATCAAAACGATGCAAATGAGATCAGGAGAAACCCACCCTCCCTAGCTCTCCTCTCCCCGACCCCCTCTGTTCCAGGGGCGGTGCATCTGATTGGGAGCAAGCTGTGTTGCTTGGCAAACAGGAAGAGATCTGATTTGGCTGAAGTGAAAAACAGACGTGTCGGAATTCAAAGCAAGGCAAGGACCGAGATGGGCATTTCCATCTGAGATGAGGATTTCTTTGGTTGGGGTTGTCAGCTGGTGTCTAGTAACGAGGCCTTGTACGTGTCAGACACACGTGCTCAGATCAGGACTGTCACTGCCGACTGCTTCTAGTATTTTCTTCTATTTCTACTTCCTTGCCTCACTAAAAAAAAAATCTTTTTTTTTTTTTACCTAGCACACTAGCTATTTTGCAAGCACAGCGGAGTCTAAATACAAGGTAAAACCATAAAAAAATAGATTTTAGTAAAATTATTAGACTTACCAAATCCTTGGAGTGCGCCTCCCAGCATTTGGGCGTCCATTACTGGGTTAAAATTAGGAGCCGGGAAGATGGTCCCTTGCACCTGGTGGGAGAGTGTAAGGATATGCGTAATAAGTTTCAGCATTTTTTTTTCAGATAAATGGAAATTAAAATTTATATTTCTAGTAAAACATTAAAAATTTCCCCTTGTTTTTGAGAGGCAAGGAGTCAGGCAGAGGGAGTTCTTCCATGTACAATTTTTTGGGTTTTTTTTTTATTCCCCAGATGGTTGCAGTAGCCAGGACTTGGACCGGAAGCTGGGAACCTGGACCTGAATCGGTGGGGCAGGAACAGAGGCGCTTGACCAAATGCCTGCTGCCTCCCATGGAACTGTAGGTTGAAGCTGGATTCTAAATGGAGGAGCCAGGGCTCAAGCCAGACATTCCAAAATGGGGTATAGGTGTCCCCAGTGGCAGTTGAACTGTTGTGCCAAATGCCCATCCCTTACTTGTTTTAATTCGTATAAAGTATATACACACAAGTCTAATAAATGAATATTCTGGTTGTATGTTAATTGTAGGCAGTGACAAGGGTCCCAGCGCAATAGCCTAGTAGCTAAAGCTTTTCACCTTGAACGCACCAGGATCCCATATGGTTGCTGATCTAATCCCAGCAGCCCCACTTCCATCCAGCTCCCTACTTGTGGCCTGGAAGGACAGCCAAGGATGGCCCAAAGCCTTGGGACCCTGCACCCTCGTGGGAGATCCAGAGGAGGCTCCTGGCTTTGGATTGGCTCAGCTCCAGCCATTGCGCTCACTTGGGGAGTGAACCATCAGATGGAAGATCTTCCTCTCTCTGTCTTCTCTGTATATCTGCCTTTCCAATAAAAATAAATAAATCTTCAAAAAAAAAAAAAATGCAGACGTGTGAGATCCTGAGGAGGTCCCCCTGCCTGCTAACTGTCGTATCCTTGACTGCTCAAAACACATCCACTTCAGAAGCAGGAGCTACGATACTGCCAAGGGTTCATGACTCGAACCCTTTTTTGCTGAGAAGGGATTGTCACGCTGCCCGTGGATGTTTACTTTTCCCTGCCCAAGCCACATGCTTGATTAAAGAGCAGGTGCCGAAAGGTACACGCAGGGCGTGCCTGCCCCCCGTTACGGATGCCTTTATCATCCATCACCTGCGTGTCTGTATTCTTACCTGCCCTTCGTAGGAATGATATTTCTGGTCTGGTAGCTAGATGAATGTCTAGAGAAACATACACATGTGTTCAGAGTCTCTGAAGACTTGAACGGTAATTCCAGACTGTGACAACTGTGATGTCAGCTACAAAGCAGTGAGGCAGCTGGAAATGACGCTATGATTGAAAGGTTTTTTTAAAGCCATTAATAGCAGAGTTAGGTATCTGCCAGGGTTAATGTGCTTGTTTTTTGTTTGTTTTGTTTTGTTTTAGTAAGTTGAGAAATATTACTACAATGCTTTCGATTCTGGCTTATTTGAAGATACCACACATTTTCAGCTAAGGGCTAGGAAGATAAAATATACTGAAGCTTTCAGCAACTTTATTATGAACTTGCCACAAAATAAAGAAGAAAAGTTGATCCCGAGTAGTTGTGAATAAAGTTGATCCACCTTTACCCGTACTAGAAGCACATAAAACCTATTATCTTTTCTATAAATTACTTTTATTTTTGCACATGATATATGTCATGGCCTATTAATTTTTTTTCTGGGTTCATCTAGCTTAATGACCCAAACGTCTGGTGACATTAATAAAAGCGTAACTGAGAAGGAATAGGTTCAAAACTGTATTGTATATGTGATGATGACCAAGAAAATGGGCTCTAAGAAGCATTTGTTCACTTGTCCTGTGATAAGAAATAGTATAAGCTATGAGCAAAGTTTTAAGATTGCAGGTGAAATCCTAAAATACTTGAGAAAAATCCAGCAATTCCTTCTTTTTGCATGGATCAGGTGGAGCTACTTCAGATTACAGAGAATTTGTACTGACAGAACTGCATAGTAAAGAGACTGCCTGACCTGGGAGTTTCAACAGCAGAATGACAAATCAGTAAGTAATGCCCTCTAAATGGTTTCTTTGTGCATTTTTCAACTCCGCCTAATTCCAGAAATGCATGACTTATTCCAAAGAAATTATGATTCATAATATTCAAACATAATTCTGATGACTTCTATTGATTTTCTGAAATGAGCTTTTGAACCTGGTAAATTGCGATAATCTAATGACTTTCTTCCTGTACTGAGTGTTATTAATGGGTTGGCTAATTAAGATCAATAATACAAAAATATTATTAGCTGTGGTTTCTGTGTCCACTGAGGAGCTTAAAACTTCCATGGTGTTTGCTTTTGAAGATAGATTTGGGTTTAAGTGAGTATTTACTTAAAAGAACATGATATATTCCTTGCAAAGGTAAAGATGTAACTTAAAAAAAAATTCCAGGTAGTTTTATAATCATCTAGAAAATTCTAACATTACAGAGGAACTAATGTGTCTAGAGAAATATCTGCCACAGGATCTTGGTCTGTGTTCTAAAAGCACTTGGGAAAATGTCAATGATTCTACTAAGTTGTATTAATTTTTTTATTGTTCTTGCTGTTACTCAGAGAAGTTGCGAGTCTGGATCAAAGGCTATTGTTAAAATGTTCTCTTTGGGGATTTTACTTTCTATTCCATTACTTTATTCAGTTTCAACGTGATATGATTTTTCTGCACAGGGCAGTGTCACAGGAGGGCACTTTTTTGGCAGTCTTCCAGAGAGATTCCCAGTTCTTAGAAGTGGGAGCAAGGCTGGACCCGTGGGACCAGGAAGAGGCTCGTGCACAAACTTTGGCAGGCGATAATTACAAAAGATACAAGAAAAAGAGTCAGGTTGAGCTTTAAACCTTCACTCCCTCCAGTCCGCAGGCCTTCCCCCCTCCCTGCCTCCCACATTAACCAGAGAACAAAGTTTGCATGGACTGCGAAGGTACGTAGCTAAAGGAGTCTGGGGTTCATTTCCAAGTACCAGGTTCAGATGCAAATTCATAAGAGGTTGTCATTAAAGCTGTCACATCGGATGCCGTGAGCCTGAGAGTATCGATGAGAAGGGCAGAGCAGAGTCTCCAAAATGTGGCTCTGGAATACTGCTAGCGAAAGTGGTGCCTTTGTATCTAGATACCAAGATGAGGAGCGCGAGAAGAAGGTCGTGGCTCCTGGTTGCACATCAGCTCAGCTTCGGCCGATGTGGCCATTTGCATAGTAAGCTAGAAGATGGAAGAGCTCTCTCTGTAAAACCCGCCTGACAAAAAGAAATAAATCTTAAAAAAAAAAAAAAAAAAGAAAAGATGAGAGGTGAGAACTGGGCATGGGATTCTGCCATGTGAAAGTCACTGCCTACCATATTAAAACATTGGAAGGCCCGGCATGGTAGCCTAGCAGCTAAAGTCCTCACCTTGCATGCCCCGGATCCTATATGGGTGCCTGCCTGTGTCCCTGTGACCCCACTTTCCAGCCAGCTCCTTGCTTGTGGCCTGAGAAAGCAGTCAAGGATGGCCCAAAGCCTTGGGACCCTATACCTACGTAGGAGACCTGGAAGAAGCTCCTGGCTTCGGATCAGCTCAGCACCTTTAATTTTCTAGTCCCAAACCGTCACAAAGCCTCAGTCAAGGTTGAGGCCAGGCATGGCATGATTCAGAACGCAAGTTGAATCAGTGTGTAAAGTTCAGAAAATGTGGTTTTGTGATATGAATGTAATCTGAAGTAGGAATAACCTTTTAGTAATATTTGTTCAGTTAGTCAGATTGCCGATAAACAATCAAAGCTAGATTTCTTGGATGGAATTTTTCCTCTCAGAAATACCTTTCCATAGGGGGGAAAAATCTGCTTTAAAAATAAATCCTGTTTCTCAATAGTCTGTGGCCACAGGCCATTTTCTTAGCCTCTAGTCACTCCTGGGGAACACAGGTGGTCTTGAAAAAGTTCATGGGGAATGGGTACTACAGAAAAAAATATGCATGGATTCCAAATTATTTTTGCACCGAAATAAATATATTTTTTAATTTTTTGGATAATTCCCATGAGCCCTGAATTTATTTCTTTTTCCTAGAAATCATGGATTTTATTTAAAGAAGCAGAGTGAAGGAGAGAGAGAGCAAAAGTGGGCTGCAATGCCCACCGTTTACTTGCAGACACCTGCCCGGTCTCCGGGCCAGGGCTGAAGCTGAGAACCAGGTCTTCCATGTGGGTGGCAGGAATCCAGTGTTTTGAGCCAGTGTTGCTGCCCCCCAGGTCTGCATTAGCAGGAAGCTGGATGAAGGAGCCAGAGCCTCGTACTAACTCAGGTATGCCAGTGTGGGACCCGGAGATCTCGGCCGCTATGCCAGTTACCTGTGTGTGATGCATAGAACGCTTTGCCATCACTACATGAAATCCATCGTTGGAAGTCGATACGTGTGCCGTCCTGATTGGGCTAAAATGCTGCATGTCTTATTATCTGCGATAGGTGCTGTCTAACTTGCCATTGCCTGACTTGGTGCTCTTGCGCCGTGTTGGGGCAAACGCATGGAATCTGATAAAAGCGTTAGGTTGCTTTTAACGCTGCTGTGATGAACATTCTTGATTTAGCTAGTGAATAAGGGGCAGGCATTGTGACACAACAGGCTAAGCCACTGGAGCATCAGCACCCCGTCCTGGAGTGCCAGACACAAAGTGTGGCTGTTCCATTTCCCATTCAGCTTCCTGCTCTTTCAGAATCTGGGAAGAACAGTGTTCAATGACTTGGGCCTCGGGCACCCACATAAAAGGCTCGGCTGTGGCCTGCTTCAGCCCTGGTTGTTGCAAACATTTGGGGAACTGAACCAGAAGGTGGAAATTATTTCTTCATTTCTCCATGCCTTCGTTTCTCTCTCTCTCTCCCCACTCACCCCCAACCTTCATCATTCCTGCCTTTCAAAAAATAAATGAATGGCCGGGTAGGGCCTTTGTCTTAAATTCTTTTACACGAACATAAAGGAAATTTAACATGATTTAAAAAAATAAGAATATGAAGAAGACTCAGGAAATGGTACCAAAGGAACAGAAAAGTAAGTAAGACTTAGTTTAGAGATCATAAGGATATAGTTGCATAACCACATACATAGTAAATAAAATGCTACTATTCTAAAAAGAGGTTATCTGTTGATAGAAAACAGGACAAAATTAGCCAAAATTTCTTTAGAAGCGACAGCTGATGTACTCTAATGAGACAGCAGTATTTGGTGGTAGAGTCTGAGTCCTAGGGCTGTATGGATACTCGGGGTTGGATCTTGGCTTGGACAAGTCTTTTCCCACACAATACTATTTTACAGCATTTTCTCCAGTCCAAGAGAAATATTGCAATAATGCATCTTTGTGAACTATGATTTGCATTTGACTAATTAGTGAACAGAATACATCCACGTTTGCAGGAATCAATATCATCTTGCTTTTCAGTAAGACGCCAGTACATATATAAGGCAGATGTTTATTATTTAAATGATGTTATGTAAGACTCTGTAGAGTAACAAATGAAACAAATGTATCTTCTTTTAAGATTTATCTTGCTTATTTGAAGTGTAAAATGATAGGGGAGAAGAAGAGAGAGAAGTCATGTACAGTTCACTCCCCGAAATGGCTGCCAGCATCGGGGGGCCTGGATCTCCAGCCACCGGGGTCTCCCGTGGGGATTCCAGGACACCAACCGCGTGGGCCATCTCCTGCTGTTTCTCCCAGGCACATTGGCAAGGGGCTGGGTTGGCAGCTAGAACTTGAACTGGGATGCCAATGGGGAAGGGGGCAGCTTGCAGCCCTGCTTCACAGTTCTGACCCCTGTATCTACCACCTCGGCGTGAGAGACTCCAACCACCCTTCTCATTGGTGGTCGTCTCACCGCAGCATTGTAGGAGATGGTTCCAAGATCATACACGCATATCTCTAACAGAACACAGCAGCTTTTCCCTGGTTCTCACCTTCTGTGTGATTATAGTTAACTTTCCTATATTTCACAGCCATCCAGTTTAGTCCTCATCTACACAATGAGACATTTCCCCGAGAGAGGGCTGGTCTCTTGAGAACGCCACATTCCAAATGGAGATTAAATCGATGAAATTGGCCTTGAACAGGGATCTCTCTCATAGCAAATCTTTATCACTTGGCCTATATATTTTATATAGAAAATGCTTTAAAAGTGCGTCATGAGACCATTTTACCAGTTTCTCAGAATAAACACAGAAGGCTTGCAGTTTTGCATATGCTCACCCTGAACTCTCCCCATTGCTTTTGGTGTGTGCTCTGGAATCATAGCAAATCACTACAATCATTGAAGTTTGTTGTCATCATTTGCAATAATCCCCAAATATAACTTAAATATTCTCTGAGTGCTTAATACATTTATGTAAACAGTAACACGAGGCTCTGCCGTACACAGGATGTAATGCCAATTGGTTCTAAATGATTTTGCTTCATTACACAGAAAGGGAGAAAAACGATAGGATTTTATACATTAAACTCCACTGGCCTTATTGCCTTACCTCTTATTTCTTTCTAGTAAATTATAACTGATAATTAATAAGACAATAATGGCAGCTTTTCTTTTAAAAATGAGACCAGGAAATTTCAGGATGAAATTGGTATTCACTCAATCAATAGTATAGAGTGCAGCTACATTTGAAGTTTAGTTTGAAACAAAACAATTACACTTTCTAAGAATTAACGCTTTGTGAATGACTAAGCTATATAACTTGCATATATGCACACACATATACTTTTGTTTGGCCAAAGCAGTTAATTAAATAATAATGTGATTTAAAAAATAATGAGATATTCTGGAAATTAGTTTCTTTAATATAGCTGAAAAATCAAAAACCAGTTTATATTTAGTTTCCAAAATCATTTGACATGGATACATTTTGAGATAATATGTATTTATGTAGATCAATGTTATTCATGAAAAATTGTTTATCAGAGTAGTTGAATTGAAATGATTCAGGCAAGAGAAAAATATGAAATGAGTAAATTGAGTTAACTATTGCTTAAGGTCAAAATTAACACAGATAATTAATCTTAATTAAATTTAATAGCATTAAATAATTTGAATAATTTAAAGTAAGAACAATGGTGAAAACAACCTTAATTTGTTAATTTTTTATTGAAATGCTATAAATAGTCACATGAAATTATCCCTATCTTTGTGACATTTTTGTCCTTGTCCATTTTTACACTTGTTATTTAAAGTCAAATTAGCATAAACCTATCTTTCTTCTCAAATGTTAAATATTTCCTTCTGGTAAAGTCATCAAAAATCCTGTTTTCTAGTTTAAAAAAAATCTTATGAACAGATATTAATGTAGAGGCAAGAATCTTATCTGAATCCAAATTTTTAGGCTACTTAGGAGAGTATAAACAATCAAAATGCTTCAATTTGAGACTTATTATTATTAATAACCACCTAATAGCTTCATCGAACACCTAGTAATTACAGATTTAATGACAGCATCAATATTTCCTGTTGAAAAGATTCAGTAACACAAGTGGAATTTTGCGCGTAAGGATCAAAGCTTGAGAAAGACTGGGCGTCTTTATAGCAATAACCATTGTACTTACATAGTCCCCACAGAACATTCTGGCAATAGTGGTCAGTTTCAAGGCAGAGAAAAGGACCCGGCAGGCGGCCGTGAAGTCAGAGGGAGCTGAGAGTCACCGGTCAACCAGATTTATACGCCAGGCTAGAAGATGGAGACACGGCTCTGCAGGGCGCCTGACTCAAGATAGAGCTATCGGTTGGGAATGGGCACGACTGCCCAAAATAAATAGAACCATTAGCCTAACCCCTGGCTGTGTGTTGATTTAAGAAATATAAATTAGCCAAATAATGGAGTACAACCTTTTCAAGAAATTGATGACTCACATAAAGTGCAGTTGATTAACTACCTAGTTAATGATTTATTTTCCATTAGCCATTCTTAGTATCCAGACTCTCTTAGGGGGGCTCCAGCCCTGAATTTATATTTTGAGTTGCCGGGTACTTTGTGCATTTATATATATATATATTTTAATTCAAGCTACTCTGTTTGAACTCATGTTTGAAAGCAGTGAATTGCAATAGAAGTACTTGTCTGCCGCAAAAATCTTTGCAGCAGTTTCACCACTGTTTTTCACCTTTAATCCTCAAATGCATTATTTTCATTTTTAAAAAAACTTTATTACATTTTAAGAAAAAAAATGCTTTAAAAATGTTTTCTAAGTCCAATGTAGTGTGCCCAGCGCAGCTAAAGCCCTCACCTTGCATGTGCCAGGATCCCACGTGGGCGCCAGTTTATGACCCAGCAGCCCCGCTTCCCATCCAGCTCCCTGCCTGTGGCCTGGGAAAGCAGTGGAGGATGGCCCAAAGCCTTGGGACTCTGCACCCACATGGGAGACCTGGAGGAGGCTCCTGGCTCCTGGTTTCAGATCAGCGCTACACCGGCCGTTGCAGTCATTTGGAGAGTGAGTCATCAGACGGAAGATCTTCCTCTCTGTCTCTCCTCCTCTCTGTATATCTTGGAGATGCCTTGGGAAGGGAATTCTCAGGAGAGTCTGCTTTACAAAAGCTGAGTTGGTTCAGCCATCGTCTTTGCGTTCGGCTGCCAGCCTAACAAAACGCCAAGTCCCTGGGGCCGCCCAGTTTGGGGAATGATCCACTAAAATCAGAAATATTTTTGTAAATAGCTTGTCTCAGATGTTATAATAATAGAAAACTGCTACATATATCACTTTTCTGCCATTGAATGAATATTACAGTACTTGCTTAAACTACAGAAAGTTTAAAAAGACTCTGAAGGAGAGTTAAACAGTTCTTGTTTGAAAGAACAGAACATTGCAAGTTAAGCATCAAATAATGAGCACTCATGCTTCTAGAACCATTTAGTTCGTTAGTGCTAATTTATGCATGAAAATTTGTAAGCAAAATGTATACACACATCTATGCATTTAATCATTGTACGTGCATAGCTTTTGTAGCGTGTAAATAAAACCTACATTTACATAAAACACACTAAAATGACACACACACATACAAAGAGCAGGAGGGTAATAATGTTTGTGTCCTCAAAGGTGCCGCCAGGCTCCCTGCCTGAGACCTGGCACAGTAGTGTAGAGTGGCCCAAGACCCTGGGACCCTGCACCCGCAGGAAGACCTGGAAGAAGCTTAATGACGTAGAATGGCAATAAAATTTTCAAAATTCGTGTACTTTATAAAATTTCAAGAAAGTTGTATCTAACTTTCTAGAAAATTTCAAAGTGTTATGTAACCTTAAAATGTGTTCAGACTTTAATAGGATAAACATGTTTGTAAAAGTTCCAAAACATTTTTGAAAAGTTTGAAAACTTAAGAAAACATCATTGAAAACTGTGCAGCATCTTAGTAAAATTGGCACTGCAGAAGAGCTTTAAAAAAATTTTTTTATACTTTATATGTAATTTTTTTAGGGTTATCCAACAGTGTTTATTGCTTAGAAATTGGATTTCTGGAAATATTGCTTATTTCTGATTAATGTGGCATTGGCTTGGGTAACTTGAAATTATTATTATTATTTTTTTACATTTTATTAGTATTATTATCATTTTATGATACAGTTCCATAGGCTCCTGGCATTTCCCTTATCCCCTCCCAACTTCCCTCCTCCCCAACCTAGTTCCTCTGTGTCATTACTAAAACTGAATAAAATACAAATGTAAATGTTTCATTGTAAGTCTATCTTTGTCTGGAAGTATAAATGGATATTACATTGTATCCTCACATCTGGATGTTAGTCTCCATTTTACAGCTACTGTACATCCCCTTAAATGAAAAATCATAATACAAAATCAATAATAGAAAGAAAAATAGAAATTAACAATGCATTATAAAACAAAACATGATGTACTTTTTCATAAAATTTCAAAGGTTACAAGCCAGAATGCAGAACTCGTGTATTTCCCTCCGTGGCCACCAGGCGGCACCCCAGCACTGGACATGGACAGCACTGCGCTGCCAGGACAAGCGAGCAGCATGCATGGGAAGACCCACCCTGCCTTGTGGAATGTGCCTTCCTGGACCAGGAACGCGAGAGCTGTCGGCAGGATTGACCCTGGAGAGAGGCCTTAGTCAAGGATGCCTGCTTGGGAGGGAGACGCCTGCTGAGAAGGTGAGGAGCAAGCTTCCCTGGCCCCAGCGTCCTCTAGGGAGGCCGGGGCTGGCCCCCCAACACCTGCTGAGGCATTCCTGGGGACTCAGGGCTATTTGTGTGGCAAATCCTGACCCAGAGCGAGAGTTTAATGCAGCCCGCCTTCCTGTTTTCTTTCAGCATGAACGCACTGGGGAAACACAAAACCCTGGTTTAAATGCCAGTGTACTTTTGTCACCAGCGCTCGAGGGAAAGCATTTCATCTCAGCGGGAGTGACCCCAGAGGAAGCTGGATTCTGCCCCCTGCCCCCCATCTTGGCTCTCTTGACTGAGGCCGTAGGCAGATATGCCTGTCTTTCTGGAATTTTAGGAAACCCAAGAGGGAAGTAACGACCCAGTTCTCCCGGACCCCCAGCTCTCTCCAACGTTCCTATTCAACTGTCTCCAACCTTCCCTTTGAACTGGGGGAGCCTGAGATGGACAGATTTGGGGAGATCTGAACCCCTGAGTGAGATGAGAACTAGGGCCCGACTCTGAAGTTCTCTGAATACCCTGTCTTTGTTGGGACTTTGACCTCAGGTTGCAAGCTCTGGTGTGGACAGCCAACAGTTCTGGGCGTTTACTCGCCCGGTCCAGGCTCCAGGAATCTCAAACATAGCACAGCTTTGAAACCAGACAATGAAACATGCCATTTTTAAGTTGTGTTCCTGGCATTGCTGCTGGACGGAATCTCCAGGTGCAGGTGACAGGGGCCTTGGGGAGTGAGGGAATGGCTGTGTCCCCCCGAAGCAGGTCACAGATACTGTCCAGCAAGGGCAAGGAAGGCCTGGCGGGAGCCAGGAGCCCACTCACTGAGTCTGCACTTGGCTCTAGTTTCCCTCATAGAGAGATAGGAATAAGAAAATCATCTCCCTGTGAGGCCAACCTGGGTTGATGCTGGGCACTGGTGTGTGGTCAGTGGTCAGAGGACAAAGGCCCCTCCTTGCGCCCTCTGGTGGCTGAACGTGGGAGTGCACCTGAGCGTTCTGTCCACTGCGCCCTCTGCTCCTTCCCCACAGGCTCACAGCAACCTGCTGCGCCCATCCTAAGCAAAAACTGATGCTCTTTGGGATAGTGAGGACCTGGACAGTCAGTGGGCAGAGGGAGGAATGCGCTGTCCTTGGCCTCCTGGCGGCCCCAGTAGCAGGGAGCTAGATGAGAAGTGGGGCAGCCAGGGCTCACACGGTCACCTTTGCGGCAGTCCGTGTCGCGCCCATGGGATGCCCGTGCAAGCTGACCTCTAACCTACTCTGCATTACACGGGCCCCTGACGGGAACATTTATCTGCCAAACTTCTCTTGCTTTTGATTCTTTTGTGTGTGTTTCAGAGTGAGATTGCTGTAGTTTACAATAAACCTATTGAGGTTTTTGTACGATTCCAAAAGCATCACCCATAACAACTGTACCGTCCGTCTTATGTCTTCAGCAACAATGTTCATACTCCGGGGTGTGCAAGTATCACAAAAAAAAAAAAAAGCAGGAAGTGAGGAGCCAGGACAGGGGAGCCCAGGTCGTCGTCCTGCCTGCCTAGCGACGGGTCAGGAGCGAATGGCCACCGTGTGCGTTGTGAGGCCGCAGTGGGTCTGGCGGCCCGTATCCAGTTCTTAAGCCTTTTGGCTGTGCTGTGCACCTGCGTTGCATCGCGTAACCACGCGAGAGGGAGTCAGTCTGCAGGAGCAAATGAAGACAGGACAGGTGGACGGAGAGTTTATTTTTGTGAAGCTTCGTGGCCTTCATGTGAAGTCTCTGAAAACTTTGCAGGATTGAATCTAGCCGGGTTATCTCAAACAACTTTCATTTTTTAAAGATTTATTTTTTATTACAAAGTCAGACATACAGAGAGGAGGAGAGACAGAGAGGAAGATCTTCCGTCCGATGATTCCCCAAGTGAGTGCAACGGCCGGTGCTACTTCAAAGTGGAGCCAGGAGCCAGGAACCTCCTCCGGGTCTCCCACACGGATACAGGGTCTCAAAGCTTTGGGCCATCCTCCACTGCTTTCCCAGGCCACAGGCAGGGAGCTGGAAGGGAAGTGGGGCTGCCAGGATTAGAACCGGCACCCATATGGGATCCCGGGTGTTCAAGGCGAGGACTTTAGCCACTAGGCCATGGCGCCAGGCCCTCAAACAACTTTCTTACTGATACTTGTCCATTGCAATTACGTAAAATTAACCCAGGTTGATCTCTGTGGAGATCAGACAGCCTGCCGGGCACCTGACTTTGAGGCAGTTCAAAGGCACCATAACTCCCCCTCTTTCCGGGATCGGCGATTGGCGTGGTTCAAGAACGTCTGACTTTCCTGCCCAGCCAGACCTCGTTGCCCTCACTGCATCTGATTGCCCCGTGTGTCTGGGTCTGAACATGCTCCTGGTAACCATGTCCAGCCTGTGTGGGCACTAGGTCACCACGTGGCTTGTGATGAAGAAATAACACAGAGCGGGCAGCTTCCCGAAGGGCTCAGACCCTCTACGCGCTGACTTGACTTTCAGTTCTGCCTGGCTTTGTGAGCGTGGTAACTGCTTTTATTATCGTATCACTTTCAATACATTTAAAACAGTAAAAAGTTAGTTTTAAAATTTTTTTAGCTTCTGAATTTTATACATAAGTTGCACATATTCATATTTTATTTTGTATCATTATTTATTTATTATTCATATTTTTATTTATATAAAGTCTCAGTGGATGTATTAGTAAGACCTTCATATCTGAACTGGCATAAAACCTTGCCATGGTGCCTGGCGTGGTAGCCTAGTGGCTAAATCCTCACCTTGCAGGTGCTAGAATCCCATATGGCACTGGTTCTCATCCGCTCCCATCCAGCTCCCTGCCTGTGGCCTGGGAAAGCAGTGGAGGACGGCCCAAAGCCTCGGGATCCTGAGCCTGCATGGGAGAAGCTCCTGGCTTCAGATCAGCTCAGCACCAGCCATTGTGGCCACTTGGGGAGTGAGAAGAGCAGATGGGATATGTTTCTGTTTCTCTGCAAATCTGACTTTCCGATAAAAATGAAGAAATCTAAGGAAGAAAGAAAGGGCTTCTGACTGATGTAGTGTTGATGAGGCCTGGGGACTCTGTGTCTGAAGCAGAACTAGCACAGCATGGCATGGCCAGGCAGGTGCACCACGGGCGCCTCCAGTGATGACCATTCCTGAGCTGTCTGGGACACCTCCTGACACTGCCCCCTCCACAGACCTTCCTATAAAACCTGGGGATTGAGGACAGCATCATGGTCAGGTCATGGCCGCTTTCCATTCCTCTCCAAGTTCAGGGTGATGGGCTCTTGTTTCATTGTGCGCTTCCAAATTCCCGCCTGGCATTCCCTGCACTGAATTTCGGAGACTCGCCGAGATGGCCAGCAGGGGGCGCGCTGTCCCCATATGACACAGGGAGTGCCACATGCGGCTGGCAGGGGGCGCTAGAGCAACAGGAGCGTGTGCATGGGGTGTCTGGGCAGTCTTGTGTGGAGGGGCTCAGGGCGCTGTGGTCGTGTGTCGGCCAGGGGTGGAGGGGACGATCGGGGGCTCCTTAGAGGGTATTGACGTTGGAACAGTCCTTTTTTTGGGGGGCTGAAAGGGGGCTCTGGCTGCTCCACTTCAGCACCTCCCACACGGGTGCAGGTTCCCTAAGCTTTGGGCCGTCCTCCACTGCTTTCCCAGGCCACAGGCAGGGAGCTGGAAGGGAAGTGGAGCAGCCGGGATTAGAACCAGCACCCGTATAGGATCCTGGTGCATGCAAGGCGAGGACTTTAGCCGCTAGGCTACCATGCAGGGCCCTAAATTTAATTTTTATATTTTTTACATAGTTGTGAAGGATACATGCCCATGTGGGTCTCTGATGAGGCTGACAAGGGTCGAGGTACAGCGGAAGGTCTGTGGGACAAATGTTTCCATTGCTTATTTTCCCACGTTCACAGGACAAGAGCATTCTTTGCCGCCCGACTACATGAGCGCCTGGGCTGGAGGACAGTCCTGTGTCGACACCTTAGAGACCTAATGCGCGCTCCGAGGGTGTTATTTGAGTGGTTTTGATGTTTCAGAAATGTCATCAGCTTCCTGAGGCCTACTGGCTGGCCAGGTCCCCCTTTGTGCATCCCGCAAAGGCCCGGGAACTATTGCAAAACTTGGCTAGAAGAGTGGTTCAACCCGTTCTGCTTTCCATCCCGATGAGGCACTTGACCTTCTCGGCTGGCCTAAATGAGCTGGCCATCGTGTCCCCCACGTGCCTCTGGGCATGCTGTCCCCTGCCTGGGGATCAGCAGCTGAGGAGGCCCAGTCCTGGTACGTGCACTCCAAGGTTAGACAACATATCCTGTGATTTTCCCAGTGGTCCAGTTGGGGTCAGCCTGGACTCCTGTGTGCGCCAGCCAGTGCAGAATTACACTTGGTTACCTGCAGTAGCCAACACAAATGCTGGTAGATGCAGCCCGCCGTTAGTTCCATCCCACAGACCGGTCGCTCATGTGAACTGATGGGTGTTGCGGCCTAGCCCAGTCCGGTGTGCCACAGGCCCACTCTTCACAAAGACCGAGAGCAAGGACCTGGGCAGGGCGACGCCCGGTAATCCCTTCCAGGCCTGCCCCAGTTCTGGTTTTTGCATGCTGCAGCCTAGCCTGGGCCTCCCCTATTCCATCTGACTCATGCACACCCATTGGTGCTATGGCTTATCGGCTTCCGGATCTGGCCCACGTGTGTGTACCAATGGCTGCTGCTGCCTTGACCAGCCCAGCCCACGCTCAGCCCTAGCTCTCATGCTCACCCTGCCAGGCATGCTCCCAGCCCCGGACCTTGCTTCTGCCAGCTGGTACTGTGAACCAGCCTGATCTAACTCCCATCCCGTACCAGCACTCGTCAGATAGTTTTTCCCGGCTCTGGATGGTATATTCCTACACTTCAAACCAAACCAAATGTAATCAAGCAAAGCAACCTGGCCAAAAAAAAAAAAAATTACTACAAGACAACCTCACTCCAACAGGAGGAAGTGACAGAGCAGGTTACCAGACCACATCCGGTCTAAGGAGGAGGCCCCGTGAGAGCCACAGCAGCTGAGACCCACTGCGTCCTCTGCACGTGCTGCCCGCGTGGGGGCCGCCACAGGGCCGTGAAGCCGGTGTGACGTGTGCTTGCCGCTGGCTGGGCCGGTCTCACTATCTGAACTTCTAGAACACGCCGACCTGCTTCCCGGCTTTATCTTCCAGAAATATGCGCATGGGAGACCGCTCTTGTTTCATTTTGTTTCAGGATTTCTCCACCTAACTCATTTTCTGGATCGTCCCAACATCTTATCTCCTGCAAAGTATTATTGTAAAGCAAGTTTTATTAGCAAAGAAGTCGGCTGTGCTGGTCTCCAGTTTCCATGTTTTTGGACCACTTAAACCCTTCACATCTAATGTGGGTGGAAATGCATTTTTATATGAAAATATGACTGTCAGTTCTATTTTCTCCTGGGAACCTGCGATTGGGTGACAAGAAACTTGAGTTCCTTCTAGAAACTTCAGCTTCTGCCAAAGGCTCTGCCTGTTGTATGGCTTTGCTAGGAACTCATACGTTGTTTATTTTCTTCTGGCAGTAAGTTTAATGGTTTCTAGCTCTTTCTACACATACAAGAGGGCATGAACAATATCTTGAGATTTGTGAAATTACTTCAAGGGGATAGAAGCTCTGTGGGGAAAGAAGTGTATGTTGAGTTGAAGAGTTCTTTGTGGGTCCTAGCTCCCCCACTGCTGGGGAATGCGGATAGACCACACTTCCCCATTCCGCAGAGTGGTATTGAGACAATGTAAAACAAGTGGATTTGAAAGCGATTCTTTTTCTTTTAAAGATTTATTTACCTTTTTTTTTTGGAAAGTCAGATTTACAGAGAGGAGGAGAGACAGAAAGAAAGATCTTCCATCTGCAGGTTCATTCCCCAAGAGCCATAACGGCTGAAGTTCAGCCAATCCAAAGACGGGAACTGGAGTTTCACTTTGAGTCTCCCATGCAGGAGCAGAAAATGGAACGTGAGAGCTGGAGCTGGGATTTGAACCCAAGTACTTCAGCATGAGACATGAGCGTCTGACCTACTAGACCAAGTGTTTGACCTCAGGGTGTCGTTAAAAGGCCTCAGTGACTCAAGCCTCTGAATTCACACCTTCGTGTGGTTGCCTCTTGCTGCAGATCTGGTCCTTGTCCCTGTTCAAACCAAGAGAATATTCTGGAAGTGACATTACACGGATTCTGGAGCCTGCACAGCTTGTACCTGTGTTCCCTCGTGACTTGTCAACTCCAAAAAGAAGTCCTTGATAGCGGAGGACTCCATGGAGAGAACGGGTCTCCTTGGATGGATTTCCTGGCTCCAGGTTTTTGACCTAGACCTATCCTTGTTTCTGATGAACAAAATGTGACATCAGGCATGCATTGTGACCTCAGAGGGCTTAGGTCACAAAGGCACTGCCGTCCCTTCCTTGCGCTCTCTCGGCGCCTGCAGTCTGCAGGGAGCAGGCCTATGGGGAGACCCATGGGGGCAGCGAGGAAGTGAGGCCTCCGCTACGGCCAGCAGCGATGCGAGGCCTCCCACCAACAGCCATGTGAATGAACATCTTGGCCACAGACCCTCCCGCCTCGGTCAAGTCTTGAGATGCTAGCAGAGCCAAGTGACATCTCGGCCCTCCAGCTCACTGACTCCAAAACCCCTGGACCGGAGAAACCGTGAGATAATAAATGTTGTTTTTTTTTTTTTCTGTCTTAAGCTGTTACATTTGGGAGAGCTTTGTCAAGCAACAATGGCTAACGTAATGCTTAGCGTGCATAGCTGCTTCTCCGCGGCTTCATTGTGAGCCTACCCTGAAATCCTCGCTGTTGATGTCTTGTGGGGCGTGGGCATATGATGAATAGCATTTGGCAGCGACATGCAAAACAGCCTACCCAAGCAGCGAAGGACTGAACCGGCACTTGAACTCTATGCTGATTCTGTTGTACATCGCACTGTTGTTAGTTGTGTCTGGGTGGCCTGGAGAAATACGTTGTCATGAAAGAACAAAAGCCATGTTTAACCAAATGGCAGTGAGTGTAGACTAGGGGCCAGCAGTGTGGCATAGTAGATGAAGCCACCGCCTGCAGCGCTGGGCACCTGATCACTTGAGCACCAGTTTGTTCCCTGGCGGCCCTGCCTATGATTCGGTCCCCTGCTAATGTACCTGGGCAATCCACTGACGGTGGCTGCTGGGGGACACCGGAATGAAACTCCTGGCTTCATCCTGGCCTAGCCCTGGCAATCACAGCCTTAAGGAAATGAAACAGAGGACGGAAGATATTCGCTCTCCATCTCTCTCTCTTTTCCTCCCTCTCTGTGGCTTTCAAATCAATAAATACATAAATGTATTTAAAAAGAGTGGATTTGGGCCTGACACGATGGCTCACTGGCAGGGTCATCACCTTGTAGGCGCCAGGATCCTGTATGTGTGCTGGTTCAGGTCCCGGCTGCTCCACTTCCCATCCAGCTCCCTGCTCGTGGCCTGGGAAAGCAGTCGAGGACGGACCAATGCTTTGGGACCCTGCACCCGTATGGGAGACCTGGAGGAAGTTCCAGGCTTCTGGCTCCTGGCTCCGGATCGGCACAGTACTGGCCGTTGCACTTACTTGGGGAGTGATTCATTGGATGGAAGATATTCCTTTCTATCTCTCCTCTGTATATTTGACTTTGTAATTAAAAATAAATAAATCTTAAAAAAAAAAAAAAGATTTTAGGGCCTAGCATGATGGTTCAATGGTAAAATCCTCACCTTGCAAGCACCAGGATTCATCATGGGCTCTGGTTCGCGTCCTGGCTGCTCCACTTCCCATCCAGCTCCCTGCTCGTGGCCTGGGAAAGCAGTCGAGGATGGTCCAAAGCCTTGGGACCCTGCACCCGTATGGGAGACCTGGAGGAAGTTCCTGGCCTCAAATTGGCTTAGCTCTAGCTATTGTGATCAGTGTATGGAAACTCTTTCTGTCTCTCCTCTTCATAAATCTGATCTGCCTTTCCAATAAAAATGAATAAATAAATCTTAAGAACCTATTTTAAGGTCTGGTGCATATATACCTGAGAGTAGAATTGCTGGTAATTCTATGATAAGTTTTTTTTTTGTATAACTGATAAGCTGTTTTCGATAGACACTGCACCGTTTTATATCCTTCCACATCCCTCTCCGTAATGTACAAAGCGTTCCAATGTTCCTAATATTTAAAGGACTAAACTCTCACCAAATAGTTGTCCTAGTCACTGTAAAGTATAACCTCATTGTGACTTTATTTGATAAGCAGAGTCACAGAGAAAGAAGTAGAGACACAGAGAAAAAAAAATCTTCTGTTCTCTGGTTCACTCCCTAAGTGGCCGCAGCGGCTGGGGCCGTGCCAAAGAAAGGAGTCAGGAACCTTTTCCGGGCCTCCCATGTGGGAGCCACCTTCTGCTGTTTTTCCCAGGCCGTTACGGGGCGGGGGGGGGGGGGGATTAGATTGGAAGTGGAGCAGCTGGGACTCGAACCAACTCCCACATGGGATACCTGTATTAAACTGCTCTGTCACAGCAGTGGGCTCCTCACTGTAGTTTTGCTTTGCATTTGTCTAATCACTTATGATGTTGAAAATCTTGTTGTATATTTTGGCTATTTGTATGTTTTTTTGGGGGGGGAAATTTACGATCTATTTTTTTGAAATTATTTTTCTGTTTGAGACACAGAGACAGATCCTCTATCTATAGGTTCACTCCCCAAATGGCTGCAGTGGCTGGAACTGAACCCCTCTAAAGCCAGAAAGCCGAAGCCTCCTCGGGGTCTCCCACGTGGGCGCAGGGACCTAAGAATCTGAGTTTTCCTCCACTGCTATCCAGGGTTGTAAGCAGGGAGCTGGATCAGAAGTGGAGCAGCTGGACTTGAACTGGCACCTATGAGGGATGCTGGTGCCACAGGCAGAGGCTTAACCCGACACGCCCTGTGCCATAGTAGATTGTGAGGTAAACCACCTTTTAAATACAAAGAAAACAGAAAACGACCTTTCCTATGGAGAAAGGATTAGTCAGTGTGCTGTCACTGTCATTGGACAAGATGGCAGCAGCTGCTACACTGAGAGGGACAGAACATGTGCCTGACGAAATTACTGCGCCCGAGTCTAATCAGAGGAAAAGCAAATACGAATTGAGGAATATCCTGCAAAATAGTCGAACTGGATTCTTAAAATGGCAGTCTGGCGAAAGAAAAAAGCCAGACAAAACCGGGGATTCTAGAATACAGGAGCTTAAAAAGTCATTGTAACCAAATGCAATACCCACACACGTTAAGTAATCAGCTAAAACAATCAGTTAAAAACGCTAGGGGCGTTTTGAAAATCCAGCTATGGCCCGATTGTTACAAATACTCGTGCTGCCTTGGGGGTCAGTTTTTCTTGGTGCGATAATGGAATTCTGACTGTGTAGGAGAATATCTTTGTAGCAGAAATACATCGAAATATCTGGGCGTAAAGGGTTACACAGTGCAAGTATGGGATGTTTGGAAATCGGTGATTCTGGGTTCCTAGGGCAGTTCGTTATATTTTATTTTTTGACGTCTTTTCTGTAATGTTGATATTCTGGAAAATCTCAAAGCTCTTCCAAACCCAAGCAGTGTTTTTGTTGTTTTTGCTCAGTTGGAGTTTAATATCTTTAGCGTAAGACCAGGCGTTGGGGTTAGTTAGGGCTGCCAGTTGTGTAACCAAGGCAAGGCCTAAGGGCCGGGTTGTCTTTCAGTGAACTTGGGAGCACCCAATGGCTTTTGTGCCACTGTCAGCCAGGTGCGGTGGTGAGGTCCGAGGTCCCCCGCGCCCCACTGGCAGGTCCTAGCTGGTTCAACTGTTGGCCTTCTAGAGGACTCGGTGGCCTCCTTGCCAGATGGACACAAGAACTGTTTACTGCGGTTGTTTTGTGTTAACATGGACCGGGCTTCAGTTCCTTCGTCAGTGCCTCGTGCCTCTTCCCCGTTTTTGAACTTGGGCAATTCCGAGGGGGCAGGCATAAGGGGAGTGGGGAAGAGAGAGAACGACTCCTCCAAGGTCACGCACGCGGCGCACCTAGGGGGCAGGTCTGCAGGCTCTTGGGCCTTTGGCCTCTTCCACGCCCGCCGGAGAGGAGACGGCGGCGGTCGCGGGGATGCAAGGGTGTGGATGGGGCAGCCCGGGGTGGGGACCAGAGGCCGCGGGAAGAGAGGTGCTGCGAGCCCCGCCGAGGAGCCGGCCAGGCACGGGCGCATGGAGAGGCGGCCCTCGCCAGCGGTGCGCAGGGGCTCCGGCCGCGGCTGCCGAGCCAAGGGCGGGTCGGTGGGCGCGGGGCTGGGCAGGGTGGGCGGCCTAGGCCGGCCCCAAGGGCGCAGGAGGCGGAGGCTTGGGCCTGCGGACTGGGCAGGAGCGGGCGAGGCCGAGTGCGCCAGACCAGTCGGCACAGGTCGTGTGTGTGTGTGTGCGTGCGCGCGTGGGGGGCGCGGGAATAGGCGAGGGGCACGGGACGGGGGGCTCTCCCGGTGTTGGCATCTCTCCCCACACCCGCCCCCCCAGCACCCCGAAAGGCGCCGGGTCGCCGGGGGGCGGGGCCGGCCGGGGGCGGGTCTTGCTGGGTCCCCGCGGGAGCGGCGGCGCAGGCGCGGTGCGTCCTCTCGGGCCGGCGGAGGAGCGTGTGGACGAGGCTGCAGCCCGGCTCGGCTCGGCTCGGCTCGGGCTCCCGCGTCGCTGCCGCCCCCCGCCGCCGGTGCGGCCGCCGCCGAGCCCCCCGCCCCGCCGGCGCTTGCCATGAGTTCCCGGAAAGGTGAGTGTCCCCCCCCCGCGGGCCCTGCCGTCCGCGTCTCGCGGGCCGCACGCACGCCGCTGGGCCCGACCGTTAATGTGTGTGTGTGTCTGTGTGTCTCTTTTTTTTTTTTTCTTTTTCTTCCCCTCTAGTGCTGGCCATTCAGGCCCGAAAACGGAGGCCGAAAAGAGAGAAACATCCGAAAAAGTGAGTCCACGCTGCGCTCGTCTTGGGGCCCCCACCCCCCCACCCCAGCTCTGCCCCGCCGAGGGTGTGTGTGTGTGCGTGTGTGTGTGTGTGTGTAGGGCGGTGATGGGCAACCGGGCGACAGCACAAGGCAAAGTTGCCGGGGTCCCCCCACCTCCCCAACCCCGATCGGGCGGGCGGGCTGGTCTCCCGGGACTCCTGCTCCAGCGCGCCCCGTGGACGACCCTGGGGGGAGGGACGGGTGCGCGGAGGTCCCCCCCTTTCTTCCATCCCCAAAGACCGAGTCTGGGAGGGCGCCGGGTGTGCGCCGCACTGGCCCCGGGAGCCTCGGGCCCGGCGTTCCCCGGAGGGGCTCCGGGCGCGCGGGGCTGCAGCGGGGGAGCTGCCCGGTGTCCACCTGGGCGGCGGGGCCCGGGAGGAAGAGGAGCCTGGCGTGCGGGTCGGCGTGCAAACGTCGCCGCCGCGGTCCTCCCCTCCGCCTCCTCCCGGCCTCGCGGCCTTGCTGCTCACTTAGGACGCGAGCCGGGGCGTGGAGAGGGGCTTGGTCTCGGCTGTGCTCTCGGCGCCGAGTTGAGCTCCCGAGACCCGTGCGTGTCGGCGCTCGGGTTCGTCTTGCAAACTTTTTTTTTTTTTCTTGCTCCGCTCGAGCGTGACTTGAGTACTCGGTGGCGGCGCCGGGGGCGCGGGGTCGGGAAGGGGGTGTGTGCGTGCGCGCGGCCCGGTTCTCTGCAGCTCGGCCGCGCAGCCCCTGGGCGCTGGTGCATCCTGGACCACGAGGCAGCCGCCGCCTGCAGTGGGGGCCGCTGTCCCGGACCCTTTTCCTGGAGAGCGCGGCGCCTCCGCCTCGTGCCGCTCGGCTTGCGGATGTGCCAGGCTTCAGCGTCATGACCCCTTCCGGATGGGCGGCCTCGCGCTGCGCTGGGAGCGAGCGGTGCTCTCCCTGCGGTGTCTGTTGCGGTCCTTTGGGGGAAGGCTGCCAGTCTGTCTTGACCACAGCCGCGAAGCGCTGCTGTGTGCCCGTCGCCTTCGCCCTGGCCTTGGCCCCGGCGCAGGTGGTGGTGGTGGATCCGCAGCTGGGTTTCTTGTCCTCGGAGAAAATGCTTGGGGGGGGGGCTGCACATACCTCAGGGACACTTTCCTGAAAGTTCACCCGGAAGAGGGAGGGAAAAGGGCTGCTAGCGCACTGGGAGAACTGCTGGGTGAAATGGTACATCGAATTTTTTGCAAAGTCTGAAAGGAGTGGCGTTTTGCTTCTCGGCGATGCGGTAGTGCCAGCTTGCCAGTGCATCGGCCTTACACGTGGGCTTCCCTCTGGTGAGCTGGTGAAGTGGGCTGCTCAGGCAGGAGACCTGGAATGTTGCGGGTTTTCATCGCAGTTTTCAGCCAAAACATTGGTTTATGACGATGTGTAGCCCATTATGTTTGGAAACATAAAGAAGCTGGGAAAGGCATGTTATTAGATCGGGGGACGGTTATGGATGTAGAGAGAGGCTATTTTGAGAGAGTTCCTTGGAAATGGAATTAAATGTTTGATGCAACACATTTTTGAAATATATGCCTACAAGATGTGCTTAGCATTCACGAGAAAGGCATATTGTGGGAAACTTGCAAGGGTTTCTTTAGTTCCATTTTGTACAGTTTGTGGAGTACGTCTGGTGTAGACACGCAGAGAGGCAGTTTGCACTAAGTCAGTGTGTGTTTCCAGTTCCAGGCTGCGACTTAACTGAGGGTGTGCTGCACTCTGGTTCCTGTGGGACTTTAGAAAGAATCAGCAAATATCTACAGAGAGCTTTAGCGCTCAGAGTTGAATCCACCTTCTTTCCACTGTGGATATGCGGTAAGATTTAAGGGAAAGAACAGGAATTGAAGAGGAAATGTTGTTAGCCGTTGGATCTAGACATTGCTGGTTTTCATGCAGTTCTGTGAATCTGGGCCTGCGCACAGTAACCGCTGTGATTTATTTAATCACGCTTAGCTGATGGCCTTGGAGCTTTGACAAACAGCTGCTGGGGAGGCAGACCCTGGGTGGAGGGTAGGGGAGAGGAAGGGAATAGGATGGGACACCTTGAGCAGTGAAGATAACAAGATGACTGAACACCGCTTGCCTGCGTTTCAGCCCTGGGCAACCCTGTGAGGTAAGGGCTGTTATTATCAATTTACCTGTGAGGAAAAGGAAGGTGTCAGCTTGTAGCCTGAGGAGGTGACATTGGAGCCCCAGTGGGAAGCAGAAGAGGAGGAAGAGGTGAAATGAGGAACCTACAAATCCTGGGGACTGGATTGACGCAGAGGGCTCGGAGCTGGGGGAGTCGGAGGATGGAGGGCCTAGAAGTCGTGCCCGTCTTGTGTTTCAGAGAGCGCGGCTGCTGTGTGGAGAACAGCGTGTGAGCACGAGGCGATGGTGGAGAGAGGCCTGTGGGAGGGCCTGGACCCTGAGGCCTGGGCATGCAGAATGCAGGGATTTCTGGAACCTGTTGGTGGCGTGGGTCCCTGGTGTCCCAGGCAGCTCTGATAGGGTTCGCCTGGTGCTTTTGGGTTAGTTCTGCTGAGGAGGTTCGGCAGGTCGGCAGGTGGTAGGTCTCATTTTAAACTGTATTAACACGATGCGCTTGAATTATGTGATTCTGGGCCTAACTCGATGCAGTGTGATTTTCGTTTGTCATTCTTTGGTAATGCGAGGCTGGCTGTTCGTTCTTTTTTAAGTTCAGTTCGGTTCTGAGAACTTTTCATCAGTTGAGCCAGTTCCTAGAGGCTACTACTGGGCTACAGCAGAATATGTAGTTGTCAGGAGTAAGATTTAAGATTTCTGTATCCACTTGACTCAGTATTTCAGTATTGTACTAATCTTAACTGCTCTGCCTCTTGGGCTGCCAGCATGCCCTGTTGGAGACCTGATTTGAGACCTGGCACCCTTGTTTACTGTTCTGCTCCCAGAAGGTGAACCGAGTACCAGGCCCCCATGCCGCCCGAGTGGCTTGGTCAGCTTTGGCTCTGGCCATCGTGGCCATCTGGAGGGTGGACCAGTGGATGGCTGGGCTCTCTGTCCCTCCTGTCTTACTAATTCTTTCAGATACTTAAATCTTTAAAAAATTAATCCTGTTAAATTGTGATAGTTTGCTAATTGTTTTTTTTTTGAGGTGAGAGAGAGAAATGGACGGTGCCAAGCTGCCCCACGCTCTGCCCTGTGTAGCTATAGGGGCCGGGATTGGGCCAGGCCAGCAGGGCATCCTGGGAATTTCCGTCGGGTTTCCCATATGGGCAGTGTAGACCCAGCCACTGTAGCCATCACTTGCTGGCAGCTGAGATGCAGACCAGGGGGCTCGGGTGTGGGATGCCAGCAGTTTGTGTGCCTGCCGGCTAGGCCAGGTGCCCACCGCAGCTTGCTCCCGGTGAGTCTGGCCGCTGTGTAACTGGCAGCAGAGAAGGAGTTACTGTCGGGAATGGTGAGCCTGAAGAATTGTGCCGTCACATTGGGGTGGGTTTTTGCCTTAGGGCCTGTGAGTGCCCGTAGCTAACCTTTTTATGGTCTGTTTCGTTTATTGGTTTTTTTCTTGTAACTTTTACTGAGACATAATTCCCGTACCATAAAGCGTACCTTTTAAAGAGCACAGATCACAAGTTTGTGGTATGTTCACGAGGTTGTGCAGTTGTCATAATTACCTAATTTCATGACATTGTCTCTGCCTCACAAAGAACCCCCGTGTTTGTGTAGTGCTCGCTGCCCAGTGCTTAGTCCCAGCCTTGGCAACCGCTGGCATACTTCCTTCCGAGGGACCTTCCTGCTCTGACCATCTCATGCCAGTGGAACCCGAGAGTATTTGCCTCGGCATCTGGTCTCCTTGACTTGGCATGATGTTTTGAAGGTTCATCCACATTGGAGCCTGTGCTGCTATTTCATCTCATACATTGCCAAGTAATATTCCATTGTGTGGACAGACCACGTTTTGTTTATTAATTTTTCTGTTGCTGAACGTGTGAATTGTTTCCACTGTTTGACTAAATGTATTTTTTGTATTTATTTTATTAACTTATTTTTTATTGGAAAGTCAGATACAGAGAGGAGAAACAGAGAGGAAGATCTTCCGTCCCATGGTTCACTCCCCAAACGGCTACAACGGCTGGAGCTGAGCCGATCCGAAGCCAGGAGCCAGGAGCTCTTCCAGGTCTCCCACGCGGGTGCAGGGTCCCAAGGCTTTGGGCCGTCCTCGACTGCTTTCCCAGGCCACAAGCAGGGAGCTGGATGGGAAGTGGGGCAGCTGGGATTAGAACTGGCGCCCATATGGGATTCTGGCATGTGCAAGGTGGGAACTTTAGCTGCTAGGCTACTATGCTGGGCCCTAAATGTATTATTTTTAAAGTGGATTGTTAGAAATTTGAATTCAAAGGTAATTTTACTTACAAGAAGTTGCAAATGTAGCAGTTCATTAGTGCGCCTTTGCTTCAGCTTCTGGCAGTGTGGCAGCTTATGAAACCGTAGAACATTCTCAGACCAGGGCGCTTGGCACGGACACAGTTAACACAGTGTTATTTTTTAAGATTTATTTTTATTGGAAAGGCGGATATACAGAGAGGAGAGACAGAGAGGAAGATCTTCTGTCCGATGATTCACTCCCCAAGTGAGCACAACGGCCGATACTATGCCGATCCGAAGCCAGGAGACTCTTCCGGGTCTCCCACGCGGGTGCAGGTTCCCAAAGCTTTGGGCCGTCCTCGACTGCTTTCCCGGGCCACAGGCAGGGAGCTGGAAGGGAAGCGGGGCTGCCGGGATTAGAACCGGCGCCCATATGGGATCCCGGGCGTGCAAGGCGAGGACCTTAGCCACTATGCCATCGCGCCGGGCCCAACACGGTGTTATTAATCCAAGAACAGCGTTGCCAGTACCTTCATTTGGTTCTATCAAATGTGATCACTTGTATAGATTAGTGTAGTCATTGACAGGCAGGCTGCACTACTGTTTCATCACCACAAAATACTGCCCATCTTTTTTTTCTTTTTTATTAAAAATTATTTATTTGGATGAATTGGGGGTGGGTGGGTATAGAGATCTTCCGTGCTGGTTCACTCCCCGGGGGTGGCTGCAGCTGCTGTGCTACGGCCAGACTGAACCCAGGAGCCAAGAGCTTCATCAGGTCTCCTGTGCGCGTGAGTCCCGAACAGCGGGGCCGTTTCAGCTGCCTTTGGAGAGGTGGAGTACAAGTGGTGCATCCCAGACGGTTGGCGCTCCTTCAGGATGCCGGCGTCGCAGGCAGTGGCTCTTCGTGCTGTGCCACAGGGTGGGCGCCTTTTTATACCTGTCCTGCAGTTTGGATCCCGACTTTCGCAGGAAGTGACAGGCTTGGGGCGGACGGCGTTCGGTCGGTCAGTCACAGATGACACGGTTAGATGCAGTTGCCTAAGTTTGTGTAGTTGTTGGAACCGTGTCAGCCCTTGCTGGAGAACACACGCAGGCTCACACACCCATGTTTTTGGAGTACCACTCCTACGAGATGGTTACCTGTTTTTGATTTCTTGTTTGTTCAAGTACTTTTAGCATGCCAGAGGCCTTACCGTAAGTATGTATGGCGCAGATAGCCTGGTGCTGGGCTGACGTTGGATGCTGTATGATAAATAAAACTCAAGACTAGTAAAAAAGGGGAGGCTTTTGTAAGCAGATCTTTGCAGGACAGCGCAGTGAGCACTGTAAGATTGGCTTAGTTTCCAAAGACTATTTGAAAGGCAGAGTAGCATGACAGAGAGATGGGTCAACTTGGCCACTCCCCGGATGCCGTCCACAGCCAAGGCTGGGCCAGGCCTGGTCTCCTGTGTGAGTGATGGACGTGGCTTCCCGAGGCGTGTGAGAGCAGGCAGCTGCCTCAGAAGTGGAGTCAGGCCTCAACCCCAGGCGTCCAGTCTGCAGCGCGGGAGTTCCAGGCAGCTGCTTCATCCAGCGCTGTGAGACTTGGAGCGTGGATCGGAAGGCTTCAGAAGGAGAGCATTTTTAATTTTAATATTAGTATTGTTACTTAAACAGGATTTCCTTTTAATCGATAGAAGTAAATATTATGGTGTTAGTTGCAAATTATGGTATAGAACAGTTGATAGAGGCAAGCTTTAGTGCGTCAAGCCAGTGCTGGCGGTGCCAGCATCCCATAGTGGAATATTGATTGGGCTGCCTGTTGGTTATTTCTGATCCAGCTTTTTGCTAATGTGCCTGGGGAGGCAGCAGATGGTGGCCCGGGGGCTTGGGCCCCTGCCGCCCGTGTGGGAGTGCAGAGCGAACCTCCTGGCTTTGGCCTGGGCCACAGTTAGCTGCTGCAGCCATTTGAGGGGGGGAACCAAGAAATGGATGATCTTTCTCTGTTTTTCTGCCTTTCAAATAAATTAATACATTTTTAAAGTATTGGTGGGAGCTTCTCACTTGTTTTGGAATATTATCTTTTTAACTTGTGTCTATTTTTGTTGAATTGAGTTATTGCATATATTCTGTGCATGTAAGATTACTTAAAAAATTTTGTTTAAAAGTTTTATTTTATTGGGGCCTGGCGTGGTAGCCTGGTGACTAAAGTCCCTGCCTTGCATGCACTGGGATCCCATATGGGCACCAATTCAAACCCTGGCAGCCCCTTTTCCCATCCAGCTCCCTGTCTGTGGCCTGGGAAAGCAGTCGAGAACGGCCTAGAGCCTTGGGACCCTGCACCCGTGTGGGAGACCCGGAAGAGCTCCTAGTTCCTGGCTTCGGATCAGCACAGTTCGGGTCTGTTGTAGCCACTTGAGAATCAGCGCGTGGAAGATCTTCCTCTCTGTCTCTCCTCTGCATATCTGACTCTCCAATAAAAATAAATATTTTTTAAGAAAAGTTTTATTATTTGAAAGGCAGAGTTATAGAGCGAAGGAGAGAGAAACAGAAATCTTCCATCTGCTGTTTGACTCCCTGAATGGCTGGAGCTTGGCTGATGTGAAGCCAGGAGCCAGAAGCTTCCTCCAGGTGTCCCTCATGGCTGCAATCCAGACCGCAGATCATGCTGCAGAGCTGCGGGAGACCTGATGGCCGTAAGGGTGCAGTGACGGGAATGGGGCCATGTGACTGAGGGCCCGGGATGGATCCCAGGATTCTGGACCGGCTACATTTGTGAGTGGTGATGCTGTTTGTCGTGCTGGGGAGTGCAGGGGTAACGAACGGTCTGGCCATGGGGGATGGTCCGGTGATGGTCTGGCCATGGGGGATGGTCCGGTGATGGTCTGGCCATGGGGGATGGTCCGGTGACGGTCTGGCCATGGGGGATGGTCCGGTGACGGTGTGGCCATGGGGGATGGTCCGGTGACGGTCTGGCCATGGGGGATGGTCCGGTGACGGTCTGGCCATGGGGGATGGTCCGGTGATGGCCTGGCCATGGGGGATGGTCCGGTGATGGTCTGGCCATGGGGGATGGTCCGGTGATGGCCTGGCCATGGGGGATGGTCCGGTGACGGTGTGGCCATGGGGGATGGTCCGGTGACGGTCTGGCCATGGGGGATGGTCCGGTGACGGTCTGGCCATGGGGGATGGTCCGGTGACGGTCTGGCCATGGGGGATGGTCCGGTGATGGCCTGGCCATGGGGGATGGTCCGGTGATGGTCTGGCCATGGGGGATGGTCCGGTGACGGTCTGGCCATGGGGGATGGTCCGGTGATGGTTTGGCCATGGGTGGTGGTCCGGTGATGGTGTGGCCCGGCTGCCCCAGGGCTCTGGGCACCTTCAGCCTGGAGCTGTTGAGTCAGTGTGTGCAGCTGGAGCTCTGCCCTGGGCCGTGGTGGGTGTGTACTGAGGGTTGTGAGGGAGCTGGCGGTGGGAACTGCCTGAAGGCGCTGACTGTGAAGAGAAGGCCGTAGGTAGGCTTGGTTAAAGGAGAAGCCACAGAGAGATGGGAGAACAAGGAGAAAATTGTTTCACACAAACCAAGAGAATCAAGTGTTTCAAGAAGAATGTGATTGACGCTGTGACTCTGGGGGAGGAGAACCAGCGAGGCCAGCCCTGACTTGGCCGCTGGGTCTGGAGACCACAGCTGGGGCAGTCTCTGCCAGAGCAGCCCTGCGGAGGTGTCTGCATTGTCTGGAGAAGACAGGGCTGTTGTGAAAAGATTGCTTGTTGAACAAGGTTGTGTGTGTGTGTGTGTGTGTGTGTGTGTGTGTGTGTGTGTGTGTTGGACAAAGTAGAGGGGAAGTGATTCTTGTGAAGCGAGCATGGATGGCAGGGGCTGGCACTGTGGTACACAATGAGTGAAGTCGCAGCTCGCATTGCCAGGCATGCCATGTGTGTCTTGGTTGCTTTACTTGCCATCCGGTTTCCTGCTGGGAAAGCAGTGGGGAGGATGGCCCAGGTCCTTGGGCCCCACATGCACGTGGCAACTGGGAAGGAGCTCCTGGCTTACGCGAGGGATATCCCTGGCTGTTACGGCATCGTTCTTCATTTAGTCACTGTGCTTTTTAAATAAAAAATAATAAATCTTTAAAAAAAACGTGGATGGCAAGGAGCCTGTAGAAATGCTGTTTGAAAATGCATTATGGGTTTTGGAATGGGTATTCGGATGGGCAGGAAGCAGTGGGTGAGAGTGCAGGTGCTTTGGACGGAAGGAGATGACATGAGGAGGGTTGGAGGCTGTGTTTACCTGCTGGTGTCCCGTCTGCACCTTGCCGGGATGTTGCTGGTACTCGTATGTGATGGAGGTAAAAGTTATGTCTGGAAGTCCAGAACCCCTCAGTGCGCAAACAGCAGGCCCAGGGGCTGTGTCCTGTGGCAGGTGTTCAGGAAAGTTGGCTTATTTTGCAGGCTTTTTTGGCGACTACTGCTTTATTCTTTCTTGATCGTTTGAATGTCCCAGCTCTACCTGCTTTGCACCTGTTCTTGAATGTGTTGACTTCTTGGTTCCTGCCCTCGTTCTTGTTCTTTCTCTTTTTAATACTGGCATATCATTTCTGTTTTTAAAAGTTTATGTATTTGGAGGAGAGAAAGACGGAGATGTTTGCCGGTTCTCTCCCTCAGCCGCCAGGCTGAGCCAGGCCCGGCGCAGCAGCAGGAGCTGCTGGGTCTCCAGCATGGGCGGCAGGAACCCAAGAACGTGGGCCATCCTCCGCTGCTTTCCCAGGCCGTTATCAGGGAGCTTCCTGAGCCGTGGAGCAGCCAGGACACAAGCAGATACTCAGGCTGGCACGCAGGTGGCACGCGGGCTGCAGCTCTAAACTTGCTGCACCTCAGTGCCAGCCCTGGTCTGTTCTCTTAGGTAGTTTTGAGTACATTTTACTTTTGGTAAGGATTCGCACATCTCTCATACATACTTTATTATTACTGTTTTCAGATGCCTTTATTTAAAAAAACCATTTATTAGAGAGCATGTCCCCTCCCTTGCCCCGTTCCCCAACCCCAGCTCTTTCCATAAATGCGCACAGTGGCCAGAGTCGAGGTTGGGAGCCAGGAGGTGGGAACCCAGTCCGAGCTCGGCCTGACTGTTGGGAACCCACGAATCCGAAGGAGCACCCTGAGCCCTCCCGGACTCGGCTCCCAGGAACCAGCGGCCAAGCTGGAGCCCAGGTACGCCGCTGTGGGACACGGACGCCCTGCCTGCTCGCTTCAGTGCCTGTTTCCAGGTTTTTTGGGTGCTATTTTTGCATACTCAATACTCTTATATTTTCAAATCCCTCTCTTATTTTTCTTCTTCTTCTTTTTTTATAACGGAATCATATTGAATCAGTAGATTAAGGAAACCTGAAGAATCTAAATCTCAAACACATTAAAAATGTAATTTTTTCCTGGTTTTAAACAAATATTTTGTAGCACATTTAGAATTAATGACAATATATGGAAATATATGAAGAAGGAAAACCCAGGCTTAGATGCCTGATGGCACGCAGGGCGCGCACTCTGAAGCCATGGTCACCGCGTGGCTCGTGCCCTTTCCATCTGCTCTCGTCCTCTCGTTCCTTTGTCATCTCACAGAATTTTGGGTGGTGTCTTCTTACACATCTTTTTCATGTCCTTACCCATCTTTCATAACTAGTTAATGACTACAACGTTCTGCTTTCTCCCACTGTTGACCTTGTTTTAATTATCTAGCTTAAACGTGCTCCTATTGGTAGGAAAAAAAATCTGTTTCTCATTTTCTACATTATTATATATTTGTAAATATCTTTTTTTTCTGCATTGCAGATTTGCTGAGAGTAGGTGGAGTCTTACAGGCAGTAATACTGCAACAGCTGGGGCGCCAGGTCATGTCCACTTCTGATTCAGCTCTGTGCTAAAGTACCTGTGGCCATTTCAGGAGTGAAATGCTGAGCGGGGGGTCCAATGCAGTAGCTTAGCAGCTGAAGTCCTTGCCTTAGGTGCGCTGGGATCCCATGTGGGCACTGGTTCTAATCCCGGCTGCTCGACTTCCCATCCAGCTCCCTGCTTGTGACTTGGGAAAGCAGTGGAGGACAGCCCAAAGCCTTTGGGAACCTGCCCACATGGGGGAGACCCAGAAGAGGCTCCTGGCTTCGGATCAGTGCAGCTCCGGCTGTTATGGCCTGTTGGGGAGTGAATCAGCAGGTGGAAGATCTTTCTGTTTGTTTCTTCTCCTCTCTATATATCTGACTTTGCAATAAAAATAAATAAATCTTAAAAAAAGTTTTTTTCCTGTTATTAAGAGGTGGATAGTGTTTCTAAAAGAATGGAGAGGTGTGTAGTCAGGGTGGCATAGCACCCCCGGGCTGTGTTCTTCCCCCAGGACATGGTAGTGCCGGCTCCCAAAACTGTACTTGTGAAATGCATAATGAGAAACAATTTAAACTAAACTTGTATGTGGTATTGGGGAAGTCATAAACTTGGGTAGTAATTTCAAAAATTAAAACATTACAATTGCTTGCTTTCCTTAATGTGATCTTGCTGGGCGGATGTCTCCAGCCTCGCACACGAGTGCTGGTTTAGCGCGATTTCAGGGCTTTCTCGGTCTCTAGGTCCACACGGTTCCACGCAGTTCCACGCGGTTCCAGCCTGGCCGTGAGAACGCCACGTCTCTCCCCAGCAGTGGCTCCTCTTGTTTCATGCTGAGTGTTTTCTTCCTTGTAACCAAATCCAGCCTTGTTTTGCTGTTTGTCTCTTCTTGTCTTTTGTGCCTTAACGTAATAAAAAGGAGATAATGGAGAGAACAGTCCGTTATAAGAAAGCTTTAGAAAGACTTAAACATTTTATCTCTTGGAAGGATACTTTTTGGGGAAAGACCTTGGCTCAAGTTTGAGAATGTGATTATTTGTGCGGTGTTCTTACTCTTTTTTTAAAAATCCTATCAGTTACGTAAGGAAGCTTTGAAACTTTAATGGAAAAATATAACTAAGATAACAATAAAATATTTCACAGTGTAAGTGCCGTCAAGTTCAAGGTAATTTAACTAATACCGTTTAGTCCATCCTGAACCATTGAGGACCCTGGGATATAACTTTATACAGTTTTTCATTAACTAAGGGGAGCTGTTCTCCTTAAAGACTTTTTAAAAAAAGATTTGTTTTGTTTGTTTGTTTGTTTTTTGAAAAGTCAATATACAGAGAGGAGGAGAAACGGAGAGGAAGATCTTCTGTCCAAGGATTCACTGCCCACGTGGCCGCATCAGCTGGAGCTGTGCTGATCTGAAGCCAGGGGCCCAGATCTTCTTTCTTCTGGGTCTCTCACGTGCAGGGTCCCAAGGCTTTGGGCCGTCCTTGACTGCTTTCCCAGGCCACACGCAGGGAGCTGGATGGGAAGCGGGGCTACTGAGATTAGAAGCGGCTCCTATACGGGATCCCAGTGTGTACAAGGTGTGAACTTTAGCTGTGAGGCTACCGTGCTGGGCCCAAGATTTTTTTTTATTAACATTTATTTAATTTGGTTGGAAAGGCATATTTACGGAGAAGTGAAGCACTCCCCAACTGGTCGCAGTGGCTGGAGCTGAGCCAGTTAGACGCCAGCAGCCAGGAGCTTCTTCCTGGTCTCCCACATGAGTGTGGTGTCCCAGGACATTGGGCCATCTTCCAGTGCCTCCTCAGGCTGTAAGTAGGGAGCTGGATGGGAAGTGAGGCAACCAGTGCCCATGGGGGATCCTGGTGCTTGCAAGGAGAGGATTAGCCATTAGCCATCGTGCCAGTGCGAGAGGTGGATTTTCAGAACTTTTCAAAACTGTACATTCAACTTTTATACCAGGTGAGGTTTCAGAAATTTCCACACGTTAAAAATGTAGTTAAATAATTTTAAAAATGTTTGATTTTTAAAAAATTGAAAGCAGTGTCCATTATACATTTATACTGTTATGTTAGCAAAGTTGAAGAAGCACTCAGTAACATCTTAACCCTGGTCAATTTTACAGTACATCTCAAAACATCAAAACATTTTGATACATTTAAAATGTATTTAAACTTGCCTAAACTTTCCCAGTTTTCTCAAAAAATTGGTTTACAGAGGAGAAGGAGCGAGAAAGATCTTCCATCTACCAGTTTATTCCCCAAGTGGCTTTAATGATTGGAGCTGTGGTGATCTGAAGCCAGGAGCTAGGAGCTGCTGCTGGGTCTCCCACGCAGGTGCAGGGTCCCAAGGCTTCGGGCCGTCCTCTGCATTCCCAGGCTGTAAGCAGGGAGCAGCCGGGGTTCGAACCAGTGCCTGTGTGAGATCCTGGTGCTTGGAGGTGGAGGATTAGCCGCGTGAGTTATCACACCAGGCCTGTGTCCTCTGTCACTCCCTGAGTGGCTGCAGTGGCGGGGGCCGGGCCAGTTGCCGTCAGGAACGAGCAGGCTGAAATGAGGAAGGACCGTTATAGCAATGGCAGGGAATTCTGGCTCTCTGGGTGAGCAGTGATATCGCAGGTGTTTGAGGAACTCCGTCTGGGTCTCTGATGTGGATGGCAGGGTTCTTACGTGCTGCTTTCCCAAGTGTGTTAGGAAACTGGATTGGAAACGGAGCAGCCAGGACTTGAACTGGCACTCAGGGTGCTGCAGTCCCAGGTGGTGGCTTAATCCAGTCCCCTAAACTCCAGGTTTTTAAAAAAATTATTTGAGGTGTGGTGGGTTAAGGAGGCATCCCGTTAGGGACTGCTCTGCTTCCTCTGTAGCAGCAGTGTGGCCCGAGTACTCGGGAGACTGGATGGCTTTCTTGGCTCCTGGCCTTGGTCTGGCCCGGCCCTGACTGTTACAACCACTGGGGGAGCCAACCAGTGAATGGAACATGCTTTTCTCTCTCTCCTTTTCTATGTCGCTGTCTGTGACTTTCGGATAAATAAACTTAAAAAAAAAGTTTCTAGGTAGATACAGGCTGTGCCCACCTGCGGGTTCACCCTGCATTTGGCCCCAGTGGAAGCTGAAGCCGTGAGCTCAGTCCAGCTCTCCCACGCGGCAGGAACCCATTCACCTGAACTGTTGTTGCCACCCGGGGTCTGCATGGGTAGTGAGTAACCCCAGTATTTTCTGCTTCTGTGATTCCTGCCCTACTTGTTTGGCTAGGAGCTGTGTGGTCTCCAGGCCTGAGAGTCTGTGTGACCTCTGGCAGGTCGCGTGGGCAGAGCGCTCCTCAGGAAGGAGGTATTAGATAAGACCTGCTCACTGCCCTGTAGCTCACCAGTTTGTACTGTTTTAAAGTCGCTTGCTTCCAACCCATCAATGGAAGCCTGTCAACTTGCTCTTTTTAAAAGTTAACAGTTAAACTGACCAATCATGACTGTGGAATTGACCTAAAATGTATAAAAACCTTGTGTTGGCCAACCTTTTTTTTTTTATTTTTTGCTGCTGCTGGTTCTGTTCCTCTTGCTGCTCAGCATGCCGCTGGGCTGGGGTGCCGGCTGGGAGTCCGGGCTGGCCTGAATAAACCGCCCTGTGCGTTTGCATCGACCTCAGACTCCTGCTGATGTCTGGGGATGTCAGAATCCGGGTGCAGCAGCAGGCGGCTGGAGCGAGGAGTGGAGCTGGACGTGCAGCGTCAGCTCGCTCCTGGGGCAAGTGGGCCAGCTGCCTGCTGCGCATTGTGCGCTGTGTAAATGGATTATATCTCATTAAAGCTGCTTTGAGTAAAGCACCACCCCACACACACTGAAAGGATTCTAGCAGATCCTGCTGTTAGTCTCAAATTTGAAATGAGAAACTGAAGCACAGAAATGTGTAAAAGATTTGTTTTGTTTGTTTTGAGGCTGTGCACTTGGGCGTCAGAACCCCTCCGACTCCAGGCCCTTTGCAGAGCTGAGTAAGAGTCATGCTTGGGAACTTTAGATCTGGGAATTCCTTAGTAATTACTTAATCTGGCCCTTTCCTCTTACTGATGAGAAAATTGAGCCTCTGTTAAGGCAGTGTTGTAGAATAGCCCAGCTGATTAGTTGCAGCGAGGGATTTCAAACCTATTCATAGGGTCGGGCAAGTTATAAACCAAGCATGATCTAGAATGAAATGCGGTGTTGGAGTGGTGGGCCGTGTAAGATTGAGGGAGCTTAATTGTGGTAAGGGGATTTTTGTAGCGCATGTGCTGTTCTGAGGGAATAGCAGGTAAGTGGAGGCATGATTGTTGGGGAGAGGAGCATGTCCTGAACGTGTCATAGTGCAGGCCGAGTTCAAGGATATAGACAGTCCTTCGCGTAGGACGCACTGTCATTGCGATGTTTGGGAATCCTGGCTTTGCAAGCGAGCAGTGGCGCTGCAGGTGGCGTAGCACTGAGAGAACTGCAGCCGTGCGGAGACTGGATGGAAGAAGGGCCGAGATTGAAGAGGGAGGAGAAATCCGCGCATCTCCTGCAGTGGCCTGGATGATCGAAGAGCATTGATGCCTGTGATGGGCCTGGCTGGCAGTGGGTGGAGATGTGGCACAGTGGGTTAAGGTGATGCTTGGCATGCCCCCAATATCATGTCGTTGCTGATTTTAATCCCAGATGCCCTGCTTCTAATCCAGCTTTCTCATAGTGCGTCCTGGGAGGAAGCATATGACAGCTCAGATATTGGCCTGCTGGTTTCAGCCTTGGCCAGCCCTGCTGCTGGGGGCATTTGGCAAGTAAAACGGTGAGTCAGACAGTACCTAAACATTTCTTCTTCTCTCTCTCTCTCTCTCTTGTTTGCTCTACCTTTCAAGGTAAGTGAAAATAGATTTTGAAAACAAAGGCAGAGGAGAATTGTGAAATGACTGCCAGTGACTTTGGTTATCACGGGAGGGGGAAGGGCTGCTGGTGTTGTTGCCCGTTGCACGTGGCTGTGAGTCTGTGGAAGTGAGCTGCTGAATGCGTCCCCAGCGTCCCTCAGGGGTACAGGTTCATGTTCTGGCAGCTGCACTTCTGATGCAGCTCCTTGCTGCGGTGCCTGGCACCCGCGTGGGAGCCCTGGGTGGAGTTCCAGCCCTGCACATTGTGGCCATTTGTCTCTCTGTAATTCTGCCTTTGAAATAAACAACATTTTTTTTTTTTTTAAAGAAAGAAGCAGGGTTGAGTGTGGGGAACAAAGTAAGGGATTAGTGGGAAAGGCAATAAATTCCGACTTTGTTGAGTTGGAGGTGCTCGTGGATGTCCACGTGGAGAGGTAGAAGCAGAAGTTTGCGATCTTGCCTCGGGTGCTCGCTGGAAGTGGTGCAGCAGATCTGCACGTCAACAAGGCAGTCGCAAAAAGGCTACCACTGAGGTAGAATTAAATGGGAAGTTCAAGGAGGTGGCCATGGGGCTGAGCTACATTTAACAGGCAGAGGCACCAACAGCAGCAGCAGCAGAGATCAGAGAACTGCTGTGTTTATTTTCCTGGAAAGTGTAGTATGCAATGAAATAAACGAAAACCAGTAAGAAAAGACTATTGGAAAACAGAGGGAAGTGACTGAGTTTCTTGCAGAGAAGTGGTGATTTTCAAAGCGTGGCTGTAAGTCCGTGGAGGCTGCTTGGAGAGGGCAAGGTGGAAGGAGGTTAGCCACGGTGAACTTTGGGAACCTTAGTGCATGTTAGGCACCCTGCCACGGGCTGGCTGTTTTCCACTGAGTTTTCGTAGTGACTCAGACCTGAGTTGATGAAGAGGTTGTTGTGATGGGGCAGATGTTTGATGATGAAGCTGTCATGTCACAGGTGCCAGTGCCAAGGGTGAACGCTTGCCATTCATTTCAGGTCACACGGCTTCTGTTAAGAGGTGGGTCCATAGCATAGTGGGTAGAACTGCTGCCTCCACATCCAGTTTAGTTATTTGCTGGTGGCCTGAGAAAGCAGCAGGAGATGGTCCAGGTCCTTGGGTCCCTGCACCCACGTGGGAGACCCGGAAGAAGCTTTGGACCAGCCCAGCTCCGGCCATATGGCCATTTGGGAAGTGAACCAGTGTGGTTGGAAGATAACCCCCCTCTCTTTTTGCTGTCTCTCTCTCTCTGACTGTAAATCTTACTTTTTAAAAGTGCCTGCAGAGCCCATCATGTTCTTCGCTGCTAGTTTGTATGTCAAGATATTACAGTTGGGGATGTGTGTTTCTTTGTTCACCGTGTTGTGTAGCAAATTGCCACATACGAGGTTTTAATAGAATAATCATTTATTGTCTTGTAGTTTCTGTTGCTTGGGACTTCAGCAGCAGGTTAGTGGGTTGGTTCTGGGCCCCGTTTGAAGTCCTGGGGAGTCCTCTGGCTGGCACTACAGTGTCTGCCAACCTGCTGACAGGAGGCCTTGCTTGGCAATGTGGAACAAGAGTGTCCACAGTACGTTGGCTGGCTGCATCACGTTGGCTGGGAGCAAGGAGAAGGCCTTTTTACACTTGCCACATTTTGTTAGGAGGAAGTTAGCGACTTGGCAGAAAGTTTAGGTTCTGCCCTTTGAAGAAAGGCAGTTTTAAGGACTCGGTGAACCTATTTCTGAACCCATCATACCGGTCAAGCATGCCGAGGAGGAAAAGCGGTGGGTGAGACGTCCGCAGGCTGCATGCTTCCCAGGAGGCTTTGCAGACACGGAGTCCTGGTGAGCATGGTTTCTCTGGGAAAACGAACCATTCCCACACAGACTTGGGGAGCAGGTTGTGAATGTGATAAACAGAGAAGAGGGCTGTGAGGAGTATGCCGACAGGGGCTACCCCCGCCTGCTGTGGAATTTTGCTTTATCTCTCCTTACCTGAGTTCCTTTATTTTGTAAAATGGGGTGAATTATAGTGTCTACCCAGTGAGTTTGTGGTGAGAAATAAGTGGAATGGCATATGTTTGATAAGCATAGGGCTGAATAATACCATATTAGGCCATGTGTTTAGTCCCAGTATCAATATAGGTCATATTTGTAGCATGATGCCTGCACTCCTATTACTTAACAAGTGATAACTTGAATATTCTTTTTTTTGCTGATTTAGTGTATTCTGTTGTTTTTCCTGGCTCTAACCAGTATTTGAACCAAGGATTTTAACCTGGATGTTTATGAAGGATCCTTGATTATGATTGTAATTTATTTTTTATATTTATTTTTAATGATGCTTATAAAGTTGAGAAGGATGCATGATTAGGATGGGAAGGGTCGAGGAATGGGGCAAGGTGGATGAGACAATTGTTTGCGATTTTTTTGCTTCCTGTATATGGAGGAAGGAGGGCTGCTCCTAGTAGCCTAACTGTATCAGTGCCTGGGAATAGGGGACGGCCACTTGATGTCATCCCAGGATCCCTGTTGTGGCGCATGCTCTGAGGGTACTGGTTAAGTAGTACAGGTAGTTCTGAGATGCTCTTCATCTCGTTGCTCCAAGGTTGAGGAAATCCTTCCAAGGTCCGTGGGCTGATGTAGTCCACCTTAGGGTCTCCATTTGCTCAGGTACTTGCTGACAAAGCTTAGCCAGGAGAGTTGTCCAATTTGTTCTGCCTGCCATCCTCTGCTGTGGTATTAGACATCTTCTGCAGGACTCAGTGGTCTGTCACATCCCCCATGTACATCTAGGCATGCTGTCCACTACACAGCCTCAGCTATTGAGGAGGCACAGTACTGACAATTGCATTCCGTGGTCAGAGCACAGAGCCTATGATTTTCCCATGGTTGGAATTTTGACTCCAGTGGTCCAGTTGCAGGGAAGTTCCCCAAAGAAACCTCACTAGAGGTGACCCCAGACCTGACTCCTGTGTGTGCCAGTCAGTGTGGGGTCCGGCTCAGTCTGTCACCCACGTCAGCCTACACACGCACTAGTGGTCGCAGTTGTTGGGTCAGTTCTGTCCCTAGCCCCATCTCATATGCAAACCAATGGATGCTGTGGCCCAACCCAACCCTGCCCACCACACACTTGGTCCTAAAGCATAGCAGAGGGAACGTTAGCCTGGTTGGAGCGACCCCAGTAACTCCTTCCAGGCCTGCCCCCAGCCATGGCTCTTGCACATGCTGGTGTGTGCAGCAGACTGGTCCAGTCTGTCCTATATCCTGTTCAGTTTTTGTTCCCTTCAGTCAGTGCTGCAGTCTAGCTCAGCCCAACTGACTTTACTCTCCAGCCCACACTATGCTAACGGGTGCTGCCACCTGTCCAGCCAGGCCCACCTTCAGCTCTGGTTCTTACGCTTACCGATAGGAACTGCAGCCTGTCAGAGGGGTGCCCACTGTTTCCCTACTGGGCCCATCCCTCTTTATTTATACAGAAGCCTGCACAAACTCTGGCACTGGCTTTTCACATCTGGTCAAGCAGGCATTCCTAAGGCTAGTTCTGCCAGTTGTTTCACCTTGAGGCAGGACATCGGCTTTCCTAATCCTGAGGTCAGGAAGTTCTCAATAGACAGCACATATCAATCAGTAACACATTCCTACTACAATCCTCATTCTACATCTTAGTCTTGAATCAGTTAAAGGAGGAAATGCATCACAGAAGGAGGGACCTAAAGATCAAGGAAAGAAGGGTTCCCTAAGCATAGATTCCCACTGCATCCAGCAATTTAAACGCCCTTGATTAGCATATGATCAGTGGAGGGGGGGAGGAAACTCTAACCGTAGGTTCCTACTGCCCCGAGGGGCTTAACACCCTCGATTAACATATGGTCAATAGGGGCAGCCGAGATAACACGAATAGTATTTTTATCTGAAAGGCAGATATACAGAGAGGAGGAAAGACAGATAGGAAGATCTTCCTTCCTTTGATTCACTCCCCAGGTGGCGGCAACGCCTGGAGCTCCAATCCAAAGCCTGGGTCTCCCACGTGGGTGCAGGGTCCCAAGGCTTTGGGCGGTTCTTGACTGCTTTCCCAGGCCGCAAGCAGGGAGTTGGATGGGAAATGGCTGACTTTTATCACACCCACAACAGCTGGTATTTTTTGGGTGTATACCCAGGTTAGTGGATTGCATGCTTATTCTATGGTTAGTTTTTAAAGAGCCTTCCTGCTGTTTTCCTTAATGGCTGTACTTCCACTCACAAGACTTAAGGGTTCCTCTTTCTTGTAATGTCTTGACTTTTGGGCAACTGTCAGTGTGACTGGGCTGAGGTGGTACTGCTTTGCGCTTTTCCTAATGGTGAGTGTTGGTGAACATTTGTTTGTATCTTGTCCATCTGAATCTTCTTTGGAGAAATGTGTATGCAAATCTTTGGTGTATTTTAAAGTTGGGATATTTGACTTTTTGTATGTCTGGTGCAGAGTTTGCAAATATTTTCTTTTTTTTTCACGTTTTATTTATTGATAGTTGGGAGGCAGGTTTAGAGAGAAAGGCAGAAGAGCTCTTCCACCTGCTGGTTCACTCCCTAATTGGCAGCAACAGCTAGAGCTGAGCTGTTTGGAAGCCAGGAACCAGGAGTTAGCTACTTCCAAGTCTCTCACGTGGGTATAGGCGCTTCCCCAGGTCGTAGGTAGGGAGCTGGACCAGAAGTGGAGCGCCCGACACGTGCACGTGGGATGCCAGCACTGTAGGCAGTGGGTTAGACTGCTATGCCCCTGTGCTGGCCTCACTTATGTTGGTCTTTTATGTTGGTCTTTATTTGGTTTATTTTTGTACACGGTGAGCAAGAGAAGGCTAGTTTTCATTCTTTGAAGTGTGTGTATCCGGTTTCTGTGGGGAGAGATTTGAATGCCCTCATGGAGACTAAGACTGCCACCCTGGACCGGGCGCCGTCTCCTCCTCTCCCTCCTCAAAGCTCACGAAATTCCCCCAGGTCCATCCATTCACCAATCAGATGTAACCCTAGGCATTTCACCTGAGGATCCCATTCCCAATCTCTCCCAGCTCCTCCCCCAACTCCGCCCACTTGCCAATCTTCCTTAGGCAATTACCTGCAGGCACCAATCCCTTGGGGCCTGCCCTCAATCCCTCCCAGTCCCCGCCCCCACACCTTGTGGGCTCACCTGAACATAAAGAGCCCGTGGCTCATGGCTTTCTCGCCAGCTCTTCCACCACCCTGGTCACGGTCCTGCCCTGCTGGAATACCTCGTTGCCTCCCGTGTTTTCGGCTCACGGTAAAAGAACTTGGCTGCGGAATTAGCTGTGCGTAAGAACTCTAAGTGCGTTCAGTAACTATCAGTTGCCCCAGGACTGTCCTTTCCCGGTTGTACGTTCTTTGCTCTTTCGGCAAAAACCCACTGGCTGCAGATGAGTGGGGTTGTTTCTGTGCTGTCTTGGTCGGTATGTTTGCTTTCTAGCTGTTACCCTGCTGTTGTGACTGCTGTAGCTTTGCAGGGTATTTTGATGTTTCCTAGGTTGGTGCTCCAGCTTTGTTCTTTTTCTGCTCGAGATGACTTTGGCAGTTTGAGGCCTTCTGTGGTCCATGCGATTTTTGGGATTGTTTTCTGGTTCCATGAATGGCGTTGATGCTTTTGATATGAGATTGCTGGATTTAGGTTCTTACGCTGATGTGGGAGAGTGTTTGAGGATGAGGATGGTCAGCAGAGACCTAAGATTTATTTGGGGGCAAAAGTACACGCTCAAGAGGGAGCTGTCCTCCAGCAGATTCGCAAGCATTCCTTTAGATAATATGGGGGCCCTCGAGGGTGGGTTTAACTGAATATTCAGAGTGGTGGAGTTAGAGTTTGAGTTATCACCCATTGCCTTGCCTTTTTGGGAACGCTCAGGTGTGTCGTGGCATCGGGCGCATCACAATAGAGGTATCAGCTGTGCCAGACTGAAGCCAGGAGCTGGAGCTTCTCCTGGTTCTCCTGTGAGTGCATGGACCCGAAGTCTTGGGCCATCTGATGCTTTCCTAGGCAAGTTAGTAGGGACCCGGGTCAGAAGTGGAACAGCTGCAGGTCAAACCAGAACCCATACGTGATTCTGGTGTCGCAGGCAGGGTTACCCACTATGCCGTCCTCCTGATATTTTGAGTTTGTGACCTACAGTGTTATTGAACCAAATTATTAGTTTTCAGAATTTTTGGTGGCTTCTTAAGGGTGTGCCATGAAGAAGACCATGCCATTTGCAAACAAGGACTTCCTGTTTCCCAAATTGGATGCTCCTTGTTTCTCTCTCTGGTCTAACTGGCCCGGTTAGGATTTCTGGCAACATGTTGAAGGAAAGTGGTGAATTGGGTGTCTTTTGTCTTCTCCTGATCATAGGGGAAAAACCTGGCAATCTTCCCATTTAATAGGATACTAGCTGTTGATAGGTTATGCAGGTTTTTTGTGTTAAATTGGTAGTTGATGTCTCCATAATCATGGGGATTATTGGCACGTGTTCTTGCTGAAGTCCGCAGGAGTTGACTGAGAAGTCATCCGGATGGTCCACCAGCCCTGCTTGTTGGTGCCCGCCATGCCCTCTGTAACGAGCCGTTCCGCACAGTCTCTCTGGAGCCTGATCTGAATTGGGCAGCAGTTTTTTAGGCACTGTAGAGTTTCTGTCACAGTTAGTTCTTCATTCAATTCTGACTGCATCTGTTTTAATAAGGCTGTTCTTTTCTAACATTTGTTAATTATTCGAATTCTTTTCTCGATTTCCCCCTCGCCCACTTCTGGGTTTAGATTATGTGATTTTCTGTGACTGTTGCCGTTGGCGTGTGCTGCCAGTTGTTTCCAGGTTTGACTGGCATCCGTTTTGCTGTAGTGTTCATTCAGGGGCTGTTCTGACGTCAACTGTCCATAGCACCTTTCTCTTTCATCTTTCCGTTAAGTAAGTACAGCCTCTTCGAATTTAAAAACTGGCATTGTGGCATAGTGAGTAGAGCCACTGTTTACGATGCCAACATTCCATGTGGGCACGCTGGGTTTGTGTCCTGGCTGCTTCACTTCCAGGTGCTTGGGCCCTGCCACCACCACCCTGTGGGAGAGGCCTGTGGGAGAGGCCGGAATTCTGGCTTTGGTCTGGCTCAGTTCTGGCTGTTGTGCTGTACTGCGGAGTGAACCAGTGGATGGAAGGTCTCTGTCTGTGACTCAGACCTTGAAATAATTAAATCAATCTTTTAAATAATGAAAACTGTTTTTGCCCTTTGTCTTTGGCTCTGTGTGTGGGGAGAGGATCTTGGACTGAATTTAGGTTTGTCATAACACACCCCTCTGCCATCAGGCTCAGTACAGTGGTTGTCTTTGTTCTTTGTTTCATTACACAGCTACTTATATTCCTCTTCGCTTCAGTATTTTCAATCAGAATAGATAAGCCTTTTTTTCCTCTTGAATTTGGAATGTGGGTGAAACTGAATGAGAGTAAGAAAAGAAAGATGCTGGAGTGGTCGTTTCCCAGAGGCCATGACACGGCTATGCTTTGGCAGAGTCTCCAAGATAAAGTTAATTTCGTTGTACGAGAAATACAGAAAATACAACAGTTTAAGTTTTGAAATTAAGGTATACAGTAGGAATGTGCAGACTGTAGCTTGCTGGCCCAAAATAGCTTGTCTTCTGTGAGATAAGATCAGTTTTACATTTTCTACTAATTGAAAAATTTCTTTAATACCAGAATTAGTTGGCATTGAGATTTCGGTGTGCATTAAGTTTTGAAATACCATCACATTCATGTTGTCTACCTGCGGTCTATGTGTTTGTTAACCGTGACAGAAATTGAACAGTTGCTACAGATCCCATATTCGTTTCAACGCCTAGCAAGTGTTGGGCAACTTGTGATGAGAATGATGTTGAAAAATGGAACAGTACGACCTTGTGAACGAAGAGCCGTTAGCTCGAGAAAGGCGGGGGCTAATCAGCGTTGGAGGGTGTTGACGACGTTGGGCACAGTGTTGGAGCACCACGTGCTGACGAAGTGCACACGTAGGGGCTGTCTAGGGATTCAAGGTTGTCAGGTCTTTCCTCAGGAGACTAGCTGAATGTGCACCTGGCTGTAAATTCCTGATTTTTACCCTGTCTCTTTCTTCAGATTACATTGCAGCTAAAATTCCGTATTCACCTTAGCAGTGCCACATACATTGCCCTTTGACAGTGCCGGGCTCTCCTTGGACTGCTTAACCCTGTCCGAACAGCTGACTTTTGAACTTCTCCTACTTGCAGACTACTTTGAAAGCTGGTTTGGACTTAGAAACACATTTTCAGAACCCCTGGCACAATTTTTAGAAAGATTTATTTTTATCGGAATGTCAGATTTGCAGAGAACAGAGGGAGGGAGATCCATCCGAAGGTTTCCTCCCCAAGTGGCCGCAACAGATGGAGCTGAGCTGAACCGAAGCCAGGAGCCAGGAACAGCTTCTGTGTCTCCCTCGTGGGTGCTGGGGTCCAAGGCTTTGGGCCATCCTATATTGCTTTCCAAGGCAATAAGCAGGGAGCTGGATAGGAAGTGGAGCAGCCGGGATGTGAACTGGTGCCTATGTGGGATCCCAGCGCTTGAAGGGGGAGGATTGGCCAGTTGAACCATCACCATGGGCACAGGTTTTCAAATCCTAGGCCAAAGATTCTTGGGCCCTACCTCTTTGGAATCTGGTGTGTCTCATGCAGGCGGTGGGGGTATAAGCAGGCTGGGGTGGGGAAGGGTGGGGAAGTTCTTGATGTGCTGTTTGGACTGCCTGCTTGTTAGTAAGGTTGTTCATCAGAGACACTGGGCAAGCTGTTTCAGGCTGAATGTCGTAGGGGAAAAGTTGAGGCTGTTGAGCAGTTCTTGCGCACTTGGGGCTTGCCTGAGACATTTCAATTGATGACTTTTTGGACTGAAGGAAGTTGAAATATGAAAATAGCTCCTCACTATTTGCACTGTCAAATTCCTATTGTAATGTTTCAACTGGCTAGTCCTGTGCCTGCAAGCGTCGGCATCCCTCCTGAGCTCTGGTTTGTGTCCCAGCTGCTCCACTTCCAGTCTCACTCCCTTTTTGTGGCCTGGTAAAGCAGTGCAGGATGGGACCCTGAACCCACGTCAGCTCTGGAAGAAGCTCCTGGCTCCTGGTTGAGGATCTGCTTAGTTCCAGTGGTTGTGGCCATTTGGGGAGTGAACCAGTTGATGGAAGATCTTTGTTTCTCTTCCTCTCTGTAAATCTTTGAAAAAAAAAAATCTTAAAAAAACAAAACAAAACAAATGGAAATAGTAAAACTCCTGACATGTGCTAAAGGGCCCTAAGAAGCACAAAGTTGATTCAATTTTAGGAAATGCAAGCGGGATAAGCTGAGCTTTGTTTTAGGCTGTCCCAGATGCCTCAACATAATACTGTAGAATGGGCGATCTAAGCAGCGGGCCTCCGTTCCCCGCAGCTTTGGAAGCTTGAAGACCGAGATCAGGGTGCCGGCGTGGTCAGATTCTGGTGATAGTCTGTCCAGATGCCTGCTGACGACTTTTTCCTTCTGTCAGGCAAATAAGAGCCAAATGCTGGTCTCTTCATCCCCATAAACTCGTCTATCTAGCCCTGATTGTTTGCTTCCAAATATGGTCACATTCTGGGTTAGTCTCAAACATTCCCAGAGTGGGTCATAGTTCAGTGCTTATCAGTCAAGAAAACATTTTGGACAGGAGCCTGTGTTGTGACACAGTGGGTGAAGCCTCTGCCTGTGACGCCAGCATCCCGTGTGAGCACTGCTGCTGACCCCAGTGCTTAAAGACATCTGCTGCTTCCTAGGCTGTGCGTGAATAGGATGCTGGGATTGGGAGCAGAGCCTGGACCTGACTCCAGGCATTCCCAGGGGTTTAACATTTGCCTCATGAAGTCCTTCAATGACGATGGATTCAAAAGTAGGTATATATATATTGTTTGTTGTTTTTTTTAAAATCTGGGCAACAAAAAGGATGATTTTAAAAGCAGTGTGAGGGGCTGGAAATAGAGCATAGCTGGGAAAGGTGCCAGTTGCAATGCTGGTGTCACATAGGGGTGCTGGGTGGTGTCCTGGCTGTTCTGCTTCCAGCTCCTCTGCCACTTGCTGCCTTTCCCAGGCCAGAAGATGGCCCAGGTGCCTGAGTTCTGCCACCCATGTCGGAGATGAGGCTGAATTTCCTGGCTTTTGACGGGCTCTGCCCGGCCTCTCCAGCCTTCTGGAGAGTGAACCCACAGGCGGGAGAACTCTTGCTCTCTGTCTCACTGTGGCTCTTTCAGATACTTGGGCAATCGCATAGGCAGCGGTGTGCTGGGACTACAAGGCTGTCGCCGTCCAGGCAGCCAGCGGTGTGGAAGACGAGTGGAAGGACTGTAACAGTAACTTAAAGCATAACAGATGTAAGGAGTGAGCATTTGTTTTGGATCTCCATTCTTGAGTGAGCAATGGTGAAAAGCTGGCAATAGAGTAAGTTCCATACAGCGTCCAGGATTTGGGGAGATTGGTGCATATAAACATGGGCTATTATAAAAATAATACTCTGCCAATACTATCACCAAGCAGAGAATTTGTTTCTCACAGGTTGTTATATGTGAAAATAGTCCCAGCGTACTTACGAGAGAGTATTATGGCTAGTCCTGACTCCAGGTGGGCGTTTGTAGCAGTTGGGGCACTGCTTGGGATGACTGTGCCACAGTGCCCAGGTCCAAGCCCCTGCCCCTCTTGACAGGGGAGACCCCAGGGGAGGGGTCGCCAAGGTCAGGGACTCGGGTTGAGTTGCATGCTGCTTACTTTGACCTGGCCTACTGTTGACTGTTGTCAGCATTTGATGCAAGATTTCTTTATTGTTATTCCCTTCAAATAAAAATTTTAAGGGTCAAGGTAATTAATTCACAGTGTAATATTTTTTTCTGAATTTAAAAAATAGTTTTTATAATGATTACATAGTAAATCAGGGTGGGAAGGACTGAGATTTAGGGAAAATTGGGTATACTCATTGCTTCCAAATTTGTTTTTTTTTTTAAAGATTTATTTTTTATTACAAAGTCAGATATACAGAGAGGAGGGAGAGATAGAGAATATCTTCTGTCCGATGATTCACTCCCCAAGTGAGCGTAACGGTTGGTGCTATGCTGATTCGGAGCCAGGAGCCAGGAACCTCTCCAGGTCTCCCACACGGGTGCAGGATTCCAAAGCCTTGGGCTGCCCTCGACTGCTTTCCCAGGCCACAAGCAGGGAGCTGGAAGGGAAGTGGAGCTACCGGCGTTAGAACCGGCGCCCATATGGGATCTCGGCGTGTTCAAGGCGAGGACTTTAGCTGCTAGAGCACGCCGCCGGGCCCCCAAATTTGCTATTTCTTCTTGTTTCTGGGGGAAGGGGAGAGACAAAGGCAGAAACCACTCATGACTTTGCACACGTCCCAGTACCCAAGGGGTGAGGAACCACTACCTTGCATCAACCCAGAGTCTCAGTGTGTGTGTATTCTGAGGGTTCTGTCCGCGTGTTTTGGATAGTTCTGAAATGCTGCCAATTTCACTGATCAAGTAGGACATGTTCTTGCAGGCGAGGACAGGAGGCAGGCCAGGTGTTCCAGGCATCACCGGATCCTCCACCCCTGGGGCTCCAACCCAGCAACCACCTTGCAGGCAGGCCCCAGGCAGGCCCTAGGACTCCGGCCAGGTGACCCACGGTTTCCCCATCCCTGGGGCTCAGGAACCCAGCCCCCACCACACAGGTGGACCCCAGGATCTGAGCCAAGCTACCCGAGCCCTGTCAGATCCCCCGTCCCTGGGACTCATGAACCCAGCCCCCACTGGGTCCAGGCTGGCATGACTTGACTCGCCTCAGCGTCCACAGTCTTACTGTGTAGCCTGGCCTGCCCTAGTCTAGTCTGCCCCCTGTTCCAGCTCCTGCTGGTGGGTGCTGCAGCCTATCCCAGCCCAGTCTGATTGCTGTCCTGGTCCTAATGTGAACTGGCTGGTGTTGCGGCCCGATCTGGCTCCTGCCCCCTGCCCTGGTTCTCAGATCTGCCAGTGGGTGTTATGTGCTGGCCCAGACTGGTCTGTCCCCAGACCTGACCCACATGTATGCTGGCGGGTACTGTAACCTGGCGTGGTTTCCCAAGCTCCTCCGAGTCTCCTCCCAGTGGCAGTTCTCGCACACCAGTGGATCCTTGGCCCAGGCTGACTTTGTCCACCTCCTGCCCTGACAAGAACAGTGGCCTTGCTCAGCCGGCCACACCCATTCTGGTTCTTGTTGGTTGTTGCAGCCCAGCACTACCTGGTCCGCACCCAGACACAGCTTTCACATGGTTCAGCGGGAGTCAAGACCTAGCCTGGTCTGTTCTATGCCCAACTTGGCTCTCACAAGTACCAGTGGGGGCTGGGTCTAGCCCAGTCTGACGCTCCACAGTCCCAGTGCACACCCATGTGTGCCCGGTCCTGCTCTCATCCTCATTAGTGGGAACCCCAACCCAGCTGGGGTGCTCTTAGCTCCCCAGCAAGGCCTGACCCCATCCTCGGTTCTTTGGCGAGCCAGCAGATTGCAGCTCCATGCAGTGCAGCTCTAAGAATGTCACCAGAGGCCTGGTATGATAGCCTAGTGGCTAAATCCTCACCTTGCAAGCACCAGGATCCCATATGGACGCTGGTTCTAATCCCAGTGACCATGCGTCCCATCTGGCTCTCTGCTTGTGGCCTGGGAAAGCAGGGGAGGATGGCCCAAAGCCTTGGGATCCTGCACCTGTGTGGGGGATGGGGGAGGCTCCTGGCTCCTGGCTTTGAATTGGCTCAGCTCTGGCTGCTGTGGCCACTTGAGGACTGAACAGGAGATGTTTCTCTCTGTAAATCTGCCTTTTTCAATAGAAATAAATCTTTAAAAAAGATAACCCAAACAGAATTTATCATAGTTCAGTAGAATGTTATAAAGAGCAGAAATAAATTGATATTTCTATTTTAGATAAATAGTAATGAATATTAGGTGTGAGATAGCATGGGAATATGAATGCAACCAGTAGGTGGCAACAAATCAATATTTAATTTTAGTTGCAAAAAAATTAGTATTTCGAGAAAAATAGTACAAGACTTAAGCAACATACCCTCCCCCCCAGTGAACATTTTGTATGGTCTTAATATACATCGTTCTTAATCTGAAAAAAATTGCTGTATATTTTAATGATGCTTAGTTTGCTTTAAAGCTGTGACTAATTTTTGAAGAGTGTCTGTATTTGAACAGGAGGAGTGGGAGAAGCAGGGCATGTCCATGTATCACAAGTGTTCAGCTTTTTGGGTTGTTGGATTTTGCTGTAATTTGTGTAGGTAGCTTCTGTAGTTTCGAGGGGTAGTGGGAGCAATTTTTTCAGAAACAGAAATCTGCTTTGAATCCGAAGGAGTGAGTAACACTGTGGTTCTGTTATCCATTTCCAGATTGTGTTATTCTGAAATGAAAAAAAGCACTGTATCGGCGAGGCAGAGCGCGTTCTCCCTCCGGTCTGGGGTTGTGGCCGGGCTTGTGGCTGAGGCCGGGAGCGCCGGTGCCTCGTGTCGGTGGCAGCGCCTCTCCGTGTGCGCCATAGCCGGAAGCTGGAGTCGGGCACGGCCGGAAGTGGGACCCAGCGCGGCACCCGGAATGCCATAGTTGCTGTTCCCATCTCCAGGTCGTCTTTGCGAAGGATCCAGTTTATAGTTCTGTCGAGTGTGTGTGTGTACACTCCCGCTCCTTCCCTCCCATCCTCATCACCTTTCTGCTTCCTGTTTGGTTAGGTGGAAAAGTGCAGGTGGCTCTTGAACGTACGTGCTCTGCTGTCGCCTGTGGAGTGGTGGCTGGTCTTCCTCTTGCCGCTGACACTCCGTGCCTGGACCACCTGCCTGTCCGGAGTCTCCATTCTTCCACTGGCTGGTTTCTTTCCTGAAGCCTTGCTCCTTCCGTGATTGTCCTAACTGCAGGTCCTCCTCCACCCAGTGCTCCCCTGGCGCAGTCCGTCTCTTCCTTTGTAGAACTTGACATGGGTTTCCATGTGTATTTTGTTCTGTTTGCTTAGTTCCCTACTTGACTTGAGTTCTGCGAGGTTTGGGCCCATCTCGTGTATTCAGATCCTTTGAAAATCCAGGACCTAGTATGTGCTTGGAGTGTTGTTTGCATTTAATAAGTGGTTGTTAAATGAGTGAACTTTGCTGTACTGAAGGTCCCCCTCCCCCTTTTAAAGATTTATTTGAAATGCAAAGTTAGAGAAAGGAGGGAGATGGCTTTTCAGCCTTGGGCTAAGATCATGTGTGAGAGAAGCTGCCATCTGTTGGCTTCCCTGGTCATTCAAGCAATGAACCATGAGTCTAGAACGCCGTCTGCATCTCCTGTGTGGGTGGTGGGCACCTGAGCCCTTGGCCCATCTCTGCTGCTTCCCCAGGTGCCTTAACAGGAACCTGCATCAGAAGTGGGACAGCCAGAGCTCAAACTGGCCCTGCCACGCAGCTTCACCGCACAGCGCCGTCACCCAGACATTAACGTTCTGCGAGTCGGAACTCATGTTTGTGCTACTTTTTTTTTTTTTTTGTTATCCTCAGTAATGAATGTAATGACTTTTAGTGTAGTAATTTTCCTTTCCGTCTCTCCTCCAAACTCCAGGATGTGTTTGTAGGACCCAGGCTCTGTGGTTGTTGGTATGTATTTTTGGCTCGATGGTTAACAAGCACATCAGTTGTGCCGCCTGTATCTGCTGTCAGAACTGCCCGGCTTTGAGTTCAGCCACCGTGTTGACGGCAGCTTTCCTGCCAGCATGCATCTCGGGAGGCGGCAGGTCATGTGCGTTCCTGCCACCCATGGAGGGCGTATGGACCGACTGCCTGACTCCTGGCCCTGGCCCTGTGCCCAGTCCTGGCAGTTCAGGGACATTGGTAGGGCGAGCCAGGTGGGAGCTCTTTCTGCCTGTTGCCTCTGGCTTTGTTTCTCGGCCTCTTGAATTAGAAAGACAAGGTTTTAGGAAATCTCCTTTGTGCTTTCTATTTGGTATTTCTTTGCCTCTCAGGTTTATAGTGCCATAAGTTTAACATTTTGATACATTTCATATTTTTAAGTTACAGAATACTCTGTATTTTTTGCTTTCCTGGTAGGGTTTTAAAAAAAAATCTTTATTTTTATTGCTGAGTCGGATATACAGGGAGTAGGAGAGACACAGAGGAAGATCTTCCGTCTGCTGATTCACTCCCCAAGTGGCCCCAAGTGGCCGGAGCTGAGCTGTTCTGAAACCAGGAGCCAGGAGTTTCTTCTCTGTCCCAAGCACTTGAGTGATGCCCCTATGCTTTCCCAGGCTACGAGCAGGGAAGTGGATGGGAAGCAGGGCTGCCAGGATTAGAACTGGCGCCCGAATGGGATCCTGACATGCACAAGGCAAGGACTTTAGCTGCTAGGCTACCGCGCCAGGTTGGTGAAATTGCCTCGTAACGAGTGTTAATCATGAATGGCTACATTCCCAACATTCTTTGTTCAGTGAACATGATGGATTTTATAAGGGATGATAGATTTAGGGCCTGGTACGATAGCGTAATGGTTAAGGTCCTCGCCTTGAACGCTCTGGGATCCCATATGAGCGCCGATTCTAATCCCGGCAGCTCCACTCCCCATCCAGTTCCCTGCTTGTGGCCTGGGAACGCAGTGGAGGACGGATCTTACAAGATCTGTTCAGCTTGCACATAAATTTCCAGGACTGTGGACATGGTCTTGTATCCATTTCTGAAATGTATAGTTTAAGTTATGCTGTACTCCATTTTCAGAGTGATTATTGATGCTTTTAAAATGAGAATTACATTGATACACCTTAAATATGTACAATGTAACTTCTTTGCAGAATTTCTGTGTTAGAGGAATTAAGGTGAGAGGAACTGTGCAAATTACGAGTGTCAGCTTCCAGGCTTTATTCTGGTACCTCATCAGGGGTACATGTGGATGGTGACGTGATTTTGAGAGAATGTCTTTTTTTAAAGCATGATATTTTATCTTTTGCCATAAATATATGGCAAAATTAGCTCAGTACAGTTTAAGCACTTGAAGGTTTAATGAACTGGGTTACTAGAAAGAGCACTTACTTGCAAAAATAGCTGGAAAATTTTTTTTGGAAGCATATTATACTGCATCCCATACATTGAATTTAGAAGTATGTATTAAAAATAAAAGCCATTTGTTAATTACCAATAAACTTCTTAAAATTTTGTTAATCACTACCACATTTTCAAGAATGCCAAAGGGGGGACACAAAAGAAGGTAGAGTTTTATCTCTTCATATTTCAGCTGTATCATATCTCATGAAATAGTGGCGAGGCTCTGTACTTTAGTAATTAGTAATTAGTAATTAACGTGTAACGGATAATTGTGACTTTAACTCTTCATCTTGAAAAAAACATTTATAGTCCTGAAAAATTGTGATTCGGCATTTATGCAATTTAAAAAATATTAGTTGCAATTTACGGAAAGTAGATGTGTACTGGATAATACTGTGAACATATGCTCTTCATGGCAGTGATTTCCGAATCAGTTTTGAAACTGCATAGATTAAGCATTTTAAAAATATGTGACATTTTCAACATTTTGGATTTGTGCTTATTTTAATTAAGATGCGATTCCTCAGTTTACTTGGTCTTTGTTTTACCCTCTGGTTCCTATTCTTGCAAGTCGGTTGTGTTTGATAAATGAGTTTGTACTTTCTTACTCCTTTGAATCCAGTAGCAGTTCGACAGTGGACGTGTGGAGCATTGCTCTTCGCTGCTGTCTGGTCCCAGGGCTTCATCCCAGCCCGAGGGGCAGTGTCCTCGGGCCCCAGAGCGGCGTGTCTGTCAGCTGCAGTGCGCACGCGTGCTTTGGTTTCCGGAGTTCCTGCTTTACTGTTGGCGCTCACAAGAAGTGGAGAGAAGCAAGGCTCAGGGGGATAAAGGTTCATTAAGTATGAAGTTAATTAAGCTAGTATATTAATATATTGACAGTTGAAGGGTGAATGAAAAGGTTTGTGAGGTCCTTAACTGTCCAGGATGTAGTACGTAAAAGGTTCAAATTACGAGATGATTTTCATATCTACAAAAGGCCTGAGTTACAGAATTCACTAATAGTACAATTTTCATTTGGAAGGCAGAGCGTGAGCATGAGCCTGCTGGTTTACTCGCCAGGTGTGTCACTGCTGGGGCTGGGGCTGGGCCAGGACCGAGCCTGGAGCTGCTATTCCATCCCAGGCTGCCAAGTGGATACCCGGGCTCACCTCATGTCACTCTGCTGCCACCTAGAGCACACGTTAGCAGGACACTGAAATGAAAAGGGGAGCTGCGACCCCCGTCTGGGCATTCTGATGGGGTGCTGGCATTCCATGCAGTGTCTTAACTGTGCCAAATTCCCACCTGGAAGAATGACTTCTTAAAAATATTTATTTTTGGGCCCGGCGCAGTGGCGCAAGTGGTTAAAGGTCCTCGCCTTGCACGCCCGGGATCCCATATGGGCGCTGGTTCTAATCCCGGCAGCCCCGCTTCCCTTCCAGCTCCCTGCTTGTGGCCTGGGGGAAAGCAGTCGAGGATGGCCCAAAGCTTTGGGAACCTGCACCCGCGTGGGAGACCCGGAAGAGGCTCCTGGCTTCAGATCGGCATAGTATCGGCCCGTTGCGCTCACTTGGGGAGTGAATCATCGGACGGAAGATCTTCCTCTCTGTCTCTCCTCTCTGTATATCCGCCTTTCCAATGAAAAAAAAATAATAAAAATCTTTAAAAAATATTTATTTTATCTTTCATTGCAAAGTCAGATATACAGAGAGGAGTAGAGACAGAAATATCTTCTGTCCAGTGATTCACTCCTCAAGTGAGTGCAACAGCTGGAGCTGAGCTGATCCGAAGCCAGGAGCCTCTTCCAGGTCTCCCATGTGGGTGCAGGGTCCCAAGGCCTTGGGCCGTCCTCGACTGCTTTCCCAGGCCACAGGCAGGGAGCTGGGTCGGAAGTGCAGCAGCCGGGATTAGAACCGGTGCCCATATGGAATTCTGGCATGTTCAAGGTGAGGACTTTAGCTGCTAAGATACCGTGCTGGGCCCAGAAGAGTGATTTTTAAGAAAAATGTTATTTTCATTTTATTTGAAAGGCAGATTGAGATAGAGACACATAGACAAATTGACAGAAATTTTCCATTTGTTGATTCGCCCCTAAAATGCCCCTGGCAGACAGGGCTGGCAGTGGTTAAGCCAGCAACCCAGAACCCAGTTCATGACTTTAGATGGGTGGCAGAACCACTGCCTGCCTCCCCCTAAGTGTTTGAGCCACCACCCCCTGCCTCCCTGGGTAGCAAGCTGCGTTAGAGTGAGTTAGCTGGGAATCCAGCATTGCCTTTCCCAGTTGGGATGCACGCACTCCAAGCGGCGTCTGAACCACTGTGCCAAGTGCCTGTTCTCCGGGAGCTTTTAGAAATATGCTCACCTGGGCTTACGCCTCTGGTCGTTACAGCACATTGATTTGGGTAAGCCAAAGAAGATTCTGATTTGATAAAATGAAAGAAAATATAAAGAAAATATTCAAGCCCATTTCACGTCCTTGCATCAGCTGCTCCCTTCAAAGCACCAGGCTTAGTTCATTCACTTTCGAGAAACTGTTGTGTTCCCAGGTTTGATTTATAAACTCAGCTGTCAGCCAGCCAAGGAATGGTATTCCCTGGAGAAAAGCAAATAAAAACAGCCAGTGGCTTTTGACCTGGGAAGTGCATCTTGTGTGTGCAGCAGAGGCACTTCCTATTTTTCCATACACTTCAGTGAAAAGAGGTTTGTTCAGGGTGGTGGGTTAATTGGATTAATCATACACGGTATTTTCAGGAACTCTTGCATGTGTAAGTGGTGTTATTTGAACTCTGACACCTCGTCAGTGAATACACTGCAAGTGACTGCTGGCCTCATTCAGGTCCACTGCTGGGATTTGTGCTAAGTTACCAGCAGTTTTCCTATCGTTGCTTTCATGTTGTCATTGTAAATAGTGACCCAGAGAGAAAGACAAGTGATATGTTGATTCGTTATGAAAATTTTTATTCATTCACTTCTTTCAGAGGTAGAGAAAGAGCAATTCCGTCCTTTCTAGTTCTCCCCTTAAGTGTTTGTGGTGGCAGGATTGGGCCAGGACTGGAGCCAAGAGCCAGAAACAGTCCGTGTTCTATGTGGGTGGCACACTGACTTTGGTCACCACTCACTGCCCTCCGGGGCCCACACTAGCAGGAAGCGGAAGTCCAGAGCCAGAGGTGTGTATTCAACCCAGGAACTCTGAGATGGGCTGTGGGTGTCGTAACTCGAGCCTGTGATAGCAGTTTTGATTGTTTTCTTCTGTTTTTGTTTTTTTAATCTTTGTTTTCATATGATTTGACAGAAGTCTTCCTTCTGCTGACTGATTCCCTAAATGCTTTTCCAGCCAGACCAAGGCAGGGAACCCTTGGCGCTATCTGGGTCTCCCACGTGGGAGCGTGAGGGTCTCCCACGTGGAAGTGTGAGACCCAGTATTGGAGTCACCTCATGGGGCGTGCGTTCAAGTCATGGGGACTTGAACTAGGCGCTCTAATTTGGGAAGTGGGCATCCTCTCCGTGCCGCCAGGTTTGCGAACCAACCATACTTACAGAATTGCTGGGAAGCATGGACATTGCGATTATTTTATTGCATTATTGTGGTAGGCTCTCCTCCATCCTGCGGGAGGAAGAAATGGAATTAACCCGAGAGCCTAATACAGGAGAGAGAATTTTTTATATTTATACTTAGTTTCACAAAATTCCCAGTCTTTTTATACAAACCAGAAAGTAATGACAGAAAACTTTCAGCGGCCAAAACTCATGATCTGAAAGAGGGCAGGCAATCCCGGCAAGTCACGGTGAACATGGTGCCGCACATTGCGATCCGTGAGAGGGTGTCTGACCTCGCCTGGAGGATAACACAGGTCTGTACGGTGCAGAGTATTACGCTTTAGGGAATATGCAAAATAATTTGAAAACTTTAAAAATGGTGGGCCTTGTACTTTAATTGAAATCATATACAGAAATCCAGTGTTTGAGCGAAATCATTGAAGTGAGAGTTGTGGGCATGGAAGTCTCGTGACTGACAGTTCCCGTTGGACACGGCAGCAGGCCCTGGGTTGGTGGTAGTGAGCAGGGTCCCTAAGTTTATTTGAAAGGCAGAGTTAGAGACACACAAAGTCTATTCACTAGCTTACTCCCCAAAATGGCTGCAACAATTGGGACTCTAAGCTGAAGTTGGGATTTAGAGGCTTTCGCCCGGTCTCCTGCATGGGCCTGGGGCCTTTGGGCTGTTTCCTCTCATCTTGTGTGTTAGCAGGAAGCTGGACTCAGAATGGTGTAGGTAGGGGTGTTGGATGTTGGAGTCCTGAGTGGTATGTATGCTAATTATACCTGATTCCCAGAGTTCATTGTGGGTCCGCTGCGTGGGTGCCAGGGAACTGAGCACTTGGATGGTCACCTGGTGGGTGCCTCTTGCTGCGTGCCATTGGGAGCTAGAATCGGAAGCAGAGCTGGGACCCAAACCCTTGCTCTCCAGTGTGTCCCGAGAAGTGTGACTTTTGCACCAAATGCTACCAGGACGGTGTAAGAATAGACACAGACTCGAAAGTATTCTAACAAGGATTCATTCTTGGATTTACTCAAGGCTGAGTGAGGGACCGAGAAAGGGAGAGGAAAGAGATTGATCTGAATCACTTCTCAGATTCCTGCCTTGGCCAGGGCTGGTTCAGGTTGTTTTTTCTTTCTTTCTTTCTTTCTTTTCTTTCTTTCTTTTTTTTTTTTTTTTTTTGGAAAGTCAGATGTACAGAGAGCAGGAAAAACAGAGGAAGATTTTCTGTCATGATTCACTCCCCAAGTGGTTGCAATGGCCAGAGCTGAGCTGATCTGAAGCCAGGAGCCTGGAGCTTCTTCCAGGTCTCTTGCAGGCACAGGGACCCAAGGCCTTGGGCCGTCCTCGACTGCTTTCCCAGGCCACAGGCAGGAAGCTGGATGGGAAGTGGGGCCACTGAGACTCCAACCGGTGCCCATATGAGATCCAGACTTGTGCAAGGCAAGGACTTCAGCTGCTAGGCCTGCTGTGCCAGGTCCAAGATTTATTTTTTAGTGAACATAGAAAATGGGTTAACAGGATGCACTTTTCAAAAGGGTGATTACAGGAAGTGTGTTCTGCTTAGAAAGTGGACTCTGCAGCAGTGTAGGTCAGGGACAGGAAAGGCCAGAGAAGCAGGGCCGTGTGTTTCCAGTAAGAGCACGGGAGTGAGGAAGGCTCAAAGTAGGATACGTCGTTATACAGAAAGTCCTTCTATCTCTTTGCTTTCTATGAAGTTTTATGGCTTCTGCAAACCAGGGTTAATGGTACAAATCCCTCTGATCCAGCTGTGTGTGCACCATAAACCTCCTGGGAGGTTTGAACTGACAGCCCCTTCATGGTGGTCTCCATGTGGACTGGGTGGAGGAAAGGGCAGAAGGTCTCATGGCCAGGTGGGCAATGAAGAATCCACAGGACCCCTTTTTGCCCTCTGACTCATTAATGGTGTAGGTGTCAGATGCTTTAGGAACCACCGATTGAAGGTGGTACTACAATCAGAATTCTGACTGTAGTTGTTCAGGAAGTCATCAGTGAGGGGTTACGTTCATGTCTATACAGTTAAGTGAGAGTACACGCCCACCATTGCGTGAAGGACCCTCTCCCCCTGATTGCCCTAGATAGAAATTCCAATAATCAGAGCTTCCCATTTTTATAAATATCACCTCTAGGAATGTTTGGACGCATGGAAACATGCAGTTGCACCCATGCAAAAAGCCATTCTGGAGTGCTCAGGGAGCCTTATCCAGCAAGTGTTTGAGAGGCGGAATGAAAGAAGGGAGAGCAAAAGGAGTGTTAGCAGCTGTTGCAGTGTGTCTCACAAGTGATTGGTGGCAGAGGAAGTACAAAGTTTGTTCTTTAAATTCCCTTGGTGCAAAGCTAGTTTCTCGCATAAACTGTCATAAGCTGTTCTGACCTCCAGGTGGAGCAAGTGCGGTGCTATCCGGAAGCTGCTAATGGACATGTTTGGGTGACGGGCCTTCGGTTTAGCTAGTATTAAGTCCTTCCGCTTGGACAGTCACTGTCCACACTCATCCTCACATGTGTTACCTGTGTAATGTACAGTCGCGTCATGAGGTACAGATAATCTTAGCTTGCTTTTTTTTTTAAGTGGTAAAATTTAGGCTTAGGATAACAAGTTGAATTTTAGAAGCTATAATTTTGAGTCCAGATGCTTTGTCAGAGCCCATGTTGTTGTCCACCATGAAATATTCCACTCACTGTTAAATTATGATGATTATAAAAATACTTACGTATATGTTCTTTTAAACCTAAGAATGTGAGAGAAGGGGTAGGGGAGAGGGGGAAGGCCACAGCAGAGAAGACAGGACTTCGCCACGCGCAGGTCCGTGGCTCCGATGACAGCTGACTGAGTGTATGGGGCTCCAGTGCCAAAGCCTAGAACTGGGAGCACGACCCGGGTGCTTCAGTGTGGGCTGCGGTCGCCTTCACTGCTAGGCTAGATGGCTGTTTCTAAAAGCATACTTCTGGTGAAAATTTGTATACCTTACAGGAGAACACTGGGGATTTAGGAAAGGGCAAGGGGAGTAAAATTCACCTCCCTTCAGTCTTACCATGCATGTCATTTGGAACATGCGTTCATATGGCTTGTTCCTCACAGCGTGCTTACTGGCATTTTAAAATCTCTCTGCAAGACACTGTTTTGATGCATTTGTAGAGGTGTATTTTCTTTTTTGGTACTCTGTAAAAATGAAATGTTGAGTAAGAGTTAGAGGGCGGGTATCTGGCCGTGGGCTGGGGTGCTGGTTCGGAGGCCTGTCTCCCATAGAGTGCCTGGGTTTGGTTTCTGGGTCAGGTTGCTGTCTTAACCAGGCCCTGGGAGCTGGCTGTGACGGCTGCACTGCTTGGGCTCCTGCCGCCCCACGGGAGCTGTGGGTTGAGTTTCTGCCTCCTGGCTTTGGGTTCAGCTTTCCCCCACTGGATGCCGTGGGCATTTGTGGAGTGAAAAAAAAAAACAGATGGACATTTCCCCATTTCTGTTATGAAAAAAAATTGTAAAGAGAAGATGAAATAGTTGAAAACATTCGGATAGAGTCTCAAAGCAGAGCGCGGACTTTCTCGCGTGGCTGTGACCAGTGCAGCAGGTGTTGCTCCCCTGCCGTGCGTGAAGAAACCACCTCTTCTGCTTCGGAAAGTGGCTGGCTCTGTGTTTGTCCTTGTGTCAAATGGTGGAATTCCTTTAAAACAAAATCAACAATAAGGCTTTCTTGCTAGAAGAAAAGCTTCTTTGTAGCTACCGCAGCAGATGGAATGGCATTTGTCCTTCGAAATGTTGCAGTAGTAACACTACTAAAATAGCACAACGAATTATTTGGATTGATAACGTTCTCCCTGTGTCTTCCCCATTGGAGGAAAGAACCACAGTCAAACCTTCCCCCCAGGTACTTCCCTTTTCTCCTAACCCTCCGCGGAGCCCTTCTCGTGGTTGGCACTTTGTTTCCAGGCCACGTTTAGCTCTACCTGCTTCAGTATTCTGTCGCTGACCAAAGCAGGGATGTAAATAAAGAAAGTTGTATTCCAAACTCGGGTGCTGTGGCTTTGACACCTGACCTCTGTAAGTGTGGGTTCTGTTTCCATAATCAGATTCCAAGTTTGTCTTCACACATTTTTTTTTTTAAGTAGTAGTGTCTTTTCTTTCTTGGCGTTAACTTGGTTTGAAATCAGTGTTTCTGTGATAGTTCTGATTGAGAAACTCAAGACTTCTTATTTGCTTGAAAAGATTACTCAGTAGTTAAGTCGTAGGTATATACAACATTAAAAACGGGCACTTATAAATGAGTGCTTTGGATAAATGTTTTTCCAGCTGAAGATGGCAACTTGGCATCGAGGGCAGCTGTGTAACGTGTTCTTCAGGCTGTTTCATTTTCTTTGTTCAGACAGTACATCGTCGACTTCAAGGGTAGAAAACTACTCCTTTTCTTCTTGGGATTTTAAAAGAATGTTGTTTGTCTGGTTTAAACATGTTGACCACAAGGTGGTTGTGTTGTGTGGTCTCTCAGGTTTAAAAATTTCTACCTAAGCAATTTGATTCTAGTGCTGTTAATTGCAGTCGTACTGCTCACAATGCTTACGACATTAATATGTGGAAAGTACTGCTTCGGGTGTTTTAGATAAATGTCCTTGAAGGCAGCAAGAGTGCAGAGGTGGGTGACTGCAGGTTCTGAGGAGGTCCTCGCAGAGCCCAGGGCGCCTCTTGTCCTGCAGAATCAAAAAGGGGAGTAGCAGAAGGCACATTCTTGCGGTTGCTCAAGGCTTCAAGAAGTGCATTATACATCAAGATGAGTCAAAGGGAGGCGCAGCCTCTGAACTTTTTGGGACTTCTTTCTCATTTCCTGGTCATGTAGAGTAGCATCAGCGTATGCCGCTCCAGCACGTGCTACTGTGGTGTAAAGGCGATTTCCAGCTAACGGCATCTAGTTCTCTGCCCTCTCCCTTTCTGTCCGAAAGATGACATTATTTCCACAGGTGAGGGTGCTGCTTGCTCAGCAGTGCTGTTTGCGATATACTTTCTAATCAGCTCGTGACAGTTTACCCCTCCTTCAGATAGGAACAGGTCACTTCCTTTGTCCTCTTCACGCACTGTTACCCTTTGTTCAGCTGGGATGGAAGCCCAAATGCTGGCCACGCTTTGGAGTTACTTATCACTTGTTTTGTGCTGTGTGTTTGTAGGCACATCCTGTGTGCTCGTGTCAGTCCTTTGACAGATGGAGTTCCGGGAGCCCAAAGTGACCCTAATGAGATGGAGGAGGAGGTTTCTCCTCCCCCAGGCTGCTGCTGCTTCTCCCTGTTGGGTGGTCCAGCACCGACTCTCCTCTAGGTTACCTAAACGAAGAACACGACACGTGATGTCAGAACACATACCACCTGTGCACCTCCAGTGCTTTCACTGTGGAATATGTTATAAATTACTCCTGTGATCTTTAGTGTACTGCTATGATGAAATGAGAAAGCAGCAGGATTTTTGTTGTGTAGGCATCCTATTTTCTACCCTCTGAACGTTTTAAAAATCCCAGAGTGTAGAAATTCATGAAAAGTTTGCATTTGGCTCGTAGTGTTTGAAGCAATAGTCACTTGTATTTGTCACATTCCTTAATGATTCTAGAATTTAGGTTGGAGTGGTAGGGTAGTTCGTATCTTCCAGTGTAACACTTTTTGATTTGCTTCTGACTGAGGCCAGGGGGGTCTCCTTGGTCTGAGGGGAGCTGTGGGCAGTGTGTAGACCCGAGGCATTCAGGGTGGTGCGGACTCACACGTTACATTTGGATTCCTGTAGTCACAAGGCTAACATGAAAAGATGGACTGGATATGCCATTTGAACCATTTCACTGAGGCTTACTGTGTTATCTAATGGGGCCTGAAGAGTTAAGACCAAATCAGGCCAAGTCTTCGGGCAAGGCGCCTCTGTTTACTTTGGTATGAATACATTCATATCCTGCATTGTCCTAAAAAGGATTTAAGGTGGCACTGCTCTGCAGCTTTTGTGGTCCAAGTGAGACTTATTTATAAATACGCGTACTGATCTCAAGTTGAAATGAATCTGGCTTCCAGATACAGTGTGCTACCAGCAACAATGCTGCCATTGTACCTCGAGGTCTTCTGATGCCTTTAAGTTTTGAGTATGTTCCCTGTTCATAAATCTTTACCCTTTGATGTTGGATTCCATTTTTGGACTAGGCCAAAACCTGCTGGATGCCAAGTCTGGTGAATAACCTGGCTAGGCGATCCGGGTTGTTAGAGCTTCTGGTGTGTTTCTGACTCATGGATTCTGAGAGCCAGCACATTCTCGGAATGATGAAGCCGGTTTCTGAGCCCCACTTAACTCCTTGTTACGAGGCCAGAGCTGCACGGTGGGATCTGAGCGACCATGTTAGTGTCGCTGAGTTCAGACAGGTCAGCTGTCCTCACACGTGATGTTGACATGTATATTTCTTGGGCCTAAGCTACAGCAAAGTTTTCCACTTCAAATTTAGTGTTTTTAAGCCCTAAAGAGAACTTCCATTACTGATTCTGTTAATTTTCTTGAAAGGCTATGTATGTAATTCAACTGTCCGTGAGAAACCCAAATGAAGAAACGGGCCCCACTGCCTCTTGTCTGCTTCTAAGTGTGGGAACCTGCAACGCCTCTTGTAGCCGGCTGCCCGTGCCAGCTTCCTGTGTGCTTGCTTCCCTGTGTAATTACTCACTTGCCTGAATCATAATTGTTACTTTAGCAGCACTTTATAGATGAGGACAACAGGCTTATGGGAGATGAAACTTAATTTAAGGAATCAGAAAAAAGCAAGGAGCCAAGATTCAGATCCCAGTTGTCTGACTCTCAGTTTGTTCCTCCCCTCCCCCAAGGTAATAATGCTACCATAAGTGGGCATAAGTCATACTTTAATGTTTTTTTAAAGATTTATTTATTTTAAAGTTAGATACAGAGAGGAGGAGAGACAGAGGAAGATCTTCCGTCCGATGATTCACTCTCCAAGTGAGCGCAGCGGCTGGTGCTGTGCCGATCTGAAGACAGGAGCTAGGAGCCTCCTCCAGGTCTCCCATGTGGGTATAGGGTCCCAAGGCTTTGGGCCATCCTCCACTGCTTCCCAGGCCATAAACGAGCTGGAGGGAAGTGGAGCTGCCAGGACATGCACTTGCACCTGTATGCGATGCTGGTGCCTGCAGGTGGAGGACTAGCTCTTTGAGCTATTGCTGCAGAGCAAATAGATCGCACCCTCAGGATTGCTCCAGGAGTTGGTTTTCACCAGGGGATTCTTGTGCGAGCATGGTTTTTTGATGGGGAAGCATTTCAGAGCTGTACCCCGAGTGCTTATTGGTGACTATCCCATTAAGCTCTCTGTTTGTGCAACATCTCCTAAGCTCAGTGAAAGAAATGCTTACCTAATACAGGCTTGTGTGGTGGACGTTCAGTTTACCTGTCACATCATATTCTTAATTGTGTGATGCCATGTTGGTGACCTGTAATCTGAGTGACACTGTATGCCCTAGAGATGGAAAATCTGCTCGTGTTCCTCCCTATCTCTCTACCTTTAGAACAAATAAAACACTTTAAGATTTATTTTTTGGGCTTTTGAAAGGTGGATTTACAGAGAAAGGAGAAGATGGAGAGACGATCTTTCATCTGCTGATGCATTCCACAAATGGCTGCAATGGCCAGAGGTGGACCAGGCTGAAGCCAGGAGCCTGGAACTTCCTCTGCGTCTCCCACCTGGATGCTGGGGTCCAAGCACTAAGGTGGTCGTCTGCTGCCTTCCTAGGCATATTGGCCTAGAGCTGGACCCAGCTGCAGCTGGGATATGAGCCACTTGAGATGCTAGTGTTGTACCATGGGGGTTACCTTGCTGTGCCACAAAGCTGGGGCAAATAAATGAGAAGCTCATGAGTAGTTTCAGGAAGATCCTTTAAGATGTTGCTACCTATAGTTGTGTGGAATGAATTCAAGAATGTAAAACACTGAACCTCAAAAATGTCACAGTAAGTTTTATTAGAGAGGTGGGGGAGGGAGAGAGAGAATGCATGCTTTCCTATCTGCTGGTTTCATTAGGTCTCCCATGCGGATGTCAGGAGCCCCATTACAAGAGTCTGCAGGTCCTTCTGGCAGGGTCTGCATTAGAAGGAAGCAGGAGTCAAGACCTGTAACCTGTTGTCGTGGCAACCGAGCATGGATCAAGGCATCCCATATGCTCATCCCTGCCCTTGATGAGCAGGTGCCCTCCCAGAGGGAGCTTTCTTCAGCTCTAACCTTGTCCCAAAAGGAACGGCTGAAGAACAAAGGAGCCTAGTCTCATTCAGCAAAGTCAATCACTTACCAGACTGTGGCCTGCTCTGGAGGTCAGGCCTTGCTTCCTAAAGCCCGATACAGGTGGGGCGAAGAAGTTTGTACAGATAGAAAATCAGCACATGTCCTCATCGACACCTTTAGCACTCACACTCCGAGGCCGGGAAACTGCCATCCAACAAATCCAGTATCTTTCCCAAAGTTTATAAAACTTAGCGAGGGCTCAGTCAGTACTTGACCCCGGGCTTAGGATTCCAGATCCAGTGCTTGGTGTACTACGTGGCACTCTTCTTGAGGTTTCAGGGTTACTGGAATTGTTGAGTCGAGATGCCTGGTGCTGAGACTGTGCAAGGAGGCCTGAGAGCCAAAGGAAGGAGCAAGAGGTTGGATAACTGACAACCTGGGATTAACCATTTGTTTATTAATCTTTATCATTAACTTTTATTGAATGTTCTATCCATGACATTGCGTTTGAGGTCTCAGAAATACAGAGAAGTCAGACTTTATATCAAGGGCTGCCAGCCAAGGCTGGGAATAAGGGAAGCAGCTTTCCAACAGTGACAGACGGAGAAGTGATACCCCTGATCAGATGACCTCTAAAATTTCTTTGACTTGATAAGAATCTGTGATTCTTGAGCAGGCTGCCAGTCTTTGCACCACTGCCTGGGGTGGGACTGTAGGAGCATGTATGCATGGACACATAAGGCTCGGTAAGGTTTGCTTCAGAGTTGGAGCTGTGATAGAAAAGAGTGTTATTCTAGAATAATAAAGTATATTGAAGATAGAGGTGAGATTTTTTTTCTAGATAGCAGTTAATCTTTACGTGGGTCATCATCATTTCTTAGTTTTCAAGAAGTTAATTCACCTATAGCTTTTATTTTATGGCTTGAAATTAGAGATAGGGTGGGGACGTGGGGAAAGGGAATGCTCATCCACGAGTTCGCTCTGAATTCTCTAAATCACTGACATTGTGCCAGGCGCAAAGCAGGAGCTGGGTGCTCAATCCAGATCTTCCATGTGGGCGGTGGAAAGCCGACCGACTGAGTCATTGCTTGCCGCCTTCCATATTCCGCATTGCCAGGGAGCTGGAGTTAGGAACTGGAACCCGTCAGCTCAGATTTTGTAGTGGGTTGGGAGGTGTCTTGGATGCTAGACCAAATGCCTGCTCACATACTGGTACTGCTGCTTTTTACATGAGTGAAAAATCAGCAAAATTGTTAGGGAAGATCAAAGTTTCATGCTTTCATTTAGGGTCTGTATGAGAAATGCTTCATCAGCAGATAGGTGAGTGTGCTGAGATGGAGGCTCTGTTGCACCTGGAGCTGTCACACCTGTTCACCTGAGCCCATTTGTCAACGCTGACTGGAACGTCACTGGGCGGTGGCCATCCAGTCTGTAGAACGAGGGAAGAGGGAGGCAGGCGCCAGGAAGGAGCCGAGGCAGGCAGAGCTTAAATTCCCGGAGACGTGGAAGGGAGGGTTTCTGCCGGTGGCTGTGGCAGCTGGTGACACTGGGCATTTTGGTGGAACTGAAGGAGGAGTGAGTGCAGGTGAGGGCTCTGGCCTAGGCCAGCTGAGCTGGACAGGGAGGTGTGAGGTGCTGGGGCCTTGGCCCTGTGGTGCACGTTGTTGGTCGTTCTCTTGGCGACATAGTGTAGGTCTCTTGTTGAGGCAGGCTCTGCACCTCTGCCGTCATCGGGGATGGCGCATGCTCTGAGCCTTGTTATCCTAAGCACCTTTTTATAAGTAAACATTGTATTAGCCATAATTGTGTAGAATTTTATTCCTTTATTTGCCTAAGAGTTTTTAGCTTTTTCGTGTCCTTAGAAGTGCTGCCATAAAGTGTAAGCTTGGGCAGGTGTGCCGTAAAGGCGGAGTGGATGAGCAGTTCCTCCTGCTTTTACTGCTTCCCTACCATGTCTTACACTTTGCGTTTCGGTGTTACTGTGTGTTTCCTCTTTGTGGAATGCCAGTGTCCACCTACTGCGCAGCTCACCAGGGCCCCTCCGTTAGCCGCGGAGTGCTTTCCCTTGCCCTGTTATCATGGCCTTACTTCTTTTTTACATTGCTGGTCTTAGATTTTGGTTCACCACTTCGCCTTTCACGTATTACCCAGGGCCTTTTATTGGCCCTTACATCCCTGGGCCAAACTGCGAACTCAGTAAACATTTGTTAGAGCTGGTGTTGTCACATAGTAAGTAAGGCTGGTGTCTTCTTGGCTGTTCCACTTCAGATTGAGCTCTCTACTAATGGCCTGGGATGGACAGCAGAGAACAGTCCTAGCATTGGGTCCTTGCTACTCACGTGGCAGGCTCTTGGCTGTAGCCTGGCCCAGTCCTGGCTTTTGCAGCTCTCTGTGGGGTGAACTAGTGATAGAACATCTTTCTCTTCCTCCTTCTCTCCCTCTCCCCTCCCCTTTCTCTATCCGCGCCTCTATAATTCTTTTTATATAAGTAAATACATCTTTAAAAAACCAATTTTTGAGTAAATATGGTATTAAAGATACCAACTTTGGATAAACCACTAAATATTTTAAAAATGAATTGACAGTTTGTGCAACATCTTTTTTCTTAAGATTGATTTATTGGAAAAGGTAGATTTTACAGAGAAAGAGAGACAGAAAAATCTTCCATCTGCTGGTTCCCTTCCCAAACAGCGGCAATGGTTGGAACGAAGCTGATCCGAAGTTAGAAACCAGGAGCTTCTTCCAGGTTTTGTGTACAGGTACAGAGTCCCAAGGCTTTGGGCCGTCCTCTGCTGCCTTCCCGGGCCAAAGAGAGCTGGGTGGGAAGTAGAGCAGTTGGGACATGAACTGGCTTCCATAGGGGATCCAGGTGCATGCAAGATGAGGATTTAGCCATTGAGCCAACATGCTGGGCCCTATGTAATATCTTAAAATTGACCTTAGACATAAATGTAAGATTGGATTAAGCAGACATGTTTTTGATACTGAAATCATCCTTTTTTGGGCCAGTCGTACTTCAGTGTGTCCTGTTCTTGGAAAGATGCTCACAGCAAAGAGAAACCAAAGATTGGGAAAAACTACTTGCTGATTATATATCTGAGAAACTGATACAGCACTTTAGAATATAGTGTTAAGACAAGACTCTCGTTAAAAATGGGTGAAAGAGCTTAGCTTAGTCTAGGGGTTCAGCCACGTAGTCCTGGCATTGGCTTGGTTCTGGCCAGGGCTTCAGAGTGAATGGCACTGCCATAGCAGGGACACGTGTATGAGCCAGAGGTCCCATCAGATAGGAAATCAAAGAATGATTGAGGGGTCAGACTTGCTCCATTGTTCTCTTGAACTTCTGAGGATAAGCTCTGTTGGTCATCTAAGGACTTCCCCACAGTACTCTGCTTGCTAACGTCAGCGCTGTTAGGAGCAACCAGTCAGCGGGCACAAGAGCTTCCTCTTTCCTCCTCTCTGTATTCTGACTTTCTGAGAAAAATAGAATAAATCTCTTTTTTAACTTTTTAAAAAAGTCATTCTTTTTTCCCTAATTTTTAAGGAGAAGGGGACAGACGCAGAGCAGTGCCATCTGATTTGTTCTCCAAATGCCTACCCAGACCCAAGTTAGGCTTGGATCCCAAGGCAGGAGGCAGGGACTCACTCGGCCATCACCACTGCCCCTTGGGGTCTGTGCTAGCGTAAAGCTGGAGTGAAGATCTAGAAGCAGGCATCAAACCTGGACAGAAATCCACGGGCTTCCTTGTTCTGCTTTTCTAAGCACAGAAGTAGGGAGCTGGGTTGAAGGAGAGGAGCCGGTGTTTGAACCTGTGCTTTGAGAAGTGTCATGGAGGCAGCTTTGCCCGCTGTACCATGCTGCCAGTCCTCTGGCTGTTTCTTGTTTTAGAGATTTATTGATTCTGTAGTCACAGAGAGAAGAGAGACAGACTTTCTATGTGCTGGTTCACTCCCCAGGTTGCCGTGGCCAGGGTGGTGAGCATAAGCCAGGAGCCTCATTGTGGGAGAACATAGTAGGTTCTTGTGTCTGTTATTCTTCTTTAACGTAGATGAAAATCGAAAAAATAAAAATAAACTCACCAAAAAACCTTGGTTCATGTAAAACACGTATTTTTTGCTTTTGATAAATAACCATTCACATTTTCCCTAATTATTGAACAGATGAGCAAACTCTAATGCAAAGCATATGCTGAAATATCATTTTCCTGGTGAAAATAAATGCACCAGTGATGCAGGTACTTTAGCTTCTTGTTACGGAAAAGAAACCCTTTAGTGTAACTTATTTTGGAGGGGACAGTTTGGCTTTGTTGAGTGTTATGGCTTCAGGGCATGGTGCTGGCACCTGCTCGGTTCTGCTGATGTTCTTGTGGAGTACCAAGTGTCAGAAGGAAAGAGATGGAGAGTGTGTGTCTGTGTGATGGTCTCTTGCCTCTCGTAGGGCCACGGCCCTGATGGCCCCCTCTAGCCCCAGTCAGTTCCTGAAGTCTGCCTGCCAGCACCTTGTGGGTGGAGTGTTATCTCGCAGCAAGCTTGGGGCAGACCTGAGGTTGGGGCTGGGGAAGGGTTGTCACTCAGACCGCATCTGAAATATGCACTGCGTAAGTGAAAGAAACCCAGAGTCAAAAGCCAAGTTTCTATTGATTTTTGCAGAGGAAAAAGACCGATTTACCAGGAGAGAAAGAGATCATTAGTTGTCACCTTGCGGGGTGAGTGGCTGTGTGGTCTCAGAGGGAAGCTGTTTTGGTTAATGGAACAATTCTCTACTATGTATATTTGCGTTCCATATTTTTAGGGTAGTGGTTATGTGACTGTCAAACACTCAACTGACACTGAAAATGAAGATTTTACTGTGCCTAAGAAACTCAAAAATTGATCACAATACTAATGTGACTTAGTAACAGGCTCTTAAGCCTAAGTTGAAGCCTGTTAGGAATTGACTTAATTCCTGCAGGCCGCTGTGCGCCTGGGCTTTGGAGGAGCTGGTACAGCCAGACAGGTGGACATGTCAGGGCTCAGGTAAAGCCAGGGTGTCTGGCAAAGTTCCCTAAGACATTGGTGTCAGTGTTGGACTAGACAGCGTTATGTATAGTTAATGATGGAGGACGGTGTGGCCGGCACAGCACAGATGCTGTGTCCTGCTTTGCATTTCCACTGCTGTGGTTTATGCACCGCAGGTCTGTATTACACTGTTCTTTGCCAGGACATCGAACTACGTAAAAAGCTGAAGGTCTATGATGGGCATTTATAACATTTGGTATTTATTTTGTTTTGAGTCATGTTTATTGGAGACTTTTGTCAGATGAATACTGAAGATTTTGAGTATTAGTGCAGTTGAGTGACACAGGGGTTGCGAAGTTTACCCACTACAGGCATTAGGAGACATGGTAAAGAGCAGCTGTTACACTGGGGTTCTGAACTCACTGCAGGCTTTAGGAGAAGGCAGTACCTGGTATGTCGTCCTGGAACCAGGTTACCTGGATTTGTTTCTCGGTTCTGTCCTCCTGCCAGCTGCGTGATGTTGGGTGGAGTTACCTGACCTCTCTGTGCCTTAGTTGCCTCTTCTGTGAAGGAGAGGCAGTCACAACAATATCAGGTTTTCTTAAGGAGTTTGTATGGATCCGATGAGCTAACGAGCGAAACGCTCCCACAGCAGTGTTTGGCACATGTTGAACTCAGTGGTGGCATCAAGGAGCTTTTCACGAAGATTCAAACACAGTGGCATGGTGGTATCTTTCCTTTGGCTTCCTGAAAACCAGTTTCCATCAAGTTTTCTTTCTCATTTCGCTGAATTGTCTCTGGTGTACTAAACTGATGCTTGAATTTTTAGTAAAATTGCTTGATAAAACTTGCAGTTTCACCTCCACCCCTCCCCCAAACAGGTTTGTTTGAAAGGCAGAGTCACAGAGATGTGGTTGGGGGCGAGACCAAGTAGGGGGAGAGAGTGCAGGTGCACCTGTTTGCCGACCCACTCCACAAATGGCTGGATGGCCCAGGCTGAGCGAGGCTGCGACCAGGAGCCTGGAACTCCCACATCTGTCCTGTGCGATTGCTTTCCCCTGTGCAATCACAGCGAGCTGGAGTGACCAGCTCTCAGATGGCATCACCGAGTCAGACTTGGAATTTGTCTTCTAATTAGTTGCTACAAAAAAATTGTTAGGAATGATTTGCCCATTTTTTCTTTGTTCAAAGGATAGCTTAGCCTTAAAAAAAAAAAAAACCAGGAAATCACACTAAATACAGCTTTTGAATTAGAAACCAGGAATGAGTTTATAAGCTGGGATTGAGACATGTTGGTTTATTTACAGGACTGGATACTGTAAATCAGGAAAGCATTAGCTTGTTTACTTGTGTGTAGTTTTGTGAAGTCGTGTGTCTTTCGACAGGCAAGTGTTCTTCAGCACAGGCTGTCAAGTATTTGACGATGCTTGTTAAAAAGCGCTTGGTGGGACGGTTTGGAAATGACTGTAAGGTTGCAAAGTGCCTTTTGGTCCATTCTTTGGCAGGAAGAAATAAAGTGTGTCTTTTAAGCTTGATGGTAGCAAACTAGTTGGATAGTTTTGTCCTTACAGTGTGCAGTACTTACATCCTCTCTACCATGGTTAGGGACGCTTTCTGCCAAGAGCCATTTGGGTATTTATAACATCATTTACAGGCCGTGCAAAATGATGGACTTCAAAATTAGCCTGCTATATTGATAGATTAAATGTTGTGTCCCACCCGTGGTTACCTTGGCAGGGCCAGACCAAGTGATTTCATGGGCCTTGTTACAGCATTTCCACCTCTGCATACTGACATTTTAAGCTGACTTTTTTCCCTCTCCTGTAAAGGCTTATTTATATATTTTAAGAAGATGCTTTGGTCTGCTGGTATATTCCCTAAATATTCTCAGTAGCCAGGGCTGGGCCAGGCTGAAGCTGGGAGCCAGGAATCCTGTCTCACCCACATGGTGGGCAGAGAGAGAACCAGCCTGTTCCGCGGTGTGCCTCGGCACGGAGCTGGGGGTGCAGGAGCCCACTGCAGTCCAGGCGGGCTGGCGCATGGTGCAGCTCAGCCGCCGTGCCGAGTGTCCGTCCTTTGATTGTAAACGGTAAGTCTGGACAGCATTTGCGGCTCAGCGTTAGGTACTTTCACATGGTTGTGTAGCTGTGACCACTGATTTCTGGAAATTTATTATCTTAAACTGAGACTCTACCCATTAACAGTAACTCTTCATTTCCTCGCTCAGCTCCTTCTAGCCTCAGTTTCAGTTGTTGTTTCCATGAAATTTGCTTATTATGGTTAATACAATAGACAGAGATAAACAGCATTCTTTTGTGTTTGATCTGTTTCTCTGAGTCATGGTTTATTCATGTTGTAGCTTGCATCACAGGGCATCCCTTTTTATGCCCGAATAATACTTAATAGTATGTATGTATGTGGGTGCTTCAAAAAGTATGTGAAAAAACTGGAGTAGGGGGAGGAGCTTGTAGTACCGTGTGTTAAGCCGCCACTTTTGATACCCCAGCCCATGTCAGAGTGCTTGTTGATTCCCAGTCCATTTCCATTCCAGCTTCCTGGTAACGTGCCTGGCCAGTTCATTCTGTTGTAAGACGCTCTTCTGGGTGGAATTAGGGAATTAGGAGGCCAACGTGGTAGAAATGTGAGCTATGTGGCTTCCGTAATCCTTCCCCTTTCATGACAGTATAGCATTAGAAACATTTAGCTGTTCTTTCATAACACTCTGTTCTTTATTACACTCTTCAGCATTCCAACAGAACAGCGCTTTGACCTTGATTAAACTGTGAATTTTTTTTTTGAGAGTGAAAATTGGCATTCTGGAAGCTATTTATACAAGTGTGATGGCAGTTTTTTTTGTATAGTGTCCATTTGAAAGCTGTCTAACCACAAAAGGGATGTGTTCTAAATGGGACATCCTTTGGTAAGAAAATGTTTCTTTAAAATTATTTTAAATGATGTGAATGTAAAGGGCAGCTTCCTACCTCACTGCCCCAACCATCATTTCTTATTCTATCTCCCTTACCCAGAAGTAAGAATTAAGGTAAATGTTTTTCTATCATTTTGGAATGTATTCATGAGCACACATGTATTTGTGAAATACGCATCTATAAGCAAAGTGCTGTCATGTTATCTGTATTCTGCAAGTTGTAGCTTTGTCTTTATAGAGCGATGTTGGGGCCTGCACTGTGCTGTAAACTTGTGCTTGTGGTGCTGGTGTCCTGTATGGGTGCCGGTTGATGTCCCGGCTGTCTGGCTGCCGATCCTTCCCATCCAGCTCTTTGCTTGTGGCTTGAACCAGCAGGGGAGGATGGTCCCCGGCCTTGGGCTGCGCTCTGATGAGGTAGGCCCACAAGATGTTCTGGGCTTTGGCTTCAGATAGCTCGTGTCTGGCCACAGTTCATGTAACAGTTGAGGTGTTTGCTGCATTGTGAAGAACATTTCTGTGCAATTCTGCCGGCTGTCATGTGAATGTTTAGGGTAGAATTGTGAGTGGAGTTGCTGGAGTATGCTTATCCAGTGTTCTCTGTATTGAAATAGGAGAATATTGTTTGGCGTGATTTTTCAGTTGTGTGTACTAGTGAATTGTGCATTTGTAACTCAGTTTAGTTAGCTTGGTAGGGGAAAGCCAGTGTGAAAACCAGTGGTTCTTGTAGGATTCTTTAGCTGTCACCTCCCCAGGACAATGAGGGTGACCTGTAGAGCGGTACAACTGACCTTAGCGTGAAGAAAATTAAATACAAGGGATGCAAGTGGCTTTTAAGTTTGTGAGCAGTTTTTGAATGCCATTTGTTTATCCCGAGATTCTTCTTGTAATGCCCAGTGTCTAACTTAAACCAGAAAACATACATACACCAGGAAAATTGGATTTTATTTACTTTCATATAAATGCTTTTTCATGTTAAAAAAAATCATTAATATCTTCAAGTACTTAGAGCAGTACAGTTGTCTGATACCTAAGATTTGACAAAAGCAGTTGGGAGTGAGGGGCAGTATACAACATTAGAAGCATGAAGTTTGGAAAGGACCGAGTCTGTAAGAATTGTGTTCCAGTCTTGACAAATTGGAATGCAAATGAGTGGGTAAGTTCCTACTACTGAAAAAACCTCGATGACATTGAGGTGGTGCCGCGTCAGGACAGTGGTGGCCGAGGGCCTAGCATCGGGGTTCGCTGGGTTCAGACTTTGTGCTTCACAGGAGCCCTGCGAACCTCTTAAATCGGTCGGTCTGTATTTCGGTCTCCCTGTTTGTAAAATGGGACAATAACACTCATCTTACAAGGATCTAAGAGTAACATGGGTTGGTAAAGAAGCATTCGGATGTAGTGTAAGTGGTATGAAACACCAGCTAGCAGCCCAGTGACTCAGCCCAGTGAGTTAGCATTCAGACTTTCTTTATGCTTACAATGTTGATCTGAAAGCAACAATTCAAACAGTGGAAAATACCAGTTTAAGGCCTTGTGCTCTGTAATATTGGGCCCAGATCTCATCAGCATTTAAATATCTTGTTGATTTTTTTTTAAATTGAAATGAACTAGTTTAGAGTTCCTGTTCATTTAATTGGTAAGAAACCCCTCAGCAAGACAAGAGTAAAGTGGACCTGGTAGAGTTTGTTAAGGTAACAAAGCCAGGTTTCACTACCCCTCGCAGCTATGGAAGATTTTTATGGAAATAAGGGACAACTAATGCTGGAGGTGAGAACTTTAGGAATTATGGATGAGCGAAGTGATAATTGGCTAAGTTCCTAAGGGACACTGTGTAGGCGAACAGAGAAAACATGAATTATGAATCGACAAGCCTTATAAATAGCTCCATGAAGTTTAGTATTTCTCAAAGTGTGGCATAAAAATTTTAAGTTGATTTTACATTTCATCCACATGTTGATTGTCTTAATAGCTTTGACTGTGTGGTTTGATGTCGTTTAGTTTCCATAAAACCAGTTATGGAAGCCGGTCTAGAGGCGAGCTTCTGCTGCTGTTTGTGGCTTTCTTGCCTGCCAGCGCCTGCCTCATTCTGCTCGCCCCCAAAACAACTCAGATGGAGCACCTGATGTGGACACTGGCTTTGGTGCCGTTTTTCTTTAATTCATCTGGCAAATCATCCTGACCTTCCCAGGTACCTTGTTGGTCATCCCCTTTCCCCCATTGCCTGTTTGTAAGCTTTGCAGTGTAGAGCTGTGGAGTCAGGGTTAGAGGCTTGACTGCTGGAGTTCCCTGGCTTGGTCACAGGCGAGCTCCCAAATCTATCTTTTATTTCTTTTGAGAAACATGTTCCAGTAAATGAAGCCACCATTTTGCTGTTGGAAGCTGTACGGTGGCTTTTGGCATACCCAGATCATCTTCACGGTCTATTTCTAGCACATTTTCATCATCTTGGTGTGCTAACAGCTTCCTTCTGTTTTTCTCCAGTCCCTGGCAACCACTAACCTTTTGGTCCTGACAGGTCTCCCTGTTGTGGATGTTTCAGATACACGGAAGCTGCAGCGTGGGTTTTATGTCTGGCTTCCTGCATGCTTTCAAGATTTGTCCATGGGGTGGCACATGTGCTGCACCCCATCCTTTCATATATGAATACATGGAATCTTGCTTCTCACTCAGCAGCTGATGGACGTATGAAATATTTTTGGTTTTGGATTGTTTTGCATGTAGCACTGCTGTGAACATTTGTGTACATGTTTTCTGTTGTTGAAGAATGTGAACATGTTCTCAGATCTCGGGTGCAGTGAATTACAGGATCATCTAGGAAGTCTTTGTAATTCTTGTAAGAACTAGGAGACTGTTGCCAAAGCAGCCTCACCATTTTATACCGCCCTCCCCGTAATCAGGCCCGAAGGATCCAGTGTCTGCTAGCACTGTACTGGTGTCGTGTGGGTAGAGCTGTCCTAGTGCGTGTGAAGCGATATTTCATTGCTGCCTTGAAAAAATGATGTTGAGGGTTTTTCCATGCGCTTGTTGGGTTACTTTTGCTTCTTTGGAGAAACACCAAATTAAAATACTTTATCTACTTTTTAATTGGATGGTTGGCTATTATTTTTATATTACTGGATTATTATATTACTGGATGCTGGCCTTTTTTATTAGATATGTAATTTGCACATATTTTGCTCATTCTTAGATTTCTTTATGTGTTCATGTCCTTTAACATAGTATTTTTAATTTTAATGATCAGTTTATTGTTCCTTGGAGTTTTCTTGTTATGTTTAAAAAAACTGGTGTAATCAAGATTCTGAAGGTTGATGCTCGTGTTTCCTTGGAGTTTTGTATATTTAGGCCTCATGGAGGCTTTTGATCAAGACATTTAGATCCATTTATGTAAGATTCAATTATTTTACCAAAAGAGTTAGAGAGGGGGCGGGAGGACACAGATAGATCCTATCCACTGATTCGTTACCCAAATGGCCACAGTGGCTGGAGTTGGGTTGATACGAAGCTTTGAGCCAGGAGTTTCTTCCAGATCTCCGATGTGGGTGCAGAGGCCAAAGGCCCTGGACCATCTTCTGACCTCAGGGCATCAGCACAGGGTTGGATGTGAAGTGGAGCAGCTGAGACTAGAACCAGTGCCCATAGTGGTTGCCTGCTAAGCCATCGTCCTGGCTCCTCAGCTTCCATCTTTGTTATGTAGTGTGGTCCAGTTGTGCCATATTCTTTGTGACTGAGACTTTATTCCCCCAACAAATGGTTGGCACCTTTATGGAGTATCAGTTAATTGCCAAGTGATGATTCATATCTTGAATTTCACTTCTGTTGATTTCAGTGTCGTAGGCCAGTTTATCACTTGTTTTCATTACTGCTGCCTTAAAAATACAGTGGTTATTTGCAAGACTGAAAAAGAGTAAAAGAGACCGAGATCTTCCATCTGCTGGTTCACTTCCCGGGTGCCTGCGGCGTTCAGGATTGAGCCATGATGAAGCTAGGAGCTCAAAACTCAAAATGAATCTCTCAGATGGGTGTTAGGGACCCAAATACATCATCTGCTCAGGATATGCATTTAGCAGGGAGCTGGATGAGCACACGACAATGACTGGGATGCTGACACTCTAATGTGGCTGTGTGCCTCATGTGGCATTTTAATTGCTGTGTCAAAACTCCCACCATCCCACAATAGCTTTTTAATTAAAAAAAAAAAAAGGTTGGCATCAGAGAGAGAAGTATTTGTGTCTACTGGCTTGTTCCCCAAATGCCCGGGCTGGGCTTGGTTGTCTCGATTGCCCATGTGGGTGGCAGGAACCCGACCACAGGGGCTGTCACTTGGTGCCTTCCAGGATCTACGTTAGCAGGAAGCACAGCTGGGAGTGACATGGCTCTGACTGGGGACACAGCCATGTTAGTTACTAGGCTAAATACCTGCCTCATTATAATAGCTTTATAGTAGTAAAAGAAATACTTACGTATTTGAAAGATGGAGTGACAGCAGTGGAGGGAGAGAGAAGAGATCTTTCATCTGCTGGCTCACTACCCAAATGGCTGCTGGTACCCGCTCTACTCAAGGCCAAAGCTAAGAACCTTAGGCTCCATCCTGTCCTCCCACATAGGTGGCAGGGCTTTCCCTGCCGCTCTCCCGCGTTCTCGAGTGAATTGTCAGGGAGTTGCACCGGAAGCAGGTAAATGGCCGAAGTCTTAATAGAGGGAGCTGTTGTTGTGATGGTTTATTGTATTGTCACAACACTGAACCCAAGGATTGTATTGAATTTGTAGATTACTTTGATTGGTATTACCATCTTAATAATATTAAATGATCAAATTCATGAATATAGGATATCTTTTAATTTATTTGGGTTTTTATTTTTTTTCCACAGTGCTTTTTAATTTCATTGAGTCTTGTACTTCCTGTGTATTCTATTTTTGATGTTGTAAATGGAATTGCTTAAATTCTGGAATATAAAGCAAATGTCTTCAGTTTCTAGTGGTAGTTTCTATGCATGTTAAGTGGTAATTATTTTGAGTACCCACCTTCTTCAGTTGATGTGAGGATTAAATGAGTTCATTCAGATAAAAGGCCTTACATGAGCCTGATGGCTCAAGTAGAATGTTGAATATTCAACTGAGCCTTTTAGAAGAAAGTTTCACCTTATTTTTTTTTCCCTTGGTGAGTAGCCCCCCATCCATCTTGGCCAGTACCTAGCTCAGTACCTGCTGGTGCTGAGAAAACGTGGAAGGCTGCAATGATTAGGCCATATTTTGCTATTTTGGGTCCTGAGCTGTGGAAGTTAATTTGTCTGAGTTTGAAGTTAGGGCACCAGTTCTTCCTTAAACTTTTACGTAAGGTTATTTTGTTATGACTTTTACAAAAATACATGTAAATAGTCTTGCAAAAATAATTTTTCCACCCATTAACCCAGTGAAGTTTGATTTTGAGGTGATTGAATGGGCCTGGGTTTACCAAAGTTCAAAGTAAGCATTCTTTGCCTTAGTTGCTTCACAGTCTTTTAGATATAGGATTTTGGAATAAAATCAAAATGTCTTCATTTATGATCTGTGGTTCACGATGTTCAAGAACCAAGGTAGTTTTCAGCTGAACCTGATCTGAAAACGGAAACAAAACCCCAAGACAAGCTTCTAGGTTAGGATTGTAATACTTTACTTTGTGATATACTATTTTCTGATGTACAAATGCTATTTATCGTTTAAGAGTAATACAGGCACTGAACATAACAGTGCGGCCTTGGTGGTGGTGAAGCGAGCGTTGGCTGTGCCCCCGAGTCTGGCAGCTCCCAGGTATCGGAGTGCTTGGGTTACCTCTGTCTCCTGGGCGCTCAGGGTGAGAGCTTGTCTGTCCTGATGAGAGGCTGGTTAACTATTGATGATCCTTGGCTGTGGCAAGAAGCCTGTAGACAGTTTGCAGTTTGCAGGAGTTCATCTTACTGCATTTTATTGCTTATGAAAATTAGTGGTGGGGAGGCTGATAGAATCATGGATTCATTGATAAATTCGTAATTTCACACTTCGGTGTGTTTTTGTATTAGCTGTTCCTGAAATTCTGCAATACCCAAGCCTGGTAGTGGATTCTGTTTGACCTGTGTATTTTATATATATGTGTACATGTATGTGTCTACATACATATTTTTTTTCTATTGGAAAGGCAGAGGAGGAGAACTTGAACCTAAGGGCTGATTCCCACATCAGCTGGAGCTGTCAGGCTGAAGCTTAGAACCTGGAACTCAAGCTGGCAAATTGGGTGGTGAAGGCTCAAGTACTGAGCACGTGACTGCTACCACCCAGGATAGGCAGCAGTAAGAAGCTGGGGTGGTTGGTGGGTGTCTGTGCCAGAGGTCGGCCCCGGATGTAATGTTTTAATGTATCCCACCTAGCAGTTAACATAGGAGAACTGGGGTCCTGCGGCTGGGGGTAGACACAATCCCAGGAATGCACCTCTGTCTTCTTACTGTCTTGCTGTCCCTCAGATTTTCCTAGAGACTCCTGTGGGGGGGGGGGTATGTGGCAGGTGGAGTCTGAGGAGTGAATAGGGAATCCTAGTTTGGAGTTAATGGGCTCATTAGAATATGCATACTGGCCTGGCAAGATGATGGTGCAGCTGGCTAGTGCTCCCCCTGCAAGCACCAGGGTTCCTCATGGATGCCAGTTTGTGTCCCGGCTGCTTCACTTCCCATCCAGCTCCCTGATTGTGGCCTGGGAAAGCAATAGAAGAAGGCTCAAAGCCTCGGGACTCCGGCCTTTGATAATCAGCCATTATTGTTGAGATATTTATTGTATGTTGTTGGCTTTGTTGACTTTCTCTCCAGGTGGTAACCTTTTACTGCGCCTCCATCTTTCAGTTGTTTTCTATGGGATTTTAACATTTTGTTAGTGTCCTACAGCTTTTGCAGCTTTTCCATATTTCACTTTGGTCTGGATTTGCATTTTATTGACTTGTTGGATTCTGTGAGGTTTCTGATACTAAGCATTTTGATGGGTAAGTATAGAGGACAGAGGCACCAGGACTGGTTATTTGAATGCTCAGTTCATCAATAGCCACCTCATTTAAATAATGACTACTAGGATAACAAGGACAGACCCCGTCTTAAGTTATGCAGTTCTTTTGAAACTTGGTGAGTTTGTCTTCAATCTTTCTGGGTATCACAGGGGACTGGCTATACTCCTGCCCTTCTAAGAGGTCCCATATGTGTCTGTCTCCTGGGATTTGAGTTGAGGCCTTCTTAGTTGACCTTTTGTAGTTGCATCAAAGATTGGCTCTAAGCCAGGAAATACTCCGCAGGCTTCTGTGAAGATGCTGGCCCAGGTTGGAGAGACCCAGAGCGGAGGCTGTAATCCTGCCTGGGAGACGATGAATTACAAGTGACAGGGAAGTGGAATTGGGCTCCAGGGTGGTGCAGAGAAGGGTTCAGAGCAGTCTCCCTGAGTGCCTTGGGACTTAGTTTCAAGACTGCCTTTCTTTGTGGAGAAGATTCCAGTTCTGAGACGGGTAGTGTATTCTTTTTAATGACCAGATGTCTCTTTGCAATCTCACCCTGCTGTCTGGGATGACCCAGGCAAGTACTTGTTTTTCTCTGGGTTAAAATAGCTCCATATAAATATGAGGGAGTAATTAAAAAAGAATCTTTCCTATGTTTATAGACTCTCAGTAAAGTCAGGTTTGTAGATGATCCTGTAAGAATTTGGTTAGTGAAAGAAAAGGTTTAACTCTGCCATGATCGCACCCATGGGCTAAGAATCTAGTTGGTGAGGTGAGCACAGTCATGGCTTTCAGCTCCCTCAGCTTCTCAGGGAATTTAAATACCTTTTAAAAGAATTGTTTTCTTGAAAGGTAGAAAGGAAGGGCAAGGGAGAAGAGAGATCTCCATTCTGTGTTTCACTTTGCAATGGGTTGGGCTGATGTGCTGGGCTAGACTGAAGCCAGGAACCAGGAACTTCTTCCTGGTTTCTCAAGCGGTGGTAGGAGACCAAGTCCGGGAGCTGTTGTCCCCTGATGCCTTGCAGGCCCAGGAGCAAAAGCTGGAATGCAAAGCAGAGCACTGGGACTTGGATTCGTGGCCTGGATGTGGGGTGCCGATTTTGGAAGTGATGGCTTGAGGAATGCCTGTTGGTTCGTTACAAGTGAATATATTATTGATTTTTTTTTCCCTCTTTTGTTGTTGGAGAGGGTATACCTTGATGGGTGATCATAGACTAAGTAGTTGTTTTAAACAAAGACTGATTAGTAGTGATAATTTTCATTGGTTTAGGACAGGAGAAAATAGCTTAGCTTGCTTGGGTTGCTGGCTTCCTTGGAGCCCTGCCTGTGGATCTCAGTCCAGTACCGTAGAGGATGTGATCGCTGGCCGGAATTGGTTCCCCTCGGATTCTTCTGTTGATTCATGTGTTATGAGATCGTGGAGATATTTCTGGCCATAAAATTATGTGGATTCTTGACTAATTTTGTACAGAAATGTACATATAAGAATAAGGAAATTAGCTTATTTAGATGGAAACTTTAATGCTAATTAAATTGTCTCAAGGAGGCTAGGAAGACTGCCATGCTCAATGAATAATGTCTGGGATGTGCCAGGCTATCTGTGAACTGAAATAGAAACTCAAGTTCTTCTTAAGAAGGCCGTGGTCTCGGAGAAAATCAAGTCATTTTAGGATGGAGAGGCAGGGAGGTGAACTTCGTTCCGTTTGGGAAATCTAGGAGCAGAGAACGTTTGAGCCCGAGGTAGAAGAGTAGTGACTTAGTTGTCAAGGAAGGCAGATAGGGGACGGTGGCAAACCAGGGAGAAAACCATATATGGGCAAAGATTTGATAGTGTGAGGATGCGTGCTGTGTTTGGGGAGCCACATAGAATAGAATGGATTATTTCCAGAGTGTGAGATATAAAGAAAGGAGAGACTGATACTCCAAATGAAAGTTTGAAATCTCATAAGAACTTGGCCAGGACCTGGTGCTGCAGCCTAGTCTCTGAAGTCCTCCCCTTGCATGTGCCAGGATCCCATATGGGTGCTGGTTCACATCCCAACTGCTCAACTTTTTTTCCAGCTCACTGCTTGTGGCCGGCAAAAACAGTAAAGGATGGCCCAAACCCTTGGAACCCTTCACCCATGTGGGAGACCTGGAGGAGGCTCCTGGCTCCTCAGATCAACTCATTTCTGGCCATTGCTTGGGGAGTGGACCTGCAGATTGAACATCTTTCTGTCACCCTTCTCCATGTAAATCTTTTTCAATAAAAATAAATTTAAAAAAGGAACTTCTTGTGGTTTGGAAGGGCAATGATGTTGGTGCTCGCTGAGATAAAGATTCTAAAACCAGACATGAGATTGGGAAGTTTGTGCCTTTGCTTTCAGACATTGCATGAAACCGTACATGGGCTGGGTGAGAATGTCTAGTAAGGACCGAAAGATACATGGTTTATTGCCCAAGAGAGCATTGGGACATTCAGCATACTGTCATCATCTGAAACTGAGTAGTTGTTGATACCATGGGTGTGAGTCAAACAAATGTCAGTGAGTAAAGAGGGTCTTGTTACCGTGGCCAGTGTTTAAGAGCTACCGGGAGGTGGAAGCTGATCCTGCATTAGACCTGCACTTCAGGGGCAAATCAGACAAACAGTAGCCTTAGGGGGGCTTAACTTTTGTATGAAATAAGCGTGGTCATTAGATGGGAGCAGGAATGGGGGCATGAGAGCATGGTACTGACGACTGGGACGTGCCCAGAGGGTTAGCTGAGCAGTGTGCGCTCGGGTGTTTGTGGAGCATTGGTTTGTAAAACAGTATGGAGAAGTTCTATGGGAATGATGATGAAAATCATAGTTAAAACTGTTACTTTTTAAAAAATGTGCTTATTTGAGAGGCAGATAGTGATCTCTTCCACTTGCTGATTGACTCCCCAAGTGGCCACCAAAGCCAGGGCTGGGTTCAGGGCTGCCATTGTGGGCTCAGGTGGTCAGAAGGAAGATGGAAAAACTTCAGCAAGGACTTGAACTGGTGCTTGTGCATCAGAAGAAGCTGGTGTTTCAGGGAAACTATTAAATGGTTTGAGCACCATCCGTCCCCAATCTTTTTTTTTCTTTTTCTTTTTTCTTTCAGTCTTTGGCTTGAAAGTTTAACAGACCGTCAACGTTTAGTTTAATGCATGATGAAAAGACTGAAGCTGCTGCTTTGAAATAATCAGGAAGTGGTGGTTGATGAGAGTAAGTTTAGGATGGTGGAGTGTAAGGTTTTAGATGTGACTGAAAATCAGATTTAGGGGGCTGAGGTTGTGATGTATGTTAAGCGTCTGCCTGTAAGGCCAGCATCCCATGTGGGCTGTTGACTCAGCTGCTCCACTTCCGATCCAGCTGTAAGTGCACCTGTGTAAGCAGCTTTAGCTGGTCCTGTTACATGGACACCTGCTTCCACATAGGAGATGCAGGGAAGCTCTAGGCTCCTGGCTTCATTGTGGCTATCTGGGCAGCGCCCAGCAGGTGGAGGATTCCTGTTCTCTTCCTCTCTTGTCTGTTTCTCCTCATCTCCATGAAACTCTGCTTTTCAAATAAATAAAAATATTGTCAAAAACACATCTACAGATCTATAGTAAAATTGTGGGAGAATCCATTATTTACATACAGAACACTTATAAAGCATGGTAGAGGAAAAAAGAGATGGAGATCTAAAAAAAAAAAAAATACGTGGGAGAAGTCAGTTTTAATGGGAAGACCAGCATCTTTAAAGGATAATGACTGACATAATTGCAGAAGGGAAAGCGTAAGATCTTAAATTCTACCCTGCAAGTAACTTAAGAAAAAAATTGGGAAATATCTGACTTTTTTTGGGGGGGGTGTTATATGCAATATGTGTAAGGGAGTATGTTGTAACCATTGGCATTTGAGCGGGAGACGCATGTGATTAAGAGGGGCGAGAAAGTAGGGATTGAGGCGGCCAAGGTCCCAAGGGTTTAGGAAGTCGTGTTGATGCAGATACGGAAGTGCCCGGGATATGACAGGTGCTGTGTAACCATGGGAGGCGTAGCAAGGAGGGGGCAACAGACAGAATGTGTAGATCTCAGAACACAGCAGTGAGAACGTGTTTACAAGGGGGGGGGCAATAAGTTGGGGAAAGGGCATTTTCAACCAGACTGATTTTTTTACATAAATTTGAGTTTCTGGTCTCTTTGGAATAAAATGTGGGCATGAAGAAGATGGATTGAACTGTCAACTCACTTCTGAAGCAGCCAGTTGGTGGTTGGTTGCTAAACCTTCAAGAAGGTTTCCTAAAAAACAGGAGGTTGTGGTGATAGAGATGGATGTGGAAGTTGATTAGTGGAAAAAGGAGAATTTAAGCAATGGAAGAGATATGTACACTTCATTAGCTCACTCAGTGAATATTTATTGAGGAAATACTTTGAAGTGTGTTTGGCATGTGCCTAACAAAACATTTTTCTTGTGTTTCATTAAATCCCAACAGTCTTTGAGGTAGGAATTATTTATCCCCATTTTGCAAGGGACGAAAGAGAGGCTTCAGGTAGTTTAATAATTTCTGTCAGATCATATAATGATTGAAAATGATGGAGGGGCCAACATTGTGTTGTCATGGGCGAAGCCACTGTGTGTAATACCAGCACCCTATGTGGATGCAGATTCGAATTCTAGCTGCCCTGTTTCCGGTCCAGCACCCTGCTAATGGCCTGGGGATGGCAGGAAAGGATGGCCTGTGGATCTGGAAGGACTTCCTGGCTCCTGGCTTGGGCCTGGCCCAGTCTTGGCTGTTGTTAACGTCTGAAGACTGGACCAGTGGATAGAAGATTCAGCCTCTGTAACTTTCAAATAAATCCTTAAAAGAAAATGGTGAAGGAACCTGTTTCTGAATTCAGAGTGGATTCTGAGCTGTTGAGCACCAACTGTTTAAAGTTGGCAATGGATGGGGTGTGACTGAGGACTTGTTAAGGGTCCTGCGATCCGCTAGGAATCCGAAGTTAAGATTTTTCATTGTTACCGTGTGGGAATCACTGTTCTCGGTAACATAGGTTCATTTTCTGCCAGTTTGAGCATGGCTATGAGATAAAATGATCAACTAACAATTTGGGAAAACCCTTATTTTAGCCACATTGAAATCCTTTTCTTGTGTTTGCAACGAATTTGATTTCCCTTTCCTTTAAATCTTCTTGTATTCCACTTTGATTTCTATAGTCAACATTTTTAAAAACCAAGATTTATTCCTTCCCCTTCCATGAGAGCTGTGGCCGTGAGGTCTGCTTTGAAATTCTGAGGCTGTTAATATCGTTTCAATAACACTCTGTTGTTGATGATTTTGGAATATAAACTTTTTATTATAAAAGCTGACTTTAGTTTTTAAAATCCAGTTGGCATTACTTTTTAGGACTAGGAAGGCAGCTTAATCATCATGAAATAATAGGACCATGTCAATTCTGTTCACTTGGTATGGTCAGTATTTTAAAGGAAATCCGTTGGATTTTTCCCCTTGTTTTTCCTCCCTGCTTTCCCAAGCAGGATCGGCAGTTGTCTTGGAGTTAAATGGCACTGGTGCTTGTGTTTGTGGATGGGCAGTGTCGGTCCTCTCCTAAAAGGACGAGTGTGTGTTATCTCTTAACTGGCTCTTACGTTCACTTATCTTACTGCAAGGCGTGGGGGGAGGAATTAAGGTATAAAATACGAAGTCTTTTCTAAGGGAGTTGGAGACGAGATAGTAAACGTGTCTATAAATATAATTGAGAAATTATAACAAAGGTTAACAAATTTTTAATCTATACTTAGAGGTTCTGGTTTAATATTTCATTCTTAAGTGACAAAAATGATTCACTGAGCCATATTTTTTTGGACTGGTGAAATAGAAGCAGCCCAGGGTTGCTTATCTGTTCATCGCCGCCTGTAATATTAATTCCCCAGGCTTCTTAGATCATCTGCTGTGTTCGTTCCTGACGTTAGCATTTCTGGTCTGGATTTTAACTTGCTGAATTTAAAATCGTTCTGTAGAGCCGTGACAGCTCTACCTTAACAGAGAAAACACCCCTCTGCTCGAAGGAAATGGTACTTCCTGCTTTCATAAACAGTCATGTGCATAGTTTAGCAAGGCCCGATGCCTCGGGAGCCTTTTCCCTTTATAGCACCATTGAATCCCGGTCCTAACACAAGTACTGTGAATCTTGTGGCCTCATTCTGAACAAAAGGGATTAGAGAAGAAAAATCTCTTGATATAAGGCTTGGAAGCCAGAGCAGGCAATCTTGGTTGTGAATATTTTCTGATTTTTCCAGAAATCAAGCAGAAGATTGAGTGGCTGATGTCAGTTAACTCTGAGAAGCCGTCCTCTTCACAAAGGTACAGCTGCACCTCCTGCATGGACAACGAATGCTGTAGCATTGCTAAGAAACAAACCAGGACGTTTATATTCTTAATTTCTTGTCGAGTGTGCTGTGTAACATATTGTACTGCATGCTGGTATTGTGCTGTTTTGAAGATGTATTTGGGCAAGCTGTTCTGCTTTTGCGAAGGGTAATTGATTTTTTTTTTTTTAAATGAGCGAAGCCTAATCGGCTGCAGCATGCACACCACAGCAGAGCCGGCCCGGGCGTGCGTGCGACAGCTGTGTGGGGCTTTCAGCGATCATCTGGCCAACGAGCAGCAAGGATCTTGCTTTACGTAAGGAAATACCGCTGTTAGGTTTTCTTTCCTTTTTTGAGCTTGCTGCCACACAGAATAACCAAGGTTATTTGTGAGGTTCAGGTTACAATACTTAGATTTTTTTTTTTTTTGGGTTGTGATAAATGTTTTTTTCTGTGGAAAAGGAGTGCCGTTTGTAAATAGCTTAGGAATTGCAAACCCACAGATTAGTCACATTCTGAAAGAGATACTATGCTGCTTCAAGTCTGTGCTAGGAAATGGAACAGTCACTGCATGCAGTAATGGTTCATGCCTGCAGGTAAGGACAAAATGACTCAGAAGTATTTTTAAAGCAATTATTTTTTCTGTCAATCATGTGATTATTCCTGTAAGGAGATACTTCATTGAGACAACTATTTTGCCTTCTAAAAAAATTAAGATTCGTTTGACTAAAGTAAGAAATGAGTCTGTGGTTGCCTGGTTTGATATGCAGATAGCGTGTTCGTCTGTGCTTACCAAAATTGTGTATACCGTATGTTTTAAACTGAGGTTCATATCCTTACCCTTCTCCTGGTTTCCTAATACTTAGGATTCGTTTTTAGGTTTTTTTTTAATTATTATAGATTTATTATTTACGAGACTAATATGAAGAAGTAACTTGGTAGTTTGGGAATTATGGAGGAAAAAGCTGAGATAAAGATGTGTCTGAATCCGCAGTGGTAGAATGGATTTATTTAAAGTGCACCAGTCTTTGCAGGACAGTCTGAACGCAACACGGTCGTGTTCAGTTTATTAGTGTACATTCAAGTGAAAGGTGATGTTATTTAGGGCCGCCTGTGTTTATTTGTGTGTAGTGTCTAACTTGTGATGTGTGGCTAGCACTCCGATTTCCAGTGTTTGCTGAGAGGAAAGGCGGCCTCGAGCCCTGGGAGTGTGCAGCCCATGAAATGGAGGTGCTGGGAAGGAAGGGCGAGGGGTACACAGCCAGTGGCCCAGGTACCAGCCAGAAGGTTGGAGTTGGGAAATGACAGTTGTAAACAATGTGAGGTGTTTTTGGTTGTTGTTAATTATTATTTATACCGATAAATGGAAGGTTGAGCAGTGGACAGATATTACTGAGATAGAATGGTTGAGGCTTTTTTTTTTTTTCCTGGCTTAAATACATTCTCTAAGGAGGAATTTAAAATGTTAAAATATTTTCTAGGTTTCTGTGGCTCTTCGAAGGACAGAGAGGGTGCATATGGAATGGTTTGAAAGCTTAGAAAAATGCTACTGTGTGCTTAAAATAACTGCACAGTGTCACCAGTACTTGCTTACTTGGTTTCAGATACATTTGGCTTAATGGGGATAAATGCAGCTTACGGCTCAGACCAACACTGTGGAAATGTAATTGTTCCATTAATGTAAATATATTAAAATTAGGAGACACTCTTCTTTTTTTCCTCCTTTTAATTAAAAGTCATGTAGTAATAAGTGGTTGGGTCATTTATCTTTCTGTTAGGAAGAAACTGAAAAAAAGAATCTGAAGTTAAGGGAACTAATAACGCTCTATTCTGCCTGGAAATATGATACTTTTAGAAGATCATGTTGCTTCATTAGCACCTCCTTCAGTGCTTGTTCCTGGTTATCTGCATTTTTAAAAGTCTTTGCCTTGGCGTTTTAAGGTTTTAATTTAAAAAGGTAGTGCTTTTAAGTATGATGGCTTAAACATGAAAGATACATGTAATTTATATCCAGTCTGTGTTCCAGTGTACATGTTGAGAAGGTAAACAGGAAAAACTGCTTGATTACACAAAACCAAAAGTTGTCATTAACTCAAATGAATTTTCATTTCCATAATACACAAAAACAAAAAAAATCAAGGTGATTTAATTCTGTAGCCTCTTAAGACCCCTTCATTGAAAAATAAAAATACGATTTGTGATACACTTACAGTATTGAGGCTTGGGGGCTAATTGAGAAAATATACTATCCAGGCAAATCACAATATCACTTGAAATTTAGAATTATATTTTAAAGTTTCACTAGAACAGTAGAGGTCCACCAAATCCCATTTTACAAAAGTATGGGATCTATATTTTTAGTCCCCAATAAATAAATGACTTGGGACTCAGAGAAAAAGTCAGTTTCTGTTTTTTGTATTTTGGAGAAAGAAAAAATTTCAACTTATTTTTAAAAAGTTTAGAACAAAGAGGGTCTGGTGCAATGACCCAGTGGCTAAAATCCTCGCCTTGCATCTGCTGGGATCCCATGTGGACACTGGTTTGTGTCCTGGCTGCTCCACTTCCCATCCAGCTCCCTGCTTGTGGCCTGGGAGAGCAGCAGAGGATGGCTCAAGTCCTTGGGACCCTGCACTCATGTGAGAAACCTGGAGGAAGCTCCTGGCTCCTGGCTTTGGATAGGCTCAGCTCCAGCTGTTGCAGCCAATGGGAGTGAACCAGTGGATAGAAGATGTTTTTTTCTCTCTCTTCTCTGTAAATCTGCCTTTTCAATAAAAATAAATACATCTTTTTAAAAGAAAACAAACAAGGAATAAAGAATATTGTGGTATGACTTTTAAAAAAAATGATGCCTAATAATGAAAATAAACAGGTAGGAGTCGCAGCATTGTTGCCTAGTGTGTTGAGCTGCCATCTGTAATAGCTGCATCCCGTAAGGGTGTTGGTTTGAGTCCTGGCTGCTGACTTCTGACTGAGTTAAGTCAACGCTCTAGGGAAAGCAGTGACAGGTAGCATAAATCTTTGGCCCACACTACATGGGAGACCTGGATAGAGTTTTGGGGTCCTGCCTAGGCTTGGCTCAGGCCTGGCTGTTTGGTCATTTGAGGGAGTGTGGTCCAGTGATGGTGGGTCTCACTGCTGCCCCCACTCCCACCTCCATAGCTCTGGTTTTCAAATAGGTATTTGAAAGCAACACAACTGATGATAGATGGTATGGTTAATTAATAGGAAGACCTGTCTGTTTTGGAGATTTTAGGGGTAAATCATATAAGCATCATTTTAATCAAATATATTTTGAACAAATGCGTGTCTTACACACAGATGTGAGGCTAGACAGTTTCAGCTTCTTTGCGCCCCTTTATTGAATTAAGTTTTCAGGATTTTTTTTTTCTTTGTATTAACTTGAGATGCGGAGTGACAGAAATAGAGCTGTATCTATTAGTTCCACTTGCCAAATGCCTGCCATTATTGGGGCCAGAGCCGGTAGCTGGGAGTGCGGTTCAGGTCTCTGCCACGTGGAGATGGGAGCAGTTACTTGATCCGTCACCTGCCTCCTGGGATCTGCGTTAGCAGAGAAGTGGAGTCGGCAGCCCGAGTCGGGCGTCCAGCCTGGTGGACAGCTTAACTGCAAGGCTAAACGCCCCACTAGGGTTTCAAGTTTTGTTCTTGCCCTTGTCCTTTCCTAGTTAGGACACTCCTAGGATTTATAAGGTAGAGCAGGTGGGAAAGTGGGTGGAGAAGTGGTGATAACGATAATGGCGAGGAAAAGGGTAGTGCTGACTTAATAAAACAGTTCAGATACCAGTTCTGAGTCATTCCTCGGGAGATGTTGGAAGAAAACGGGGTGTCTGTGGTAGGAACTGTTGTTAGGAAGACACTCAGAAAAGCTGAGTGTGTAGAAGACACTTTGCAGTACTGAAGTTTTTGTCAAATTCTATTGCTGCTGCTTCAGTAAGCTTTTGTAACAGAACTGTGCAGCTTAAAGGAAAGTGAAGTTCCGAGTGCTCAGTGCTGTGAATTCCAGCTCAGCAAAGCCAAAGCCAGGGAGGGCTGCTGAGTGTGCGAGGTGAAGGCAGTGAGAAGCCGAGAGTCTGCCTTCGTCCTCCGCCTCGCCCACGTCTGCTATTGTTAATTATAAATGGATGTTGTTGTAATTAGTAAAGTTCACCGTCAATTAAAAGGTAATAACTAAATAACAGTGCCACGTAGGTTTGCTTTTTCTCAGGGAACAGATGCTGAAGGATCATTTTCTCTGATTTTTAGAGAAGTAATGTTAAAGATGAGAGTTCTTGTACTAGAAATAGGTAAGAAGTGCTCTGTAAAGCTAGCACATACTGAACCCCCACATTGCCGGCTTGCTTGTGCTGGGGAGGAGTAGAAGGGAGAGGAAAGAATTGCCCCGGTGTTGCCCGGCTGGCGAGATGTGACCGAGGCTGCGTGTTAACCTTCCCCTCAGGTAAGGCGTTTCAAATTCCTTAAGAACTCAGGCCATTTCTGTGTGTATATTTTAGTTCCTTTTCTTATTTTGGAAGCTCTTATGTGAAGAGAAAAAGGGCATATGATAATGATGCGTGGATGCAGAAAGCAAAAAAACTTGAAAGAAAAAGCAAATAGTTGGACGAGGGAGTGAACTAAAAAAATAAGCGAGATACCAGTGAAGAAAGGGGTAAAGGATGTTTGATGGAAAGAGACCCGGGACCACGGTGTCTCTTACTTGTGCATGGAGTACGGTTTCCTCCCTGACTACGATGAACTGGGAAGAGTTGTTGGGAGAGCCAGCGTTTTCTCGACGTGCCCCCGTTTCCAACCCCAAGACCAGGGCCAGGCCTTGTGAGTTTGTTCACCCCAGTTCGGACTCTGTGCCACTTTGAGACATGTTTTTCCTGAACGGTAGGGTGAGTTGCTGAATGGATTACATTTTTTTCCTCCACCAGGATCTCGGGTTTGTTCTGTCTTCATTGAATTTTTGTTGATATGTGAGATAGAACATAGGTCATAGGTCATTATTTAATCCAGCTTTTTGATAAGGCAAAATTTTAAAAATAATTTTTAAATTAAGAAATTTTGGCCCAACCCTGGGTCACTAAGATTTTCCTAGATATACTTTTAGAAGACTTAGGGTCTTATTATTTAGGCTTGTGGTTCTTTGGGGTTTTGGTATTTTCTTCCCAGTTGATACTCATTTGTGTCTGATTCCAAGCACTGTTATGAATAGAATCGCTGGATCACTTCTGGCCTGTCATCCATGTTGTGTGTTGTGAACTGACCAAGTCTCCTTAGCACACAGTGTTCACTGTATGACTATACCTCAGTGTATTTTTTCATTCCCTTGAGGGACGTTTGGGATGTCTGTCGCATGCTGGCTGTCAGAAGTCAGAGCTGCAGCGTGCGCTTGGCGTTAAAGGAACCTGCGGATGGATTTCCGTTGTGTGCAGCTGCTTGGTTTTAATGCCTCTTGCCACTTTGCCAACACCTGCCAGCTCTGCTCAGCTTCTGGGCACTGTGTCTCTGTTCTCTTCCTCCCCATCCTTCCTTCTCCCTGTTAGCGTTCAGTGGACATGCAGTGGTCGTGCAGAGTTTGAAACCTGGGAGGGATAGCAGCAGACTGGGCACCGGGTCTGAGTGCTGACTTCAGGACAGGGGTCAAAAAGAGAAGCTGAAAATGGGGTTCAGTCGTGTGAGGGTCTGCCTTCCCGCGAGCCGATTCTCATCCTTCAGTCAGGGCTTGGAGGGCTTGGTGTTAGCACTGGTTTTCCGACTTGGTTTCAGTAGCAAAACTTTTCTTCAGCTCTTGTGAAGTGGAAGGAGCAGCTGGGTTTGGAAGCTCAGAGCAATAAATCCAAGTTCTCCAGTTAGTGGTACCCAGCCCTCAACCCTGGGACTCCCTCTGCCAACTCCCATCCTCTTTGCTTTAAATTCCTAGAGTCTAATATTTCTATATCATCTAGTGAAAAAAAAAGTGTTTAATTCATGGCAAAAAAAAGTGACTATTTTCTGACTGTTTGATTGGTATAGATGTTATCAATGCAAGCTTTGTTTTCTGCTGCTTCCCTGGGTGGAGGGTAGCTTACATTGCGTTTCAGACAGCAGATCTGTTCGTGGGGGCCACGTCACTGGTTGTCACTGTGCTTGGTGTAAAGGTGAACTCCACACCTGTGCCTTTGGGCAACTCCCTTGTCCAGTCCTGACCTCTCTCCTCAGCTGAGTTCCCACCCCTTTCTGTGTTCTGGTCATTTCCTGTAGCTTTGCCTTTCTGCCATTCCTATCCTTCTCATTTCAAGGAAGCCCTGCCTGGGTCAAGTTCACACCTGCTGCAAGCCCTCAGGGGACCTAGTACCCCTACCCACCCCCACCCCAGCACTTGTCACAGCTGCGGCTTGAGGTTTGTGCTTCCCTGTTTACTTGCTGTTAACCCCATCTTGTAATGACAAAATGATGACACAATATTGTCATTGGCCTTGTAAACTTTATAAGCTTTGTTGGAAGATTTTTTGGTAACGGGAGTCTTAATGTTTCTATGATATTGACATAAATTAACAAATAATAAGCTGATTTATGTTAGCTGAATATATCAAGGTTACATATGTTAGCTTTTTTGTTACAAAAAAGTTTGATACATTTTTCACACTTGCTCTAAACTAAAATGGAAATTAAAATCTAAATGTGTTCCGTCTGTGCTAAAAGAGGGACATCACCCGTAGGCCCTGGTCTCCAGCGATGGGTGTCTCATGGCAGTGCTTGCTGTCGCTCTGCACTTCACACTGGACCATCACTCCATTAAAAAAAAAACTTAGGATTGGTCTTTTTTAGTCATGGCTTAAACAAACAAACAAAAACTGTAAATCTGACTTCCCATAAAAATAAATCAGAAAAGGAGAGAGGGGGAAAAAAGTCTTCCATCTACTCGGTCACTCCCCAGGCAGCCAGTGAGCAAAGCTGAGCCAATCTGAAGCCAGGAGCTTCTTCCAGGTCTTTCACATGGGCGCAGGGTCCCAAGGCTTTGGGCCATCCTTGACTGCTTTCCCAGACCACAGGCAGGGAGCTGGATGGGAAGTGGAGCAGCTAAGACAGGAACTGATCCCAGTGGACACAAAGTGAGGATTTAGCCACTAGGCTATTGCACCGTGCCCTTAGTCATGGCTCTTAAGAGGCAGAACCACTAGGCTGTATAGAGCTACACGAGGTGGAATTTATTAGGGACGTTGGCTCGTGTGCGTGTGGTGGCGGACACATCAGTACCAGGGTGTCTGCAGATTGCAGATATTGGAGCACCCAGTAGTAGTGCATGATCCAGGTCTTGAAGGCCTCAAGCAGGAAAGGCCATGAAGTGAGTCTCAATTGTACTAGGAGCCGTTGAGGGTTAGTCTTGCCCATCTAATCCAGACCTCCACGCTGACCTCCTTGGAAACCCCAGCACTGATGCACCTATAGCAATCCTTTTCGGGGTTTCTAGTTATTCTTTAATCTGGCCAAGCTGATACCTGAAATTAACTGTCACATTGTAGTGGTCTTTAAAACTTGATTTTCTTTAAAAAGAAATCTGTTCCTACTGGAAATGGAGAGCCAGTACCATTTGTCTCAAAAAGCATTTGCCGTTAATTCCTGTCTAGATTCTGTTGTCTGATAAACGCTGTCAGCCTGAGCCATATGCTCCCACTGTTTACAGGGAAATTCGATTGGTAGGAATCATAAAGGGGCATAACGTGTGTTAGGACCAGGGTGAGACTTGCTCCCTGACACACGCTGATGGATGCAAAACCTTAGAGTCGCTTTCTCAGTAATTCAGTGCCAGCTCCCAGAAGCACCGAGACAGTTCTGTGTAGCAGCGGCTGCACTGTTTCTTCAGGCTGGGGTCCCTTCCTGTTTCCACCGTGGGATGTTACCTGGCTTGTCAGCGAGGCCCTGGTATTGTAGTAATAGTGGCAACAATAAAAGAATAACTGCGTCTAGCAGCCACAGGGCAGGTTCCCTTCATAGGAGAATCCTTTATGTACCACGGCCTGGAAAAAATAAGACTAATTTTAGTGGGTGATATTTGTTATCCTTCCATCGAGCATCCATTATTTACTAAGGGCTGCTGTGCAGTATCCGCCCGTGATGTGGAAACGAGGGGGCCGCAGCTACAGCGCAAAATGTAGTGTCCTTTCTAGTTACTGCTGTAAAAATTGGAGCGAAAGATGTGTTGCTACATGGCCTGCCTGAGATGTAACATGGTCCCTTTCTTGGGTACAAAGTGCAGAGCGCTGTATCATGTACGGTAGAGTGAGTGAGTGACCCCTGATGACATGTCATCAGTGTTTGCAGGTCTGGGAAACCTATGTTAAAAGGCCAGAGGTGTGGTGCTCAAGTTGTAAGCGTGGCTGTCTGTGGAGGCCAGGGCACACGCGTGAAGAAGGCTTAAGGCCAGTCAGGAGTCCAACACCAGAGGCTCCAGCTGGTCAGCACCTGCTGGCTGTCAAGTGCAAAGACAGGCCCAGGGATGCCCGCCCTTCCGTTGTTAAGGACAGGTTGAGCACTGAACTCTGCTCTTACCTCACCATTTTAAATGATGGTGCAAAACAAAAAGCTCAAAACAGCTTTAAAAATAGGATATTTGTTATTCAGAACCAGCTCATGATAAATATACTATATATATATAATCTGCCCCCACTCCCCCAGTGCTTTGTTGCACCTTGATTCACAGTTTGAGCTTCAGACTGTTTGACTGATGGGGCATTTTTAAATGAGTACTAAGCACTGTCTAGATGAAGGCATACAGTGATAATTATTTCCTCACTTAGTAATGTCCCTAGCATTTTCTGATCTTTCAGTTGATCACCATTCTAATAACAGCAAATAAGATGCCAAAATTTAGTAAAACATCAATTATTTGGCGTACTTACAGGAAGACTCCCTTCCCCCACCATACAGGCAGTATTTAAGTTGGATACGTGATCTGTTTGTTGCTAGTGTGTAAGTACCCACCATGGTGAAACTTTTGTGAATAATGTTAATGACTGCTATCTCATTCTTTTCCTCCTTTCTCGGTTTCAGTCTTGCTTTTCCCTATTCATGTCTTCCCAATGTGCCATGCACCTGCTGTGTGTGTGCAGCGGGAAAGAGTCAGACAGCCCAGGCCGAGGAGGCTGTGGTGGAGGCAGTCAGGTGCACACGCAGTAGGTGTGTTGATGAGGAGCTAGTAGAGGTGCTGAACTAATTTTACTTAAATTTCCAGACCACCAGGCTAGGAAAAGAAGAAATACTGCCCCCCCCCTTTTATAAGAAGAAAAACATGCCAGTTTCCCCAGGGCAGCCAGACATTTTCTTCAAACTTACAACTGTTAACATTTTCCATATTTCTTAAAACCGTTGCCTTTTTAAGGAATGGAAAACAGGAATATCAGACAAAGATGATTAAAAAAACAGGATGCTTTTACAAAACTTTCAAGGTCAATTACTGTGATCGTTTCCCCATTTCACTCTTTTAGTTGAAGTAGCAATCACACAGTCAACGCTCAGACCCACTCTCGTTCTGGCATTATACATATTCACTCACTCCCAGGATGCCTGCAGTAGCAAGGGCTGGGCCAGGCTAAAGCCAACCGGCCAGAACTCGGTTGGGAGTCCCAGGAAGGTGGCAGGGGTCCAGATGCTTCAGCCATCACCCGCTGCCTCTGAGGATGCACTAGTAGGATGCTGGGTCAGAAGCAAAGCAAAGGTTCCTGGGCTTAGAATGAGTGCTTTAGGATTGGATGTAAACAGTTTGGAAAGGCAACTTAACCCACCAGACCACAGCACCAATTCCAGCATCATTTTTTGCAGTATCATTTTAAGAGTACGAGACCGAGCTCATGATTTAAATAGATGCGTCCCACAAGTTATCAGATCTTGATCTTAGAAGTGGAAGCACTTGTGATGCCCGTCTTCTTGGTCAGGGAGGTGTGCTGAATTTCCCTTCAGAAAGGTACATCTTTGATTTCTATCAGCACGTTACAGAAGGACTTTTTTTCCCCATGTTTCATCTCACTTGAGATTCTCAAGTCTCCTTTGAATGTGGCATGGATAACTTCCAACAGTACAATATACAGATGTTGGTCCATCAGTCTCTGCAGCTCAGCTTCTTCCCCTTGTAAGGCCAGATGTTACTCTGGTGCCTTCTGTGTTCAGCACCCAAGTTTACAAGTGCTTAGTCTGCCACTGATTAGATGTTAGCAATTCAGTGACATAATCACATTGGCATCCTCTTGCGCGTGCTAATAAACCTTAATTTTGTAAGGGATTTCCACAAGTTTACGTGATATGCACCAGACAGAATACATGACACTCATCACAAACAGTTGATTTTCCTGGCTTTTTTTTTTTTTTAAAATGAACAATGTACAGGAATCCAGCTTCTTTAATCTCTGCTGTTAACCCAGGCGTTGTAGATGCACAGTAACTATCCCATGACTACTGGACAGAATTTAACCGTCTCTGGTCAAGACCTTCCCATTTTTCTTTCTGAAATTTAAATCTTTCTGAGTTTTACAGTAGATGGGGGAGAGTGGTGGAGGGGCTGGTGTTGTTGCTCTGTGTTGTCCTGGGATGACTGAAATCTCAGATCTAGATTCCCCAGGTTAGCATTCCAGGCTGGGGAGACAACATGTGAGCATTCATGGTGAAATGCAATGTGGTACCATCTTGTGACATTGGGAAAGGGTTGGAAGTGCCCAGGTAGCAAAGAGAAGTGTCTCACTTTTTATAGCGAGTTTGACCAAGAGCCACTGAATCGTTTTAAGAAGTAAGATAGTTGCTGATGTTTAAAACATACATGTGCCCCTGTGGACACAGTAATGTTTCTTTAAAGTAAACCTTAAAGAACTGTATTGTTCTGTCTAGTATGGGAGCTTGTAAGATATCCTGTAGAGTTACAGCAGGGTGTTACTCATCTGCTCTGGAAACGGGCAGAAAAGGCATGGCAGTAGTTACCATCTCACTGACCAAGAGTGGGAGATTAACCCTCTCTCCCTCCCTACCCGCATTTTTTTTTTTCAGTTAAGAGGCAGAGGAAGTCGAATTCCTCTCCAGTATTCACTTCCCAACCGCTCATAGTGGCTGGGGCTGAGCCAAGCCAGGAATAAAACTGGCAACCAGCAACTCAGTCCTTGTCTCCCAATGAGGGTGGCTGTAACCCAGTTGTTGGAACCACCACTGCTACCCCTCAGTCCACATTGGCAGGAAGCTGGAACCAGGAGCTGGAACTGGCTGCCAAACCGAGGCACTCATTGGCGGGATGAAGGTATGCTAACGGTGTATGAACTCATTGGCCACACACTCTCTGCCATAGGAGGTATTGAACATTGAAAGAGATTGTCAGCAGTCTGTGAGTGGTGAATATTTCAGGTTAAACCACTGCTTGGGATGCGCATATTGTATGTCAGAGTGCTATTTCAAGTTTAGAGCTTAAAGCTTTGAAAAGAAGGTGTGGTTCCTTACTTGTTTGGGTAGAGGTGCTGTTTCCTAAAGACAAATAGTTGGCTTGTTAAACTGGATTTTTCTTGTTATTGTACCTGTTAAATCATAATCAGGCAGGACATTATTGTCTCAATTAAGTTTTGCTTAAAACTTTAGGAAAAGTGTCCACAGAGAGGAAAAGATCTTTTCTCTACCTGCTCACTCCCCAAATGACCACATTGGCCAGGACTGGACCACATTGACACCGGGAGCCCAGAATACCTTTGGGGTCTCCCGTATGGGTGGCGGGACCTCGGCGCTTGAGCCATCCCCTGCTGCTTTCCCAGTGGGTTAACAGGAAGCTGGGTCGGAGACAGAGCAGCTAGGACTGCTAAGAAAGCTGGCTTAACCTGCTGTTAGCCACAGCTCTGATCCCTGATGGAACATCTTTTTCTAAAGATTTATTTTTATTGGAGAGTCAGATACACAGAAGAAAGACAGGAAGATCCTCCTTCCGCTGATCCACTCCCCAAGTGTCTGCAATGGCTGGAGCTGACCCGATTTGAAACTGGGATCTTCAAGCCCCTAAACCCCCAACCCCCAACATGGGCACAGGGTCCCAGAAGCATATTTTATCAAGTTTGTTGCAGAATTCTTTGCTTGGTAGATATAGAAAGTATTATTTCTATAAGTTTTAAATACAGATGAGTAGTGTTAGGTAGATTTGTTACAGTAGTGGAAGCTTCTGTCAATGTCAACCAAATTTAACCAGACTGCTTGGAATATGCCTTGCATGAGTGATGAAGTAAAATTTTAATTTTTAAAAATTTTCGTATTAAACAACAAACTATTTTCAGAGGAGGGTGCTAATGAAGTCTGTTGTTTGAACTTTTTTCATTCAGGAAAGAATTTCCTTTATTGGTCTTTTTCTTAAACCCCACCCTATTATATTTCCTTATTCTTTTTCTCCTCTTGTCTGAAGTTTTATGTTGTGTGAGTTGAGTGCTCTATTTAATTTACCTCTAATTAGTAGTTTAATTCATTCATTAGTTGTCTTAATAAAATTATTTTGAAGCTTTTAAAGGATATGTTTATTTCCCATTCAGGAGAAAAATATTAACTGTCAGGTATGAGTTAGCGAGTTTTATAAGTCCTATTTATAATATTATACTGAAAGCATTAACAACAGTTCAGTGCCTCAGATGTCTAATGTGAAAGAAAAACATGATAAAGACAGATTTCAAAATCTTGTGTTATGACTGATTCTAAAAAAACTTGTATAGGTTGGGGTTAGGCAAAACGCACAGCGCAAACATGCTGTAGTTCTTCTTGCCATTTAGTTTATCCAGAATGAAAAAAATCTAAAATTCCACTTTGAATTTCAGTTGTTGTCCCCTCCTTTAGCCTCTTTTCTCTCCCTTCCTCCCTCCCTCCCTCCCTCCCGTTGGTATGGTGCTTAAGCAGACCAGATTTCCAGAGAGGAGACAGAAAGATATTCCATCCATTGTTTCACTCCCCAGATGGCCACCGTGGCTGGAGCTCAGGTGATCTGAAGCCAGGAGCTAGGAGATTCTTCTGGGTCTCCCACATGGGTGCAAGGTCCTGAGATTTTGGGCCATCCCCTACTGCCTTCCCATGCCACAGGCAAGTAGCTGAATGGGATGTGGAGCAGCTGGGACACGAACTGGCATCCATATGGGATCCCAGCATATGCAAGGTGAGGATTTAGCCATTGAGCCATTGTACTGTTCCCTTAAAGTATTCTGTGAACTCAGATTTGGCAAAAGGATATCTTTCTTTGGCTAGGATCATCAGCCCACTGAAGCTGGGGCAGGTTTGCAAGTAGATAATGTTGGATGTTGCTATGTTCGTTTATAGGAAAGAATTGTGAAAATATGTTGGTTCATCACAGCCTTTTACTTTGTGTGTGTGTAGGGGCGGATAGCCCACTGCCTGGTTGCTGTTCTCAGGGGAATCGTTGACTGCCAGTGGTTGAATAGACACCTTGGTCTGGGGCTTAGGACTTTCCCTTCCACATAAGTATCTTTTTTTCTCGCACTTTGTAGTTGCAGGAAGAACACGTGTACTTGTGGCTATGTTGCTGAGGGGGTGTCCTGGTATACTGACTTCCATTTCAGCATTGGTGCAAGCGTTTGTTTCACAGTGCGTGGAGGAAGTAGTGGTTTTAGGGTGTATGAAAGGCATTGTCTGTGCGCTCCTCATTTGCTTTGTCCACTTCATGTGCACCTGCTTGGCTTCTGCCCTGCTTGGCAGTCCACCTGGATCCTGAAGAAAGTGAAGCTGTTTTCTCCTGCCTCACTCAGACTTGCCATAAAACATTTAGCATCTAGTGGCAAAATTGAGCTGATTGTAGTAATAGTAAAACCTGCACGCTCTTCACCTACCTGTTTAATGGAATCAGACTTTATGGGGAACGGTAAAGGTCTTTAGAGCACATATTCATCATGGATTTGTTTGTAGGAGAGCTTTTAGATCATTACAAATCGTATTTTCCAATAAATTTGGTCAGGTGTAATAATGTTTAAAAGTAGACCTACCGAAGTTAGCTTAAAATGAGGCTCTGTCTAGATCTCTCTGATTTGGTACCGTTTGTAGTTTTGAATGTAAAAAACTGTTTAGGCTCAGTGGCATAGCGCTTTGTAACACGTAAGGAGAAAGCCTGTGTATTTAAAAATTAGAACTCGTAATGGCTGATATTGTGCCCTGAGATGCCCAGCACGGTAGGCTTTTTCTCTACAGGGATACAGCACTGCAGTGGTTTTTTTTTTTTTTATGTGTATCTTTTGTGTTTGCATTTAACAGCATGAGGTGAAAAACAAGTAAACAAATAACACATTTGTTTGAGAGGGAGAATGAGGGGGTGAAAGGATGAAAGAGGTTAGAATGTGAGCTTGTCCATCTATTGGTTCACCCCCGTATCTTAGCAATGGCCTGGGCTGCGTTGAAGCCCATAGCCAGCAGTCCTGCAGGGCTTCTGCGTCTGAAGCAGGAACCTCGTTACCGTGAGCCGTCACTTCTGTCCCCAGCGACTGCATGATCAGGAAGCTCTAGGCAGAGCTCGATTCAGACAGCCTGGCATGTCTGAACTGTTCAGTGAAATGTCTCCCCGCCCAATACAGCAGGAGGAAATGGTTATGTTATGAGAAACTGAAGATTTATTTATCACATTTAATCTTTATTCCAAGTTGTAGGCTTATGAAAACACCACACCATCAACGGTACCGTTTCCCCCACTTAGACATAGGGGAAGGTTTACGTGTATCTATGATGACGCGGCTCAGTTTTCAGAATTGGCTTTTATAAACTAATCAGAAGTATGTAGTGTTTAATATCGGCCAGGCGTACATAGAATGGAGACGAGATAGAAGCACAGTGCAGTGACGTCACGCCCCTCTGGACTGACATGTGTCCATCTGCACTCCAAGACCATCAGGAGCTCCGGAATGGGATGTAGAAGGATGGGGGCAGGGAAAGAATCTGGGAATTCAGCTGAGGTTCCAGAGAGGACTTCTGTAACTCACAATGTGCAATGATTGAAACTGAGAGATTGTGAGTCCTCAGCATGGTAGGACAGTTGGTTTGACTGAGTTTCTCTCCAGTCATGCATGAGAACCTTCAATGATCCCGGTACTTTTCTTGCCGCTCTGTTTGTGGCTGTGGAAGAATAACTTAAATGACTTTGATTTACAGAATGTCTCCCTGTTTGCTGCAGTAGTTGAATTCTGAGAAGGGTCTTTGTACAGATGTGTGGAGATGTGTGTTACATCACTTCAGAGCTACACAAGTGTGTGACTCACCCTGGATCGGCATGTTTCTGTGTATGGGGTGTGCTGTGTCAGGCTGCACGCATGTAATAACATGTACGCTTAGCTCTTCCAGTAACCTCAGTGCCTATTTCTTGGTGTTTAAACACACATGTAACTCTGACCCTATAATGTTTCGTGTGTGCTTCCTTGTTTCATTTTTTATTTAGAAACATACATGTTCCTCTTTATTGTTTTGAAGGGCAGAGACAAACACACACAGAAGGGCGAGACGGAGGTGGCATACCTGGGTTCACTGCCCACATGCTCACAGCAGCCAGGACTGGCGCAGTGAGCCCAGGAGCCGCTGTAGCTGACGGGGGTCCCAATAGCTGACCCCCGTGTGACCCCCATCGTGTGCTGCCTTCTGGGCTGCACAGTGCATATTAGCAAGCATTGGGAGTTCGAAGGAGCTGAGACTAAAGCTAGGCTCTTCTGTTAGAAACCTGCTCCTTCTCTGTGTCTCTCTTTAGTAGATTTCTCATAAGATGTGAAAAAAGATCATAGTATAATTAACTCAGAGGCCAAGAACTTATTCACTTTATTACTTAATGTGTTTCGTAGGTTCCATTAAATTGTTGTAATTTTTTGGGTCCAGTTAGTAGCCGAAAACTGTAAATAAAAAAGGAAAAGTTGATAGAATGTTTAGGTATTAAACATTTGGGCATTGTATGGTACAGAGCTGACTTGTGTAGGTACATCCGTCAGCATCAGTGGCGCTTTGATGACCAAGGATGTACTTAGGGAGATTACCTAATCATCTACTCATCCTTCTCTTCCTCCTCTTTGTTCCTTCATTAAATGTGTAACCCTGACTGAGTGCTAAGCTATCCTCAGGCACTCTTACACTTAGTCCTCTTAGCAGATGCCGTATGGGTGCCAGCTCATGTCTCGGTTGCTCCATTTCCCATCCAGCTTCCTGTTTCTGGGCTGGGAAAGCAGTCAAGGATGGCTCAAGTCCTTGGGCTCCTGCACCCATGTGGGAGATCCGGAGGAGGCTTCTGGTTCTGGATTGGCTCAGCTGTTAAAAAAAAAAAAAAGCTATCTCTTACAGCACAAAATTTATTAGCATTTTCTCTATGGAGAACACTGAAAATACCAGGAAAGACTTTAGTGATATTAAACAGGTTGAGTATCCTTTGTCCAAAATGCTTGGTACAAAAGTGATTCAAAGTTGGGGATATTGGCATGTGCATAAGACATCTGAGGAACGGGACACCCAAATCTAAATGTGAAATCCACTTACGTTTCCACATGTCCTATAAGCATAGCCCAGATGTAATTTGGTACAGCGTTTTAAATAATAGTGTGCATAAAACAAATGGTGTGCACTTTTTCACTTGTGGGGCTATGGCAATGCTCAGAATGTTCCAGATTTTGAACATTTTGAATTTTCAGATTGAGATACTTCAGCAGTGTAAGAAAAGTGTATTTATGTTATTGTCAGTCCTTGTCCAGCAGTGAGAAGCTCCAGGAAGCATGGTTTTCAGTGACTAGATCCTCCTTGACCACTAGGAACAAAGCCATCTCTCTATAAAACACTGAATTTGAATTCCCTTAAGAGACATGGGGTGCAGGAGCTAATGTCTGCTGTCTCAGTGCTTCGGGCTCACCTAACCTGATTATTTTAAGTATTTGAGTTGTGAACCTTTCCTTTAAAGGGAGAATCTCCCTTTATCTGGAAATGTGACTCATCAGGAAGTGTCACTCAGGTGGCGCCCCTCACCAACTGCCAGCCTATTGAAATGAACAAAATTAATAGCTGGTTAAAAAAATTAAAAGAGTTGTTTATTTCAAAGGCAGTAGGTTCAAAGGGAAAAGGAAAGATGCCATCCATCCCTTGGTTCATTTCCCTCATGGCCGCAACAGGTGGGGCTAGGTTAGACCCAATCCAGGAGCCAGCCACTGTGTGCCATCTTCCACTGCTTTTCCCAGATATGTTCGCAGGAAGTTGGATCAGAAATGGAGCAGCTGGGACTTGAGCCAGCGTTTCCTACAGGGTCCTGGGACGGCAGGCTGTGGCTTAGTCTGTCGTAACAGAACCGTAGCCAACAGTTGATGGTGCTTGAAACGGGCGACAGAAATCAGTCTCCATGTGTCGGCACAGAAGGCTTTGTCGACAATTCCTGAAGGATTTTGGTGGAAGTATGAAGAACTGGAAGGGGTGCTCCTCCCTCTGTTTAGGTTTCTCCTTTGCCGGAATGCTGGCTCTTCCGCAGGGCTGCTCTCACAAGTCTCTTCGTCTTGCGATGTGCGTAGATGTTCTCACTTGCTTCCGTGGAGTTGAAGCGGCTGGTGCCGTTGCCTCCCAGCTCTCTGAGCTGAGGTGTATGTGTCCAGCTGACTACTTTACATCGCCTCCTAAATGTCTGTTAGCATCTCGTATTTAACTGTCAACCGAACTCGTGATATGGCTTGATCCACCCATTCGCCCCTGGCACCTTGAAATGCAGCCGTCCCCGACTCCCTGGACTGGGAGGAAAGGGCTCTGTTACTGTGTCCTTGGTGCCCGTACAGTCTGAGACTGCAGACACACGTTTACTTGAATGTGAGTTTTAAATTTTACAGCTGTACAGAAATGTTTTTTTCCAAGAAAAAAACTGTCTTGTATCTTTTTACTAGCAAATGTTGGACGTTATCTTCCTATTTGTTGGTTTTTCCTGCCTGTTTTCTTCCTTTTCCTTTTTTTTCTTTTTGTTTATTGTTCCCTAACTGCTTTGCAAAGGTATCTTTTTCTCTTGCTGTTTTTTTCCAAACCTCCTGAGGCTTTCTGTGGCTCTCAGTGGGACCTCTGGACAGTGGGGTGGTTTCAGTCCACAGGAAAGGTCTCCTGCCAGCAAGACGCCTGCAGCCCTGGCACCCCTGCCCTCCCTGCCACCCCAGCCCTCCCTACCCTCCCTGCCCTCTCGGTCCAGGTGCCTTTCCCGCTGATTCTCTTTCTCCATGTTTCAGTGGCCCAGGAGCCTCCGTCTTGGAGGCATCACCTATTAACAGCAGAGTTGGAACCTCCACTCAGGTTACCTGCGTGGCCAGTGGTCTTCGCTTTGCATCTCATTGCTGCCAGGAGCCAGAATGAGGAGGAACTCCCTGGATGGGACTGCTACTATTTATGTATTCCAAGTCTCATGCTTAAATTGAACACGATATGCTGGACTGCAGTTGTGTATTAAGGAGTTATGATTTACAGACAGTATAATCTTCACAATGAAAATTTAAAAATGTAGAGTGATAAGCATATAATATACAATAATTATAAGAATTATTAGAATTGTAATTCTTCACTTTATTCACAGCCCTAGATTCACCATCACTCTCCTCCTCCCCCTTCCCCACAATTTATCAATTTGTTTTGTGAATAATTTCAGATTTTGAATTTTAATCTTGCGACCTTTTATTCTGTTCCACGCACCTCAGTTGTGAAACACCTTCATCTTAGACTTGGAAAATTAAGATTGGAATGTACGGATATCCAGGCTTTTTGAGCTTTGAAGAATGTCTTAGAGCATAATAAATACTGAGAAGTGCGTTGGAAATGCTTGTGCATTGGCAGGCATCAGATGCTTGGCGCTTTTGGTGCTGCAGGAGAAGCCCGAGGTCCCTCTGCAGGATGGCGGGTCCCAGTTGTGTGAGCTGCTGGGGACCAGCCTGAGCCCTTTCTGAAAACAGCTGATCCAGAGCTGCCACTCTGTGTCTGTTCATAGACACATGTGCCTCAGTAGCACCTAATAGTGGTTACTTTGTTTTACTCGCTCCCATCAGTGAGCTCCAGCCTCTGTTATCAGCAAGCAGAGGCAAAGGGACTGCTGGTCATTGGGTATAACTCAGGGCAGTGATGTTCAAGTCATTTGAGTTCGTACTCATGGATGAAGTCACAGACCTAGAAATTCCACCTGTTGTCTTCCAGATAGTGATGACACAAGACAGAAATGACAATGGGAAGTGCTTAGTGTTTGATTTTAAAGTGTACCACACCTGGCCCAGTTTTTTGGCTTAAAGTTGTCAGACAGAGTAGACAGCCGATTGTGGCAGTGACCCCGGTGATGCCTGCTTGACAGAAGACATCCTTCTAAGGGTTTCCGCTTTTTATAATTCTCAGTTTGAGACTGTGGAGCGGATGATTGACAGTGCAAGTCCACGAGGAGCCGTGTGGCCGCTGTGTACAGAGACGCTGGGGCTCTGAAGGGAGAAGCGTTAAAGATCCTTTCTGGCTTGGTCTGGGAATCAGGACTAGAACTCAAAGTGTCACGGCAGGTTAGAGTATGTAGCCTTTGGTGCCATAGTCCAGAGACTAAGTCCTGTCCAGCTATATAACATGTTTAAATCTTATTTTTCCTAATTGCCTTATTTTCTTTTTCAGAAAAGAGGCAGCCAACTGTCCTCTGCTGGTTTACTGCCCAAACACCTGCCGTGGTTGGGCCTGGCCAGGCTCAAGTTGGGAGCTAGGAACTCCATTCAGGCCTCCAAGTGGGTGGGGAACCCTGACGGCTTGAGCTGTCCCCTTCCAGATCTGCGTTAGCAGGAGCAGAGCTGTTGGACCCAGGCACCCTGGTAGAGATGAGCGTCTACACCGTTAGGCTAAATACCCATTCTAGATTTCCTAATCCTGAGAACAAGCAATTATAATCCCCGAGATAAAGTTGTGAGGATTGAAGGAGATAAGGCTTATTTAAAATGGGTGCTGAAGAGGTGGTGCGTGGTGTGAGACAAGTTGACACGCAGGAAGGAACACGTGCTTTTAGAACCGAACCTGATCTTCAGGTGAACTTGGGTGCTGATTCGCTTTGGTCGTTAACCTCCTGTGGACCGCGCAGATAAAATACTGTGGACCAAGTGGCTAGACAGGAAATTTAACTCCAGTAACACACATCAAGAGTTTAGGGCAAGCTAATCATTCAGTAAATGGCTGAGGAGCTGCTGGTGGGTGCTTCCAAGAAGGAACATCTAAATTTAGCTCAACAGTCCTGTTCTGTGCCTCAATATGTCACCATCTAACTTTGGCATCAAAATTAGAATTCTTTAGCAGCAAAAGTACAAAAAGAAGTTGATATCCTTTCTTTACCGTGCAGTTCTTTTTTAAAAAGTTAATCTGTATTCTGACATCACTTCTTTGCTTGCACTTAGAGGTTCCTTATCTTTTTATCTTAAAACCTTTATCTTCAGTTAGGTAAAATTGTGTTCTGGAACACTCTTTAAGATCAAATAGGTAAGAAGCTGCTGTGGGCTGTGAAGCCGATGGCACTGACAGAGGCCACTTCATTGAGCAGATTCAACAATTGGGTGAATAGTTTGGTAAATATTGGGTAAATGCTTTTATGTGTGGAAAGTCAAGGTCCAATTATAAACGTTTAGGAAAGAGCTTACTTAACATATATCATACGGAGAAAAAGAGCATTTTAAGAATTTACCACTCTAGACCAGTATTTTTGTTATTTAACAATACGACCATGTTACAGCCTAGTGAGCTTCAGAGGTAAATTGTGACTTTACCGCATGGTTTATGAAATTATAAAATGTGGTTAGTCCTTTCCCTCAAACCCCCCAAATTTATCTGTTTTGAAAGTCACAGTTACTGAGAGAATGGGAGAGAGAGAGAGAGAGAGAGAAAGCAAGCAAGAGAGCGTTCTCTTCCTCTACTGGTTTACATTCCAGGTGGCTGTGGTGGCTATCCCGGTCCAGGTAGATGCCAGACACAGGAGCAAGGAGCTTTGCTTGGGTTTCCTGGAAGGGTTGTAGGGACCCAAGCAGTTGGAACATCTTTTGCTGCTTTTCCCAGAGTATTAGCAGGGAGCTAGATCAGAAGTGGGACAGCTGAGACATGAACTGTGTATTGGAGCTTCGATGAAAGAGGTGTTTTAATGTATAGTTATTCCATATTGCTGCCAGATAGTGATTATTTTGTTGTCTTGTAATAAGGAATAAAAGTATATAAAGACCATATATATAATATTTTTACATTGTATGATCTGGATGTTCTTTCCCTGCATTCTTACATGGAAATCCTAACCCCGAAAGTGATGGTATTAGGAGTTGGGGCTTTTGTGGTTTGTGTGTTTAGTCTGACTTGAGAAAGGCTGCTTCCTCCTCTCATCAGGCCAGGACAGAAGCTGGAAGGCCCCACCGTGAGCCAGGAAACAATTGTCACAAGATACTGGATCTGCTCAGGCCTTGGTCTTAAACTTGCTGCTTTCTAGAACTGTGAGAAATGAAATGTGGCTCATTTGTCAACCACCCTGGCTGCTCACATGGGCCAAGAAAGACTTTTTATACTGTGCATTCGATTTAGAGGTTGAATTCACTGTATCATGTATAAAATTTGTTCAGTAAAGATGTTTCAGCAAAATTTATCCTCAAAAATTAAGAAAAGTGCTTGTGTGGAAGGAGTAGTTTCTGAGCAAGGCAAAAGCAAGTCCAGAGTGATACTGCTGTGAGGCAAGCTCCCTTTAAGAAGGGGCAAATTTAAGGGCAGAAGATGGGATTCTCATTCTTAACAACCCTATTATCTTTGTACTGGGTTTTTTTTAAGAGTTTATGTTTTAGTGATATTTATGTCTTTGAAAGGCAGAATTGGAGATAGAATCTTCTGTCTGCTGTTTCACTCTAAGAAGGCCGCAACTACTGGAGCTCTGTGAATCTGAAACGAGGAGCCAGGAACTGCTTCTGGGTTTCCTGTATGTGTGCAGGGGCCAGAGCTCTCCGGCCATCCCGTGTTGCTTTCCCAGGAATGTTGGCAGGGAGCAGAGTGGAGCAGCTGGAAGGTGGAGCTGTTGTCCTAGGGGATGCTGGTGCTGCAGATGCTGGCTTTACCTGCTGTTACAGTCGGTGCCAGCTCTTTTTTTTTTTTTAAAGTTTTACTTTATTGGAACGGCAGAAATACAGAGAGAAGGAGATACAGAGATCTTCCATCCAGTGGTTCACTCCCCAAGTGGCTGCAATGGCTGGAGCTAAGCCAATCTGAAACAGGAGCCAGCAGCTTCTTCTGGGTCTCCCATGTGGGTACAGGGTCCCAAGGTCTTGGGCCATCCTCTACTGATTTCCCAGGACATAAGCAGAGAGTTGAGTGGGAAAGTGGAGCAGTCGGGACACAAACCAGTGCCCATATGGGGTGCCAGCAGGTGCAAGGCAAGTATGTAACCACTTGGCTACCGTGATGGGACCTAGTGCCTGTTCTTTTACAGTTTTAAAGATATAATTTAAGTGAAAGGCAGAGTACAGAGACGGGAAGGAAGAAAGGAAGAGGGGGAGAAGAAAAGAGATGCAGAAAGAGATGGAGGGAAGGGGGCAGGGAAAGAGAAAGAGAAATGAATGTGCCACTGCAGAGGGCTGTAATGGGAGTGGCCGGGCGAGGCTGAAACCAGGAGCCAGGAACTTCATCCAGATCTCCCACATGGGGGGCAGGAATTCAAGCACCTGGGCCTTCTTCTGTGTTTTTGTTTTTCCCCAGGCCGTTAGCAGGCAGCTGGATTGGAAGTGAAGCAGGCAGGGCAGCAACGGATGCCCAAATGATTCCAGTCTTGCAGGCGATCACTTTGCCAGCTGTGACGCTGCTGGTCTGTTAAGTCTTGGCTCCAGTATTCTTTTCTCAAATGGTCTGTTGTTGTGCATTGTGTAGTGTGCCATGTTTTGTCTACCGTTCTCAAACTGTATTTTGTTAATTATGTTTGCCTTCATCTCATTTCATCTTAATATCACAAAGAATGTGTTTGAAACAATTTTTTAATATGTATAGGCTGGAGGACATATCTGGGTCAGGCCAAAGTACCATCCACGTGGGAGACCTAGGCTGGGCTGATAGCATCACCTGCCATTGACTGGCATACACAAAAACTGAGTGTATGCCTGGCTGGTCTGGGCCCAGCACCTGCCCATGAGTGTCAGAGCAGAGAGTGGGCCATGTCCGATTGGGGCACAGCACCCACCAGAACGTGAGGGAACCGATCTGGAGGCAGATTCTGTAGGGAACTTGTGATCTTGTTTCTGTGGTACTGCAGCACCTGCTGGTTTACACAGAACTGGTGCTGGTGATAGGCCAAGCCAGGCTGGACCACAGAACTCACCTGAAAGGAACCCACCTGACATTAGTGGGATCTGGTACTGGGAGGTGGCCAGGTAGTGCCAGACTGTAGCACCTGCTGGCACATGCAAAGTCCAGGACTGAGGGTAGGCCATGCCAAACAGGGCCATTGTATCCACTGGCACATGCAGGTTTCAGGGCTGGAAGTGAGCCTGGTAGGGGAACTTGGGAACTCCACTACTAGGCCACAGCTCCTACTGGGAAGCACCAAAGCAGGGGATGGGGGCATGGCAGGCAGGGCTGCAACACTCCTCAGCGTTTGTGTGGGCTGGGTATGGGGAAAGGCCAACCTGGGTCAGGCTGCAGCACACGCTGGTATGCACAAGAGCTAGGACTGGGTGTAGGCTGCTTCCTGCTGGGGTAAGCTGCAACTTCCAGTACTGAGAGCGGAGACTGCAGACAGGGACATGCCAGACTAGATTGAAATACCCGCCAGTTGCCGGGCACGGTGGCAAGTCCCAGCTACTCAGGAGACTGAGCCTGGAGGATCGCTTGAATCCAGGAGTTCTGGGCTGTAGTGTGCTATGCCGATCAGGTGTCCGCACTAAGTTCGGCATCAATATGGTGACCTCCCGGGAGCGGGGGACCACCAGGTTGCCTAAGGAGGGGTGAACCGGCCCAGGTCAGAAATACCTGCCAGCAAGTGCAAGACCTGGGGCTGAGAATGGGTCTGGTAGGGGAACTCTAACTCCACTGCTAGGTGGTAGCTCTCACCTGTAAGTGTGAGAGCCAGAGCCGTGGGTGGACCATGCTGGGCAGTGTGCAGCACCTATTGGCATGCTTGTGCACTGGGTCTGGGGGCAGACGAGACTGGGCTAGGCTCTAACACTTGCTAGTGCTCTCAAGAGCCAGAATGGGTGTGGGACAGGCCAGGCTAGGCTGCTGCACCTGCTAGGTCATATGTGATTTGGGTCTTGGGGTAGATCACACTGGCCTAAGCTGTAACACCCATCAGTGAGAGCCAGGCTAGGCCGCAGCATCAGCTGGCAAGTGCCAGGATTGGGTGCGAATGATGCAAGACTTTGACACGTGGAAGGTCCAGGGCTGGGAGCATGCCTGGCAGAGGAACTGTGGGCACTCCCCTGCTAGGCTGTACACTGCTGGGGGTGGGCCAGGCTGGACAAGGCAGCGGCACCTGTAGGCATATGTGAGGGCCGAGTCTTGGGATGGGGAAGGCCGAACTCTAAGCAGCAGCGTCTGAGTGTGTACAAGAGCCAGATGGGATGCGGGCCGGGCTGGGCTGGGCTAGTCTGCAGCAGGTCCTGGGGCAGGCCTTTTGAGGGATTATGGGGGTTCATCTCAACTGGGTTACAGCACCCTCTGGTATACCTGAGGACTGGGCTGGGCCTCAGTACCTGTTAATTCTTATGAGATATGGGGCTGGGGTGGAACTGACCAGGCAGCTGCATCCACTGGTGTATGCATTGGCTGGTGCAGGTGACAAACTGAACCTGACTTTGGCTGGTGCATACATACAGGAATCAAGTCTGAGGTCACCACAGGCTAGGTTTCTTTGGGGAGTCCGCACTGGACTCAGACCCCAGACACAGGGAGAAAGTCACGAAAGTGCATGTGCCAGGACTGGTCCTCCTCATTTGCTGAAGGAGGGCGACACCCTCGAAGCACTCTTTCCCGCGTGGTGGTCTCTAAGGGTCCTCAAATGACTGTTACTGTCTCTGGCTGCTAAGGTAGTTTAACAGCAAGGAGCAGCCCCTTCCCCCTTCCATCTCTGTGGACATAGGAGATAAGAAAAAAGTTGAAATATTTGTCCCCACTACCTTCTTCCATACCTGACCCTCCCCACCCTAATCAGAGGCCCACAGGGGTGGGCATCCCTCTCAATTATGTAAGGAAAGAGAATCAGAATATTAAAATGATCTTGAACTGCCACTATGTGGGAATCCTAAGTAATGCTCGCCCTGTGTGATTCAGTCCCTGCTTAGTGTGTTGTTGTTGCGAGAATGGGGTAGTTCTTTGAAAGAAAGGTTTCCACGTATACCTTGCCTTTGCCTCTGGGTTGTCCTGCTGCAGAGTTGTGCCAAGCATGCAGTATGGTAGTGTTGTGTGACTGTTCCTGCTGTTGCCTGTTGATGGGCATATAAGGCTTCCCCTGCTTGAGCCCGAGACGTTACCATTTGTAAATATCCCAAACCAGATCGGGAGAGGGGAATACCCTGGCCAGTGCCTGCTTGTCCTGTGGCACTGAGGAAGTTGCCACCATCGTGGGTCTGCTGGTTGACCCTGCTCCACTCAGCCTTTGGGACAGCTCTTTGCCTGTCTGAGTCAAGGCTTTCCGTTTTTAAAAGTTGCAGCGAAGGTTGTATGGCTCCTGCCCAGTCTGTTTGTTTGTCAGAATGTGAGACTTAAGAAATGTTACGTGTCCTTTCAAAGAGGAAAACCCTCTGGGATGCAGAGGAGAAATGAACTGTTACCTCCTCCGAGTTGTGACTGGTCTGTGAGGCAGATCTGAGTGCATTCTTCTCTCAGGGATTCTGACAGTCACTCCTGGCAGGCAAAGGCGGAGGTGTGCTGTTTGGGGTATGCTGAAGCCATTGCATGATTTGCTGCACACTTCTGCAATAGGGGTGGGGTGGACAGTGTTAGGACAGATAACATAGGTTAGATTTTCCTGTTCTGTTCCTTTAATGTTTAAGATTACACTATTTCAGAAAAGTCATACTTCTCAAACCACACTGTGCCTTTTGGAGAGTCATTTCTGCGTGAGGCCTCTGGCATGGCTTCCAGAGCGTCCGAGAAAACTGATGATGCGTGGAGTTGTGCTGGCTCCCCAGGCTTCCTGGCTGTCTTGGCATAAACCTGACTTCCTGGGATTACCTTCTGTCATGGAAACTGAAGCCCTCGCCCGTGACTGTGCCTCGGGAGCAGAGCGAGCACAGCGCAGCGCTGCCTGGGAGCGGCACTCCCATGCTGCTCCTTGGGGTTTCATCCACACGTTTCCTGCACGCCCTTGGCAAGTGCCACACGGGAAGGAGGCTTGGCTTCAAGTCCTAAGTTTTGGATTTGCTAATCTTGGGCATTTCGGTTACTGGCTGTGTGATCTTAAATGGCTCTCCTATTTCTTGAGTATCTTCCAGGGGCTCATGTCCTGCCCCTTCGCAGCACCACTGTTAGAAGTAGTGATTTTGCGTTTCAAAGAATCAGCTCCTTGGATATTATAGTTCATACCATTATGTCATGTAGCACTAAGGAGAACAGCTCACTGTTGGCTGAACTGTGATGCACCATTGATTAGAGATGCGTTCTGCTTGTAGAAATTATTATGAATTACGGATGGAAAGATTGGCGTAAATGCAGTGTTATGTGAGAGTACTTTTCTTTGTATTGCTTCTCTCTGCCTCTGTTTCTGTTGCTGTAACAAGATCCTAGAAGCTGGCTACTTTATATTTTTTAGCTCATGGTTTTAGAGGCAAATTTTAGGTAAGGTAAGCCCTTCTGTTTGGCTTCTGGTGCAGGCCTTCCTATGGACACTTCCTTGCAGTGGGAGTGTAGGTTTGGAAAAAACCGTGGGATCGCACAGGAAGCCCCAGGGATATGGGGACCAGGCCCACTCTTTTCAGAACAGGTGCTTTTGTCGAGAACAAACCAAAGTCCTGAAGAATGTTGTGGATCTCTTTGGAGGATGCTACTGCTATAGGCATAACCTCTTCCCATCTCCTGAGGATCCCACCTGTCAGCACTGGCACCCTGGGGCTCAGACTTGCAGCTCACAGACCCTTGAGATAAACCACACGGTATCCAAACTGTAATACTGTCAGAGTGGCATCTTAGAAACTGCAAACCTGAATTACCTCAAGCATAAATTCATCAAATCCTTAATGAGATGGCCCAGGTGTACACTGTATCTTAGCTGTAAATGTGGCCTTGGCGGCACCTTAGGGCTTACCTGACACATGCCTTCAAACCCAGCTCCGTTCCCAGGGGATCAGAAGCTCAGTTTGGGCCCTCAAGGATGAAGCGTTGGTGTTCTCCTACACCCCAGGGGAGATGCTGGTAACATGGTGAAAGTTAAGGGCCACCCATCTTTCTGCAGCCAGCTTCTTTTGGGTGGTGTTGTTCTTTCTCTGATGGGCATATGGAGGTACTAAAACTGGCAGACTAAGTGAATCCTGCCTTTCCAGGAAGCTAGCTGCCAGGGAAGAGCTTTGTGCACCAACTCTCATAGGATGGGGACCGTCTCAGTGGCTTGCTTTGAATAGCAGAGTTCTGGTGATTTCATGTTAAATGATTCCTGTCTTTATTAATTTTCTATATATTCAGAATTAACAAGTAGTAAAAATGAAGGGTTTAAGATGATGTTATAGTTACCTCTCATATTTGTATGTGCCAGATGTGAACGGCATCTTTTAAAAGTCATTTAGGAAGGCAAGAATAGGACCTGGGTGGTGGCTCACCTTGCTAATCCTCTCCTTGAAAGTGCTAGGATCTCTTACGGGCACTGGCTCACGTCCCTGCTGCTCCACTTCTCATCCAACTCCTTGCTTATGCTCTGGGAAAGTAGTGGAGGACGGCCCCAAAGCCTTGGAACCCTGGCACCAACATGAGAGACCTAGAAAAAGCTCCTGGCTCCTGGCTTTAGATTGGCTTAACTCTGGCTGTTGTGTCCATTTGGGGATTGAACCAGTGAATGGGGGATGTTTTTGTCTTTTCTTCTCTCTGTACATTTGCCTTTCCAATAAAAATAGATAAATCTTTAAAAAGGGGGGGGAGCAAAAATAGCAAATAATTATGATGTGGAGTGTGTGTGTGTAAAATCAAATGCTGAAACTGGCGTCTGTGGAAGGGGCTAGTGTTGATCAAGCACAGTCATCTATGCCCTCCGGTCTCTGAGATCGCCATAGCATAGCTGCTGGTCCTCTCTACCCCAGGAACGGACCTGACACGGAGGAGGGCGCTGCTGACAGGCACGTTAAGAAGCCTTTGGAATAACTTAGAGGGATGGCATGGTAAGCTGCCACTGCAGCCCCTGTGATCCAGATGGGCCCTGGTTCCATTCAGTAATTCCATATCTGAGTCCATCCCTCCCCTTCCGCTAACGCACCTAGGAAGGTGGTAGAAATGACGAAAGCCTTGGGTCCTTTCACCCATATGGAGAGCCTGACGAAGCTCCTGGCTTTGACCTTGTTCAGCCTTGGCCATTGGGGCTGTCTTGGGAATAAACCAATACATGGAAGGTCTCTTTCTCCTTATAACTCTACCTTTCAAATTAGTAAAAATGCTTTAAAAATGAAACTTTGTTCATGATGAGAGAACTATGAAATTAGGTAGATATTCTTGTACTTACTGATGAAATGTTGTAAGTAAACATTTGACCATTAATCCTGTGTGCATAAAAGTGCACCATGTTTCTGAGCGCAGTTGCAAAACATTTCCAGCTTCCTTAAAGCCCCAGTGCATTCTGCCACTCCTTTGTCCTCTCCTTACAGGATTCTTGTGTCCTTTGAACCCATTACCGCTTCGCCCATGCCTACCGCGACTGTTTTCTGTTCCAGTAATAAAACATTTGTTCTTCCTCTGTCATCTGGCAAACGCTGTGTCCGTGCCTCCGCCTCTGCTGTTTGGGCACTTTCTTCTCATTGGTTCGTCCTGTGTGTGAGCTGGCATAGACGTCAGGGCACTGCTGGTTTGCAGGATGGCTCATCCATGGTTCCTTGCCCAAGGGCGAGTTACTTCATCTTTCCAGTCTCCATGCTGCACCGTGATACCTGCTCTCCCCGAGCCCCGGTTAGTGCTTCATGGGGAAAACGTAGTTTTTGCTTTATCTTTATAGGAGTTATAAAGAGTTTTATTTTGTGAGTAGTTGAGAGCTTCACCCCCCCCGCCCCCGTCATCTCTTTGAGTTCCCTGCTCTGTTTTGAAGGACCTAAACACCTCTGCTGATCTTGTCCCCAGTTCAGTGGCCTGCTAGGTTTTTGTCAGTATCTTTGACTACTATTAAGCTCAGTGTCTATATTTTTGTTGCCACGGAAATTTGAATATTCTGTAAGGTTTCGGTTTTATTGGATTGTCTGTATTCTGTCAGATGTTTAGTTTCTATAAGGTTGGAGTTGATGTTCAGAACCAGAAATCCACTCAGAGTTCAGCTTAAGATGAGCTTTATTGGGAGTGCTCCTGGACGAGGCTCACTGGTCTGGCACAGACAGCGGGCCAGGGAAGTTGTGTGCAGGGGACATGAGAGGTTGTTTTTATTTAGGGGGCTGTGGAGGTGGGTATTGGGGGGCAAAGGACTGCGCCTTCTAGAGTGTCACAGGCTGCCTGTGACCTCCGTGGGTGTGGACATCACTGCTGGCCTGCTGCCCAGGAGGAAGCTGCCCCTCACCCACCCCAGCTGGGCCTTCCAGTTTCAATACAGACTGTTAATCAAGGTGTGTCTGTTTAACAAACGCAGAGTTTTTAAAGTGGGGAGAGAGATTTGGGTAGGGTTTACTTTGATTTGTATCATAATTATTTTACATTAGTAATCACTTCAGACTTACCAACTGACTTAAACTGCTGTCACAGTACCCACCACTGAGATGTTTTTGATGAGTGGTAATTTCAGAAAGTTGAAATACTTTCGTTACACAACTTCAAAGGGAAAAATTTTTAAGTGTTCTCCAGAAGATCTGAATTCAGGCACCACAGGTTGATACCCCTCGTGCAAAATACTTTGAACCACAAGTGTTTGTGTTTTTGCATTTTAGAATATTCACATATACTTTGCTAGTTGAAACACCTCTAATCCCAAAATACAAAATTGGAAATATTCCCAAATCTGAAATTTTAAACTATTACATTGTCCCTCAAAGCTTCTGATTTTGGATTAGGGGTATTCAGTCTGCATATTTTTCAGTATCAGCTTGTTTATTTTTTGCATGTTGCAATATTTATTTTGATCGCCATTCATTCTTGCTATTAAAAAATCTCCCTTGTTGTTTTTTTTTTTCCCTAAGATTTATTTGAAAAGTGGAGAGTGAGAGGTGAATTGGTTCCATTTGTTGCTTCACTGGCTGAATGCTCCACCCCCAACCGTAAGGGCCGGGCCAGCGGGGCCCACGGTTGGAGATTGAGAGTCCACTCAGGACTCCCACGCGAGTGAGGGGAACTGAAGGACTGCCTTCCACTACCTTCCCGTGCTCGTCAGCCACAAGCTGGATCACAAGTGGAGAATCTGGGACTTGGAACCGGCATCCCATAGGAATGCTGTTCTATCATAAAATGAGCTTCACATATGGACCTGGTGGTTTAGTCTTGTTACCTTGTGGATGTATCACAGTTTGTGTGTCCATTCATCAGTTGATGGCTACTTGGGCTGTTAATACTCGCTCAGGAGAATGTGATTATGGACATCCACGTCCAGGTTTTGAGTGGCCATGGCTTACATTTCGGCTGAGTACGTGTCTTCCAGTGGAGTCCTGTGTCCACCCTTGGAGCATGGCAGATGACTTAGACAGCAGCTGAGCTGTTGCACCTTTACTGCTAAGGGATTCCAGTACCCAGAATGCTCGCCCACACTTGTGTGTAAAGTGCTGTCTGATTCTGGTTTTAATTTGTATGTCCCCGATGGTTTATTATGTTGAGCGTCCTTTTCATGTGTTAATGGTTGTTTGTCATCCTTAAAGTCTGTTCAGATCCTTTGCTTAATTTTACGTTGTGCCATTTGTAGTAGTGTTGTCATTAAGCCGGAAGTATTTCAGTATTTGACTTGGGAATTCCATGTCTTGGTACTAGAGGAAGAGGATGAAGGAGTGCTGTGTTGTCCCCGTTCTCATTGGCCAGGGCTTTCCAGAGGAGGCCAGGAGTCAGCCATGATCTGCTGCTGAGCTGAAACAAAGCATTGCCTTCTTCCTCTCAGGTTTCAGTCAGCATGAGTAATCCATCGATCTCATCGTAAACTTGGGGGAAGAAGGGTTTTCATTTTTAGGGTGAGGTCTTTATGGCACCATGATTGAGACAACTGCGCCTCATGCTGGCATGTTTAATTTGTACCCCGGGTGGCTCCTGCCACCCACATAGGCATCCCAGAGTGAGTTCCTGGCCAGGTATTTGGCCTGGTCCAACCCTGCTCGTTGGAGTGAGCCAGAGGATACAGTTCATCTTTATATCTGCTTCTCTTTCTGTTTTTGCTTTTCAAGTAAAAATCGGTGTTTTTTTCAAAAGGAAGACATTTTAAAAATGTATTAGAGAAACCCAAGAATCCTATGTGTTACTTCACTGCTTTAAATGCTTGTAGTGGGCAGGCTGAGCTGAGGTAGAAGCTGGGAGCTGGGTGTTCAAACCCAGGTCTTCCTATGAGTGGCAGGAATTCATTGCTTGCTGTCACCTGCTATCTCCCGGGTTCTACAGCAGCAAGCTCAAGTCAGAAGTGTAGGTGGACATTCAACCCAGGCACTTTCTGCAAGATACAAACATCTGAACTGCCATCTTAACTACTACGCCAAATGCTTATGTCTTGGGAATATCTCTATAAAGCATGAATACATATATGATTCGTTTTCAAAGATATATTTTATTGCAAAGTCAGATATACTTACAGGGGGAGAGACAGAAAGGTAGGTTTTCCCTCCGTTTATTCACTCCCCAAGTGGTCGCAATGGTTGGAGCTGAGTTGATCTGAAGCCAGGAGCCTCTTCTGGATCTCCCAGGAGGTGCAGGGGCCCTAGGCTTTGGGCTGTCCACAACTGCTTTCCCAGGCCACGAGCAGGGAGCTGGATGGGAAGTTAGGCTGCCAGGACACAAACTAGCTCCCATATGGGATCCCGGGTGTGTAAGGTGAGGACTTGAGCCGCCGTGCTACCGTGCCAGGCCCAACATGCTATGTTTTAAACATGATTTTATTAAATAGCTCACCATTTTTTAAATCTGCAGCTGCATTTGTTCAGTACAGCATAATTAGTTTGTGATGGTAGCTAATCCCGACTTGAGACAAGACAAGTAAGATTGATCCACTGAAATGTTTTAAATAAAAGTTCAACCTAGCGTGCTAGCTGCATTATGGCTAGTGGCTGCCTTACTCCTACATGCCTGCACTGAACTACGGACTTACTAACTAATCTTATTACTTTTTAAAATGTTAGGTGGTAAGAGATTACAAGTAGTGTGTATGGGGTCCTATGTTGTAATGCTGGGAATTAGGCCTGCGCTGCTGGCGTCCTACATGCGTTCCGGTTTGAGTCCCCACTGCTCCACTTTGAACCCAGCTCCCTGCTGATGGACCCGGGAAGGCAGCAGAAGACGGCCTATAGGGCTGTACAGGGACGCATAGCTGGAGTTCCAGGCTGCTGCTTCACTGTTCTAGACCTGGATGCTGCAGACAGCGGAGTGAACCAGCAGGTGGAAGATGGTCATTTTCACTTACTCACTTTGTCTTTTAAATAAACAGACCTTTAAAAACAAGTATGAAGTATTTTTAAACAGTCTTACTGAAGTTACTATTTTTTCTGCAGTCTTGAGACTGCTTGTTTTCTAGACAGAGCCTATTATAAATTAAACTTCTGTCTATAATTACAAAGTAAAAAAAAATGATTGGGGGGGTTTACAGAATTTAGATTTGGGACATTCTGACTGAAAATAGAGGCTTTGTGTCCTACATAGAAGTGGCTTACCTCAGTGGGTGGCTGTCCTCTGGAGTGGCTGGCTGACAGGAAGCTGTGTCACACGTGGTTCAGGACAGACCGCTGGAGGGAATGGTGACTGGTGTCAGATGTGGAGTCTTACACAGAAAAGTTGCTAAGGCAGACAGTCATAACTGCTGGTTAGCAGTTAATAGCTTATTCTAAGGCTCGTAACCACAATGGTCCAGGGCAAATAGATAGTGGCTGGTCTTGAATGAAGTCAGTCTTTGCTTTTCACAGCCTCCATAGGTGGCAAAACGGGCACGATTTTATTGGCGATTCTGGATGGTGACACTCTCACAGGTAAACATAGCTTTTTGAGTATGAGTAATGGAAACTTAAAGAGGAATCGGGTCTGGTGCAATAGCGTAGTGGTTAAGGTCCTTGCCTTGCACGCCTGGGATCCCATATGGGCGCCAGTTCTAATCACGGCAGCCCTGCTTTCCATCCATCTCTCTGCTTCTGACCTGGGAAGGCAGTCAAGGATGGCCCAAAGCCTTGGGATCCTATGAGTATGTATGCGTTGCACACACACACAGAACACAAAATGAATGTGACTGAATAAGCAAACTATAGTATAATATATTTTGGCACAGAGTAGCATTTACTGGTCCAAGTGTTAGAGCAATAGTGTAAGAACACGACATGAAAGGCAAGGATGGTTCTTTTTTTAAGATTTGTTTTTTTCTCAAAGTCGGATATACAGAGAGGAGGAGAAACAGAGGAGGATCTTCCATCTGATGATTTACTCCTCAAGTGGCCGCAACGTCCAGAGCTGAGCCAGTCTGAAGCCAGGAGCCCGGAGCTTCCTCTGTGTCTCCCACATAGATGCAAAGTCTGGGCCATCCTTGACTGCTTTTCCCAGGCCACAAGCAGGGCGCTGGATGGGAGGTGGGGTTGCTGGGACTGGAACCAACTCCCATATGGGATCCTGGTGTGTACAAGACGAGGATTTTAGCTGCTAGGCTACTGTGCCAGGCCTGCAAGGATGGATCTTAACTAAAGAAACGGGGATTAAGTGATCTGTGCCTTTATTATAGTATGTTAATCTTGTACAAGCAAGTATGAGTAAAAAAAAAACTTAGTGAGTAGATGTTAGTAACTTAGTGAGTACTGTTAATGATCGCTGCTGGTTGACATACCCGTCTTTGCATGTCCAAAATCCGTGCATTTGGTAAACTAGAGGGAGAAGGAAAGACCAAAGAGATGGCTTTGGGACCGAAATGGTCGGCACAGCCTGTGTCTCCAGGGCTTTCGTTGATTCAGGAATGCTTTGCTTTGTCTTGAGGGCAGAAGGAATTATGGGGTCAGATGTGTGTTTTTTTTAAGATTTATTTTTATGGGAAAGGCAGATTTACGGAGAGGAAGAGAGATGAGAGGGAGGGATCTCCCATCTGTTAGCTCTCTCCTCAAATGGTTTCAATGGGTTGAACTGCATTGATCCAAAGCCAGGAGCCAGAAGCATCTTCTGGGTCTCCTACATGGGCGCAGGGTCCCAAGGCCTTGGGCTATCTTCTGCTTTCCCAGACCACAAGCAGGGAGCTGGAGAGGAATTGGAGCAGGAGTTGAAGGTGGAGAAGTAGCTTATTGAGCTTCAGTGCCAAGTCCCAGATTTGTTTTTGAGGGAACGCTCCATGTAGAATCTATTTTGGGTGAGCAATTGCTGAGGTAAATGTGCACTAATTCCCAAGCGGGTCGTTGGTGTTGGTACCTGAACGGAGCAGGACAGTGGGGTAGAAAGGGGCCAGTGTGTTGGTGGTCATCAAGGCCTTGCAGACATCAGCTGCTGCCCTTCAAAAACAAGCTGGATAAGGAGGGAGCAGAGAAGTCAGGGCTCAGACTGGCACCCCAACAAGGGGTCCCGGTGTTCCCTGCCCATATGCACCTCTCCCCTCTCCCTTCCGCTTGCTCTCTGTTCTCCCTTCAGCATCAGCCACAAGTCCACCATTATACTGTTTTTATGTAGCTTAACATTGTAGGTATGGACAGTGGTAGAAACTCCAGCATGCTGTTTTCAGGATATATTTAAGTTTTATTGGGAGTGTCTTTATGGGGGAGTAGATGAAAATGCATATTGCTCTGTATCCTAATGTCTCTAAGTCTCCATTATACAATTCCTCTAGGTGAAAATAAACGTGTATACACACACACACACACATATACATACATATACGCGCGCACTCGTGCACATACATACATACAAATGTTTCTGTCTGTGGATCTTGTATTTTGCATATCTCGCATGAAGGTTCCCTTATATCAAAGAACATGGGATACTTGTCCATTTGGGACTGGCGCATTCACTGAGCATCCTGGTCTCTAGTTGGGACCATTTTGTTGCAAATGGTTGGGTTCTTAGGCAGCACCTTAGGAACTTTTGGGACGCCTCTCATTGTGTTTCTGTTGGAAATGGAAACTGATTAAAAAAAAACAGGCCAGCAATCCACGCAGGCAGTGCTTATTGGGGCTTTTGTTTCAGCATAGCAACGGCACAGCTGCCTCAGGGAGGGGAGGTGGGCAGGGGTTTGTATTGGATAAGGAGCTGTGACAGTTTGCGCTCAGGGCAGTCTGATCTGGCCTGGTGTTCTGAGCAGGTGTGTTTTTTTTCTTTTGCACAGCATGTGTTCAGTATGGGGGTATTGCTCATTCCCACACCCCCAGGAAGCCCACTTGTCAGTTGCACTGGGTTCTGAGGATGAGCATAGATTGGGGAACAGCAGGAAGCCTTTCTCTGTAGGGTCTACACGCTCTTTGCTCCTGATGGGTTAGGAGACCATTGGAGCCAGGGAGTTAAGTTGATTTTGTGGGTCTTTGAAAAATAGTCACTTGTGATTTTGCTTTTGGTTTGAGGGGATTTACTATTTCATTGACTTGAAAAGCAGAGTGACAGAGCCAGAGTCAGCGAGCGTGAGAGACGATCCATCTTTGGTCTGCTAGCTTGCCCTCCTGTAGCCCCAATGGCTGGGATTGGGCCGGGCCAAAGTTGGGCCCCAAAACTGCTTCCAGGGTCCCATGTTGTTTGCAGGGGTCCAAGCGCTTGGGACCAACTTCCACTGCTTTCCCAGGTGCATTAGCAGGTAGCTGGATTGGAAATGAAGCAGCCAGGACACTAACCAGCACTTGAACATGGGACCGCCTGAGCCACAATGCTGGCTCCTTCTGCTTAGAGTGTTTAAATTGTCAGAGTACTTAGAATTGTTCGAATACTGTTTGATCAGATTTCACTTTAGATTTGAAATGTCAAGACTGTTGATGACGGTACTGTTAATATTTTATGAAAAGGAACGCTGCTCATTAATAAAATTAGAAGTCATTTTGGGGAAGAAATTTTGCTTTGCTGCTGGAGTATTTTTACTAGACATCCAAAGCACGGCAGTTACCTTTCAAGAGGCCGGAGTCCTGTGTAGCCACGGACTGTGTGCCTGATTTTACATCCTGTCCAGTTCACGTTCGGTGCCTCTACTCCCGGTTCTGTGTCCTAACAATGGAGTGTGTAAGGTGCAGTAATGTGTGAGTAACAGCTTTCCATTTCCTTTTGGTTTCATGGTTGAAACTAAAAGCTGTCCATGCTCATTAAAATGATGTTCTACAGAGTCTTTAGTGACCAAAGCTGCTGCTCATAAAAAGAATGTTTTTGAATTATGCGAAACATATTGTGTAAAAATTGGGAGGAGATGGCTGGAATTGTGGTGGTTGTCTCTGGGTGCCAGTGCTGTGGGCAGTTTATTCGTAGCTCTGGCATTCACAGGTTTTAAGTAATGAGTAGAAATTACTTTTATTTAAAAAAAAAAAAACTTTTGGGCCCGGCGCGATGGCGCAGTGGTTAAGGTCCTCACTTTGCACGCCCGGGATCCCATATGGGCGCCGGTTCTAATCCCGGCAGTCCCGCTTCCCTTCCAGCTCCCTGCCTGTGGCCTGGGAAAGCAGTGGAGGACGGCCCAAGGCTTTGGGACCCTGCACCCGCGTGGGAGACCTGGAAGAGGCTCCTGGCTTCGGATCGGCATAGCATCGGCTGTTGCGCTCACTTGGGGAGTGAATCATCGGACGGAAGATCTTCCTCTCTGTCTCTCCTCTCTGTATATCCGCCTTTCCAATGAAAAAATAATAAAAATAAATCTTAAAAAAAAACTTTAAAAGAAAGATTTATTTATTTTTATTGGAGAGGCAGATTTTCCGAGAGAGGGAGAAACAGAGGGAAAGGTGTGCTGCCTGCTGTATTAACTTGTGTAACTTGAAGCCAGGATTGTCTGTGGCAAAGGTTGATGGGTTGAATGAGATGTAGGCTGTTTGACCAGAAGTATGTGAGAAAGGACCCTGTTTGGAGAGGGCCGAATTTAGCAGAATGAATAAGGGAGACCCCATAGAGGAGGAGCAGGGGCAAGGTGGTTTAGGTGGAGGAGTGGCGGAGTGTGCAGTGATGGTTACTTTGGCAGAAGGCCCTCGTTGCAGGGAGTGAAGCGATAGTGTTATGCAGCCTCGCTCAAACCAGAACATTCTGCAGCGTGCTGCTTCTGAGTTTGGGTCCATAATGTATTATTTTACAGTTACTTTTTATTTTAATGGAATGAACTAACTATAAGTGTTTGAAAACCGATTAGTGTGGCTTTTAAGGAAACGTTGATTCACTGAAGCTGAAGATGCTGAGATCTTTCGGGGCGTTAGGTAGTGATGCTTTGCTGTGTTTGTGCGTTGCCCTGTCTGGCTTGCAGGCACACTTGACCACCCAGGCTTGTGTTGGAGGTGTCGAACAGACCCTGGCCAACAGTGAGCTGTCACCCTGGCCGTGCGTCAGTCCCCTAGTGGTATCTGTGCCCAGGTCACAGGGCACACCTCCGGAGTCAGAATCTTTTGGTTCTTTTTTTTTTTTTTTTTTTTTTAAATCCGTTGTTGAGGGGGAACCCAAAGGCAGAACAAAACAAGCTTTCACAAGATTGTGGCATATAGGCCTCTATTTAAGTACTATGGTTTTATAAATTCCAACAAAATAGTTTGTTTTTCATGACATTTTCTTTCCTATCAGATTCTTCGCTCAGAGCCAAGCTCTGGTCCCAGGCTTCGTGATATTTATGCCAATATTTTCCTGTGTGCACCCGTGGGCAAGTCCTCTTTTGTTGCCATACCTGAACTCAGCCGTGCGGTTTCTCAGACATTTCTGATATTTTTTTGTGATCCCTACAACTGTAACAGTACTGGAACCTGAGCAATTCTAATATGTTTGTATTAAAGAAGTAACATCACTTCTATTCCACATGCTTGATACACCTGTCTAATTTGGGTTCCATGGGTTACCCACCCACCCTTCTTTTATCCTTTCCTTCCTCCCTCCCCCCCGATTTACTTGCTTGGAAGAGAGAGAGGGAGAGAAAGACACATAGAACAACAACAACGACAACAACAACACAGGGCGTCCATTCCCATCTGCTGGTTCACTCCACAAATAGCTTCAACAGCTGGAGCTGGGCTGATCTGAACCAGGAACTTCTTTCAGATCTTCCACATGTGTGCATGGGCCCAGCTCCTTGGGCCACGCTCCTCTGCTTTCCCAGGCTGTAAGCAGGGGGCTGGATGGGAAAGTGGGGCAGCCGGGACTCGGCCAGCACCGTAGGCAGTAGCTTTCGCTGCTCTACCTCAGCACTGAGTCCATGCTTTACTCGTTCTGACAGTGAGAATACTCTGAACCTTGTACATCACTCTGTGAGCACATTTACTTGAGGCAGTTCCCCTGTTCTTTTAGTAAGCAGAATTTAGAATCTCGTTATAAAATTCCAAGATTTTATGATGTAAGGGAAGGACAGAGTATCACAGTCTGCTTTGGTAGGAAGCCTGGGCGCGTGGGTGTCACGTCCACTGTCAGGTCCACGGACCTGCTTTCCCAGACAGGCATTGTCTGTACAAGACAGTGTTCTGTAGTGTCTGTCCTCATGGGTGCTCTTCTTAGCAACACCTTATGCTTTGAATTTCTATTCCACGTCAGGTGAGTTTCTATCTTCAAATTTGACTGTTTCCTCACCTGTTAAAACTGGATTAAAGATATAAGAATGGATTAAAGATAGACCGTGGGGGGTGGCACTGTGTTTGCCCTGTGTTATTTCGGTGTTTATGAGGAGTTTACAAAGTTTTATGTTTGGCAGTGAAGATGTTGACACTCAGTTGGCCCATGATGGGAGTCTGCGTTAAGGGAGCTTGCGGGAGAGAACGCAGCAGTGGCTGGGGCATCCCCTTTAGAATAAAGATGAAGTGATTTTGGATGTACAGTCTAATGAGCTGTGTGCACACGACGGGCCAGCCTGTCATTTCACAGCACCAAGGGTTCCTGAATGCTTTTGAAGTCGGTACCCTGCTTCCTCCCGACTCCCAGCACCTGGCGATCTGCCTCCATCGCTGTAGTTTTGCCTCGGAGAATATGGATCCATATGCTGTCTAGTTTGGCTGCTTCGACTTAGCACACTGCTTTGGGGTTCGTGTTTTATTTATTGCTGATTTCCTGTTACTGCATGGTATTATGTTGCCACAGTGTATTCTTCCCACAGTTGTTGTTATTGTTACGAAGAATGGAAGCTTGGAAACTGGCTTATTAGTTTCTTTTGTCTTTTCTCTTTTGAAAACTTATTTAAAATGAGAAAGGATTTTGCAGAGATCCTCCACCCACTGGTTCAGAAGGGAGTAGCTGGCGCTTGAACCGGTGCCCGTGTGGGATGCTGCTGCAGCTCGTGGCTTCACCCTGCTGTGTCAGTCACGTGACGGTGCTGAACTGGTGTGCTCTGGTTGTTACGCCCTTGCTGTTCAGGTTATGGTTCTGCTGGGAGGGCAGTAGATTGACGATTTCTGCAACACGACGTCTGTGTCTCCCTGGTTTGGTGTCCTTCACCTCCACCCTGCTGGGAATTCCTCCTTACCTGACATGCTTTGTGGTTTCCGTTCGTGGTAGTTATGTGGTTTTAAATTTTGAGCAGTTCCCAGCTGTTTTGTTTTTTTTTTAACTGGGTGTTCCCTGTTTTCTGTCTTCTTCACGGTTGTTAGGTTTTCTCACGCTCCGTTCCAGTCCTCAACTTCTCTGTCTCACTCGCTTTGTCTTTCTAAGGCTTATCCTAGAATCATCTTTTTTTTTTCTATTCAGTTTAGTGAGAACATCTTTTTCCTGTTGATGCATTAATTTCCTTCCTTTACTTCATCACTGTAATGAATACACGTTTGACCCCTGTGTATCCACAGGTTCCTCATCTGTGGATTAAAACCATTCAGAAAAAAAAAAATATCTGAACAGTCTTTCTCCTCATTATTCCCTAATGATGTGACTTACATAGCAGGCGTATTGTGTTTGGTATGTTAAGTTCATTTTGTGTTCTATGTTGCATAATACTAGTGACTAAGGTCTCACTTTACGATTTGTTTTGGCCTCAGCAGCATATTTTTTTGTTTGGTGTTTTAAGAAAATCGTCGATACATTTATCAAACCACAATGGCTGAGACTCTCAGGGAAGCCTGGGTTGAAATCGTGTTTCTCGCACGTGTGTTCTGGCACTCTCGGATGCTGCCAATCCCAGAGCGTTCTGAAGTGATCCTTTTAAAGTGTGTTCATTGGGAAAGCAGGGTGACGGAGAAAGCAATCCTGTCTGTTGCCTCACCTTGCAAAGGAAACTGCAGCTGCCTGGGCTGGGCCAGGCCGAGTCCAGGAGCCAGGAACTAGCCTGGTCTTCCCTGGGGGCGATACAGGCCCAGCACTCAGCAGTCCTTTGCCTTCTGAGGTATATTGGCAGGGAGGAGTTGGACTTGAACCAGCTTTTGAATATGGGATGTCATTGGCTTTTAACTGACCCTTGAATTAATTTATTAGCTTGGAGATTTCCTGTTAAGAGCAGTTGGTGTAAATTCCAGCACTAATCTAAGAGTACAAGTTCTCAGGGTGTTTTTGTCCTTGCTTGCCAATCTAGTAAGCGTTCCGGTCTGTTGGGGGCTGCCTGAGGTGGTACTTCCTTCAATCCCGCGTCTCATCTGGACCCTGCTGTGAGGCAGCACTGTTTAGCTGGGGTCCTACCCTCCGGTCACTTTGCTCTTGAACATTTGCTGGTGGGCTTAGATTTAGTACTTCCAGAAGCCTTCCTTTTTCTTCAAAAAATGTTTACCAGATAGATTGTAAAAGTATCTACCAATATCTGAAAATTGCTGATCCTGCCAGAATGTCAGTGTGTTCCAGTATGTCCGAAGAATGATACGCACAGTCCCTTTGGTGAGGTTGACACCAGCGGTAACTGACATGCCAGTGTTCAGTATTCAGATACTATGAAACATGCCCATTTAAAGCATATATGTGAGTGATTTCACTGTACTTGCAGAATTGGGCACTGAGCAGCTACTTCTTGAACATTTTCATCACCACCCAAAGGAGGTGCATGCTCTGGAGCAGTTGCTTTTATTTCACCCACATCCCTTAGACAGTGCTGGGCATGAAGTAACTCCCATCTTCATGGACATCTGGTATCATGGAGTCGTATCGTATGTGGTCTTTGGGTTAACTTACCGTAAGTTTTAAAGCTTCATACATGCTGTAGCATCTGTCAGTACTTCCTTCCATTTTATGGCTGAGTCATATTTCATTGCGTGTTATAAGGTCACTTTCTTATGCAGTCTTTCGTCAGTTAGCAGATGTGAATTTTTTTATGCCTTGTATTAAAACAATTTTTAAAAATTTAGTAGGCAGAAAGAGACTGACCCTGACCTTGATATCTTATGTTTTGTCTGCTGGTTCACATCCTAAATGCATGGTGCTCCATGGGTTTTGCCCAGAGTAGTATTATCCAGTGGAATTTTTGTTGATGTTGAAAATAGTGTGTATCTGAGTTTACCCATATTGTGCTGTAACCATCAATGGCTATGTGGCTCTACAGAGCACTTGAAATGTGGTAGAATGACTGAACAATAGTTTTAAATTTATTCAATTTGATTTAGGTTGGATGCTGGCCACCGTATTGTGTAACAGGCCCTGGAATTTCCCTTGTTTCCTGGCTGTGTTCTGAATTGCCTTAAGGGTTAGATGATGAGTGTACTTGAATTTTGTTGATTGATTTCATGATACTGATTTTGGGTACCTTTAGCATTACGGCCTGTGAAGTTTGCAGAAGCGTTGTTAGAAGTGCTGCGTCCAGCGTTATTTCCTGAGTCGCATGAGATATTAGTGGTTATGGGAGGTCTCACCAGAGTGGTCTTAGTAAACTCTACTTTTGGCAGCAGCTTACCCTGAACCCAGCAAGTTTCAGATTGCCCACAAATGGAGCTTTTGAAACAGATAGGCATGTGGGTTCTTAGTAGTTAATCTTTGTTATATGTGTGCCTTGCTCTAAATTAAAAGGTGTACTTACATGAGACTGCTGTTTATCTCTGTTCTCTAAAATCTACCCTTAAAAACTTAAGTTATGAATGAATAGTAAATAGTAATATTGGTCATTGCCTATAGGTCATGAGCCAGGAGTACTAGCCTTGCACCGTGCCTCTGAACTGGGCTCTGCCTTGGTCCCTTGGTTCCTCAGCTAATTCTTGGCACACTCACATGCTTGGAAAAGCTTCAGCTGCTGGTTGCAATACCCATGACCTCTGATGCTATTTGCAGCCCAGATCTCCATGCTCTTTCCCAAGGCTTTGTTTCTCAGTGGTAGATTCTGTATATGAAGCAATCGCTACTGTGTTCAGTGCTGCTGGTGTGCAACCTGATCAGCTCCAACAAAAGCTTGTTTTCTCTCGAATCCCTTCCTTTTTCTCCCTGTCCTCCCCTCCCCATTGTGTGTCCAAGTGAATGGTAAACATTAGTTCACTGCCAAGATGTAGAGAACTCGTACCCACCTCCTGCAAATGGATTCCTGAGAGCTGAGTTCTCTGGATAGACAAGCTCAGCACTTCTCACTTTTTTTTTTTTTTTGCTTGTTTATTGCTTTTGTACTTCTACCCTGATTCCTTTCTTTGCAGAAACCTTGGGTCTGCCCTGAACTGAGTGTCAGTGGTTCCTGCTTGGCTCTGAGATAGAGCCCAAGTTGGTTCCCTGTGGACCGTTCCTCTGTGCAGTGACATGCTTGACCTCTGGCCTGTCGCCAGCCATGCACCGTTATTTCAGCCTTTGAATTTTTGCTTGCACTAGTTCTTGGCCCTTCAACATTTTTCTGCAGATCCTCCAAATGTTTTACAAACTAGTGGTAGTAATAGTGGCTAATACAACAACAACAACAACGCAGCCCTGAAAGACAGTCCTTAGGGCAGAAACTTGCGTTCTACAGAGAACATAGGAATCGGGGTATGGAGTGAGTGGAAAAGAGAAGGGCAAGAACCGAGGAATCCCGTGAGAAAGCAAATGTTGGAATTGTTGTCCAGAAAAGAGGTGATATACATCTGACCTCACAGCCCAGCGATCAGACCATAACGTCTTTGCCACACAGTTCCTTGACTGCAATGCACATCCCTTGGGAGGCAGGTCAGAGTTGCTCATGCCTCCACTCACACAGTTGGCCATGTTCCGCTTTGTAAAAGACAATATGCTCTTAGCAAATAATGAGGTCAGGGTCTGGCTGGAAATCCTGAGTGATTGTCAGAAGTTTGGGGACAAGGTTGTTTTTTAAACTTGACTGTGTACAAAATAGAACCTTCTCCTTTCCTGGTGACCCACCTTTATAATTCTTGTGGCCATTTTAACTCTTGTTGAAGGCAAATTTAATTCTTGAGGCCAAAATTTAATAACTGCAAAGTGCTTTAGTACATTTTAAGAAACCTGAGAGTAGTATTTATTTTCTCTATGCTGTATGGCAAATTATTACAAACCAGGCAGCTTACAGTAACACCCATTTATAAATTCATTCGCATAGGCCAGGAGAGCCCAGCACAGCGGGCCTCGTGACATGAGTGGGCCTGCTCTGGCGTTCTCGTCTGAGCTTCGAACCTTCTGATACACTGGTTATTGACAAAAACCCTTCAGGTGTCCGCTGAGGCGTGTTTCTCCTGTTATCCTTCTGGAATTGCTTCTCTGCTTCCCCAAGCACCCAGATGGAGAAAGCCCTGTGTGATTACAGCCCATGTGGCTTTGGTGCAATTATGGGACTGGCATCTCACAGGAATGGCATCTCACATAGGGAGAGCTTGTGGCTGGCATGCTAAGAGTTCTGCCTGCCACAGCAGAACTTTCACACTTTGGTTTGTTTTATATGAAATTTAGAAATTTTCTTTGTGCTAGAGAAGTATACATAATATCATCATGGCTTATCCCTCACTTGCTGTGTGTTCTTATCAGTGGTCTTAAATATTGAAAGACAGAGCTACAGAAAGGAAAAGAGACCCTCCATCCACTCGGTCACTCCCCAAACGGCTGCAGTGGTCAAGGCTGTGTCAGGTGAAGCCAGAGCCAAGAGCTTCTTTCTTGTCTTCCATGTGGGTACAGGGGTTCAGGCACTTGGCTGTCATCTGCTAATTTCCCAGGCATGTTAGCAGAAAGTTGGATCGGAAGTGGACCAGTGAGGACTCCACCAGTGCTCATAAGAGCTACCATAGGTAGCTCATAGGTACTGTGGTTTCACCTGCTGCAGAACAGTGCTAGCACCTTTTCCCAGTGTTGAAGCACCTTGGGGGGTGTGTGTGTGTGTGTGTGTGTGAGAGAGAGAGAGAAAAAGAGAGAGAGAGAGAGAGAGAGAGAGAGAGAGAGAGAGAGAGAGAACTTTTTATTTGAAAAGCAGAGTTACAGAGAGGAGAAATGAGAAAGGTCTCATTCCCCAGATGGCTGCATTGGCCAGAAGCCAGGCACCAGCAGCTTCCTCCAGGTCTCACATGTGGTTACAGGGACCCAAGGCTTTGATCTAGTCTCTGCTGCTCAAACAGGGAGCCGCATCTCCTGGTGGAACTCAAACTGGAACCAGCACCCGTATGCAGTGCCAGTGCGCAGACCGAGGCTTAGCCTGCCCATGGCACTGGCCCCGACAGCACCTTTTCAGATGGGCATTTTGGAAGAAAGCATGTACTGATCGGTTGTCTCCGTAAGTAGAAATGCCCAGGAAGATAGTCTTCAGGTTAACAGTTTTCATGAAGGAAGGAAGGAAGGAGGAAGAGAGAATTTTATAGCTTTAGTGGACATGGGGAAAAACAAACTTTTCCCCTACTGAGTGTGCAGTTTGCTTGTCCTGCTCTCTGTTTGAAAGACACAGAAGCATGTCGGAGGAAGTCAGAATGCCCATCGAGTTTCCATGATAACTTAGAGCAGATGCCATATGTACTTGCTGGAGCTTTTTTGCTTCTTCCTATCTTTTCTCATAGATGAAAATGTGTGTGCAAAATATTTGACACAGGTAAGCCTATAAACTAGTTTTAGTTTTACAGTATAATATTGGAAGGAAAACATTTTGTGGTCTTAAAAATTACTTTTACTATAGGGTTGTTTAGAGTAATGGCAAATTTGTGCGTCATGTACAGGTGTTATGGCACATCTGGTTAAGTCACAGCCTGTGGCACAGACATTCCATTTGGGCACACATTTGAGTCCTGGTCCTCCTGCTTCTGGTCCTGCTCCCTGCTAACGCACCTTGGAAAGTAGCAGCAGATGACCCTGGATGGAGTTGCAAGCTCCTGGCTTTGGACTAGACCGCCCCTGCCTATTGCAGCCATCTGGGGAGTTAGCCAGCAGACAGAAAATCTCGCTCGCTCTTTTTTCCTTGTCTGTAACTTTTTCAAACTAATCTTTTTAGAAAAGAAAATAAATGTTATTCTTTGTGGAAAAATGTAAGTAACAAGTTGGAATTTTGCCTTCCAATTTTTTTTTGTTCTTGTTCCTGAGATGGTTGGTATATTTCTTAAAGAAGAACATGTACTTTATAAAAACTTTGGAGTAGTAGGCCCTTTTTAAAATATATATTTTGTTTGAGAGGCAGACAGATAAATGGAGAGGGCTAGGTTAGAGCAGAGCTAGCTGAAGTTCCATTGGAGGCTATATTAATCTGTCTTACTTTTAACTAAAATACTTGAAGCTCTTTGGCAAATAAAAGGTATATTTGAGCTCATGGTTTGTAGGTTACAGTTCAGGATCAGGTGACCCCATGGTGTTTGTGCAGGCTTATCAGAGAAAAAAATCACACGATTAAGCAGGAAACAGGAGAATTTCTAGATTGAACTTTAAAAAAAAAAAAAAAAGCTACCCTCCACTGAGAACCGTACTCTTAGAATGTGGCTGCAGGCCCCTAACACATCCCACCTCTCGAATGGGGCAATTAGGTCAGCTTGTTAAGTAACTCTGGACAGTTTCTGTAGTGGACCCTGAATTGCCTCTTTCCGAAAACCTGTGACTGTACTTCATGAGTGTGTGGTTGGTGAGAAAAGGTGACATACTTTAACTGTCCTACTCAGAGACTTTCATTAAATCATCTGGGTAGCTCAACAGAAAGTTAAAGGATTCAAGCTGGAGAAAGAGAGCGTACAAGTTATTAGCAGGCTGGGGCCTTTGGAGAAAGAGCCATCAGTTGTCACTGGAATCTGTGTTTGCAGTCAAGCTGTGTGTAGTCTGTACCAGCAGAGCAGTACTTGTGATTTTGCCCACATACACGCTTCAGACTCACATGAAATTCTTGTCTTTGGCTTGGCCCAGACTTGGTTTCAGACATTGGGATTCGAGGCCAGTGTGCTTACAAGACATCCTGTGGCGCCTGGATCAGCTCATAGCCACCTGTCCATGGTGCCAGGCACAAGCATGGGCTGCAGTGGTGGAACCGGACCGCCCTGTCTGGTGTCTGTTCATTGAGTGCTTTCTACAGTGACTGCAGGGTGTTCTGGATTCAGAGAATGTGCCATTATCATCATCATCATCATCATCATCATCATCATCATCATCATCAATCAATGTAAAATATGTACCTTAGGTAAAAGCAGGTAGCTTTCAGTGTCAGAGTAAATAAGTTTACTTTGATGTAAAAATGGTTTTGAAAGGCTTTCAAAAAAAAGTTTGAGAAAAGCATTTTATGAAAAGCCCTCTGGATTTCAGATTTTTGTGCCAAAATAAACAGTTTTTATTTCCATTTAAAAAAATCAATTTTGTGAAACGTGCTTGTATTTCTGATTGAGTGAATTTGTTGTGATCTGTCGCCATCTCTGAAGAACAAGCCTGTGTCATGTACAGCCTTCCGTTCCCCCGGAGAAAAGGGGTGACTGTTGTAACACGGTCTGCCCTCTGCAAAGCTCGCCTTTGCCTGGGTCCATTCTACTCTCAGTAAATGCACATCTGTTAGAGTGCCCGAGAGAGCGGGCTGCGTGTCTGCTGAGGCCCCTTGGAGACTCCCAGGGGTGTTGTGACAGCGATGTGCGTCTTCGTGATTTTTGCCCGCCCTTGCTTCGTCAAGGATGAGTAGGCAACTCAAAACACTGTTGCGTGTGTTGCACTACACTCCTGGTGTAGAGTCTTGGTAATTTCCAGTGAATAACAATCAACACAGATTTTCAGTGTGTAAGCACACTTGCCTTTAATGTTGGTGTGATCCCTCCCCCTTCTCATGGTGTTTGATGTATCTAGCTTCTTGCATCTCTTCCCTTCTTTTCTTGCATTGATGATGAGAGTCTGACTTTTTGTTGGCTGACTGCTCATAGGAGCCAGTTAGTTTGTGCTAGAGGCAGTGCCCTGCAGGCTGTTGGGGATGCTCATCTTTGCAATAGAGTTAGAGGTCCATTTTAGCCAGGGGCAGGGGTCAGGAGCAACTGGAGGCAGCTGCAGATGAGACCGGACCCCCGAGCCAGCTGACCTCCTCAAGGCTTGAGGCCCAGGAGAGTGAGCCTGCACAAGGCGAGAAAGGGTCTAAAATGATCTTCCATCACACTGGGTAGCAGTGGCTCAAATGGAAACTCAGGCACTTTTAGAGAATGCATACTAGGCTGGCAAAACAAACAAACAAAAAACCTACCAAAAAACCCCCCCCTCAATACCCAACAAACCGAAAGTCCACATCAGTTTGCTCCCAAGATTCCCGTTGCTCCCCAGCAGATGGACCCAACTACCCCCCTGCTGCTCACTGCAGCCTCTGGGCACACCGCCGTCCAGCCCAGCTGCCTCACCCTGCCACAGGCACCTGCTGCCTGCTTTGTGACCTACACGGCACTGCTCAGTTGGTAGAGGGCAGTGAGAATGTGAGAGTGGCTTCTGGCTTCCCCGCTGTAGTGAGTGAGGGGCTTGGTTTATTAGGCTCCCATTCTGAACATGTCACCTCTCCATAAGTGAAGGAAGTGTTTGAGTCATTTCGAGTATCTTAATGGCTCACATCTAGAGGCTTTATTAATTGAGTGACTTTTTTTTTAAGAATAGGCTGTGCATCATTTGACCCTTTTGGACAATTAGGAACAATTGTTGTGAATCTTGTAACAGTGCACTTTTGCATTGAACGATGACAGTCTTCTGTCCAATGATTCACTTGAGCACTACTATGCCGATCTAAACAGTGCACTTTTGCTTGAACTGACAGTGGTTCCTTAGTGTCTAAGTCTGGACGGTGTTTTTGATAAGTAACTAGGAATTCTTTGCTGAAATAACTATACTTAACTACTGTATGTATTGATCTTTTGTGAGTTGTCCTGGAAGCCTAACCTTATTCTGTTTCAATAGGGAAAGAATTCTGATTTTCAAATAACAGAAAAACAACCTCTTAGCCATTTGAAGGTTGCTGGCACTGGTTATTGTTTGGTTTAAAAAGCAACAAGGCTGTGTGTCACGGGCTAGTGTATTATTTTATCTTACTGAAATTTGCTGATTTTGACACTTTGAGTGGAAAGATGTCTACAAAGATGCTGAGTTAACTGGTCTTCAATTGCACACTTGAGTTTTGTAGCATTGCTTAAATTCATCATTGAAATTCATGTAAAATGATTGCAGTGACATTGATTGACATTTCTGATTTCTGATTTCGGAATGACAAGTTCTCTGTTTTTTTAAATGTGTGCTTACTGTAAGATTTGCTTCTCTCTGTGTTTCAGGCCGGAGCCTCAGCCCAAAGCTCCTTTAGTTCCTCCGCCGCCGCCTCCTCCGCCGCCGCCTCCACCTCTGCCAGACCCCACGCCCCCAGAGCCGGAGGAGGAGATCCTGGGATCAGATGATGAGGAGCAAGAGGACCCCGCAGACTACTGCAAAGGTGACTCTCTCTCTCGCCTCCTCCCTTCCCTTCCCTTCCTGACACCCAGGACCTCTTTGGGGAAATAGATAAGGCACCTGAGTGGTGCTAACCAACCTCGCGTTTTATTAAGTTAGCATTCCTGTGTCAATACCGTTCCATTAGCATGTTTTCAGAAACTCTAGGTTGCCTGGGAGAAAGTTGTAAGATACAAAAAAAAAATTCATATGAGGGTATTTTAAAAAGTTAAACAGTCAAAACTATTTTAGTGCAAAAATGTTTTGAACCCTTACATACAAGGAGCCTTGGAAAAGGTTCTGAAAAAACATGTATTCTGAAAAAGTTATACATGAACTTCTCATACATAATCTAGGTACCCCAATAATTTGAAAAGGATTTAATTTGATGCAATTAACAATCAAGGACAAAATTAGCTATTCGTAGAGCCTGGGGAGCAGAAGGTGACTGCTGTGCGCTGGGTCTGACACTCAGTTTTCTGACATTCAGTTTTTCTTGGGCTAAAAGAAACTGTCCCTTTCTCGGCATAGCGTTCGTTGTCTTTAGAAAGAAAACAGGCACGTTCGCGTACACAGAATTTTTCTTGGCGTTGTACTTAAGGAGAAAGACACTCTGTGAGGTCCGTTACTGTGCGGCAGAGTGAGTGGTGTTTTCAGCCGTGACTTCACGGAGGACACAGAAACCATTCAAGTGGAATGCTCTTGTACCGATGCTTTGTAGACACCAAGAGTATATAAACTGTCCGAGAGTAGATGAACGTTGGGATTGGCGCAGTCTAGACCTCATCCTTCGTATAGACTGGACTCAGGGAAGTTGCTGTCTCCATTCTGGTGGCACTTTCGTTGAGTGATTTACTTATCTGGAGGGTTTTTTTTTTTAAAGCAATTGGGGAAGTAGCTTAATTATTATAGATTATAATGTATACAACTAGGGTGGCAGGGGGCTAGCATAGTGGGTAAAGCTATTGCCAGCACCACCGGCATCCCATATGGATGCCGGTTCAAGTGTAGCTGCCCCACTTTCATCCATCTCCCTGGTAATGGCATAGGAAAAATAGTAGAATATGACCCACGGGTCTGGGTCCCGGGCATTCTCCCATGGGAGACCCAGAGGAAGCTCCTGGTTCTTGGCTTGAGCTTGGTGCAACCCTTTGACTGTTGGGGCCATCTGTGGAGTGAACTCTGTCTTGGTGACTCTGACTTTCAAAGTAAATCTTGAAAGAAGAAAAAAAGATGGTAGTTCTTTGGGTCAAGGGTATTTTAGCAGCTTATCACATATTGAGTACTTAAAAGTAACTTGTGTTTTGCTTAGGAATGAAATGTTTTCGGTTTTCTGCCAGGCAAGGAAAGTTGTTGTGCTGTGAATGTGTCAGCAGCTCATCTCCTACGCCAACCTGGTTCTGACATGGCTGTGAGCGTGTCAGTCCTGGAATGGACGTTCTCTGCAAAGAACACTGGCTCCTTCTAGTGCAGAGTGGTAGTTGTCAAGAGTTAGGAATCCTGTACGTCTATGGCTGTTGGCCTGTTAGCGCCTTTGCTACTAATGATAGTAGTTGTTCATGTTGCTTCCTGAGCTTTGAACAGACGGTGTAATTCCTATTCTCCCTCTCATCCCTGGCTCTCAGTTAGATATTTATATATCAGAATTCGCAAGGTTATTCTGAAACATCTGATCCTGCCTGCCTGCCTGCCTTCCTCTTTGTATGTGTGTCTGTCTGACACAGGGAAAGGTATCCATATTCCCTTTGCTGGTTTACTCCCCAAATGACCACATCACTGGAGTCTAGGCCAGGGTGAAGCTGGGAACAAAGGGCTCCATCCCGGTCTGTCACATGGATGAAGAATACTCAGGTATCTGGGCTGTCTTCCACTTACATACATACATACATACATACATACATACATACACACACACACACACACACACACACACACACACACACAGTATCACAGGTTGCAGTTGTAATGAGCTTACTGTGGACAGGACCTGTTCGTGAACTCTTCCCTCCCTGGGCCGGTGTCACTTTGCTACTAACACTGGTTTCCTTGATGGCTGTAGCTTTGCACGGTGAAGTCTTGAAGTGACAGTGAAGTCTTGAAGTGAGGTTCAGTCCTTTGCTCTCTTCCAGGATTGTTTTGACTGGTCTGATACTATTTGCATTAATGTATACATTTGGAGGATGGAGGAACGGCTCTCATCTCCTGGTGTGCTGCAGCCGAAACTGAGAGCTGGGGACTCGCTCTGGGTTTCCTGCTGCCTCTCAGGGTACATACCAGCAGGGTTTTCCATTTAGGATATGGGCATCTGAACCACTAGCCAAACACCGCCTGGCCTTCTCAGTTAATGGCCCCACCTGGTTATTCCTCTTCAGGTCTCATGCTGAAGCATAACCCCCTCTGAGTTTTAGAGGAGACGAATCATCTTCAAAACTTAGCAGTGCAGATGAGTCATAATGGCAGTCCTGCTCCCACCTGTCGGTCCCTGCATAAGCTGTCCTTGGGGTCTGGCAGTCTCCTAGCATCACTGCGTGCCTTCCCTCATGCTCTTCCCTTCTCAGCTCACTCCTGCCCGTGCTGCCCATGTCCACCAAGAGAATGCCACTGTGTCTGCCATGGTGGCTGCCCACGCTGTACTCAGAATTGCGACATGGTTAGGTGGCATGACAGTAATGGGAAAGAGTGGCCTGAGTGCTGCCAGAGTCATTTCCCGAAACCCAGCCACTGCACACCCCTGCGTGTCTGCCCTCTGCACTCCATTGCAGAGAGCTCTTCCCTCTGCGGCTTCCTCCCGGGTCTGGACACGGACTTTGGTGTCCGCAGGCTGACTGGTGCTCCCTTCTGCTCCCTTCGCCCTGTACCACCTTGTAGGCGTGCTGAGCGGGCAGTTCCATCCTTCCTGAAGCCCTGGCTCCTTGGGGCCGTCCTCCAGTTCTCTCGGATGGCCCAGCATGGTTGGTTAACATCTGGGTGTAAGGTAGGATTTGAAAGGCACTTGTGAACAGAACCTGTTAATGGAGCGACTTTGGATGTGGTGTTTACATCTTTTTCACTTGGGGATAATGTACAGATGGGCTGCACCTACCCAGATTCTTCATCCAGATTTCTGTCCTTATTAGCACTGATTGGCTGAACTGGAAAGAAGTTTGGGGACCGCCTTTCTTTGTATTGTGTCCTGTTTCAACTTGGAATTGAAAAGAGTTATGTAAAGTTAAGGAAATTGCATATTTTGCAGGAATTTGTGTGTTTTACGTAGGAAACAGTAATTGGAAACTTATTCCCCCTCACAGTTTAAAAAATTGAAATGATTCATATTTGTACCTTTCTCCTTTTTCAAGTTAGTGTGTCTTTTCCCCCCCAGCTTGTAAAACTGCCATCTCTACCTAATTATAAATTTCCTCCATCCCTGCCAAAGAAATAAGGGTCCACTCTCAGTCCATCCTCTGCCTCATCCTAGCTGAGGCCACTGTTGGCCTCTTTCCTCCAGAGGCTGGGCTGACGGTGCCATGCAGTCGATAGCCTGCTGTGTTTGGTGTATCTGAGTTAGCCCAGGCGTTCAGGTTCCGTAAGTACACATCAGTGCTACCCCACTGCTCCGGTAGGAGGTTGCACACAGGTGGATTCTTGTTGCTGTATTCACCAGTTCCTGGCTACAGGGTCCTCTGCTTTGAGCTGCTATGAACAGGCTACTCTGAGGATTCTTGTGCGAGTTAAAGCGAACGTTTGTTTGCACTTTTCTCGGTATGTGTCTATAAGAGGAATGGCTGTCATTGAATTTTTTTGATGATCTTCCGCAGTTTCTCAAGGGAGACGCGTGGCTGGGTATTCCCACCAGCAATCATGCCGTGATTACACTTAATCCTTGTGTCTTCTTTTACATCTCTGTGGCTTTTCCCCCCGTGACTTATTGCTTATCCACTTGGTGTTTATTTGCTGCTCTCCCTGATCTTCCTGGGCTGTGCATGCTCCTGCTCGCTGTGCCACTCTTGTTCACTACGGCCCATTCCGAAGCTAGCACAGTAGTCATTTGGAGGGGGAGAGCACTGGCGTGGCAGTGTTCTCTCCAAGACCATGTGACTGAAGCTCCAGAGCAGTTTCCAGAAGGAAAGCTTTGTTAACAGCAGTCTTGGCCTTAGCCCGGCTTGAGGGCAGTGAGGGTTGTGAGGGCCAGTGAAGTGCTTGGGGAGGGCCTCTAACCGCTCCCTGATAGGTCTTAAATGAACGGGGAGGATTTCAGAGGAGAGCGTAGCAGATTCCTTGGTGAAGTCCAGCAGTGAAATGGGTATAGCTTGCAGGGTAGGGATAGTGTCAGATATGAGCAGAAGGAAGGTGTGTTAGGCAGAAGAGAATAAACCCGAGATTTCAGAAAATTCAGCAGTCGGGGCAGTTGAGCAATTTTTGGAGACAGTGGCAGCATCTCGGGGGTTGACAGTACATCTTACACAACATTGGAGGGATTTTACGTAGCCGTTGTGGCGAGCGCAGTGAGGACTGTCTGGCAACTATTGCAGAAGAAATAACCCACAAACCGTGTGGACTCAAATCACCTTTGTTTTTCTGGTGACAACAATGCATTAGGAATTTGGAAGAGGGCAAAGCTGGCAGGGGATGTCTCTGCTTCCCGCTATCTGAACAGCCTTAAATATTTGAAAGGCTTGGTGTGACTCACGGCTGGGGACTGGAGTTAGCAGCAAGCTCACACGTCTAGGAGGTTAAAGACCAGGGCTGCCAACGGAGCACCTGTGTGTGTGTGCTCATGTGCTGTGTCTTCCTTGAGTATGCAGACCCCTCAGCTCTCAGATTTCATACCTGGTAGGTCAGTTGAAGAGAGCATATGTATACTTCACGAAATTCCCAACATTAATGTGTACTGTTTAAAGTACCATGGAACCTCAGAACATCAGAAACTCACTGAGACTCATAAGGACGGGAATTACAGTGCACGTCTTGATGGGCTTAGGGTTTTAGAGGCTGTCTAATTGCAGTGTTGGGTGCCTGACACGCATGTTGAAGCAGGAGTTAGACCTTTCTGATGATGACTAACCTGGAAAGCATTCATTATTCCTGGATTATAAAGCTAGGTGGGGCTTTAGAATGAGACTGAAAAATTAGTTTTAACACACACACACAAATATCTTTATACTTATTCATTTGTAGGTGTTCATATCAAATACCTTTTTTCTCAGTTTTTAAAGAATTGAGAATGTCTTGATAATTTAGTTTGATTATTTACAGTGCTGAAAACATGCCTAGTTATATGGTTGAATCGGATGCTGTTGTGTGCTCTTAAACACTTGGACCTAATTAAAATGGAGAAATATGACAATAACAATAGATTTTTTTTGTTTGTTTTAAGGGTATGTCTTTGAAAGGCAGAGTTACCAGGAGAAGGAAGGCGCACACAGAGAGAGCTAGAGATCTTGCTGTTATTTTTTTGTTCCTTGCACTCAGATTTCTTCTCCACCCTCTTGTTTCTCTTCCCGGTCATATTGTTACAAATGTCACAAGTCCATCATTTCTGCCGAGTCATGACATTGTAAATATAGACAATGATAGAAAGTCCAGCATCTTGATGTCCAGATATATTGTATATCCATCTTTTATTCAGGAGTAGAGATAAACACAGCAATGTTTTTTCACATCTCAACTGTGCTGGTTTCTGTTAGTTACTCTTCATGAATTGTATATACATTTAATTGAAGAGTTTAAGCCATCTACATTCAGGGTTAATATTAACAGGTAGTGATTTGCTCCTGTCATTTCAGTCTTGTTTTATTAGGGTATTCTCCACATTGGCCTTTGGTTTTGGTAGGTGCTATTCCTTTTTCTCTGTCAGTAGGACATCTTTAACATTTGTAGTCAGGTGTAGTAGAGGTGAGTTTTTGTTTGCTGTGGAAGAATTTTCTTTCATCGTGAAAGACTAAGCTTTGCTGGGTAAATGATTCTGGGCTGACAATTTTTGTTCCTTTTAGACTATGGAAAATATTACTCCATCCTCTTCTGGCCCGTAGAATTTCCTCTGAGAAGTGAGCTGTGAGTCTAACTGGGGTTCCTCTTTAAGTTAATTGATTTCTTTCACGAGCACATTTTAGGATCTTTTGCTTGTGTTCAGCTGAAGAGAGCTTGATCAAATGTTGTGGTGAGGATTGCGTTTGGTCAACTGCACTGGAATTCTGTGCCCCTCTTGTATTCTGTTTCTCAATTTTATTTTCCATATTGGGGAAATTCTCAAGTATTTCATTGAATATATCTTTGAACCCAGCTTCTCTTTCCGCACCTTCTGGAACTTCCATAACTCTTACTGTATTTGGCTTTTTAATGATGTCCCTTAATTCCTGAATGCTTTTCTTAGCTTGACTCAGTTCCTCTCCCAGCTTTTTGACTGTTTCATTGTTTGTGCCTCCCAATTCTGCGATTCTTCTGCCTCACTCATTCTGTTATTGAGGCCTTTCCATTTTTTATTTTTTAGATTGTTTTCTTCATGTCTGATAATTCAGCTTGATATTTTTTTTTTTCATGATTGCTCTTTCCTGAAGTGTTCCTTAAATTCCTTAAACTGCTGTGTGTGCTTCTCGGTGGTCTTTAATGAACTTTATACAAATTCCATAAAATTCTTTATCCCAACATGTCATCCTCAGTTATTTTTGCGGCTTTGTGGGGAAGGTGGCAGTAATCTTGTTCATTGTGTCCATCTCTCTTGCTGTTAGTCATTGCCGCTCTGATGAGCAGATTCTTCTTAGGGATAGTGTCCATATGGGATGCTAGCGTGTGCAGGGCAAAGATTTAGCCACTCGGGCCCAGGAAATAAAATTAGCACATCAGTGCTGCAGGCTGGGCCCACTAGAGAGTGAGTGATAAGATTTTTAGGTAGTAAATTGCTTGGAGTTTTAGTTGGTTGGTAAAAATTAAGGCTTATCAAACTTTTTTGGTATGGTTTTTGAAAAATGTGTATTTACTTTAAAAGGCATAGTTATAAAGGGGGAGAGACATAGCAGAACGAAAATCTATCTGCTTACACCCCAAATGACTGCGATGGTTACATCTCGGCCTCTCGGAAGCCGGGATCCTGGAGTTCATCTCGATGTCCCTTGTGTTTGGCAAGGGCCCAAGACTCTGGAGCCACCAGCTGCTGCTGTCTCAAGTACATTATCAGGAGAGCTGGCTCAGAAATCGGCTGGGAGTTGAGTCATTGCTCGTGTGGAATGGGCAAGTGGTGGCTTACCCCGCCTTACCATAGTGCCGGTTCCCCTTATCAAACTTTTGTACAGCAAGACTTTAGGCCAAAAGTAGTAATTTCACATACTCAAGAAAATCACACGTATTGCAAAAGTATTCTGTCCTGTCAACCTGACCCTTGGTTATAGAGGTCCTGTGTAAATGATCGTGATAAGTGTGCATGCTTGTGCTAAGAAATCTTTTTAAAGGAAATTCGCTTCTAGTAATCAAAATTAGTGAAGAAATATAAGCCTAAAGACTAGCTTTATAATAAAGACAACTTCACCTAAATGAGTAAGCCTCTTACGTCCCTCTGGAATGCTCAGCTCATACTGTACTTTTCAGTATCTTTACCCAGTACTTACCCAGCCACAAAACAATCTGTTTTGTTTACATAGAGTATTTTTTTTAAAATTAAGGAGACATTTTTTAACCACGTATTTCTTGTAGCTGTTTAGATTCTTTTGTCAAAGACATCCTGAAGGAAAAATGGCTCTCTAACATTTTGTACTTATATTTAAGAAATAACAGAAGTGTTGGTAAAGGTTACAAAATGAGAGTGTGGACCTGAGATTTGCACGGTATTAAATGCTGGAAATACATTGAACATAATTGAATATTCAGCTGGGTGTGTATGTGTGAGAAAGAAGCCTGTGATCCAAGTTAGGGGGTCAGGTAAATCTCCGGACTTGACCTTCTATAAGCAGCCCCTTGCCGTTCTCATCTGGTGGCGCCATGTTGGTGTAGGACCCTCACCTGCCGCCGGATGCCTTGGAAATGCTGTGTTCCAGGGCGCTCGCATGGGCGGAGGGAAGGACCGGGAGTGGTCCCAACACCAGAGTGCAGCTTGGGATTGTGGATACTGGTTTATCCATATTGTGACCTGAATGTCCACTGTGGGCTCTGGTGTTCTTGACGGTCACTTCAGGAAATTAAAAATGCTTACATAAGTATATTTTAGGAAAGTTTTACTGCAGTTACCAAATTATAATACTAAAATGACAGGAAAAATAGATTACTGATCACAAAGTACAAGTCCATATTTATATTGTCTAGAATCTGGTTCCAATTTTGTAGATATATGGAGGACTTAATGCAGTTTGATTTTCATGGACCCCGTGATGGCTCTGCTTAAGCTCTTATAAGTAGTATTATAGCTCAATCCCCTTTTTGCTATTTGACACTTAAGCCACATCCTCATTTTGCAGTATAATAAACATTTTACTTTTTCTGTTCATAATTTTCTGTTTGTCATATTTTTATATTTTGCATTTTTATAAAACTTGGGCTACATTAGATTATCCGCTATATCCCATTTGATCATAAAGGAAGTTAGGAGAAGCCTCTTAAGGATCTACTTTGTTCATTTCCTCCCACAAATAATAAAGTCAGAACTTTACCACCGTGCTCAGGGCTCAGTGTGGTTTGATCCCAGCACACCGCTTGCTTTCTGTTTAATCGTAAAACACAATTTTGTATTTCATCTTCAATGTGTTTTCCTGTTGTGGTGGTTTTCTTCACGCTGTCTTTTTTTGGGGACTGCCTGCTTTCTTAGTATCAGATCATGCCAACAGTTAATTTTAGCCCATTTGTCCCACCTCTCTGTCACGTCAGCCACCCATCTAACTGTCCTTTTGGGTCCCTTTGCTCTCTCTCCGTGTATTCATGGAGTGTCTGTTAGGATGCAGGTGCTGGGTGCTGCTGATAGATTTTCAAAGGGAGCCTGGTCCTAGGAGGATGAGTGAGAGAATGAGCAGCTGAGATACACCGCACGATGTTATGTAACAGGAACTAACAGTGTGGCAAGGCATAAAGAGCACACTGCAGGCTGGAATTTTCCAGGCCTTTCCTCCGGTAGGAAAGTCAGGCAGTGCTTCGAGGAGGGACCTTCTAGCTAAGTTGTCCTGAGGGATGTGCAGCTGCGACGCTGTGTCCAGTGGCCGTCCAGTGGCCATCCAGTGCCCGTCCAGTGGCGTCAGTGCTTCCCCGAGCAGTGGTACATATACACGTGGAGCAGCAGACAGAGAAGCTGAATCAGGTTAGAGTTAGAACGTTGAAGTTTCATTAGACTCACTACAGGTTGAGAGAATATTACAGAATTCTTAGAGATCCCGGCAGGAAATGAAATGCACAGTGATCCACAATTTTCATAAAACGAGAAGCTAGTTGGCGATTTCCTTTAGATGCAGCAAGTTTTGTGTCAAAGACAGATTGACTAAAAATCTAGATGTTCATAAAATTTAATCCTATTTTCAAGCTAACAAATTCATCTGCTACTATTTCCTGGGTCAGAGACAAATGGCTTGATTGCCAACAGTCCCACAGATGATTTGAACTTGATGTTGATATTGGTTCCCTTTGTCCCTTGAATCTCCGTGGACCAGGTCCAGGTGAGTGCTTAGTGTGTGTCACATCTTGGGAAGCCTCAGTCAGCCCGGCTGGCTTAAAGGAGACGCAAAGCCTCTGGGAAGATGGACATTCTGCTTCCTGTGTGCTCATTCTAGAAACAGCTTGGAGCAAAGGCCACCAGTGTCTCTGTTCACAACAGCAGCAGAGAAACAGAAGAGCTGTGGACAGTTTTTCTCCAACAAAAATATTTTGAACAGGTTTCCTCTATTGGAATAGTAAGAGTGACTGAAAGTAACTTTACTACAATAATATTAAACATAAGTTTTGAAGTTGCTGCTGCTCATAAGTCAGTGTGTTTGCTGCTAAACATGTAGCAACTCAGGACAGCTGTTTTTTAAAGATTGGTTTATTTTTATTGAAAAGTGATATTTACAGAGAAAAGGAGAGACAGAGGAAGATTTTCCATCTGCTGGTTTACTCCACAAGTGGCTGCAACGGCCAGAGCTGCAGCAATCCGAAGCCAGGAGCCAGGAGAGTCTTCTGGGTCTCCCACGCGGGTGCAGGGTCCTAAGGCTTTGGGCCATCCTTGACTGCTTTCCCGGGCCACAGGCAGGGAGCTGGAAGGGAAGCGGTGCTGCGGGGATTAGAACTGGAGCCCATATGGGATCCCTTTGTGTGCGAGGTAAGGGCTTTTGGCCAGGCCCTCAGAGCAGCAATTTGTTTAAATTTCATTTTGTTTGACACCATTTCTGAGGGTCAGAAATTGAACGTGAATAAACTGATGCGGTCTGCTGGGCATTTAGGCAGCTGTCGCTGGGGCCTGCAGATCTGCTCCCCTGGCCTGCCTGGTTCCTCTGACTGGTCTCTGTGCCTCAGCTCCTTGCTGCACGGGTCCCTCACGTGGTGGCTCACGGCGTGTCGGTCTACCAGAGGGGTCCGTCCCTGCCCCTCAGTAAACTGATGCCTTGGAAAGTGACATTCAACTTGAATGTTGAAAGTCTTGATTGTCCTGTAACATTTGAACATGTGAGTAAACAATCAATAGAAAGGAGAATTAGTCTTTAATTTTTTTATCTGACAGCGATAAGCATCATCAAAGCTGGAGTGTGAATGACATGCGTATTGGGTTATATTAATAAATTAGATTACGCTGGGAGCGCGTTGTTTTTCCTGCTTGAAAGAAGTGCCCTTAACTCTGAGCTGCTGCTTTCATTCATCACTGGCATGAGTCAAAAGGCTAAGAGCAGATGACTAAGAAGAAATCGCTGGCTATATTACAGATGTAAGTACGGCATTTAAATATGCAAGGCCAAACTTCAGATGCCAAGGGCTGGGGTCATGGCGGATTAGCGGGGAGCACCAAGGGGTGCTTACTGTGTAGCAGGGATAGTTCTGAGTGAACTGAGTAGGGCAGGGTGCTCAGTGTTAGAATTAGTGGAATGCCAGTGCCAGGGTTCTTGTTAGCATCTCTAATCCAAGCACGAAGTTACGTAAGAACTTGGCAGGAAGGTGGCTCAGAATCATCTGTTGGCCTTTATACCGACATTTTAGATATTTAGGGCTGCTCGGCCAGTGGGCTGGCCTGTGAGTGTACACAGCCAGGGTTGGAAGTGTTTCAATATCCATCATAGCTCACTTACCCTCAAATAGTGTTCTTTAGTAACTCCTTAGTTCATAGCTAAATGACTTTGTAATACTGTTCTTTGCTTGATTTTCCCTCTGGATCTCTTCCCCATTCTCATAGTGTTAAGAGGCACACTTCATATCAGCTGGTTAATTTACATTCAAGAGTTTTTAATGAGTGATACTGCCTTTTAAAAACATTTTTATGTGTGCATATCACAATAATTTTTAGAGTAGTTTATGTTCACTGTAAAGAAAGCAGAGACATCACCGCTGCCCCATGATTGCGGTCTATACCACAGCACATTGTATGTGCCTCAGAATTGCTGGGCCAGCAGGGCCAGGGCTTTTTTGTAGACTTCTTTTTTTTTTAATTTGAAAACCAGGCTGTATTTGAGAGGTGTGGATCAAGCTGTATTTGAGAGTGTGGGAGAAGAGGGCGATGCCAGTGCTTGGCCCGTGGTTACCTGGCTTCGGTGGGCCAGCTCTGTGGTGTAGAGTTGAGCTGCTCTCTGCAGTACCGTATCCCTTACAGAGTCCCAGTGCTTCACTTCTGTTCCAGCTCCCTGCTGACAGAACGCACTGAAAGGTGTGCCAGGTGCTTGGCCCCTGCACCTGGGCGATGCGGAGGAGGCTCTGAGCGCCCCGGCTGTGGCTTGGCCCAGTCCTGGCTGCCCTGGCCGTTCTCTTCCTCCCTCCCTTTCTCTCCCTCCAGTCCATATCTCTGCCTTTCAAATGAAGAGAAGCTTAAAGACCGAGTTTGGATGTTTAAATTCTGTACTTTGATCTGTAATAGCATCTGGAATTCTTGTGTGTACTCTGTTATTATGCTTTCCCTCCTCCCAACTGTCCATTATCCTGAATAATTCTTAAATTATTTAAGAATTATCTAAAGGAATTATCTAAAGAATTTACCCTGATTCTTCTCCTTCCTACACATGTTGACTCTTCTTTCCCTGCCATCTCAGGTTGTCCTGTTAAAAAAAATCAGAATAATTTGGATAGAATCATTCCATTAATAATTCCATTAGTCCTCTTTTTTTATAATTGGACATTTCATGAGGTAAGGTTAGTCCCTGCCACCGACATGTTCTGTTGGTAGATTTAAAAAATGGGAGATAATTATGTAAAATCTAAATTTCATGCTCTGGAAATACTTTTCACATGCATTTTATGTGTATGAACATTTTCAGAATCCAGAATGACCAAATTTACTGTCAGTTCTTTGGTTTTCTTTGTCATATAGGCAATACACTATGTGAAATGCACTAGGCTAACATTTTAGAACACTTTGACTTATTATAAACTGTTATACAATGTACAGTGACTTAAGATAGAAACCTCACATATAAAAAGTTACTGATAAGAAAAAAGAACTAGCTTGGGGCACTTGCCGTCTCATGTTGAAGTGCCAGGGTTCCAGTCCCACTGGGCGCGCTCTCCGCGCTACCTTTTTGTTACTGTGCAGCCTCCGATCAGCATCCTCAGCATCCTCAGCAGCACCCTCAGCACCCTCAGCACCCTCAGCACCCTCAGCACCCTCAGCACCCTCAGCACCCTCAGCATCCGCAGCACCCTCAGCAGGTGATTGGCTTCAGTAGGTGGCTCCCTGTGACCTCTCTGGGTGGGATTCCTGGCTCCCAGCTTCAGCCTGGTGTAGTTGCAGCTGCTGCATTTTCGGAGTCAAAGGATGAGAACTACCTGCTCCACACTCCTCTCCCTGCCGTCTGCCTTTGAAGTAAATAACGATAAAATTGAAGAAAGGAGACATACAGTGACATCACCGCATTCATTCATCGTGTTGCTTGTAGCCTCCCATCTCCTCCCTCTGATAAACCCTTCCCCAAATTTATGATTTCTCAAAGAACAAACCTTTCCTTTTACTGATGTCTTTTCATTTTTGCCGTTGCTTTTATGTTTATTTCGTGGTTTCCCACTCGTCGCACTTCTTTTGTGCTGTACTTGGTCTTTTCTGCTTTCTTAAGGTTAATGTTGAGTTTGTCCTTTGAGATCTTATGTGAGAGATTTGTTTAATTACGTGATTTGAAACGTAGAGTATGGGGGGAGAGAGAGCAACCTTTACATTCGCCAGTTCATTCCCCAAGTGACTGCTGTACTGTCGGGGCTGGGATGGATCGAATCCAGGAGCCGGAGCTGCAGCCCTGAGGGTGGGTGTGGGGTTCCAGGTCAGCGCCACTTGGCTGATAGTGTGTCCACAGCTTCTTCCGTAGCCTTGCTGGTTTTCCATCTACTTTCCATCTAGTTCTTTTGTCTTTTTGTAGAGGGAATGTTGTGTTCTTCAGTGGCATAGAATACATCCGTGTTATTTTACTGTGCAGGAATTTTTGTACTAATTCTCTTATTCTTCAGATGTTTGCAGTAGCTGGAGCTTGGTCAGGCTGAAGCCTGAAGCCCAGAATTCTATCTAGGTCACCTTTTTCCCTTTTTGGTTTTCAAAGTATTTATTTATTTTCGTTTTATTTGAAAGGCAGAGAGAGCAAAGTGAAACCTTCCATTTGCTGGTTCATTTTGTTCGCGCCTGCAGCCACTTGGGCTGCTGGGCCAGACTGGAACAAGAAGCCAAGAACTGCTTCCAGGCCTTCCTCGTCGGGGACAGGGACCCAGGTGCTGGGGCAGTCCCCACTGCCTCTCGGGTTACACAGTATCAGGGCCATGGACTGGAAAGGGCCTGGAAAGGACATGAACTGGACTCTGTTATGGCATGCGAGCATCTCAAACAGCGACTTACCCTCCATGCCCAATGCCTGCCCAGCTCCCTTGGCTTTTTTGTTTGTTTGTTTTTAGACTGTATTGGAGAGCTTTCCCAAATCTTTCCTTAGTTCTTTACCTGGTTGAAACTCCAAAGTCAGAAGACTAAGAAACCAGTTTGAGCAAAGCAAGAGTAATACTTCATGCTATCTTTGGCAGCAAACAAAGTGGACGCTTGTGCTAGTAGTCTCTGAGATCCTGTGACTGGAGCTCTTGGCGTGCCTCTTCCGGGTGTGCTGGAGGGATAAGAGGGAAGAGCCAGAGCAGTTACTTGAATGATTACTTCAGAGTCCATTGTTTTGTGTGTCAGTTTAATCCAGTTTTTTTTAATGTATTTGAAAGAAAGAAAATGAGACTATCTTCCATCTTCTGATTCACTCCCCAAATGGCCACAACAGCCATTGCTCGGTCAAGTTGAAGCCAGGAGCCCGGAGTTTCTTCGTAAGCACTTGGGCCACCCTTTGTTGTTTTAACAGGTGCAAGAGCAATGAAATACACGGGAAATGGAATAGCCGGGATGTTAATCCATGTCCATGTGTGATGCTGACCTGCTGAGCCACAGTGCTAGACCCAGACATTTTTTTAAGATTCATTTTTTATTGGAAAGTCAGATATGCAGAGTAGGAGAGACAGAGAGGAAAATCTTCTATCTGCTGATCCATTATCCAAGTGACCACAATGGCTGGAGCTGAGCCAATCTGAAGCCAGGAGCCAGGAACCTCTTCCTCTAGGTCTCCCACGTGGGTGCAGGGTCCCCCAGGCTTTGGGCTGTCCTTGACTGCTTTCCCAGACCACAAACAGGGAGCTGGATGGGAAGCAGGGGTGGCTGGGATTATAACCAGTGCCCATGTGGGATCCTGGCACATTCAAGGCGAGGACTTTTGCTGCTAGGCCACTGTGCCGGGCCCCCAAATTTTATTTTTAAGATGAGGGGAGGGCATGGGGAGGGGTTGGGGGAATCCTAGAGCCTATGAAACTGCCACATAATACAATGTAATTAATAAAAAAAAAAAAGGTGGGGCATTACTGTGGTGTAGTGGGCTGGGCCTCTGCCTGTGGTGCCAGTACCTGTCCTGACTGCTCTAATTCAGATCCAGCTTTTTTCTTGTGGCCTGTGAAAGCAGCAGAGGGAAGCTTCCGGTTCCTAGCTTCGGATTGGCTCAACTCCAGCTGTTACAGCCACTTGGGGAGCCAGCCGGTAGATGGGGATTTCTTTGTTTTCCCTTCTCTCCTTCCTTCTGTAAGCCAGCCTTTCAAATAAAAATCAGTTTAAAAAAAGAACTTTCAAGTGGCAAACATGATTTTTGTGCTAGATGGTCCAAATCGTGAACTGTAGGTATTTCAGCATAACTTTCAGGGTGCAATTCCCGGTGCTGTATCCTCTCGGGCACGCGGTCCTCGGTGCTCTGAAAGACCCTGCGAGTTCATGCCGTGCAGTAATGTTACTGTCTGTCTCCTTGGCCTGTCGGATGGGCAGCCAGTAGAAGCAGCCAAAGGGAGTTGGAGTTAGACCAGCCTGTGTCAAGTTTTCGTGTGCTCGAGATAGTGCAATGCAGCGTCAGGGCAAGCATGGTTAACCCAGCCCAGGCAGTGGGGGACTGCGGAAGTGACCCTCATGTCCAGTTCCCAGGTGTTGGTTACGCTGTGGGGGCGAGCGCCACCCTTCTGGCCCCTCGAGTGGTAGTTGTAGGGCACAGGCTGCCATTCTGTGCCAAAGGAAAGGAGATGCCTGATGCTGTAGAAACGTGCACATTAGGATGTGAAAAAAAATGCAAAATGCAGATTTAAGATTACAGGTGTCATATCTTCAAAACAAAAACTATGTTGTTGTTATTTGCCGTGATCTTTATCTCTGTGTTAAACATCAGTTATATTTCCCTGACTTGTTCTTGACCATTTTTAGAGACTGTGTTCTCAGCTAGTTTGTGAGTTGCAGAGACACTAGACTCCACTAGGAATCTTTGAAATCCCCCGGAGCAAAGGCAGCGGCATGGTGTGACTGTGTGACTGATTGAGATTTAAATCTGAAACATAAAGGTAGTGATACAGGTATCCTCTGTTTAGATTGAAAAATGTTTTATTTGCCCATAAAGACTTAAATGTGAGCAGCAGTACACACTTCCGTATTACACATTTTTTATTTACTTTAGCTGTCTACCAAAAACCAGCCTTCAGATCTTACAAAAGGAAGTGTTTCTTCTAAGTGGACACAACACGGGCTTTGCCGTGAGATTTCAGTCTTTTGTCTCTGGGTTACAGTAATGTGGTTAGAAGAATTAGAGAGATGGGTGTCATTGTTAAGTACTTGCGTTGTAACATGCGCCTGGGTCCCTGCACAAGTAGGTTGTCAGGCGTGGGGTCCGCAGTGGGCCTGTCTCAGAGGCTCATGCTGTGTTAGGACGTGGGATCTGTGATGAGGTCAGCCTCGCTGGGCTTAACTCTGCACTTCTCCTTCTCCTGTCCTGCCGCCGGTACACACACCATATATTATAGTTGACTTTTATTTCAGGGAATGTGGTTTTAATAATAAAGTGCCTAGCACAGGGCTCCTGGTTCATACTTGGTAAGCGTTAGATTCTCTTCCCCATTTGCCGTATGTATTTTAATGCTTTAAAGCTGTATTATAAGCTCAGAGCCCATGCATTTCAGTTTTTTGATGTAGTTCTCCAAGTGGTAAGCCACTTATTTGCTATATTGTGTTCTTCATTTATTATCACTTAGCTAACGTCATTAATCCTAAATGTTGTTGTGTAGGCTTTGAGATTAAAATCGAGAAATAGTAAACTCAGTGTCCGGTCGGATTTCTGCTCTACAGTTTAAATTTCCATGCTATTTCTTGAACCATGCCTCGGAGCCCGCCGGCAGTTAGAGGCCTGTTGAAGGATGTGGCTTTGAGATGCTCCTGCACCTGCTCTGAGCTGCTCGGCAGCAGCACTTCTTCCTGGAGTGACCTTTAAAAGGACTTTGCAGATTAAAAAAAAATGAGAAAATAAAAGATTATTTATGATAAAAAGCAAAGTATGTTAAATTATAAAAATTGCCCACCTTTTGCGCTGGTGTGCCAGGGTGCTGGTGTGTGCAGGGTAGCCGCCCATGGGGCCTGAGGGGAGGGCTTGCAGTGGCCGGGGGTGGGGGTGCTGGCAGGAGATGTGGGGCTCACATCCAGACAGGCGGAACGCCCTCCGTTGGGGGACTCCCAGGATCTGTGTTCTGACCTTGGAGTGCCTGTGTCAGAACTGGGTTTCTTCAGTGGCTTGGATGGAGCAGTGAGGGGCATGCCCAGATGACATGGAGGATATGGCAGTCCACTGGGGCCCACAGAGAACGTGGTACCAGAGCAGAGGATGGTGGGCACAACACGTTGGCCAACTACCCCAGGCGGGCGCTGACAGCAAACATCTGGACGAGTGCGGGCTCTGAGGTAGACTGTGACAGCCAAGGGGCGTTGGAAGGACTTCCCCATCGACAGCATTTCAGAACCACTGAAGCCACTTGAGCAGAACCCTCGGAGCATGCTCCATTCTGGGGATTCAGGCTTGCCGTTTCTGATTCCTGGGTACAGACGATGTTGGGAGGCTGGGAGTGGCTTCTCCCCTTATCTGTCCCGTTTCTCCCTATTCCTCAACTCTTCCCACCCTAATCAGCTATGTAAATATCATCAAAAATAAAATTTTAATAATAATTGGGCCTGGTGCAGTAGCCTAGTGGATAAAGTGCTTGCCTTGCATGCACTGGGATCCCATATGGGTGCTGGTTCATATCCTGGCTGCCCCACTTCCCATCCAGCTCCCTGCTTGTGGCTTGGGAAAGGCTCAAAGCCTTGGGATCCTGCACCTGCTGGGTGACCCAGAAGCCTGGCTCCTGGCTTCAGATCCGCTCCGCTCTGGTTGTGGCCACAGACGGGAGATCTGTGTCTCTGTGCTTGTCTCTGTAAATCTTCCTTTCCAATAAAACAAAATCACATCCTAAAAAATAAAATTTAACAAATTTTTCAAAAAGTTTCCAATGTAAAACTGTCCCCGAGGTAGGAAAAAATAATAAGAAACTGAAAAAAGCAAAGGGAATAAAATACAAAGCCCAGGAAATAGTCTTACGTAGAGGGAAGGCCGCTGCTGCCATCTTCGCCTCTGACAGCTTCCTGTCGGTTCACGGAAGGGGATCACGTGAGTGTATGGGAGCCTGCCTGTCTTGGCGCTTGGTGGGAATCTGCCAGAGGTGCCCCCCTCAGCCTTGAGAGGGACCCCCGCCTCAGACGGTGCTGTCTTTCCTAAGGAGCACGAGTTTGAGACCGAAGGAAGTGCGAAGACGGAGTTTGGTGCGGTAAGACCTGCATCACTCACCTCCTCTGTTGATTCCAGAAGCTGTCGGTGTCCACAGACTGTGCGGGGTAGCTGTTTTTGGTTAGCCTTTTAGCAAAGGTAAAGCAGACAGCTGGCTGGAAGATGAGAAAGCTTGTGGATGTCATGATGTGGTATCGAAAATGGCCCACCTAAACTGAAACATGAAAAGCTCGAATTATTGTTAATGGAGTTCTGAATGGTTCATTGCATTTTTGAATTAAAAAATGTTTCCTAATAGTTCATAGAACATTGTTTTCTTGGTGAAAAAAAAAAATGCTGCTCCCGAGAATTTTATTAAAAATCGTAATGTTATTAAATAAATGTTCGTCACTGGCCTGGAGCTGACATAGGAGAATAGGAAATGTTACTGTTGTGAGATTCGGAACCGCTGCCACCCTTCGTGTCTTGTCTTCAGGCGGCTATCACCCAGTGAAGATCGGAGACCTCTTCAATGGCCGGTACCACGTTATCAGGAAGCTAGGATGGGGACACTTCTCTACCGTGTGGCTGTGCTGGGACATGCAGTAAGTGTTCCTCGTCGGTATCCTTACCTTGATCTCAGAAGTTCAGTCTTTGAAAGTACTTGGTATTAGCATAATGCTGTTTTTCTAGCCATTCATCCATATCGGAAGGCTGTTTGGATAGAAAATTGATAACCTGTAGGTCTTTGGCATCTGCTGCGGCTTAAGGTCGTCGCAGTAAGACGTGTCACTGCTGCCCAGCTCCTACACACGCAATGTTTTCTGTGTGTTTCAAGTGAAGTGTGGCCAGGGAGTGCTTGCAGGTGCTAAGGCCAGTGTTTTTAAAGTCTTCCTTTAATTGGAGAAGACAGCAAAGCATGAAAACGTTGTCTTCACCCATGGGTCCCTGTCTAACTGTGCCTGCACAATCTGAAAAGTGCCTTTCTAAAGAAAACTTGTTAAAAGTTTCACCTTGTTAGCTACATGTTACTTCTTTTTTGCTAATATAAGTAAATTCACTTTTTTTTTTTGAAGGGGGAAAAGATTTGTGGCCATGAAAGTTGTAAAAAGTGCTCAGCATTATACAGAAACAGCCTTGGATGAAATAAAATTGCTCAAATGTGTAAGTACTTTGAAAATGTGAATGTTATAAGGGAAATTAATGACTAAAGAAAACTTGGGAAAAAATTTTTCCTGGGTGGTACTACATTAAAGTAGAAGTTCTTAAAAAAAAATCACTTACACTAAAATAGCATTGATCAGTTTAATACTAAGGATTCTAACCTCAGCTCCTCATTCTTGGGTCCCATTTTCTATGCACAGGTTCGAGAAAGCGATCCCAATGACCCGAACAAAGACATGGTTGTCCAGCTCATCGATGACTTCAAGATTTCAGGCATGAATGGAATACGTATCCTTTACCTAATTGTTGCTGAATCATGCATATTATTTTTCTTGCAAACAAGCAATCCTGGGTTGTGTTAAGTCCCGTAGGCTTTTGTCTGCTCCTGTGCGTGCCAGTCCCTGGAACTCTTGCGAAGTGTTAGGCAGTGGCTCCCCTAGATGGTGTTGAAGGGTTTTTGGGGGATTTGGATATAGTAGCATGTTAGGAAAAAAAATAGAAGGCAGCTTGAAACCCCACTTTTTGTTGTTTAAAGCCGGTGTCCAAGGTCTGTTTTTGGATGCCCCATCGGCTGTCTGGCACCTTGTTAGGGCCAAAACACTTGTTGAAACAGTAAAAGCGAAATGCTCTGTTTATGTTGACATTCAAGATTTTAACTTGAGTGTTACAAGTGAATAATAGTAGTAATGATACAGTGGCAATTGTTCTCCTCAACATGGGTTGGAGGTAGAAGTTCTAAGATTTGAACCAGAGCACTTTGGAAGCAATCCAGTGGCCAGCATCGTGACAGCCAGGGAGCTGCTGCTTAAGCTCTCTGCCTTCCGTTTGCCTGGTCTGTCACAGCTACTCTGCTTCATAGCCAGTGCCCTGCAAATGTGCCTTGGTGTGGGTAACCTGAGTACTTGTACCCCCATCCCTATGGGAGGCCCACATGGAGTTCCTGGCTCTTGGTTCTGGCCTGACCCCAGTGCAGCCATTCAGAGAGAAAACCAGCAGATGGAAGATATCCCCCCCCCTCTGTTTCTTGTATTTCAAACAAATAAATAAATTCCTAAAATTTCATTATGGCTTGATCTTAATGCCATGCCATTTTTTTGTTTTGTTTGTTTTTAAGATTGAAAGTTTGTATTTACTTGCTTTTCGATATTTTAAATCCCTGGCAGGTAGAGCACACAAATGACCTTTGCACAGATGATCCTGGTTTTGTTAGTTTTATCACAAGGAAGCTCTGTGTCGTTCTTTGCTCTGTACTTTCGAGTGCATGTCTGGCCCAAACAACAAACACCTTCAGTTTGAAGAGCGCTGTGTGTTCCCTTTAGTTTCAGAGACCTTGTCTTACAGCCAACGAAATGGCCTTCACCACATCCGGCCTTGCAGACACAGTTGCTTGCTAGAAGCACCAGGTCCAGCAGGCCTCCTCAGGCTCCAGGATGGTACCAAGAGAATTCCATTTCTTAAATTGTGATCCTAATTTTTTTTCTTTTAAGACTTATTTTATTTTAAAAAGCAGAGTTACAGAGAGGAAGAGACAGATTTTTCACCTGTGGGTTCACTCCCCAAATGGCTGCATTGTTTGGTCCAAAGCCAGGATTCAGGAGCTGCTTCTTCCAGGTCTGCCGTACGTACGGGTACAGGGTCCAGAGGACTCGAGCTGTCTCCTGCTGCTTTCCCTGGCCATCAGCAGGGAGCGTGCTCAGCACAGCCATAATGAATGTTGATCCTGCAAGGCAAAGGATTGGCCTTAACACTGACCTAGTTAGGCACTGTTAGATGACTGAAGGAAGAGATTCGATGGCTCTTTATGGCATTTTGTTTTTTATTTCTCATGTGTTTTAAGCAGCCTCTTGAATGGAAATGTAGGCAGGCGGGGTGAGCAGCTAAGCCCTGGAATTCCTTTTTTCCCCTGTATCAGTTCTACTGAGGCTTCCATCTCGCCCGTTTCCATAAGAGTGATTCTGGGTGGCAGTGTGCCGAGATGGCCGAGTCTGGGCTGTGGCCAAGTACACTCTGCCTCCTTGTTTGTGCAGTGGGGATGGTGACATTTCCTCAGGTGACTTCGAGTACATGCAATAAATAGTATTCATGTTGATATTTTACTGCAAACATGTTGATGCTGTTTTCAGTGATTGCCACCCTGCGGGTGCCATGTGTGTCTGAGTGGCCCTTAACCCTGTCCCAGATGTCTGCATGGTCTTTGAGGTGCTTGGGCACCATCTCCTCAAGTGGATCATTAAGTCCAACTACCAAGGCCTCCCCGTGCGCTGTGTCAAGAGCATCATCCGGCAGGTGAGCTGTCTGTCACCTTAGTGGCTGTTTGTATTCACGCATGTAGCATTTGGAACTCCTTTTAAATCAGTTTTGTATGTAATCACAGCCCATTTTGTTTCGTAAGAGGTGCTGTGTCAGTCTTTCACGTTTCAAGTATCACTTGCTTTGAGATGACCGTGGTCTTATCAGACATTGCTTTATCCAGTGTCTTGCTTTAAAACGTGTCACTGAGTTCCTTAGAAAAGCACTAAGAAATAATTCATTGTCCCCCCAAAACGTCCTTTTTTTGTCCTAAAAGTCATGGAATGGAAGCTAAATCAAAGGAAACTTAAGCATAATCTACACAGTATACACTAGTTGAAATGTGTTGTGTTGTATACTTGTGATTTGTAAGAGGCAATTTGTAATATTCCTGCACAAGAACACATACTAGGTAAATTAACTGGTTTGTGGTAATGACTTGACAGTACATACATTTATGAAAATTACCATCTTGTTGATAGTTTTTATTGTCAGTTATACCTCCATAAAGTTGGAGTGGATGAGAAATACTTAGGGTATATAGGAAATACTGTACAAGGGTTCTTCATAGGTTTCTGGAAGAATGGATTTAAAAGGTACGTTTATGAGGCTTGCAGTGCAGTGCAGTGGAGTAAGCTGCCATCTGGAAAACCAGCATCTCATTATGACTACTCATTGTCATTGCAGTCTCAGCCATCCCACTTCTGATGCAGCTCCCTACTGGTAGACCTGGGAGGGCAGTGGGGCCTACTATCCGCATGAGACACGGAGGAGGTTCTAGGTTCCTGGTTCAGCCTGGCCATTAGGGCCATTTAGGCGAGTGAACCGGTCTCTCAGTCTTTCTCTCTCTCCATATCTGTCCTAACTATGTAACTATACCTTTCAAATACATGATTAAATCTCAAAAAAAAAAAAAGAGAAAAAGGTCAGTTTATTCTGGTGCAGAAATTTGAAATTCATATATATAGCTTTCCCACAGGATACATTTTTAAAATATATATTTTTTTTATCTTAGAGGCAGATTTACAGAGCGAGAAGGGGAGACAGAGATCTTCCATCTGTTGGCTTATTCCCCAAATAGCTGCAACAGCCAGAGTTGGGCTGGTCTAAAGCCAGGAGCCAGGAGCTGCTTTGAACTCTCCCACGTGGGAGCAGGGGCTGCTTTCCCAGGCCAGAGACAGGGAGCTGAATCGGAAGTGGAGCAGTTGGGACATGAACCGGCACCCATATGGGATGCTGCCTAGGTGGAGGGTTAGTGGGCTAAGCTGCCTCCCACCCCATACAGTACACATAGTTTATTCACTTCATGAAGTACCTCATATAGGGATTCAAGTTTTTGGTGGTTTTGCTTGCACTAAAAGTAAACCTACCTTTAATTCTCTCTTCTGTGGGTCATTTAATGTACTCCTATTACGTATGTCCAGTGTTCTCTTGGCCAGCATCTGGCTTAGCGGGGAGATGCCAGTAGGTGTTTGTGGGATGAAGGCACACCTGTGAGAGGCACTAACGGGCCTCCTGGCCTGCAGGATGGGTGCCAGTCCATGTTCAGTGTGGAATGATCAGGGTGAATGCCACCTGCACTGCTTGTGCTAAAGATGAAGCCGTGTTTCTAGATCATCCTTTCTGGCAGAGCGGGTCTTCCCTGCGAGCTCTTCTGCAGAGCAAGGCTTGTGTCAGGCAGGTGGCTTCCGGAGACGGCTGTGTGGTACGGAGAGCCTGCCCTGCTCCTCAACCCAGGACTTGGGCCAGTCCTCTAGGGCTGCTGGCGTGACGTGTGGGCCTCAGTCCACACGTCGGAAAGGCAGCTGAGTGTGCACAGGTGAGTCCTGATGAACACGGGCAGTGCTCGGCCAGTGCAGGTGGTGCTCGTCTCTGAGCACCTGCCTGTGCGCAGACCCCGAAAGGGCCCTGTGGGTGCTGTAAAGCCATACTAGGTTTTCTTTGAAGCTGTTTAGCCTGCATACACGTTTAGCTTTTCACGTAAACTTTGTCCCCTCTTACCGTAAGAGAGGGTATCTGTTCCTTTTATTCATCATTTTAACACAGGGCAATATCTCATATGAGAAAGTTACGGCTGTCATTGAAGAGTAGGTGCAGTTGTTTGTTTCCCAAATGCTCCTTTGTTTTTTTTTATTGAGTGGCAAATCTAAAAAGAAATCCCCTTGTTAAAACTTGGGGAAATTTTCTGAATTTGCTCTGATAAATCCTGCAAGTTTTAAAGGATTTATACTCTAACCTATACTGAGTGGCTTCAGAAATAGCTCCATGCCTGTGAGGTACACAGGCCCTGCGGCTTCCGAGGAGCTGTGTGCTTTCAAAGCTGTCTGCCGTTGCCATAGGTGCCTGCGCACGTCACCCCCACACAGACTTGGCAGCTTGAGAAGGCGGATTTGAAGATGAACTACCGAGATTTATTTTGTTAGAGAATCTAGCCTTTCTTACCAAAAATCTAAAGTTAAAAATCAGGGGCTTTAACGGAGCCTGAGCGTGTGCTTGTTGACTGAACATGTGATGTGATGGAACCGTGTCCTCACTGAAGTGTGCATAACCTGCCCTTTGGGGGACGTGGATTTTGTTCTGGACCTTTGGTTTGTCTTTTGTGTTTGAACTCATCTTTATTTAAGAGCGATTATTGTTGGTTGCAGGCTTTTTTTCTAAGTGCCCGTAGAATTTGTGAAGTGTTACACAGCCCATTGTTAATTGTATACATTCATTTTGCCTCCCCTGGTTTTGATTTGGCCTGTGGGTTGAGTATTTGATTCCTGAGCAGAACCTGGAAGATCTCTCCTTGATAAATCTGCAGTTACACCCTTTCCCAGAATAAACCAGGGTAGGCCGATCCTAAAGATCTTTCACTCTTGGCCAGTTTTGACCTTGGAGGTCGAGTATGGCTGACCGTGGCTCGGCCGTTCTTTTCGTTTTGTCACTTGCTGTACATCACTAGGCGGCTGCCTTCACACGGTTCCATCCTTTCCCCGTATTCCTTTAACTCTCATTTTTTTCGAAGATTTTTTTTTGTTTGTTTAAAAAACAGAGTTAGGCAGACAGAGGACTTCCATCTGCTGGTTCACTCCCCCAAATGATCTCATTGGGCAGGGCTGGGCCAGGCGAAAAGCCAGGAGTTTCCTTTTTGCCTCCCACGTGGGTTCCAAGCACTTAGGACCGTCCTCTGTTGCTTTTTCAAGCACGTTAGTAGCAAGTAGGATTAGAAGTGGAGCAGATGGGTCTTGAACCAGTGTCCTGTAGAAATCAGGTGCTGCATGGTGCAGGTTTACTGTGACACCACCACAGCAGCTCCAAACACAGATGTGGGAGGCCCAGCCGGCTTGCAGTGCCGTGGGAGGCCCAGCCGGCTTGCAGTGCCGTGGGAGGCCCAGCCGGCTTGCAGTGCCGTGGGAGGCCCAGCCGGCTTGCAGTGCTGTGGGAGGCCCAGCCGGCTTGCAGTGCTGTGGGAGGCCCAGCCGGCTTGCAGTGCTGTGGGAGGCCATGGAAGTCTCCGGAGCTCTCCCTCGACTCGTGGCGGTCGCTCGCTCCTCGTGCCTTCATCTGCAGCTGGAGCTCCTGTTCCTGCTGTGCCTTCGCTAGGCTTCTGTCTCAGGGCACGCAGCCCAGCCTGGTCCAGTTCAGGCTCCTCCTCCTAGTCCTTCCTTCGAAATCTTTAGTGGCTTCCCATTGCCTGTTTGCTAAAGTTTATCAGTCCAGGCCGTAACGAAGCAATACATGGAGTGATTAGCAGCGTGGACTTGTCAGATACATCCTTCAGGACGTGAACCAAGTTACTGGACCTCACTGAATCACAGCGTTATCATCAAGGAAGCTGGATCGCTACCTCTGCGTTAGGTAATTGGGAAGATGCAGACAGTGCTAAAGCAAACGGAGTTCACTGCTTCCTGTACGTCAGGCATAGTTCAGAGTTGTTTGAGTTCTGACCGTCATGCTATAGAACAGGGATTACTGCTGTCCTGGGGTCATGGGAGAGGAAACTGAGGCATACAGCAGGAAAGTAACTTGCCCCTTGTGAAAGGGCTGACTTCAGAATCAGAAGTGGTACAGCCAGACGGACACCCAACCAGCGTGGCCTTGCAGCTCCAGTGTTGAGCAGTTTGCTGGGCAGCATGGAGTACTTTGAGAATTGTCCTGGGCCCTTGGCCAACAGAAGTCACATTGCTGTTCTTCCTGAAAAGCTGGTCAGAGTTTTTTGTCTGGTATCACAGTCCCTGTTTGCACAAAAATGTGTGTCCTCAGTTGCCCGTGTTTCCTCCTGAAGGCTATAAAGATGTGGAGATGTTTTCAGCATTTATAAACACTTGCAAACTTACCACGATTTTCGTCCATGCATTTTTACTGGTTCATTCTGTGGGTGGTTGGAGAAAGTGCCTAATGATCATTATTGACCCTTTCTGTCCCACATCTTTTTAAAATTTTTTTTTTATATATAAGCGTTTATTTATTTGAAAAGCAGAGTAACAGAAACATAGGGGAAGATTCAGAGAGAGAAAGAGAAACCTCTTTCCATGCATTGGTTCACTCTCAAAATGCTAGCAATGGTCAGGGTTGGACCAGACCAACGCCAGGAGCCTAGAACACCCTTGAGGGTGAGTGGGAACCAGGCCCTTGGGTCATCTTGCACTGCTTCCCCAGGTTCATCAGCAGGGGGCTGAGTGGTAAGTGGAGCAGTCGGGACTTGAACCAACATTCATATTGGATGTTGGCACCTCAGACAGTGGCTTAACCCACTGTACCACAAAACTGCCCTGAAGATTTATTTTGTTATTTGAAAGGCTGAGAGAGACCACTTGACCAGCCAGCCAGCCAACAGACGGACCTTCCATTGTCAGGTTCACTTTCACAATAGCCGCTGTTGGTGAGGATGGACCAGGTCAAAACCAAGATCCAGGATTCTGTCCTACTTGCCACATTGGTGGCCGAAGCCCAGAACTCAGGCCGTCCTCCTCTGCCTTTGGTTGAAGGTGGAGCAGCTGAGACTCACACTAGTGCTCATGGGATGCTGTATTGCAGGTGGCTGCTCAACCCACCGCACCACAACGCCAGCCCCTATCTTCATGTGTTTGATCATTTCTTTTATCCTAGCCACGAAATAATTCCAACCTTTTTTTTATTTTAAAGATTTATTTTTATTTGAAAGGAAGATTATACATATAGAGAAAGAATGGCAGAGGGGTCGTCTGTCTGCAGAGAATACAGATCTGAAAGTTTCGTGTGTGTAGCTCTGATGTTTGTTTTCTCCACCTTTAGGGTCCAGGCCATGCTAAAGTCCCATTCCTGCTTCCAAATGTGACAGATGCATACAGGGGATAAAATTACCTTAGAAATGCCACTCCTGAAAGCAGTGCTTTGTGTAAAATGGTGTCACACTTTGCTACGAAGATTGCCAATGTAGTGATTCTGATACTACAGATTGACGAACAGAAAAACCGATTGCTGAAGGCTGTCTCGGAGGAAATCACATTCAATGTTAGATTGTTTGGCTATTAAAGTTTAATTTTGGTAGAAAAGTGCATTTAAGAAAACCTTTTTGCCTCTGCATAGCAATATGTCTGTTAACACCTTTCCTTTTAGAATAAAGAGGTTTATCTCAAATCCTCTTTTCAAAAGGCTAAGTGAAGTGCTGTTTGCAGAGTATCCTGAAGAAATCATTTGACTGAAAAATAAATGCAGTCTAGTGATTTCCATGTGGGATGGAAGACCCTTGGGCCACAGAAGGAGCTGTGATGATCTGTTGCAGGCAGACTGTCGCCTGGTGCCATGTCTACCTGTCTACATGTAGTATTTCAAGTTTTACTTTAAAGAATTACAGAGGGAGAAATCCTCCATCCACTGGTTCACCACTGCTTTATTGCCAGATGGCCTCTGTGGCCAGAGCTGGACTAGCCCAATCTGGGCGCCAGGAGCTTCTTCCAGATCTCCCACGTGGGTGGATGGGGGTCCCAGGATCTGATCCATCCTCTCCTTCCTTCCCAGGCGTTAGCAGGGAGCTGGATGAGAAGTGGAGCAGCCAGCACATTAGCCAGTGCCCACGTGGGATGCTGGTACCATAGGTGGAGGATTAGCCTGTCGTGTCATTGCACCAGCCCCTACACATAGTATTTGTTTACCATTTTAATTCTTTCCATCGCCATCATCATCAGTGAATTCGTTATAATTGAACTATTCTTCAATATGGGGCAGAAACCTTAATGTGACATTGGCAAAAATTTGTTACTCAGTTTGTTCATTGTGGTGGGGTACAAGTGATTCTGTTTTCAAGCGTGAGCAGCCGCTGGAGGATGGTGAAGTGTCAGCCTTGAGGGATTCAGGCCTGCGCCCTGCTCTTCACCTCCGCTGTCTGTGTGCTGCCCTGCTCCACCTGTGCTGTCCGTGTGCTGGGGACGTCCTCCCTTGGCTGCCTTTGGCAGTAGAGCCACCGGATTGACCCACTAGTTCTCAGCAGTTGGAGCTGGGAAGAGCGAGGAGCCCAGGCTGTTTCAGGACAGCGTGGATGAGAACAGTGCCCGCTGCGTTTCTTTGGCTGAGCACGCCTGTCGTCTCCCTTGTTAAAGCAAGCACTTCTCATACTTCATTCGGCTTAATATCACAGTTTCAATGAGCGGCTTGTAGACTTGGGCTCATGTCTGTTCCCTGAAGGACAGAAATCGGGTGGGAGCCCCACATTTTCTAGTAGGAAATTTCTAAGCTTGAGGAAAGCGCCTGTGGTGTTTTCCTCCACACCCACTGGTAATTAATATCTAAATTAAGAACTGTTTGAGGCCTGCCTTCTCCTGTGCCAGCCTGTCTGGCTGCCCGTCGGGGCTTCCTGTGGTGCCTCACTGATACCAAAAGGGGAATAAGAGGCCGCAGAATCCCTTCCCTGATAGGCATGACAGGATTGTTGTCACCAGGATCAGAACATAACTTGAAAGGTCTTTGTACGGTATTTCTCTGCTGTTTAGTTTTGGCGTGAGAAGTCCAAGGGGCAGTGTCCTCCTTGCTGATGACGTCATGGTGGAGAGATGCGGGTTTGCATCACCAAGAACGGTAACAGCTGGTGGCTGGCACTATTGTGGGTGCACACAAAGAAACTTTACGCAACAGTTAGACCAAGCCGCTGTATTTTACCAGGACTGTCTGAGGTTCAGACAAGGGACCAGACTTTCCCGAGCCCAGGCACAGGTTCTGAACTGACCTGTGTGCTGCTGTGGAACTCTGCGGGTTGCCTTCCCTGCTGCTGAAGGGTGTGACCTGCCTGCTCCTTCCAGTCGGGTGACTGGCACCCTTGCCCCTGGCATGGCTGTGGTCACAGTGATCTCAGCTTTGCTGGCAGCCGAGGAAGGGATCTCTGCTGCCACCTGCTGCCAACAGCAGCCCTGGAGGGAAAAGCATGCCAGGATACTGTGACCCGAGAAGTGGGCAGAGGTCTCAACATCATCTTTGCGCCAGCGCAAGCTTGTGGTTCCATCCTCAGTTATTCTGCATCAGTGGTGCCAAGATCGCCCCCTGGTGTTTGTTGTTGGGATACTTCAATGCTTTAAACTAAGGACAAATGCTATTTTTTGTGAATAAGACCACTCTTTTTCACTGTAACAGTTAAAAAAAAAAAATAGTAGCCCACAATAAAAATTATGAAATCCAAGTTGTGTTGCAATATTTACCTTAGAAGTCATAGAATACAGCCCTTTTTTCTTTTAAGGTTTATTTTTTTTTTAAGATTTATTTTTATTGGAAAGTCAGATATACAGAGAGGAAGAGAGACAGAGAAAGATCTTCCATCCGATGATTCACTCCCCAAATGACCGCAATGGCTGGAGCTGAGCCAATCCGAAGCCATTCTGGGTCTCCAAAACTGGTGCAGGGTCCCAAGGCTTTGGACCATCCTTGACTGCTTTCCTATGCCACAAGCAGGGAGCTGGATGGGAAGTGGGGCCACTGGGATTCGATCTGGCACCCATATGGGATCCCGGTGCATGTAAGGTGAGGATCTTGGCCACTATGCTGTTGTGCCGAGCCCTCAAGGAACAATTTTTAACATGCCATCCCCATGTAGCACTGGCCCCACCCCTGGAGAGTGAAAGAAGCCTAATCTCAGGCAACCTGTGACTGAGAACTTGGTCAAAAAAAGCTTCCAGAAAGGGCGGGTTGAATCAGTGTTTGGTAGCTAAAATGAAGTGTTCATTGGAGTAGTTTTATCTACTTAAAATTTCTCAGAAGCCTTACTGGTTTGACATCTGTAGGCTGATGTCACCGGTATGCCCATCCATTCGTCAGAGTTTTCAAAATATCAGGCTTACACGGGAAGGCGCAGGAGACAGCAGTGTGTACAGTATACAGTGGGTACCCGTCTTTCAGTGTCTTTTCGGGGGTGTAACCTCAATGGAAATACAAAGATACCTTTCTTCTGAAATTTGTAATATAATTTAAGCTTATTCCAATTGGGAAATTCTCTAAAACCACAAGTATTTTAAATTAAAAATCAAGAGTCTTTCTGTCGCCACATTTTATTCATTTTGCTGGTTCTTGCCAGGAACTTCCCAATAGCTTATTAAATCACGTTTGCTCTGTGCCCGTGGTTCATCTTGGGTTTTTGTAGCCACTCAACATGATGAGTGAGCGAGCTGTCCGAGGCCACAGGGACTGCAACACCACGAAGGCGGTAAACCTGGTTTATCGGGATGTTTCCAGTACCTGGTAGTGTGGGGTTGGAGCTCAGCTGATGCTCATTCAGTGCATTCATGGCAATGAAACTTAGAGGAAGAAGTTCTTTTCGATGATTGGAAGAAGTTGTTGCATTTCAAAGACTGGTCTTCCTGTTGTCATTTTTTCTTCTGAAAGCTCCTGCTTCTCGGGTTATAATGCTGTTGTATCCTCCTTGAAAGTTGTTTTTCCAGCTCTCAGCATGCACAGAAACATTTTTTTGGCTTAATCGTGGTAAGATTTTCAGTGCTGGGTAAATGTTAGGTATTTTCGGCTTTTTTTTCCCCATGCTTCTTTTGGACAAGACGCCTAAGTGCCTTAGTGTTTCAGTAGCAGTGTGTTACTAAAAATTTTAATGTATAGGAACATCATCTACCTTTTAAAAATGTTCTGTTTATAGAAATAATTGGAAAACTTACTCTCCAGAAGAAGTAATTTCCAAAACAGGGTGACTTGACGTTAGAGTCGCCGACACTGTTTTCATTTTCGTCATGTGATAAGCATGTGAAGATTTGGTTCAGTGCTTTTTATTTAAAAGTGTTGTCTAGATACAGGGGCATTTTCTTAAAAAAAAAAAAAAAAAGGACAAAATAGAAGGAGCAGGTCTGGATCAAAGCCTGCATCCAGGTCTCCCGCTTACACGATGGGGGCCCAAGCACATTAGCAGAGAGCTGGATTAGAAGAACAGCTGGGATTTGAACCAGCTGCTGACAGCAGCTCAGCTCATTATGCTACAGTACAGGTACCAGCAGTTTCTTTCTTCAGTATTGCTTTTCCTTTAGTATTAAATGTGTACATGCTTCTTTAATTTATCACGAACATGAACGTTAAAACAATGAAATACTGCAGGTAAAGAAGCTGAGCCAGCTCTATTTTAAGTCTGCTGCACGCACACACTTGAATGGCTAAAAATAAAACAGTGATTGGTCACCAGGAAGGCGTTGTTGCCTCTGGATTGGTGGAAACACTGCATGCTGCAGCCACTGTGAGAAACAGCTCGGCAGGTCATCTGTCAGAAGCTGATGGTACCCTTTGGCTGCGCAGTGTGGCTGCCCAGCATATGCCAGGCCAGACACAAGGATCTGTACAGGAATATGCATGGTGGGAATTCCTTGCAATAACTAAAAGGTGAAAACACGAAATATTGCATAGCCATGTAGATTATTGTTTGGCAATAAAATGAGATGAAATGTTCATACATTCTATGCAAGAGTAAGCCCTAGCAAACATTGTGCCAGGTACAAAAGGTCATTTAATGGTTCCGCTTTTATGAAAAGGAGGGTTGGAGAAATTCAGAGAGAGACTGCTGATAAAAGTGAACTATACGAATGTTGGTCACAAATCTAAAACCTTTGAATTAGGTACTTAGGAGGATAAACTCTGCTCCAGTGAATTGCTTATTGGCAGAGCGTGTACTGAAGCCATGCGTGGATGGGTGCGTTTGGCTTCCAGGAGCGCCCGTTGCCTCTGGAATCATACATGCTGGTTGTCTGGGAAGGAGAGCTGTATTCCTCTGAGGGAGGGGCGGGAAGGAGCCTTGACCAAGTGCTTTTTCATGTTTGGTGACTTTTGAGCCTTGCGGTCACTTTAGCTATTTTACAGACAGTAATGAAGTCATTGGTTGCTCATCCCCTTTCTTGGTGTTACGATGACCAGGTCCTTCAAGGCTTGGACTATCTACACAGTAAATGCAAGATCATCCACACGGACATAAAGCCAGAGAACATCCTCATGTGTGTGGATGACACCTACGTGAGAAGAATGGCCGCCGAGGCCACCGAGTGGCAGAAAGCTGGCGCCCCTCCCCCTTCGGGGTCTGCAGGTGAGTGGAGTCGGCTCCCTGAGCCTGCAGTCGCTCGCTCGTCGGTGCGTATTAGGGACCTGTCTCATGAGAAGGCAGGAAATTGTATTGAATAAACGGAACTGTATTTAATGCTTTACTCGCTTACCTTTGTCTTCCCCTGAGAGACCCTCTAAGTTCCTACCTGTGTCCGTGAGCTTTTCCACGTACGTTCTTGAGTTTCCAGGCTTTCTGGGGAGGAGGCAGTTGTGACAGGCTTGCAGCTGACCTATAGTCAGGAGGGATGTTTCTTCTAGCTCTAGTTTTGTCAGATTGCTTACAACTCAATGGTTCACAGTAAGTTGAATGTAACTGGGAGATTTGGAACTAGTTACAGAAGACTAGTAAATGTGGGATGTGTGACGGCTCGAGTATCTGCATGTGGACACTTGGATTTCCGGTTTGACTGAATTCGGCGGTGGCCCTGAAGTGCTGACTGTCCCCACACATTTCATACATTGTCTGTGCCCGAGCTCAGGCAGGGGGCAGTCTCCAGTCTCACTCCCTGCCCTTCAGACTGTTGGTTAGAGCGTGGACCTAACCTTCAGGCTCTTGATGTGCTTCGGGATCTAATCCAGGGACTTCTAGAATGCTATATACTCGCTGCAGTGCGTGGTTGCCTTCGCTGGTCTAAAGCCTGCAAATCGATTTCAAACAGATGTACATTCACTCTGACATGTTAATTGCTTTGCGTATAAGCAAATTTGGCTTAATGACAATGTGATTTCTGTGAACTCAGCATTTTCTTAAATTAGTATTATGCTAAAGGTTGATTGTTTTTACAGTTTTGTATGGATAAGAGATGGTTCTGGTTGACGATTCCAGCTGTGCCTTTTAAGAGCTGGCTGGCTGAGCTGCGTGGACCATTTCTGAATTCCTATGGCTAAGAAACTCTGAGCAGTTCTCTTAGGTAGCCATTCAAGGACAGTTTTACTTTGCGATCTGAATGAGCTGTATAAGGATGTGTATGTATTTTCCTCTGAATCTGTTTTGTTTTCTTTTGTTTCAGTGAGTACGGCTCCTCAACAAAAACCTGTAAGTACTTAGCAAATTCACTTGTACTCATTGTGTCAAGAGAGACTGGTTATTACTGAGTTTTCCCAATTTTAACACATGTGATGTCCTGGTGTGTGTTAAAGAGCAGGCATGCTTGTAAATGTTGGAAGTGGTGGTTGTGTCAAAGATGAAACACTTTCTGCAGAGCTGGAAAAATTAAAGTTGGTTCAAGACCCATCCTCCTCACGCACTGTATGGAGTGCTGTGGTGAAATGTGAGGTTTTAGAGGGTTTGAAGTGTGGTTGTTTCCAAACCACTTTACCTTATTTCTAGTTGGCTTCCAAGTTACCTGTCTGTCTGAAGCTCTTGTTCTAGTCCTCCTGCTGTCACCACCATCGCCCCCCCACACACCGCCCCAGGCCAGTTGTGCAGTTGTTAAGGATGGGAGAGTATGACCTGCTTTGTAGTCCTGTGAAAACCCTACATCCAGTACAGCAGCCCTCACTTGGGAATGGAGGCTCAGTGCAGGCTGTGGGAGCAGGGGGCGCTGCAGCAGCTTACTGTGAGGAAGTCGAGGTGTTTCCTTCATTTCAGAGCCGAGAGTTCAGTGTTTGTGTGGGATCCGAGGCTGTCACCGCTAGTGCTTTCAGGTCACAAAGCCTCAGAGACAGAGATTAAGGCGGGCTGCTTTATTTCCTGTCTCACTGAGTCAGCCCATCGCTCTGAATTCATGTGGTCTTGGCACTGGGATATATGATAGCACTGCGAACGTGAGAACCAGACACAGTGTGTTTGACCAACTGTGAAATACACCTGTTTTGGCAGTGTTTGGTTTTTTATTTATGGAAGATGAGACGATGCGGTTAATTTGTACACAGATAGCAACGAATAAAAATCGCAAGAGGAGTTCTTGTTGAAAACCAGGAGTATTTCAGGGTGTTCGCTTCTCAGAGCTCAGTGGTGAGGTCTTTTGGGTTTGGGCTCTAACCTGGCAGTAGACCCCACATGTGGTATCAAATTGCACTGCTTTCTTCTTGTTTTGTTTTGCACCCCGCACCCCCCCACCCCCGGCAGCCAGGCGACTCAGCTCTGAGCTGGTGCATGGCAGAGTATAACAGCCAAGCTGCCAGCACTTGTGCTGCTGTGTGGTGCTCGACCAAAGACGGGAAGACAAAAACTGACCCGTGGCATTTTCTTAACCTTGTAGATAGGAAAAATATCTAAAAACAAAAAGAAAAAGCTGAAAAAGAAGCAGAAGAGGCAGGCAGAATTATTGGAAAAACGCCTGCAGGAGATAGAAGAATTGGAGCGAGAAGCTGAAAGGAAAATAATAGAAGAAAACATCAGCTCAAGCGCGCCTTGCAATGAGCAAGATGGCGAATACCACTCAGAGGTGAAGCTGAAGGCGGCAGGGCTGGAGGAGGCCGCCGAGGAGGAGACGGCCAAAGACAGCGGTCAGTGTGGCCCCAGTGTGGGATCCTGGTGGGGAGGGTGGCCCCAGTGTGGGATCCTGGAGTGAAGCACTGGGGTGTCTGCCCCCTGCATACCAGCTCCTCAGATAGCGAGGGCTGCTCTCTGCCTGTCCTGATGGGCAGTGTGAGATGTGGCCTGGGGCCTCACATAACCAAATTTGTGCCTGCAGCTTGTTAAACTTCTCAGGCTAGCTTTTAAAATACAGAAAATGTCTGAGAAGTACCGTGCCACCTGCTTAGTCACAGGGTCGTTCCTGTGGTTTGCAGGCAGCAGATTGCCCAACAGTTGTGCATGGCAAAGACCTTGGTCAGAGGAGGGGATAGAAATGCAAGTAAGAAGCTTAGAGCTAACTTAATGTGAGTAGGCCAGGTAGAGAGTGATTGATAAATAAGATATGGGAAGCTAAAAGTTTTATCCCATGCATCAAGAGCTGTGCACTCCGTGAAGTGTGAATGAAGCATGCCGGAGTTTCCGCTTGTTGAAGGTGAGGTACTCAGCAGGTGCTGGGTCCGTGTCCCGGAGAGGGGTGGTGCTGATTCTTATCCTGTTCATTTTTTAAGGTGAAGCTGAGGACCAGGACGAGAAAGAAGATACCGAGAAGGAAAACATTGAGAAGGATGAAGATGATGTTGAACGGGAACTTGCAAACATAGACCCCCCTTGGATAGAGTCTCCCCAAACCAACGGCCATATAGAGAACGGCCCATTCTCACTGGAGCAGCAGCTGGAGGAGGAGGAAGATGAGGAAGATGACTGCCCGAATCCTGAGGAGTATAACCCTGAGGAGCCAAATGCAGAAAGCGATTACACGTATAGCAGTTCCTATGAACAGTTCAATGGTGAATTACCAAACGGACGACATAAAATTCCCGAGTCCCAGTTTGCTGAGTTTTCTACTTCCTTGTTCTCGGGGTCCTTAGAACCTGTGGCCTGTGGCTCGGTGCTGTCCGAGGGGTCACCGCTGACCGAGCCTGAGGAAAGCAGTCCGTCCCATGACAGAAGCAGGACCGTGTCCGCCTCCAGCACCGGGGATTTGCCCAAAAGTAAGTGTCCCTCCCTTCCCGTCGGCCGCTTGCGGTGACCATGGCGTCATACCTGGGGCGGAGGTTGGGAAAGGAGCCTGTTGCAGGCCGTGAAGCCATGGGTGTGTGCCCTGGCCATCCTCCTGTCACTGCTTCAGTCCTCAGGAGCAAGTAACGTGAGTTAAAGATAAATCGTGCATCGCTAGCCTTGGTCTTGCTCTCGGCATCTGATGTCATCTTTCTGGACTTTTCTTGTCCTTCTGTGTTTAGTTAGCTTTTAGATCTGGCCACTTACACCCGTGGGTTTCAACGATGCGTCATTTAGCTGGTAATTTATAGCCTCTTTGTTCTGATGTTATATATTTTTTTTAGCTCTGTTGGAAAAGAATGTACCTGCTCTTTAGCTGTACTGAGAGGAAGGGCCATAAATTTACGTTGGTAGTCGTCCCTGGGGATGGGATCCTGGGAGATGGAATGGGTTTCAGAGGGATGGCAGGCTAAAGATGGGAGCTTGTGAGACCATGACCTACTTGAAGCCTTGATTTGGGGAGCACATGTCACGGACTACTCACTGACTTCAGTAGACAAACTTCCTTTCCATCTGGCCCGCAGTGAGGAGCTCAGAAACCTCGCTCCCTCTACTGACACAGAGCCAGCAGATGCTGGGACAGCCCTGGCTGGTGGCTGGTGGCTGCTGGCCTGTCTGGAGGGCGTGTCTGCTTTCTTTGGCTGGGCACAGTCAGCCCTTGGTCACCTTGACTGTGACCAGAGGGTATTGCAAGGTGTCGTAGAATGGCTACGGATGGTTCATTTCCAGGAAGGGACAGTAGGGAAGCATTTTCTCCAGACTTACTGTTTTTTTTTTAAACAAACTCTCCTGTGGGTTTTTTTTTTTCCTAATGTACGCTCAGTCATTTTATTTAAAAGGCAGAGCAAGAGAAACAGTGGGGATGTGTGAAGTGGAGGTGGGCTAAGTGAGAGGGAAAGATGGGGTGCCAGAGAGAAATCCTCTGTCCCTCGATTGACTTCCCAAAATGCTGGGTGGCCAGGACTGGGCCAGCATGGATAGAGGAGCTGGGAACCGCGCCTGGTCTCCCGCGTGAGGGGCAGGGGCTCAAGTCGTGAGCCATCATCTCCGTGTTCACAAGAAGCTGGATCAGAAAGGGAGGCAGGGACTGGTCCCAGGCAGCGACTCGGCTTGCTCTGTGACAGCACCCCTCCCCTCGTCACGGTTCCTGTTACCGTGGCAGCTTGGTTAAACCTTTGTGGCTGGCGTTGTGGCATCACAGGTTATTATCTGTGACACTGCCATCACATAGTACAGTGCTGGTGGGTCACAGCTGCTCTGCCTCCAGACCAGCTTCCTGCTGCCGAGTCTGGGAAGAGCAGCAGCAGATGATCCAAGTCCTTGGGCCCTGCCGTCCATTCCTATGGCCTCCTGCATGGAGTTCCTGCCGTGGCTTCGTCTGGGGAGTGAGCAGTGGGTGGAAGATGCTCGCTCTCTCGCTCACTCTCCCTCTCCCTCTTTCTTGCTCTCCCTCTCCTCTCTCTCTCTGCCTTTTGAATAAAAAAAAAAAAACTTTTTTTTCAGAAAAGGGGAAAAAAGGAATTTGGGTGTTTTGTTCTGCCGAGCCTCTTACCCAGAGAAGTCTCTGGAACTGTTAAACTCCGGAGGATGCCGTTCCGTGGAGAGACGGTTCTGGTTCCTCGCGTGGTCCCTGCGTGACCTTGAACATCCTGCCCTGAGGGAGCCGTGTTTTACTTCCTGCTTTCCTGCAGGGGTACGGCCTAGAGACTGGTAATTTCCTCCAGGTTGCTGCCTGAACAAGCAAGGCAAGATAAAGGAGCTTTACTGAGTTTGTGTCAGCCCTTTCGTGGCAGGTGTGCACAGTGTGGGGTAGAAGAGAAAGATGGTGTCTGTGCTGGGGAGCTGGTTCCTCTGAGTCCTTTGGAAGCTGCCACTCCTGTCTCGGGAACAGAACCCCAGAGCAAGGCTCCCACTGGCTTTGGTCTTGGTTTTGTTTTTTTGGGAGGGGCGCATGTGGAGTCTGTTCCGGAGCCACACGGTGGCTGCTGGCCTAGGCTGTTGTCACACAGCTGCCAGGCTTGTGTCACGTTGACCCTGCTTGCCTAATGTGTTCTAACAGTCCAGAGAGATCTTTCGGATACGACCTCATCTTCCCTTCGCCCTCGACAGTGAGCTCTGGTGGCCACTGAACAGTACTTGAGGGTGTTTGTCGCCCTGTCTGTCCCCTCTGTCCCATCACCTCTCTCTGTTGGCGTGGCTGGTTCTCCATGACTCATGCTGACTCAGAGGTTGTTTGTGCTTCAGGGTCTCTGCCTTCCCTGACCCCGTCTTTCCTAGCTAGCTTCCTTTCTCCCGACTCTATTGGATGTGTGCTTTCTGCCCTCAACACCTTCCCCTCCTCCGTCTCTATGCGTTATTCTTCGCCGTAGTATATAGAACTACCTAACAGGATGCACCGGTCAGTCACCTCCGGCCAGCTTCTCCCAGCTTCAAGTGTGTGACCTTCATGCTGTGCTCCCAGGCCTGCGGTGCTGAGGGTTTGGGTCGTTCTATGCCGAACGAAGGGATACGTTCCAGTTGTGCTTGCTTAGGCCTGGGGCTGATTTCCCCCGATGTAGGAGGAGGTCTAGCAGCACACAGTGCATGAGGCTCGGGCACCGTGGAGCCAGCCCTTTGGTGCTGCCGCCAGGGTCCTGCCGGCTGCGTGTGAAGATGACACTGTCACCCTGCCACCTGCTTGTCAGGAGATCTAAGGCGAAAGGGAGAGCAGGTGCAGGCCTTTTGTCCTGGAAGGAAGACAGCTCCACTTTCTCCCGTGTGTCCCCATTACCACTAAGAGGCAGGGCTGGGCGAGCTGCTGGGGCGACTCCGTCAGGGGAGGGCAGAGCAAAGGGGAATGGTCACTGACTTCTTGGAGCTGACACAGGGAAAAGAAATACCAGCAGACTCTTACACCTCCTGTTGTGTTCTTATACAATTAAAATGATTGCAAGAAATGGCCTCCTGTCATTTGGAGTGCATCGTGAGCTGGGGGACTGTTTACAGATCTGAACAAATTGCAGCAGAGTGCCACCCAAGGGGGGTGTGTTCAGTGGAGGACACAAAGAAATTGCACTGCCCTGAGTGTGGTGTCTGAAATTGTGTTTCCTGCTTAATCGGGCAGCTTGGGGGGGCGGGGTATCTTTGGCAACAGCCAGGAGTGGGTGGCAGGTTACAATCCCCGTCTCACTCGTGGCCTTCCACTGGAGCATCCTCCTACAGCAGCCAGAACGGACTGCTTCCTGGTCTCAGGAAAGGGATCACACGTGCCTAGTGCCCTCTGCCGGGGCAGATCTTGGATCTGAGTCCTCGGGGCCGGCCGCTGCTCGGGCCTCCTCTCCCGCATGCTCGCTGCCAGCCCAGGCACGTGGTCCACCTGCTCAGGAGAGAGCAGAGCCCCGGGTTTTGTCAGTCACCTGGGCACGGCCCTAGCTCTCCTCTGTGTTTGGGGTTTCTTGTTTTGAGGTCACACAGAGGTTGCTTCTTCCTCTTCCTCTATTCCTGAAAACCAAGCCTCAGAGTGTATTTACTGACCTTTGAACTTGGGTTCAGTCCTGTTCTGTCGTCATTCCTGCTTCCTCCCCCTGGGTTAAGTGAGCACAAGGCCCTCTCTGGCCCTGTGGGCGTGCTCCTTCTGTCCATCGGGGGTCAGCATTTGGATGTGTTGGATTTTTAAAGTTTTATTTTTTATTTCAAAAGCAGATTTTAAAGAGAAAAGGAGAGCTAAAGAGAGGGCCTTCTATGTGCTGGTTCACTTCCCCACTGAGCCCCTGCTTCAGACAGTGGAGAAAGAGAGAAAGAAGAAAAAACAGAATCCTGCTATCCCAGCCATCTTCCTTCACGCCTGGACGCTCCCCACCCTAGTCAGAGGCCCGCGATGGGCATGCACTCCTCTCAACTATGTAAACAACATGAAAAATCAAATCAAAAATATTTATTCGGAAAGGCAGATTTACAGAGAGGAGAGACACAAGCAGGGAACTGAATGAGAAGTGGAGCAGCTGAGACACAAATCAGTGCCCATATGGGATCCTGGCACGTGCAAGGAGAGAACTTTAGCCAGTAGTCTACCGCGCCTGGCCCTTATTTACTTAAAATTTTTGTCTTTTCAAGATACAGTTCCATAGATTCAGGGATTTCTCCCTCCGCCCTTCCTATTCCCAACCCACACTCTTTCCCCTACATTATTACGATAGTCACATGTCCATCATTCTGCTATTTAAGTGTATCATGACATTGGTGGAAAGTTAATAAACTGAGCAAAAGCAAAGAAATGCGGTGTTGGGGGGCAGGCAGCATCAACCAGGTTCTCTGAGAAAGGAGCCAACAAGCTCGTGCTGTAGTTACCTCAGTGCCTTGAGGTAAACATTTGGATGTTTACTGCATAACTGACATCAGTTGAGCTTCCCTGCTCAGTGCTCGAGCTGCTCGCCTCCTTGTTGTGCACATTGCCCTGTCTTCCCTTTAGGCACGTGGCCCCCGAGGGGATCCGCATCCTTACGGAGGGGGATACAGGCCTAGGGCAAGGAGCCCGAAGGGCACATCTGAGGCCGGCTAGCATGGGTCAGTCTACCAGTCTGAGACACCACTGCCGAGAGCTAAGACACTGGCCAAAATTCTCTCAGTGCCCTCCGGAACCCCGCCCTGGGCATCTGAGGGCCACCAGTCACCAGGCTGCTAGACAGAAGCACGGATGGCTCTGCCTGCGCGGGGCGTGCTGGGAGCAGGCCACCAAGTGCTGCTCCCGCAGCTGCGTGTGCTCACGAAATAGCGTTCATTTCAGCAGGTTTTAGAGTGAGCAAAAAGGGCTCGCCAAGGTGGTGCTGGATATTCTGCATGGAACGGGCTGTTCTGTTGAGTCTATAAATACCACTTCTAAAATAAATAAAAAGCCGTGATTGCGTTTCATCCTTCCCAGAAGTCTCAGCTCCTGGGTCACTTGGAGGTTTGAGGATAAAGGGCTTGCCTCACATGCTCCTTCTGGGCCTCACCCCTTGGCTAACTGCTCGGTGTAGCCGTGGTCCAGACCTGTCTTAAGAAGCTGCTCTGGTCCTCACAGCCCTGGGAAGCCTGGCTGAACTGATACATGTTTCTCAATCACCTGAAAGTCACCGGAGTGCGTCACAGGTTCATGAGCAGCCCCGTGACCATCTCAGGTCTCTGTTTAGGAGTCTTCCCTATCGGAAACTAAGGCGGACTTGAGTGGCCCGGCCATGCGGCTGTGTTACCCGGCTCTCGCCTAGGGCTGTGTGCTCAGGCTAAGCGGGGGAAGCTGCAGATGTGGGCATGCAGCTGTGAGGTGGACCGCTCGTCCCCTGGATGTGCTGGGCTGCCCGTGGCAGCATCCCAGCTGCCTGCGTGTTCTGCAGTGGGCTACAGATGGCCTAGAGGGGATGAGCTCTAATATAATGAGCATTTGCAGAGATGCTACTGGGAGCAAGGCCGTTGTTCTTGGACCGGCCTGGAGGCGAGGGAGTCGGGAAGACTAGGGGAAAGGCCGCGGCTGCCAAGGGGTCCTTGTGCCTGCGGTTTGCTGTCTTCTCTGGGCTTGACGGCTCATGATGCATTTGAGTTGAACTCCAGCGCTCCAGGTCCAAATGACCACCCTGTGAATGTTGTATTTTCACGCCTGCGAACCCTTGTCCTAATCACTAAACTCCTGCTGTTTGCTCATGCTAGCGAAAACCCGGGCAGCCGACTTGTTGGTGAACCCCCTGGATCCGCGGAACGCAGATAAAATTAGAGTAAAAATCGCTGACCTGGGAAATGCTTGCTGGGTGGTAAGTCGAGTTTTTGTTTCTGTGAGAAGAAACATGCCTTTCTGTGTGAAGTGGTTTCTTCATGGTAATACCCGTGTTCTTTCCAGCACAAACACTTCACGGAAGACATCCAGACGCGGCAGTACAGGTCCATAGAGGTCTTGATAGGAGCAGGTTACAGTACACCTGCTGACATTTGGAGCACGGCGTGCATGGTAAGAGCGGCCTTGGCCATTTTCCCCTCTGTGAGTTAGCGTTGGGTTGGACACATGATGCAAGTGCTGAGGCTGGGGGTTGTCCATGGTAGATGGGAGAGGGGATGGTGACTTTTTTAGAGTATCTTGAACACTGGGGGAGCTGGCTAGGTGCACTGTGGCTGTACCCTGAGGAGCTGGCTTCCTGTGACTTGCGAGGGACACTGTTGTTGAGACAACCCCAGTCCCAGGAGTCTGAAACCGTGGGGACACAGGACTTCAGGTGATACCTCGTCGCCCCTGAAACTGTAGGCTTCCAAAGAGGGGAGAAGATCCCGTGGGCTTGGAGCCGGAGTCCTTCCCAGCGACCTCTGCTGTGGTTGCCATTTAAATGAGCAAAATGTTAACGTTTTCTGGTGGACATCTGAAACCAAGTTTCTGGTTACCAGCTTGGCCTGGTGTAGATGGTTGAGTGGGCAGCGTGTCTTGGTTCCTTTGTGCTCCGAACCGGCTGTGCAAATGCATCGGCCTCAGATTCTGTGTCCCTCTGGAGGGGAAGGGAGGTGGTGGCAGGGGCCGGATCCGTGGAAGCGGAGGTGTTTTGAAGAGTTGGTCCTGCAAGGAGCAGTGCATCGTTTCAGGCTGTGGTGAGCTCTAGGCAGCCCTGTCTCCAGCAACAGTGAAGTGGCCGGAGCATTGGTGCCACCCCACCTTCAGCTCAGAAATGACCCGCTTCCAGTTCTGAGTGTGAACTCAAATGATGTCATCAGAGAAACTGGACAGCAGGACTGTGATGGGGCTCTCCCAGTGTCTGCCCCGACCTGTCACCCTCACTTGTTGCTTGTGGCTTCTTCCCTCCTGCTCCTCCTCGCCCCTGCCCCAACTGCTGGATTCAGCTGCTGGCCGTGCTCGGGGTGTTGCCCTGCCTCCAGCGGCGGGCCTTTGTCGGGAGGGAGGGGGCTTTTTCTCCTGCACCTCCCAGGCCTGCCGGCAGCGTTTCTTCTTCCTAGGCATCCTGGCAGTGCTTCCGCACCCCCACCCTTTTGTTGAAGTTTATAAATACTGCAGTGTGTTAACATCTGACCGCCTCGTGCCAATGTAGAGATGCCACAAATGCGAAACTGCCACCGGACCCTGTGGAGGGTGCTCCTGGCCAGGCCCCTGCCAGAGCCAGGATGCCAGGGCAGCACAGTCAGGCTGCACGGGCCAGTGGCTGTGTCTCTTCCTTTTCTCTGACTTCAGGGTCCTCCCAGATGCACGCGTCACAGCCCAAAGCTTTCCTCTGTGGTTGGAAGCCTTGGTGTGTGCCAGTACTGATGACATCACTTGTAAATCACCCGTGGTGCCTCCTGATCCCTGCCATGGAAGGGAGAGCGACCTGACAGACTAGTTCCTTGGAAGTGGGAAAGCTGATACGGAGAGGGATTGATCTTCCACGTTCTCGGAGCGCTCAGCGTGAAGGGTTTTCTTTAGTACAGAAGCTGGTGTCTGCATCCTCACGTGCACTCGCTGTGTCACGTATGCCCGTGTTTGTTGAGAATCTTGTTCCCTCCCAGAGAACCGGGAGCGTCCAACGTGAGGGAACCTTTTGAAAATAGCCTTTCATCGATAAGCTTGCGTCCGAGTTTTCCTGAAGGCCCGTGGTAGTTCATCCAAGCAGTCATCGTGTAAAGAACAGACGTTTAGCTAACATTCTGTGCTGTGGGCAGCACAAAACATCACAGCCAGACAGAGGGAATTTGGAAAATGAATTCACGGAGCCCAGCATGGGTGTGAAGGAGAAAACCCCTCTGCGTGGCTTCCCAGGACCACAGTCCGCTGTTGGGATTTTCGTGTGTCCCTCTTGACTTCCAAGGTGCTGACCGGTTGACCAGGCTAGAAGGATGTTCTCGGCCGCTGGGTACATGACCCAGCCTTTGATTTGGAGTTGGGGTCAGTTGGAAGATTTGTCTGCCCGGGCCTCAGATTGGCCCATGGTGGCACACACAGCCATCTTCCTGCTTGCCCTGCTGTAGTGTGGTGTGTCTGTGGTACTGGGCCTGCGCCGAGGCTGCCTTCTGCTTAGATCCAGTGCTTGTGGGCGGATGAGCAAGTGTCCGTTGGCAGGCAGTCTGCCGTGCCTTGCCCCTGCTGCGGCTTTGTCGCGGGAGGATGTGGTGTGCACGGCCTGTGCCCAGCCTGAGTTGTCCGAGACAGTGCTGGGAAGGTAGACCCTTCCTCCAGGCGGCTGGCCTTTCGCTTCAGCTTTCCATGCCAGCGCTCTGGGGTCGCAGAGGGGAAGGCACAGTCCGTCGGTGCCATGACCTGCCCCAGGGAGCTCCTGGGTATCCCGGAATAGACCCAAGGAAGCTGGCCCCGTTCAGAACAGCACGGTCTCATTCAAAAGAGAAATATGCAAAGAAGTAGAAAGAGATTTAGTGGGGTTTTTTTTCTCATTTCATCAGCAAAGGTGTAATACTTGGTACCTTTTGGATTGTTAGGACGTTAAACCCATGGTCCTGAACATGTTTCATACAGCAAGGGACGGGGCCACACCAAGCCTCTCCCACGCTCTGGTATGTTGAGGCAAGGCCAGGAAGCAGCCCTCAGTGACCCAAGCCAGCCAGCACACTTCATCTGGCCACAGGGGGGAGAAACGGAATCGTGCTTGGCTCTGGATGTTGTGTAGGTTGAGCCAACACGAGTGAAGTGATGATAAAACTGGCAATGAGCTGCTCAAGGTAGCCCTTGACTGTTGCCGCGTGAAGGTCCTTGCTGGTAGGAAGGGCATGCCTGCAGGGCCGGCCAGGGGTCGGCCAGGTCTGGCAGAAGCCGGAATTACAGCCCTTGTCCCACACATGCAGGACGCGTAGCTCCATCCCGCGGGCCTGTGCGCAGTGCTGCCACCTCGCTGGCACCCAGGCTTGCCCCCTGTGTGTGAGGGCGATGCACGGCTCATCATTAGAAGAGGCAGAAGACTATTCCTGGTACTCTAAACTGTTTGGAAGAAAGGGCAGCTGCCCTGAGCCTTTGTGGGAGGTTCTGTAGCTTGGTGCACACGCTCCCTGGGGGCGGCGGGGGCGTGGGGCCCGCGGCTGGGGGTACTTACGCATCCTCTGTTGTGTCCTAGGCGTTTGAGCTGGCCACGGGAGATTACCTGTTCGAACCGCATTCTGGGGAGGATTATTCAAGAGACGAAGGTGAGTGGTGCGGTGTTCTGTCCCGTCTCCTCCTGCAGAGGCTCGTGCGTTTAGATGGAAATAGAGCCATGTTGCGGTTTTCAAACACCAAATTCAGACTTGTTGAGTTTGAAGCCCCCTCGAGGTCAGCGAACAGGCCGGAGTGGGCACTGCTGCTGAGGCCTGGCAGGCGGAGGCCCGACAGTGCAGGCCCCGGCCGGTCCACTGGTCTGCCGCCCGTTTCACTTTCCTGTTGGGGAGCTGAGTTGAAAACCTAGGAATTCTGGCTTGAATTCCATCTGTAAACCATCTCCATGCTTTATTTGCTTGTAATGCTGAGGTGGCCTGGGGTGAGCTGGCCTCAGCCACCGTTTCTACTCCGGATGGTGGCTGAGGCCACCAGGCCCACCAGCCTCTGCATGGACGTGCTGCAAACATTGTTGATTTGAATCTGTTTGAGTTTTTTTTTTTTTTACTAATTTCAATTTTTTTCCCCTCTTCTTTTGTCCCATTCTTCCCCTTGTCCCTCCCATCCCATCTCCTTTTTTTCTCTCCTCCATAGACCACATAGCCCACATCATAGAGCTGCTAGGCAGTATCCCACGGCACTTTGCCCTGTCTGGAAAGTACTCTCGGGAGTTCTTCAATCGCAGAGGTAGTACCTCTTCTTCCTGGAAAGCGCCACGATGCAGACAGAAACGACTGGCCCCGTCTGATTCTGGCACTGACAACGGTGATGACAAAGTCACCGCTTCCAAATTGATAAGGCAACCCAGCAGGACTCCCAGACTGATTGAAAAGCTGGCCGAAGCTGGCCTTGTGGCGGCTCCTCCTGGGTGCCCTGCAGCTCTGGGTCCTGAATCCGGCTGCTTGGGGGAAGCCCTCGCTTTGCTTCTCCAGGCGCGCTGTTTCTGTCTGCGCGGGCGGCGGGGCGTGTGCGTGTAGTGTACTGATTCAGCTGTGGTGTGTTTCTGTTTTGCTGGTGATGTTTCCCAGTGCAGATCACATAGCACTGATCATTGAACTGCTGGGGAAAGTCCCTCGAAAATACGCTATGTTGGGGAAGTACTCCAAGGAATTTTTCACCAGAAAAGGTAACAGTCTTTCTGCAGCGCTAATTGTCGGCAGCCTCCTCCCCTGGAAGGGTGAATTGCGCGTTTGTGTCTGGACTTGCACTGCCGGGCAGTTCTGCTGAAGCAGTCCCTGGACAAGTAACCCCGCCCCAGCCCCTGATCTGGACTGAGACTGTCTCTCGAGGGATCAGCTTGCTGCCGTCGCCCTCCGGCCACTGCGCCTGCGCCCCAGCAGTCTGAATAGGAGAGTGCTTGCCGGAGGGGGTGGGAGTGAGTTTCAGGAAGTGGCTTGTCTGAACTCTTCATTTTCCATGCTTAACAGAGGCGGCCGGGAACAACTTTTTGAAAAGCCTTCCCCGCAGTACGTGTTCCTCCTGTGAAGGGCATTCCTCGCCCTCTGAATTCAACAACCTACCCCCCCCCCACCCCGTTTTGTTCTTTTTTCGGTTGCAGGATCCTTTACTGAGGAACTTGCAGTTTCTAGAAGTAAACGGAAGCCTGTGCTGTTTCAGCTCAGTTTGGAGAGGCAGTTTGGCTCTCGACCCATGGGAAGGGTTCTCGAAGAACCCTGTGTTCCCCATTTGGCAGTGCCGCCTCACCGGGCCTTTCTCTGTGGGTCCCCTTGGCCTGGGAGCCGAGTGCGCCAGCAGGGTGCCTTCCCGCCCACGCTCCGGGCGTGCCGGTGCTTCTCCCGGCCACTCCAGTCTACCCACTGAAGGCTGCTTCCGCACGGGTCCATGTGCTTTGCTGTTCCCTTACTTAGAAAGAGTCAGCACAGGAAAGAAGCCACCAGTCGGAGCATCCGTGTGAATTGTTGTGAGAATTTAGGGCAAGCCTGGGTCTCACAGCCTGATGCACACTCGGCAGCCGTGGAGTGGCTGCGCTGTCAGATGACTCAGGGTGGAGCTGCTGGTGAAAGTTGCTGTGTGGGGCGGAGCCCGTCAGGTCAGCAGTCACCCTGGGATTCCTCGGCTGCCAGCGGGGTCACTGCTGTGAGCTGCCCTCGGCCCGCAGGACCTGCTCTGCAGAGGCGGTCAGGACCCGCAAGCCCTGCCAACGTTCTCGATGGCATTAATACTGAGGGCGCTGACCTGAGAGGTCCGGATGGCATGGGATTTGGGGTGACTTAGGAGTTGTTCGTTTTCTTCGAGGCATGCGCCGCTTTCACATTTCTGAGTGTTTCAGGGTTCAGGGCCTAGGCTGGAGATTTGTCATGGTCAGGGGCAAGTTGAATGACAAGTGACCCGAGTGTTGTCAGCCTCACCTGCCAGGATTAGAGCATCCCCGGCGGGCAGTGCTGTCAAGGGGGTGGGGCAGAGCTGAAGGCAGCATGGCAGCCACGGCCCCTCTCCCTGCCACGGGCATCTGGCCTGCTGGTGAGGACCTGCACTTGGCAAAGCCACTCTGTGACCACCCAGGCGTGTGTGCTGTCTTTAGACTGACTGGTGCCTGGTCGACCGTTGGAGAGGGGAGGGGAGGGGCAGATTCTGGACCACACAGAAGAGAAAATGGGTTACCTGCGTTGTTTGAAGGTGCCAGCCGTGGATCTCCTGCAGGCAGCTGCTCTTAGGCCCTTGGCCAGAGCCCTCACCCGTTGAGTCAGGGCCCCTTCAGAGCAGCATTACAGAGCACAGCCTATAGCAGCAGTGCCAGCCAGTGGGGCCCCCGGGACTGCGTGGCCTCTCCCCCTCAGCCTGTGTCTGCTCCCGCTCCTGGCGCGGCGTGGTGGTTGTCATCCTCGCTGGCGCTGTAGGGCTTGGGCTAGGTTTCTTCCTGAGCAGCTGCTGCAGATGTGCGGCACAGCCAAAGCGCGTTGTCATCCCCATGAAGGACGGAAGCACAGGGACGCAGTGTTGCTGTGGTGCCTCGATTCCTCTTTGAGACAGTATTTGTGACTCGGTGGGGAGGCCCCTAAAAGACAGCCAGTTGGAGCTCCCGTTCCTTGCTGCTCATTGTTGATGCGGGCCTCTCGGGAGTGTAGCCGTCACCTTGTCCCTAGGAGCCGGGATGGTTTTGATGTGGCCTCCCAGTTGTGGGTGAATTCACATTTTGTAGATAAAAGAATCTTAAAGCGCATCCATTAAGATTTTTGTTTTTCTTAAAGCTAATCAAGAGGAGAGCAAAGCATAAACCCCTCCCTGTCACCCAAATCGCCTCCTTCAGGGGCCTGGGGCAGGACAAGTGGTCCCACAGGAAGCATGGCTGGTGCCAGGGTTTCTAGTGGGATTCTAGACTGCATTCACACTTGGCAGCTCTCAGAACGTGCCAGCTGGGCTGTGCGGGGGCTGGCGAGGTCCTTGTATTCAAGGCAAGCATCGTGGCTGCCCTCCTCTCGCTGGTAACTTTGAATGCCTCCTTGGCCAGGGAGTGAAAGCTGCTGCTGAAGTTTGGGGAAGGGACAGTGGTTACTGCTTTCATCCGGGCATGGCTGTTAGCCACCAAGGAAGGCTGGGAGATGAGGTGTGACCTGATGGAAGCCAATGCTCTCTGAATTCTGTGCCCAGCAAGCAGGGGTCCCCACCAGGCGCTCCCTCAGGTGACCCCGTGCTGGTGACCCGAGAGTGGCTGCTGCGGCCAAGAATCCTGCTGTGTTGAGAACAGAAGCATTAAAGGAGATCCTTGGCTTTTTATTTTTACTTTTTTTAAAAAAAGATCTATTTTTATCTGAAGGACACATCTCACATTCACTGGTTCACTCCTTAAATACCGCATCGCCCGGAGCTGAGCTGGTCTGAGGTTAGCAGTTTCTTTTGTTGTCCCACATGTTTGCAGGGCCCAAGGACTTGGCCAACCCTCCTGCTGTCCCAGGCCATAATCAGGGAGCTGGATCAAATGGAGTAGCCAGCACACGTACCATCGCCCATGTGGGATGCTGGCAGCTGCAGGCGAAGGATTAGCCGGTGACACCACCGCTCTGGCCCCAGTCCTTAGCTTTGCAGATACAAAGCAGTGCCTTGCTTCCGGAGGGCACAGGTGCACTGGGGTGCAGTGAGGATCTGCCTGTGTCAGACTAAAGGCCTTCAGTGCGCATGACACCCAGCAGTGCAGTTGGTGCAGGAGCTTTGTCTTGCAGAACCAAACCGTCATTGTCTGCTTGTGTCACAGACCACACCGGGCAAGTGCTCCAGAAGTGGAGGCTGCAGCTTCACCTCAGCCCGGCACGTTGAGCTGCTCATTCCGCAGCAGAGTCCCCGGGAATCAGGCCCGGGGCTTCTGACTTACCCTGTTTTATGTATGATTCACTCTTTAATGAGGATCATTTACTGAAATGTCCTATCAGGATTTGTGTTACACTTTATCATGTGTTTTTTGAAGCTCCTGTGTTCAATTCATAAATGACTTAAAATAGCATTCAGGAACAGTGTAGTAGAAATGGTTAGCGCTGCGGGGTGGCTGGGAGGCTGGCACAGTGAGCTCAGGTCTACCTGGGGCTCCCTCATCACTTCCTGGCTGGCCTGGGATCAAATCCCGCCTCCACTCGCACTCCAGCCTCCTGCAGCTGCATACCCTGGAAGGCAACTGGTGAGGGCTCGGGTGTCTGGGTGGAGATCGGAATTGAATTCCTGACTCCTGGCTTTGGCCTGGGCCAGCCTTGGCCTCTGGCCATTTGGGGAATAAAGCAGTGATCTGTCACTCAGCACTTAGAGCCCTGTAGTGTCTGGTAAAGTCAGTTGCTGCCCCAAGCCCTGTCCTTCCGGGGACACAGGGCCCACGCACGCTCCAGTCTCAAGGCTGCTTCGAGCTGGGTGTTGCTTGGGCAAGCTGGGAAGTTGGAGGAGCTGCTGGCCGCCGGAGCTCGGTGCGGGGCTTCCGTGAGGGAGTCACTGCTGAGACTGACAGCTCATGGTCGCAGGCCAGTCTAAGTGACATTCTCTTTAACTACCAAAAGCTGGAAAAGCAGGCTTTTAGTAAAAATTGTCACAATTGTGTCCAGTGATCTGGAAAATGTATTTCAGTGAAATACATCTTTTCCTAAGAAAAAATAAATGTCAAAACTCAGTTTTTAAAAGATTGTTTATTTGCAAGGCAGAGTTAGAGAGACAGAGCTGCTTTTCCTGTCTTGACTTGGCGTTGCTGGTTCCCCACATATCTGCAGAACGCAGGCATTTTCACTGGTTGCTCTGTGTCCGGCCTTGCTGCGGCGTTGCTCTGTCCGTGTCCAGGACCGCGCGGTGTGCGTGGCTGGCTGTCACCGACGGCATCTTTGCGGGCTCTTCTGTGTGAGGATGAGCTGCCAGAAGCACACGAGGTGTTTGAGGCTGCTCCTTGCAGGGGTTTCATCCCGTGGAATATGACCCGCTGTGTTCATGGAGTTGCTAAGTGATCTGGAATGGGGGAGCTTGTCATGTAAGATGGTGTAGTTAGGGGACAATGGCTCAGCTGGCTGTCTGCAAGGGCCAGCATTCCGTGTGGGCACCTGTTCATGTCCCAGCTACTGTTTCCCATCCTGCTTCTTCCTTATGATCTGGGATAGCAGCAAAGGATGGCCCAAAGCCTTGGGACCCTGCACCTGCTTGGGAGACCCAGAAGAAGCTCCTGGCTCCTAGCGTTAGATCAGATCAGCTCCAGCCGTTGTGGCCATTTGGAGAGTGAACTAGTGGATGAGAGATCTGTCTGTCTCCTCTTGGTAAAATCTGTCTTTTCAATAAAAATAAATGAATCTTAAAAAACAAATCATAGGACCTACTATAATGGCCCAGCAGCTAAATCCTCGCCTCGCGCATGCCAGGATCGCATGTGGGTGCTGGTGTGTGTCCTGGCTGTTCCACTTGCCTTCCGCTTCCCTGCTTGTGGCCTGGGCCCCTGCACCTGCATGGGAGACCTGGAAGAAGCTCCTGACTTGTATTGGCTCAGCTACTTGGGGAGTGAACCAGCAGACAGAAGATCTTTCTCTCTGTCTTTCTCTCTGCAAATCTCTTTTTAATAAAAATAAATAAAATTTTAAGTAGATAAGTATAGTTATATAGCTGACTCTCTGCGCTCTGTATGGACAAATACAGTCCAGTAGATTGTCAGAGAGGTGTTTGGCTCAGTGGTTGATTTCAGCTGGGCCGTGCACATCTGTCGGCCACGTGCGGACTGTTCTTTCTCGGGCAGCAGGTGGGGGCTCCAGTAGCTGCTCCCCGCCGTGCAGGAGGGAGCCCTGGTGTTGAGTTTCTCGTTTGTGGGTTTGATTTGGCCAAACTAGCTGCCATGGGATTTGGAGAGCGAGTCAGTGGGCGGGCCATGTCTGCATGCCTGCCTTGCGGACAGACCACGCTGCCTTGGAGAGCGTCAATGAGGAAAGAGCGAGCGTCCGTGCTGGCACGTGCAGACGCTTGGTCAGGATTTCCTAAACATTGCAGGGTGCTAGAGGCTCAGTGAGGCTTTGTTTGAGATGAGGCAGTAAGTAGGTTGTGTGCGTACAGCGGCCGTCTCGGACACCCCAGCGCCTCGTGGCACATTAGCCTAAGCTGGCTTGGAAGCTGGGGCTTGGAGCGGTGCCGTTACGGGCAGCCAGCGTCACAGGCGGAGGCTTAGCTTGCTATGCCTTGACAATCTTGGTGTGTAATCACTGTTGTGTTACTCAGTACCTGTAACTGTGCCGGTGCACGTTGGTGGAAGGTTGGCTGGTGAACATTGAAGGGGCACAGGCCAGAGTCCCTGGGTCTTTAGCTCCTTAGGCCTCGAATGCTGCTGGCAAGGGTAGCCTGCCCTTCTGTGCCAGCTCAGCCCGTTTTTCCCGGTGGGATCGGGTGGGGTGGAGGTGCCTGGTGACCGTTGGTTTTCATGGTGGAGTCAGAAGCCTATTCATACTCCAGTCCCTTGCTTAACAAATCCCAAAGACATTTCCTGTGTGGAACCCTGAGCACGCCGCCATGCGTCCATGTGGACAGAGCAGGCAGTGGGCACTGCCCAGGAGCACCCGCGAGCAGGACAGGAGTCTGCTGAGCTGTCTGAGGCTGCTGAGGCTGTCTCCTGGTGTTTTCATGTGACTGTAGCTCTCGGGGGAGGGCAGTGCTTTGTTGGTGAACTTGGGAGACAGCCCCAGCGTCTGGAGGACTCTTGTGGGCACCATGCCGCTGCCTTGCTGCCACGTCACGTTAACGCATGGCGCTTGTCGCCTGGACCCTCCTGCCCTCTGGCTGCAGCCGCCAATGGGGTGTGCCCTGGGGACACAGAAGCAGCTGCTCTGTGTGCAGCCGTGGGACATCCTAGGAGGAACCAGGTGTTTGGAATGCACTGTCTGTGGCAGTTGGACTTAAACCTGACTCCCCCAGATCTCTCCCTAGTTTGGGGGTCCTTCTGATGAGTGAGTCTGAGTCACCTGAGCCCACACCGGGCTCTGCCACAGCAACCACTTGAAAACCGCGACCTCAGGTCTTGCACTTGAGTGTTGTGGAGTTTAGCTCCCACGACAAATGCAGGCTCATGAATGCTGTTGATTTGGAGCTAGCCTCTGAATTTGGGCCGTCTGGAACAGGCGTTCCTAGCTGCGTGTGGCTGTTTAAACTGACGAAAGTTAAAATGAAAACTCTTGAGTTCCTCGGTCACAGTGCAGCCACGTTTCCATGGCCGGCTCGCCACTTGTGATTGGTGGTTGTCGTAAAGACCAGCTCAGATATAAAGGACACTTGACCATCATTACAGGTGCTCAAGGGAAAGGGGCAGAAAGAACAGGCCAGGGGGTCTGTGTGTGTCCTGTAGGTCCCTCTAAGCAAACCTGCAAATGGCACAAGTTTCCAGGTTGTAGGGAAATCAGTGTGGGCGCCCAGTACACCTTTGCATGTATAAAGAAACCAGATCTGACCCATCTGATCTTGTTCGTCCCAGTCTGCGTCTGTGAGCTGCTCTGGACTGTGTGACCTGGTCATGGGTACGTGTGTTGCCTGCTTGGGGCAGGGTGGAGGTTTCGGGGTGCGGAGTGGGAAGCGTCCAGCGGGTATGTCGTCTGCGTGGCTGGTCCAGCCACGGGAACGGGAGGCACAGTGCTCCTGACGTGGGCTGTCCTTCCCTGCAGGAGAGCTGCGGCACATCACCAAGCTGAAGCCCTGGAGCCTGTTCGACGTGCTCGTGGAGAAGTACGGCTGGCCCCATGAGGACGCTGCGCAGTTCACGGATTTCCTGATCCCCATGTTAGAGATGGTTCCGGAGAAGCGAGCCTCTGCCGGCGAATGCCTCCGGCATCCCTGGTTGAATTCTTAGCAGATTCTACAAATAGAGCGTTCTGAGCTAGCCAATGTTTTCCAGGACATTGGACCGAAACGGTGACTCTCATTCTTTAACAGGATTACAAGTGAGCTGGCTTCATCCTCAGACCTTTGTTTTGCTTCGAGGTACTGTTGTTTGACATTCTGCTTTCTGTGCACTGTGATCCTGGGGAAGGGTAGTCTTCTGTCTTCAGCTAAGTAGTTCACTGACCATTTTCTTCTGGAAACAATAACATGTCCAAGCATTGTTTCTTGTGTTGTGTGACATTCAAATGTCAGTTTTTTTGAACGAAAAATACTTTCCCCTTTGTGTTTTGGCAGGTTTTGTAACTATTTATGAAGAAATATTTTAGCTGAGTACTATATAATTTTACAATCTTAAGACATTATCAAGTTGGAACCAAGTAGCAGCAAGGAAATGTACAATGTTTTCTTCTGGCAGAGGGACATCCTTCCTGTATTATAGTGTGTGTAAATGCACTCTGTAAATGTTGATTGCCATTAAATACGGGGTGGGGACTCAGAAAAGCCGCAGGTCCTGAGTGCTTCAGAGCCTGAGCTGCATGGAGCAGATTTGATCTGCTCCAAGGAATGGTGCAGATTTTTCATTCCGTAAAAGTCCTTTTTTATGTTGAATTTAAAACCAAGTGGCTCTGGATTACAAGTTGTCATTCCCAATACGGCGCTTTAAGGAAGGCAAAGGCGTGCTTCTCAGCCGGAAATACGCGTTCTGACCGAGCAGTTCCATTTGTATTTTTGCATATTCCTAAAAGTACTTGGGGAGGAAAAGGTTGGCCTCCCTTTACAAATGTGATGACCCGGGACCACGTGGTGTTGCCTCCGCCAAGCACTGTTACGTTAGAAACATAGATTGAATGGGGCAAGAATTCAGTGTGTGGAACGAAGCAAACAAAACAGCCATGTTTTTTGGAAAAGCATGACCGTGTTTGTCTAGAACACGAGGTGTGGATTTTCATCCTTCGCAGTGCAGTGGGCAGAATCTCCTCACAGGTAACAGTGACCCCTCATTCCACGGGCAGCGTCGTGTGTGGCTGTAAGCGATTGTACCTGCTTGCTCATTGCCTTGCCCTGAATTGGAGTTGAGAAAATGATTTTCCCCTTGTAGGTTGCACAGTTTTGTTAATGCATTTCCTCAAAATTGTAGAAACCAGGACACAAACCATAGTAGGCAATACAATTTTAGAATGTAATATATAGAGAGGTGTACTTAGCCTCTTTTAGAAGTCAGTGGATTGGATGTCTTTTTATTTCAAATTCTACATTCTTAAGGTGCCTCGTTTTTCTTGACTTTGTCTATTAACATTTATCCATATGCCTTTGCAATAACTAGATTGTGGAAAGCTAACAAGTGTTGTAACAATAACCCATTGTTTGAGGTGCTTGCAGTTTAAAAATTAAAGTGTTTTGGTTTTTTTTTCAGACATTGCCTTGCTCATTGCCCTGTATTGAAGTAATAAATGAACAGATGCTTGCCGTCAAGCATAGTAGCACCAAAACTAAGAGAAATGCCAGCATTGTTGACACAGATAGAGCTGCTGCGGAACTCGCAGGGAGGCTGTTCAGGAGGAAGTTGTTACTGTTTGTAAGGGCGTAAGTGCTTCCGGGGAGATGCTGCCGCGTGCAGTCTAGATCCTTCCCTGCAGTGACCCGTGCTCTGCTGGGGCCTTTCCTGTGATGGGACGAGACACCTGGTGCTGGGGATTTGCACTCGAGCACATGCTGCGGGGCGGTAGAGCGGTCCCGTCTCCTGTGCCATGTGGAGTCGTTTCTGAATAATGCTGTCGTTTACCACGTGTGTGCCCTCAGCTGCCCGTGCCCCACGAGGCCCTCCACAGCTTCCGTGGACGTTCTTACAGAACCACAGCACGGGCTGCGTCCTCCGTGTCTACACGAATGTGTAACCAGGGTCGGTAGTGCACTTGAATGACATTTTTCTAACAGGATCTTAACTTGTTTTGGAAAAGTAAATTAATTGTGAGTTTTAAGGGGGGGGATCCCTTCAGATAAAATAGCCTAGTCAACAGTGTGAGATCGAGTATCCTAAAACGTAAACAGGTTTGTATTAGGCCTGGTTTGGTCTCGGCAGCTGGCTGACTGGGAGTGCACGCGCGCTAAGGAGCAGTGGTGGTGCAGCTCAGCAGTTGCAGCTGAAATCCCATCTCGCCCTTGCAGCCACGTGAGGTCTGCACAGACGCCGTGTGTCCCCATCCTGGCCTCAGGTTGGTGTCTGGGACCTGGTAGACCGGCCACCCAAGGGCAGAACAAAGGGGAAGGGCTGCCAAAGGACGTATGCTTCTGGGTGAAAATGAACTTGTTTGTTCCTGGAACATCCTGGGTAAAAAAAAAAAAAAGCTTCAGTTTGTATTTATAATTCAGATTTTCTTATATTGTTTTTCTCTCCCATTTTAAAATAATTTAAAAAAGATAATGGTACTTGAGAGCAAAGAATGAGATTTTGCAGTTTACACAAAAGGTTACGTATGATTTGTGGAGTAATAAAAAAACCTGAGGAATTAAAAACAGAATGCTAGTCCCGTTGGAGGTGAGCGGTGCCGTTTCCTTGGCTGGTTCAGTCCGCTCCCCGAACCCGGGTCCGAGGTCGCGCGGCTCGTCCGGGGACGCCGCCGGAGCGGGCGGACGAGTCCAGGGTGGCAAAGCTGCCCAGTGTTCTATTTGGGCCCTGACTGCGCTGTTCATGCATCCTCAGCAGTTAGTTCTCAAAAGAAAATGGAAATTCAAAGTATAAAGCACAGTTTGTTACTAGCAGATCTCGGGCACGTTCAGGGTTAGTTCCCCCCGTGCGGTGCGCCTGCGCCAGCCGCCCGGGCCGCCCCGCCCCCCGAGAGCTGCAAGGCAGGCTGGGGACTTTATTTCTCCAAAACTGTAACTAATATTTTATATTCCAGCAATGAAATCCTCAGCTTCAGAGGCCATTTTCATTTCATTTGCGTGCTGAGAATAATGCCTTTTTCCCCTTATATGTGCTGCAAGAATGTAAGATTTCCCACTTTTTTTTTAAAGAAAAATACTAATTTTAAGGTCTTAATTTCTAATCGGTAGATCACTTCAATAATGTTCTAAAATGTGCAAATTAGATATTCCTGTGTGTTAGTCTAACTATTTGTATTTCAAACAGTTGTGACTTGCAGTTCGTACTGTGTGCAATGCATCGTGGTCTGGTTGCAGCGTGGCTCCGGCCCTGGCAGGGGGTGGCCCAGGAGTGCCTGCTGCTGCGCCGTCCGGGCGAGGTGGTGCCTGCCCCGATCGGTTGTGCTTGGGATCTTTAAAAACACTCGAGCAGACCTCATTCTTAGAACTTGTACAGAACAATTTGGTAAAACTGACATAATTGTGATTTATTAACATGAATTAAAATGCCCAACCAGTGCTTCAGTGTGACAGTATATTTAAAATTTAAAAAAAAATTAAAGATCATATACTGTACTACTTTCACAAAGATCACACAGTTTTGCAAAAGACTTGTCATATGTACAATGCTCCATATCAAATGAGAAGCTGTAAGCAATTATATACGCAAAAGAAATGCCATATTTACAGTTTATCGGGAGACAGTAGAAATAGTCTATACATTAAATTACATTTTGCTTGCAAATAACCGATAAAAGCAAATGAGGCCGGTCCGCACCAAACTCTGAAGATCCGTATTGCGTTTGTACCGAGACGCACGGGCTGACGGAAAGTGCAGATCTCAGAGCGCCGTCGCTTAGCCGTGTGCTGATGCACAAGTCGGAAACAATACAGAAAAATCTTCCCTAACGAATTTAATTGCAACGATAAAATTTAAAGATCATGTAGCATTAAACCTATTGTCAAAAAAATAGCTGGAATGTTCACCAAATAAAAAGATACCTAATACTGGCTTAACAGCACATTTTGAAAGGAATTTTGAAAAGCGAAACTGAGAAACATACAATGAAAGAGCACTGGTGTTTTTTTCTTTTTGTTTTTATACAAAGTTTCATGTACAAGCTTTAAAAAGTACCTTTAACAGGTACATATGAAATATACAGTTTATCTTACAGAACATTTAAAAAAATGTTTTGAGAGTCCATTTTAATGCCACCCTGAGCCATGGTAATTGTTCTGAAACGTCGGTGGCACCTGTGCTCTGAGAATTGGAATCTGGCCCGGTACCGGAGAGGCCTGTTGTCCTTGAACCCCATGCGGCAGGGCCACAGAGCCAGGGTGAGGACAGAACCCTGAAGCGGTAGGTGTCGGAATACTGTTTGGTCCTTGGGGCTGGAGGTGAGGACCCGTGACTGGCAATGGACAGTGCGGCCCTGTCCCCGAAGGCTGGTGCTGGGGCCCCAGCCCCAGGGGGGTGTGGTGCGTGGCTTGCGAGGGATACGGCGGCACGGCGGGATGAGCGCTCGACGCAAAGAGCGGAGGTCCTTGGTGGGGCGGGCGGTGTAAGGCTTGGCCCGACGCGTGATGCGCCGAGGGCGGCGGGGGCGGCGGCGGGGGCGGCGCCGAGCTGAGGACGTGCTGGTGCTGTGCGGGCAGGCCCTGCAGCCCCGCGCCGGGGTGGGGCGGTGGGTGGTGCTGGGGAGCGGGGCCGGGCGGCGGGGGCGGCGGCGGCAGATGGTGTCCCGCCGTTTGCGAATGGACGTGCGACCCCGGGGTGACGGCGTGGACGGGCCCCACCACGTGTGCCACGGGGTGCTGCGGCTGCACGAGGTGGGGGCCCGGAGCAGGCGGCGGCGGCGGCGGGGGCACCGGGGCCGAGGGGCTTGGATGGTGAACGGCCGGGTTCGGGCTGGGCAGAAAGTGCCCCGGAGTAACGTGGTGTCCGGGGACGGGCTGCTGGCTCACGGCGCCAGGAAGTGCTTGGCTTGGTCCTGATGTAAACACGGTTTGCTGGGACAGACTCCCTTTGAGCTGAGGGTAACTCTGGAAGCTCGCAGAGGGCTGCTGGTTTGGGTAATAGGAGGACGAGGACGAAGGGGGCGGCGGGGGCGGCGGCGGGGGCGCCGTGCTGCTGAGGCCGCTGAGGCTCGGTGGGTTAAACTGACCGTAGGTGGCCGAGGGCTGTCCTGAGGGTGGCGGGGTGAATAAGGCTCCCGAGGCGGCCTGCTGGGTGCTGGCCGGGAGGCTCTGCGCGGCGGGGTAGAAGTTCCTGGGAGGCTCCCGCTGGGGTGTGCCCACTTGAGGGGACTGCGCGTGGTGAGGCCGGTACGGAGACCCTAGCTGCTGGGAGGGCGGCTTGGGGGAAAGGTGCTGCGCCGGGGGGTGCGGTGTAGACGACTTGGGGGGCGTCTCCGTGTGAGGTGATGGAGGACAGTGCGATTTCGCGGGGGCAGAAGGCAGCTTTTGTGGAAGTTGCTCAGATGAACTGCGAACCTGTGGCTGAGGAAGAGGCGGCTTGGGAAGGGCCTGGCTGTGGCTGCAGAGCTGTCTGTGCTGGGGCTCGGCGTCCGGGGCCTCCCACTGCGGCTCCGGCTGCGTGGGACCTTTGCCCTGTGGGTGAGCAGGAGAACCAGGCTGGAAAGAGAAGACACATCACACGCACACTCCATGTGTGAAAACTTCAGAACTTTTACGTGCCTCAAGTTCTACTCTTGTTGGCATTTAAAGAGTTTTAAAGGGGAGACATACAGCTTTGCAAACTGTAGACTGTTTTGTAAAAGGCTAAAGTCTCTTGAATGATCATACTTGTCTATAGCTGTCTCAAAATCTGAATTAACTTTTACTAAAGCGAAGGTGAGAAGACAGTCCTGGGCGTCTTTAAACTGTAACTGCTCATCTTCCTTAAAGCAGTTTGAGCTGTACACTCTGAAAGAACTAGAAAGATTTTTATTTCCCATCCCTTTTCATCAGTTTCCTTACACAATGTTCAAATAGAAGCATTTCAAATATAAGACCACTTAGACATAAAACCTTGAAAATGCTGAATGCCTGTTTGCGGTTGCCTGGACACACATGGTCCAGCATTCCTTTCAGTGAATGTCACATGACTGTATTTAGAGAATTAACTGCTGGTCGCGTCCTGGCGAGGCTTTGGGTTTCCTCGACACCGTTAGAGCAACAGTGAGTCTAACCTGCTAAGGTGTGCTTATCAGGAAACTCGCACAGCTCGCTGTGCAAGAATGAGTGAAAGAAACGCGATAAACCCAAGGGCGCCTGTCTGACACGGAACGTGTCACAGTCGGTGCTCGGCAGGCAGTGACCCCTCCGGCTGCAGGTTAGCACGCCCGGGCACCTGCGAGCGGCCACACCCACACTGGCACATACTCACCTTACTTGTTTTTGAAGGGCTTTTACAAGAGGGTTGTGAAGCATCTGGGGATGGACATTGGTTTGTAGCCACGGGGTCTAGATTTTCAGGATCAGCATCTGTAAAGCAGAGAGACAGTGAGTGCAAAGTGACCCGGGAAGCGCTCGGCAGTGCACGGGTTAACACAGGCCGTCCTTTTTCCTGATTTCAAAAGGTACCGAAAGGACCAGCTCGCTCGATCATCTGCTCCATTACCTTCCGTCAGCTCACTCAGAGAGGCCAGGCCCTTGGCCGGCACCCGGGGAGTGTGGTTTGAATGAGATGAAGGTGAGGACGGGACATGACTCGGTGAGCATGACACACATGGTGACTCTCCCCCTGGAGAGGAAGCAGAGCAGACCCGAAGAGAACGTTAGCTTGCGGGGAGGGGCACGGAGAGGGCTGCCCAGCAGCGAGGGGCAGGGCGAGGGTGCCCGGGCACGCGTACTCACCGCTGTCCTTGTCCTTCCGGTGGTCGCTGAGGAGGAGAGCCCTCTGGTAACTCCTTTCTCTCACCTGTTCCACTGAGGTCGAAGCGGTCCTTTAAGATCAAACAGAGTCCTCAAGTCAGTGAAGCTGCTGCCGGCTGCTCACCCGGCGCCTGGAGCAGCTTGTGCTCAGACCAGGGCGCTGGCTCCACTGGGAAATCCTTTGGAGTCAAGCTCTGGAAATCGCTGATTCTGGTCTTGCTGTTTTGTACTCTAATCGTAAGAACTAAGGAGCTCAGCTTCCTGGGTTCTCCCCCACTTGCTGTGAACCTCAGTTGAGAATGCAGTGTGCCAACCTGCAGCCTATTAGGGTGCCTCCTAGCCCTCACAGGCCGCCCTCGTCCGACTGAGCCCGACTGAGCACTCAGGCCGCAGGAGGCCCGGGCCGGGAACGGGGCCTCCTGTCCTCTGCCGAGCCCTCCTGCTAAAGCCACACACCTTTCACAGGAACTGTGGCTTGTCTCGGTGCAAGTTCCTTAGAGCAGACAATGTGAACAGGAAGTAAGAAGGCAGAGGAACAAGCGGCCGGTTTGGATTCTCGGCCGCGGATCCTGCATGATGGACCGGAACCGGGATCTGCCCAGCCCCGGGTGGGCATTAAGGGAAGCCTGTACTGCCCAGACGAGAACTCTCCTAAACAAGCTTACCACTGAACTTCCGGCTCATTCTTCTCGGCGGCGGCAGCCTCCTTCACAGGACAGTGGCTGCCCGACTCCTCCGAAGCAGCGCCCTGGGCCGCGGCAGGCGTGGGGAAGGGCGGGCCGGCGCTGCCGGGCACCTGCTCCCCGCTCTCGGCGCTGTGGGCACAGCCGTCGCTGCTGGCGCTGCCGCTGGCATGAGGCGACCCCGCGGCTGGCGGGAAGCTCTCAGACTTGGAGCCGCTCTTCCTGGCTTCGCGTTGCCTCTTCCGGTATTCCAGTAGAGAAACCTTAGGCAAGGGGGGGAAAGCAAATCTTTTATTCTTGTCTTCAATGTCACAATCAATCTGTTCTTTTTTCTTTTATAGAGAATTACTATATTTACATTAAAAAAACTGTCAGATATGCTTATTCTGAATAAATAATTACTGACGATTATCCAATGCCTGTTATATGCCCGGCATTGCACTTAGCTGGTTTAAACACACATCTCATTTACTCCTCACAGCAATCCTCTGACAGAGCACATCATCATCCCCATTTTACAGAGGAGGAAATGGAGGAAGTCACTCACTCAAGGTCACACAGCTGGTGAGTGTTGGAGCCGGGATTCGAACCTAGGTCTTATTTGAAAGCCCGTGCTCTTTCCACTATACTACATTGCTTCCCACAAAGTTGCCAACTGGACTCTGTTATAAAAATTAAAAGCACACATCACTAAAATTCTTTTGACTCATAAAGCAACAAGCCTGTTAACAAAACAAGTGCTGTGGTCTGTCCCATTCTTTGACAAGAACAAGGCATTCTGGTTGTCCAAATGTCAGTGTATGGGCAACTATTTATTAATACATGATACTTCTGGAATAAAACTTTCCAACACATTCCTAACATCCATGGCTGAAACACTGCGGACAGCGTGTCTGTGGACATGCTTGCCTGTTTCATATATAAATACGGTAATAGCCCAAGCAGCCTTTTTGAGAACAAGTGAACTTGAAGTTGCTATCTGCAGTCATGCTCTCTACCAAGACTCAATTTTTTACATTAGGTTAGCATTTACAAAAGGATTCAAAATGCATGTGTAAAAATTTTTCATGTGAATTACTAAATTAAGAATGCCTTGTATGATTAACATTTTAGCTGCCAGTTCCCCTCAGTAGCAGAATTTTTGAAAACAACTGTTAACTTGTTAGATTTGTAACCTTTTTCTTCTGTGGTGGGTTCTGGGGGGTGCAACTCCCATCCATCAAGTTGTCGTGGAGCGAGCGGCCGAAGCCCGCCGCGAGCCCCTCGTCGGCGCCGCAGAAGGCGGCCGTGTCCAGGAACAGGGGCCTGCCGTCGTCCTGCAGCGGACACTTGGACTCGCTCACTCGGAAGCCGCCTCCGACCTCCAGCTGATGCGAGGGCGTCAGGTCGCGCAGGTTGGAGTTGACTGAGAAATTGACGCCTGTCCTGTCGGGACTCTTCCCCCAGGAGGAATACAAGGTGCCCCGGCCCGAGAGCGTGGGCTCCAGCTGGCTGCTGGGCTCGGGCCTGTCGTGTGCTGGGGCTTCCAGGGTTTTATGCAAGGCGGACGGCTCGACTGCGTCGAGTCCCAGGGGAAGGTCTGACGCGGGTTCCTTTTCTCCAAGACACTGCCTGCTGACTTCGGGCCTGCTCCTAGGGCTGCTGTAACCGATGGCCTTTATTTCTTGCAGACCCAGCTCAGTTAAACTGGAATTTCTAAAAGGCCCCAGTGTTAGCATGGTTGAAGATCTGTCATATCCCTGTTTGTGGAATTAACAACAAAACACAAATAATCACATCTTGGTACTACTCACTTTAAAATATAGCAATTTACTTGTAAAATAATGATTAGTAAGGCAAAAACCATCCAGAGCCCCGCCCTCCCATTTTAAGCAGTTCCTACCTCTTGACTGTAAGTGCGTCTCTTTATTTCTGGAGAACTTTCTGGGGAAGAAATATTCTAAATAAAAGAAATTACAATTTGAAGTTAAAATTCACACTAATCGAAACGAAAAGTTAAAATGAGAAGCTGCTACAGTTAGGTTTTAGAGTTTCTTTCCTACTTTCATTTCCCTTGAAGTCAGCAATGCGCACTGCATTGCAAACTTATGCTCCTTTTGTAAAAATGTTAGTTTCTATTAACGCCTTTTCCCTTGTAGTGTCTCAGAATCCCAGCTGTTAAATACACCTCCTAAAGAAACCACACCTCCAGGGACCGAAAGGCTCCTTGTTTCACCTCTCACCTCAAAGTGCATGGTGTGCCCAGGTGTGCCCGGAGTCACGGGGGTCACCGGGGAGTAGATGGGTCTGTAACCATTCCGACACGCCTCATCGTCTGACTTCATCCGTGGCGGGGTGGCAAACGACGGGTCCGTGGGAGTGACGTCTGTGTGCGTGGGCGTGGCGTACGGTGACGGAGTCGGCGTGGAGGTCTCTGAGTAGACTGAGTCCAGCAGCTGATAGAGTCTTCGCTTTTTCAGTGGTGTAGTTAGATCTGTTGGTGACGTGATAACGTGTAAGAAATACTGTTGGCATTTGCTATTACCTAACATAATAACCTCTACCCAAAACTAAAAGTAGACAGTTTTAAGAAATGGTATTAACATGAATTAATCTTCCCCCGTCACTGCTAAATTCGTTCATTTCAGTATTGGCCAAGGAGTCTCGTGTGCGGGTTTACAGGCCCGGCTGGAGGCGCCCGGAGAGGTCTTGCAAGGTACTGAAGCCAACGAACCTTGAACCTCCTGAACCTTGAAATAGTTTTTCTTGCATTTTGTGCAGTTCCCTCCCACATGCTCTTGCATCCCTCCCACTGACACCGTCCTACCTGGAAGGGAACAGCTGTCGTTTAACAGCAGTGGGCTTCTGTTTTCACCATTGATTGTAGGACTTCTCGATCGTTCCTGACAGGGTGAAGTCAGTCTGTGTAAAATGGCTGAAGTTTCCTCCTCCAGCGCCTGCCGCAGCCATCGCTAACGGAAACAGCAGTAAGTGAAAAGGGATGAGTGTGCAGCTTGGCAGAGCCTCCCAGTGCAGTCCATTCCAGAAGCATTTTACTACCAAGGGCGGAGGGAGAGAGTGGCATTTTGCTCCTCCATTTTTAGTTCCAAAGAAAAAGTTTACCTTCTTGCATGAGCCAGAGATGTTCTCCGGGGCTTCCCTTCTCCTCCTCTTTTCGGAGAGAAAAGGCGACGTAAACCGGATGTAGTGCTTGGGAGTGGAGTACACGTGGGGGCCGCACGTGAGGCCTGGCAGCGAGTTGAGCTGTGTGGCCAACACCTCGGGGTCTGTAGTGATGCGGAGAGGCCTTTCGGAAAGGCTCTCTGAAGGCTTTCCTGTCTTCTCATTCTTCTCACTTAACCACTCACTCACCAAGTGCTGGGGAAAAGAAATGTGGTTCATTATGTAATTACACAAATTCTCCCACAGGACACTCTCGTTTTGCCTAAGGTGCTAAACTGGGTAATTTAGATCATTCCAAATATAAGGCCTAAAAATGGATCTCCATGGTTGTCTATTGCTACTCAGACCTCCCACCTATTTTATGTGGGTAAAGCAGTTTTATAAGTGTTGTTTTTTAATATAATACACTCTAATAGAACGCAGTACAGCAGACACCGCCTTTGTTGCCGCCTCTCTAAGAGGCGTGCAGTGTTGAGTTTTGTTGGCAAGATGTGACTTTCCGCAGCCCTTTCTCTTCTGTCCTTGTTGCCCACCTTGGCCTCCTGCACGTGAGGCAGGACGGGTGTGCGCCCCTGAAGCTGCCGGCACTGGCCGTCAGATGCACTGTGAGTGTCAGAGTTCCCGTTTGCCCTTATGCACTCAGGCGTTTATGTGCATACAGAAGCATAAGCTCATCCTGTTTACTGTTAATCTAGACAGGATGCACAGTACACCTTTTAGGACTGCTCTGTATGTTTACAACGACTGTTGTAAGATAAAACAATGACTCGGGGTGTGCGGGAAAGGTGGACACTTGCCCTGTGCCTAGCAGCAAGGTCGGGTAACTTTGCTCCATCCCGGCGTGTGCGTGTGACAGGACCAGCAAGCAGTGTGGTGAGGATTAAAGGTCCCTACATAAATCCTGTAGGATCTGGGGCAGTATAAGTGGGTTTACTGCAGAGGCAGCTTTACATGGAGATGGAGATAGATCTTCCACCCACTGGCTCAGTCCCTGGGTGGCCACAAGGGCCGTAGCTGCTGTCACTAGGAGCCAGGAGCCAGGAGCTGCTTCTAGGCCTCCCACCGGGTGCAGGGTCCCAAGGGTCTGCGTCGTCCTCTACTGCCTCCCCGTCCACAAGCAGAGAGTGTGTCAAGTATAGCAGCTGGGACATTAATTGTTGCCCACATGAGACCCTGGTGCGTGCAAGTTGAGGATTTTGGCCACTGAGCCATCATGTCGAGCCCGGATGTTGTATTATTAAATGTAATGAGGCCTTTCAGGGACATGCTAAATAATAATGTACTACTAAATCAAATATTATGTTGTATAAAACAATAGCGGAGTGAGTAATTGGCTGCAGACACCAGGATCTCATATGGGTGCCAGTTTCTCTCCTGGCTGCCCCACTTCCCATCCAGCTCCCTGCTTGTGGCCTGGCAAAGCAGTCGAGAACAGCCCAGAGCCTGGGACCCTGCACCCACGTGGGAGAGCCGGAGGAAGCTCTGGGCTCCTGGCTTCAACTCGGCTCCAGCCGTTGTGGCCACCTGGGGAGTGAGTGAGCAGGCGTAAGATCTTCCTCTCTGTACATCTAACTTTCCAAACAACATAAATCTTAAAATCTGCAGGTATGAGATGTAGGCATCTTACTCTGTTGCTCGTGAGATGCAGTGATAACCGTGTCGGAAAGTGGCTGCATTATGCATTACCTTCTTTGTCTTGGGGTACTTAGTGGGACATTTAGTAAGTGCAGGGACTTCGGCCTCAGCGATGATCTCTGCCAGCGCAGTTTCGGTGTCGGGTTCTGCGAGCACGGTGCTGTCCACGTCGTTGGGCTGGGAAGCGACCTCTATGTCCGGAGAGGACGGCTGCAGGTCGGAGCACATGCTCACCGTCCTGTGCCTGCGACGCTGCTGTCCGATGTGCGTCCGGCTCCGCGAAAAGCTTTTTCTCTGCTTAGTTCTATTCACTTTCGCAGGGGTTGGCTTGTTCGTAGTTTCCTCCTTTGCTTGTTCCTGATTTAAAATACAACAGAAAAGAACTTTTGATACCACTGCATGGATATGTTTATGGAAGCTGTTTATAGTAGTAATTTTCCATTTCAGAGGGTAATAGTGTAACTTTTTTAGGAAATCTGTTACAAACTGATCCAGTGAAAATTTTTCCTTGAAGTACAGTCTTGCATGTCATCTAACTGTCTATGAAATCTGAAAACTTCTGTTAAAAGCCTACTGTCGAGCTGTGGAAAGGCTCGAGCTGAGCAGTGCGGTACCTGAGTAGCTTCGGCATCGCTGACGACGTGCGTCTCCTTACATTCGGCTTTCACCTCTGTTTTGGCCGTGCTGATCCTTTCCAAAGCTTGCTCTCTCCTTTTCTCTCTCTTTTCAAGTCTGGCAAACGCTTGCAAAATTGCTTCCATCTTTCTTTCTTCTCTGGTCTGCAAAATTCAACAACATCATTGCTTTGAGGTAAAATTGAGCAGTCCAATGTGCGTGGCAGATTTCCATGGTTTGTAGGATACATTGGACCAGAGATTTCCACTATTAGTAAACATGGAAGGAAGGACCATCTTGATGTTCACTCGGGATCTCAGGATGCTAAGCTCCCACTAGCCATCCCTGTTATTACTAATACATTCTCACGGTCAATCAGACCGCCTTGACTTTTCCAAACAGAAAACATTTTTTTTAAACAGAGAAACCAGCCTTTAAAAAAACCCGTAGTGTTTCAGCTAAGCTGCATGTACACCTAAGCAGACAGGATAGTTCTGGTGTTTGGTTGTGGGCTGCAGCCTTGGACTCGAGTCAGGATTCTTGCTTCTGTGATGCTGAGGTTTTCAAACTGTCATTTGTAATTTCTGCTTCAGTTCTTACGCAGTATTGCTGCACCTCTGTGTCTCACACCGACAGACGGGGGGGGGGGGCGCGCAGGCGTTCAGAGTGTGGGTGAGCTTTGGCTGGGCAACTCACGACCCAGAGCCTTGACCTGGCAGTGCTTGCACCGGAATTAGGAAGCACACACGGCAGGTGTCTGCTTTCTGTGTGCAAAGGCCAGGCATCCCTTTGCCTCTCCTCTGTTGTCGCAGAGGTAGGGATAAAAAAAAAAAAAAAAAACCCAGAATCTCAAGGCCCCACTGCCGAACACTAGAGCTTTAGTTCCAGTTATTGTCAGATATTGGAGAAGCAAGACATCCCGCCTGCAGACTATCCCCTTGGCTGGCTGGCTTGTTCGTTTCTGCCCTTTTCTTTCACACTGGGGAAGAAAGTAGGATGTGAAAACTTCTAAAATACTGCTGTTTCTAACTTGTTGTCGCAGTTTGCAGTGTTGCAAAGGAGACGCTCACGAAATGTGTTCTCCAGACAAGGACCCGGGCCCAAGGAGGTAAGGCGACTTGTTCGCGGCTTCCTCTCTGCACCTTGGCTGGCCTAGTGCAGGATGCGAGTAAGACACCAAATGGGACAGGCAGGGGGTTTTCCTTGTCCCCTGGAACTACAACTTCAGAGTTGGATTCCTTAGTTTCCTATCTCTCATCTTGTAAATGACCAGTTTTCTTTTGGCCATATAGAATCCTATTAAAAATGCATTCTTTGTTCATCAGATTTGTGACAGTTTCAAAACAAGTTTTTTTTTTTTTTTGCAGGAGGTATTTTATTTGTAAAAGAAAAAGGCCCCCAAGGGAGGCAATATATACGGTTTCCTTTTTTACGATTATCTTGACTTTTCTGAGATAAAGGTGGTTTTTCTGACCTAAATTCATCTTTGACAGTCTGACATGCCTCTGGTTTAGAGAATCACGGTCAGAAGCACAACTGTCATGTAAGGACCCAACCTCACCCCAGGTGTCCCCGCAGAGGCCTGGCTTCCTGCTGGCTCAGGTGACAGGGCTGCTTGCAGCCACCAGCGACCCAGCTTCTGCTTGGGCCATCTGGCCTTTAGTTACCAATTAACACACTTGTACACTACTGAACTCACCGCATAAGGCTGTTACTATGACCTGTGCATTTTGCAATTAATTCCAGGTCATAATTCTTTCCATCTTTCCAGAGTGTGAAAACACTAAGTTAGACTAATAATGAACCCCAATGTGGAGCTAGCTGTATGCTGGGTTACCTCTAGCAATACTTAATGCTAGAGGGTGGGTGCTAAGGAATGCGAGTTCCCAGATTTCTTTCTCTGTAACATTTTTTTTTTTTACAAATTTTAGCTTATGGTTTCAAAACTGTAAATACTGTTAACTTCTGTAAGCAGAAGAAAAAGCTTGCTTAATATCCCTAACCCTTCAGAAATGTTTCACAATTTTGAATCCATGTACTTCAACGCATAAACACACTGAGCAAAATTTAGCTTAAAATTATATATCTTTAACAGTTGAAAAAGACTATAGTTAGCGATTTCCTCTGCAACAGATTGGGGAAGCCTGTAGTCACAGTGTAAGTGTCACACAGCAATAAGCAAATGCTACGATAATGCCTAGAAAGTACCTAGAAAATGGAATTCATCTCTGTTAAAATGTATCTGGTCATTTTAAATAATAAAGATTAGCCTGTGAATCTGAGTTCTTTGGTAGCTGTACATTTCTAGTAGTAGGCTGTAAAAATTAAGGAAAAAATAGGCATCTAAGGACTCCTGCTTCTATTCCACATTATTACTGAGTGGAAGTGGCTTTTAATACCTTACAAAAAGGGCCTGGCATGGTGATTTCCGCCTGTGGCACAGGCATTCCACGTGGGCTCTGGTTTGTGTCCTGTCTGGTCCACTCTGATCCAGCTCCCTGTTTATGGCCTGAGAAAGCAGTAGAGGATGGCCCAAAGCCTTGGGACCCTGTACCTGTGTGGGAGACCTGAAGGAGCTCCTGGCTCCTGGCTTCAGATCAGCTCCAGCTATTGCAGCCATTTGCAGAGTGAACCAGTGGATAGAATGCCTCTTTGTCTCGTTCTCTAACTCTGCCACTCAAGCAAAAATAAATCTTTTCTTAAAAAACAAAAGTTCATTTTTATTTACTGCAAAGGCAGAGAAATAGCACTTTAATCTGCTGGTTCACTCCCTAAATGCCCACAAAAGCTGGGACTGACGCCAAAAGCCGGGAGGCAGAAACTCCAGCTGGGTACTTCGTTCACATGGCAGGGACTCAAGCACTTGAGCCAGCATCTGCTGCTGCCAGGCTCCGGAGCAGGGAGCTGGATGAAAGTGAAGATAGCGTTGGACCCCAGGCACCCACTGTGCCACAGTACACACCCCAGGAAACAGCTTTTCTGAATAAGATTTGAGAGAAAACACACACACACGTCTTTAAAGTTAGAGCCCACATGCAAATCTATCCTATGTTTGAGAAACTATAAAAAATTCTTCACTCAGAAACCTCGTTAGAGGTGAGGAGTGTAAAGCACGGCTCAGGTCACCTGTTTGTCGCATGGTGCAGTTGAACCTCAGCTCTTGTCTGTTCTGATGTCCGTCATTGCCTGCACCCCACTCCACTGGAAGCGCCTTGACAATGGTCCCTGACCCCTTATTTATTCACAAGTACCTTTGTTGCTTCTTTGCATGCAGCAAGCACTGAGGCATTTAACAAGAATTATCAATACATTATGGCAAGTTTTTGGACCCATGTTAAGTCTTTAACCAAGGATTTTTTTATGACAGCTACAGCTTAACCTCAGATATAACCTATAAAATACAACCTATAAAAATAATTGGATCCCCACTTCCTACTCAGTACCACGATGTCATCCGAAACTCAGCTGTAGAAGTAGAACCCTCTGATCGCTGGGACAGAAAACAGGGTCTTAAAGTTGGTAGCACTTCGATGTTATTATTTGGTGTTATTTACAAAGTTATTAGCATTTTGGGTGTTTCAGTGAGTGAAAAGCTGGCATGTCAGTACCACCAACCCACCTCCTCCATGCCCTCCACAGAAGAGGCAGCCGGGCTGTACAAGTTCAGTAAGTATGGACTTTCTTAGGATCTCCAATGCTGGGGATACAGTGTAAGGCTCCCTGAACTCTTTCACTGACTATCGGATTACTCTGGGATACTTTTTGAGGTGGAATAAGACTGACATACTGGGGAACGCTGTGCATCCCATGAAGGCCTTGGGGCTAACGCTTGGTGCAGTCACATGCGTGGGCTTCTCCAGGGGCTGCCATGAGCACTGAGTTAGCTCTCACTGCAGCAGCGTCTGTAAAAGCAGGCATTGCCCCCGTAGCAGCTGCACAGCCACCATCTTAGTGTCTGTTCGTACACTTCCATCATTTCTCAAAACAAGTTTAAACTACCTTCCAGGGACTGCACTTAAGGCAGCCTCAATGCAGCAGGATCACGAATCACCAGACACGACCAGAAGTGTGCTAAGCAGGTGTTCTGGAGATGTATTCAGAAGAAAATACATCTTGTAAAGGAGGGAGAGAAGCGAGGACCTTTACTTCGATCTCCAACAAGCTGGCTGTGTTTAAAATGACCCCCTTTCAAGGTACAGGTAGGCTGAAATGAACACTGGTTAGGGTGAAGGCATGCTTCCCAATAGCCAACCGAGAACCGCAGCAGGCACGTCCCAGGGAGTGCCCTGGTTGGACGGGTGAGCGCACAGTCCAAGGGCCACGGCCTGATCTGGCAATCACAAGATCCCTCCCAGCCAGTTTCAGCTGATTGCCAGTCTCTTGCTAAAGAATATTTTCTTCCCAGATATGCAGTATCTACGCAGTCTCATAGATCTTAGCTCTCACTTTTGTAAGCAGGTAAATACGTCTTAAGGAAAAATACAATATGGAGAAACATGTTAGCAAAGGACACGCCTAAAAGGCCACAGTAGGACCGGTGTGTCACGGACGAACTAGGAAAGCAAAACCTTTCCACCCTACTCATAATAGTTCTTGGTTTCATTTAATGAAATCTTCCTTGCTGAATATTTTGATATATACCAACCCTCCCTATAGCCGAGCCTTTTCCCAGGAAAGCGCCTAGAATCCCAGCCAAATAGAACTTACCACAGTTAGGACTCCGCAGGCTACTTCCCTTAGAAAAATAATTTAATTCCATATAAATTAGCCACAAGAGTTCTTAGGATGGTCTTTGATTGCCTCCTGCAGCTATCCAATTACCTATAGTATTTGTATATATATCAATTTTTGACGAGTTGTAATTATTTTTGTAAATATCCCAAAGGCAGAGACATTGTTTTATCTTTCATTCTCATCAAAAAGAACAAAGGCAACAGAAATCCCCTGGGGCAACGTTTGCCAGTTCCACAAGACGCTCCATCGGAAGGTGTGTGAACCTGTTAGGCGACAGCAGCCTAAGCTGCACATCACACGGAACTTACTGGCAGGTGAGGGAGACATTCCTGAATCCTCTTAACACAGTCTACTTAAATACACGAAGTGTTCAGCATCTGTTATTAAACTTAGTGGTTTTATAAGGATGTCTTATCAAAGGACAAAATTGGAATCACTTGGATAACGTGATTACCGTCCCCCTTTTATCTAATTTTACCTGTTTTTGGTGTTCATCCTTAAATGAATCTAATATAAATGACAGATTATAGAAATAAAGGCTGATTTATGTTTAAATCTTAAAAAAAAGAAAAAACAAATTCCATTCCTTTGAAGGAAGAAAAAAACACAATAATTGCTTAGCATTCCTGGGATGTCTGCTTCTGTATACCATTTGTCCACATCCAAAAATTTATAATTCACTAAAAGCAAATATACCAATTGAAAATACAGTTGCAGTGACTTGGAGAGAGATGGATCAAGGAAGTCGAGCAGAGATTGTTTAACTTTTTATTTCATATCCTTTCAAAGTACCAAGTAATAGGCATTTACCCTTTCCAGCTTCTCCACATTTTATTTGCTTGAAAAACACCCAGCTGCATAGCTTCCTTGCAGGCAGATATTAGTGATTACACTAAAATAGGTATAAAACCTATTACTCTATATTGATAAAATAATCAGAAGCAAGATGTATTCCAGTAGGCATATATATTAATGATGGGCATAAATACTTATGATTTAAGAAGGGGCTGCAAACAGTTCATAGGAACTTGGCTGAAGCCCCTTATGTACGCACATGCACACTTCAGCAGTAAAGACATTGTTTCCTCTGAGATTTGAAAATTTTTCTAAGTTCTTTCTCAGAATTAAGGATAGATACTTTCAAAGTAGCCCCATAGTTGTAAACTTTATGCAGAATGCAGTCTGCATAAAATTATTGTCTGATCAGTGGTTTTTAAAATGTTATGTACTTTTTCAAGTGACTGCTATGCAGCGTCTAAAGCTAACTGTACAAGAAATTAGTTTTCTAGATAAATGCCCCCAACACCAGTTCTGTAAATGGGTCCCTTCTACGTTCTTGCAGGATTTATACAGAATTCTCCATCTGCAGATACATATTCTGGCAGTTATGGAACAGATAGTGCTGAAATGAATAGTCAAAAAGGATCTGTACGGAATTCGGGAGGCACAGGCAATACAGATAAGATGGAGTCTTTGAATCATCAGCTTCCTCCTATATTTCCCCCTATATTTATTTTTCTTGTCTCTGTTACTATTGTGCTTCCAAAAAGAGTCGTTTCCAGGCTTAAGACTATGAAACAGTTTGGTCCTTCTTTCGTAATTTTGAACACTGGGAGAATGTCAAGCTGATGAAGAGACCCCCACTAATCTATGATGACTGCACAAAGCCCTCACCCTACACATGTGACAGGGAGTTCCTCAGAATGCAGCATGAAAACCCCTTCAACAGTAAACAAGGGAGCATATCTGCTAAAAAGAACAGAGAAAGCCTAGGAATACAACAGCTGAATAACTCAATTTCCAGTTGTAGGGCACTGAAAGTACTCTGTTATTGTATTAGTTGTATTACTTGCATTATCTTTAATGCCAACTACCACCAGTTTGTGAGAAAGTATCTTTGCTAGTTTTCATACTGATGAAACAGTGGATATAAAAGGTGAAAGGAATATATACATTCAGTTCAAGGAAACCTGAGCTGAATGTCGCGCAAGCCCACCACCACGGCCGCCCCGAGGGGTCTGGGGGTGACAGCAGAGTGGCGCGGTGTTCCTGGGGGAGTCATTCTGTGGGCTGTTCTAAGGTCTAACATTCTACTTGTGTCCTGAGACATTCGGAACAGTACTGGTAGCTTCAAAATTGTTAAAATATTGCTAGAATGTTTTGCAATCCCAAATAGCTGATGAAAACCCAGTAAAAACACAGAACTGGTGGAATTTATTGAAATGCTCATGATCACGCCAGCACCGGTGCCCAGCAGCACGCGTGGCCCCGACTCGGCCCAGGCTACAGAGCAGTGTGGAGGCCGCAGTCCAGCCCCAGGCCCCGTGACGGTGGGAAGCAGCTGCTGCCTTCCCTACTTACCATCTTCCTTTTCCTTTCCGCAATCTGTTCCTCCGATTCCATTTCTACTTCATTGCTAATAGGAGTTTTTTCTTCTATGTCATCAATAAAATCTGGTTCCTGAAAGGCAGAAATGACTTCTTTGTAGCAACTATGTATCTAGCAAGTAAGTCAATATTTAAAATTACAAACCCAATCAAAACCGGTTTTCTAAATCAAAAATCTTTTTCCAAAACTGCACCAAATTATTTTTTTAACTCTAGCCAATAAAATTCTAATGGGTAAAAAGCATATCAAGGCTAAATATGATAGTGTGGCCTTACGTTTATATTCTTCCCCCAAAATATACATGTTATTTCACAAACCCTGCAAGTACAAAGTGCTTAATTAATACATCCAATTTAGAACTTAAGGGAAATGCTTCCTAAAATTTAGTTAGGGCCATGGAAGTGAGCAAAAGTTTAATTTTTCCAGTTTTAATGGTGCTGTCCAGTTCTTCCAGGACCAAAGTATAGGTCCAAGTTCACCACCAGCACCGTGACGCTAGCGACTTTAGCACTCTTACCTCTGTTGATTACAACTCCTTTAGAGGATATGTTACTTTGCTTCAGATACTCAAGAGCAGAAGACTTTATGGTAGGACTTTATAAGGAAAGTGTCCCCTGCAAGATTTTTCTGAACATATGCACTTTTAGGAAAATCTCACGTTTAATTCTGTAAATATTTCAATTCTGAGATAACACTGGCTTTTCCCTAATTTAATGAATATTGTATAAATAAGCATAATGTATTTTACGCCTGTAAGTACTGCATTGAACAAACAGAATGCACTTAAAAATCAGCAAACTTTCAAGTACGTAGTGTTGTTTTCCTTTGCTAATTCTATCTTGTGACGCACCAACACTAGCGGAGTACCTGATTATTCGACACGGACAGTCTCAATGGAGAAAGCTTTCTCTGCTTGCTTTCTGGGCTCTTGATTTTGTTGGTTGTTCCTTCGCAATCCAAAGTAATACTCTGATTTTGTGTGTCCTTTTCTTTGGAAACTTCTTTGTCTTTTCTTCCTTTTTTCCTCCTGGTCTCATAACCGCTACTGATGTTTTCCGTGGACTCAGAGCTACGTTTTAGAACAGGGCAGTCTGGATTCTCTTTGAGGCATGCACAGTCCACCTTGTACTTACTGGAACAATAAGCAGTTAAATATTTATTTACATAAATATCAGAACTGGAGAATTTCTAATCTATTTTAAGATGTAACAAAGCAAAATTATAAGCAATCCTTATATTTGTTTACTAGCAAACAATAAAACAATATGATTTCTGACCACAGATCTGGCCTTAAGGTAAATATTAATATGTTACAGAAAAAAAACTGACACATTATTTAACTTACAAAAAACACTATGATGGTCAAAACTAGAATTACTGCATTGACCCCATAATGGTGGATAAACTGCTGTCCAAAAGTCCAATAAAAGGAGAATGTCTAGTAAACACCAGACATAAACTTAATTTGTCTTCTACTTTAAGGAGGGATTTCAATGTCCAGTTTTCTTACACAGCTACCTTGAAAAAGTTTGTTTCCTTTTCAGATGGAACCTTGAAAAACAGTGCACTGTTTCTCATTTTCACAGTAATGATAATTATTTCTCCTATTTTACAGATGAATTCAAAGCTTACTGCAGGTCAGTATTCTGACCAAGGTCACACAGTTAACATAAGTGATGGGGCTACAGTGCTGGTCTATGTAATTCTAGGTGTTTTCTTTGAATTTAGAATGACAGAACTGCAAAGAGCGCCTGTAGCTTGTGCTATGAACAGTTTTGTTTTCCCACAAGGCAGAGAAAGGAGAGACAAACTTCCAGCCATAGGTGCAGTCCCCAAATTCCCTACGAGCAGGGCTGGGCCGGGCCAGGCAACAAGCTGGGAAGGCAGTCTGGATCTCCCAATAGAGTTATCCAAGCAAGGAGCCAGGGACTCAGTGTAGGTCTCTCAGCTAGCTAGCCCATGTTAGGACCCAGGGACTCAGTGTGGGTCCCCAAGGTGATGGAGTAAGCCCTGTACTTGGGCCAAAACCTGCTGCTCCCACAGTGTAATCGGCAGAACTCAAAATCCAGAGCAGGACGGTATCAGATGCAGCATCTAACTTCTAAATGCTTAGTCCCAGAAGTAGTTTTAAGCACTTTATACGTTAACTCAATGACCCTTTGAAGCATTCCTGTTAAACGAGTATTATTATTCCTATGGTATATTTGAGCAAATGAGGTACAAAGAGCTGAAGAACTCTGTCCGAGATGGCATAGCTAGTAAGTGACTACACTAGAATTTAAAGCAGATGGTTTAAAAAGCCATAAAAAAAAACCCATGTATTTTCATTTTCTTAAAAGGCAGAGTGATAGGGCGATTCCCTCCACTGATTCACCGCATGAATGCCTGGCACAGCTAGGACATGGTTAGGTCAAAGCCAAGGCCACAAGCTACATTGTGGGTAGCAGGGTGACTTACAATACCTGCCCGTAATTTGCCGCCTCCCGGGTGGCATCAGCAGGAAGCTGGGCTCATGGAATGCTTACAACCCAAACAGCAGCCTAACCTGCTACACCATAATGCCTAGCCCTATTTTAAATTTTTGAAAAACTTAGGTATGTTTCTATTTTCAGAATTAATATTTTCTTTCCTGTTGTTTCAGAACAAAAGTTTTGAGTATCTTTGAAGTATATGCAGCAAACCGTTTGAATTTACATTGCAAAAAAAAATATTTGGCATTGGTTTCTTTTGAGAGTTAAAAATAAATTATTCCTATTGATTGACCAAATATGTTGTATGACTAAATTATATCCCCTAAAATACAAGATAAAAACTCTCAAAAAAGATCAGTGTTGTCTGAATTAGAATTACTAATTGTTAAATATTTACATTGCAATAGTACTTGGAGAAAAGTTAGAAAAGAATTAATTAGGCAACAATGATATAATGGAAGTTGATACAAAAAATGATTTCTGTATTTTAACTATTTTATAATATGAAATAAAAGCTACAGAAGTAACAATATCTTAATTACAGATGATACATTTATAGACTTGAACTTACCAGTTCCCATAGTCAAAATCAAAGGCAATAGTAATTTCAGTTCCCTTTGGAATATTTTGTATAGAATAAATGTAAAGATGTATGGTTCCATCTTCAATTTCATGCCTCACCTGTTAGTTAAAATCATTTATAGAAATATGAAATTATTCTATCTTTAGAAGCATCTTATTCATTTTGAAAAGTACTTGAAGTATTTAAAAAACACAACTTGGAAAATGCCACTAGTTATAATACTTTTAACCATATATCAGTGGTTATTAAGCAGGAAGTTTTTCAAATGTATGGTGGTGCCTGCTGCCAATCCCATCTCTATAGCCCACCATATGGCATCCCCTGTTGTCCCATACCCCCAAAAAAGTATTTTACCATCTAAGATGTGTATTTGTGCATCTCTTGCATTTGATGGCATTGGAGCTGTGGTGACATGCCATCATGGCATAGCTAATGCTGTACCTGGGATACCTTATACGCCTTTAGTCCTCAGTATCACAAGATGGCACTGAAGGACAGGTAATATCACAAACCTACTAGGTCAAGAACGCATGATCTACTACATACTGTTCAAACAGCTACAGTGTTAGGTCCAACGACATAAAGTCTTCCCTGGCCCAGCCAGGGGAGCTGCTGCCTCTGGTAGCAGCACCCTGTAGGAGCACAGCTCTCGATCTTGCCAGCTTCGTTTCTGACTCAGCTGCCTGCTAATGCACCTCGGAACGCAGCTGAAGATAACCCACGGATGGACATCCAGCTTTCTGGCTTCAGCGTGGACGAGCCCTACTGGTCGTGGCCATTTGGGAGTGAGCCAGTGGATGAAAGATCTCTCTCTTCCTCCCTCTCTGTAATTTTGTCCTTTCCATCCAATAAATAAACATTTTAAAACATGTTTGTTTGTTTTGGGATGCAGAAAACAAAACCAACATTACTTTATAAGCAACTAAAATGTAATTTTATGAACTTTATAGTAGCACATATAAAATCTACTTTAGGGTCTGGCACTGCGACTTAGTGAGTAAAGCTGCCCCCGGAAGTGCCAGAATCCATACGGGCACTGGTTCAAGTCCCGGTTGCTCTGTTAGATCCAGCTCCCTGCTAGTGTACCTAGGGAAGCAGCAGAGAATGGCCCAAGTGTTTGTGCCCCTGTACCCACATGGGAGACCCAGAAGGAGCTCCTGGCTCCTGGCTTTGGACCAGCCCAGCTTCAGCAGTTGTGGCCATTTGGGCAGAGAATTGGCAGAAGAAGAATCTCTACCTTTCAAGCAAATCAATGTTTAAAAAAAAATCCACTTTAGCCTTGTCATCTTGACTTGGTCCAATCACAGCACATATTTGACTCTACAATAAACAAAGTCAGCCTAGATTTCCTCTTGAAAGCAACGGCACAGTTTCTGCAATGTTTTAATAGAAAGCGGCAGGGTAGCACAAAATGCATCTACAGTTTATAAGCATTTCAAGCTATTAAGAGTCTTGCACTGAATGCATTCCCAGCACACTCTGTGATGAGCTTACCTCTGCATTGGGCGTGCAAGAACGTCTGATGAACCGAGCCTCATTCCCGAAAGTTCTCGCATCAACGCACATTTCTAGCCCATGAAATTTAGAGTAGAATAAAACAAAAGGGTATGGTCTACAAACAAACAAAAAAGTAAAAGCCATTAACAACTATAATAGTATATAATTTGTTATTTTTTAGAAACAATTTAAAAACAGAACTTTAAGAAACTTTGAAGTAGTCAAACTAAGATTTGAATACAAACAGTTTTACTCCAGAATTCACTCTTAAGACTGATTTTATACTAAAAATGATCTGTTCCTCTAATATTATCCAAGTCAAAGACAGTTAACAGAAGTAGAAATTCAAATGTAAAATGACATGAAGGCCAGTGAGTACTGCCTCCACAGAGCAGGCACACTTAGGTGCCTCTGAAGTCCACACTCTGGACATTGAAAAGTGACGTGTCCCCCACGCTTACCCCATTATGTCCCCATGAAAATTTAATGTGAGCAGTAAAGATACCACTTACAGTAACTTTAACAAAAATATGTTGTTGAAATACTCTCAGAATTAAAAACTTAGGACTTAACGGGTTAAGATCAAATTTGCTACATAATAAGAAAGGATTCTTGAGGCAGGCGTTGTGGTGTAGCTGGTAAAGCTGCCGCCTGTGGTGCCAGCATCCGATATGGGCGCCGATTTGAGTCCTGGCTGCTCCACTTCAATCCAACTCCTTGCTAATGGTCTGGAAAAAGCAACAGAAGATGGCCCTGGTACTTGAGCCTCTACCACCACTTGGGAGACCTGGAAGAAGCTCTGTATCTTGGCTTCAGCTTGCCCAGCACTGGCTGTTACAGCCATCTAGGGGACAAACCAGCAGATGGAAGATCTCTCTTCTCTTTTTCTGTCTCTCCCTCTCTGTGTAAATCTGACCTTCAAAGTAATCAAGCTTAAAAAAAAATTCTTAAAAATCTTCCATATCTTAAGTATAGACCCAAGTTACACAAGAAATATTTTCACTAATTCTAAGATCCATGCTAGGCATACAGACGGGTCCCTTCAGATAGAAATATACAAATAGGGAGATAGTGGCTATCAGGGTTGTGTCAGTATCTCCACAAAAACTGCAAACCATGAAAATGGATTTCAAAATCATTCCCAGACCAACGAAGTGGGGGTGGGAAACGAGTGCAATAATACAGGACCAAGTCGAGCCTCTAATAACGAGGCAGGGGCTGTGTCTGCGTGGCTTCTGTTCTAATTAACTCAGGTCCTAGATGAAAAAGGTAGAACCTCAAGTCATCCGAGTGCTTGACTGCCACCCTGCACACCCATGCGATCGATACTACAGCTGGGCCAGCTGTGAGATCGATGGGTTTGGGCAAAATCCGATGGGAGAGACTGCCGGGCACACCTTTCTCTTTCGTTCTTTTGCTTTACATCAGTTTGAAGGTTATCAATTATGCTACGTAAGAAAATAAAATGCATACAAAGGTACTTCAAAAAGCTTACACAAAAACAGTATAAGCAGCAAAGCTCATTTTGGTGCAAAAGAAAAAACTGTGAACCCATGCATAATTTTTTTCTTAAAAGACACTTTCCATACATTTTGGGAAGGTCTCTGTTAAAATCACAGTATCCAGGTAGAAAAAATTCAGTACTCAACTACAGAAAATAAACACAGCAAAAGAAATGAATATACCTTTTAAAGAAATATCCATTTGCTTCAAACTGTTCTCTCAGCATGAACTTCCCTCTGTATTCAATGATAAGTGCATCAGGGGGCAAATCTTTTACACACTTAAGAATTTTCTTATTCTTCTGTATATGGCTCTAAAATTAGAATAAATGTTGAGATTAATTAAAGCCGGTTGCTTTCCAGTCAAAGAAAAAATTTGAAAAAAGTTTTTTTTACAGTTTGACAAGGGATCTATTTACCTCTACAGGAGGTTTAAAGAGTAAATTGTTAGTATTCAGATCTGATGGATTCCTATCCTTTTTGTCATTGCCACTGCCCAGCCGCAGGGCCAGCCTCCGGGCCTCCCTCTGGACACCTTCACTGTACTGGTTACTGCTGGCCTCTTCATACCGATCCATCCACGCTCTGATCTTTGTTTCCCAGCCAAAATGTGAACCATCAGATGAAGGGTCGGTCTCTGGAGCAGAGCCCTGAAATCACAGCAAAGAGCATGACTAGCTCAATCTAATGTGGATACACGCACACCCAAATCTATATAAAAGGAACCAGCAAAAATGACAATTTGACTCCGTAAGTATCAGGCAAATGTGAGTTGAGAAACTGAAAGAGGATAAATTAAGTTAGAATAGCACAATTTGAAGTTTTATTGTCACTATTGTAGCCATATAGAGGATACCAATAAAATATTTGCAAATACTCAAAGAATCAATGTCAAGCAACAGTTAAAAAAAAAAGGCAAATGAAATTTCTGTGATTTTCTTATTTTTTTAAAGGTTCTTTTTATTGGGCCTGGCCCAATAATGTAGTGGTTAAAGTCCTCGCCTTGAATGCGCTGGGATCCCATATGGGCACCGGTTCTAATCCCAGCAGCCCTGCTTCCCATCCAGCTCCCTGCTTGTGGCCTGGGAAAGCAGTCCAGGATGGCCCAAAGCCTTGGGACTCTGTACCCATGTGGGAGACCTGGAAGAGCTCCTGGCTTCGGATTGGCTCAGCTCCAGCTGTTGTGGTCATTTGGGGAGTGAACCATCAGATGGAAGATCTTCCTCTCTGTCTCTCCTCCTCTCTATATATCTACCTTTCCAATAAAAATGAATAAATCTTAAAAATAAAAAAGATTCTTTTTATTTATGTAAACATTTATATTTTACTTATTTAAAAGGCAGTTACAGAGGGATAGAAAAGAGAGAAAAAAATCTTCCAGTAGTTCACTCCCCATGTGGCCACAATAGTTGGCACTAGTGCAGGCTGAAAAAACCCAATTATGCAAAAGAGCAAGTATGTGTCCTTCACACGAGCTTCTGCATTCATAGGAACTGTACACCTGTGTGTGTGTGTGTGTGTGTATTTTCTAACATAAAGTAGTATTGGGAATATGGAATACATCCATAAATGAAATCTAAATTACTGGAAATTAAAACTGCTTCCGGATGGTACTTCAAAGTATTTGTGGGAAACTGAGAAGATAAATTTATTGTAGCGTACAAGATATCTGAAATACATGCATGGGCTTTATATATTCTTTCATAAACCTTTGAAAACTCAACATCATAGGTGACAAAATTCCTTTCAGCAAAAGAAGTTAACTTTTAATTTTTATTTTTCCATGAACTTTCTGAAGTTCTCTCCTATGTCTTTCCTTTGGATGAGTGTTTTACCAGTGTCAATGGATTACAAAAGTAATATATTAATACACTTAGATTTCTCTAAGGTCCCACTTCTGGAAAAGATAAAAAGCAATGAAACTGTAAACAGTGGAGAGAACATAAAGATAGTAAGTTCCTAAATAATTAGCAATATTTATAATTAATACCACATTTAATGTGTAGTTACCTTAACTCTTGATGACTTCCTAGGTCCTTCACGAAAGGCCTAAAATAAACATAAAATTCTGGGTAAACATGAGACTCTGGGAAAATTAGATGTAACTAACACTTCAGAATCACCTTATTCATTTCAGTTTTTTACTGAAATGTCAAAATGCAAAAAAAAAAAAAAATAATAATCTGGCAACAACCTAAAAAGCTACAGGTAGGAAAATATTATTAGAATTTGGCAATTTAACATAGACTATGTAGAAAATATGCATATGTTATGATATGCTAAGACAGAAATATGCAAATTTAAAGAATAATAGCTTATAAAAATAGTTTGCTGCCATTAGACCCTAGGGATGATTTGTAAGATAAAATTTAATTGAAAATACATATGTATTATAAGAAATTCAACAAATAAGAAGCCTCAATTCTCTACAATTTTGAAACACATTAACGTTTTCAAGTAAATTTTTTACAAGAAAGCCCTGCTGGCGGCCTCCCACTGCTGTCTCCTGCCTGTCCTGGAGAACTTAGCCCCCTCTGGACTCTGCCATTTAACCACTTCTAAAACAGTAAAAACATACTTTTTTACACTTTGAGATGTTTTGTTCTTTCTCCCCGCTTTTCTTCCTTCTTTTCTCATTCACCTTGGACACTCTGGAAGCAGTTAAAGTGATTGAGGTCGGAGTATGCTGGAATGCGGTGTATAACTCCACGGGAACCTCATCCCCACTCTCAGTAGCGCTGGTATCACCATCTGCAAAGGCAAAACAAAAAGTTACAAGTGCAATATTTCTATTCCAAACAATAAAAAATAGCACCCCACACAACCAAGTATTATTTCCATCTTTGCAAAGAATAAACACATCTTTTACTTCTTCATCACCTGACTTTTTCTAAGATACATCTGAATGCACAATTGCAAATATCCCCTCATACATTAAGCCGGAAGGGAACCAAAGGAATGACAGCAAATGCTGAGGTTACAACTGTGCCGACGAGCACTCCCAGCACTGCCGGGCGGAGTCAGGATTCCCTCCAGAGGAGGAGTTAACTGATACAGCAAGTCACATCTCAGTATTACACACACACAAAACAAAAAAAACCTATAAAACCTATCCAAGAGGATTTCACTGAAGACACTATATGTAACAACAAAAACAAAATAAGCAAAAGTGCTAAAATTTACCTGAATGTACATCAAACAGGAATGATTAAATAAACCACAATTATTCACAACCAGTTGTATCACTAGCGACATATTTAAAGTCAAAATGAGAACTGTAGCATATATTACATAAAAATTAAAAAATTCTGTTCCTAAAAATCAAACATCATTCCACATAAGCTAATGGATCACCATCTTCCTCGAAAATGACCTATTTGACTTCCTTAAACCAGTAAATTACCTATGACTAAGCGACACAGTGATTAGAAAACTTAGATGACTTTAGCTTCCATACTTCCTATTAGTACATATTCTACAATGCACAAAAAAGTAAAAAATCTATACCAGAAATTGTAAATGATGCCTATAATCAAATTCATCAATAAGGTATTAATATCTAACTAAAAATACGCACGCCATTTATTCTGTTACATTTAATTCAATAAATCCATTTTACCCACCTGACATATTTTCCCTCTTCCGGCGTTGTAGAAGCACTGCTCTTTCTTTGTCCAAACTCCTACATTAGAATATTAACATGATTACTTATCAAACTTTCATAAATTTAAGTACAAAGCAGATCTGTTTTAAATGTGACAGTTTATAATTTCGTATTTAGTGAGAAACAGTATTAAAATTTAAAACACGTGCCGCATCCTTTGCCTTACAATGTAGATCTGCTCTAGCATTTAGCAGTAGATACCCTACTGAAGTGGCTGTTTCACAGTGAACTCGTCTTCTTGGAAAAGAAGCACGTTTTTCACCTCCCCAGCCTGTGCTCGTGGAATACATCATTCTTTTCTCCCTCAACTTTCTAATTGCATATACATTTTTGTCTAGAGCTCAGATATAAATTACCCTAGTTTATTCTGATGAGAGAAAAAAGGCCCTAGACTGAAGCATCTAACACTCAGTAGTAGATGTGCATTAATGTCTAAGACATGTCATTCTCTTCCCTGTTACAGATAGCTGTCCTAGCTGTCACACAGCTGAGCAGACCTCTCAAGTGGTCCCTGTATAATGGTTACTTTTTAACCAACTCTTAATGAATCCAACTACAGATACTTACTCCACCAAAAACTATCTGGCAGGTAGGCAGGTGGGCCAGTGAAGGCGCTGCCTACAGCCCTCAGCTTCTCCATCATAGCGCTTATTGGAGTACTGGACTCTGCTTCTCACCCACCTCCCTCCCTGCAAATGTGCCTGGGAAAACAGGAGGCAGCTCAAGGACTCGGCATTCCTTGCATCCTCATAACAGACTCGGATGCAGCTGCAGGCCCTTGGCCTTGGGGAATGAACCAGGGTAACAGAAAAGCACTTCCTGTCACTGTACCGTTCAAATAACAAAAGCCACTATCTGTTAAAAAAAAAAATCATGAAATAAAACTACTAGAAGGATTCAACTCGCAGTAAGACAAATGTGAAGTGTAACCGAGGTTAACATTTGTCACCAGTTAAACTGGCAAAAAGCCAAGTTTCTCAAAACATTATTGTGAGGTTTGGGAAAACAGGCATGTTTACCCATTACTGGAAAGAATTCAAAATTACATAGCTCCTACTGAAGGGGAACTGTCACTGACTGACTACATTTTATAGGTATATTTGTCCCTTTACTGCACAGTCCCAATTCCATTCACAGCAAGAAAAGACTGAAAAATGCCTACCCAAAAGGGATGGTTGAATAAACCATGCTCCATGAAAAAGGTAAGAGTACTTCGAAATTACAGACAGAAATGAACAGGTCTCTACATGCTGCTATGATTTTGAGCTTTTACATGTGAATAAAATGTGCCAAATATTCTACATAATATACTACTGCTTACCTAGGAGAGGGAAGAAATACAAATACATAGATACATATCTATGTTGGACTTATTCTGAATATAGTTTGTTCTACAAAATTAACTCAAGATAACAGAGCCACCCGTTTCATTAAGTTATTATGCAAGAATACATTAAAAGCAATTCTAAAAATAAATTGGGGCTGGCACAATGACTCAACTGGCTAATCCTTGGGCCTTGCAAGCACCAGCATCCCATATATGTGCTGGTTCTTGTCCCAGCTGCTCCCCTTCTCATCCAGCTCCCTGCTTGTGGCCTAGAAAAGCATTAGAGGATGACCCAAAGTTTTGGGCCCATCAGACATGCAGGAGATCGGGAAGCTCCTGGCTCCTGACTTCAGATCGTCTCAGCTCTGGCTGGTACAGCTCTCTGGGGAGTGAACCAATAAATGGAAGATCTTTCTCTCTCTCTCTTTGTAAATTTGCTCTTCCAACTTAAAGGAGTCAATCTTTTAAAAAATAACTTGACTACTCATATATTTGAGGTGGCATAAATATAAAATGAGATGACCATTTTGGAAACAGTTTGACAGTTTCCCCTAAGATGAAGCATGAAACCACCAGACAACCGAGGCCCTTAGTAGGCGTTTATTAACCACACCTGGGCATGTGTTCCACAGATGAGAAAACTAAGATGCACATAAATACCTGTGCAGAAAAATTTTTGGTAGTAAAATATAATTATCTCTAAATTCTTTTCCCTGAACCCTTGAAACGTCCTCAAATGCTGACGTGTATGTGTATAATCACATAAACATTGATATAATTACATTTATCCAGAAACAAACACAAATTCATACATTCCATATCTATGAGGGATCTTCAAAGGTTTATGGAAAATGCACATTATGAAAAAAATTATATCCATAGATTTCAACTTTTTTTGCGCAACAGAAAACTTTTTTAATCAAAAGGCAGAGTGACACGGCGGAGGGCAGGTGGGGGCCACAGAAAGAGATCTTCCATCCTGTTTCACTTCCCAAATGGCTGTGGAGGTTGAGGACGGGAACACTGGAGCCAGGAACCTAGAAATCATCCAGGGACCCCGGCACTTGGGCCTTCTCCTGCTTCTTTCCCAGAAACATTAACAGGGAGTTGGGTGGGAAGCAGAGCAGCCTGGGCTCAAAGCAGCATTTCTGTGGGAAGCTAATGATACCTCAGGCATTGGTTTCACTAGCTGTACCAGTGCTGGCCCTAGTAAAGTTAACTTTTAATTCATTTTCCATGAGCTTTCTGAAATGCTTTGTCTTCTGCAAGTGAAAAGGCTTACGAGTGTGACATTGTCGTAACAACGAACATGCACAGTACTCAGTATGTCATGGAATACTACTAAGGAATAAAAAATAATAATAAAAAAACTGACACACTCATAAAATATTGCAACAACTAGAATGACTATCCAGAGGATTATACTCAGGGCTCATTCACATGCTGGATCATCAACTTATTTAATTCCATGTATATAACATTCTTGAAATAATACAATTATAGGAACGGTATACAGCTTAGTGGTTGCCATAAGTCAGGTGAGGATTAGGGGAAACGTGGCTACAGAAGATAGCATGAGGGGGGCCTGTGGGATGGTCCTGCTCTGTGCCTTCTCTCCTTCAACAGCAATATCCCAGCTGTGGTTCTATATCAATCACGGCTTTTAAAGCACTACTACTAAAGTTGGTCAAAGGTTCACAAGACCTTTAACATCACGTCACAACTGGATATGACCATACCACTAATTCAAACTGTTTAACTTTAAAAAAATGAACAAATAAAATAAAGCTAGTAACTTAAACATAAGTGATGGTTTGATCATAATTAAATTCTTTCAAGGGCCATTCCAATACAGTAAGCTGATCGAGCATCACGTGGTCTACCCCCAAGAGAAAAAACTGTTCTAAATTTTTTATACAATCATATTGTTAGTGTTGGTTTTGCTCTTGATGCTTGCAGACTGCTGTAATCTTCCATGGGATTAAACAATTAATTATGTGACACTCTAATCACATTACCATCTGTGTTGTTAAATGTCAGGATAAAAGGAGATACAACTATAAACATGGTTACACAAAATTTATATTTCTGAATTTGAACTTGAAGTGTCAATATAAACTCATATATTTTATCATAAAAACAAACATTCCTAGTTTTGTTAAATAAATAAATGAGGAACGGTGACCCATCCAGAAGAAAATGATGGATTCTGGCCTTGAATGCCAGTTCTGAGTTTCAGCCACAGAAGTGTGAAATAAGCCTGAGACAGTTGTCATAGCAGGTGAAGAAGCTATCAGACAGCACTGCAGTAGACAGAGGTGCTCGGTGATTAAGCATCGATAAGGATCCTCTATGCTTACATCTGAACATTCACAATTCATACTTCATTTTCGGGAGGTGTTTTTTTCTGAATAGTGCAGCTATTAGGTGATAAACAACAGAAATCATGTATTGCTAATCTGCAACCCCTAATAAATTAGCAGTTTTTTAAAAATGACTGTCAACGATTCTTGTCTTAGAGGCATCATTATTAGATGCTACCTGGCAGCGTACAGATTATGAAATATTCATATCAAAACAACAACAAACCTAAATGTGATCAACAAGCCTAGAGGGTTTATATACTCTTTTATGGCAATTCGAAGGCTAGAAGAATCAACAACCTAGTTTCTTCATCATTACAGAGGTGACAGGGTAGCAGAGTAGGGAAATAAGAGAACTAGGGGCTTAAGAATTGTATATCAACCCATCGATGTTGTAAGAGTGCTACAATGATTTTGCTATATGTATATTAATGGTTTCGTGAGTATAGTGGTCCCTCTTTATCTTCAAAAGTGTCTTCTAAGACCCCAAATAGATGCCTGGACCTAAGGAAGTTAGTGACTCTAACTATACTATGTTTTTCCTATATATTCACATTGATGATAAAGTTAAATATATATGTGGGGCACAATAAAAGATTAACAATGCCTATTAATAAACTGTAACAAATACTAACACTGCCCTGTAACAGAAGTCATGTGAATGTTTTCTTAAAATATCTTAAAGCACTCCACTAAGCCTTTTTAAAATGATGCAAGATGATACTCAAAGCAGCACGTCACAACTTCTAAGCTGGCAGCGTCACTACTCCTGTGCTTGGGGTCACTGTTAAAGCCTCATGCTGGAACACCACAGTACCGTGAGAACCCCAGATGCACGGCCAGAGATGATTAAAGTCCCAATGAGTAACACAAGATTTCATCACCCTGCTCAGAACTGTGCACAGTTTAAAAACGGAAATTACTTATTCTGGAATTTTGCATTTAATAGTTTGGACTGTAACTAAAAGCAAAGCTTCAGAAGATAAGGACAAACTACTTTTTTTAAAAAAAAAAAAGGTAATTCTTTTATAGATAATATACTGGAATACATATGTATACATTCAGATGAAATAATGTGATTATCTGCCATTTTTCTTCAAAATAATGTAAAAAGAAGAAAAATACATGACAGTATAGATAAAAATGACAATTAATGAAGCAGGGGTTTAGAAACATGTAGGTTCATTATATTTTTAAATTTTTACATAGGTTTAAAATATACATCGGGAAGGGGAGGGAGGGGGAGGGGAGGGGAGGAGAAGGAGGAGGAGAGAGGAGGGAGAGAGGGCAGGAGGGGAGGGGAGAGAGGGAGGGAGGGAGGGAAGGAGGAAAAAAAAGGGGAAAAGTTACCGCAAACCAAAGCAGTGACAGACCTACCAAATTCTTTACTTGAGAAAAGTCCTTGTCTAGTAACTTTTCTTACAGTGCACTTAACTGACAAAAAGATGCCATCAATGAGTAGTTGTGCCACTATTCTATTCGTTATTTAGTGAAAGCTACAAAGCAAACCATGACATGCTAATCAGACCATGACATGCTGTTAAAGGGAATATTTTTCTAAGTTTTATCAATGTCAGATTACAAAACCAATGAGCATAAAATTCTTCTTAGAGTTGATAAAACATAGTGATTCATTAATTCACAAACTTCTGCTAGCTGTAGATTACTTCAATAAAATTTCTGGCAATTTTACTTGGCATGTGTAACTTACCTAGGCTGACAGCGTTCGCATAGATATGTGTCAGGGATATGCTGCCTGTCGATCCCCATGCAGTCAATATGTTGCCAAACACTTGAAGGAGGAAAAAAGGCAGAACATGTCACATGTTAAAAGCATCCTTAAATTAGGATGTGATATTCCTCTCTGTCCCTTAAAAAGCACTTACTTTGAGCTTAGCACTCTAAATGATGCTGTGAGGGGATTCTTAGACATCTGTCCTCACAGGGATAAAATTTCAAAATGCAAAACCAGAACGAGAAATCCATGATACACAAATTTCAACAGCAAATACGACTTCAAAACAGAAAGGCATAGGCTACAAATGGTATTAGAAATCATAAAATGGATTGTCCACTCTTGGAATCCATTGGCAAAGCACCTCAAAAACTAACGGGCCTCAGTAAACACTCGGGAAACAGAAAGAAAGGGCATCATCACAGCAACATTTACGAATTAACAGGAGGAGGGGACAGCCAACATCTATAAAGGGGTTATTCGTATTGAAAATACAGCAGGTGAACTGATCGCCCAAGCGCAATCATACAGAGTGTGAAATGCTGGAGCAGCTGCGGCTTTCCTCCATTAACAGGAACAAAGAGAAGTGCTTCAGTGGCATACAGTATTAACTCAAAAAAGTGACGTAGCTAGAGTCAGAAATCTAAGATATTTTCAACATTCCAGGGCAGAGATAAAGAATAAAGTTTAAAATATAGCAGGGGAAAAAAAAAAGCTCAACAATCCAGGAAGTATCCCATGAAGACCAAGAGAAGTCACACTCCTTATGGATGTTTTGTTCCTCTCCTTTCTTCTGAAGATGTCCTTATTTGAAAGGCAGAGTGACACAGAGTGGCCTTTATCTGAGCCTCCCCCCTGGGTGACAGGCTCGAGGGCCTGGGTCAACTTCTCCTGCCTTCCAGGAATGTTCTGAGGACTCTGGGCTGGAAGCAGAGCAGCTGAGACTGGAGCCAGTGCTCTCAGGAGATGCCAGTGCTGCAGGCAGTTGCTTCACTCGCTGTGCCACAGCAATAGTCCCCTAATTTCATTTTCTTGCCAAGACACCCATTTGTCTAAAATTGACATATCGTGTCTTGTAAAGGTTTGCAGAAACACATAATATGAAAAAACTGCATATATTTCAATAATTTTTCTAACAAAATAAACTCCTTTTAATTTCATTTTTCGGTTAACTTTTTGAAGTACCTTCAGGCACGTATATTTCAAAAACCAGTCTTATCCAGTCTATACATAGCAATTAGCCAGTTCCAATTGAACTACTGGACTAATTACTTTTGTGCTGTTCTTCTCAACTAAGATTGTTACAGGAAAAACTGGCAAAATGTGAAGCATAATATAAGGCACATCAAAGAGATGGAAAAGCAAAGCAGATCACAAGGAGGGTGACCAGAAATTTTTAGTAAGTAATTGATGCCACGAGAATAAGAAACCAAGGTTAGACATGACTAAACAATCAGAGGGTAGACAGTCAGGCTTAAATGACGGCTACCAAATATTGGATCATGAAAACAACGAGAATGGAAAGAAGAATAAAGGAAAACAGATTAAGTCTTGGAGTATATTACAGGCTGAGGAACAGAAAATTAGAAGAAGAAGACAGTTATAAAAAGAAGTCACTATTACCTTCAATAATCCAGACTGTTTCTTTATAAATATGTACATGAATATAAAAAATCCTAAGTATAATTTAACTAGTTTCCAAGAGATAACTACACATTAGGCATAATTTACCATAATTAAAAACACTGCTTATATTATATATTAAAAATAATGCAAAGTGTTATGTAATTTGTAACATCAATGTAATCAGCTACGAGAAGCTCTTTTAATTGATAGCTTATAATAAAAGATCTCACTGAAATTATTTTTTAGTTTTAAATTTACATCCTGAGTAAATTTTATAAGGTCATTATTCATGTAGATACATTGCAGGTAATGAGGATTTTATTTTTAAAATTGAAAAGGTATTATAATTTTTTATCATTTAAATAGACTCAAGAATTAACACAACTTTCCATAAAAATACTACCAAAATTGACATTCCACTTAACACTGATTTCCTATATTTTGACAAAATTTAATGAACTTTTTGAAATATGATTCAACTACATAGCTGTATCAATACTCAACCTTTAATCTAATAGATGGGAACAAGAGTATAAATAATACACAGTAACTTATATTTACTTCTGTACAATTTGGTTCAAATACAGGTATATGCCATTCTAGTCCCACCAAATAATGAAGCTACACGCTAAGGACCGGAAACAGGAAGTGGCGCAAAGCTACCACACTGTCTTGTGTCTACACCGTACTGCGCCAATACTTTCTGCTCTCCACTCGTGCAGGGAACAGACCCATGAACTTTACGGCCAAATCCTACTGTTCCCTCTCCATCCTCCCAAAGTCTCCCCCACAAAACAAAAACAAAAATCCCAAAAGCCAAAAAACAAAACCCCGCTTTCTGTCCCAATCACACCTTCTCTAGGGGAGGAGGCCTTTCTTGGAGGTTGGACCAGGGTTGGGGGAGGGGAGTCTGGATCTGGTTCGGGGAGACTCCAGAGTGCTGCAAGGTTCAAGTCAAAAGGAGGTGAGAGAGTCAGGTCAAACAAACATCCATCAAAATGCTTACTTTCCCCAAACTGGAAAATGCAGTTCACTATACAGCACAAATAATTCCAAAGGAAATACAAAGGACTCAGTGTCCATCTGCCGTGTCTACTGCTTTATGTACTCAGATTACTGGCGGACTAGGAGGAGATGTGAGCCTACACGAATAAAGCTCAAACTGATGATCCGTGACTCACATAGCAAAGGGTTTCTAACATACACCAAGCTAGGCTTTCTGTTTGTTTCTTTTCCATAAATGCCTTCTCCAAGGAACAAAATAAGCTGCATCATCAGTGCTGGAAGACCCACTTTAAAACTGCATTCGTTAATTCCTTCAAAAGTGACTTTAGTTATATTTGCAACATTAACAACCAACAGTAGCAATGAAGAGTAAACTAATGGGTGTGAAATGTTTTACCTGCATTTGTCACAACAGATCATGTATCCATCATCGTGTGTAAAACCACATATGCACCTGGTCACATCAGTGCCGTAACTTCCATCCTCAGATGTGCTGATTGTGGTAGCACTGGAAGTTTCATCAAAATTAGGAGTGGTAAATATGCCTACTTCATTTTTGCTAATAAGAACTGATGGAGGAGGGGAAGCCGGAGGTGTTGGCGGAGGACGAGCACCATAATTATGGTCCTGGATAATGAACACAAATACAGCACTGTTATTGAATTTCAGCAACACTGTGAATTAAGGAACTTAAATAAAATTCCACCACTAATGTAATGCCCAAGAGATATGAAACTGGCCTGTTTGTTCCTTTACCTCTTTAAAATAATGACTGTGTAGCTAAAGTATTAAGTGAATGTATCTATGAGGTAGGAGTGGTTGCCTTCAAATCAAACTTTAATCTTCCAAAACTCCAAAGATATGAGGAACAGTCAAAAAGTGGAACTATGGAGCTGAAAGATGAAAATTGGGGACTGGTGCCATGGCATAGCCTTCTATGACTCAGCCTACAGCACCGGCATACCATACGGTTGCCAGTTCATGTCCCAGCTGCTCCACTTCCAATCCAGCTCTCTACTTATGACCTGGAAGGGCTTTAGTCCTTGAGCCCCTGCACCCATGTGGGAGACCTGGAGGAAGCTCCTGATTCCTTTCATATCAGTTCAGCTCCAACCACTGCAGCCATGTGAGGAGTGAACCAGTGGATAGATCTTTCTGTGTCAACTCTACCTGTACATTCTGAGCCCTCCTAATCTGCCTTCACAACTCCATCTTGGAAATGGAAGCAAGTACAAGGTGTAGGAGGCTAATGCAGAGAAATGCAGGACTAACAAAACAACAACAAAAACACACATGATCACCATAAGATACAACTTGGACTTCATAGTTGTGAAAATTTTTATTCTAGTTCAGGCAACGAAAATTGCCCATAGTTTTGCCTCCACATGATCACAAACGTTATCAGTTCCGTGACTATGTCTGAATCTACATTAATAACTATGTAAGACTGAATAAGTTAACTTACATAAGCTTACATTTTTTCAGCTATAAATCTAAAAAAATATTATGAGGCTGTTTCAGAGGATTAGATGAGTAAACGCAATGCCATATATTTAAAAGCATTCATCTTAAAAGCAAGGCCAAAATACAGTAACTATGTCATTTACTCTGGAAATTATAACAGTCTTTTTGAGAAGCAGAATGGAATATCCAGCTGTCAAGAGCAGAAGTTATAAAATAACAATACTAAAACCTTTAGGGAACTTCGAATGTATACATTTCTCTTAAATAAATCCCAATTGGTTAGACTGAAGAAAAATTTTTATAAATTTTATACCTAATTTTTTGGATAATATGAAATAACTATATTTCTAAAAGATGCAGTTCTGAGCACAATGCCATAGACATCTACTTTTATAACTCTAAGTTTTAAAAATCTCCTTCAAGAGGAATGTTTAATACTTACCGCATAGGGCAAACCAATGTAACTCTGTGAATGATGCGAACTGCTGGTGTATAGCTGGTGGGGATAACTGTTGGACTTCTCAACTACCACAGGGCTAGCTTCTACAGATTCTGGTCTAAGGAGAAAAAGTTGCATATCAAAGAGAATTCTATTCATTTGCATTTGCATTTTAAAAAGACATATGCTAAATACCGTTTATGAAAACACAACATCTATTTCCAACAGGCAGATATCCTGTGGGTAAGATGGAGTAAATCCTTGTCCATGTAATAAAAATTTTAAGTAAAATAAGTATTTCAAATTCAAATAGTTTCCTTCTCTAGTATTATTTTAAAAAAATACTAGATATCAAACATTACATGTCCAGTGGCCCAAAGAACAATACGTGCTGAAGAGGAAATGGCTGAAGGAAGACTACCAACACACTGAATGTATAAAGATCTTGACTTGAACGTGAAGTGCACATGTCAGTGTTCAGATTCCCCCAAATGTGTTAAGTTGGCTGAGAAAGAAGAGGTCTTGGAAATGTCATTTAGGGGACAGAAAACCTCACAGTGAATGTGGGGATACCTGTAAAAACCCAGACAGCAGCCTATACTATAGTGGGATCAACAATTCTAGTCTGGTAACCATTAAGTAATGGTAATTAATCAATTACTAACTGATAAGACCTGCATTAACAACCGCCACGCTGTTGAGGATGTAGAAGTTTCTTAGCTCAGTGTTTTACATACATCACTTGCCTAGCATCTTTATTCATACCCATCTTCATCAGACCTAATTTGGCCAATTCTTGTTGATTAATTTGGTAGTAAATCTACATCTGTTTCTGCACCCTTATTTTATGATGGAGCCAGTGCTTACAATGATTTTTCTTTTCATGACAACCTTATCTTTTCTCTTATTCCAAACCTTCCCCTGGAACTTAATACTACTTGTATGGTCCAAGTGCTTGGGCCCCTGCACCCATTTGGGGAATGAATTAGCAGGTGCAGACCCAACCTTTCTCTCTTCCTAACTCCTCTTTTCAATAAATAGAATGAATTATCAAAAAAAAAAGTCATCAACATATCCACCTTACTCTTGGTAATAAGACTTATTTCGTGTTATACATGTATCATATCCTGTATAATAGTTTCCCTATTGGTAAAAAAAAAAAATTGCTTCTATTTTTACTACTGAAAGTACATGGATATAACTGAACAACACTTCATATATTTTTCTTGCATATGTGATACTCTTTTATAACAAGGACCCCTGGAGGTGCAAAACTGTAAATGAACATCAAATACATAGATACCTGCCAAACTGCCTTGGATTGCTTTATATTACTGGGTCTTCTAAAATTCCTTAAAGAGCACGTGCAAGATCTACCATAAGTGATAAAAGCAACATGCAGGATTTGTGGCTTGAGCCGACCAACTCCTTTCAAAGTAATTTGAGGTTATTTATTGTATTTATTTCAAAGGCAGAGAAAAGAGAGGAGACCTCCCATCCACTAGATGGCTCTCCAGATGTCTGTGATGGCTGGGGCAGTGCTGGAGCAGAGCTGGGGTGACTGCCTGCTGCCTCCCAGGGCACGCAGAAGCAGGAGGTCAGGGTCATGGGTGCTGGCAGGACTGAAACCCAGGCATCGAAGGGGGGTTTCAGGGCCCCAAGAGACATCTAAACCACTGCACATAATGTAAACTTTTTTTTGAGGATTTCAAAAAAAGATCTTTATCAAAAGATAGAAATAAAATTTAAACGAGTGTCTTTTTAAGATTTTGTGTATGTGGTTTTCACGAAAAATGTGTTCATGAAAAAAGTGTATTACGGGTGCAGGCATTTGGTTCCGTGGCTAAGATGGCTTGGGGGCCTTGGCATTCCATGCAGTGCCTACTTCCCCTCCTAACCCTAACCTCCTGCTGATGTGACCCTAGGAGGCAACAGGTGATATGGCAAGTCACCCGGTCCCTACCACCCAGAGGAGCGGTCCAGGAGGGTCCTGGGATCCAGCTTTGGCACAGTCCAGGCCCAGTTATTGCAGGCACTGGAGGAGTAATCAAGCACAAAAAGGGATCTCTGTCTGCCCTTGCCTTTTCTGCCAAATTAAAAACAAAACAAAACAAAACAAAAAAACCTTCCTAAAAAGTGCAAGGGGCTGGTACCGTGCGCAAAAGCACCACCTGCAACACCAGCATCCCACAGGACCTGAGTTTGAGTCCCAGCTGTTCCACTCCCGATCCAGCTCATGACTAAAGCGCCTGTGACAGTGTGGAAGGCAGCCCAAGAACCGTGGCCCCTGCTTCACATGGAAAACGGTTAATCCTAACAAGCATTTCTTCTGAAAAGTGGGAAAATTACTTCCTTATATTTTGTTGAGCTGCTGAAGAGGTCACCTACAGTTTGCCTAAATGAGGGGCAGTGTGGCATGGTACCCTATCACAGGTGCTTATATGGGCACCGTAAGCTGTGCAGTGGCACCATGAGTTAAACTTAGAGCAAAAGTATGTTTAATCATATGAAATGCATAATGAACAAGCTACAACACATCTAAATAATACTAGCACAGAACTTTAAAAATGCTTTCATATTAAAGCCACATTTAAATGAAAATACTTCTAAACTAGAACAAACCAATAGTCACTTTAAGAGCCGGAAAAAATATTGCTGCCTTGATAGTGAATTAAATATAAAGAAATCAAAAGCAAAAGCTAAGCAGAATTAAAAATGCTCCTTTCAACATTTCATTATATACAAAACATCCTAGAATCTTGCACAAATTCAAATGAACAATAATCCAACGCCCAAAATTAATTCTGTCAGCAGATGGCTCCAGTGACCCTGGAATAATATCAAACGCCACAGCAAAATCTAACTGGTGAAAATATCTTAAATCTCCAAAGTCTGGAGTCAAAAAACATCAAATCAGTATCAATCCTAGCTTCCTTTTGTAAAAGAAAGTAGTAAAGTCTAGACTAATTAGGAGGCTTGGTTAAGGGGTTACTAGCATTGCTGTGACAGGAGAAAACTGAAAGAACCCAAATCTCTCTTTAACACTTGGTTAATAAATATTCAGAACTTAACACATTGCCAGGAAGAGTGGTGGGAGCTTTCCTCCTAAACAATTACCTCTAATTTATGCATGTCATATTTATGAATTTGTCCTCTCCAAATATGGACATAATTATATAAAAACTCATTATAATTATTCCTAATGGTACCAAAGAATATCTGAGAGCAATAAAAATTATATAAGGAATACAATGTTGGCAATCACAATTCCAGTGTCAGAGAAAGAAAAGTAACTTAATTTTTTTTCTTAAAGAGCTAGGAAAGAAGAAAAAAACAATCTTTTTAATGTATTTACTTGAAAGAAAGGGGCCAGCACCAGAGATCAACCGACTATTTCTCCACCTACCAGCATCAGTAACCCAAAGGGTGCCAGTTTGTGCCCCAGCTGCCCCACTTCCCATCCAGCTCCCTCTTGTGGCCTGGGAAGGCAGCAGAGGACGGCCCAAGACCTTGAGACCCTGCACCTGTGTGGGAGACCTGCGGGAGACTCCTGGCTCCTGGCTCTGGATCAGCTCTGCTCTGGCCACCTCAGCCATTTGGGGAGTGAACCAGTGGATGGATGCTCTTTCTCTGTCTCCCCCTTTCTCCATAAATTTGTCTTTTGAATAAAAATAAATAAAACCTTAAAACAGAAAGAGAGAGAGGGAGACAGCTTCCATTTGTTGACTGACTCCCAAATGCCTGCTGCATCCGAACTAGACCAGAGATGAGTCAGGGTGACACCAAAAGCCACATCGGTGCAGACACTCAAGCACTCCTGCGAGGAATGACCTGTCAACATGCCAGGTGCATTCACAGAAACCGAACAGGAAATGGAGTCGCCAGGACAAGAACCAGCACTCTGAAATGGCATGCTGGTGTCCCAAGTGGAAGCTTAATCCACTGTGCCACAATGCCCGCTCCAAGGAAAGAGGAAATGTAACCTGTCCACTTATCTTCTACTTTCCAGCTCTAAGGAACTTCGACTCTCCCCACTCTTCTGCTTATGTAACTAGCTCACATTCAGATGGCTGGAATGCCAGAGATTAAAGAAGTAAAAAGGGGACAGAAGTTTCATTATGACAAAAAGATGTAACCCTCAACTATGTGGTGATAATGAAGTCTAGGTTTTTCAATTCCTTATCTTTGAGCAAGGATCTGAGTATCTTCATAGAAGCATTTATTGTACTGACCTCATTACTGCTAAAACTGAAGCCATAACTACTAACATGAGCCATATGTTAAATGAAGTATTTATGCTATACAAATCAATTCAGTGTAGTAATGTTTTTTAAAGATTATTATTATTATTATTAGGCAGATTTGCAAGGAGGAGAGACAGGAGGATCTTTCATCCAGTGGCTCATACTCTAACTGGCTGCAATGGCCAGAGCTGAGCTGATCTGATCTGAAGTCAGGGGCCTGGAGCTTCTTCCGGGTCTCCCGTAAAAGTACAGGGTCTGAAGGCTTTCAGCCATCCTCTACTGCTTTCTGTCCACAAGGATGGGAAGTGGAGCAGCTGAGACACAAACCAGTGCCCATATGGGATCCCAGCACTTGAAAGGTGAGGATTTAGCCACTGAGCCACTGTGCTGGGGCCCTCTGCACAGTAACATTACTAATGATCTTTGCTCTAACAGAAAACGCCTAAAATTAAATATCAGTATGAGATTATGACTGTGACACTTCGTGTAAGAGGCTTCTTCTGGCCTTGCACAACTAACTGCTCTTCACTCCTCCAAGTCTCCACCTTCTTATTTAGCCTAGAGCTGCCCTACACTAAGTACTGAGACACACCTGCTAACAAGTATCTGAATGGGGCTTGTCTGAACGGAAAGGTGGGAAAAAAATGTCATTCATGTTTTTATAATGATTATATGCTGAAATAATACTTTGAATATGTTCAGCTAAATAAAAATATAATATGGATTGTACTTTTTCTTATGACTTCTTAGCATGGGAATCAGAAGATTTTAAATGACACATAACTCAAATTATATTTGTATTTGATAGCTGTGGTCTAGAGTTCTGATTCTTAACTGATTATAATTTCATCAAGAATAGAATAATATTTTACACTTCACTTTCTCATAAAACATTTAGTACTTATTTGATTTTAAAAATCAATTCATTTACTTGCTTATTTGAAGGCACAAAGCAACAGGGAAGAGAGATCCCCCTTCTGATGGTTTACTCCCCCTGTGTCCACAGAAGGGCAGGACCAAGTCAGAGCCAGGAATGTAATTCAGGCCTCCCACATAAGTGGCAGGGACCAACTGACCTGAGCCATCACCTCCCGCGTCCATTAGCTGAAGTGGGAACGGACAGCAGAGGACTCACACGCACGCTCTTCAAGCAGCATCGTAGCTGCAACTCCAAACGCCTGCCCTCATTCATGTTTGTAATAATGACAGAAAATGTGCTTCCTCTTGAAATGTTAGCCCTTCCCTACAAAACTACGCAATAAGCAAGGAAGATCTTCTGTGTGTTGATTCACTCCCCAAGCAGCCACAGCAGCCAGAGCTGAGCCTATCCAAAGGTGGGAGCCAGGAGCCTCTTCTGGTCTCCCATGGGGGTGCAAGATCCCATGGCTTTGGGCCGTCCTCGAGTGCATTCCTAAGCCACAAGCAGGGAGCTGGATGGGAAGCGGGGCTGCCGGGACATGAACCAGTGCCATATAGGATCATGGAACATGTAAGGCGAGGACCCCAGCCACTAGAGGCTCCTGTGCTGGGCCAGGCAGTATAATCTTTTGTATAAAGTAACATACTTAGTGAAAGTATATAGCCACATGAATACAACATAATTTAATTCTTTTGTTAAGTTTTTCACTTTGAAATAACTGTAGGTTCATAAGAGGCCTCCAACAACACGTACAAGGGAGCCAGTCCCATGCACCTGCCCCTTGGCTTCCTACATCTTCCACAACTACAACCTTGAGTATGTATCTCAACTTAGAATTAACATCACTTACATTAACATTTATTTGTAAAAGATTTACTTATTTATTTGAAAGAGTAGCGCAGGGAGAGGTAAAAAATGAGAGAAAGAGATCTTCCATCCAGTCATTCACTACACAAACGGCTCCAACAGCCAGGGACGGACCAGGTTGAAGCCAGGCCAGCAGCTTCATACATGTCTTCCAGAAAGGTGACAAACAGGCCCAAGTGAGTACTTCAGCCATCCTCTGCTGCTCTCCCAGATGCATCGGCAGGGACCTGGACTGGAAGTGGAGCGGCCAGGTCTTCCAACAGGCACCCGTATGGAGCATCGGCATCCCAGGTGGGAGCTTAACTGGCTACGTCTCAATGCCAGTCCCCAGAGTTTCTGATAAAAGTCGCTCAAAAAGCTGATGTTGGAAGGGGATGGAGAATGTGATTTTGGGGTCTTTTTAAGCTTCCAGGTTTTATGTAAAAAGGAGAATTTAAGTCTGAAAATTAAACAAAAATACTAACAATTGTCTCATTAAAAAAAAAAAAAAGGCACCACTATACTACATATCCTCTAAGAGCGGATAGCTTGCTCACCTGTCATTAGACCTTTATGAGGCACAGGAAAAAAAACATTTCTTGACAGAGAAGTAATCCTATAATCACATACAAATTCAATCATCTCTGCATAGTAAAAAATGGCCAGACTTGTACCAGAAAGATTTAGTCCATACTACAAACCACAGTAATTCTACAAATACTTTATATAAATACATTCAGCAAAGAAAACAGGCACTTACTTCTCTCACTGTCCCCTTTGACTAAGCTATTTACTCCATTTGTCAGGATAATTAATAGGTTTTGTTCTGCTTGTCAATTACCTGAGTACACATGCTACACAGAATCAAGGCACAAAGCTGGGCAGTTAAACCACCACTTGGAATGACTGCACCCCATCTCAGTGCTTAGTTTGAGTCCTGGCTCCACTTCTGATCCAGCCTCCTGCTAAAGTGTATCCTTGCAGATGATGGCTCAAGTACTTGGGCCTCGGCCAACTACACAGCAGACCCACACTGAATTCTGGGATCCTAGCTTCAGCCTGGCCCAGTGCTGGCTACTGCTGGGCATCTGGGGAGTGATTCAGCACACTCTCTGCCTCTTGCTCCTCTCTGCCTCTCTGATAAAATGAAAATGAGAAAAAAAAAAAAAAAAAAAGAGAAAGAAATACAGCACAGGTTAATCTCAGATAACATAACAGATTAATTTCGAAAACCAAACCCCTAAAATGGCTGGCTGCGGTATTTCCAGGAAGCAAGCAATACGCATAGATGTTCTAACTGATATCCACCTGCACCGGGATGCAGTAGGTTGGGACACACCCTGATGCCAGCACTCACAGGAATGGCACTTGGAGTGCTGCCCGCTCTGCTTCAGATTGAGCCCTGCCAACGCACCTGGGGAAGCAGCCCAAGATGGCTCCAGGGCTTGAGCCTCTCACATGGGCGACTCAGACGGGCTTTGTCTTGGCCCAGCCTTGGCTGCTGCAGACACTTGAGAAACAAACAAGCACATGGAAGAGCTCTCTCTCTATATATATGTATAAATCTGCCTTTCAAATAAACGCACAAATCCTTAATACTTACATGAAGTTCACTCCTCAGATGGTCCTACCACCTGGGGCTGGGCTGGGACAGGCCCAAGTCCAGAAGTCAGAACTCGATGCAGGTCTCCTACAATGGGTACAGGGACCCCAGAACTTGAGTCTTCCTCTGCTGCTTTCCCTCGTACATTAGCAGGCAACCGGGTGCAGCAGCTGGGAGTCAAACCCCTATGGGATGGCAGTGTCTCAGGAAGAGGATTAGCCTGCTACATCACAACACCGCAAAAAAGGCTCTCAAATACCACGCTGTGTCAGTTTTGTGGCACAATGTAAGTCATTTTCCAGCCCTTAACAATCACTTAAACCCCTTGCGGTTCCAGAAACGATCTCCACAGTAATAACTCAGTGTCAAAGGAGATGGTTGGGCCGGTCAGAGGCAGGTGCTGTGTGCAACAGGGCAAGGCAGCCGTTGGGTGCTCCTGTCTGGCTGCTAACTTCCGAGCTGGTTTCCTGCTGAAGTGCCTGGGAGGCAGCAGATGAAGGCTCACGTGTGTGAGTCCCTTTATCCTTTATGGGAGATCTATATGGAGTCCCTGGTTCAGACTGATCAAGGCATCACCAACCAGGAAATGAACAGAGGATGGAAAACGCCTCTCCTCACCTCTCTGTAACCCAGTCTTCTAAATCCAGCAGAAATGGTTTCTCTAGGCCTGACGCAGTAGCCTAGTGGCTAAAATCCCCACCTTGCACACACCGGGATCCCATATGGATGCCAGTTCTAATTCTGGCAACCCTGCTTCCCATCCAGCTCTCTTCCTATGGCCTGGGAAGGCAGTAAAGGATGGCCCAAAGCCTTGGGACCCTGCACCAGCGTGGGAGACCTGGAGGAGCTCTTGGCTCCTGGTTTCGGATTGGCTCAGCTCTGGCCATTGCAGCCACTTGGGGAGTAAACTAGCAGATGGAAGATATTTCTGTCTGTCTTTCCTCCTCTCTGTATATCTGCCTTTCCAATAAAAATAAATCATTAAAAACAAGAAAAAGAAGTGGAGCAGCTGGGACTTGAAGGGGATGCTGGCACTGCAGGTGGCAGGTTAACTCCCTAAGCCAAGGCCAGGTCCCCAAGGTTAGTTATTTCAGATACACTTGCTCGGGCCCCTGCCATTTTGCAGGTGCTGGCTTACCTGACTACACCAAGAAAGAAATGGTTCCTCTGAAAATATAAGTTGTCAAATAATTATTTTTTAGGAAATACTCTGTTTATCCTATTTTAAAAAAATTAAGCAGCAAGAATTCTTTTTTTTTTTCTCCCAGCACGCACAAGGTGAAGACTTTAGCCACTAGGCTCTGTGCTGGGTCCTAAAATGATTTAATTTTGCTTTTCAACTCAACTTGCATTTAAATATGTCACAATGCAACCATAAGTTGTTTTTTTTTTAACCATAAGTTTGTTAAAAGTACAATGTAATAGTTAATTAATATTTAAACCAAATTACTTTCAGTATAAATACGGTAGATTTTAGACTAAAAGTAATATTATCTTGATTCTTTTTGAGAAGATCAATGTATTTATTTGAAAGGCAGAGCAGTGGCGAGCCCACGCAGCTGCTGATGCCGCTCAAGCGGCCAGGGCTGGGTCAGGCGGACGCGAGAGCTCCAGAGGGGCTTTTGCACATGAACAGTGAGACTCACACTTGAGCCTTCGTCTGCTGCCTTCCCAGGCACAAGCGCAGGAAGCCGCACTGGAAGGGGAGCAGCTGAGACTCCCAGGAGCACACTGACGGAGGACGCGGAGCACCCCAAACCGCGGCTCACGTCAGCCCACCACAAGCTGAGGCTCCACCTGCAGTCTGACTCATGCCAATGACTGGCAAATATCAAAAACAATTAGGAAAACATAAACGTTATTTATAAACATAATCTCGGTAGGCAGAGCGATGGCACCAACAGTTGGGTTCCTGCTGCTGATACGGGGGAGCCGACGGAGTGCCCACTACTGCAGGTATTTGGGGAGTCAAAGCAGTTGGGAAACCTGTTTCTCAACACAAACAGTAATCTTAGCTGTAGGCATTTTTGCTTTAAACTTCTAATGTTTTAGTCAAGAGTTCAGAAAACATGACAGAATTAATGCTTTATAGCAAAATTTAATGTATGCTTTCATAGCAAATCAACTGCTTGGTTATGCTAAGATAACTATGGGATATTTTGCCTTTCCTTGAAAACAAGACAAGACAAACCTTTAAATACTTACTCTGAGCCTGCAGCCATGTCCAGGTATGACGCTTCTGCTGTGTCAACCCCCAGTGGGGTCACTATGCTCATGACGTTCGCCTCTGGTAAATCCGATTACTATGGAGTCCTATGCATTGGTATCCAAAACACTGGGGCATGCCAGCCACAGTGCTCATTGCAGACATCTAAGTGCATCCACAAACCCTGTTTAAAAAACAAAGACAGACAGGGAACAAAACTGTTAAGAGCCACCTACATATTTCTTGCTATAGCAACACTAGATCAGTAAGTTAAACACATTAATAATATCTTCTTTAATAAAAAGTTCAGTTAGGAATTTGCCCAAAGAATCCCTATTTATTTCTTTCTCTGCAATTATGTATTCACGATAAAAAGATTTTGAATCATAACCTTCCTTAAGGAACGAATGTAGGATGCCACTGAAATGAATATGATAACATATTGGTTACTGAAGAACCAGCAAATATTCATTTTAATGGGAAATTTGAATTTTTTAATAGTAATAGAATCCAAAAGCAAGTCTTCTTCAATATACTAATAAAGAATGAGTACTTACTGTGGGTCAAGCACCATACTAATTCTTCCTAAATGACTGGTCTAATTAATCCTCATGATTCTGATGCATTCATTATTCCTTATTACCAAGGAACAATAAATCCAAGAAAGGATGGGGCTGGCGCCGTGGCTCAGTAGCTAACCCTCTACTGATAGTTTCAGTATCCTGTACGGGTGCCAGAAGTGTCCCAGCTGGTCCACTGCTGATCCAGCACCCTGCTCACACCCAGGAAAGCACCAGAGATGGTTCAAGTCCTTGGGACCCTGCACCCCACAGGAGACCTGCGACAACAGCACTCCAGATCAAAGTGTCAGTTGGACTTTCGGCTCCTCTGCATCCAGTCCAGCTTCCCGATGCTGCACCGGGACAGCAGGTGGCCCGACGCTTAGGGCCTGCTACTCATGTGGGGATCATGATGAGGTTCTAGGTTCCTGCCTCCCTGCCCTCCAGACCTGTCTTCCACATCGATAGGTAGATAAAAAAAATCTCAAACGTAGATCATTTTTGGTCCCAAGCATTTCATAAAATGGATACTCACTTGAGCCAAATAACAAAGAGGTGATTGTTTCATCACAAAACAATGTGGATCAAAAAACTCTCCACTCCGCATACATGAATCTACACTTTTCATCTTTTTATAGTTTGCTCATTAAATTAGCATTTCCCTACAAAGATAGTTAAAGAACAGTGAACAAAAGGAAAAGTTTTCCAACCTTCTTTTCTGTCCCTGGAACCACATTAATTACTTGATAAATGTGGTATTTATTAACCATCACAAAGCTACAAAATTTCTACACAGCAAAGTACAAGCAATGCACAAGCTGTAAGTTTGTTCTATTTAAAAGTTTTTACGATTTTCTTAAAATGCCAATAACCTGGTCCTGTCAGGTTGCAATAGCAACCTTTAAAATAGGCGCCAGAATTTCCCTTCCTCTGTCCCAAGCTTCTGCCCCTCACTGACTCCCTGCCCGACATTACTTTAGTGCAGTCCTTCACAACTAGGACAACCTCATTCTTGGTATACAGAAACATTTCTGAAACACCTGTACACTCTGAATTTGATTCTATAGGAAAAATCTCCAATTTCAAGAGCCACACCTCAGTGAGACTACAAAATGGCAAATATTTCACTATATTTCATAAACACACAAACACATACAAACTATACTTAGAAAAGTCATAACACAGGCCCAGCATGATGGCTCAATTGGCTAATCTTCGCCTTACAAGTGCCAAAATCCCATATGGGCACTGGCTCGTGCCCCGGTTGCTCTACTTCATATTCAGCTCCCTGCTGTGCTTGGGAAAGCAGTAGAGGACAGCTCAAGCCTTTGGGCCCTTACACCCATGTGGAGACCTGGAGGAAGCTCCGGACTCCTTGCCTGGGATGGGCTCAGCTCTGGTCATCGGGGAGTGAACCAGCGTTGGAAGATATCTCTCTTTCTCTCTCTGCCTTTCTCTCTCTGCCTTTCCTTCTCTCCAAAACTCTGATTTTCAAATAAAAATAAATATTTTTAAATGAACAAGTTAATATAGAAGCAGAAAAATATCAGCTTATAATCCAAGCATAAATATAAAGAAAAAATGTGCAGGAGACTCCCAATAATTACTACAAACCCTTTACCTCTCATGTGAATAAAAAAAAAACCCAAAAACTAGTGATCCAAATGCGAAAAAAAAAACATATAAAAATATACTGAGATTAAATGAGAATAAATGGCAGCCATCAAAGAAATAATATAAAAGGAAGTATCATGTCTGGTAAATCTGAGGTCCGAAAAAGAACAAATGTCTTCACAAATCTGCTTTCTAGAATAGACCTAGAAACCAACTGAACTATTGAGCTATTTTTTCACAGCATAAAATTCTAGATTCTCTGGCTAAAAGCAAATTAGCTCACACAAAAGCATCCCATTTGTAGAAGGATACATTTATTTATTCTCTTTTCACACAAATGTATATAAACACAAATAAAAGCAACAATAAAAAGTAAATAACAGATCCAACTGAAAAGAAACTGGGAAGATACATTAAAAGCACATAGGAAAGTCAGGGTAACACCACCAAAGCACAAACAGTGAAAACAATCACAACCATACCAGAGGAAGAGGGCGGACAGCAAACTCAGAGCTGCCAGCTGCCTCCCAGGACCATGCTCAGAGCACACAGGACACGGAGGGGGAAGGACACGGAAAAGGCAGAAAGGGCTAGAATGTCAAGAAAATTGTTCTTCTACAACTGCAAACAAAAATGTCCATACTATCAATGTCTTTGAGAAAACAGCCAATCATTACTGCCTTTCTGTCCTTCATAAGCACCTGTATAATCCCTAACACATATTTAAAATTAACATTTATTATGGGTATGCATCACTTACAAACTGAGCAGGTCAATTTCTGTCTTAGTAATTAATGGAAATGAAATAAAGAAGACTGAAAGAAGCTGTGAGGGACCACACACTTGAGATCTTCCTTAGATTATCCTTAACACTCATTTAATATTTAGAGTTTTACCAGCTGACTAAGATACAATAATACAGGCTGATCACAACCCATTCTAACTTATAACATGTGATGCATTGAGCAAGCCAGCTCATTGCCCCAGGTTTCTGGGTTGGCATTCTTCCAGTTTAAATCTTATCATTTGAAATACATTAATGAATTATTCCTGCTAGTCAAAGCAGATACTATGCTTCAAGAGACTATAGAATACAAATTCGGGAATAGGATTATTGTATGTTTCCCTACCGAGTTCATATTCCCACAGTTTCCCACAAACAGACTGATATTCAAGCCTCCCCAGTTAGCCTTCCAGAGAATGACTGTAACAACAGAGTGCTTACAACACGCGGTCTCCACCACAAACCTATGGTAGTTTATATTCATTATCACTATTTGACAGAGAAGGTATAGAGATTAAAGTTGTCGATATTCGTAACAGGAACCTAAGCCATGGCTTCACGGGCTAACTGCCCACCTTCAAGTGCCAGCACCCCACATGTCCCACCTGTTCCACTTCCAGTTCAACTCCCTGCTTGTGGCCCAGCACTCACGTTGGAGACCCAGAAGATGCTCCTGGCTCCTGATCTGCCCAGCTCAGGCCACTGCAGGCATTTGGGGCATAAATCAGCAGATGGAAGAGCTTTCTATCTCTCCTCTCCGTGAATCTGCCTTTCCAATAATATATCTTTTTTAAAAATTCATAACAAATAGCCAAATCAGAATTTGAATCCTAATAATCTGCTTCCAGAGTACACACATTAGTTTGTCTGAAACTTAAATATTGCAGATGATTGGGAAAATAAATAATCTAGAATTCACAGTTGAGGGAAAAAAAATTGATAGCAACCTTTCTTAAAAGGACAGTTAAAAAATGTGTACCAATATGAAGCTAGACTATCTGGAGCACATTTACGCTGGCATACTAGATGATAAAGCGGGGCAACAAAACCCATGATTCTCCCTTCTGAAACCTGATCTATTTAACACCTTTATCTGCAGTATATACTACAGAAAACATCACAACAGCAGAGAAGCAGAAGCTCAAACTCTAAAATCTTGCTTAAATTGTTTCAGAGAAAATACAAAACACATGACCAAAGGATAATTAAATTCTCTGTTTTAGGAACACGTGCCTCACCCAAGGGCTTTAAAAACCACTCCGAGGGCTGGCACTGAGGCATGACGGGTTAGCTATGCCAGGGTCCCAGCTGCTTCCTCTTCATGCAATTGGGCAAATGGGGGAGGGTCTTGACTTCAGCCTGGCCTCGTCCTGGCAGCCACGGCCATTTGATAAACCAACCAGCAGATGCAGATAATGCCCTCAGTCCGCCTACCCATCCTTCAGTTCAGCTCTTTCAAATATATTCTTAACTTTTTAAAAATTAAAAGCAACATGTATATTAGGAAAACCACACCCTAAATCTGAAATTACCAATGTATGCCTAACAGTATTTTTTTATAAAAATAAACATCACCTTCACAAAATAAATCCAACTGCTTGAATTCTAACCTGATTCTAATGATCATTTGGTCCTCAAAGGCCAAAATAAATAAATAAATAAATAAAAATCTCACCATCCAATTTACACTATATTCTTATAGCAAAGAAGACTTAGAAAAATGTATGTTTTGCAGGTAAGGATGAGGGAGGCAGCTGGTGAATCTACTTGAAAAACAAACTTACATACAAAATCCAACATTCCAAAAGCACCTTTGGGGGCCAGTGCGGTGGGGCAACAGGCTGATCCTCCACCTACAGCACTGGCATCTCATATGGGCACCAGTTCAAACCCTGGCTCCTCCACTTCCCATCCAGCTCTCTGCTTGTGGCTGGGGAAGGCAGCGGAGGATGGTCCAAGGCCTTGGGCCCCTGCATTCACGTGGGAAACTGGGAAGAGGCTCTAGACTCCCAGCTTCGGATTAGCTCAGCTCTGGGCATTGTGGCCACTTGGGGGGTGAACCAGTGCATGGAAGACCTCTCTCTGTCTCTCCTCTGTCAAATCTGCCCTTCAAATAACAAAAAGGAAATCAGTAAAAAAGAAAAATCACCTCTCTGGGTTAGGTGTTCAGCAGTGAAGACTCCAGTTAAGATAGTAAGACTGCCAGCTTGAGCTGCTGAGTCTAGCTCCCTGTTAACGCGCCCCTGGGAAGCCGCTGGCTCGCCTGCCTCCCAAGCGGAGCTCCAGCCACCCACGGGGAGTCATGGCTTCGCGGCTTGACTTCCCGTGGATCACTGTGGGCTCACGGAGGTCAATCAGAAGACTCCACCGGTTTGTTTCCATCACCCAACAACTCAAATAAGTTATTTTTATTGTAGGATTTAAAAGGAAGAGTTACAGAGAGACAGGAGAGAGGGAGATCCTTCATCTGCTAGCTCACTCCTGAAATAGTCACAAAAGACAGAGCTGGGCAGGTCCTAAATGGGGAGCCAGAAGCCTCCTCTGGGTCTCCCACAGAGGTAAGGGGACCTAAGCACCGGGCCTCGCTCTGCTGCCTTCCCAGATGCACCAGCAAGGAGCTTGATCAGCAGTGGAGAAGCAAGGACACGAAAGTGCCTAGAAGATGGTGGCACTGCAAGTGCTGGCTTCACCTGCTCCACCTGCTCTGCCACAGAAACAGCCCCTAAGAAAAACTCATCAAAAAATTTAATCAGTAATGTAGAATAACTCCCAGTTATTACAGATATAAAAGTTATGAAAATCACTACGAGTTTAAAATGTGACCCATGATCTAATCTTGTTAGGTATGTCAGAAGTTATTTCATTTATAAAGTCAGAAGTGAATGTTTTGGCTCAGGTTAAGTCACTGGTTGAGATGCCTGCACCCTGTATAAATGCCTTTATGATCCACTTTCCACTTGTGTGTATTTAAGGAAGGGGGTGACCATACTTGACAATGATCAAGAAATTTTTTTAAAAAGTCAAACTTAATAATAATCATTTCAGGCCTAGCATGATGGTTCAGTGGCTAAAATCTTCACCCTGCACACACCGGGATCCTATAGCAAAGCCAGTTTGCATCCCAGCTGCCCCAGTTCCCATCCAGCTCCCTGCTTGTGGCCCAGCAAAGCAGTAAAGGATAGTCCAAAGCCTTGGGACTCTGTGCCCGCATAAAGACCTGGAAGAAGCTCCTGGCTCCTGGATTTGGATCAGCTCAGCTCCGGCTGTTACAGCTACTTGGGGAATGAACCAGTGGATGGAATATTTTTCTATCACCTTCTGTCTGTAAACCTGCTTTTCTGATTAAAAATAAATCTTAAAAAAAAAAAATTCAGGGACCCAGCGCAGTGGCCTAGCAGCTAAAGTGCTTGCCTTGAACAAACCGGGATCCCATATGGGCACCGGTTCTAATCTCAGCAGCCCTGCTTCCCATCCAGCTCCCTGCTTGTGGCCTGGGAAAGCAGTCAAGGATGGCTCAAAGCCTTGGGACTCTGCACCCACGTGGGAAACCTGGAAGAGCTCCTGGCTCCTGGCTTCAGATTGGCACAGCTCTGGCCATTGCGGTCACTTGGGGAGTGAGTCATCAGACAGAAGATCTTTCTGTCTCTCCTCTTCTCTACATGTATCTTACTTTGCAATAAAAATAAATCTTTTTTAAAAAAAAAATTCATTCCCACTCAGCTACAGACAACTGCCTAGATTGCCTTGTACAATGCTAGGAGAAAAACAGCCAAGGCTGGCTGGCATTCTGGGCCTGGGTAATGCTACCTTTAGGTTAACTGTATCACTATGCCAGCACAGTTGCCTATACTATTTTTTTATGTGGGGAGGTGGGGGAACGGTGGGCCCACGACGTAACACGTTGGCCCCCAGCCAGGGAGGCTGCACTTCCATGGACCGTGCCACTGCACTTGCAGGTAGGTGAGGGAGCTAAGACTGAGGGGCAACCAGAGGGCATCTCTGGGTCAGGTCAAGGCACCTGTCCATGTTGGAGGCCTGGGCTGAATTAAATAGCATTGCCCACTATCTACTGGTGCACACAAAAGCTGCAGCTAGCGGACAAGCCTGGCTGGGCTTGACCACAGTACCTGCCCACAAGTGTCAGAGCAAGTGATAGGTCATGTCAGGCTGGGCTGCAGCACCAACCAACGAGATGCAAGAGACCCAGATCTGGGGGCAGACTTTGTAAGGGACTCGTGGACTCACCTCTGTGGAACTGCAACACTTGCTGGTTTATGCAGAGAGCTGGGGATGGTGAAATCTGAGCCAGGTTAGAGTCCAGAACTCACTAACACTCATGGCAGCTGGGACCAACAGGAGGCTGGGTTGCACCAAGCTGCAGCATCTACAAAGTCTGGGACGGCAGGCAGTCCATGCTAAGTGGGACAGCAGCACCTGCTGGCACGTGTAAGATCGAGGGCTGGGACCAGGCCTGGCAGAAGAACCTGAGAAACTCCCCTGCCAGGCCGCAGCTCCCTTCAGGGAGGACAACCAGGGCTGGGGACAAGCCAAGCCTGGCCAAAAAGCAACAGCATCCCTCAACATGTGGGTGAGCTAAGTCTGGGGACAGGCTCGGCTGGGCCAGGCCTCAACATCCGCTGGCATGCCCAAAAGCCAGGGAAGGTTGTGGACATTCCATGCTTAGCTACAGCACCCACTGTTTCACATGTGTGGGCTATGTCTGGGGACAGGCCATGCTGAGGCAGGCCACAGCACCCACTAGTACGTGCAACAGCCAGGCTGGGGTGTGGGCCCTGCCAGGCTGGGCTGCTGTACCCACTGGCTTACATGAGAGTGGGCTGAGCTGAGCTGCAGTTCCTGGCAGAGCTGGGACAGGGATAAGTAGGTACAGCCACACTGCAGCATCCACTGGCAAGTGCCAAGACTTGGGGCACACCAACGCCAGGCTTGGCTGAAGCACTTATTGGCACACATAAGACCTGGAGCTGGAAATGGGCCTGGTAGGGGAACTTTAGAGAATCCTCTGCCAGGCTGCAGCTCCCAATGAGTGTAAGAGCCACAGCCAGGGGTAGGCCAGCCTGTGCAAGGCTGCAGCATGTGTGTGCGTCAGGTCTCAGAGTGGGCTGGGCTAGTCTCCAGCAGCTACCAGCATCCACATTGGTCAGAATGGGTGCAGGATGGGCGAGGCACAGCACCCGGATTCACACGACAGGCTGTGCTAGGCTGCAGCACCCACTGGCAAGAGCCAGAACGGGTGTGGCCAGTCAGGATAAGCTGTAGCACACGCTGGTGTGTGGCAGGACTGGGTGTGGGCCACAGCAGGCTGGGCCAAAACATTTGCTGGCACATGCACGATGTGGGGCTGGGGAAGGACCTGGTACGGGGACTTGGAGAACTCCCCTGCTGGGCCACAGCTCCTGCTGGTAAGCTTGAGAACTGGGTCTGGAGGCATGCCTGCCAGGCTGCAGCACCCATTGGCAGATGTGGGCATTGGGGCTGCAGGCAGGATGAGTGGGGCTGGGCCAGTCCACAGTACCTGCTACCACACATGAGAGTTAGGATGGGGTGCAGGCCAGGCTGAGCTGGGCTGAAATATCCACCAATTCACGTGAGGGTAGGGTATGGGAGTGGGCCGGGCTGGGCCGCAGCACCCACCCACGCGGGCAGCTTCTCTCCATCTGAATTATGTCAACATTAAGATAAAAAATTTTAAAAGGAATGCTCAGGACTGCACCCCCTATCTACCATGTTCCATAAGAAGTCTAAGAACAGCCTGAAAATCACTGGCTAAAATAAGATGCTGACTCAAAATATGACATGAAAAACTCATTTCACTGGTACACTGTCCTGTCCAAGGGGCACAAAGTCTGCCAAAAAGGTTAGACGACTGTAAGAAGAATCAATATCAACAGTTAAAAAAATCCTCTAGACACATCTATTTCGTTATTCAAATTATTTAGAATAGCCTATTATGCTTATTATTATTTTCTTAGCATTTAAATAAGAATGCCACCAAATTAGGACTTATTTTTATTTTTACGAAAGGTTAAAAAATCACCTTATCCTCTCACTCTTTATAATCCCAGGAACATTATATACTCACTTTCACTCTTTAAGATTAACTCAGTATGCCTTCTACCAACATTCTGTACCCAATTCAGATCAGCAAATCCCGGGCCCAGCGCGGTAGCCTAGAGGCAAGGATCCTTGCCTTGCATGTGCCAGTTCCCATATGGGCGCCGGTTCGTGCACTGGCTCCTCCACTTTCCATACAACTCCCAGCTTGTGGCCTGGGAAAGCAACTGAGGATGTCCCAAAGCCTTGGGACCCTGCACCCCTGTGGGAGACCCAGAAGAAGCTCCTGGCTCCTGGCTTCGGATTGGCTCAGCTCTGGATGTTATGGTCACCTGGGGAGTGAACCAGCGGATATAAGATTTTTCTGTCTTTCCCTCTCTTTCTCTTTTCCAATAAAGATAAATTTTAAAAGCAAAAATTGGGATGGGGCACTGATCCCAGGAAGAAAAGCCCCACCCTCAGGGCTCTGCTTAAGACAAATAAATAAATACAAACCTGCAGCTGAACAAATTCTCTCATGTAGTTGCCCCCAAGGTTTACCCCTCCCACGTATTAGTTTCCTATCAATCTTGCATTCAACCATCCCTGTTTCAGCTCTATTCCCAGCTCTCTATAAAATATATACCCATTCAAATATCTTTCACCATCACTTCAAACTCACTCAACCTGAAACTTCTCTACTACAAGTCTCCCACTGCTCCATCTTGCGCTCACTACCTCACTGTCCACCCTCTTGTGTCTGCCGGTCGTCTACCTTACTGCCACCTGGTCAGTCCTCCGTGCTTCCCCAGATCCGTTCTCCGCTTAGACCCTGTAATCATCACCATCTTCTGAGTAAATGTCAACATCAACAAACATTTCTGCGCATTAGCAATAAGTTCTGATTAATTTATCTGAAAACAATGGGAGAATCAACACTGTTATTTAAGTTTCCACTTATATTCCAATTATAGCAACTATTTCAAAATACAATAAAATCAGCTCAAATCACTCCCTGATTTATTGGGGACATTCTATATTTTCAATACTGCTCAGTGTGTTTGGGAATGAGCAATGAACACACAATTACACTGCTCTTACTTCAACATGTAATCAAGGGTACCTTAACTTTCTTAAGAACCTTTGATTATTCAGTTGTTCACACTGCCTTGCCAACGATTAGTGCTGTGTGTGAATCTATATAGAAACCTCAAGTTTTTCAAGTGATTTTAATTCAACTTCTTGGCCAGTCACTCCTTAGCTTGGTGACTCTAACAAACATCTGTCTATCCCTAGGCCTCTTACGGGAGAATGGGTACAACCTCCCTTCCGAAGAGGTGACAGAGTATACATGTAATCGTTATTTATTAGTGTCAGCGGCCTTGCCATTTAGGAGATAAGATCCCACCACTGAATCAACGAGGGTTTAATCAGTCTGGTTAAAATGTTGGTCATTGGGGCTATTCAAAAAGGTAAATAAACCACTTATTATTGAAGAAAAAGCTGGAAGCCAGTGCAGGTTCTTAACATCTCCACCTGCAGCATCAGCTCCTCCCGTGGGTGCCAGTTCATGTCCCAGACTGGGTTCGAGAGCCTGTTGAAGAATTGGGAAGGCAGTGAGTGGAGGACGGCTGAAGAACGGCACCCTCGTGGGCAGGAGACCAGGAAGAAGCTCCTGACTCCTGGCTTCCCACTGACTCGGCTCCACTCAAGGTAGACTTTTGAGCCTGAACCAAAGATGGATGATCTCTTGGTCTTTCTGTCTCTATCTCAATCCCCTTGTGTGTCCCCTCATTGTAAATATGCCTTCCAAATAAAAGAGATAAATCTTTAAAAAAAGGAAGGAAGGAAAGAAAAGAAAAGAAAACTAAAGAAAACAAAAGAAAGAAAAAGCTAGCTAAACATTCAAAGTCCATTTAAAGCACTGTCCAAGGAGCCAGGTATGCTCCCTAGCATTAGGGCGGTTAGATCTGCATCTCCGAGTTCCTGGCTTTGTTCTAGTCCTTCCATTCCAAGGCTTATGAAACCCAGAACAAGTTCCTCATCTTGGCACATTTTTAATAATAATAATGGGACTTTGAATATTATTCCTCAAGATTTATTAATTTTTATTTGAGAGAGATATTTATAGAGGAGAGAGAATTTTTCACCCACTGCTTCATTCCTCAAGGGGCCTCAATGGCCAGAACTGAGCCGATCCAAAACCAGGAGCTGATTTCACACCTCCCATGTGGATGCTAAGTGCCACCCTCTGTTGCTTTCCCTGGCTGTAGGCAGGAAACTGGGTTGTAAGTGGGGCAGCCAAGACTTGTACTGGCACCTGCCTGGAATGCCAGCATTGTTTTTGTTTTAATACAAATAGAAAAAACAGGGTCAGCACCACAGCATAGCAGGCTGTCTCCCCTTACGGTGCCTGGCTGTTCCACTTGCAGTCGGCCTCCCTGTTTTCGGCCTGGGAAAGCAGCAAAGGATGGCTCAAGCCCTTGGGCCCCTGCATCCACATGGGAGACCCAGCAGCTCCTGGCGCTCAGCTTCAGACCAGCCCAGTTCTGGCCACTGCAGCCATCTGAGTGAACCAGTAGATGAAGATCTCTTTTGTCTTTGCTTCTAATTCTGCCTTTCAAATAAAAAATAATTAAAAAGAAAAAAGAAAACCAAAGCAAAACCAGGATGTACAAAGATTACTATTTTACAGTGAGGGCAGGGAAGCTTAGGGACAATAAGGTCCATGCACCTTACCATCAAAAATGAATGATGGAATTAAGATCCTTAACTCTATTAGGAAGAATACAGAAACTTCTGACTATTAAACAGGCTGTCTTAAGTGAATTACACCTATACTAATCTTTACAATACAGGGGAAAATGACATGCAGGAGGTGGGCATCAAGACAAGGTAAGTACCCTTCCCCCAACATGTAGCTCCCTGACTAAAAAAATTCTGTTTTTTATCCCAACATAAACTAGAGAGAATTCACTGTCTACCAGCTTTAGCTTTAAATTATTTTAAGGTAAAAACAATCACTTAGACACTTATGGGGCAATCTGAGTGCAAACTTGCCTCTGGATTTTTAATTTTCCTCCATAATCTTTAAATTATCTTATCCACAATTGATAATTTTCTAAATTGGCAATATTCAGGAAATTCACCTTGATAAAGACAAGTTTCACAACACATTTTACTTAGTTTTCATTTAAACAAATATCTCTTTGCCCTCATTTATCATTGACTTATGCAATATTTAACAAAAAAACAAAAAGTAAGTATAATGCAAGCACAGTTGAGATTAGCCAATTTGGGAACTTGAAATTTGAGAACATGACCATTCAAGTTAACAGGTGGAAGCACTGCAGTTTACATTAATTCAATATGCACAGATATTAGCATTTTTAAGAAACACTGGGAGCCAGTGTTGTGGTCCAACAAGTTAAGCTGCCACCTGCAATGCACCTTATAGGTGCTAGCTTGAGTCTCGGCTACTCCACTTCTGCTCCAGCTCCCTGCCAACGTACCTGGGAAAGCAATGGAAGATGGCCTTGACCATGGGCTCCTTCATGGGAGACCCAGATGAAGGTTCTGGGTCCTGGCTTTGGCCTGGCACCGCTCTGTTCTGATTCGTCGGCTCACTGCCTAAATACCCTGAGACCCAATCCAGCTCTCACACATGGTTGGCAGGGACCTAACCACTTAGGGCAGTGCCTGCTGCCTCCCAGGGCACACTATGTCAGGAGGCTGGAAGAGGGAGTGGACCCAGGACTGTAGCTACTCCAACATGGGATGCAGACATCTCAAGAGGCATCTTAACTGCTATGCCAACAACCACAGCAGAATTTATAAAAACAAATACATGTACTTTATGCCATATACTTCAAACACTGGGATTAGATTTGATAGTGCCACAAAATGGACCATGATTCAACATTTAGGATATATTTGGGTACAGTCAAAAATGCATTTTTAAATTTTTCATTTTCATTGTATTTTAAAGGGAGATAAGGAGTTGGGAGAGAGGAGGGGAGTGACAGACACATTGTTGCATTCTATGGTTCATTTCTCAAATGCCTGTAATAGCCAGGCTAGGACAGGCTGAAGCGGGGAGCCTGGAACTCAGCAGAGGTCTTCCACAGAGTAAGCAGTGACTCAACTCCTTGAGCTGTCTCCTGCTGCTTCCTGAAGTACGCATTAGCAGGAAGCTGGAATCCCCTGAACCCGGGGATTGTTACAGGATGTGAGAAACCCAAACAGCATCTGTACCACTGTGCCTTATGTCCAACCCTCGAATGAACTATTCTAAAGCATCTACAAAATGCTAGGTACCCACTGTATCCTCTCTCCCAACTTCCTTCTCAGAAGAAAACCATAAATTCTAGAGAATATGACCAGCACTCTATTTTTATTCACAAGTCTTACAATGTTTTTCTGACTCTCCAAAGACACTAATTTCCATTTAGTTATCTAATACCTACATCAGCACAACAGCCAAATGAGCATCCAAACTCACTGCCAACACTTTGCTGTCACTGAATGGATATCCCAAACAGATTAGTATTATCATAATGCAAGGAAGTCTAGTTTTCTTGCTTCTTTCCCCTCTCCTATTCTTCTAAAGTTTTCTTCAAGTTGTATTTCTTTTAACTATGAGGTTTCAAAAACCATACCCTGTATTGCCCTAGAGTTACAGATGTTTCACAATCTACTATGTTAGTGCACCACATCGCCAAATTTTAAAAAGTATTATTAATTTGCATGTATTTTTAAAAAGAACTCACTAGATTCAAGAAAATATATTTCAAAAAACTGCTTGAGGAGTAGGCATTGTGGCTTAGCATGTAAAGCCAACACCACCTGTTGTGCCACTATCACATATGGGTGCTGGCATCCCATGAGCCCAAATGTGTCTCACCTGCTCCACTTCCCATCCAGCTCCCTGCTAACGTGCCTGGGGAAGCAGCGGAGGATGGCCCCAGTGCTTGGAGCCCTGAATCCATGTGGGGAATCCTGGTCCCGGCTCCCAGCTCCTGGTTTCAAGACTGACCCAGCCACAACCCTTGCGGCCATTTGGGGAATGAACCAGTAGATGAAAGATCCGTTTCTCCCTCTCTCTCTGCAAGTCTGCCTTCTAAATAAATCTTTTTTATTTGTAAGAGAAAAAAAATGTTTGAAGCACTCAATTCTAATGAAGGAAAGGGAATATCATAACTAAAGTGGATGAACTCAACTTTAACTGTTAGTGCTGGTAGCAAACCAGAAACCTGAACAATGCTACTATAACTCAACAATTCTAAATATTAAATAAGGAACTGGAAATCATTTCACAAATGTGAGTGACTGATTTCTGTCTTCTGAGTTTAAAATTAGACCAACATCCAGAAAACTGCTTTAAGTTCCATTTGTATGTATGGAAAACTAAGTAAGAATAGTGACTATATGTGCAACCAACACAGTAAAGTTTCATTCAAGTAAGCAGCATCAATAGATGCTAAATGTAGAAGAAAAATTGACGAGGAACTGAATATTTATCCCAAACATGTCCCGAAAGATTAGTTAATAATGACAAAATGAAAAACACAGTCATTATACAATAGAGAAACTGTTCAACACGCTAAGCAAACAACCCAAGGAACACCCTGGTCAACAGCAAGCAAACAGAAGCCAGTTCTCTGTGCTATTCATGTGACTTCTGTAAAGTCTGAAATTATTTTAAAATAAAAAACTTACTTTCACAATTCAACATATTTATTTACAAGAATATTCTAACATATTGAAAATTTATTATGAGCAGTTACCAAAAAAAGCTATTCATGATTTTGAAAATGTTTGCACCAAAAAATATTTTTAAATTCTATTTTTCATAAACTTCTTAAAGTAACCTCATATATAAAGATATTTATGTTTTTATTTTAAAATTAAAAATTGAATTATCAATTATTCAGTTTTGGAAGCCCACCCAAGTACATGAGATCACTTTAAAAGAAGCAGTTTTACAAGTGTCTCTCTCTTGCTCCTCAACCAAGGACACTTGCCTCTCCCTCCACCTGTCACAAACATCCACCCTCCAAAGCCCTCTGCAGCTCATTTAGGGGATCAATGCTCAAAGGCTGGCTGCTCTAACATCCTACTGATTCCTATGGAGCCCATCAGAACTCCCTTCAATGAATTTGTGCAATTTCCCTATTGCTTTATAATAAATGCTTTATTTAAGCTAGTTAGAAATAATTTCTGTTCCTCGCGCCCAAACTATAAAACAGCAGGAATAAAGTAAGAGATCTCTCAAAGCAGAAACAACCTTGTTTCTCTTGATATCCTTCGTGCCAGGAAAATAGGAACCACTCAAATTCATCTTTTATCTGTGTTTTAAAAGTATTTGGGGGGGGGGGACTGGCATTGTGGCATGGTGAGTAAAGCCGCTACCTATGAAGCTGGCATCACACGTGGGCACTGGTTCCAATTCCAGTCACCCCACCTCTGTTTCTGCTCCCTGCTAATGCGCCTGGGCAAGCTGAGGATGGCGCCCTCCTCGCTGCAGCAGCCCTGGAAGAAGGGTCAGGACTCCCTTGCAGCCATCTGGAGAGTGAGCCAGCAAATGGAAGATTTTCTTTGTCTCTCCTCCGCTTTCTGTAACACTCTTTAACATTAATTTTTTTAAAAAACACTTTAAAAAAATAAACGTTTTAAACTCTCAAAAAATGCTACATACAATTATGTGAACTTTGAAATTCTAAATATCACAAATCAAAATTAACTCAATCTCACTGTTACATTGTAACTTTGTGCCACAGGTTTAGACCTTAAATGCTGCAAGCAAGTTAGAACACAAGCAATTAAGGTAGTTCCTTAATCATTCAATTACCATATTATGATCAGCTGTTCTCTAAAAGGTCTGGTATCTACTTAATGCAATACATCTAAAGAAATAGTTCTTTGTTGAACACACATGTTAGTGTGGATAATGTCCGGCATCCCAAAGACTATGAACAGTTCTGGTAAACAAATAAAATTTCTAATAAAGCTATAAAATTCACCTAACAACAGAAAAATGACTTTTTTAAACTGTCTGGAAATCAGATTTGGTTTACAAACTGTCTACAAAAGAGGAGCGAGAAAAATGCAGACCAAACAAAACGTAAGACCAACTACTCTCCTCGTATTTAAATCAAAATCATCCTAGTTACCAACAGTTATTAATAACCCCTCATGCCCTTAAAGATACAAATATCTAACCTACTTGTCTGGGCTGGGTAACCATCATTTTTTTTCTAAAGGTGATACAGCTTTTACTTTTTAACTTCTATCTCAGCTGAGATGCAAATTGATAGAGGCAAACAAACAGCAAGTTCCCAGGCAATTGTTTCAACTCCTAAAGCCCAAAATAGCAGGAGCCTCTGAGCTTGGACCAAAGCCAGGTCCCTTAGGTGGTGGCAGGGGACCCAACAAGCAGCCATCACTACGGCCTCCCAGGGTCTGCGCTGAAGCAAACTAGTGTCAGGAGCAATAGCCAGGAACAAACCCAGATATTCCAAAAAGCAACGTAGCAGTTTCAGGCATGAAGCCATATGCCTACTCCCATCATCTGAGTTTTAAAATAACACCTTGCATCAAAGTTCAGCACAACAGAAACCAATTACTTTGCATAATTAATTCCTACCTCTTTATAAAATATCCATTGCTTAATAACAGTAACAATATTTTTAAATATCATCTACTTCAAATTTAGCGTACAGAGTAGCACTCAATCATAAATACTGCTCTTCCTATTAAGCAAAAGTCCAAGCAATACACAAAAAATTATCATTTCAATGTTAAGAAAAATGAGGCTCTTCCCAACATTTGTCCATTACAAAACAAAAAAATTGGAGCCACTTCAGTTGAAAAATTAATCTGAAAACTAGTAGCATTCACACAGTATTTCAAATAGACTGTTATTTGACCTATCAAGACAGAAAGTCATTTTATCTTAATGTAAAACTAGTTCTATACCCAATAGAACACAGGTATTTAATACTTATTCTAACATATAATGAGGAGCAATCCTCATTTTTCCAAACATGTAAATGTGCTTTTAAGCAAAAAGCTTTAAATTCATACAATTGAGCATCTACCATGTGTCAATAAATCTTCAGATAAGTTACTATTAAAATATTTTAAAATGAGTTGTAGAATCATTTAAGAAAACTGCATACTAATATTTCCTAAGCAGCTTTGCTAGCTCTTGAAAGTTCTGTTTTACAGAACATTTTAAACACATTATTAGAGTAGCATACATTTAACTCCCAATAGTAACTTCCAGAAAAGCAGAGCTGTTAAAATTTACATAACAGACCTTTAAAAAAAATAGGTTTCTTCACGAGACTGATGTATGAAAATGGGCACTTTAGCCTTGGAAGTAAATGTGGCAATTTAAGATGTCAGAATTTCCCTAAGACAGTTGAGGTTTTATCTACTGAGGGGGAAGACTTTCTCCTAGTTATTAATTGGTTTTTCCCCAGTTCCTTATTTTTAGATCAAAGAATTCCCAGAGCTTCCTATGGTACACAAGGCAGAGACTGGCGGACACCGCGAGGTAATGAAACAAGCCAAAATTTCAAGAGTTGGGAGAGTTCTCCAGAGTTGAAAGGCTGTCTGTGAAGGCTCTAAACTCAAACAGGAATAAAAGAGATCCTTTAATTTACTGACAACAAAGGGGAAGGATGACCAAAATGTAACCTCTAAAAATAAAATTTATCCTCCAATTACATTATGGTTTTCTACAAATCCACTTAAACAGATAAACAAGCAATCCCTCAAACTCAGCTATCCTAAGAACAAAGACCATTTGACAAGTTTTCCCCTACGAAACCAAATGTTTTTAAAAAGTCGCTGGGAACAAAATTCATGACTAATCTTTAAATAAAGTTGCCTCCATAATCCAAACTTAAAACACGCACCATGGATTGATAAAAATAAACATTTATGCCCATATTATTCCTAAAGTAATGATTTAAAATAAGGTATAATGCTCTTTAAAAGAAAAAAAAATCCCATTTTCCAAAACATCAAAACAAAACAAAAATCCCAAAGCAATGAAGCCAGCCAGTACACAAGTTAACAGACTGAGGCAGCTTTTATCATCACTAACTCTGTATTTTGCTTAGAATCAAGTCCGTCCAACTGTATTATACATCTAGACCCGCCGAAGGTGTGTAACCAGGAAAACCACGGGCAGCGACAACGTTCCCGTCCAGGGCTCTGTGATCTCAGACACTGGGACAGTGACTTTAAAGGCCCAATCTTCTTCCGAACCACAGATCTCATCCATCTGGTCCATAAAACCAATGCACAGCCTTTTCCACCACAGTGACAGAATGACGCATCCATACGCAAGATCACAATGCTTAAGATCGCTGATTCTAAATCCCTACACTCCCGCCATCACAAACATTCCATGTTATAATAAATATTTCAGAGTCAAAGTAAGGTTGTGCTCAAGCCTCCATGATGAAACGTGACGGCCCATAAAAAAAATCCCTAAATCAGTTATTCCTATAATTATTTTGCAGACTAAATCTTATCAACTAGTTAATATATCCAACATACAAAGTAAGCCCACTCCAAAATATTTACACTGGAGTGAGACCATCAGGAGAGGGTGTATTACGTTCACCAAGCTTTCAAAGTGCCATTGGATTGGAAGGCACTGGTCTTTGAGCTGCTGCCCAATCAGGCTGGTCATTACAAGCCATTAGAGGCCCACTCACACCTCACTGTGCAGTTCAGCCTAAAAAGATCAACCTCCCACTACAGAAGTAATTTAGAATCATTCACACTTTCAAAATATAGCTGAATGACACCTGACACCATCTAATTTTTGGACTCAGTCTATAAGATTCTGAAAATAGAAAGGAAGAAAAAAAAAAAGAAGAGGGGGACTCAAGGGCCTATGACAGTAATGCTTTTATTTAATGTCTATTAAAACAAACTCTAGAATCCCATAATAGGAAGATGGGCACGTCTGGGGAGGGGAAGGGGCGGAATCAAGAACCAAAGCCTTACTTTTGACTTACATAATGATGATAGTATGCTAAAAGGCAATCTTACCAGCATGCAGCCTCCTTTCACTTCACCAAATACAAAATCATCAACTTCAAAAATTCTTAGGAAAAGTATAAAGGAAAAATAGATGCAAAAATAGAATAGTGGAAAGAACAGCATCTCAACCCCAGAGAAATAACAGGTTCAGGCTTGTCGGTTCAGCTCCCTAAATTTAATCTGAAACAGAATACAACAGCCAAAATTCACCAAATCCGCCAAGAGCTGAGTGGGAAACAGCTTACCCTAGATTAAGCCATGCAAGCACCCAAAGTACGCTGTACCAAACACTGAAATTTGCTTCCTCGCGTTGGATAAAAGATGGTTGATTAAATCAAACAAAAGTATTCCTGCGACTCCAATTCTGTTTCATGTTTCAGCTGCGGTCACCACAGACATTGCCAAGGCTACCTGAGTGGTTTTCATTTTTTTCAAAAGTAGTGTCATTTCATTTGCTTCGCCAAGAGAAACCAATAAAATTAATCAGCTAAAACACAGCACTGTAATTTGCAGTAAAAGCAACACCTTTTGGTTAAGGGCTCGGGGAAGGAAACAAACCCAGCCTTTTCATGTAAACATAATAAGCCTGTAATATGCTGCAGACAAACGCACTGCATGGGGTGTGGAGGACCCGAGCTGATTAGATTACCACAACATCAGCCTGGGGCCGCCATTTTTAGAATCTGTAAAGGACAAAAGAGGGAAATTACAGTTTTGACTCCTCATCTCAGAAATTCAAGAGGCAAAGGGGGGCTTTTTCCCAATTAGGGACTGGTGTCTCCAGCCTAGAGTTGAATGCACCTCCACTGAATTCTCGCCGAGGCTCCGCGAGTCCAAACACCTTACGTTATTCCCAGCTCTAAAAAGGGAATGCGATGGGCCGGCCCGGGGTGCCCCCAGATGCAACTGTAGCGATTCGGCGGCGCCCGGGGCTCCAGCGGGCACGGGGCGCAGCGGCACGCAGGCCCGCAGCTCCGGGCTCGTCCGCGGCGCCCCCCACCCCCTCCCCCGGGGTGCCCGCACAGGGAACCGTTTGTTTCTCATCCGTGTCTGCTGCCACGGTGTTTGTGCCAATGCCTTGGTCAAAATAAGCTTTTCCCCGGCGAGCCATATTGTGGGTTCTCCGGCCTCGGGCACGGGAAAAGGGAAGGCGGCACTGCGAGAGGAGTGGGGGGCTAGGGGAGGAGGAGACTGGGAGGGCTGGGTCCTGGGGTGACCACCTCAGGGGCGGGTTCACCCGCTCCCGGAGAGGATGAGGGGCTGTCTGGGTTCGCTCGCCCACAAAGAGAGATGCCCAGGGCGTTCTCGGAGCCCCCCGTTTCTGGAGCAGCATCCCGGGCACAGCCGCTCCCGAGATGGGGCCAAGCAGACGGGGCCCGCGGTGGTCCAGGAGCACCTGGAGCCGACGCGGTGGAGGACAGGAGGCGCGCCGGCAGCGCCCGGGACCCCCGTCTCCACACCGACCCTACCAACAGCCCCAAGCACCCCCCGCCTCCGGCCCGACGGCCCCGGGCACCCCACTCCCTAACTCCCACTCCCGAGGGGGTTTAACTGCCAGTTTCCCCAGCCCCTACCCTAAAACCCGCCATAATTAATGCTCCATTGCCAAGGGCCAGCCAGAGAGAAAAAGGATGGCTTCGGCTTCCACAAGCAAAGGTCTGGCCCCGGCAAACCCAACCGAGAGACAACGTCGGGGTGTCCCCCCCACCCCAGTCCCCGAGGAGAAAGACGGGAAGCCTCCCCGAAACCCCTCCGTCACCCGAGTCCCCCCTTACACACACACACCCTGCAAAGCCCACGAACTCCCACAGAGACGACAGGCACTGACCTGTGATGTTCGCACACCAGACACCCGAACCCCGTTCCGTGCTCGACCCCCCGACGAGTCTCTCCACGCCTCCACGTCCGGGCGACCCCCCGACAGCAGCCACCGCGGACCCGGCAAGGACCAAGGCTCCACACACCCCCCTCCCCAAAGAGCAGCGCCGAGCCTCCGGGTGAGGAGCTGAGGAGCGCGGGAGAGGGGCACCCAGGCAGTCGGCAGGCACGCAGAGGCGACGGCGAGGCTGCTCCGAGTGTCTGCGCCCCGCTCCGTGGCCGCTCCCCGAACTCCGGCAAGGTCTCCGACTCGGCCCCCTGCGCCCGCTCAGTGTCACTGCCTCTCGCTCTGGGAAAATGGCGGCGACGACGGCGGCGGCCGCGGCGGCGGCGGCGGCGGCGGCCGCGGCGGCGGCGGCAAGTGCACGGGGCCCGCCCGCCCCGCTCCGCAGGGGCAGAGGGGGAGGGGACGAAGCCGCCCGCCGCCATTTTGCTTGTGGGCTGCCGCCCGCCGTTGGGCCTCTCTCGGCCGGAGGCGAGGACAGAGACAAAACTGGAGGCGACGAGGTGGGCTCCATCTCCGTCCTCCCAGCCGCCCACGACAGTTTCGCGGAAGCTTTGGGGGAAAAAGTCTCGGTATTTGAGCGGGATTCTCCCACCCCACCCCACCCCCCGTCTCCTCGGGTTACCCTTCCTCTCAAGGTTGGCTGTGGGGGAAGCCTGGGCACGCTGCTACTTGGGGGAGGAGGGTCTTGGAGGGGCAAGCTGGGTGACAGGAGGGCCTGGGGACGAACCCCGGCCCTCTCGGACAGCGCTCCGCTGTCTTCCCCCTTCTCGTCCGTCCCGGACGCCCCAGGCCGAGGCTGGCCTCCAGCGAGCGCCGGGTGAACCCGACCGGGACGTCGCCCGACGCCCACTAGAGGCTCCACGGGCTCCAGTGCGCAGGCTCCGGGCGCCGGATAAAAGCGGAGCTGGCGGGGCCGGGGCCGTGTCGATGGAGGAGCTCGGGACGGAGCGGGTCGGGGGGAGCAGGAGCAGCAGCAGCAGCAGCAGCAGCAAGGGAAAAGCGACCGTCGGCGCCGCCTCCCTGCCACAGTGTCTCGGGGTAAAAACGCTGCCGTTGCCGTCGGTGCCACTTGTCGTCGCCGCCTCCTGTATAGAGATAGTTCTACTTCTCTCGGCCCCGGGGAAGGATTTTATTTTTTTTTTTTTCCCTCGCCGGCTGGGACACTGTGGGTGGGTGGCTGAGTGGGTTGCAGGGGCAGAGTAGGAATTCTCTCTTTTTTTTTTTTATGTGGCGGTGATTAAACGAGGGAGGGACACGGAGATGGTTATGGAAGGAAAAAAGAAAAAAAGGCTGAGGAGGAGGAGGAGGTGGGAGGAGGCCAAAGAATAAAACAAGGGTTTCCCTCCCTTTAAAAAAAAAAAAAGAAAAGAAAAGAAAAAAATGACACGGCGATTCCGGCTCTTGTTTTCGGGGTCTCTCCCCCTCCCCCACCCAATGGCGGTTTCCGTCTTCCTGCCCCACGGCGACCCGGGAGCTCCGGGGAAGCGGAGTGGGGCGAGGCAGAGGCGGCCTCGGCAGCCAATCGGGGCCCGACGGGGCCTGCCGGGCGGCTCGTGATTGGCTGGCGATGACCTCATGCTGCAGCAGCGGGTGGGGCCAAGGCGGTCGCGAGGGGCGGGGGGGGGGAGGAGGGAGGCTGTTGCAAAAGCAGAAAGGGAGAAGTGACGGTGGTGACGGTTGCTGCCGCGGCCCGATATGGAACCCGAGCAGTGGCGAAGGGACTCGCAAGCCTCTTCCCCGACCATGTCCTCCTGTCTCGGCGCGAGGTGAGGGCCCCGGCTCGGCCTCTGCGAGACTTTGGGGCGCTGACGCGGACGAGGAGACCGCGATTTCTCCTGTGACTTTTGTAACTGCGTCAGGGCAAGATGGCGCTGGGTCTCCTTGGGGCGCGGGGGGAGAGGCACGTCCACCGCCGCCGCAGCGCATGTGACCGGGCTGCATTCCTGTGGGGTTTGGCTCGGGCCCAGGCTGGGACGGGGGAGGGGACGAGGCTGGGGCGGAGGAGACTGTGGTGCGGTCGGCGTTGGCGGCCCCGAAGAGGAAGAGATGACGGTTTGCAAGCGCTTCCCCTCCCCCAGCCAGCTAAACAGCTGCAGCTCCCAGGGGAAAGCCCCGGGAGGGACGGCTGCTGGTGGAGGAGAAGCTTTGGCGCCCTGTTTTCTTCTCTCTCTGCCAGCCTCCTCGCACGGGGTGCTTATGTAAGGTGCCAGGACCCTAACGGTGGGAATGGGACTTCACCGGGAATCCCCGAGGGCTGCTGGAAGGGAAGGGCCAGGCCAGGGTCAGGGTCTGGGGGCACGTCACAGAGTTCCGACTCTGCCCTGTGAAGACCCCAGGTCCCGCAGATCCCCGTAGACAAAGACCGTATTCTCAGAAAGTGGAGAAGCCAGCGTGGAGGTTTAACACCCAGGAACACTTTGAAATGGCAGGAACCTGCGAGCAGCCAAGGACTGTCTCAGGAGCCCCTTTCAAGCTGTCTGCTTCCTTTTTGTACTTCGTATCCTTGCAGTATCTTCCCTGTCTGCAAGCCTGTGCATTCTTCAGTGGGATTTGCTTGGTCCACGTCTAGGTGTCAATTAGTAACACAGAATAAAGCCGCTGGTATTCTTATCTGGCTGAAATTATAAGGTTTTCAATACTTGAGTCTCGTCTTTCCACCCTTTTGAAATGGTTGTTAAAAATAAAAAGAAAATGGAATTACAAGCTCTACTGGTAGATAATTACTCATTAAGGTGGCAGCACCATTGTGAAATATTAAAGCCTACTTATTAAAACTACCCATTGCAAACACTTCTGCGGTAATATCCACTCTTAGTTTTCAAAAGGTTGATGGGCGGGATGGAAGGGGCAAACTCCAGCAGTTGAAACTTGTGAAGAGTTGCTCTCCCAAGTCACAGGAAGGTGGACCTGTTTTTCATTTCCCTTTGCCAAACTAGTTACAGTAGTCAAAAAGTAGCGAGGATTTCACAGGTTCCTCTGGGTCGTGTAATAGCGGGTGTTTGGTGTTGGGAGTCTGAAACCAACATTGCATTCTTATTGCCTTTAAATCTTTACTCATTTTTGTGGATTCATGCCACAGTTGTTAGCGAAGTGTAAAGGAACTGAAAAGCCAGTAAGCCTTGTAGTCAGAAGAAACTAATGTTCTAGCTGCAAAGTTCTTAGCTTGGTTTTTAGCCCCTCCAAATACAGAATGCACATTTTGGTGGGGCCTCTTGAATGATTCTAAGGCTTACAGTATTTATCGTGTGTAAATTGAGCCATGTCCTCTATTTAGTTTGCCTAGAAAAAAGAAATAAATAACTTAGTAAATTTCTAAAATAATTGTAGCGATTTCCCTGACTGCCTAAATAAGTAAAAGAAGCCATTTTTTAAGCTGACGGAAACAATATTTCTCCCCAGATTTTTAAGAGTATGTTAACCCTGTTGTTTGTAATTGCCAAATCCATAAACTTCAAGAACTGTTGGATTTTGACAGCTGATTTTTGTTTCTGCTTACTTAACTGTTACTTGAAAGAAAGAGGGGCAGGCCAGACTGGAAGCATTCTTGTTGAGTCACCCCTCCAAAGCCAGGAAGCAGATGCCCCCTCCCGCAGCTGGGTCTACACTGGTGGGGCAGTCGGGTTAAGAGCCAGGGTGGGCTCCTTGTAGGTGTGTTACCAGGCCAGATGCCCACTGGTCCGCTGCCTCTGCATGGCATTTTCGTTCCCTTTGGGGGTGCCCTGTCACCCTGCTCATTGGTGCTTGCGTGTTTTCCCAGCAGTTCTGCTTGTGGCTGTTGTCTCCTCCGGCGTTCACCTCCGTTTTAGTTCTTGCCTCAGAGCTGTGGGTGCAGCGTTAGCAGGGCCCTGGGCTTCCTGAGCGCACACCAGCATGGGGAACCTTGGGGTGCAGCTGCTTGGCGTGGAGTCCTGGCTGCGCTGCCAGTAGTGCAGCTGCCTGCTGAGAGATCCTAGCAGAGAGCAGTAGTTGGGTCCCTGCCATCCAAGTGGGACACCCCAAGGGAATCCTAGGCTCCTGGCTTTGGGCCTCACCCAACTTTGGTCACTCACTTTTTTTTTTTTTTAAAGACTGATTTGTTTTAATTGGAAAGTCAGATTTACAAAGAGAAGGAGACAGAAAGGTCTACTGGTTCACTCCTCAAGTCACAATGGCCAGAGCTGAGCTGATCAGGAGCCAGGAGCTTTGTCAGGGTCTCCCAGGTGGGTGCAAGGTCCCAAGGCTTTTGGCTGTCCTCGACTGCTTTCCCGGGCCACAAGCAGGGAGCTGGATGGGAAGTGGGGCTGCCAGGATTAGAACCAGCATCCGTATGGGGTCTTGGGTGCATGCAAGGCGAGGACTTTAGCCACTAGGCTAACAATCCAGGCCCTGATGGCTAGAGTTTGGATATCAGACCAAACAGTGAAAGCTTGTGGCGCCAAAGGGCTTTGCAAAAAAAAAAAAAAAAGATGACAAAAGAAAAAAAAAATGAGCTGAGGATTTTTACACATTTTATTATTTTTTTTAATCTAAAGAATGTTTTCACCTACTGACTTCAGTCAAATCTAAGCACCGTGTCTGTTCCATTCATGTATTTAAGGTTGATCAGTCTGTGGTAGGACTTGATAGTAGAGGACCCAGTTGGCTGTGACCCTAAATTTAGTTTTTGTTACTTAACATTCCAGCCTCTTGTAGCAACATGTTTTATATACCATGAGGTTGACATTCTAATAATGGCTTATTAGAGTTGTATGTAACATGAATATGAAATAAGGGAATCGGGCTTAAACACTGTAACCCCTAAAGTCTTCTGATTTATTTCTGACATTTGATGGAACTTAAGTTCAGAGTAAGAAAGCACGAATATGACTCACTGGGTTTTATTTTTGTATAAAATCTTCCTCTACATCTCCCCCCCCTCCACGCCCCCCATTTCTGATATTGAGTGTCCTAAATGTGTCAGAAAGGCAAGACTCTTGGTGAGGATAGTGGGATATGCATTAAAATATAATGGGTTAAAGAACGTTATTCACCCTGGGAATGGAGTGAATATTGTCTCCTTTTTTCCTGGATAAGGTGTTACTTGCGATGACAACAATCTTGAGGTCCATCTTTGTACATAGTAATCCAAAAGAATTCTCACGGGTCCAGGACCCCTTGATTCGTATCACTTAGGAATCTAGGATTCATCACTATTCAAAAAAGCATCTTGAAGTTGCCTGCCTTCTGCAGCCTCGGTGCTGGTTAAGTGTGACATCTGATGGGAATTTCATCCAGAAACCAGAAAACCAGCAGTGCTCTGTGAACACAGGCAGCAAAAGCCAATAGGCCGCAGTTCTTGTAAGAGATTTTAAATGAGCTGAACCCAATGGCTTATCTTGCTGACCTCGAGGCCCAGTGCTTCTAAATGACTTGTGTTTAAGAGGCTTCCGTAATGCGCGCCGTACCATCTGCTCCAAGAGTGGAGCTGGTGAGACAGCTGTCCAATCTGAAAAGTCCTTGTGTGAGCCTGGAGAAACGAGAGAGAACTGGACCGTTGCTGCGTTAGAGTTATGATCGTGTCCATTCTGGCATCCTTTCTTCCATTGCTTATGTCTGTCGTAAGCACAGAAGTAGGCAGGGTTGATGTGGTGACCATATTCCGTATTTTCAAGTTTGGGTTTGGGGGCCTTCCGTCCTTAGGTCTTTTGATAAGAGCAGACCATAAAACACAGAAGGTGGTTTTCTCTTTGAGCTCTAGGATACACCTTCAATGCAAAAGACTTGTGTGTATCCCAGTGTTTATATAACAAGCTGGACTCCTCATCAGCCTAGGATTACTTGCTTCAGACAGCCAGCCTACCCAAGTTGGGTTAAGTTAGCTAAAAGTGCTCTCTGAGATAATTTTACTTTCATATTCCTTTTCCTCAAGAGGTAATTTTAAAATGTCTCTCTCATAGTGTATTGGTAACTATTAATGTCTCAAATTTAAAATTTTATCTTTTTTCATAGCAAAACCATCCATTTTTTTTTAACTTTTTATAGTTTTTAGTGGGTAAGTTGCTCAGTATTTACAACTTTTTAGGGGTTTTTTTTTCCCCTCCTAGTTTTAGCTTAGCTCAGTGTATGTCACTCCCATTTCTTCATACGCACCATGAAAGGAAAGGTGTCGGTAAGTGAGGGTGTATCAGTTAGAAGGAAGGGTACCGATGATAGTCTCTAGAGGGAAGAATAATTGTGAAGTCTTGGCCCTAAAACCAGACTGAGTCAACACTGCTTGATACTGTCCCTGTGTTAGTGCTAATCTAACTTAAGGTAGCGGGAAGTTAATCTCAACACCTGCATCCCCCTCACCCAAGTTCATATTTGCCCTGGTTACACTGTCAGAATGAAGAGTTACTTTTGAACTTGTTTTAAAACTTGTCACACCTTCATCTCCAAAGGAGTGTGGCTTTCGAGCCTTATATGTGACAGTGGGAATAACAGAATAAAGGCGGACATGGACATGCAGAAACATCTGCTCAGTGTGGAGCGGGAACTGACTGGGGAAAAGTTTGCTTGATTTAGTAGTCTGCAAAGCAGAATAGATGGACTTTGAGAAGAAGTGAAAAGGTTTATTTAGTTTTACTTGAAACGCAGACCTAGATTTAGAGGTTGGGAGGGCAAGGGAAAGAGATCTTCATCTGCTGGGTCACTTCCTCAATTGCTGCAAGAGCCACAGCTGGGCCCGTCCAAAGCCGGGCGTCTCTAGCTTCTGATCTGCTGAGTGGGTACAGGGGCCCATCTTTTTGCTGCCTTCCCAGCACCTTAGATGGGTACCGGACTGGAAGTAGGAGCCAGCACCATGAGCAGAAGTTTATCTTACAGCACAGCCTCGGCCCCAGATTTACTCCTTAATAGGAAACAAATCTAGCAAGAAAGTTCACATTTTAGGCCAAAGAGAAGAAACAGAATCCAGTTGTTTGTTTAGACAGATTTTTTTCATTCTGGGAAAAGCATATTCATCTGAGGCTGGTTAGCTATAGTAAAAAGATGTTCATTGGGTCAGATGCTAGGCCAGCAGTTAAGATGCCCACATCCTGTACCAGCAGTGCTGGGCTTGAGTCTAGAAGTCAACAGGTCGTGCGTGGCTCCAGTAGTTGGAAACCTGTATTCAGTTCCCACGGCTTGGCTTCAGCCCCTGCCTGGCCTGGGCCAGGCTGCTGGAGACAGTGGAGGAGTGGAGGAGTAAAAGAGGAGATGGGAGCCTCAGACTCCACCTAGGACCTTATCCATAGCTTGTACTTCTGAAGAAAAGCCCAGATGATTACGTGAATGGAAATTTTGTTGAGAGTGAAATTTTAAGAAGTTGTTTGCTTTTACACTTGTGTTTCGCCCACTCTTTGTTTCCACCTTAGAACACGATACAGTGTGAGTCACTTCTGAAAATTGTGAGGACTTTACACTGCTTCCCCTCTCAAACATGGCTGCTTCTGTCACCAAAGACCAGGTTCTTAAAAGAGCAAAGTAATTTAAGTAGCTGGTGGCAGACTTTGAAGTTGCTGCTGATTTCTGAGAACACTTGGGGTTCTCGTGTCAGGTCACACAACTGTAAACTTGTAGTCAAAATGTATAAATTTTCCTCTTACGAGTAAGAATGAATTCTCTATATTGTGCCTCTCCATCAGGTATTCTTGTGTACAGGTTACACCCAGTGTCTGGCACCTATTACAGTAGTGTTTTGTTAAAAGAGAACCTGTTCTTCAAGTTCAGTCTTATCTCTAGTATTTACATTTTTTATGAAGGAAAGCTATGCTAAGGTGACAGCCACAACTTGTGTTCCTTATTCTCAAGTTCAGGTGAGAACTTGTCCTCCAGGTCCTTTGCCCCCGGGAAACAGCTGGCTGTCCACTGCGTGCTGGCCTCACTGCTCTCTGCCCGCATTTCAGCCAGCTAAAGGGCAAATGGGGATAAAAAGGACGAGGGCACATCAAACAACCTCAGACAGGTAACGAGTGTGCTTCATTAAATGACCACACGGAGGGATTGCCAACCTCACCAGTCACATCAGCAGGCGAAAGTGCTCACTGGTGTCAGCTTTGGATTTATCAGAGTATCTAAAAAAAGCTGTTAGAGTATTCCACCTGCTCGGCCTTTTAGGTCAGCTTTAGTTTCCTAGAAAATAACAAAGTCTGCGTATGTAACATTTTTTTTAATTATTTTTATTGGGAAGGCAGAGAAAGAAAAATCTTTTCATCTACCAATTGACTCCTCAGATGTCAGCAAGAAGCCAGGAACCCAGAACTCCGTCAAGGTCTAACATTTGGGTAGTGAGGCCCCGGTTCTGGAGCTGTCCCCTGCCTCCTCGGAAGCAGGGGTGGGATGGGAACGGAGGGACTTGGCAGCAGCTGCCTTTTTTTTTTTTTTAAACAACAATATCCTTTGCTAGTTGAAACTTGTGTCCTTTTGGGCCTTCTTGTTTTCTCCTGCTGCTTAATTGGGTTCTCCCCTTGTTAGATCCCCGCCCACCAAAACCTTGACACTAGTTCAATTTAAGTTGGACTGCTAGGTAATTGTTCTCCTGAGGACCTGAAATTCAAAAGTGAACTTCGCCCTTCTGAACTTTTCTCCGTGTATCTATCTCTCACTCACTTTTTTTTTTTGATGAATGGTTTTGCCCTTCTAGTTTAACTCATAAAATCCCACAGTTCCAATGCTCTTATCTTAAAATGCTCAGTTCACCAGAAATGTGAAGATGAAACCAGAAAACCCTGTGACAAGTCAGATCCTTCATCAGACCCTGTTTGAATCGCACAGGATTGCCAACATCATGGACCCGCCGAAGCTCGTGACCCAGCTTGCTAGCTGCTCTCCCGTGTCGAAGGAGACTTGAGATCGTTTGCTTTGTGGCCCATATGATAGGTAAAATGCTTGGTGCCCCAAAATCTGTTCAAACGCCAAGTGTCTGAAAGTTTTTCTGTAACATGCACTAGCAACAAGTCAGACGAATATCAAATTGGTTGTGAAATGCTAACCTGTCAGTCGCTTACAGCTGACTTATACCTCCATGGCATAAATAAAAGCAAGAGGATTCTGCCCTCCCTCGCACCAGACACTCAGACTTTTTAAAAATACATGTGCCGCAAGCTTTGTCAACTCTCAAGTCTATCCGTGTTCTCTCAGCTACCTGTATGTCACTGTGCAGATTGTGTTCATTTATAATGTAATTTAAGATTAAGCTATGCGGATATGTAATCTCAATACAAGCCTTCAGCCACATTGCCTGGCTCCTCACTAATGGATTTCATGGAAGAAATAGAATTTTTGGCTTAAGAATCAAAGTGATTGTAGATTCCAAAAGTGAAGGCCTGGGGACAGTGGCGTACAAAGGCCTCTGCAGTCGGCAGCTTTGAGGCAGAGGGATGGGCCAAGAGTAAGCGAGGTGTTTACATCAGTGTCAGCACCGGTGAAGCGCGTTGAGAAGTGAGACTGGAAAACCGGTAGAGTGGGACCAGTTTCATCTCTTAGATTTTTGGCTTTTTGTGTTTTAATGAAACATGCCCTTTCTTTGCTCATCTGATTGAGGAAACTATTGAACTTTAAATTGACACCACTAAGTAATGTAACTAGGCCTGGAACCCCAAGTCTTTCTACTTGAGTTCCATGTTGGAAGTGAGAAATTCAGTGCTTAGTGTTGCTAGGCACATTTTCACTCCGGATTAGTTTCCCTGCCTGTAAGTTGTTAGCCTGTTTATATTTATAGCGTGGTGCTTGGCAATATTAGTGTTAGATAACATTTGACTTAGCTTTATTTTTGTTTTAAGGTTTTATTTTTATTTGAAAGGCAGAATTGCAGAGAGGGAGGGAGACAGATCTTAATGGGTTCACTCCCCGAATAGCTGCGATGGTTGAAGCTGAGCTGATCAGAAGCCGATAGCTTCAGGGTCTCCCGAGTGGGTGCAGGGGCCCAAGGAGTTGGGCCATGCACCACCGTTTTCTCAGGCCTTTTGCAGAGAGCTGCATTGGAGTTGAGCAGCTAGGACTGGAACTGGTACCCACATTGTATGCTAGCGTGTGACAGGTGGAGGATTAGCTGGCTATGCCAGAATCCCTGCTGGTCCCTTGTTTAGTACTTTCAAACTACAAAAAGTCTTGTCTCTTCAACCATCGTTTGGCCCACCTGATTGATGCTATTTAGCAAGATGCCTCGTCTGAATGACTCTTCCTGAGTCGCAAAGTTAAGCATTTTGCAAAACTGCAGTGAATTTGTATTGGATATTTGGTTTGTGTATTTTTTTTATTACTTTTTTACAAGTGGAATTTTGAGGGAGTTTTCATTTCATTTGAGGGCACAGATTTTTAATCCACTGGTTCACTTCACAAGTGCCCACAGGGACCGAACCAGGCTGAAAATGGGAGATGGGAACTCCAGCTCGGGCTCCTAGAATGACAGCAGGGGTCCAAGTACTTGGTCATCATCACTGCTCCCAGGAGGCTCTGAGCATGAACAGGAATCAGGAGTAACCCACTGACCCTCTCATTTTCTTACTAGTACTCAAATGGATCATGTTTTTCTCATATTTCTATAAACCCAGTCACTCAATGGTTACTTTAAGTAATTATTTTGTTCTCAGTACTTCCTCCGTCTTGTTCTGGGTAATCCTTAACACGGAGTAGGTTCCTCGCTTAGTCTCCGTCTTGCTAGCCCTATATTCTGCAGAGGTCCTTCTGGGGCCGTAGCTGTGTTCCCTGCATATTGATGTAGTGTAGGCACAACTGCAAATAAATGTGTCTCAAAGTGTTCATTATTATTCTCCCTGGAGGCAAATACAGGTTTTTATTTTTAATTGACAAACTTTGGTATAATAAAGGTGGCCCAGGCTTAGCATAATAGGGTTGAGGGAGAAATTGATACGTTCTCTAACTTTGCTCGTGTTATGCTGAAAACGAATCTTAAGAGGCTCTTGGGTAGTTGACCGTTTTCTTGATTCATAGCTTTAGGTCGAAAAAGACTTCTAAAGTTTAAACAAAAATAACATAGAGTAAAGGTCCCTGGGAAGTTGTATGCCCTTAGAATGATGGTGTTGAGACCTTCACAGTTGTTGATTTCTTTTCTTTGACAATCAGATGCCACTTGGAAATACTTAAGAGCCCAGTGGGATCTATGAAATTATGTTCAAAGATAAAGATTAAACTTATTAAAAGACTGTTTTCTTTGGGGGGAGGGGGTCAGGGTGGTAGTCTAGTAGCTAAAGTCCTCACCTTGCATGCACTGGGATCCCATATGGATGCCGGCTTGTGTCCCAACTGCCCCATTTCCCATCCAGCTCCCTGCTTGTGGCCTGGGAAAGGACAGCCCAAAGCCTTGGGACCCTGCACTCGTGTGGGAGACCTGGAAGAGGCTCCTGGCTTCGGATCGGCTCAGCTCCAGCTGTTGCAGCCACTTGGGAAGTGAATCAGCAGACAGAAGATCTTCCTCTCTATCTCTTCTCTTCTCTGTATATCTGACTTTGCAATAAAAACAAATAGACCTTTTTTAAAAAATGATATTTTGCAATGGAAAGGCACCACCTGTAAATAATTAGAACTCTTTTCCTTTCCCTTTTTTTTTCCGGCAGTGGGGTGGGGTTGGAGAGGAAAATAATAGGGTCTGGACCCTCTTTAGGGGAATGGAAAGAATTTTGAAATCATGGGCTTTAGACTTAAATTAAGCTATGAATTTAAAAAAGTCTGATTATTCATTCCCATGGGACCCTCTTCTTCTCACTTAGTACAACTTATGATTTATTCATTCTGATTGTTACTACCCACTCAGAGAAACACTGAGAATAAGCAGTCTTTTCCAGGTGTGTCAGCAGCACCCAGTGACTGGATGCTTCTCGGCATGCAGGTTAGATTTATTCCCGAACCAGGATCCCTGTGCTTCATAACCACGGTCTTGTGACTCCCTAGAGTCTTCTTAATGATGTATAGAAAAAGTACTTAAAGTGGGAAAGGCTCGTATTACTGATGGGTCACTCCAACAATTCACACTGTGCAAAAGCAGCTTTACAAAGAGTTGTAGTTTGTGTGTACCGAGGAAACGGAATAGAAAGCAAACACACTGTGGTTCCTGCTTGTCAGAAACCTGAGGGAAGAACTCCAAGGGCGTGTGGCTGCTGCTTGCCTGTTTGCCGCGGTCACCCAGGGCTGAGTCCATTGCTGCGCTAACCATAACACAAGTTACATTCTTTTTTTTTTTTAAAGATTTATTTTTATTATTTTTTTATTGGAAAGGCGGATATACAGAGAGGAGAGACAGAGAGGAAGGTCTTCCGTCCGATGATTCACTCCCCAAGTGAGCGCAACGGGCCGATACTATGCCGATCCGAAGCCAGGAGCCTCTTCTGGGTCTCCCACGCGGGTGCAGGTTCCCAAAGCTTTGGGCCGTCCTCGACTGCTTTCCCAGGCCACAGGCAGGGAGCTGGAAGGGAAGCGGGGCTGCCGGGATTAGAACCGGCGCCCATATGGGATCCCGGGCGTGCAAGGCGAGGACCTTTAACCACTTGCGCCACCGCGTCGGGCCCCACAAGTTACATTCTTGTCGAGGGTTGGGCACTAAAAGTGACATCCAAGATTTCTGACATTAAGTTGATGTATCCTGTTTGTTAGTTACCAACAATTTTTTTTTTTAATTGGTAGTTACAGATACTACATAAAGAACTAGTGGGACTCTGATAATGCACTTCATTATAACAGTAGCGTTTAGTCACTCATTTCTAGTCATTTCCTCTGGGCTCTCTGCTTCAGTCTCGCCCAGCCTTGGTCGCTGTAGGCTTTTAGGGATTAAACTCGCTAAGGGAAGTCTGTTCTGTCCCTAATGCATAAAATGCTGTTACGAATTCCCAAATTCATTTATTCATCATACTCATCCGGGAGGTTGATTACACATTTCCTGGGCTCCTCACCCACCGTTCCCCAAAACAAGATTTGCTATCATTCCTGATTTTCTTGATGTTGCAATTCCCGAAGGTTCATGGCAAGCTGTGGTTCAAAAGTTATCTCCAGGTTCTAGCTGATGGGAACGAGAGGGTGTCCTTTTGGGCATCAGAGCCATGCATCCAGCATGGCTCAGGGCAGATTAAACCTGTTTGCTGCAGAGTGTCTGAAAAGTTTAAGCGGTGGTGAACTCCTCACTCAGTCTATGGTGTTAGGGTTAGCTCCAAGCACGTGTGGTCCTTTAGAGAATTTTAAAGCTTCAGCATTCATTTCCAAGCTCAGTCTCCTGCTCCATTTTGCAGCTTTAAGAAGTATCTTGGGGACTCTGTTGGATACTGCTTTGGGGGTACCTACATCCCATATTGGGGGGCCTTTGCTTCACTCTTGGTTCAAGTTTCCTAAGAGAGTACCTTGGGAGGCAGAAGTGGGTGGCTTGCAGGGTGGGGTCCCTGTAGTCATGCCAGAGGCCTGGCTTGCCTTCCCAGCTCCCGGTCTGTTCTGGCCCCGTCTTAGCTGTTGGGAATAACCTAGCACACAGGCGAGATCTTTCTGCTTTTCAAATAAATAGAAAACTGTAGAAATAAAATGTCTTGGAATGCTTGGCTTTTGTGATAATTCGAAGTGTATATTTCAGATTGCACATTCAAACAGAGTAAGATGGTGGTTTTATAGTTCTGGGATTATTTGGTGAATGTCATATTATACAACCACAGGTCTAGCAAAGTTGCCTAAAGATTATGTAATCCTGCTGCTTTGTCTTAGGAGCAGACACATAAATTGTAAAGTCCTGAAGCCGAGCATTTAGTAACCTGGCTGTGGAGCAAGCCCGTTGTATGTCAAATGTCTGTTTAGTTGTCTGCTTTCTTGCATAAACTTTGAGACCAGTCTTGATTCTTTCAAGGAGTCAAAACTGCAAAACCTTCCAGCAGCTTGACTGTTGAGTTTAGGAATATAATAAATCATTGATAACATGCTTTTTAAAAATTAAATTCTAAACAAGCCAAATAGCAGTAACCAAATGATATAAACAAATTCGTCCTAGCTATGTACCCTTGGAAGAGGATTCTTTTTAAATTTTTTGCTTGTTTGTATTTGGAAATTTTATCAGAACAGCAACATTTTTTTTCTAACAAGTATTCTGATGGGCTAAAGTTATATTTTCAAAGGTGTTTTGTTTTGTTTTGTTTTTTTATTTATCCATGGGCCCCAGCGCAGTAGCCTAGTTGCTAAAGTCCTCACCTTGCATGTGCCGGGGTCCCAAATGGGCACTGGTTCGTGTTCCAGCTCCCTGCTTGTGGCCTAGAAAAGCAGTCGAGGACAGCTCAAAGCCTTGGGACCCTGCACCTACCTGGGACACCCTGAAGAAGCTCCTGGCTCTTGGCTTTGAGTTGGCTCAGCTCTAGCCATTGTGACCACTTGGGGACTGAACCGGAGGATGGAAGATCTTTCTTTCTGTGTCTCCTCTCTGCAAATCTGCCTTTCCAGTAAAAACTAATAAATCTTTAAAAAGATTATTCGTGTATTTATTTGAAAAGCAGGGTGGCATACAGGGAAAGACAGATCCTGCCCTGTGCTGGTTCACTCCTGATTTGTCGTCTGTGGCTAGGGTTGGGCTGGGCATCAGCAGTGGAAACTGGGCCATCGTCTTCTGCCTTCCGTGGTGCATGGTGTGGGGGGGGGGGTGAATTGGAAGCAGCGGTGGGATTGAAGCCAACATGCCAATGTGGGATGAGTCACAAGGGGTTGTGTAATTTCACATTTTGGATGTTCACTGGGCAGCTTTACAAATGTAATTAGGCTCCTTCGTGAACTCCTTGGAGATGCGTGCTGGCCAGGGAGATGCTTCTTTCCATACCTGTAGCCTGAGAGAGGTCAACTTTTTGTTAAGATCAGATTGCTTGATCATCTCTTACATTGAAATCCCCAGCTTAGACTGGTAAATAAGCATTTGTCTGCTTTGTCAATTAGGTTATTTCAGAGTGTTTGTGCAAAATATGTTTATTTTGACACAAAAATTTTTTCATATTCTATAAATTCGCATGTACTTTTTGTAAGGTTATTTTTGCTTAAGATTTCTCTTTTATTTGAGAGGGGGGAGGAGGGGAGAGGAAGATCCGGCTTGATAAGCTGATTAACTCCCGGAATGACAGAGAAGCACTGAGCTGGGCTGACCCGAATGGGGCCAGGAGCTGCTGACGTCTCCCACAGAGGTGCAGGTTGGCCCCAAGGCTTCCCCAGGCAGTGAGCACAGAGCTGGATCAGAAGTGGAGCAGCTGGATGCCAGCGCCACGGGCGGAGACTTAGTTTGCTAATCCATGGCCCCACTAACCGCCCCCCAGTTTCTTTTTTATTTTGTCTTGAGATTTATTATTCAGAAGCTAAAAGGACCTACATTGTGGTATAGCTGGTGAGGCTGGCACCAAAGCATCCCATAAGGATACAGCTCTGTAACTCTGCCTTTCAAATAAATACATCTTCAGAGAGTTGGGGGCAGGGACAGAAATCTTGCACAGGGTTCACTCCCCCAGATGGCCACCACAGCTGAGGCTGGGCCAGGCGGTAGCCAGGAGCTTCTAGGTCTCCCACGAGGGTGGCAGAAGCCGCAGCACTTGGGCCATCTTCTGTTGCAAGGATAGCAGCCCCAAACATTAACAATGGAATTTTGCATCGAAGGGGAGAAATTCTTTTAAGAGGTCTGTATTTTAACTGCCTCTGCCAGATGAATTCATAACTGTAGAGATAAATGAAACGTAAACCTTAATCTTTCCAACAGGTCGCTGGGTTCATTATTCTGTCCGCTGAAGCAGTGAGGGGTAACCTTTGAGTGGCTGTAGTTAAATAGCAGTTAAGCATCCAGGGGGCGGAGTTAGGGTGTAAAAGAGAACAGGGCCTTCCTGTCTCGTGTTTGCCATTTGCCGATTTCTGTTGTCCCTAGAGACTCATCTGAAGTGTCACTATTCCTGGGACCGGAGTTTACACCAGTGCTAAATACTTGAACCAGACACCCCATTTTTCACTTTGAGAGCCGGTGTGGCTGTGTGTTATCACACGTGTGGTTCTCACTGCGCTCAGCACGAGCTTGGCAGACATTAGCAGAGGATGACGACTGGGGATCGTCCCGGCTGACTCCATCTCCCTTTGCCTGCGTTGGTTTGTCTGACACGGGGCCTCTCCGAGCAGCCATGGTTAGACCTCCACAGTTGCATTGCATCTGTAGGCAGCTGCTTTCTCCCTGGGAGCCCTGAGTACAGTCAGTTGGAGCTGGTTGTGTGCTCCGAAACATGAGTAGAAGGAGACATTGGGTGGGAAAGTGGCAAACAGCAATTATCTGGACTCGTGACTCACTCAATAAGTAGACTGTCCTAGTACACAAGAAGGTGGTTAAGGAATTTCATGCCTTTTTTCAAGTGGGTTTTTTTTTTTAATTCGAAGTTTTTTTAATTCTAAGGAATATTTCAGAACAGTAATTTCCATTCTGTTGGTACCGGAATTAGAATCACAAGTTTTTGGACTTATTTGAATTTTGTTTGTATACATAAAGCTAGAAAATTACTGATTTTTCTATGATTAGTACACATATGCTGCTTAAATAAACTTATGTCTTCTATGGTTGTTTTGTTTTTCAAGTTTATAACCATTAGGTTTCTCTTCCCCTGCGTATGTAGTGAGTACTTTAATATGTCTTCTTGCTGTACTAATTGGCCAAAGGGAAGCATTAGTGGTAATTTGAGATGCTAAAACTCACTGTAGTGAATTATTAGATATTCAGCCAGCGCTTTTTAATGAGTCGCTTAATCAGACATACAGACGCATGACGTTCAGCCTTGGTTAGTCTTTCCCAGTTAGAGCAGACTGCAGCAAGCACAGCCTGGGGCTTTATATAGTCCAGGAGTCAATAGGGATTATTAAAGGGGGAAGGGAGGTTAAGAATATGTAACTGGTAAAACTTAAAATATTTCCAAGTGTGACCTTAGATTCTGGACAAGAGGAATATTTGAAACTGAAGATTTAAAAAATAGATAATGCTTAGAACCATTAACTACTGTAGGGCTTTACCCCCGTGTCATAGGGACAGTTAGGAGGAAGTATAATTACAGGGTTATTACAGCAGCTAGAAAATAAACACGTTAACTTTAAATCAGTACCTTCTGGTGGGGAGGGTCTGTATAACCTCATTCTTGGCTGCTAGACAGTGCAGGGACTTGGTACAGTGGCAAAATAGCACACTGACCATGCTCTTAGTTTTGAAGAAAAACTAGAAACAGGTTAATAAGTAACTTGTGAGCAAAGGCCTCACTGTTCAAAGAGAATAAACTAATTGCATAAATGACATTAATAAATAGAGATTATTTGCCTCCTCACTGGGAAAGCTTAACCTTCAAAGATGGCAGTACGAAATTAAAAGTCTCAATGCAGTGGACTCTGTCTTTACTATGAATACTTATTACTTGGCAGACTACTAATAAAGCTAATTGGGCATAAAAATAATAGATTTTCTTTTAAGACGAAGAATTCTTCAATGACTATAAGCCTTTTATAAAGCAATTATCGAAGCTATATTGGACTTAGAATCCTACGTGCATGACATGGGTCGCTGCCCTCCTGGGGCAGCCTTTGAGGCCTCTGCCAAATTCTTCAACAGAGCTCTGATGAGTCACATTCACAGAGGCACACTCGACTTCATGAAGCACTTAATAATGTTTAAAGTAATGTTTGTAAATAGATTAAAAGCACACAAAATGAACCTTTCTTTTTCAGTGTTACAGTCGGTAATGTGGTCTACACTTCGTCTTGGCAGTGGAAGTTAGGATACAGACCTGACACGCAGGGGGATTCCTCCAAGCTTTCGGGAAAAGCAGAATATGGAAACAACACAACACATGCATTTTGCACCAAAATGCTGTCTTGAGGCCAAGACAGGTGGAGCTGTTCTCTGGTCCACTCTGCAGTGCTCACGCGGGCTAGGCCAGGATAACAGCGGGAGCTGGGAGCCCAGTGGCGGAGAAGTGTCAGCCTTGGGCACCTTCACACGTGACATTGAGAACCTCTTCTGGGAGCAGCTAGCTGGACTCGGCCAACTGATTTTACTAAGTGCTTTCCTAAGTGTGACTGCAGTACAGGGTCTTTGCTGAGGCTTGATTTGCTAACGGGCACTTTGCTGGTCAACATTAGCAAGGTAATAAAGAACTAATTGCACATTTGTCATCAGAAGTAGGTGAATTACTAAACTTGGGATATATTATTTCAAATCCAAAATACTTTAAATGAATAACAGCATTCGTGAAACAGGTTTTCTTTGAGAAAGGTTAGTTTCCATAAAGCGTATTTCATTTAGTTTAGTTTTTTTTTTTTTTTTTTAGAATACAGTAGCACTGTAGTAATGCCAAATCAGATTTGCATTTTTGCACAGACCACTTAGATGGCTCCAGCATTTCCACTAGTTTCCGTTAATTTGCTGGGTAACTTTGGACCATTGAAATGATTCTGCACACTTGATGTGGTTAACTCTAAGCCAGTGACTCTTAAAATGACAGGCCCTAGGTCAGCCTGCATCAGAATCACCGTAGTCTCGAAAGTGCACATTGCTTTTGCTTGTTGTAGATTTAGTTATTTCTCTAAAAGAGTTAGCTATCCATTGGTTCGGTCCCCACTTGGCTGTAATGGTGAGAGCTAACCAAACAGAAGCCAGGCGAGGAGAGGGGGTCGTTTCTTTGAGGTCCCCCACGTGGGTACTGATGCCCAAGGACCTGAGTCACCCTCCTTGGCTTTCCCAGGCCACAAGCAGGGAGCTGGATGGGAAGTGGAGCAGCTGGGCCGTGAACTGGCACATCACGGGCTGGATTATCCCCCTGTGTCCCAGCCCTGGCCACTAAAAGTGCAGATTCTTGAGAAAGCTACCAAGCTAAAGTCAAGTCGGTATTAACAAGGAAATGCCCCGTTTTAAAATAAGAAATATGTTCAGCTCTTGCAGAAGGTTTCACGAACAGTGTTTAGCAAGCCTTTCTGGGATGCAGACGCTACAGCATGGAAGGTAAACCCATTGTAGAGCGCCCAAATGTTCAGTTCAGTCCTGGGAAAGCAAAGAACGGTGCTGTTCCGAGATTGGATACTCCCTGTCTCCATTCCTGTTGAGCAGGAAAGCTACATAAGAAAGTTGGAAGGTAGTTGAATTATGCGAGGTCAGGATCTGGAAAATAGTGCTTCTAGGGGTTAATTAGGATGGAAACATTTGTCTTACCAAATGAAGGGATTAACGATCCTTTTTAAAATCTGGTTAGATACAGAGGAGTCAACATAAGTATACCATTACTCAAATGGACATTGTCGGACTTTTTAATTAGCATCCTGTGCAGTCATAACTGACGGGAAGTGAGGTTCAGAAAATCCCGACTGCTGTGTAGTGTGGATTTGAGGCAGCCGTTGGGATCTTTCTATTTCTGGTGGTTTCTTTCAAATTAGCCGCAGTAAAGAACCAACGTTTGATTGTCAACAGGAGATAGAAAATAAGGCCCATGATTTCCGGGACATGCATTCTTAGTGGTCAAGACGACAAACTTAATTTGCAAGAAATCCCTAGAAAAATAAACTTTTATTATGAATACTTCCCTAGCCCCCTAGTACGAAGGAATTCGCCATCAGTTTTGTGCCGTGGGGCCTCTGACAGCTCCGTAAAAGCCTGTGGATCCTTCTCAGACTTCTAAATGTGCATTACGTAATGCACAGTGAAAAATCTGTCTGCAGCTTCCCGGCTAAGGGTCCTTGCCTGGTGCTAAGATTCGGATGCTGCAGTTATTCTGCCTTCCAGCTAGAATGACCCCTCAATTAACCTTGGAGGAGCTACTCGACTTGAAGTGAATGAGGTGAAAAGCCAACTTGGGGTGGTTTTTCTTCCGTTAGAAATACTGGATCGGACTTCGGAGCTCTTTAAACCTGACGAGCAATAAAGAGGAGCGGTTGGGTGTCCCAGTTGACTTCGTGTAGGATTTGCCCTTTTACTGCGTTTGCTATATAATTGACATGTCATAATGGGCACACCTCGGGTGCCCCGCAAGGCCCTTCGCCCGTAGGAGGCTCCTCCTGGCTGGTGGCTGCTCGCAAGCAGTAGGATGGCCCCGGCAGCCACGCACAGCCGGCCTGACGGGAGGCTGCGCTGCAGCCGGCTCGAGCAAGCCCCGGCAGCCCGGCCGGGCGGTCAAGGGCGTCGCCGGAGCCGCTTCCTGCGTCACGAGGGGCGCCGCCCTCCGGCGCGGCAGGCCCGGAGCCGCGCAGCCGCAGTGGGCGGGAGCCCTCCGGAAGTCCTTGGGCCAGAGCGAGCCGTGACCCCTCGGCGTCCTCGGTCGGAGCGAGGCCGGCCGCGCCACGCCGCCCGCCCGACCCGCGGGCCGCTCGGGGGTGCCAGGACCGTGTGCTTCCGCCCGGCCCTTTCCGGGGACCCGCGGCCTGGGCTGTTCGGCTGTTCAGTTCACTCAACCCCCTTTGTCTGCATCATCTCCAAACAAAGCGGCCAGGCCGCTCTCCGGCTCGGCGGCGACGCCCTCGGTGGCCCCGAGCCCGCGCGGCCGCCATCTTCTGACAGCGCTGGCCGGCAGGCCATTGTCCTGCGCGCCGGGAGGACGGGACAGCCGGTGCGTGCGCGGCGCCCAGCGGAGGCAGGCGGAGAGTCGGGGGAGGAAGGGCGGCGAGGTCCCGCTGCTGCGGCTCGGTGGAAAAAGCTGACCTCGGAGTGACTTGATTAGTAATGGAACAAATGAGAGACTGCTTGTGAAGCTGCCGAGACAGTTCGAGGCAGAAAGCGGCTTGGGGCACGAGGGGAGGGGTTCTGGCCTTCCGTCTGTAGCCCAGGAGCAGGTGTCTGTTGGCTGAGCTTGCCACCTCCCGAGCGGCCTGTAGGACTGATTCCTGAGCTCTGTGTTTCCGGTCAGCGTGTGCGGGTTTGCGGGTTTGCTGGCCTTTCCCGAGCACACGAGGCTGTTTCCTGACAGCAAGCCCCAGGTGCCCGCTGCTCCCGCGCCCTCCAGCCCTGCTGGGCAAAGTCGCGCTGACGACGTCTGTGGCTGTACTTCCTGTGGCCGTTTGTAATATGGTAAAGAATGAAATGCACGAAAGTGATTCTTACTCTCAGTGCGCCCCACCCCACGCGCGCAAATGACAAAAATCCAGCCTTGTGACTGAATCGTAGCTGTTAGGCGTTGAGTGGGGCTGCAGACGGTCAGCCACCAAGCAGAGCGGTGAGGTGCCCTGATCCCCACGCCGTGGGCGAAGCTCCAAGTTCCTTGTAGTTTGGGGCGTTTCTCATCTTTGGAAGGTCGACAGAAAATTTTATAGGAAGTTTTAAAAATGCAGCTAATGTGCGATAACGAACTAGAAGAGTACTTAGCTTGGAGGCAACATCCGTTGGGAGAAAGGGTGAGGTGTATTTGCACATTTCTTCGTGAACTGAAAATTCACCTAGTGTAGACTTGAGATAGTATGCACTTTATGTTACATAACAAAATGTAAAAAAACACCAATGAGAATAATGGCCCGAGAGTTGGGCGTGACTCTCCGTGAAACAGCAGTACAAGGTCAGCCCATTGTCCTGAAAGCTGACGCAGGTGTCTGCGCATCAGCGCTGCCTCTCTTCGGACTTGAGATAATGGAGGGTGTTTTACAAGGCTTCTGCAGTAATGTGTGTGTAGTCATGGCCGACAATAAAACGTTCTGTAAATTCTGTTGTATAGAAGAGATGACAGTTAGCCGGCTTTCCTCAGTTTTCAGAGGAAGTTTTCAGCTTGAAAAACCAGAAAATAAAAAGTGTTGCTTAGACATCTGTTAGTAACTCTAAAATGTTGTTGCCTCTGAAACCTGGGATCGAGGCTAGGGGGTATTGCTCCTTTTTAATTTAAAATCTCAAAGAAAGATGGATTTTTTTTTTCACTTTGCTAAAATAAAATTTGAAAAATAAAATGAAATCTCCGTGCAATTTTTTGAAAGTTTATTTTCAGCCAATTTATCCTCTGTTCCCTCACCCCTCCCAGCAGGCTGGCCTCAGAGAAATTAAACATCTCAACTGAATGGTACTTTGAATAGCAATCAGTATCAGGTAGATACAAGCTATGAGTTGCCCAATAGAATGCACGAGGCCTTTTTCTAATTGAGGGGATAGAAATTCAGCTTCTGTATTATCATAAACTACATCATACTCTTTTTTGGGAGGCCCTTTTGGCATGAATCCCTTACTGATTATATATCTTGTAGCACTGTGGGAACTGCTTTATCAAAAGGTACCACTGTGTGTGTCTTTAGCGCCCTCTAGTGCGTTGGTCCTAAGTTACAAAAGCATAATTTACTCTTGCTACAAGAAATGTTGATTTCAGTGGGCCTTCCCTGTAGCGTCCTGGTCGCATTTCTTTTGCTTCTTTTCGTGGCATCCAAACACTTGGCTCTCGCGCCTGTGCGCGATGCCTTAGCCACAAGACACACTAGGCTGTGTGACCTTGTGTGTTCTTTGACCTCTCTGGGCTGCGATCCCCTAACCTGTGTACCAGGAATGAGACTGAAAGTGCCAGATGCTTCTCTGAGAACTGAGCTGATTTGTGTAACTCCCGCAATAGAAACAGCTGGGTTTGGTGTGTCGTTCCCCGCCCCCCCCATGTAAATAGATCTGATCAATCCTTGGCATGTTTGAACGCTCAAGTGTCAGTCTGCAATCTGAAGAATGCTTGAGAGTGACCCCTACCTCAAATGAAGCATGAGTGAGTGGAGATCCTGTAACAGCAAGTTCTCAACAAATGTTTGTTTTAATGGTCAAGCAAAAGGTTATACCGTAGAGAGCCCCTCCCACAGCCCAGCCATGACTCCTCAGCGGGTGTTCTGAGGAGACCCTCTGTAGTTGGGAGCTTAACACCACTACTTCCGCAGCCCCTGGGAGCCCACTTCCGGAGGCCAGTCAGGAGGCTTTGCTGGCTCTTGCGTGCGCACGTCCTCATGCCTGTTCTTCCTGCGTGCCTTGGATGGGACATGTCACAACGTTGTGTCCCTAAGTGGCAGAGCCAGACTTCCAGCCTGCGTCTACGCCTAGGGCCTGTGGCCTCAACACGGCATTAGAAGGGAGGCTTCGGAGTCACGCCCAGTTTCAGAAATGCGCGTGAGAATCTGGGCCCTCCCTCGGTGCGCACGAGGCCTTCAGTTCTGAGGCTGCTGCTTGCACAAGAAAGCCCAGCTTTCCAGCTTGCCCCCATGACTAGGCTCACATTCACTCGGTGCTTCACAGGTTGCAAAGCTTGGCCCACCCCTTCTCACTGTCTCTCTCTCTCTCTCTCTCTCTCTCTCTCACACACACACACACACACACACACACACACACAACTTGTGCATTCGCCATCCTCCTGAACCTCCAAGCTGAGAAAAGCAAGTGATTTGCTGGCAGAAGATGGCAGCTGTTCTTATTTACCCCGCAGGGGATAAACTGCAAATCCCAAAGCCTTACAGCTGGGAACACCAAGATCTGCCTGTGCAAGCATATAAACGAGATCCTGACAAAGGGGGAGGAGGGCTCACACGCCGCCCAGCCTGCTCGCCCTGCACTGGGCCCTGAGCTCTCGGCTGGAAGCTGTGTGGCTGAACCCAAGGGAGGCCAGACCGCATTCAGCAGCCCTTCAATCAACCAGGCCTCGCCACACATGGGCTCACTCAGGTCGGCCTGTCATGCGGTCTCCCCGCAAGGCTTTGCCTTCTCACACTCTCTCGCCCCCTTCCCCTCCCCCTCCCTTGCTCTCCCTAATTGCTTCCTCCTGGTCTACACCTCAGCCTCTTCGAGGGATCCCACGGGTGAAGCGCGGGTGAAGACTGTAAATCAGATCCACCACGCCTAGCAAGGAGGAGGAGAGGGAGGTCTCAACAAATGAGCCTTCTTTGGTCCCACTGTGACTTTGGTTGTGTTGTGGGTTTTTGTTTTTGAGATCTCATCTGGCTGGGACGGGTCATCAGAAGCTATAGGATTTCTGGTGCTTTTAGAAGAAGCCCGAAGAGGGTTGCCCCCCTTTTATAATCCTCCATAAACAGCCTCAGCAAAACAAGGGCGGGAGACGAGTTCTGTGGTCTCAGCAGCTCTACAGAATAGACTGTACATTTTAAACACTGCTTAAAAACGTAGCATCCACCACACGCCCGTCATCTTCCAAAAAAAAAAGGACAGAAGGGGTCTGCTTTCTTCTGGGAAAAGGCCTCCATCTTGTGAGTTCCCCATGAGTCTGTGCTGGAATGGAGGGAACCCAGGATCAGGGTTCCACCCAGGACTTCAGTTCCTTGTCCATGCGCATGTGGAAGCCTCCTAGTAATTAACTTTTTACTATGGGTGTGCCACAAGTTCTGGAAATGTATAACTGTTTACAGCACATGACAAAAACTCCTCATTGAAGATGCTGGTGGGGCTGGAATGCTGTCAATTTTTTTTTTTAACCTTCCTAGCCTCTGAACTAACTCTGTTTATTGAGGCCTAGAAACAAAACGAGCTTTGGCTTGACACTGAGTTAAGATTTAAATCCTGCTCCTGCTGTGGCTGCTGCAGCTACTGCTGGGTAACTTCTCCACATTCCACATCAAAAAAGGGGAAACATGAAGGTCTATCAGATCCACTGCCCAGGGAGGTCAGAAGCTGAGGGACTGTTCCAGCAAAGCCGTGCCTATATAGTGAGCATTCCGTTAGGGATTACTCGAATCAACGACTAGTCTGGGGGGTGGGTTGCCAAGTTCACGAACACACCAGAGCTGCTGATCACTAGGATAAGAGACCCTGCAGGCCAGCTCCTGTCTGAATAGGAACTTTTCTGACTGTAGGTTCTAAAGGCGGCGCGGCCAGATGCAGGAAGTTTGTACACCACACCAGAATTGTTGGTTAGAAAATCTAGCCAGCTGAGCCACCTCCGCCCAGAAAGGAAACAGACTTGATGTTCCTAGGAGCCATCCAAAAAGTTCCAAAGTCCTGTTAAGAAGTTGCCGCTTGCTGGAAGAGCTGCCAGCAAGCCACAGGAATGAGCCTGGAAGTGAATCCACCCCCCAGATGAGAAATGGACCCTAGTCGCCTGTTGCCAGACCCTGAGTTTCAGGTTAACTGCCCAGGATTCCTGGGTTCCTAACCCGGTCCCCACCACCCCCCAATTCCACCCCACCACCCTCCAGGGCAATGTGAGGTCGTAAACTTCTTTTGTTTGCTCTTGTTTAAAAACAAAACCTTGCTCCCTGCAGAGGTCTTAATGGATTCTGTGTGTTGACACAGGAACCCTTGTGTTTCTTCTCATTGGTTTGAAATTGTACTAAGAGGGCAGATTCGGCCCTAAGTCCTCTACGTTGCCCAAAAGACCAGATGGCAGCAAAGCTCTTGCACAAAACGCTTCGCAGCACACACACCCATTCTGCTTGAGGTCTGGACGAGGAGGGAGGGGGTGGCTAGAACCAAGGAGAAAGAGCTGGAAGCCAAGTGCACAAGCATAGCAGGCTTTTGTTGAAAATGCCGGAGGAAGTGCTACAGTTTCATTACCACCCATATTATATAATATGTTCCCAATGGAGCTAGGCCTGGTCCTTGTCATTACCACCCGAATAAGGAGTCACACTTACGGGGCTAGGTCCTTGTGTCCATAAACAAAAGCAAATAGGAGCATCCTCCTCACCACCCCCTCCCACCTCTGAGCACACCTCCCTTTGGGAGCCCTGTTCTGCTCCATGTTTTGATTAATGTTCCTTAGAATTGAAAGTTCCACAACTGAGAGCAGTTTCTGCCATTCCAAACACAATTAATGATTTAGAATGCCAAAATATAAAGCCTATTGAGTTCCTTAAGAAAAAGTTTTTTAAAAAAATCTACAAGGCTGTCCCCTTCATTCACCACTACCCTTTTTGTTTGTTTTGAGAGAGAATTCCCACTCCCTGGCCCATTTCATATATGCCCAGAACATTGGGGCTGGGCTGGAGCTGTAGCCAAGAGCTGGGGACCCAACCCTAGTTTCCCACACGGGTGACAGGAAACAGTTGAAGCATTGCTACTGTATCCCACAGTGCACCATCAGGGAGCTGGATCAGGAGTCGGAGCTGGACATCAAACCTAGGCACCCCAACATAAGGCACAAACCAAAAATCGCTACTCCCCATTCCATGTTTTGGATAAGCATAATATGTGTTTTTTCCTTGGCAGGGGAAAAAGTAGAAAATATAAGTCTTAAGTAAGAACTTAAGAATTAGAATGAACATGAGATTCCATCACCTAGTGCTAATGTTCTTAGGGCTTTGATAGCTTTAACTACAGACAAATAGAAATAGATGCTACTTAGCTTGTCCCGGTGGTTACTGATATATAATGATGATACTATACCACATATATTAGTCACCACCAGGACCTGTATCACCTAATTGTTGGGGTGAAAAGAGGACTGGTAGATTACAAATGACTTTTCCCCGTTCCCATTCCCCATGTTTAGATAGCTGTGAGAATCGGTTATGCCCTTCTGAACTGTAGCACATACCCCTGAGTGCCCACTATGTGGCCAGCATTGAGAGCACCCTCTCCGAGCAGTGGCGTATAACAGGAAAGGCCCGTCGAGCAAGGTCCAAGGAAGGGGTGGGCCTTGGTGCCATCACTTGGTATCCCCCTCCACTGCATCCCATATCTACGCACACTGTACTTTCTCTCCAACCTCTTGTTGATGTATCGTGGGAAAACACCGACGGATGTCCACATCAGTGGGTCCCTAGCACCCACAGGGAATTCTCTGATGGAGTCCCGGAGCTCCTGGCTGCTAACAGGTGTTTAGGAAAGTAAACTACAGAATGAAATCTCTCTCTTGCTTTTGTCATTCTGCCTTTCAAAGAAGTCAATTTTTAAAAGATGTTGTAAGAAAGATCTGGAATATGTGGGTGAGGGAAGGGTTCTTTTCAAGGAGAAGCTTTTGTACTTCCCTTCTCAACACTTCCCCAAGGTCAAAGCGGGGAAGGATTTTGGGGAATGTATGTGGAGGGATAGGAGATAAGTGATCAGATGAGATTCTCAGGCCTGGTCCAGCTACTGTCTTACCGTGCACCCAGCCCCCTAACCCAGTTAGCCCCTACTCACCTACTATTCTAATTAGCATTTTCTGCTTTTACATAGCCTTCTCTGTGCCACACCCTCGGATAGGGAAGTAGGGAAAATTGAGATTTGCAGAAGTAAAAAAAAGACCTGGTGTCAGAAGGCAAGAGTTCCATTTCCAGATCCAAGAAAAACTTCCTGTTTTGTTAAGACCTTTCTTAGTAACGGAAGCTGGCTCACTCAGATGCAGACCACAATGAATAATTTCACTGATGTGTACTGTGTGTTTAGCAAGCCTGAAGTCCCAAGAGGAGCTTGGGGAATGGGAAGAAAAACCACCAGAAGGAGGCTGTCAGATAGCAACCCCCAAATGACCCCACTTCCTCCTTTACCACTCCCCAAAGGGACGGGGCAACCTAGGGAGTAACCCTGGGAAGGCTTCCTGGCTCCTTCAAAGACTTTGAAACTCAAATGGCTCATCCTGCCTCCAGATGGTGTTTCCTTATACACAGAAAGATCTAGAAAGGCTAATTGCTGTGCTGACCCAGACCGTGTGGCACTGACAGATGAACCCCAGAATCTCAGTTGGACACAGGCTTATGTGTTGTCTCAGTGACAAGACCCATACAGGCTGGTGATGGGGTGGGTGGAGCTGGGGACAAGGGCTTTCCACTTAAGAACCGGGGTTGATGGGCGCTATGGTGTTTGGAACCTGTATCCCTGGAGGCTTGCGCCTCCTCCTTCCTGGCAGTAGAGCAAGGAAATAGATGGAGAATTCATACCTGCCCTTCTGTGTACTGGCTCCACAGTACGTGAGTCACTTCCGTTTCGGTGGATGGACAGAACAAACTGCAGAGCAGTTGGAACAAACGGAGAAGCCAAGAAACAGTCTTGGTGAACAAAGCACAGTGCTTCCGTAACAGCCTTTTAACTCACCTGCGTGCCACAACATGTCATAGCAACTCGAATCCTACACCGATCGTGTGGATCTGAATCTGGTGGCATCTCATCCACGGACCTTTCTCACCTGTTTTTTGAGCATGTAACGGTCCACCCACTTTAAGTCAGCTCTTCTTTTAAAATTTATTTGTCTCATTGAAAGGCAGGGTTCAGAGAGAAGAAGAGAGAGAGAAATAGCTTTCATGCGTTAGTTCACTGCTTCAATCTCACCATGACTGGGGCAGGGCCTACTGAAGCCAGGAACTCCGTGCAGGTCTCCCACAGGGATGGCAGCAGTCCCAACACTGAGGCCTCCCTCTGCGGCTTTTCCAGGTGCATTAGGGAGCTGGATCAAAAGGGGAACAACCAGGACTGGAACCACTGGTGAGGACCACAGACAGCAGCTTAACTCGCTGTGCCACAGTGCTACAGCAGTGGTAAGCTCACATCATGATTTGGCCCTCGATGCTTGACACAATCAGTTGTGCACAAAAGCTGGTAGTTGAGCTTGGTCTCAGCACACGATGCTGAGAGGCTGGCATAGCTTAATGTCTGAAAACACGCGTCCCTCAGTTTGGATCAAAGCTTTTCAAAGTAGTGGAGGGGTCAGGTGTCTCATCTAGCATTAAGAAACTGTGTCCTGTAATCCAGCACCTGAGTTCAGTTCTTGGCTCCAGTTCCTGATTCCAGCTCCCTGCTGGCGCAGACCCTGGGAGGTAGCAGCGAAGTCTCAAGTTCTTGTCATGATCCTGGGAGACGTGGTTGATTGACAGTTCATGGTTCTGACCTAGACCCCGCTCTCTCCAGTGCAGACATTGGAGGGGTGAGCCAATTATTGCATGCTGTGTTGTATACGCGTCTTTTCTCTCTGCCTCTCAGAGAAATAGACACGGACTACCACGCTCTCTCCACCTTGAATTCCACAAACGCAACAGCAGAAAAACTGAAGGCTTGTTCTCAGAAGGGTTGTTGACCAAACACTTTTCAAAATGTATGATTCAAGCCTCTTCTTGCAGTTGACTCACACGCTTGACTCTTCGCCCAGCGTCTGTGCCCAGGGAGGACGCATCGTCATCCATTAAGCACACACACAGCCCACCCATGTCTGCCAGATGAAGCGGTTCTGGATGAACCTGGGCGTTAGAGGAGTCTGTTGGGAAGTGCTGTGCGACCCAGTTCTCTGTTCCTCCCATACGCACACACACACAAATTCACAACCCTTGGCTCTCAGGGACACACTGTCATCCACCAAAAAGGGCCTGAGCGGGCAAGGGAGAGGCAGATGGCTTCGCTGTACCACTGACTTCACAGGGTGGTTCTCCGTCAGTTTTGCTTTACTTGGCCGCTTCCTAGCTGCTTCGGGGACACATAAAGTTCTCCAGCCACGAGGCCCTTCCCAGACCTGAATTCCTCTTGGAATGATCCTGCCTTCGAATGTGGCAGTTGTACATTCCTGCCTGGGGAGCAGCCATTGCTTTGAATTACATACTATTAGAATAAACCAGGATGGGATTAACAAGGCTTTATTGTTCTATAGTCGCTTATTGAAACTTGTCATAGTAATTTCTGGTGAGGTAATACTCCCGTGCCTGACACTTAACTATACACACGAACACTTTCCTTATACTTTGATGAGGCCTTTTTAGTTGGTGCATAACAAAAACCTCTTTTTCATTTTACCTTTTTAATAACACAGGAAAGGAAGAAATAATATCGGATTTTTTTTTTTTCAGCTCACTTTTTTTTTTTCCTTTTCGTTTCCTTCCCTTTGGCGTGATTTCATAGCTTGGAGGTCTTTTCAGGTTGATGATGCTATGTGCCTGTAGAATTGCATACACAGTAGGTACACAGCGTAAGATTCACTTCTCCTTTGTCATGCCTGCAGAGCTATTAAGAAGAAAAAAAAAAAAAAGCCTACCAGGAGCACGTAATTAGATCAAGAATAAGCCCTGGCTTGTGACACACGCTAATCACTGGTCTGGACATGCTATTTTAAACATGTTTTTATGATGATTCAAGACAAGCAATTTCCATTTACTCTTTAATTCTTTAAAGGATGTATCTCTCATGTAGCTTTAAAAAGAAAATTTTTCGATGGGTGAGAGCTGCTATTTGCTGATTCCACGCACCACATTGGGAAACTCAACCCAGATCTCCCATGTGGGTGTCAGGTAAAGGCCTGAGCCATCGCGTGGCCTCCCTGGGTCCACATGAGCAGGGAGCTGGAGTCGGGACAGGCCCGGTACTAAACCCAAGCACTCCAATATGGACATGGTCGTCCTACTCAGAGTTTCAACGGTTTGACTCAACAGCTACCCCCCCTCATTCACTTTTCTTTTTTTTTTAATACTTATTTTTACAGAGAGAAGGAGAGACAGAGAGAGAGTGAGAGCTTCCGTGCACTGGTTCACTCCCCAAGTGGCCACAACACAGCTGATCTGAAGCCAGGCGCCCGGAGATTATTCTGGGTCTCCCACACGCGTGCAGGGGTCCAAGGCTTTAGACAGTCCTCCGCTGCTTTCCCAGGCCACAGGCAGGGAGCTGGAAGGAAAGTGGAGCAGCCAAGATACAAACTAACGCCCAGATAGGATCCCTGTGCATGCAAGGTAAGGACTTTAGTCATTAGGCTACCGTGCTGCCCCTCCCCTTCACTTTAGATGACCTGCAGATAGAATTCAGTGGTCCAGAGTAAGCCTTTTTGTTTGGTCCTAAATTGATTTCTAACAGAGATAACAGCCCCTGCCTCCCAAGTGGGAATCCTGGATGAGTACCATGCCCCTGGCTTCAGCCTGGTCCAGCTCTGGCTGTTGCAGCCATTTGTAGAGTAAACCAGGGCACAGAAGATCCATTTCTCACTTTGTCTCATTGCTTTGCAAATAAATAATGAAAGTAATTTTTTTTTTACAAAAATAATTACTAATGAACTGTTTCGAGATTGTTAGCTGATGGATATGAGCGATTTGAAGAAAAAAAAAAAGTCTGGGCACAGTCATTGTGGTGCAGTGGATTAAGCCATATCCTGGGACAATCATGTTTCATATTGAGAATTCCCGGTTCAAGTCCCAGAACCTCTGTTTCCTATCTCGCTTCCTGCTAACACATCGTGGGGTGCTGCAGGTGATAGGATAAGAGCTTGGGTCTCTGCCACCAAAATGGGAAAGCAGCGTGGAATTCTGGGGCCCCTGGATTCAATGACTCTAGCCCTGACAGCTGCAGGCAGTTGGGAGGAAAAAAAAAAAATGAGTGGATAGGAAAATCTCTTTCTCAGGGCTCAGGCTGTGTCTTCGTGGATTAAGTTTCTGCCTGTAATGGCTACATCCAGTTTGAGCTGTGGTTCAAGTTCAAGCTGCTCCACTTCTGATCCGGCTCCCTGCTAATGTGCCAGGAAAAGTAGCAGAAAGTTGTCCAAGTACTTTGGCCTGGTTCAGCCTTGACCATTGTGGCCACGTAGGGAATGAATCAATGGATGGAAGATTCGCTCCAACTCCAGCTTTCAAATAAATAAGAGCATACATTTATTAAAAAAAAAAAAAAAAAAAAACCTCTCTGTCTTCCAAACAGCTGAAAATCAATACAATAAATAAAAGTTTTAGGTTAAAACCACAAGTATGTAGTCTTAACTGGAAATGTTTTCAGCTAAGACAATGTCTCTTGTTTTTCAAGCCAGAATCTTCCTTGCAGCATATCCTGTCAGAAAATAAAATAAAATAAAAATAATAAAACAATCACCAGTGCTGGTAATAATTCCAGTAGCAAGGAGATAGAAGTAAGTCGTCCAGGAAGCTAGTTTCAAAGCTGGAGCGTAGATGAAGTCTTAGGGCACACAATTGAAGCAGGGCAGGCCTTCCATAGAAACTTGGCTCACAGGCAACATAAACATAAAAGCTCCACAAGATTAAACACAGCTGAGTCCAAACTCCTGTAGCAATTTACAGGAGAGCAATAGGCACTTTGACCCATAACCTAACGAAATGTTAAAGTAAATCAAAATCCTACGAGCTTATAAAATAAAAGTCTGTGAAATTTTAAAAAGCTGCCATCTCTCCCAGAACTCGCCAGGAAATTTTTCAATATAAACTTCCAGACTTCTGGTAAAACAATTGATGACAGTGTACAAACCTTCCAAGTTGCTCCTACATGAAAAGAAAGCAACAACAACAAAAGTCCAAACTGGAGCTCCAAGTTGGTCAACTGTTTGGGGAAATTCCACAAACTCTACTAGCCAAGTCCGTTTTCTAACTCTTCGCCTTTCCATCTTATTTGGCCTCAGCAGTTCTTATGAAGCTGAGAAAACGGCCGGGAACTATTCTTTTCCAAGAACAAACCACAGCGCACCCCGGGCAGATAAGAAAAGTCTTTTTCTTCCAAGTACAGGCTCTGTTAACTGTTGCTGAATGCCCCGTACACTGTTGTCAGCCTAGCTTACCGTTGTGACCATGTTCACGCCCTTGAACGTCGGATGATCATGTTGCTGCGTGAGCTGGACTCTGGTGCAGCCCTGAGCGCTGGAGTCTGGTGGCCGTGTCAGGGCTGGCCAGGACAGCACCAGGGCTGCGAGTCACAGGGACGCTCTCTAAGAGCCTCCCCGGTCTTCCTCACCTTGGCTTTCCCTCCCCTTGCCTTTCTCTATTAGACATTTTACCCTCCGGAGACCTGGTTGCCTTTCTGCCTCAGTTTCCCTGTGTGGGCCTGGGCCTGCACTCCAGTTACCCTGTCTTGTTCTTTGCCGGCAATTTGCCTTCTTCCCTATAGCCGTACACAGCCATACCGGCAGGGGTTGAGCTGGGAGGAGGTTAATTGCTCAACAGTCATGGCCTCTTCATGACTTGAGTGTACCATCTACACCTGCCTGCAATCCTTCCCACTGCCTACTTTGCCCTGTGGGAGCCCTGATCAAATTGCCTGAATCAAATCCTAGCCTGCCATCTCTTCAACCCACCCGGTAACCTTTTCCAGTGCCAGTCTGACCACCAGGCCAGCTCTGCTGGCTCTAATTCACCTGCCAGATCCTGCTCCTTCCCTCAGTTTATATGCTGCTACACCTGTTTGTGATGAGGACATAATGAATGGTAATTAAGAGGCTAGTCTGTCTTAGGCACTGTTTTTAGGCGGTAGTTGGTGTTGGTGCGCTTGAATTCATTTCGTTGTTACTGACTGTATTCACTTGAAAGGCAGAGACAGATGCCCCAGTCTGCTGGTTCACTCCCCCAGATGCCAGCAACAGTCAGGGCTGGGCTGTGCCAGGCCAAAGCCGAGAATGCCAAACTCGGTTCTGCTCTCCCAAACAGGTGGTATATGGACCCAAGTACTTGAGCCATGGCTTTCTGCCTTTCACATTAGCAATGAACTGGATCAGAAAACACAGCCAGGACTCAAACTCAGGGACAGCAGTATGGGTTGTGGACATCTTGCTTGCTAACGTAATTGCTGTGTCAAAGAGCTGCCCCAACCCCAAGAACAGGCACGTGAATCAAGCATTTCCTGTGTGCTAGTAACTGCTCCAAGTCAGCACTGCGTATTACCTAGTTTGAGCCATACAACAGCTCAAGGTTGTAGGCGCTTCCCCATTTTACAGACACAGAAACTGAGTCCTGGGGAGGTTAACTTGCCAAAGCTGTCCAGCTCTAACTCCTTCTGACACTTTGTGTTCAGAGGAAGAACATGTGCCCACCAAGGTGCCAAGCCCTTGGGACGGGATCTTGCCAACCTGCAGTGGATTTTTCAGAGCTTGGCGTGTTACCATAGGAAATTGCTCTCCAGCCTCACGTGGCTCCTGGCTCATTCTCAGAGTATTTTACCGTCACATCAATTCTTCACATTTAGGCTAGATCAAGTGCACAGAAACAAAAAGGGAACCAAATAAAACTAACAGCAAGATCAAGTTTGGCAACTTTCAGATATCATTGCATAACTCCTTGCTTGGGAAGAAATGCTCAAAAATCAACAAAAGGAGAGAAAAACACGGATGTTAAAAAGTCCTCTCATTATTATGTTTTTAGACATTTACTACCAAACCAAAACCTTTTCTTCTAAGAATAATACATCTTCCCTACAGCCTACAACCTATACAACTTGAGGTTTACTAGGATTTTTTTTAAAGATTTATTTTTTTATTGGAAAGGCGGATATACAGAGAGGAGAGACAGAGAGGAAGATCTTCCATCCGATGGATTCACTCCCCAAGTGAGCGCAACGGCCGATACTATGCCGATCCGAAGCCAGGAGCCTCTTCCGGGTCTCCCACGCGGGTGCAGGGTCCCAAAGCTTTGGGCCGTCCTCCACTGCTTTCCCGGGCCACAGACAGGGAGCTGGAAGGGAAGTGGGGCTGCCGGGATTAGAACCGGCGCCCATATGGGATCCCGGGCGTGCAAGGCGAGGACCTTTAACCACTTGCGCCACCGCTCCGGGCCCGGTTTACTAGGATTTTAATGGAAGTGTGTGTGTGAGAGAGAGAGACCCTAAGTTTCCATCAAGTGCATTTTCAAAAAGTGTATCCCACACACACACACACACACACACACAGGGAATCTCCAGGTGGAGCCCACAAAGCTTTGAAGGCTGACACTTGAGCAGAGATATTTAGTTCAGCCATGGTTACTAACAGTTTCCATTGGAAGGTCTCTGCCCTGTGACCTGATACAAAATAATACCAGGTCATGAAAATGGGCCTGGAACTGGGATTCAAATCATGACATCCACAGCCAAGATCAGCTGACGCTAGGTTTAGCAATAGTGCTGGCTGCAAGTAATAACAGGTGGGTGGGGGTGGACAAGCTCAAATCCTGGACTCACCAGCTCCTAGAGGGATGACCTCTCTGAGCTGCCATGTCCTCACCTGTGAAATGACAGCAGAAGTACCATGCTGCAGGACCGTGGCAGGAATTCAATGAGGTATGGTACACCAAAGCTCAGCCCCAGTTCTGAAAGTAAGAACTGAAGCCCTCCCATGTGGCAGCTGTCATACACCTGAGCACTGACAACCAACAACGGGTAGAGAAAGCCAGAAATGAATGTTGGTGATGGGGAGACTTGAAAGGCCCGTGAAGGTGAGGAAGAAGAGGAGGAAGAAGAGGAGAAGAGATGCAGGGAGGAGGGGCTTGTTCCCCTTTGTCTCAAGGGAAAATGATGGGAGCCATCCAGGAGCAAGAGTTTTCAAACACTCAAGTTTCACTTTTCCAAACATCATGAGCAAAGAGATCACAGTATTATCACCAAGGAGTAGTAGGGTAGTTTTTTCTAAGTTTACTTCTCCCCTCTCCTGGTCCATTTGAACAGATGAGCCATTCTTTGCTCATACCTAAAGGATGGGGCTCAACAGCAAAAAGTAGAGTTTCACAGCTTCCAAAGCCTGGGCCGCTGGTTCTCAAAGTGTAATCTCCAGTCAGACACTAGCAAAGCAAATTCCTACTCTGAATCAACAATTCTTGAATGTAAGAACTGGCACTATATTTCAACAAGTGAACTGGGTGCAGGCTCAGATTCAGAAGTGATTGGTCTAGATCCTTAATGCACTGGCGATGACTCGTGGGCAATGGATTTAAGAGCTGACACTGGGAATAAAAGTAAAGCTCTTTCCCCAGATTAAAAAAATATATAGTCTCTGTGAGGCGAGGAGAAGCAGAGAGAAGTAGTAAGAAAAGGTGTTAGAAGCAGGAGAAGGTTATGTCTAATTGCCATCCTGCATCTGAGGAAGCCCTGCTACTTTGCCTGTGCCAATAGGTTATGCCAGTTGTCCCCTGGCAGGTGTCTGGTGAGGACACCAGTTCAAAATCTCTCTATTGCCTAACAGGTAAAAGAAAATGCTCAGTCTATATCTTCCCTGTTGCATAAGGCAAGTAAATCATTGCACCATTGGATAACGCCTGTTATCCCTTCAGAAGAAAGGTGAGGGGAGGGAGGGAGTAAGCCCTGTGCTTGACCTTGGGTGGGCCTAAACAGCAGCAGCATAAGATGACCCCTGAACCACAGCAAACATGACACCCTGATTATAATTGCTTCTTGTGTTGACAATCAGCCGTCATCAAGCATGCTAGAACTACATTTCCCAGACTCCTTCACAACTCACCCAACCATGTGAGTTTCAGAAGGCGGAAGTAAGGCAAAAGTCATCAGCCATTTTTACTTGACTTTCTTGGTCAAACTTTATGCTGGTAGCAACAAGGGGTGGCTCCTTTGCCCAGCTTCTTCCGGTACAACAACTGCAGTATGTTTACGAGCTCCAAAGTTCCGTTGATGGATGGCCTACTGACCTCTACCCTCCTGATGTGGACAGAGGTCATATCTCCCAAGGAGAGGGGTCCATTTCATGTGTTCAGGTAGTCCTTCCAGAAGGTTCCAACTCACAGGTCTGTTCCTTCAGTGTCTCCAACTATTTTCTCAGCACTGTTTCCCTGTAAATTCCTTTCATGCTTTGAAGCATAACTTGATTATTTCTTGCCCATAACATGTATTATTTAAGACAAAGCAAAACAACAACAAAATAAATAAGCCTGCCTTTAAAGTTAACTAGAGAGTCAGAACAATTGCCCGGAATTGTTTCTGAGTCCAGGAAATCGGGCCATGTGCTAAGCAAGCGAGATGGAGGTACAGGGTTCACGGGCGAATGGGCTCAGCACTGCAGCTGTGGTTAGGCTGTGGGGAGACGTGGGACCTGAAGGAAGTGTCTTCAGAGATGAAGCAATGTGCGAGGATTTTCTGGTTCTTCCTGTTCTGTTGACCTTGGCTTTTGATTTGCCTCTTGCTTCTTTGTTTGTGCCTCTTAACCGTCTGTTGTGCAACCCTGCTCTCCCAGGGAGCTCCCATTCCAACTTCCCTAGGGCCAAGCCAGCCCCCCTTCATCTCCCACCAGCCTGATTCTTGTTTCAGAACGGATGCGCCTCTGTGTGTTTCAAACGCGTGTGTGGTGTGTGCTGAGCACGACTGTGTTATCTATTTGCTTCAGAATGTGACAGCCAATCGGGTTATGTTGTCAGAGGAACTTCAAGAACCAGCTTCCCGTGTCTGAAGGAGGTTTGACAAGCTGAATGCAAAAACGTCTGCAGTTGTCCCTGCCGGAAGCGTTTGATCACCCATTGGAATCGAACCCCTGTGGACCCAGAGAGCCAATCTCTATAAGAAGCACTTTCTTTAACAAAAACAAAAAACAAACAAACAAACAAAAAACACCCCCAAAAAGATTTCCTTAACTTGAAATAGTTACAACAAAGAGAGGGAAAATGAGAGAGTCTTCTGTCTGTTGGTTCACTCCCCCAAGTGGCCGCAACGGCCAGAGCTAGGCCAATCCGAAGCCAGGAGCTTCTTCTGGGTCTCCCACTTGACTGCTTTCCCAGGCCTCAAGCAGGGAGCTGGATGGGAAACGGGGCTGGCTGGGACACGAACTGGCACCCATATAGGATCCCGGTGCGTGCAAGGTGAGGACTTTAGCCAGTAGGCTACCACACCAGGTCCCACAGAAAACACTGTAGCAGGCAAAACTTGCTCTAGCATTTTAGCCAACCTGTTTTCTAGGCTACACCAACCGTAGGTGTAACCTAGAGGTAGGGAATGTCCCTACCTCTCCCTTCTTGTTGGGGAAGTCGGGAGGTTTAATCCCACAGCTCTGCCATCTCCTGTGCTCCCCAGGTCACTGCTTGGAGGCTTCAGCCCCTGCTCTGGAAGCTCTTATTTCCGGACTGGTGCTGCCCTTTGGTCTCCTCTTGCTGAGGTGAAAGCTGGACTTTTGTTCTGCATTATGAGTCATTTATCAAGAGGAAGAAATACTAGCTGTTGGGATGGCCGTTTGGCCTAGTGGTTGACTCTGTGGTCCCACATCAGAGTGCCTGAGCTGGATGCCGGTCCTTAGTCCTTCTTTCTACTTTCCTGCTAATTTAGGTCATGGTGACAGTGATAATGATTCAAGTCATCCAATCACTACTACACACATGGGAAACCTAAACTGACCCAGCCCTACAGCTGTGGGCCTTTTAAGGATGTCTCTCTCTTTCTTAAACTTACACACTTACACACACACACACACCCCACTCAGTACCGTCTGTCTTTCTGCCTGTTTAACTCAGAGCTATCCAGAGAAACAGAACCAATAGGATGCATTATGAAGGCACTTAAGGGTTGTCAAAATGGAAGTTAAAGGTTAAGTTTATTTTGGTGCAAACATGCAATCTTTGTATAGTTTATTTTATTTTTTTTTTTAAGATTTATTTTTATTATTTTTTCATTGGAAAGGTGGATATACAGAGAGGAGAGACAGAGAGGAAGATCTTCCGTCCGATGATTCACTCCCCAAGTGAGCGCAACGGGCCGATACTATGCCGATCCGAAGCCAGGAGCCTCTTCCAGGTCTCCCATGCGGGTGCAGGTTCCCAAAGCTTTGGGCCGTCCTCGACTGCTTTCCCAGGCCACAGGCAGGGAGCTGGAAGGGAAGCGGGGCTGCCGGGATTAGAACCGGTGCCCATATGGGATCCCGGGCGTGCAAGGCGAGGACCTTTAACCACTTGCGCCACCGTGCCGGGCCCTGTATAGTTTATTTTTAAAATAATATATATTTCCCACGAACTCTTTGAAGATCCCATGTAAATATAAAAAGAAACTTTGGAAAACAATTTAAAGGGTTGATTTATTTATCTGGAAGAGCAAGAGAGAGAGAGACAGAGAGAGAGATGCATCCACTGGTTGAGTCGCCAGTGGCCACAATAGCAAGAGCTGGACCGGGCCAAAGCCAGGAGCCAGGAACTCTGCTCGGGTCTCCTACACGGATGCTAGGATTAACAGATGGGCCTCTTGCATTATTGAGAGCTACGATTAATTGGATGGGGGCCCAAATCATGTTTGAATGTATCCAGGCACTGTGGCTAGGCCAAGTGGACACAAAACTCACCATCCCAGGCTGCTTGCTCCTAAGGGACAATGACCAAGTTCTCTCGCTCCGTCTCAGCTGCGGTCCCTTCATTATAGTGTCCCATACACTGACTTTAGGGACCTTGGGGTCGTAGGTATGGAGCAAGGTGGAGGGAGGAGCAGGTTGGAAGTTAATCAGAGGAGTACTGGACTCGCAGTCTGTTCTCGTAGATTCCCATGGCAAAGCTCCAGGCTGAGGCAGAGCCCCGTCGTTTCCCTCTGGAATACCTTCACAGCAACCTCTGCTTCAGCTTAGGGGAAAACATCTTCCCAGCCTTCGCCAACATCTTCGTCCTGCAAGACAAGTTTGGCTAACTGCTGTCCTTCCTGCCACTCCAAACTCACTAGCCCCTAGCACGCGTGTCGGACTTCCTGGATCCACGTGTGTGGCTGAGCCAAGCCATGGTGACGTTAGTCATGTTGATTGTTGATTCCAAACAGGAGTTAACTGTAACCAAGACCTCACTGTGGTTTCTGACTTCATGGTTGCTCACCAACTACAACAAGACCATAAAAAGGACCCAAAGAGAAATAGGCAGAATAGACAGATGGGAGAGCAGACACTCCGCCTGTAGGAGGACCAGGCAGTTGTCTGATTCAATGGGCAGAAGCCAAGGACACATCACTTCACACTCTCCACACACTCTCCTATGGGATATTGGTGTCCCCAAACCCATCTTAACTTCTGTACCAAACAGCCTCCCTGAAAATGAAGTTTTCGAGTTAGATTTCCCACTCCAGAAAACACATCCATAATAGAGAAAACTTAAAAAAAAAATTTAGTTCTTTTTATTGGAAAGGCAGATTTTATAAAGAAGAGAGACAAAGATCTTCTACCCAATGCTTCACTCCGCAAGTGGCCGCAGTGGCCGGAGCCGAGCTGATCCAAAGCCAGGAGTCAGCAATTTGTTCTGGGTCTCCCACATGGATGCAGGGTCCTAAGGCTTTGGGCCATCCTTGACTGCGTTTCCCAGGCCACAGGAAGGGAGCTGGGTGGGAAGTGGAACAGCCAGGAGAGAAACTGGCAGCCATATGGGATCCTAGCATATGCAAGGCAGGAATTTAGCCACTGAGCCATCGGGCCAGGTCCTGGTTTCAGTATTTTTTTTTTAACATCTATTTATCTGAAGTACATAGCCACAGAGTGAGTGAGGCAGAGAGAGAGGGGGCCTGCATCCTCAGGTTCACTCCCCACATGGCCATGCCAAAGACAGGAACCAGAAATTTCTTTTGGGTCTTGCACATGGTAGCAGGAACCCAAATACTTGGGCCATCTTCTGCTGCTCTGCTAGGTGCTTTATCAGGGAGCTGGATCAAAATGCAGCAGCCGGAAATCAAACCATCAGCCACATGAGATGCCAACATTGCAGGCGGAAGCTTTATGTGCTATGCCACAACATCAATCCCAAGTATTTTCTGGTAGAGATAAACTTTTCCTCATCTAGATATACAGGATATATATTCCTTATAAAATTATGCCTTTGCTTTAGAGTGTTAAAATGTGTAATACACATCCTGAGCTTCCTATCTCACTTTTGTGTCTGGAGGTTATGCATTTCACAGTGCTACAGTTGAGTACAGAGCAGGTGTTTCTGCCTGTCTATTTTGTGAATCAACAGAACTGCTTAACAGCTCCCAGCACAGAATAAGAGAGGGAAATATTAATTAACCTAATTTGATTAGTACATAGTAGATATATTGAAATATCACACTGCACAATTTTAGGTGTTAATTAAACTTTTTCCTTTTTAATGTTTAAGGAGGTACAATGGAATGTGCGTATTTTCACACTATGCCTCACAAATTAAAAAAAATTGAATAAGTGTTTTGAACTGTTGAGGCAAACTAGCTATTTAAAACACAGAAAAATCTGGCATGGTGGCACCGCTGGTTAAGCCGCAGCCTGCCAAGTTGGCATCCCCTGGCAGAATGCCGGGTTTGAGTCCCTGCAGCTCCGCTTCCAGTCCAGCTCAACTACGGGGAAAGTGCTGGGGATACTGCCACCCTTGTAGGAGACCCAGATGGGGTTCCTGGCTTCTGAGTTTAACCTGGCTCAGCCCCAACTCCAGCTGTTGTGGCCATTTGGTGAGTGAGCCAGCAGATGCAAGCCTCTCTCTTTCCCTGTGTTTCTGGGCCTTTCAAGTAAACGAATGTTTGAAAAAGAAAAAAAAAAAAAAGTTTCAGTAACTTTTTAGAAACCTGCTTTCACATTTCGTCTTCGGAGCTCTAGGCTTGGTTTTGTTTTCTCAGAGTTGGAGAATGACAAAATGTTGTTTGAAAAGCAGTGCAGCCCTAGAGCTTAAAGATCCTTTGGCAAGCACGCGAGGTCAGTCAAGGACCGGGCTTTGTCACTCAGCTCGCTGTCTGAAGCGTGGAGGTTATGGGAGGCTGGCACACTAGCAAAAACATACTGCCCACATCAGCAAACATGGACTTGAAAAGAGCAGCCTGCGCTTACATAATAGGAATGGCTGAAGGTGGGGAGCAGAGAGGACACGGGGTGAGGAAACTCCCCCACCCACCCCCCACGGCTCGTTCCACAGGCTCCCTGGACTGTGACCTCCTCTGGCCGAAGCTCTTGAGGACTGCCTAAGCCGTGTGTGGCATTTGCGGAGACAGCCGACCATGGAGCTCCCTTCTGCTTCCTAGATGTGCATGCAAAGCTCAGGTTACTTTGCAGGCTCCGGAGCAAACGTCTCTTTGCTTTCTGCAGAGCCCCAAGCTTGATTGAAGAGGAACAAAGACGATGTATCACTCAGTTGCACTTTCTCAGTGAAGTAGACAGCCAAACCCAGATGGTAACAGACTGAGAATATGCTGATGATGTGCTACTCCATGGCCTTATGTTGTCTAGCCACCTCTCACTTGTTCTGGCCCCATCTCCCTGTCTGCATTTCATAACTAAGGGAGGGAGGAATGCATGTGCTTACCCTGCCTTGTCCTCCATTGCAGCCGGCACATAGAGGACAGAGGCTGACGGGGTTGAAGTTGGAGACACACACACAACACACAGAAAGCGGGTGAGGCCAAGGGCGGGGGCTGTGAAACCAATGTTCAACAGGTTTCATGATCAACTTCTTTCTTATCTGGAATTGATTATAGCACCGTGAAGCCCATGGTCCTGAAAGTATTTTAGAAATGAATTGCAATGATCTATGGCATGCAAAAGCAGAGTCTTGATTTCATAAGCCATTTATAGTCTAGGAAACCATCTGTGTAATTCCTTGAAAGAGTCTAGACATTTTCTTGGGCGCATGCAAAAGTAATGGGGTGGAAGGAGCTGACCAGGAAAGACAATGCTTGGAGTCCTATGTTGAAAAACATTTTTCTCTCATTAAGGGAGGAAAAGAAAAAAACACATCAACATGTTAAAAACTTCCTGCTTGGGTGGGCATTGGGTGCAGCAACTAACGTGGAGCAGCTGCATCCCCTCTGGGGGTGCCTGGGTTTTGAGTCTCAGCTTAGTTTCCGATTCTAGCTTCCTACTAGTGCATGCTCTATGAGCAGCAGCTGGTGGCTTAGACATTTGGGTCCCTGCCACCCAAGGGGAGACCTGGACTGAGTTTCCGATTTCTGGTTTGGGTTCTGCCCGTTCCTGGCTCCTGTGATCATTTTCAGAGTGAATCCATGAAGGGAGGGGTGAGGGAAGGCCAAGGGTCTGTTTGCCTTTCAAATAAATCATACCAAAAAAAAAAAAAAAAGAAGAAGAAGCTTTATGTTGCTTTTTGAAGTCTTCCAACCACAAAAAAAATAACACAGATATCAAATTGGACTCCCTCAAATGGCAGCAAAATAGTGGATATCTTCAGATATGGGAGATTACAATAAGCAAAATAAAAAAGGTTGCATAGATTCCAATTGGTGAAGTCTTACACTACAAAAGAGAAAGAAGTGAAAGAAATTTTTTAAAAATTAGCATTAGAAAGTAGAAATTGAGGGGTTGTTTTCAGGACATGCTTCAGTACTGAGCTTGCCATCCCTACGTCAGGTCCGCGTGCAATAGCTATGTCTCGGTCAATAACTGTCAGCTCAGGATGTTCAAGGGAGTGGCCAGGGAGTGCTTTTTAAAAGTTGGATACCAGGGTAGTACAGAAATGTTTACAACCATCACATAACGAATAAGGACAAAAGAAAAAAGAAAACCACAGCAGCATAAAAACAGTTTTTTTATTCAAATGTGCTCATGACTTTATGGGTCAGGAGTTTGGGTCACAGAAATAGTTTATATCTGCCCCCCAGTCTCTGGGACCCTTGTTGGGGTTCAAACTGAAGCTAAATACACGTCAGTGGTAATATGGCAGTTCCCATACAGGGTACAGTGTTCTGTTCCTTATGGTTAAGAGTGAACTTTGTCCTCAATCCTCCATCCTTCTGACGAATGTGTTGAAGTACCCCGGTGTGACTGTCCTTACGGAGACCACTGAGGCGAGCGTGTACTGTTAGACTGGGTCCCAACCTGAAAGCCCTCCTGTTTCTATTGGCAGAGGGGGCTAGGACCCCGAATTGCGTGGAAGGGAGATGGGGTGGTCACACACAGGCCATGTTCACATTAAGCACAGAGGCCTAGAAGAAATAAAACCTACTCACACCTTGACCTTCACCTTCCTGCCTCCGGAACCAAGAGGAAATCAATCTGTGTTGTTGAAGCCATCAAGTTTATGGGACTTCGTTACAGCAAGCCGGCACATGGTTCCTTTTCCGTTTCAGGATCTACTCCCATGTAGAGCCACACAGTATTTCTGTGCATTTTTGAGATCAGCCTTCGCTCTACAGTTAAATCACTAGTGCAATGTGCGTTTAAGTCCGTCTGTTTCACTTCCTTCCAACTTTGAGCAAATTTCCTCTTGCTTTACATCTCTGGAATTTTGTTTCATAGTCCCCAAGACACGTCCTGAGCAATCATGGCTCATGTCTGGTTCTCTCTCCTCTCGATGCTGCTCCCCCTTCTCTTCACAGATAACCTTTTTTCTTTTCCTTCACTAGTATTTGGCTTATGTTTCCATTTCTTAACATTGTTGAACATATTTATCTTTATCGATTTAAAGGACAGAGGCTGAGAAGCAGCGAGACAGAGAGGGAGATCTCTCCTTCACTGGTTCGCTCCCCAGCCAACCATCACAGCTGGCCAGGAGAAGCCATGAGGACCCGGGGGGGCAGAGGTCCAAGCGTCTGAGCCATCATGCATTGCTTCCCATGGCCCACAAAAAAAGCTAGAATTGGGATTAGAACTTGGACTTGAAGCCAGGCGTTTTGCTAGGGGGCGTCAGTGACCCAAGCAGCGGCGTAACTGCTTGCTGAACTCTTGCCCATCTCTTGCCATTGTTTGAAAAAGCCACAGCAGCGTGAGCACTTTGCATTTCCCGTCCTTAGCTCTAGTGGGAGACTGTGTGCGCTCTTCCGCACCTTGCGAGCTTCATGATTACATGAATACACGGAGACACTGCTCATTCCTTTTGGCAGCTGTACACTATCCTAGTGTGTAGATGGACATCTGTACTTCCAGTCTTCGCTTAGAGCTTCCTTATGTACCCAGCGCTAGGCCAGTTGCTCTGAATTTAAGAGCCTGGAGCTTCTTCCCGGTCTCCTATGTGGGTGCAGGGGCCCATGCCCTCGGGCCATCTTTTGCTGCTTTTCCAGGCACATTATCAGGGGAGCTGGGTCAAAAGTGGAGCTGCCAGGTCTAGAACTGGCATCCATACTGGATCCTGGGACCACAGGCATAGTACTGGCTCTGGCTCTGAATATGTCTTTTGCTCTTATCCCACTCTTCATAGAAAATATGGCATGAATAATTCAAGCTCCCAAATTCACGTAGAGAAGAAGGCTGGCTGCCAGGCGGTTGCAGAGATGGGTGGAGTTGGGCGTTGCCAACTTCACCACCGCTGACCACCTGGACTCCTACTGGGGAGAAGTGAGTCAGAATAGAGTGAAAACAGGAGGAGACAAAGAATGTTTGCCATTTTAGCAGCTATGTGTGAAGCAGGGTGCCTTTCACAGTCACAGCTCAATGAAGTTCACGGTCACTGTTGGTTACCCATGCCATAGCTTATCAGTCAGACCAGGGACTGCTTTGTTGACACCAGCGTGACGTCTTGAATTGTGACAGCAGGTGTGTAACTTCACCTCCCTAAGCCCCAGAGTCTTCCTCTGTATGATGGATATAAGAATAATGCTTATTTTATCATTAGAAAGACTACAGGGTCTGGGTATACTGGTCTTGACCTACATGGGACACAATAATCCTTGGCGAATGGATTCTGTTCTCCTAAACTTGGCTTCGTAGAGGGACAGTTCCAACGGGAGGCCTCCCTGAGCCTGATGGGTACTCTGTTTAATTTGGGGATTCACCTGCACATCCATGAAGCCACTGATTCAAATGTAAAACACATCAGTGACAAAGCTGACATTTTTTTTTTTTTAAAAGCACTGATTTATTTGAAAGGTAGAATTACAGAGAGAGGGAGAGAGAAGAAAAGGGAGAGAGGGGGAGAATTTTCCGTCTGTTGGTTCACTCCCCAGATGGCTGCAACGGCCTCAGCTGAGTTAGGCTGAAGCTGGAAAGCTGGAACGTCATTCCGGTCTCACGTGCAGGCAGGTGCAGCAGCACTTGGACCATCTTTTGCTGCTTTTCCCAGTGCATTAGCAGGGAGCTTGACTGGATGTGGAGCAGCTGGGACATGAACAGGTACCCATATGGGATGTTGCATCACACAGCTGTGCTCCAATGCCAGCCCCTGGAGTCGATTTTTTTTTTCTTTTTGCACCTGGTTTTATTCCGTCTCATTTGTCCCCACTCACTCAGAACTGGCGGGGTGGGGGGAGCAGATGGGGGGCGAGCTTGATGTTATTCTCTGGACCTTCCAAATCATGACGTCATTTTATCTTAATCCAGATTCCGTTAGAGAAGCGCACAGTATCGGCTCCCAGTCCCCGACTCCTCTCCACTCCCATGAAAAAATCCAACAAACTTTGCTCAGTTTTTCCGTGGAAGGACAAATATTTACTCTCAGTCCAGCATCAAATAAATGAAACTGCAGCCCGCCAAGTGTTTGCAGACTGTTAAGGTTGGACCAGGTCAGAGTGGTGGCTTTGATTTTGACACCCGCTGGCAGTCGGATTCTGACCTAGGACTGTCTGCATTTTTTTTTTTTTACCCCCACTCATTAGCCAAGCGACAGGTTGCACTGGTGGTCCCTACCCTGACATCTGTGCCTGCCAGTCGGTGACGATGACCCAGGGCCTATTTCCAGCCACCTCCTCCCTCTGGACTGCCTTTGCCTCAGTGAGGACTTCCGGATGTTTTGAATGGTGACCGCCCCCCACTCTCCCGGAGGACAGGAACCGCTCCATCCTGTGCCCGCCCTGCCACTCTGCGACAAGAGGGTTGGGCTCAGCAGCCCAAGCTTGGCAGCTTCTAGGCTTTCGGTTACCGCGGTAACATAACACACCCACACTTCCGTTTCCCCCGGTGAAGACCGCTGACCCACCCTGGCTCCTGTCACGGAGGCTCTCCCAGGCCCGGTGACTCGGCAGAGCTTCCTGGCTTCTGCACCAGGCCCTGAGGCAAAGGAAAGAAACCCACCAATCATTCCCAAGGGAGCTGTGGCGACTGAAGGAATACTTCCCCAGCCGAAAGCACATTTCCCCTCCCGGTAGCATGGGGATGGTGGCAAGGTCTCTAGAGATTGAACTTCAAGATATATGTTTTTTGAAGAATGATTTTTGTTTTCATTTATTTGAATTGGAGTTGGAGTCAGAGTTGGAGGGAGGGGGAAAGAGAGAGAGGGGGAGAGAGAGAGAGAATGAGAGAATAAGATCTTCCATCCACCTGCTGGTTCACCTTCCAAATAACCTCTCTCTATAGCAGGGGCTGGCCGGGCTGACGCTGGGAGCCAGGAGTGTCAGCCAGGTCTTCCATGTGAGTGTGAGGGTCCCCAAGCACTCGGCCACCTTTCTAGCTGCTTTCCCTGGTGCATTAGCAGGGACCAGGAACAGAAGTGGAACAGCCAGGACTTGAACTTGCTGCCCACATGGAATACTGTGGCAATGGGCGTGGCTTAGCCTACTGGCCCCTCAGGCTCAATATTAGGAGACAGATTCAAAACAGTGGGCTCAGAGTGTCTGTGGGCAGGCATTTATCCCTGCTGATATCACTAAAAAGGCCTGCCCGTTCCATGAAATCCCGTTTATGGGGTTGCCCGAGACCCCGGGGTGTGGCCCTTTGCAATGGGATACTTTACCTGATTCTGAAACTTGGCGGTTTCACGCCAGAACACAGCAACATAGCAAAGAACAGGAAGTGAAAAAAAAATATTTTGCCTTAGTGGAAACTACCTTTTTGCTCACTTGCATCCCTTCAAAACAGCAGTCAAATTAAGCCTGGAGATATACTGTTCTGGGGGGGAGGGGATCTCCTGTTGGTGTAACCACCCCCACCAAGGGACCTTGTCAATGGATGTTATACCCCAGTTATTTGGAAGAGAATTTTGGGGAAAAAAATGATTCATTAATGTATTAATTGGAAAGACAGAGTGGTAGAAAGAAATGGAGAGAGATGTTCAGTTTCTTGGTTCATTCCCTAATGCCCTCGGCAGCCAGGGCCGAGCGAGCTAAAGCTAAGAGCCAGGAACTCAACTTGGAGCTCAGCTATGAGTAGCAAGAACAAAAATGCTGCCTCTTAGGGGATGCGTTAGCTGGAAGATGAACTAGACCCTGAGCCAGGACTCAAACAGGTGCTGCAGGCGAGAGAGGTCTAAGGTGGTGTTACTGGAACTAGAAGTTGTATCTCCCTGTTTCCACAATAAAGTGCTCACTCTTTAGTGTCAATGGAAAAAAAAAATAACTACATCGGGATGAAGAAATAAGAACTGAAGCAGAACAGAGCTCTGAGCCAGTGTGGGGGAACTCACCCCTGGTACCACATGCCCATAGAGAAGAGCAGGGATGTGCAATTGGCTTGGACCAAAGGCAGCAACAGGGACACTCAAAAGTTCGAGAAGAGGAGGGGGATGTCAGTGTTCCAGAAGGAAAAGGCAGGTGTTCAGGGTCAGAAAGACTCCTCTGTCCTCTGGACCCAAGTCCCCCCCCACCGCCCCTGCCACCCCTATCACCTGCCCCCGGCAACAGCCAGCAGACACTGCCTCTCTTAGGTGGAAGGGAGGTGGCTGTGGCCCTGGGTGGCATTGTTCCCAGAATGCTAGCTGTAGGTCTTGGCAATTATATCAAAGGCCTGGGATTGTTTAGAAATCCGTACACCAGACCCCGGAGCTCCAGGGCCATTCAAGGCCTATGGAAACTGTACAACAATAGCCTTGGCTTCCTGCCTGCCTCTTTGCCTGTTTTTTTTAAAGAGGTGGAAGGACCTTGCTGTTCAATCATCAACTGAGGATCATGGGTGTTAAAGCCAGTGTTGGTTGGAGATGAGGGGCTGACTCCACTCCTTGATGAGTAACGTGCCAGAGAAATAAAGTAGAAGCGTTATGTTGGGCCACAAAGCTGAAGGGGCCCCCCGAAAGGACTCAGTCACTGTGATTCAGCCCTTTGTCATGCCATCACTTAAAAAATCCGCAGACCAAAGATCACAACATTGCGAAAGGCTGCATTGAAATATTACTTGGCTCACTCAATGCGTGTCTTACTGCTCCCTTGAATGGTTCATCTTCGGCAAGTGTCAGCTATGATTGTATCACCATACTCCTCACTGTGCTGTGGAATGTGGTTCACTTACAATTCAGATACTTGATACAGGGAAAGGCTCAGAATAATGAAACAGGAGGTGAGAATGCTCCAGAGAGGTGACAAGGGTTGCCCAGATAGTTCAGGTCCTATTCCTGTGAAGTGTTGCTGTTTACTGGCACATGTACATTATACATGGAGTTCCTATTCAGGTCCTGGCTCTGCTTCCAGTCTGGCTTCCTGCTAACGCAGCTGGAAACACAGCAGCTGATGGCTCAAGCACCTGCCACCCTCGTGGGGAGACTCAGATGGAGGACTCAGACTCAGCATTTGTGGAATGAACCAGTGTATAGAAGACAGCTCTCTCTTTCTCTTACTCTTGCTTTGTGACTCTTTTTTTTTTAAAGATTTATTTTTATTTTCATTACAAAGTCAGATATACAGAGAGGAGGAGAGACAGAGAGGAAGATCCTCCATCCGATGATTCACTCCCCAAGTGAGCGCAACGACCGGTGCTGTGCCGATCTGAAGCCAGGAGCCAGGAGCTCTTCCAGGTCTCCCACACGGGTGCAGGGTCCCAAGGCTTTGAGCCGTCCTCCACTGCCTTCCAAGGCCACAAGCAGGGAGCTGGATGGGAAGTGGAGCTGCCGGGACTAGAACCAGCCCCCATATGGGATGCCGACATATTCAAGGTGAGGGCTTTAGCTGCTAGGCCATGCTGCCGGGCAGGCTCCCAGCCCCGACATTTAGAATGGAGTACAGGGGAAGAGGGAGCGGTCCCTACAAATGTGGTTCACCTGGGCTCTGCGGGACTACACAGGAGTTGGCAGGAACGGGCTCGAACTCCTGGAGGTCTTGTTGCGTAACTCCAAGAGGTGCCACTTTCAGGGACCACGATGTACCACTTGGAGGCACCAAGGGGCTTCACATTGCAGTGTGTACTTTACAGGAACACACCTAAGCTCAAGCTACATTTTAAGTATGCAAAACTAGTGCGTAGCTGTACAGGTTTAAGGCAAAGAAAGGGCCAGGCTCGCCCTAGCATCTTTCAAAAACTGACATGTGGAATCAGAAGATACGTTTATGTAGTTGCACATTAAAAAAAAATCCATGCATATAGGGATTTCCAAACAGCTCATGGAAAATGTATATTATGAAAAGACTATGTAGGTTTTACAATTCTTTTGAACCCCGGGAACATGTTTTCTAATTGAGGTTCTCCCCATTTCTGGTGCTCACCGTGAACCTGGCAGCTGTGTTCAGGGACTCTGGGCTTCCAGCAGGTGGCTCCTGCTGAGGTCATTGTCTAGTCACACGCCGAGGTACCTTCTTTCCGATCCTGCTTCACCCCCCACGGTTTAGTACCTTCCCTACTGCAAATTCTGAAACTGACTTTGGGAGGCCAAAAGCTGCTCGTCCCGCTGTTAGTCAGGAGGCGGATTTCCACATCCTCCGGCTCCCCGCCCAGGATGTGGCAGGCGCTCGAACTTCCCGGAAAGCTAGTCATGAGGGCGTGGTTTCCAGAGTCCAGCTGTGCAGCTGGGCCGGACCTTATGACGTCCGTCCGTCCGTTTCTTTCCTTCTGAAAGACCTTGGCTGGAAGCACCTGGCCGACACCTGCCTCCCCGCCCCTTCTCAGTTCCCTCAGGGAACCAGGGGCCAGCCCTTCAGCTGCTGCGTTTCCTGCCCCAGTCCCCAGGCTGTCACCCCCCCCACGCCCCTTCCCGCCCCAGCTCAAAGGCAGAACCAAAACACTTCTCAAAGGCAGAGCATTGGCCCACAGCCTCAGGGGCCCACCAACCACTTTGGGCTCTGCTGCGTGAGCTAGCAGTGGTTGGTCCTGGTGCCGCAGCTCGGAACCTGCCCCAGGCACCGCGCGCGTCCCAGTCCCACTGGGAGTGTGTGCAGGGTGATGCCTTTTTGTGCTTTTGGTGCTTTTCCATGCTTCTTGCTTCCTGCCTGGAGGTGATAACTTCACACATCCCCCTCCCCCGGCTGTCTATACGTCCAGAAGTTACCATGGTACAAGCTGGATGGGGCAGGTCCCAAAGACTTTGTTTTTTTTTTAAATATTTATTTTTATTATTTTTTCATTGGAAAGGCAGATATACAGAGAGGAGAGACAGAGAGGAAGATCTTCCATCCGATGGATTCACTCCCCAAGTGAGCGCAACGGCCGATACCATGCCGATCTGAAGCCAGGAGCCTCTTCCAGGTCTCCCACGCGGGTGCAGGGTCCCAAAGCTTTGGGCCGTCCTCGACTGCCTTCCCGGGCCACAGGCAGGGAGCTGGAAGGGAAGTGGGGCTGCCGGGATTAGAACCGGTGCCCATATGGGATCCCGGGTGTGCAAGGTGAGGACCTTAACCACTGCGCCACCGTGCTGGGGCCCAAGACTTTGTTTTTATTTGGGTTGCCTGGGCACTTGTGCTTGAGACTCCTGGATCTTATTTCAAAGTGGCGGGGTGCCAGTCTTGGCCCCAGATCAGATTCCAATTTCCTGCTAGCCTGTATCCTGGGGAGCAGCAAGGGATGGTTCAAGGAGTTGGATTCCTGTCACCCATGTGGGGAGACTTAGGTGGGACTCCCAGCTCCTGCCTTCAGCCTGGCCCAATCCTGGCTGTTACAGGCCCTTGGTGGGGCAGTGAAACAGCAGATGGGAGATAAAAATTATGTAGCAAAAAGGAAAAAAAAAAAAACCCTATCTCTAAATCAAGTTGCAGCCTGAGGTACTAGGGGTTAGTACTTCAACACAGTTCAACCCGTAATGACAGCAAATGTCTTCTGCTCACACCTGGGTATCTGAGAGATGGGTGAACCTTCCAAGCGTGTATCCCATAGACAGGACAAGGTCATTACAACAAAACTCCCCAGCCCAGAAGAGCCATAACTTCAGAAGGTTCCGTAGAGAACCTTGGTGTGTCTTTGTGTGTGCACACACATGTGCAGGTGTGTGTGTCTGCCTGCCTTGCATGCCTGCCTCCTGGCCCCTGACTCTATGCTGCTCACTGTTAAGAGCGTGTTCACCTCCTGCGAGCTGGGTCTGGTCCCCTAGGAGCAGGGAACTCTGATGTAGGTGATGGCGTGTGCCAAGAGTCACCATCCACTACTGAAAACCAACAGAAAAAAACAGAAGCCACCTGGCTACCCCAACTAACTGTGGTCTATTGTATGTGAGGGCTACGTGGTCTCCAGAACACACAAACAGGGCTCAGCTCCCATAGGAAAACATTTGGAAATTTCCAAATCTAAAGACATGCAATGTACTGAAACCCAGAGTAGCCAGGTTGGAGTTAGCTGGTAGGTGAGTGGGTAGGTTGACAACTATCAAACAGTCTGGGATATCAACTCCTCTAGTCTCAGTTTTCCACTTTAGAAAAGCATTTACATTTCCTCACATAAAATCTAGATGTGCAACGGTAAGACTGGTTTAAACTATTATATTTCATGCGCACGATTGAATACGCTGTGCCTGGTATGGAGTGTTTTCAAGCAGTAGATTGACTGACCAGGACAGATGTATATGGGCAAGCGTGGAGACCAGGAAGACTCAGAGGATTCCCTTGTGAGTCCAGCAGCTTTACCTCCGATCCAGCTCCCTGCTAATGTGCTGGGAAAAGCAGCAGAGGTGGCTCGAGTCATGGGGCCCCTGGCACCTACATGGGGGAACTGGCTGAGTTCTTGGCTCCCGGCTTCTGTCTGGGCTAGCCCCCCGGTAGTGGTGGGGAAAGAACTAGTGGATGGAAGACCTCTCTCTCTCTCTCTCTCTCTCTCACCTCTCCTTCCCTCTCTGTCACTGTGCCTTTCAAATAAAATAAAAAAATTTAAAGAACTCCATAAAGGAAAGCAAAAAAAAAAAAAAAAAGGAAGTTAGTTATAGTCTAGTTATAATAGGTGACTTTCTTGTCTTATCTTCTCCCGAGAAAATACACTGTGACATCTTACCGAGAAGAAAGTTATTTCATAATAACGTAGGCTCTCCGAAATGATGTCCCTTTGATGTGTCCTTGCAGAGGGGAATTAGAGAGAGAGGAGGCTGCTTTGGAGTGCCCCACACCCCTCCCCTTCCTGCTTTCCATCTCAAAGCTCTGGTCACCAGGACAGCCCTGGGAGCCCCGCTGGGAAGGGATGGGGAGCCAGGACAAGCATGGTTGCCTTCATTAGCAGAGGGGCCTCAGGGGTGGGGGGGAAGGTTGAGTGACTCGCTCTGAAATCCCCAGTAAATCAGGTCCTGGAGGAGGTGCAGGCTGCCCAGCCTTTCATTCCTTCTGTTTGCCAGCTGCCAGCTGCCCCGCTCCTGAATAGGTTTTCTTCTGTTTTCAGTCCCATGACTTTGCTTTCCGAGTGCTACTGTGCCCAGGGCAGCTGGTTAGCAGGACTGGTTCTTAGGGTTATAGGGCCTGCAGATCACATGGGGGTTAAGCGCCATGGGAAAGGCCAAAGCAAAGTGAGAAGGTTGGGGAGGGGGTGCAAGGCCAGGGTGAAGAGGGTGGGCTTTTTCCTGTGTTGCCTGAATGGTCTTGGTCTCGGAGCAAGCAAGGGCCGGGGACGTTGATAGCATCGCCAGGGATCTGGCTGGAAGGTTCCCTATCTCAAACCTTGCGGAGCCAGAAGAGCACGCCGGCGGTCCGTAGAAGGTGCTTCAGGATTTTGGCCCACTGGGGAGGAGTCATGCTATTTAACGACAAATATGAAGTTATTTAAATATTTCTAGTAGTTGGATTTGGCTGGGGACAGCAGTGTGACCTTAGCTGGATAGGAAGCAGGGTTGCTGGAATTAGAACCAGCGCCCATATGGGATCCTGGCATATGCAAGGCGAGGACTTTAGCTGCTAAGCTACTGCGCCGGGCCCCCTGTAGGCATCTTTTAACATGGGGTTTGATGACTGGGCTCATTGCAGATGGTCCTGTGGTGACACTAAGAGACCCCAGTGTGGGGAAGAATGTTCTGAGGGTGATAGTTGAGTGGTTTCGATAGCTCTGAGACGATGTTGGTTTCACTGCTCCAGGGTTGAGAAAATCTTTCCAAGGTCTCTTGCTTGAAAAAGACCACTTTAGTGCATCCACAGACCCAGCAACACGCTGCAAAGCTTGTCCGAGAGAGTTGTCCATCCTGTCCTGCTTTCCATCCTATGATGAGGCAAGCAACATCTGTTGCTGGGCTAGATGAGCTGGCTGTCATGTCCCCAGTGAGTATCTGGGCATGCTGTCTACCGCACAGGCAGCAGCCACTGAGGAGGCCCAGTTCCGACACGTGCACCCCAAGGCTGTGGACCACGTATTCTATGATTCTCCTCGTGGCGAGGGTCTGAGTTCAGCGATCCACTTGGGGAGTTTTCCAAGAAGCCTCACCTGGGACTGGGACCGGCATGATGGTCTAGTGCCTTAATCCTCGCCTTGCATGTGCTGCCATTCTAGACGGGTGCCAGTTTGTGTCCTAGTTGCTCCACTTCCACTCCAGCTCCCTGCTTGTGGCCTGGGAAAGCAGTAGCCCCAGCTCTTGTGGCCATGTGAGCGGTGGATCAGAGGGTGTAAGATATTTGTCTTTGCTTCTCTCTGTATACCTGCCTTTCTAATAAAAATAGACAAATCTAAAAAAAAAAAAAGTAAAGAAACATTACCTGGGGTGACCTCAGAGTTGACTCTTGATTCGCCAACCAGTGCCCCAGCCAATGCACATGCTGGTGGATGCAGCTGCTTGGTCAATTCCACATCAGCTCCATATCTCACAGGAACTGACAGGTGCCACGGCCAAGCCTGGCCAGGCTGCCACAGACCCAGTCCTCGGACATACCAGTGGGTGCTGTGGCCTAGTTGGGGCAATCCCCAATAATCTCTACCATGCCTACCCTGGACCTGGCTTTTACACATGCCAGTCTCTGCTACAGCCTATCCTGGCCCAGCTCACACCCCATCTGGTTCTTATGCACTGCCATGAGTGCTGGGGCATAGCTAAGCCAGAACTGGCCTTCATGTATGCCAGCAGGTGTTGCTGCCTTGTTCTGCCTGGCCTGTCCCCAACTCTAGTTTTTGTGCTCTTCAGCAATAGGTAGAGCCCAGTAGGGGAGTGTGTGTCTGGGATTTCTATATTAAAGATTTCTCAATTGTGATTATTACTGTTAATTTGTTTTCTTTCAGGATTAAGGTGAGTACTTTCATATAAAATCTTATTTTTTTAAAAAAAAGATTTATTTATTTTTATTGGAAAGGCAGATATACAGAGAGGAGGAGAGACAGAAAGGAAGATCTTCTGTCTGATGGTTCACTCCCCAAGTGACTGCAATGGCTGGAGCTGAGCCAATCCGAAGCCAGGAGCCAGGAGTTCTTCTGGGTCTCCCATGTGGGTGCAGGGTCCCAAGGCTTTGGGCCGTCCTCAACTGCTTTCCCAGGCCACAAGCAGGGAGCTGGTTGGGAAGTGGAGCAGCCAGGATTAGAACCGGCGCCCATATGGGATCCCAGCAGCTACATGCAAAGCGAGGACTTTAACCACAATGCTACCGCACCAGGCCCTAAAAATCCTATTTTTAATTTCTTCCCTGTCAATTCTCTCTCGGATCATTTGCTTTGTGTAATTGTAGCTACGGTGAAACCAGCAAAGTCACCAAGATAAATCCTCCATCGCTTTAGAAGTTTAAGGACCTGTTGATTTCAAATTAACTTTAGTTAATCTGAAACAAATTGGCCTTTTCTCCCCCAAGAGATTTCTGTTCAAGTGGGATTTGGTTCAGTGGCTGTTCTGAAGACTGAAATAATGTTACCAATTAAACCTGGGAGGGTTTGCTACAACAGGTAAGAGCCTGGGGTGGAGCGGATGGAAGACCGGAACATTGTTATTCTTGCAAGAGGTTGTAGGGCTATTATAATCTTTTTTTTTTTTTTCTCTGCAGGATTCCTGTCTGGAGTTCTGGAAAAGCAAGGAATACAGACAGGGAAAGGTGTGCCAAGCAGCAGGTACTTGCCTCAAAGAGAGAGAAAAAAGAAAAAGAAAGCGATTAAAAAAAAAACAAGCAAAAGTGAGGGGAAAAAAAACACCTCAATAGCACGAATAGGGATCCCTAATGAGAGCAAAACTAAGGAAAACAAAGCAGAACAAAGCAGAAACAGAACTCCCAGCAACACTGAGAGGGGCTCCTCCAGGTGGGAATCTTGGCTAGGGCTTTGTCGGCTGGAAAAGGGGATGATCTCATGCCTGCTCTGGGGAAAAGACATTTTTCATTGGTTAATTGGCTGGTCATTCGTATCAAGATTCAGCAGCACACACAGGACACTTCGCCCCAGGTAGGGTTCTCATGAGCAAGATCTGTTATATGAACCCTGATACTTCTCCTGTATGACTAGGTCTAGAGAGCCAGAGGGGGAAAAAGGGATCCAAGTTTGAGTTCAAGAGCAGCTGTGGGCCTGCTGATGGCTGGCCAGAATTCTGCTGTGTTAATTACTCCTCATTCCCACTCTGTGTCAGAAGGTAGCAGTATGTGTGTCGTGTGTGCGTGCGTGTTTTAGGGTATATCAGAAAGCTTGGAGGTCTCTGTTGACTTGTTGGTGCATCTGGCCAACATGCCAGTGCCCTGGGTGGCCTAGTGTGAAGGAAGTGACCAAGAGGAATGTACTTAAATTTTTTTTTTAAATGTGTCCAATGATATGTAAGGACAGTTGCCACTTCCATGACCCTAAGGCATACGATTTAGTGGCATTAAATACTCTGCTATTATTAAATATTCTGCTGTTATCATCACTATACAAAAAATTTTCATCAAGCTGCGAAGCCGTGAAGTATGAAGTATGTGTTTCTGTCACTCTGGTCACCACGATCAAACTCCTATCTGGATGGATTTGCGTGTTGCGGGTTCCTCATTTGTATAAGTGAGATTGGTTTTCAAGGTTCATTCATGTTGTAACATGTGGCAGAAATCCATTCCTTCTAAAGCCAGATAGTAGTCCATTGTATGCTTTTTGAAAACATTTATGTTGAGAATCTTTACCTAGTTGATTAGGGCACAAATGGTCAAGGGCTAGAGGAAAGTGGGTAAGACCACTGTTTTCACATTCTCTTTTTTCCTTCCTGTATCTGGGGGAAGGAGGAAGATAAAGGAGAAGCCACACCCACCCTCCCAACCATCTCAGGGTTGCTGATGTAGGGTTCCACACAAGTGGTTTTAATAGTTCAACAGTTCTGAATTGCTGCCGATCTCACACTCCAACCACGATGAAATGGCTGCAGAATCCAATGGCTGACCTAGTCCACCTTAGAGTCTCTGATTGCCTCGATTTTTCACTGCCAACACTTGGCTGGGGTGTTTGATCAGTTTGTTCTGTCCTCTGGCCATTGCAGCCACTTGGGGAGTGAATCATCGGCTGGAAGATCTTCCTCTCTGTCTCTCCTCCTCTCTGTGTTTCTGACTATGTGACTCTGCAATAAAAAAAAGAATTGTACTGAGGAAGTATCTGTTCTCTTTATATTAATAAAACATCTATTAGAATTTCTTAAGAGTTATTTACTTTTATTAGAAACACAGATTTAGAGAGAGAAGTGAGCAGAAAGATCTATCATCCGCTGCTTTACTCCCAACACTTGACTACAATGGGTGGAGCTGAGCCGATCCGAAGCCAGGAGCCAGGAACTCCTTCTGGGTCTTTCATGTGGGTGCAGAGTCCCAAGGCTTTGGCCATCCTCCACTGCTTTCCCAGGCCACAATCAGGGAGCAAGATGGGAAGTGGAGCAACCAGGACATGAATCAGCACCCATATGGGATGCCAGCATTTGCAGGAAGAGGATTAACTAATTGACCCACCACACTGGCTCCTATATTAATAAAAAATAAAAACAAAGTGATCTCAGAAGTCCCCTTTAACATGTTAATATAAGTTTTTCTCACCTCGTCAGGTGTATTAGAAGACTTTGTGTGTGTAGGAGCTAGTACGCTCTTCATATTTGCAAATGTTAATTCTTTCTTAAAATAATTGCTTTTGGGAATAGCCCACAGTGCACAATGTAATGTGTTGAACTCTCCAATGAAATGTATCACTAGGTGGCAGTACAAACTAAGTTTTAATAATCCAACTCCTTGTAGTAAGAGAAATTCTAGGAAAGCACCTTCACCTCCTGAATAGGATCAGGGCTAGGCTGTAGCCCTCATCAGCCTGAGCTGAAACTCCCCTAGTGGGTCATAGCTCCCACTGGTGACCATGTGGTCCAGAACTAGGGGTCGGGCAGGCTGGGCAAGGTAGCCCCATCCATTGGCAAGTGTGTGGGTTGGTTTTGGAAGGGGGCAGACCGGGCAGGGTCCAACAGAACTTAACCCACTGGCAAGTGCAGAAACCAGGCTGGAGTGCAGAACATGCTGGGCTAGGGTATCAAACCTATCGGTTTACATGAGCCAGGGATGGGAGCAGACTGAGCAGGGCCAGGTTGCAGCACTTGCCAGTGAGAGTTGGGACTGGGGGCTGGTTAGGACAGACCAGGCTGTAGCATCCAAAGGCAAAGGCCAAGGCAAGTGGGGGGCTATGCCAAGCTGGGTCAGAGCAACCATTGGAACACACGAGGTCTGTGGCTGGGAACCAGCCCGGTTGGGGAGCTAAGGGGATGCCCTGGCCAGGATATGATTGCCATTGGTGAGCGTGGGGGACAGGGTGGGGACTGTGGTCTGTTCTGGATATAGCTGTAGAGTACCTTGGCATTGGTGTGTACTGGATCTGGGGTGTGCCAGACTGGGCTAGACTCCAGCACTCACTGGTGCTCGTGAGAACCAGGGCAGGTGTAGGATGGGCTGGGCTCCCCTATTGGGCCACCACTCCCACTGGTGACCATGAAAGCTGAGACGGGGGCAGACCAGGCTGGGCAGGGCCATAATATCTGATGGCCCACATGTGAGCTGGATCAGGAAAGGCTAGGATGGGCTGACTGTACCACCTGGTGCATGCATAAGCCAGAGTGGGTGAGGGTTTTTTGGGCTTTGCTGTAGCATCAGCTGGCAGATTTTGGCACGGGGGGCAAATTCTGTCAGATGCAGGCATGGCTAGGAAGATGGTGGCACCCACTGGCTCCAGTGATCCAGTGTGGACTAGATAGTGGGGTTGTTTAGAATGAACTGGGCTTCAATGACCATTGACATGTACAAGAGCCAAACGGGATATGAGACAGATGGGACCACATACTGGCAAATATGGGAACCAGGGTAGGGGGCAGGCCTGGTGGGAGTTATTGCAAATCACTCCGACTAGGCTGCAACTCCCACTGGTTTATGTGAAGGCTGAGTATGTGGTTAGCAGGATTGGGCTGGGCTCCAGCACCCTTTGGTTTGCGTGAAACACGGAGCTGGAGACAGAACTGACCCAGCAATTACAACCACAAGCATATGAATGAGCTGATTTGGGTGGCGGACTATGCTGGACCCTGTCCTGGCAAACACACACAAGAATCAGGTCTGGGATCACTTCAAATGAGGTTTCTTTGGCGATTCCCTACCAACTGAACTGCTAGACTCAGAACCCCAACCATGGAGAGAATTGCAGGTTCCATGGGCTGACTGTGGAGTGCATGTGTCAGAGCTGAGCCTCCTCAGTGACTCAGACTGAGCAGTGGACAGCATATCCAGATGCACATGGAGGATATGGAAGTACATTGGAGCCTCCAGAGGACACCTGGCGCCATGGCAGAAGATGAAGGACAGAACAAATTGGTCATCTACTCCAACCAAGCGTTGGTAGTGAAGATCCGGGCAGACTCGAAGGTGGACCGTAGCAACCAGTGGATTCTGGAGAGATTTCATCATGATTAGAGTGGTGGGATTGCCAGCAATTCAGGACTGTTGAACTATCAAAACCTCTTGAGAACTTCATGGCATTGTAAATTTCTGTTTTTCTTCCTGTTACTGATTTTGTATCATGGCTTTTCATTTAAGGAGCTGTAAAGTAGCTGTGTAATGGAGACTATCATATCCAGATGTGAGGATATAATATAATGTGGTAAGCATCTCTACTTTCAGATCAAAGATGGATTCAATTGTTAAGTATATCTTGACAATAGGATGCTGGACTCTGCCGCTGTCCATGGCCACAACGGTGGACTGGGAGACTTTGTTCTATGCTTCTTTACTTCCTTCAAATGCCTTGTATAATAGAGGGGACAAAGGGTCCACATTCGTTAGCTATCTCCCACCCGTGGGGTACAGCACTATAACTTATATCCCTCACATTAGTGCTGTGGGGCTCAACGTGGTTATTTATATCCCTTTGTGGATGAAGACCCTAAGACTTGGAGTCCTGTAGTAAAAGAAGGATCTGGAACTGGAACCCAGCTAGACCACCCGAAGTTCGGCCAATTGTGTATGAGAAGCAGGTGGATGCTCTCCATTTGGGAGGTGGAGTCTGAGCAAACGAATGTTTCAGGCCAGATTTTGTGGGAGCATCCCAGATAACTACTTAGCTATCATTTCGTTGCCGTGAGTGTATGAAGAATTAGCTTGAAGTCTTTCCATATTTAGCCAGAATAAACTCTAGACTTGCTCGTCATGCCTTCTCCTTGGGAGTCCTGCAGAGCTAATAAAATTGGCTGTTGGTGATGTTATGGAATGCAGGAGGCAAGGAGATTTTCTTAGAAGATTTTCTAAGTAACTCTAAGAAGAGTTACGTCAAACAGCCATGTATTGTTGGATCACTGGACAAAGACATAAAGTAGATGGACCCAAAATATACAAGGAATTTAAAGTAACAAAATCTTATTTTTATTTTATTTTTTTTTTTTACAGAAATTGAGATATTCCAACAAATTTCTTTACATTTCCTGGACCTTAAAAAAAATTACACACAACTTTTGGACGCAATACGACAGAACAGAATGAAAAAGGGGGTCACTGTGGTTGTTTTTTTAAAAAGATAAAAACAGACCTGCTATCCTTAGTTAACATTCGGTGAATGACACGTGTATTCCCTATGTACAAATGGCACATCGTTGATATTCACCTTCACAGCACTGTGGTATGCTAAATGACACTTAGGTTCTGTGACAAAACTTTTGAGGAAGTTTTGCACGTGGGTGGAAAGTATTTTTCTTTCTTTCTTTTTTTTTTTTTTTTTGCTCACACCACTACTTGTGGTGTAGACTTTCTCGTGGAATCTGTAACTGAGATGGCTTAAAGCAAGCCGGTGTGTTCTGTTTTTGCTGTAGACAGAGTAGGAAGTGGAGAGGCACCTCCCTTGAGTGCAAGGTGAATTCTTGAAAAGTTGTGTGTAATTAAATTTAGGAAGTGGGATGCTCTGGATACGAGGGAGCCGATATTCCACACAAGCAAGTTCCCCTGGAATGGCCAATGGGTAATAACAGATACCACATCTTCTTACTTGGTTCTTCATGAAGTAAGTTTTACTCACTTGCCCAAACTGGGAACATATATATGTATATATATAATTTTGACCTTGGAGACATTCTCTTGATGGTAAAAAAGAGGACTAGTACCTGAACCATTGGATCAAAATAGGAGTATTCCTAACAGGGAATGAAAGAAGTCAGCCACGCTCTCTCAGTTCTTGCCCTAACAAGCTGGTGATCTTACATAGGAAGGCATTCTCTGTGGCCGCATTTTCTGTTCAGGTATAAAATGTGTTTTGATTTCCACCACATGTCCTTTTGTGTGTATTTTAGCTTGTGTGTGTGTGTGTTTATTCTCCTCGGGCAATGGTCTTTTTCAGCATTAAATACTTCTCTGTTTTGGATACCGGCAGGGTACACTACATGATAGCGGTGGGTGAAGCTTGGCAACTGAACACTGCTGAAGACAACCCCTTTGGTTTTAAGAACTTTCAGACGCTAGCCGACTAAAAACAAGCAGGGAATGCTCAAAACCAACGTGAGTCAGCAGAAAGGTGTCTTCTCCCTACCAACTTTTTTTGACCTGATTAAGTAGATAGTCATTTATTTCTAAGGCTATTGAATTGTTACTTGCTAGTATCACTATTATTATAAATAGGCTGAATGGAAGGATGCTTAAAAATCAGGACCTGTCAGTAGGGGAATAACGCATATGAATTTCTGATGCCATCTATGATAAAGAAATAAAAAAGGAGATATTTTAGCTATCTACTTATAAAGTATATTAAATCCCTATGCACATACTAGGAGAATTAGAAAAAGAGTGTTTATTTAATAGCAGCCTATATATTACACGGGAGCATCCAAGGTAAAAACAAGCTTTCTTTACTCCTCAGATGTCCTCCACGGTGTTTCCCCGAGCACTAGGGACGTCTCTGTTGCTTGGCAACCAAGGATGCAAAGATGTACCTCCTGCAGTGTACAGCTTGATGGAGTAAGAAAATGGGCCAGCAACACTTTCTCAGTAATAACTTGCATGGAACACAGACTTGGTTAAAAAAAAAAAAGTTTGAAGTGTTGCATCTTTTTTCTGTCCGAGCGGTCGTACTAATCATTCAGCGAAGGAAAGAATAGTGGAACGCTAGAACAGAAGGTTGTGGCGTCTTGCTAAGATGTTTTCTCAACCAGTATCCCCTTGAGCAGCCTTTTGGCTATGGAGCTAGGGAGAATTTAGACCTGACTGCCTTTACTTACTTCTTTTTTAAAATAATTTCGAAAAGAGTAAAGCTTTTCCGTTTATGTGTTGTCAGTTTGATTATAAAAAGGACAGATTACAAACCTCCGTAGGTATATAGTTTTTTTGTTTGTTTGTTTGTTGTTAATTCTAGCACACGTATATTTCGCTCCCTCCAAGTATTTCCTGAATATGATTTATTTTCATGAACAATATCTGATCGTATTCAATGAATTCTGATGAGCTGGTGTTGAATCCAGGATCGCATCTTTCCAGGAAAGTCCTTCCCATCTCCACTGCCCCTGATTCGGAGGGCGCGTTGGCAAGGGATGGTGTTTCGGTCTAGTCCGCCTTCATCTCTGTGCTCTCCTCTCTCCCCAGTGTCTTCTTTTTTTTTTTTATGTTGATGTACAAAAGCTGTTGTTCGATTGGTTTAGCTGTTATTTATTTTGTGCTCATTCTAGAGAATATTGGCTTAGCAGAACTGCAGAAAGGGGAGGGGAGAGAGAGAACAATACGTTATCTGGGTAGCCAGCATAACTTCCGCAGACAATATTTGTCACAGCAAAGCCGCACCAACCACCAGTTTAAATGCACCTTACGTTTGTTACCAAAGAAAACAAAAAACGTTTGAGATGTACGCTCCTGATAAAGGGGAGGTGGCCAGCTTCCTTCCCTCTGGCTCCGGTCTCCGGGCTGCTAAGGAGCAAGGCAGGAGGTGGAGTGGTGCCAGCCCGTTCTGGCTAGAGAATGTCTCAGGTGAGTGTGTTTCTCTGCCTTTCCAAGTGTCACCTTACGGACAACATGATGATGATAGCCGCAAGAAACAGGGTTATGAAGATGGCTCGCCTACAATCCACTCACCTTGACATACTTGCTGTTCTCTCTTCGTCCTTGGCTAAATGCGCACTAACTTTATCCAGTGGAAGGCACAGTGCAGATGGCAATTCTGACAGATTTAACCCAGTCGTCTGTATGGATGCTGTTCACATCCATTGGCATCAATGTGAGTCCCTGGGATGTCCTGGGCTTTCCCAGGATGCGAACAGGGAGCTGGGTCGGAAGTGGAGCAACTGGGACACGAGCCAGCACTCAGCTGGGATGTCTGTGTACTGTGGCACCATCAGATTCCTTTTTAAAAGATATGATTTATGTAATTGAAAAGTAGAGTGACGCAGAGAGAGGGAGACACATATACATGCATAATCTCTTTTCTCTCTCTCTCTCGTCTCTCTCTCTCTCATTTAATTCACTCCTCAAATGGTCAAAAAGGCCAAAGCTGGATCAGGCTTCAATCAGAAGCTTGGAGTGCTGCAGCAGGAAGCTGAATCCCAAGTGCAGTAGCCAGGACTTGAACTTGGTCTCCAGAATGGGATATAGATGCCCCAGTCGGCAGCTTAACCCTCTATGCCGTAACAGCTTCCCCAGCATCAGTTTCTAACGACTATAACATCCCATTCCATTCTCATTCTTCTCCATGTAAAGATCAACATTCCATTCTCAACAATTCATCGTTTCCATTTGTCGGAAAGAGATTTATTTGTTTAGATATCCTCTATGCTTTGATTCACCCCACAAAAGCTGGGGCAGGGCTGGAACTCAGTCCAGGCACGTGTTTCAGGGACCCACTGGAGTCAGCACTCGTTGCCTCCCCAGCATAACGGTTGACGCTGGAATTGGAAGTAGGGTCGAGAGGTGTTTATCTGTTCACTCCCCAGGTGACTGCAATGGCTGGGGCTGGGTGGGCCAAAAAAAAAAAAAAAAAAAAAAGCAGAAAGAAGCTTCTTCTGGGTCTCCCACATGGGCAGCAGCAGCCCAGGCACCTGAGCCGTCCTCTGCTGCTCTCCCAGGCCATTTGTAGGGAGCTGGACTGGAAGTGGAACAGCTGGGACTAGAACAGGCGCCCATATGGGGTGCTGGGTCTGGGCATGGGAATCGAATGTGGGATGTAGACATCAAACCATCACTCCTATTTGCTTTAAAAGTTTTCTCTGGGATAAATTCTTGGGGAGGGGTAAGTGGTAGCTTTTTCCTTTTTTTCAGGGAGATGAGGAACTCTGCCTGTGTCAACATAGCCCGTCTGAAGCGCCTGTTCTTGGGCAGTCCGGAGTGGCTGTGGGCAAGTGGGTCAACTCCCAGGTGGACACTGCCCTCTGCTGGCGGCCCGAAGGAAGTGTCGGCTTGCAGGGTAGAGACAGGGCGGCTCAGGGCGGCTTTGTCCAGCCAGGAGCACCAGCTCTTCCAGCCGTGGTTTGACTCTTGTGCAACCGGGAGTTCACACACACACACACGCACACGTGCAAACGAACTCTGAAGATCTCACCCTTAGATGCAGTCTGCTCAGCCTGAGCCAAGACAACCCACTTCTAAATATGGCTCAAAGATTTCAGCTTTCATCCAAGACTGCCCAGAGAGCTCCTGTTGAGCCGTGTTTATGTACAGCATGGCTTGATGGGAGAACATCCATTTTTGGGGTGAATAATTATAGAAGAAGCTGGAGTTGTCTCCCGCTTTCCCCGTGGGTGTCGCCGTTGTAGGCACACCGGGCTAGTGTCCGGCTGCTCTTACGGGTAAGAAGGTAGACAGAGATCCGAGAAAAAGCTGGAGGAAATGCATCCCACACCCTCCCCCTTTAGGACTGCCCTCGAATCTCCCCCAATAGCCAAGACCACTGCCCAGAACCGGTGCTGACTGGCAAGTTCCAACATGACTGCTGATTGTACTTCTGCAATGACCATACGGCCCATTGTAAAGTCAGCATCGTACTATTTACCGCGGTTGACGTTTCTATTCTGATTATGCACCTGTTGCCAACTTCCTGCAAATCCCTCTTCTTTCCGGATCGACGTCCGATCCCGGATGACGTCAAAGGATGATGCTGACCTGGGTTGCTGGTCGTTCTGGAACATGCCCGCCCGCACGCCCTCTTGAGTGCGTATCTGCTTTGCGAGCCTCACCAGGAGGCTCTAGGAAACAGGTACAACCTCAACTTGGATTCCTTACAAATAACCTGGTCTCGGGGATTTTGCCACAGGAGAGGAAACTGGACCAGGGCAGTAATATGACCTTGGACTAAACACCTGTTTTACGTATTCATCTCTTAGCGTCGTCTCTTGTTGAACCCACACTGAGTCCCTGTTTCAAGGCCTGTCATTGGGGCATTTGGCACAGGCCGGTGTTCATGGGGCCACTATATACATAGCATAGTAGCAGAATCAGAATTATTGAGAGAGAGAGAATATGCTTCCATCTGTTGGTTCACTCCCCAAAATGGCCGCTGTGGCCGGAGCTGGGCTATTCCAAAGCTAGGAGTCAGGAGCCTCTTCTGAGTTGCCCTGTTGGTGCAAGGGCCCAAGGCCCAAGCAGCCATTCTCTGCTGCTTTCCCAGGCCGTTAGCAGGGAGTTGAGTCAGCAGTGTAGCAGCTGAAACATGAACCAACACCCATGAACGACAGGTGGAGGATTACCCCGCAGCGCCACTGTGCTGGCACCTAAATGAACATTTTCTTTTGAACTGAAACAGGGAGGGGGTGTGTGTGTATGTGGGGGGTCGTTTTGCCCTAAAAACATGCTTAGGCTGTGAGACAAGCAGCTCTCGTCCCTTCTCTCGTTTCACCTTTGGTTGTGCACCGTGGAGACAATGCCGACCGGCTCTTGTTGATACTGGCCATCCCTGCAGGCGACCCGGATGAAGCAGAGGCTGCCGTATCAGGCAAGTGTTGACAAGATAAGAGAAAATACTGTGATTGCTAAGACCCGGGAGGGCAGGCCCAGGCAGAATCCGCTACACCCTCAGCTGAATGGGAGTGTGAGCTGTGAAGACGGAAGCTCGCCCAGCCTCCCCCTCCGTCGATCGCAGAGACCCAGCGAGGCCTGGAAGAATTCGAAGGTGATTTCTGGGCGGCGCTTCACTGCCAGACAGAGCTGAGCCTCCCGCAAGATCCCGTTAATACAATTTTGCAATAAAAAGCTTCCCGTTGCCTAATTTCATTAGCTCTGTTCGTGGACGCCAAATGGGCAAAAGCTGAGTTTGTGGTCTGGCAATGATACATGATCTTTCAGCATTTAAAATGTAGACTTAAAAGAAAGATTTCTTTTTTTTTTCTCCCTGGGGTTAGAGTTGTGGAATAGCTGGCTAAGCTGCCACATGTTATGCCAGCATCTTATTTTTAGAGAGCTGCTGGCTGTATTGCTTCGGATCCAGCTTCCTGCTCCCGCAGCTGGGAAAGCAGCAGAAGTTGGTTCAAGTACTTAGCTCCCAGGCGCCCTCGTGGGAGACTCAGAATTTTTCCAGCTCTCATGATAGAGAACACTTTAGATGCAATCTCTAAGCGGCCCTTTGGCAGTCACCTTTACTTGACATGTGCACTTTCACATAGCTGCATTCCAATGTTCTCTCATTCAACAGGCTCTGACGAGCACCTGGGCTGTATGGCCGTTGGTCTAGGGGTAGCGGCAACGGACAGAAGGGAGTGAGTGAAGTTCAGATCTCAGCGTAGAGAGAGAGAGAGAGAGACAGCAAATGGACAGATACATATAATCACATCAGAGAGATTGAAGCACGACGAGGAAAAAGACATCAGGGTAGGAGTGAAATATGTTGGACGGGGAAGTGAGAGAGCTGGAGGGTTACGGACGGCCAGCTTCCTTCTGGAGGCGCCAGCGAGGGCCAGGGACACGGCAGGAGAAGCATCTGGGAAACCAGGGCAGCTGGGACAGGAGAGGACCAAGACGGCAGGGGTGACGATGGCCCCGCAGGGCCCCAGGGCCGGGGTGAGGCATCGCACTTGGTGTGTAGGTTCACCATTAATGTGTTAGAGAGAGAGAGAGAGGGAGGATCCAAGACTTGAACCATGTTGTCTTTGCCTTTGGAGGACACGGTGTGGGGCAGCAATGGGGCTGCTTGCACTCCCCGGGACAGCAGTTATACAGATGTGATGCAGATGTTCCGCCCGGGACAGCAAAGCAGGGGCTGCTCTGCGCCCGCATGCACAGAGTGTCCTGAGGCTTGGGGTGAGAGAGGGCGGCTCGCCTTCTCTGCCTTCTTGTCTTGCTTCTTTTCTTCTCCATGTCCCATCTTCCCCCTTGCCCTTCTCTCTTCCTCTCCCTCTGCCAGGGTGAATGCCAGGTGGTTTAAGGTCCCCGCTCAGAGGCCCGTCTGGGTCACGGGCAAGGGCGTGTTTGTGTGTGGTGCGTATTAGATAGCCATCCTGCACATTGTACTCATGGAAAATTCACGGAACCTTACAAAATATGTAAATTTCCTGGAAGGGGACTTTATTTGCTATTCATAATTCCACGTGAGTCATTTTAATCATCGGGTTATCAGCTTACAGCCTGATTAGGATCCGTTTGCACTGTATTTTCTGTCAGAAAACTGAAAAGAAAAAAAAACCAGGAGAGATTCTCAAGCAAGATCAGACACGGGTGCTTAGGGGACTTGCCCAACTGCAGGGTTCTGGGTTCTAGCCCCAGGGATGGCAACTGGGCAGGCTTGGCTGCTCTCATTGCAGGCGGCACACGGCTGCCCTCGTGTGGACGTTTATGGCAGCAGCTTTGCTCCGGGATGCCTCTCTTTGGCGCCCTCTGGTGGCCACGCCACCACCTGCGCAGAGCCTCCTGCCACTCACGCAATGGGGCGTCGCAACTAATTTCAAGAGGGACAGAAGAAAGATGTTTTTTGCTCAAACCCTTTACTCCCGCTACCTGAGACATCCCTGGACGCTCCTGTCAGAGCTGTGTGTCCCTTCACCTCTGTCACAGTGACGCAGTACACGCTGATTTCCCGGTGACAAGCCACAACCTCCCTTGGAGCTGGGTACCACGCACACACCCTTGCAACGACCATTTAGGCAGGATGGAGGAGAGCTCGCTGACTCCCACCAAGCCCGCTTCTGTGTGTGTGTGTGTTTTAACAGCTAGTCTATTCAGGCACTAGGAGCTAAAAATAGACCCAGTGTAACACAGTTCATCCCGCGCCCGGCTGCCAGGCGGAAGCCTCATGTCAGGGACCCCCAAGATGGAACACACATTTCCCATGATTTGTTGACTTGTAACTATCAGCAGAAGCTCCCGGCTTATGTCCTGAGAAGGCAGTGGAGGATGGCTCAATTCCCACGTGTACCAACGTGGGAGATCCAGAAGAAGCTCTTGGTTCCTGGCTTCAGGTTGGCTCAACTCCCGCCAGGGAGTGAATCAACGGATGGAAGATCTTTCTCTGTTTCTCCTTTCTGAAAGTCTCCTTTTCAAATAAAAATGAATCAGTCTTCAAAAAAGATTAAAAAAAAACCTCCAAAAATGAGGATGAAATATTCCTGTCTTCTTTGGGTTGGGTGCTGTGGTGTGGTGGGTAAAGCTGCTACTTGCAGTGCTGGTATCCTGTTAAGCTCCTGACTGTTTCACTTGCCATCCAGCTCCTTGCTAAGGTGCCTGGGAAACAGCAGAGGATGGCCCAAGTTCTTGGGCCCCTGTGCAAGACCTGGAAGAAGCTCCTGGTTGCTAGCTTTGGTCTGACTCAGTCCTGGCCACTGTGGCCATTTGAGGCGTGTGGCTGATGGAAGAGCCCTCCCTCCCTCCCTTCCTTCCTTCCTTCCTTCCTTCCTTCCTCTCTCTCCCTTTTACAATAAATCATTTACAGAATTATGCAAATGTTTCTGTCTTCTTTAGGTTGCATTCTTTGCTTGCTTTATTATGTGCCTCCTGTCAAACCCGAGAACAGAAGAAGATGGAGACTTATTTAAACGTCGCAGGGAAAGACGACACCTCTCAGGACACGGAATGTGTATTAGATGCTTGCCTTGCTGTTCCCCGGTGAAGCGGGAAGCGCAAAATCCCAGAAACTTAGGGACAGATAATGGGAAGGTGGGCGGTGTGGTGGGTGGCTCGGTCCTGTAGCCTCACCCCCCTGAGCTGCTCTGGAAGGATTCTCCTGGGACCCCCAGGTGGGATCCCAAGGCTGTGGAGCTTCCTTTATCGGTGGGACAGTGACTGGTCAACCTTGGACAGAGCGGTAAGCCACGGGCTCCTGCTCGGAGGGACAGAGAACGTATTGCTGTGGGTTAGACATCACTCATTCTTAAGCAGTGGATTATTCAACACGCAACGCTCCCTGCGCCAGCCAAGTGCCTTTGTTTTCTAAAGTCTGAAACGATCCTTAGTGGAGAGACTGTTCAGAAAAAAAATAAATAAATAAAAACCTTATCTTTAAAACCACGGACTATCTTTAAAGGTAGTTAGGATATTTTTGGTAATATAGAAATATAAAGTTTCAAAATAATTGATGTGTTTATTGAAAAGGCAGAGTGGTGGGGGGGGGGGAGAGAAAGCTATCCTCCATTTACTGGATTAACCCCCCAAATAGCTAAAACAGCTGGGCTGGGCCAGGCCCAAAGCTAGGAGCCAGGATCTGCACCCAGGGAAGTACGTAGCTGGGACTAGAACTGGTGTCCACATGAGATCCCTGCACTTGCAAGGCAGAGGATTAACCAACTGAGCCATCACGCAGAGCCCCTCCCTCCAGCTATTGTTTTAAAAATATTTATTTATTTGAAAGGCAGAGTGAGTCACACAAGCAGTAGCAGATTTTCCATCTATTAGTTCACTCTCTAAATGGTCGCAACAGCTGAAGCTGGAATAGGCCAAAGCCAAGAGCCTGGAGTTTCATCCAGGTTTCGCACATGGGTGTCAGACTCAAGCACTTGGGCCATCTTCCACTGCTTTCCCAGGTCATTATCTGGGAGCTGGATGGGAAGCGGAGTGCCTGGGAATCAGAAGTACCCTGCTATAGGATGTTCCTATAGAGGTGGGCTTAACCAATTTCACTACAACAGCAGCCCTAGAGATTTACCTTTTAAATGAGATGTTGGTATTGAAAAGGTGAGAGCATGACTGAGGCTTTAAGGTGGGGGACGGCGGTAACGCTAGCAGGTGCTTCCGTGTGGGAAAGAAGAAAGTAATGTTTGAACTTCTTTCTGTGGAAGGACCAAAGGGGAGGAGGACAGGGGGTCAGCTCGGCACAGGGAGAGCCCTGAGACAAAACAAGACAATAAGAGAATGCAAGGACTTCAGGCGCGCAAAGAGACTTGGAGAAGTTGTCCCTGGATGAGCCTAGCTCAGGCATGATGCAGGTCTGAGTGAAGGAGTTTGGAGCCATTTCTGAAAGGGGACATGGAGGCGCCAACCACGAATGAACGGGGGTCGTCTCTCTCCGGCTGTGCTCGTCTGCTCAGGAAGGTGGCGGGAACACGCCAGGCGGCGTTCCGCTTTGGGTCCTGGCTCCTGGCTTTAGCTTGATCCAGATTTGGCTGTTGTGGCCATCTGGGGAGTGAACTAGCGGATAGAGGATTCTTTCTCTGTGTCTCTCCTCTCGCTATAACTACCACTTTTCAAAAAAAAAAAATCTTTAAAACATGCATATTACTTGGACATAGTTGAAAGGCCCATCAGTCTGTTCCTGTGTGTTTTCACGACAGGTTTTTTGAAGGATACACGCCCCAGCATCTGGACTCTGTTGGAGTTCCAGCTCCATCCTGTACCCACGGTTGTGGATAACGACAGGGCACTGGGCTCAGAGCTGCTCTCCCCTCCCCGCTAATCTCTTGTTGTCTTGAGAGGGTCTTAAGATTCAATTATTAATCAGAAGCAATTTAACAGGCTGTGGATGCCAGGAACACATTTTTTTTTTTTTCCTTTTCAATTTACAAAGCTGGGATAAAGCTGATCAAGGTGACAGTACAGCTTCACAGGAAATACACGAGGCCTCCCACGGCCACCTGCAGAGCTGACCTCCGTCCAGGAGGATGTGCAGGGAGGTGTGTCTGGCTGGATGCTTTAGCACTCAGTGCCATAGCAAGCTGCATTTTAAGTCAAGTTTCCCTGACCTGGGAGAAAGAGCCAGGCGAGTCTTTTTTTTTTTTTTTTTAAATCACATTTAGAATAGTCTCATCCATTTTACTTAGAAAAATGCTGCTGTTATGGGAAATTATATATATATATATAATATATATATATATATATATTTTGCACTGAATTCTTTGGGAAACTCCTTTCCCCCAGACAGTAAATGCTACTGGCTATCGGTCACCAGATGTTGCATGGAGGGCACCGACTTCACAGCAGCGCCAGCCACCCATTCCTGCCCTTTTCCTGGTCACTGCTTCCAACCAGCAACACCCACCCACAAGCTCATTCCCTGATCTCGACTGCGCATGTACCTAAGCCTGAGCTCGCCACCCCGGCGCTGCGAGTTGCTTCCCTCCGAGTCTCTCCCAGGCACATCCAAGGTCATTTGTGACAGCGGCCCATGGTATCTGACAGCCCCAATGGGCAGAGCAAGGACCATCCCTTGCCCCACTCCCGTGGCGCTCAACATACTGAGTTCCTGTACGTTTCTGTTTCTCTCTCACTTTTCCTGTGAATGCAAGGCTAAGATCAACAGGGCCTACGGGTACAGACTGGGACGTGGTCAGGTTAGCATTGCAACACTGCAGCACAGGCAGGTGCAACTACGGGGTTTGCAAACCCAGTGCTTAATGAAAATGGTTCACAAAGTGGGAGAAAAACACTTCGGCAGTGCTAACTACAACGCGCTCTCCTTCCGCCCTGTGGTCTTCCACGCTGTCCTAAGTTGTTTTTTCTTTTTTAAAAGATTTAATTATTTTTATTGGAAAGTCAAATACACAGAGAGAAAGATCTTTCATCTGCTGATTCATTCCTGAAGCGGCCGCAACGGTCGGAGCTGAGCCAATCCGAAGCCAGGAGCTTCTTCAGGGTCTCCCACGCAACTGCAGGATCCTAAGGTTTTGGGTTGCCCTCTGTTGCTTTCCCAGGCCACAAGCAGGGAGCTAGATGGAGCATCCGGGACCCATATCGATGCCCACATGGAGTTCCGAGGCTTGCAAGGCAAAGACTTTAGCCACTAGGCTATCGCGCTGGGCCCTCATGTGCTTTCTTAGTTGACTTTTGGATTAGGATGCCAACTCCACTGAGCTCTCTCTTGCGAGAGCGTTTCCAAAGACCCTGTGTGCATGGAGAGGTCTCGTTCATGGCCAGCGTTTATCTCCGATTCAAGAGAACAGCGTGAATGAAGGAACAACATTGGAATAACTTGGGACGAACACGGACTCACACTCTGTAACCCACTGCAGAACCACTGGGCGGTCAAGGGCTTCAGAACTTACACACAAAAAAGACATGACCTTTATGAGAGACAGGGCTGGGCAAGGTCAAAGCTAAGAACTCAGTGCAGTCTCAGCCGACGTTTGCACCAACCGAGAGATGCGATCTCGCGTCCCGTGCTTCCCGTGCGCTGGCAGGCTCCTCAGCCACTTCCATGACGTGGACTTCTGACCCTCATTCCAGAGTTTGTGATGGGGGCAAGGACACAGCCTGGCTCCCCTGTAACTCCCAAATGCAGTCCCTTTGTCCTATCCCTGCCCCTCCCTTTGCAGTACAGCTCAGTGGACTTTCTGCATCTGGCTCAGCATCTATCTGAAAAGATTGGGCAGTCATTCTTCAAACTCCCCCACCCCTCAGCACGTCAAGACCCTCCAATGATAAAAAGCCCAGTCTGTTGGAAAACTGGGCCTCCAACACGCGCTTCTTCTGTCTGCACATAGATTCTCTTTTGATTTATTGATCTGAAAATAAATTTGATTTGGCTGTGAGTCAGCTTCCGGTCCTTTCTTTGTTCGGTGACGATTTTTTTTTCCCCCTAAGCTCCTGATTCCCAGAGTCTGAGAATCTGCATTCCCAAGCATTTGCTGGGTGATGCCCAGGCTGCTGGTCTGGTGGGGGGAGCTGGGGTGCAACTTGACCAGCGCTGGTTTAGAAGAACGAAAATGCAATCTGGCAGTAGTTGGTGCAACCCATTGAACTGTCGTAAGGGAAGCCCTTGGCCCAGTGTTGGGAGCTGTGGTCCTGGGGGCTTGTGGGAAGAGGGGTATCTGGGCCAGAAAGGCAGGGGTCAGTCATCTCATCCTTGCTTCCAGACAGAACTTGGAGGAACTTGGCTGCAGTTTAGGGGCAGCATGGGCTTTATCTCAGACGGCTGCCGATTCTAATACGGCCACTAGAGGGCAGAGAAGGATTTTTTATTAAAAGGGTCTGGGAGGACCTGAAACAGGCTGAAAATCCCTTTCCTTCCCGAGCTGGTTGACTTGTCAGGGCGCTGCGAGGGGTGGCACGGGAGGTATTGTCAAGCCACGGAAATCATGCGTGTTCGTGGTAGTCCCAGAAGGAAGGCCGCTCCTGGCCGGATGCACTGCCTTGTAAACGTCCCCATTAGGCCAAACTTAACTGATGGAAGCTCAAAGTGGGCCCACTTGTACTGCCCAACTGTGTCTTTCCTTCCCTGACAGCGGAGGATGCATACCGCCGGGAGGAAACCAGCTGTGCACCAGCCCCAACTTAACGAGCAAACTTCTCTTCATGTCCTGTGTGAAAGTTTGAAAGCCTCCTTCTATAAACTTAGACCCCAGGGTCCTGGAAGGTGCTGGAACTTTCCCAGGAACAGGACCTGAGGCTCTTCCCTCCGGGATGTGAGCTTGTTTTATCCAGGGTACTCCGGGGTCCCTAGCAGAGAGAAATGGCCTGGGACACGGCACCGACCCATGGCTTTGATTGAGAAGAGGCGGCTTGGGGGTCCTGCCCCGTGGCGGGCTGCCTGCTCTCCTGTTAGGCCCTCATTTATTTTCCATGAATGAAGGGAATTGTAGGTAGGATATCGTGCTAGCAGCTCATCAGCTCCTGAGTTCCGTGCCTGTGTCTGAGCCCCGAGGGAGCTTGGGTGGCGGTCAGGCAGGCCGGGGGTGTCTTCAATTTAAAATTTTTGTCTCTGATACCCAGTTTGAAAAGTTTCAGACCCACCACCCCACAGGACACTTCAGCAAGGTTGGCAACAGAGGTCGTGCCAAATTCTCTCCCCTCCCCATTACCTCATGCGGGGACGCACCGCACAGTGAGCCAGGGTCTTATTTGCTAATGCGCCATGGGGAGGAACAAACCCACCCTCCCTCTTTTATTGACTCTGCTTGCCTACTTGGTCAGGCATGGGGCTCGCTCAAAAGTTGAAATGAGGTTTATGCAGAAGCAAGCAACACCCAAAGGAATTGTGCGCGTGTGCGCGCCTGCAGGCGCATGCGAGGAAGGGCCACAGGGCTGTGCGTGTGTGTGTTTTCCCCAAGTATCCACTCTCGGGTCATCCGACAGCACAGCGAGCTGCGAATGGGGCTGTGCGACGCGGCACAGAATCCCACGGGCACGCATCCATGGCTGGGGCGCGACGGCGCGGAGCACCGAGCACCCCATTCATTGCACCCTTCCCTGCAGCGTGCCCAAGCTCCTTCCACCTGGGAGGTGCCAGGCTGGCACCTGCGAGGGGGCTGTGGCTTCTGCTCCTGGCAGAGGACGGGGCGCGAAGCACGTAGACAGGAGCCCATGAGGTGTCCATGAGCGTTCATGCGGCCCAAGCGCCCGCCGAAGCACAAGTCCGAGCGCAGCAGCGGGAAGGACATGCGGGGCCGGAAGCAGAAGCAGAAGCGCAGGACACACAGCTGGCCCTCCTCCCCGCCACCTGCCACCCTCCCCGGCCCCCCGGAGCCATGCTCACACTTACATGGTGTGGTCTCACACTACCTCAGTCTGCCTTAAGCATTTCCATCCTCTGAGAGTGTGCGGTGGGAGGGGAAAAACAGAACGGGGAGAAAGTTAAGCATCATTTTTTCTGGATCAGAATCCAGCAGTAACACCACCACGGTTCCTGGCGGGTCCGCTCAGTGCGCGGAAACCTCTCTCGGCTTGGAGGAGGCCCTGGTGAAGGAGGAAGGCCCCGGCCTGGCAGCCAGGCAGGTTGGCTGACCTTCGCAGCCGGTTCTGCCGTTTGCTAGCCTGCGAGGACCTCTGCCAGCGGGGCTGCGCGCAGCACTTACCTCCAGAGCTTGCATTGCGCTTGGTGTGAATTGATTCGTGTGAAACCCTTGGGACAGTTTTAGTCAACACTAAGCACTACTCAAGCATTGGAGAGCCTCCTATTGTTTTTATTGGTCCCAGCGCGGTAGCCTAGCAGTTAAAGTCCTAGCCTTGAACGCGCCCGGAATCCCATATGGGCGCCAATTCTAATCCCGGTGGCCCCACTTCCCATCCAGCTCCCTGCTCGTGGTCTTGGAAAGCAGTCAAGGACTCCCAAAACCTTGGGACCCTGCACCCACGTGGGAGACCTGGAGTAGTATTTGTGACGCTAATGCTTGTTTTAGGAAATGAAAAGGATTCCTGTTTTGAACCGCAGCCGCCCCGTGGATGTCAGGCAGGAAGCCCCGTTGCTGAACAAGCACTCTACACCTCACCTGGCTTTGTGTTTTTACAACTTCACCAGTTTAACACGGACTTTCTGTCCTCCCTCCGGTGACAGGTGGCTGAGACAGCCAGCCCGTCCTTTGAGGGCGAATTGCTCTCTTCCTGACAGTCTTGCTCTGTTCACTGCTCACAGCCTGCTGGCACTTGGCTGGCACTTGCTGGGGAGTGGCTCTGACTTCTGCTTTCATCTACTGCTGGGTCAGAGCTGTTTTTTCCTTCATGAAGAATTCACTCCCTGGTGGGGATGGTAGCTTCTTCCTGGCACACAGGGCATGGCTGCTAATTGTGTTTCGGATATGATGGAAAATGTTTTAAAAATTGGAATGGGTCCTACTTTCGTTTTTTTTTTTTTTCAAAAGGCTGTTATTCTGTACAACATGTCTTAGGATGATAGCCATTAGCCATATGTGGCTATTTAAGCTGAAATCTAAATTAAAAAAAAATACAATGAAAAATTCAGGGGCGGGCATTGCGGTGCAGCACGATAAACAACTGCTTGTGACACCAACCTCTTATATCATAGTGGCAGTTCAAGTCCCAGCTCTCTCCACTTCAGCTTCCCGCCAACACATCTGGGAAGGCAACAGGTGATGCCCTAACAACCTAAACACCTGCCACCCACCCACGAGGAAGACCGTGATGGGGTTCCTGGCTGAAACTCAGCCTGGCTCAAGTTCAGCTATTGAGGCCATTTGGGGAAAGAAGCAGTAGATGAAAGGTCTCTTATCTCTCTCCCTTTCTCGATTACTTTTCCTCTTGAACAATAAATAAGTCAATAATGAAAGAATTCATGTCTTCTGTCTATTCAGACACATGTTTTGTCCAAAGCTACGTGTCTAGGGCATGTTGTCCACTGTAGGACAGTGCCGCCTTCTGTCATTTATGATGCTTCGGTGAGAGTGGCTTGCAAGCTGTGAATTCTGTTGCATGTAAGCATGTCCGTCAGCTTCAGTCAGAACCCATCTGTGCAACATGGAGGGTGACAATTTCATGAACGAGACAGCTGGAGCTTGAGTGCCCTGTTGCTCCAATCGGCACACGAAGCCTCCTCGCTTACCGTGGCGTCTAAGAAGGTCAGACTCCATTTAAACGAGAGGATGGCACTGCTGACTCCACACAGTGGCTCTTTTCAATGGAAGAGTGCAAGCGGCGTGGGGTGACTGTGGAAATGCATGAGGCATGCCCTAGCTGGATACAGCCAGGGCTGGGATTCACTGGGGAGTGCGGGGGTGGGTGGGAGCTGTGTGTGGATCGTTTGACAAACTCCTCAGCTGTTCTTCGGTGTCTTCCCCAGCCTCAGTCTCTTCAAGCTGAGAATCGGACACCAGAGCCATTTATGTAGGCTAAGCTCATGAGCCCTAATGTAGGTTAATCTTGGATTACTGGGACTGGTCTTAAGCGTAGCTATGCACCAAATGCAAGTACAGTGGGCAGATCTTCTGGTTAGCTTATTCTGTTTTTTTTTTTTCCCCCCAAAGCGGTACAGGTATTACTGAAGGCAAACTAGCATTTATTCATTCATTCAAGAGTCACTGAGTTTGCAGCAATGTCTGTGTTGCACTGTCCTGCATACTGTGGGTTTTGGTGAATCAAGAAGGGTTCGGGAGCATGCTACTCAATTCCTTTATGGAGTCCAGAGTCAGTCTGACTTTCAAGTTCATCATTTCTTGTGTGTGGACTTAGGCAAAATTACTAGGGCTTTCGGAGGCTCCATTTCTTGCACTAAACTGGAGCTAACACTAATGCTTAAGTCGCGGGGTGAGGATTCGGAAGGAAGTAGAGGTTGGGGTCTGATGGAATGCAGAGCTAGGACAATCCTTTCCACGGACTCATTCTGACCCTCTGGTTTGCTTTTTTTGTATCAGGTGGGAATGTTGAAAAGAAAACTCTTAAAGCAAGGTGGTGAGCTTTTAGGGATGGGCCAAAGGGTATGTCAGTGAGAGACAGGTAATGCTGCAGGACTCTGTTGAACTCTAGATTCAACGTGCTTTTAATAAGGAGTGACATTTTGGGGCAGAAAGAACACAAATTATGAAGAAAATTCTTTCTGATATGTGCACACAAACCTTATACATTAAAATCACTGACTGTCACCTTATGTTCAACCAGAGGATATAATGCAAAGATATTAACATCTCCTGGCGGAATGGTGGGCAGTCTGAGTGGTGCTCAAGAGTATCGTGAAATAAATTCTGCAGCAGTTCCCGAAGGATTTCTTCAGGATTAAAAGAAACTGATCTTTTAATTTCATTTTTTTCCTGTCAAATTTTGAAAAATCCTCAACCAACCAACTCTAGGTATTCCAATTTAAAGGACCAATGATGGCAATCCAGTGCATCTAAACTTTCCAAGATATCAAATATTCAAGTGTTCAAATATTTCTGCACAAAGCCCTTCTGCTGGAGCTGAAGCAATAAAACTCAATGCTACTGACCACGAGTTTCCACGTCAACATTTTCTCACTGTTTTCTCACTGACTTTGACCAACACACATGGAAATGGCCCAAGACAAGGAGACAGGAGGAGCCAGGGGGCTGGAAAATTTACGTAATGCCTACATCATTTTCCCCTCAAATCATCCAAGGACCTCATCAGGATTAGGGCTTGGAGAGAGCTACTGTATGCCTGGCTTTTTCAAAAGCTCTTGGACTGGAAGTGGAGCAGCTGGGGCTTGAACTGGTGGCCGTAAGGGGTGCAATGACTTTACCAGCTATGTCACAGTGGTAACTCCTGAATAAATAAATCATTTTAGAAAAACGAAGATGACAGTACCACATTATAAAGCAGTTCAGTGAGGTGGCCCCAGTGTTGATTACATTAGATTTCCCAGGGCGACATCCTACTTATTTGCATCACAAGCTGTCTATCAGAAGCGCTGGGTTCACTTGAAGATTTGGCTTCCGCCGAGGAGTAGCTGAGACAGGTAAGTGTACTGGAAGGGTAATTCAAGACTTCATTTCAGAATCAAGAGAGAATTTCCTGCCCCAGTTCTGCCTGCAGAGTGGATCTACATCAAAGTACCTCTTGCCCACAGCTGCAGGTGCTTCTGAGCGGAACTCTCCCCTGTGTCTGTTCTTTGCAGGGAAGGGAGGCAGTCCCCGCTTGTCTCAGCCAGGGTCCTGCTGCTCCCTGTGATCCACGCTGCCTGGGAGGAAGAAAAGGAGGAGGAGGAGACAGGAGGGTTGGGAGCCCATGCTAGTCCACACAGCCTCACTTCACCTTCGTCCCAATCTGTCACAAATACTCTTTAAAACCCATGGTTTGGATTCTTCTTTGCAAGTGATTTCCTGTCATGTTTATCAAGGACCCAAACACTGTGACATGGTATTTATTTATTTTTTTTAAGTGGAGAAAACATTCAGTGAAGATATATTCCATTGTGGCTAGGCTTGGCGGGTTCCATTCTGCCAATGAGCAGTGCGGGATGGTTTTTGGGGAGGCACGTGGAAGTTCCCAGGGAAAGGAGACATGCATTCCGAGCTGAAGTTGAGAAAGCCTGGGTGTGTCTGGGGGAGGAGAACATTGGTGTCAGGACCTCAACCGCTGGAGTTGATGATGGTGTTGGGTTTGCTTCGCAGTTTTTGCTCCCAAAGACTTAGAAGGCATCTGGCCTCCTGTGGCACCTTGAAGCCCAGAGGTCTCTGTTTCTTTGAGATACGGGGGGGAGTTAAGGTGCCTGTTGCAAATCTGTGTTCGCCGAGGTGGTGGGAGTCTGAGAGTGGAGAAAGCCCCTGCTTGGGAGAAATGGGGCTCGCCTTGGGCCTGGTAGGCGTGTGGGCGTTGTAGGCTCTCTTGCCCTCGTGGGCCTCTGGGTCCTGCTTCTAAACGAAAGCAAGCTGCACATCAGGTGGGCTGCTAGGGGACTTCGACAAGAAGTTCTCTGTCCCAATTTTGCTGGAGACTTCAGTCTGGACTGCTTATTTCCTCCCAATCCCTGTTGGTTTAGGGAACTGTATCCTGGGCGTGCGGCTTACACTACGCTATCTTCAAAACCCAGAGCATCACGTCAGTTACTCAGAGACCGAAGGGGAGCACTGACACTTTAATGTGGAGCCACATAGGCAACAGAAGATGTTTGCAGAAAATTGAGCCATGGCAAGCTTTAGTGAATTCCAGGTAGCACTATATTAATTGCAATGGCTGTAATTAGGAATTTTCTGCTTTGGGATTATTTATTAGAGATGCCAGTATTTTCCCCAACATCCATGTGAGTGAAGGACCAAGATCAAGGTGGAAGATTCTTTTTTTTTTTTTTTCAATTGCCTAAGAGGGATCAAATTAAGCTGATGATTCATTTAGTAACAGTGGGGATGGTTTGGGGCTTTGCCTAATGCTTGACGTCGAGTAAAATAAACATCATGGATGCAGATGGAGGTCATGATATAGCAGTAGCTGGCATAACAAGAAAAAAATTCAAAGACATATAGTTAAGATGCATGTGGACTGGGGTGCTCACATCAGCTGCCGGGGGGAGGCAAGGAATCCCACCAGTGAGGGCGTTGAAGGCACCACTTCGTACCATGTTGTTTGGGACCGTTGTGATAATTCCTGCAGGGTGGTGAAAAACCTCTCTTTGACATTGAAAGAAAATAAAGCAGATCAGGAAAACGAGCTGTAGTATTTCTCAGGCATTTAGGCACACCTGCTCCTTAAAGTTTAGAAATGGATGAGGTGGCCCCTACTGCCTCAGTCAATCCTTCCTCTGATTCAATCATTTCTCTTGCTTGCTCTATAAGGACGCTGGCTGGTTGTCATCTTCAGTGATGCTGGGAATGCTCTATATAGTTAGCGTTAGTCACCTGTGTCTACTGAGTATTTGAACTATGGTTAATGTGACTACGTTAGAAAAAAATTCTATCTAATGTTTATCATTTACATTTAAATAACAAGTGCAGATACATGAGGAGTCAGTACAAGGGGAAGATTTCAAAGTGCAGACAATGCATAAGCACATGGATATTCTAGGAGAACCGCATACGCTAGTGGTTAATGAATTTTTTTAAATTATTTATTTTATTGGAAAGTCAGATGCACAGAGAGGAGGAGAGACAGAGGAAGATCTTCTGTCTGATGATTCACTCCCCAAGTGGCTGCAATGGCCGGTGCTGTGCCTATCTGAAGCCAGGAGCCAGGAACTTCTTTCCGGGTCTCCCACGTGGGTGCAGGGTCCCAAAGCTTTGGGCTGTCCTCGACTGCTTTCCCAGGCCACAAGCAAGGAGCTGGATGGGAAGTGGAACTGCTGGGATTAGGCGCCCATATCGGATCCTGGCGCGGTTCAAAGCGAGGACCTTAACCATTATGCTATCATGCTGGGCCCTAGGGGTTAATGAATTAATGTTAATGGTTGAGGGATCAAGGGTGGAGCCTTGATCTAACTGTAGTATCTGTAAGGAGATCTTTAAGTAGAAGGTCTGTAAGTCCCTGGGGGCTTGCCCTTGGGAGGCATGCAAATTGGGAGTGATGCAAATTAGGCTCAAGTGTTCTTTCTCTGCTTCCTGGCTCCACCCATGTTCCTTTCTCCCGCACAAACTCAATTAACACCAGCCTCTACCCCATCCGATACCAGACCAATGGGGCTGTCTAACTTGGACTGTGAACCTCTGAGCTATCAGTCAACCTTCCTAAGTGGCTTCTCTCATATATTGTATTAGTTTTTTTTAAAAAAAATTATTGAGTGATTTATTTAAAAGGCAGAGTGATGTATACATGGAGGGAGAGGGAGATGGAGAAAGAGAAAAAGAGAGGAAGGGAGGAAGGGAGGGAGGGAGAGAGAAAGAGAGATCTTCCATTCTCTGGTTTACTCCCCAAATGGCTGCCAAAACTCTAGACTGGGCTAGATTGAAAGCAGGAGCCAGGAACTCCATCTGGGTCTCCCACGTACCTGGACCATTTGCTGTCTTCCCAGGTGGGAGATAGATTGGAAGCTGAGTAACCAGGATTTGAACCAGTATCCTGATATGGGTTGCCAGCGTTGCAAGCAGCAGCTTATACCACATGCTACAGCATAGATGTCCTTTCAAGTGTTTCAGTTGAAGTAATGAAAATCTGACAAGTGCAGGTCAATGCCTGACACTCAGCTGGACATTTAGATGATTGAAAAAGTGGCATTTATGTGACAGAACTTCCCAAAGAATAGGAGAGCCTGCTCTTTTCTGATTGTGGCATTTAGTCGGGTTAAGTCAGTAGTTAGAGAAATTGGATCAGATCAGGAGGAAAGGAGAGGACTCTACGGGCTGAATAAAGAGCTTTAAAAACATCAGAGCTTTTATTCAGCGTGTAGATGTGTTCAACAATCTAGAGGTACTGCTTGTATACACAGCGTACTGGGCAGGGTTCTATAGGGAGATCATAAAACGAGAATGACAAACCAGTCCTAGCTAACAAAGATAAGAGCAGCACAAAGGAAGAACCCTAGTAAACGCTCAGAGAGGCAGAGATAGGGAGATTCCTAATTTCAGGGGAGAGCTTCTGTGGGGGTGGGGTGGGGTGGGCCAGAGTGCAACGGGGCGTGGACTGGGCATTGAAGAGTTTGCCAGGAAGAGAATAGTGAGGGAACTCCAGGAAGATCAGAGGAGTCAGCAGCTGGGAAATTAAGATGGTCATCAGACTTGTGTGCTTGACCCCGGTGGCAAGAGAAAAGAGGGTAATGAGGTCCCTTTGGAAATGCATTTTCTTAGCCAATACAGTAGCGTTGCAACAACCCAAGGCAGGAGGCCAGCAGGGAGGAGTTAAACAAGGTAAGAGGATTCTGTTCCCAGATGGAGAATGTTTAGGCCTGAGCTCTTTGCCATGTTGAGCGCCATGCTCCATGATGGAGCTGCCCAGCTCTGACAGCCATTAGGTGCCTTAGTAACAGGGTCAGAAGTTCCTTTTGTGAGTTGTCCTCAAAAGACCAATGGAGACATTTCAAATGGTGCTCAAGAGATTAAATTCAACATCTTCTTTATACAATCAAGTACAGTAATTGAAAAAAGGATTCTGAAGCCGCAGTTACCAGAGAGAACTCAAATTAAGATCAGAGGTGAGGATTTCACATCCAGGAAAACAGAATAGTTGCAAGCTAGGGTGCAAATCTGTGGTTTGCACAGGCTACCTGGTTATCTTTGGCAAAGGCACTCCTTTATGAAGCAATCTTGGAGATATCACGGTGATATGCACAGCCCTGAAGCTTAGTTCCAGGCCCCAAGTTCCAACAGCAGAATGAAATCTTGCTAGGTCAAAGAGAACGAGCTTTGGAATAGGTGTAAGATTTTGAGACATCACCCAGGCTGATGATTCTTACTGCCTCCGGCGGGCCAAGTGGAGGGAACAGCCTGGAGTCTGCTGGCACATGCAGTAGCTATGGCATTCCCCACCCTAAGAAACCTAAGAAGCCAGTGTTTCCTCTGGGACCCAAGGCTTCAAGTTGTTCTTTTGGGCAGAAATTTCCATTTTGTACTCCCAGGGATCAAGGCATTCACTCTACACTTTAGAATGGGTGATTGGACATAGATTATGGGGCTGATTACCACCGTGCGAGGAAGCAGTGCCGTATGAAGTGCTATAGTCAGCTACTGAAGAAAAAGTTTGGCCTGTCTAATCTGAATGAGCTAAGTAGTTCTGTGCGTAAATCTTTTGTTTTACAAAGGAGACAGGGGAAATATAATGACTATTCCTGTCGTGGTGTGACATCCACACCCCGAGAACTGAGATGAGACAGAGTGCAGCTTTTCTCTGCTCCCCGACAAGTCGTGACTGCAGGAGCTGACCTCCCTGAATGTCAGACCCAAGAGGGACTCCAGGATATGACAGGGCAGGTTATGGATGTAGAGCTGAGTTGAAATCAGAGAGGGAACTAGCACTGGGTCAGAGCCTGAACAGGAGGAAGAAAAGGCAAGCCTGGCAGAATTCTTTGTCCGCTTTTGATAAATCACGGTGATTGCAAATCTAAGATGTCCACCTTCAGCTTCCTCCATATCACTGCCTAATTAAGGACTTTTTGGAGTGTGAGAAGCAGAGCACACATTTGGAAAAGTGCACAGGGTGCACAAACTACAAATGCACAACCTGACAAGTAAGGAATATCGGTGTAACCGCCACTCAGTCAAGAACTAGGACACTGCAGCATCTTGGAAGTCTCCGGCATTTTTGCCCAGTCACAAACCTTTCTCTCTCACCCAGGGGTAACTGCTACGCTGACTTTCACGGGAATTACTTTCTGGCATTTGCTTTTTTAGGTTACAAGATGCTATGTGAAATTGTTGATTTTAGAATAACACTACAGATATTCTTTTATGTTTCCCTTCTCTCATTTAATTTTGTACTTTGTAAGCCTCATCCGTGCTGATGTTGGTATCTGGGGGTCTTTTGTCTCCATTGCTCTGGAGTATTTTCATACCATGTGAAGATTTTTATAATTGATAATATCCATTTTAAAGCAAGATTTATTTATCTGAAAAAGGCTAGTGACAGATAGAGTGGTAGAGAAAGAGATAGGTAAAGAAAGATCTTTCATCCAACGGCTTACTCCCCAAATGGCTTCGACAGCTGGGGCTGCACGAGGGCAGAAGCCAGAAGCCAGGAACTGCATCCAGATCTCTCACGTGGATGGACGATGTTGAGCCATTTTCTATTGCATTCCCAGCATGTTAGCAAGAAATTGGATCGGAAATGGAGCAGCTGGGGCTCAAACTGGCACTGCAATATTGGAACCTGTGTGTTGGCCCTTATCCATCCATTGTACTAGGCATGGCCACTGTTTTTTTCCTCTCTTTTCCTTTTTGGGGTCACCCACTTTCTTAGAACTTGCTGGTTCTGTATCAGCAGTGGTTCTGCCAATAAATAATAAGTTCAGAGGGAATATTTTTTAGATTACAATGAAGATCAGTCATTGGGTGCGACATCAATCACTTTTGAAGTAAGACAGTAAACAGAGGGCTCATGTTAGCTCAGATGCCGAGGAAAGCCTTTTTTTTTTTTTTGCTCCTCTGGTAAATCTTGAATATTTACTTGCTGTAATTTGTCAGTTCTTGGGAAAAAATCTTTGTATTATTGCATCTAGGATAACAAGTTATTGACTATGAGGTTAAATTGTTCTTGTTGGCGAGACATATTAATTCTGCAAACTCTTCATTCTCCAAAATCGGCTTTCTCTCATTATGATATAATCAGCTAGGTGGTGACTCCAATAAATACCTTCATGTTATTTCAGGCTGATCCTTCAAAGTGAGAATGAACGAAAAGCAGGAAGCACTTTAATACATGCACCCGTTGACACGAGTGTTGACAAAGACGGATGCTTAGCGCAGACATGACATCTGTCATAATAATGATAATTGCTACTGATTTAGATGACTACAGCAACAACGTGCTGTCATCAAGATAGAGAATGTTGCAGAGGCAACAGCAGACTCTTAGGAACTATTTTTCCTTCTCCATCAGGGATATATGAAGGTACCTCTAAAAATTTATTGAAAATGGAAGTAAAAATGAATTTTAGTGCAAAAACCCATGTTTAAGAAAACGACTTCGAAAAGTTAATGAACAATTCACACAAGAAAAATATGCATGCATTTCAGCACTTTTTGGGCACCAAATAAACTTATTTTTTCATTTCAATTTTTTTTTATGGGAATGAAGACTTCAAAATCGCCCCCCCTTTTTTTTTGGAAGGCACCATTCAACCCATGACAAGGTCATGGGAGTAAGTGAAATTGGCAGCAAGAACAAGAAGAAGCGGGGCAGGACTGAGTGCACTAGTGTACAGTGTCGAAGAGTCACTGTGAGTAAAAGCGGGACCTGGAGGAGGAAGGGAGGGGAATGAGTACAAAGTGTGACCCCAGGCAGGGTCCACGGCAAAACGTTGCTGGTGTCCTTCCACTATCCCACAGCCCAGTCCTGCCAGTACTTTGTAATATTTTGCTCTCGGCTGAATGAAGACAAAAGGACTCCGTAAGCACTAATAGGGAATTCATCTTCATTATGGCACTGTCAACAATTTAATTCATGTGATTGCTTATTTCTCATGTTGAAAATATTCCAAAGAGCATAACGGACATGTATCCTAGATAGGTCCTGAATGTTTTTCATTTCAGTAATCTCTCACTGAAAGAGTGTGAGTCTTTACTGGAATGAGAATTTGATACTTTGTTTCCCAGAATCAAGAATTTATGTTTGTAGCAAACACAGCTTGGGCCTCTATGAAATTCCCTTATTGGTTTAGGACTCTGCAGATGTCAAGAACCATCTGAGAATTCTTGGGATAAACTGCAGTAGAAAACATTTCCCTAATGGAGTCAGTTTTATCTTCAATTCATTATTCAGAAGATACAATATCTCTGTAAGCAACTTACAAACAACTTAGTCCTGAACTAATTGGAACTTAAGTGCCAGTGAAATTATTATGTGTTGTGGCTTTTAGATACCCAAATGGCCTTAATAGCAATTTGAAAAAAAAAAACACCCAAAAAACAAATGAACATCCCTCTCATCCCCAGCTTGTTCTCTGCCAAACACTTGCACGGGCAGCAGCCCCGTGGCAGGCAGAGCCATTGCCTCACCAAAGACCTGCGGTAACTGCTACCCTGTGCTGTGTGTTCTATCGCATTAGAACATGGCCTGCGGCAGGCTTGAATTATCCATAAAAGCACCACCTAGAGTCTCCTTTTTAGTGCTCTATCACAAAGCATAGCATGATTTGCTGTGTCATGTGACTGAAATATTAACGCTGAGTTGTAAAATCACACAGTCCCCAGGGGGAACAGATCCCTGGGCTTAGACTCAGCAATGCAGGAAGCACAGAGCTGGTGAAAGTTATTTTAGAGACCTCGAATCACAAAGGTGTGGATGGGAGCCACAGAGGAAGTATGTGTGAGCAGAGAAGGAATTTGGCTTAACAAACTTTGTAGCGAAGAGGGAAGAGGAGTCATGCAGCATAAGGGCTTTCCCATGTGCAGGGAGCCTGGAGCAGGCAGGCTGCACTTAGAAAAAAAGGACGGTTACCTACAAGACAAGCGCCCAGCAGCCTTGAGTTGGGAAGAGGGCTGCAGACATAACCGCAGGGCTGGAGGATGGCGACAGCTGGGTGCCCGCTGAGTGCAGGCTGCACGATGCAGTCGTAGCAAGGCAAACTTAGGAAGGACATTCATCAAGGTAAAAGCAAAAGGGAAATGAGGTGCTTCAGGGCACAGTGTGTGGGAAGCAACAGTGTGATGGAAATCATTAGAGAGAAACCCACCGCTCCCTGCCTGCCCACCCCCTTCACCTCTCCAACCCAGCAGGCTCTTTTACCTACAGGATCTCTGCTTCCTGCTGGGAAAATGGTGGGCAGAGAGGTCAGAAACCAGGAGTAGAGCCGCCCAAGGGCCATCTTCATCTTTCCTTCATGGTGGTGTCCTGACAAATGAGGAGGTCGGGATCAGAGCTCTTGGGGTGTATTTCCCCCTGGGTTGATCAGGCTCAGCAGAAGGCACAACACTGACCCTCCCAACCAGATTTCCCATCAGGACCTTTCTGCTTGATTTGGAGCCTCTGATCCAACTCTGGCCACACTTTTCGCACCTTACCAAGCTGTCTTTTCCATTTGTCACAGTTCACTTGGTTATAAAATATGGATTGACTTTGAACTCCTGGGATCGTAGGAGTTTCTGCCTTTGTTTCCTGACTCTATGACCTTCAAACGTGATAAGAAAATCTTTTCCTCCCTGCTAAGTGTCACAGAAGGCCATTCCTTGGCCTGCTGAAATTGGTAGCCCTTACACCCATGGTAGTGGGGAAGATGGCTGCTCAGGGATATTTTTGCTTTTTGAAAAATATGCCCTTTGTCCTGATGAATTGCATTTTGTGTACATACGGGTTGAATTTAATGCAGCCCACATGGTCACAGTCTCTAAAACTTAAAAAAAAAAAAAAAGAAATGAGTACAGCAATTGCTCCTTCCACACAGGGTCACAGAGCTTTAGTTCTGATTTAATGACTTGCTAATGACTTGCTTGCTTGAGTCCCTACTTGAATCCTTACTGAGGCACCAGCGAGCTGGTTTGAAGCTGCCGCTGAAACAGCCCATCACATCCCATACATGAGCTGAAGGATGACAGGAGAGCCAGTTGCTATGACACTTGTCACAGCAAAAGGCAGAAGCCCTGGCACTAATGTGGGCAGAGATGCGCTTTTTAGATAGAGAATTTAATGGGCCTGTGAGTATTACAGATGAATTCTAATGGGCATGAAATGAACACATTTGTACGTGTGTAAACCTGGCTCATTTACCACAGTAAATGTAAGATGCTCCACCAACTTAGTTCAAGAGGTTCAGGGGGGAAGTGAGGGGCAAGGGAAAGCTCTGAAGAAACTCAGAAAAACAAATATTCTAGGAGCTGTTGTGGGGGTGGTAGGATGGTACTGGTTGATATGACTGGACACGTGGGGTTTGAATTGTCCTTTTTCTCAGAAGACCTGGGCCTTTTAGATTTACTGTCCTTGTATCCAACTGGGAGGATTCCAGAGAGACTTCTGGCAGGTTCTTATGAAAAATGTTCTGAGATTGACAGTTCCTTTGGGGACAAAAGGACAGCGTGTGTCTGTTTACTTCACTTTGCTTTTCCTTAGAACTTACCAATGCAAACTTTCACTCAGGCAATGAAGGCTCTCAAAATGTCATAATGAACATTGTTTAAAGAAGAGAGGAAGCGAGGCAGGGACACAGGACACGGGAGAGAACAGAAGGTAGTTGTGCTGGTCTTGCTTCCTGTCACCCGGAAGGCTGATGTCCCCGAGATGGGATGGTGGGGAGTGGGAATTATGGTAATTAGGATGTCCCAAGGCAGCTCGTGCTCTGCGTTGCCTTCATGTCATTGTCTCCTTGGAGATGAAATAATACACTCCTGTGTTGGAACTGAAGGGTTATTGGGATTCCAAAACACAGTGGCATCAGAGAGCATGTCCGACCCCACTTCCTAGAATGGCTTTCTGTGGAAGGAAGGCTGGTGGCTTAGAAGAATCAAGTGACTCATTTCTAGGGGACCTTAGAGACTTCAGAAAGATGTATAACATTTTGAAAAACTTCCCTGTGGATCTGTTATCCAGACGCTGTCTCGTTTGGTTGTGCGATGAGTTTTCCAAATCATTTGTTTTCCTTTCTGCCTCTTACTCAAGTCATTTTGCCTTCTGAGACACTCCAGTTGCAGGAAAAGCACGCAGGGAGACAAGGATGACTCATTTTTTCTTCCTTTGAAGGTCACAACAGTTTCTCCCACCAGCCCAGCAAATGCCCTCCAGCTCAGGCCCTGATCTTTTCCCATCTACTGTGAGATGTGACTGGCAATTTCTCACTGAAGATGGAGGAGTGGATTCTCCTTAACTCACTGTCAGTCACCATATGGGTCACCTTTGCTTTCACTTTGAATTAGCCAGGGAAAGGAAAGGAAAGGAATGGCTGGAAAAGCTGAACTGCAGGTCTGGTTGGAAGTTCTTGTAGCCCGATGCAACAGAAGGAAAACTCCCAGTTGCTATTTTTTTTGGGGAAGAAGCTATTAGGGAAACATTAGCTCCTGAATTTAGTGTCTCATACACATCGCTAACTATGTGATGAACACCTGCTTTAAAAGTGGAGCTTATTCTGACAGCCACCGTAATTCTTCTTGTTTGCCTTCAACGCAAGCCCTGTAGTTCCAATTATTCTACATGATCCCCACGTGGTAAACGCACACAGCCTTCATCTCCTTGCCTTTTCTGAAAAGGCCTGTGGCAACTTGGTCCACGTTTTGATTATTATTCGAGTCATACCAAGCAGGAATAGCAACGCTCAGCATTCATCCTCTGCTAATAATGATGATGGCATTGAGAAGCTTCAAGGCCGGGATCCTCCGATACCATTTTCTCATTTTGTGAAAGAGACTAGGGCTCCAGTGCCGCCCCCACCCCTTGCCCCCAGCGAGTTGGCTAGTTGGAGCAGATTCAGAAAAGCAAGGGAATGCAAAGGCTTTCAAGCATAAATGTTTTATTGCGGCATCATATGTACTATGCTCCCATAGTGTGTGTGTGTGTGTGTGTGTGTGTGTGTGTGGTGTGTGTGTGTGGGGGGTTGAGGGGGAGTGTGCAGATCAGCTGTGTCAGCTCAGTGAGGTCACTGAGTGAAGCACCTGGCTCATCAGGGCTCAGCTCTGTTCCCTTCCCACACACACCATCTTGACTTCTCATACTTGACTGTGTTCAGATTCCACGTGAACAGACCCAAAGCCCTTTCCTCGATGCTTTTCCCATGACCTCAATTTCCTTGGGTACTGCACGAGACAGTGTCCAACACAAGAGGTTTCAAAAATGAGCCCCATCAGGAGAATGAAATGGAAATTTGAAGTGGGGTTGCCTCTGTGTTCGAGGTGACAGCTCTGTGGTTTCCCAAAGGTAGAGACAAAGGGGTTGGAGTTAAGCTGCAATAAAAAAAAAAAGCCAAGGGCAAAAGCAAAAACCCCAGAACAGACCTGATCAGTTCCTATCTGGTCAGCTATGTGGGAGATGACCCAGTTGCTGTTGGATGGGTAAAATTCAAGTGTGAGTTCAAATTGCTCTATAGAAAAATGTATTACCTTTTTATGGCTGTTACTGATTTTCATCCTAACATATTACGATTCTTGACAATATTGCTTTTTCATGACTGACATCTTCGTAGATCCAGAGGCAGAAATATCACCTGATGGTTTTCAACATTTCTTCACGATGTGCAACTGATTTGGCACATCTCATTCCCTATTGTGCAAACGGAGCCTTTTTGCTTCTTTGTGTTCCAGTGCAAATGTTCCTCGCTTCTGCTTTCCCCTTTTCTTTATGAGATAATGTTGTTGTACACACTTGATAACCCTACTTTCTTATACAGTGGTCTTGAAGGGATCTTACAAATGTAAGTTGGGATCCAAAGAACCAGCTGACCACCGAATCAGTGGTCATTTCACGTGATGTCTCTCAGCTTAGCATCTTTTGGCTTCTCTGTGCACAGTCAGATACTTCCTTAAACAGGTATTTTTCTCATTTATATACTTTAATGATTTTTCTAAATTTAAAAAGAATTTTGGGCGGTGGTATTGTGGTGCAGCACAGGTTAAGCTGTAGCCTGATCCAGTTTCCTGCTAACATGACTCAAGTACTTGGTTCAGATCTTACTATTGCAGCCTTTTGGGGACTGAACCGATGCATGGAAGAGCTCTCCCTTTAAGTCTTTAAAAGAATATATATATATATTAGCAGTGGGATTGCAGGGTCATATGGCAAGTGCAATTTAAAAATAAGGAGTCAGAAAAAGCAAGCTAGCAGCAACTACAGAGTCGCTGAGCTCCTGTCGGTGTCCAGGATTATGTACAAGCGCTCGAACCCTGGGAATAATGCTGTTGTTTTTTAAAGAAAGATTCGTTCACACGAAAGTGTCGAGGATGAAAGAATAAGAAGGAGAGTGAGAGAGAAATTTTCCATCAGCAATTTCACTCCCCCACATGGCTGCAATGGCTGGAGCTCAGCCAGTTTGGAGCCAAGAGCCAGGAATTTCCTTGAGGTGCAAGGGCACAGGCACCTCGGCTGGTCATCTTCTGCTGCATTTCCAGGCATATTAGCCTATATTGGAAGTGGAGCAACTGAGATTCAGACTGGCACCTAGATGGGATTCTGTTGCTACAGGCAAATGCCTTATCAACTATGCCATAGTGCTGGCCCCTCCTTCTCTTTTTCACTAAAGCAAAGAACAACAATCATAAAAACCCCAGCGAAAATACAAGTAAAGGAGAATAATGCGTGCGTAACATTGAGTTCTCATAACATTAAAAAAGCAAAGGAAGTATTTTCCAGTGACATTACTCCAACTCCAGGATTTGAAACTATTAGTATTTTATGCTGTGTCTCATAAACATGGCTGATCATCACAAGACTTGAGCGCCCACAGGGAATGTTAGATTATCTTTTCACATAGCAGAAATGTAATTTTACCTTTTAGAAATGAAATTGGAGCTATTTTAAGATAGTTGATTTCGCTAGTGCTTCTCAAATTATAGGACAAGATGGCAGTTTTTTTTTTTTTTTAACGCATTAAAAGATAAGTGGCTTTCGTGCAGTGTTTACCAGGCATCCAGACTCTTGGCATATCTGAGGATCATCTCACTTTTCTGCTGTTTAAGTTATGAAAATGGGAAAATGGACTCGATCTGGCTCATCTTGTGAGTGAAGGGATAATATCACAGTGGTGAAAGCAAGCTACTGGAACAAAGTGTTTGGGGGAGCTTTCTTCCTCAGAGCTGTCAGCATCAGAGAGCTGAGGAGCTGTAAGAGCTCAGAGTGCAATGGTTTTCAGAGTGCAAAGGTTCTGTCTCAACCTCGCTTCTGGATGTAGCTTTCTGTTTCTGCAGATCCCAGGAGGCAGTGGTGATGGCTCACGAGGCTGGGTCACTGCCATCCAGATGCGAGGTATAGATCGATTTCCTGGCTCCTGGCTTCGTTTCCAGCCAAGAGCCGTGGGCATTTGGGATGTGATTCAGCAGTTAGGATCTGTCTGTCTTTGTCTCTCAAAAAATTATAAAGCATGCAAAAAATTATAAAGCACGCAAATCATTTACCTATCCTTGATAATTTGTGTTGTTAGAACAAATAAACAGAATTAGATTGCACTAAAATAACATTATTAGATAGATCTTTGCTTCATGTTTTAGGTGGAACATCAGCACATACCTGACAGTACCAAGCCCTCCCATGTTGGCTTTTTTTTAAGATGGCATCTACTTTTCAAATCCTCTTAATCCCATGCCCACAAGGAATTAGATAGTGTCATGAGAAATGTTAATAAGTCTGTCAGGGGAATATGTTTCTAAGTGACAGATTCAAAAATTTAACCCTGATAATAATAATAATAGCTGCCATTGGCACGCACTGCAGTATGGCATGCATTGGATTAACCACCTTACATAATCTCAGCCAGAGATCTGGGAAAGTAGGAGGGATGGAGGGAGAGAGAGCGAAGGATTCAGACAAAGTAGCAGAGGAGGCAGGGACATAGGGTAGTAGCAAAATGAGAGACAATCAGTTCCACTATTGTTTCCCATGCAGTTAAGAGAAATCTGTTTGAATTCTGGCTTCTTAAAAAAAAAAAATCCACATAACCTGAAATTTACCAAATTAATAGTTGTTACGTGTGTCACTCAGTCGTGTTAAGCATCTTCCTAGTTGTTGTGTAATAACTTTTCTGAACATTTTCATCTTGTAAAACTGAAAGTTTACACTCATGAAATAACTCCCCCACCTTCCATTTCCCCTGCCCTTGGCAGCGTCATCATTCTTTTTGTTTCTATGAGTTTGAGATAGATATTTGGGTCGCTTCTAACCCTTGGGGAGAGTGCTGTAGTGAATTTAGATGTACAAATCTCTCTTTGAAATCCTGAATTCTCAAAAGTAGGATTACTGAATGATATGCTAAGTCCATTTTAGACTTTTAAGGAAATTTCATACTCTTGTTTTAATACCACTCTCTAGTTCCAGTTGTGAAGAAAAGATAACTATATTGCACATTAGCTGTATGTTTGTCAGAGTATGTGCAAAACTTTATTTAATCCCTAAGACAACATTCTGAAGAGGTTTTATTGCAACATATTTTTTTCCAGAGGGAAATCCAGAAATTTTAGGTAGGATACCAGACAATAATTAGGATATAGGACTCTTCTAATTTTCCAGTGTAGCAATTTTGACATTTTATTTCTACTGGAAAGAGCTCAGTTTCTCAAGTCCCCAAGTGTTTCATGAATGTTTTTCATCATTTTGGGAATCACAAGTTTACGTTTAAAATGACTGAAGGTCAGTACTGAAACCACCACTCTTGGGGAATCCCAGGTCCCGATTCTTCGGAAAATACAAGTAGCTCTTGTTTTCTTTTTTTAAGATTTATTTATTTTTATTGGAAAGTCGGATATACAGAGAGGAGGAGAGACAGAGAAGATCTTCCACCCATTGATTCACTCCCCAAGTGGCTGCAACGGCCGGAGCTGAGCCAATCCGAAGCTAGGAGACCAGAGCCTCTTCCGGGTCTCCCATTGCAGGTGCAGAGTCCCAAGGCCTTTTTTGGGCCATTCTCGATTGCTTTCCAAGGCCACAAGCAGGGAACTGGATGGGAAGCGGGGCTGCCGGGATTCAAAGTGGCATCCATATGGGATCCCGTCGCACATGCAAGGCAAGGACGTTAGCCACTAGGCTATTGCTGCATGCCTGCTCTTTGTTTTATATCAGCAATAGCAATCTGGGTGAGCAATATGCTGAGCTTTTTGTTTTCAGTTTGGCGTCTGCACGGTACTCAGTTGCTGCTATTGTGTGGAATTAACGAATAGTTTGCAAACTGGCATCACTTTTGTGAAAGCTGATGGACGTGTTAATTACACTGTTTTTAGATTTCTCACTTTCATGACCCAGATTCTTCTTTTCTGCCAAATTCCCAAAGATTCAGTGGCATTTCAGAAATTCCAGGAAGCACAGTTCATGTATCAAATTGCAAACAATGGAGGAGCTGGACATGCAGACATGAAGAAGATCAGGTTGGATTATCTGATTTCAGGTTTAAAATCAGGTGGTCTATATTCTGGGTTCTCCAGTAGATTCAACAGCACTTAGGTATCCTGTGCCTCCTCAATGTCTCCTTTTAATAACATAAAGACTTCTTTTTTTACCTGCAGCCTGATCCCAGGTGCTGATTTCATGTGTCTTTAGTGTATTAAGTCTCTTGCTTCTGGTGTTGGTCTTCCTAGAAGACTGTGAGGCATACCTTGGTTTATATCTTGGTTTCACTACTTTTTTTTTTTTTGACACGGATCTATCTGTTGGTTCATCCTCCAAATGCCTGCAATGGTCAGGGCTGATCTGGGCATGCTATAAGAGCAGATGGTGGCACTCCAGGCTGAGTGGGATACAAGTGACCCCATATCTACCCAAACCAAGGTTGTGGGAAAATGAGTCAAAGTATCGCAAGGCGCGTCTTACTTGAATCGAGGAGCTTGGGGATCATTGCAGGTTCTTTGCAACTATAAATGTAGATCCTCCTCAATCTTCTTGTTCCAAAAGTACGTGAAGGATATTAGGGGAATTATTTGATGCTCAACATTTCTCTAGTCTTAAGACCTAAAGGTGCACCCTGATAGGGCCCCTGCCAGTTTTCCTATCCCAGCTCTTCTTCTTCTTCCAAAGTGGGGCTCTAGCATCTGGGGGATATTGAATCCAGAGGGTCATGGAAAGAGCTCGGGCTATAGCACTGTTTGGAAAAGAGAATGAAGCAAATGTATCCCAGCTGTATTTTCTAACGTTCAAAATCCCACACAGGCTGAGACACGGCTTGTGAAGCAAGGCTGCCAAAAATCATTGATCTAAATGATAAAGGGATCCCCATGTTCCTCTTTCCCTTTGCTTGGGTAAATTTCTCAAAAAGGCCATGATTTCCATTCTGTGTTTTCATTCCATTTCTGGCTTCTTCAGTTACTCAGCTAGGGAAGGAGGTAAAACGAATGGTTCGCTGACAGGCACTGAGCCGAACATCGGATATAGCCAAAGTCATGAACACGACTTGCAACTTTTTCCAAAGTGTGGCACTCAGGCCACTGGGGCCGAGGGCCGAGGGGCGGGGGAGAAAGTTGCCTTTGGCCAAAGGGATATTATTAACTGCTAAGGGAAATGAGGAACTTCAGAGGTTGCAATGCAGAGGAGTTCTCAGTCAAAGCACTGAGTTTGCTTATTCCCATTGCACCCTGGGCCAGGGCTGATGGGGGCACAGAGAAGTGATTGCAAAGTGCAATTCTCCTGAACCTTGTTTTCCAGGAACCACAGATGGTAAGTCACCAAGAGCTCCAGTCCGGGAACTGTTGTCCGTACGGGGAGTATGGCCAAGCAACCAGGGAACGTGGCTAGCAACACATTGTTGGAAGATGACAGTATTTCCAAATTTCAAGGCAGGAAATGAAAATGAGAAGCCTCTCTCTTCCCTATTACCCCAGTGCCACCCAGTAATCTCCCAGCCTGTGGGGCTGTTCCTTAGCTCTTGGAATCTCTTTCCTGTGGCCCAACTATCCCGAGACTCCCAGAAGACCCATTCATGGAAACAGATTGGGCTGTGTTCTGTGTGTCAGGCTGGAACACAATGTGAGTGAGTTTATGAAATTGGGCATCACTTAAGTTTTCAGGTGGGACCTTTGACAGTTAATCAGGCACGAGTGGATTGCCTGTCATTAGGGATATTTGTGTCCTTCCTTGTAAAATCAAGTCACAGCCAGCTTTTTACAATGTGGAATTAGTTAACCTCCATAACGGTAGCTTAGTCATCCAATGCGGACCCTTCTGGTCCAACATGTGCGAATCAGGAATCCAAACATGGGGGGAAAGTTATTTGTAAATGTAAACCACCTCCAGGTCAGCGTGAATATGCATTTTTTTTTTTAAATTTTCGAGCTTGGGTGTGATGTGTGAATTGGTAGAGTAACCCCTTGAAACCAAAACCTGGCCCTGAAAAGCCTCAGCACTGGCCTTGCATCATGGGGCAAAGCACGTGGAAATTTTACAGTGTTGTTCTCTTCTTAAGTATAAGGAGGCCAAGGCTCATATTTTGCCTCCTAGATGAGGCCTTTAATCCGACATGCTCTTTGTAAACAGAGATCTTCAAAGCAGAGCTGCATCAAAAGGAGCATGGTCAGAAAGGGCTGAATAGAGAAAAGTACTTGAACAAAACAGACCGTATCTTGATGTCCAGAATATACGCAATCAAAGCCTTCTTCTTCTGAAAAGCTTAAGTTCTGGAAAAACACTGGGATTCAGTGATAAGCACTTATTTAGAGGCGTTACTCTGTTGCAGCCATTGGTGCCGGCAATGGCTTTGTTTGAGCTCCTGTTGGAAAGACTCTCGCTCTTTACAATGCCCGAAAGCATTTGAAGGTTTAGATTCTGAAGATTGGTAGTCAGTTTTAAATTCTGCTCTATTGCTTTTTGGCTGAGTGCACTAGACAGGTTATCTAAACATCATTTAATTTCTTCAGCTGTACATTGATGCTAATATCAGTATCTAATTCATATTAGGATAGGTGCTACATAAAAAGTGCTTAGAATCATGCTGTGCATGTGGCAAATGCTCAATGCATGTAGCTGTTATTATCAGCAGCATTTAAATTAAAAATATTTATCAGAGAGAGAGAGAGAGAAAGAGAGAGAGTTGGTCTGGCTCACTCTGCAATGCCCACGATAGCTAGGGCTGGCCCAGGATGATTAGGAACTATATCTGGGTCTCCCATGTGGGAATCAGGGGTCCAAGCACTTGAACCATCTTCTACTGCCTCTCAGGATGCATTAACAAGAAGCCGGATCAGAAGTGGAAGAGAGGCAGGATGGCTGTAGAGGGTTAGGACACATTCAAGTGGACAGGGAAGGATTAGCAGACAAGCCAAGAGGATGTGATCCTGGATAATAGGCTTGGGCAGGCTGATGGCAGAGGGACACCGGGAGACCCATGGACACTGGGAAACATCAGAGACAGTGGAGGGGTGCTGCAGTGAACAGATACCTCAAGGGCGATTAGAACTCCACGGACAACTGGGAAAGGGAGTCTGCTTGGGATGAAGGAGGGGAATTAAGCCATAGAACAGGTTAAAATGATTTTCTAAAAATCCAGTCACGAACCAAAACAGAGCAGTGGAGCCCTTGTGGACAGGTGTGGGAACTGACTTTGTAACCCAATCTTTTCCCCTTCCATCTCTGCCTCGCTAGCACCTTGGGAAACAGCCTATCAGGTAGTATTTTGAGTTCTGTGGAGAAGTTCGTGTATGTGGGAGAGCTGTGGATACATGCACACTGCACATGCACTAAGCCCAGAGCGAACCCACATCCAGCTCTCCAAGAGTATTGCAGAAGCTGATACCACGATCACATTTCTCTGGTCCCACCAGGAAATTAATACTGATTTGGCATCTTATGAGTTCTGTCCAAAATAGATCCAGGTTGTCCCCTGACCCGGCTGCTAGTACCTTCTAAAAGAAGAGAAAAATAAAATGTCAGCTGCACAGTGAGTCTAGAGCAGAGCGCCATCGGGGAATGTGGCATTGCTGACAGCCACCTGATCAACACATAGTTGGTGTCTTCCCAATCCCCGGCGCTGCTGGAATCATGCGCAAGAGAAACGCTAAGCAGACAACACTGTGCCCGTGACCCTGGATAACAACGGGGGCAGGGGGATGCAAATAAAAAATCACATTGGTGTTCTACCTAACTCCGGTGAGAATGACCTACATACAAAAAAGGTATCAGCAACATCTGTTGGAGAGAAGCTGGGGAGTTACCTTATTTCACTGTTGGTTCGACTGTAGATAAGTGCAGCCTTTACGGAAGTCAGTAGGGAGAGTGCTAAGACAATGGAACTTTGGTTTTCTGTATGATTGGGCTTTCCCATACCTGCGGCTATACCCAAAGGAAATGAAATCTGCATACGAGAAAGTGACATGCAACCCTATGTGTATAGCAGCACACTCCACAATACTGAAGACATGGGAATGATCCAGAAGTTTGTTATAAGAGGAATGGATAACAAAATCATGGTACATCTACTCCATGAATGCTACATAGCCATAAGAAGAATAAAATTCTACCATTTGCAACAAAGTGATCCGAATTGGAGACCATTGTGTTACTGAATGAGCCAGTTCCTAAATGACAAATACCATATATTCTTTCTGATACAAGGCAACCTTCATGCAAAATACAAAGCAAATAAACATATAGGTAACCAAACATACATATTTTCTCATAGATGAACTGTACAATGGAGACTAACATACTGGGAAATGAAGATACATTACAGTATGCATCTCTACTCCTGAATAAAAGGAGGACTCTCAATGGATCAGTTAAATATACCACGATAGTTATGATATCAAATTTTCTATCATTGTCTATATCTGCGATACACTTCAAAAGCAGAATATTGGGCTGTTGCTGAAGAACTACATTTCTGTGATAATGTTGGTAAAAAATGGTGGGAGGGGAAAATGTGGAGGTCTTATCCTTATAAGACCTTACCCTACAAAACTGTGTCACGGAAAGTAATCATAATAAAAAACAAAACAACAACAACAAGTGGAGGAGCTGGGTCTCAAATCAGGAACCCTGACTTGTGATGCCAGCATACCAGATGGTAGCTTAATTTGCTGCGCCTGAATTAAATTTTTATCAATGAAGGTCTAACAGGAAGGGGAAGAGAAGGAGCTCCACTTTTTTCCTGGTTTTCCCTTTTTCCTTTCCTTTGCCATCTTTCTCTTGTTCCATCTCTATGTCTTTACCTCCTTTCCAGAGGGATCCGAGAGTGAGGGATGACCACGGAGCATGCTTCATGCTATGCGGTAGAAGGAGCATTATTTTGTAATAAGGAGGAAGTGATTTTCTTTCTGGCTTCACCATTAGTTTCTTTGTGACTGCAGAAAACTGCCTTACTTACTCAGTCAGAGCTCCTATAACCAAGCACCACAACCCTGGATAGCTTAACCAACTAACACAAAGTGATTTCTGGCTCTGGAGGGCTGGAGTCCTAACCTAGGCAATAGCTAGGCTGGCAGCTTATCAAGACTGCCTAGACCATCTATTCCATGGTCCCCCCTTACTTTCCAGTGGTTCACCAGCTGTCTTCAGAGTTCTGTGGCTTGTGGAAGCCTCACTTTGCTCCCTGCCTACAGGCTTACACAACAGAATCTGCTCTATGGAGTCTTCATTCGCATTTTGCAGCTTCCGTGCAAACTCAACTCTTTTCATGTACAGCAGTCCTGTTTCCTGATAAGGTCACATTGTGTGTTACCAGGAATTTGGACTTCAACATATGGGGGTGGGGGAACAGAAATTGACTTGTAATCCCAGGGGACAGTTTTCCTGGTTTTCTGGAGGTTGCTGTGCATGGCCATCTTCTAGGAGGGACATCAAAGCTGTGTGGCATTTCTCAAATGTAGCTCAGTGGAGAGCACATTTGGGCAACCGTGGGGCATCGTGAGGGCCTCTTGCCAGGACTACAACCCCATGAGAACTACTGATGGGACCTTTACCTTCCCGACATGAATACAGATGATCAAGGCTGACTGTAGCCAGGCACAGGAGAGCCTTCCTCCAGCTCAGAGCAGAGCTCTCCCCAGATACACCCTGCCTGTCCTTGGCCAGCATGTGGGGATAGTAGCTGAAGCTAAGCAATGAACCCTCATGGCTTTATCAGTTCCTGGGGACTTGTAGGAGATTTTTTCTGGCTTTGGGGCAGCTGGGTCATTGCACTTATATGCAAGCAGCTGGGATTCCACAGAAACTACAAGGGAAACCCCCCAAGGGAGAAAATGACTCACTCAGAAAACTAATACCCAGGATAGAAGAAGAACTTGCATGTCTGTCAGCAGGCACTTCTCTTTGCAGCCAGCTGACATCCCTGTTGGCAGTATTGTTAACTGTGCTCCCAGGGAGGTCATTAGCCAATAAAGCTAACGTTAGCCGAATTGCATGAGGCTTGGATGAAAAAGATATCTGATCGCAAGAGTGAAGGCTGAGTCACATGCAGCACCCTTGGTTTGCCCATCTCCAGAGTGGGAAATGACACAGGAGGGAGGATCCATTTATATTCGGGGGATGAAGCCACTCTTTGGGAAGAAGGGGGTTGGAGAAGCTTGCTTCTCTACTCCCAGGCAGCAGTAGAGTAAGATTTATGTTTTCTTCTTTATCTGCATGATGTTTCCTTTGTGGGGCAGTAGCACGGTCACATTCTGCCTGTGCTTTTCTGGGAGGGGAGTGAGCGGAGGAAAGCATTGGAAAAGGAACAAGGGTTCCTGTTGGATCGGCTGGAGAAAGTGCGCCAAGCTGCTTGTCTGAGCATGGCCAGGAGACTGCATGGCTATGAGACAGCTCACACAAGGGCTAATAGGTTTGAGCAAAAAAAGAATGTGTGACCTGGGGGTCAAAAACATTGGGTTTTAGTAGTCACAGAGTCATTAGCTAATTGAATGATTTTTGGAAAGCCAGATTTCTTCTTTGCGCCTCATTTTTCTCATCTGTTAAGCAGAGGTAACAAAACTGGCTCTCTATCTCTGTGGGTTGAGAGAATAATAGGAATAGGCATGGAAGTGCTATGAATAGTTCGTCAGAGGTTTAAATGAAGCCGTGATTGGCTGGCAGGGATATTAAAAAACAAGACAGGTATGGGCCCTGTGGTTCAGTAGGTTAAGCTGCTTGGGATGCCACCATCCCCTGTCTGAGTGACAATCTGAATCCCAGCCACTCCGCTTTCAATCTAGGTTCCTGTGAATGCCCCTGCAAAGCAGCAGAGGATGGTTCAAGTACTTGAGTTGATGCAGCCCTTTGGGGGGAGACTCTGATGTTGTGCCTGGTCCAAGATTCTGCCCCAACCCCAGCTGTTGTGGCCATCTGGGGAGTGAATTCAGTGGTTGGAAGTCTCAATTCATTTATCTCCCTACATCTATGCTTCTGTCACTGCCTGTTAAATGAATAAATAATGAATAAATGAATAAGTCTTCAAAGTTAAAATTCAAGAAAAAAAAATAAAACTCAGGGCAAATCCTAGGCTCTAGAGGAGAAGAATTCAATCTCTTATTTTTCTTTAGACGGTGGTAGAGTAAATAAATTTCACTGTGAATCATAAGAATTAGTAAGGACAAAATAATGCCCTGACGTCAATATTCACTGGGATGAAAAACTAAGGTTTTCTTTTTTAGAAATATCTAGTGAAAAGAGGCAGCTTGTGTTTCTGGAAGGACTGGGGAGGGTTCATTAGAGAGGTGACGAGTTATGAGTTGCCACCATAACATCTGAAGAAACATTCATTGATTCTGTAGCTACTCGCTGAGCTCCAAGTCCATACCAAGAATTGTTCTGGGACCATTTCTTCTAATCTATCGTTTTGTCTTGGTCTCTATTGTCTTTCAAGAATGGAAGTTCTATTTTGGTTTGATTTTATATATCTCATTGCGGTGTGTGTGTGTGTATATATATGTGTGTGTATATATATCCTCATGGTTTGTGTCTTTAGGTTTTGTTTAGCAATCTTCCTCTGCTTTAAGTCTCAAAGATTTCTTTTCACATTTTTGTCTATTTATAGTTTTGTATTTCTACTGCTTCCTCTTTAATTGTGGTTGCTAAAATACCCTGATTCCTATAACACTGTGAATAGAACAAGCTTTGAAAGGCAGGCCCAAGAATTTTGATCATGGGGTATATCCATTGTTTCTATGAAAAGCATACGACCCGAGTTCCAAAATAAATTCTAAAGTGAAAATCCAGTGTGGTCATGGCCATTGGCCTCAGTATCATTACATCATTATCATAATGTCAATTTGGTCAAACTGTCATCCTTACATCAGATTGTTTAGTGGAATGTGCTTGTTAGAAATGAAGATTTCATTTACCAAAGTCCATAGAATGTACAACACAAAGAAGAAGATCTGGTGGATTTTGATTGGTGGTGACATATGAACACTGATCCATCAGTTGCTAGTCCATGGAGCACACGATGAAGGATGCTGGTGGCAGGGAGTCGGTGGGGGCTGCAGATAAGGGTAGGGATGATGGGATGTGGGAATTCTTTGCCCTTCTGCTTAGTTTTGCTGTAAACCCAAAACTGCTCTTAAAAACGAAATATTATTTATTACTAATGAAAACATGTCCCTAGCTGTTCCTTAGAATTACTTAAGCCCCAAATTGCATTTCAAAATAAGTATCCCGCAAAAATAACATGCTCATTGAGGTTTGAAAATTATTATTTGTGGACTGACATGATGGCTCAACTGGCTAATCCTCTGCCTGCCAGCACTGACATCCCATATGAGAGCTGGTTTTAGTCCCAGCTGCTCCACTTCTGATCCAATTCCCTGTCCATGGCCTGGGAAAGCAATGGAGGACAGGCCAAAGCCTTGGACACTGTGCCCGCCTGGGAGACCTGGAAGATGATCCTGGCTCCTGGCTTTAGACTGGCTCAGCTCTGGCCATTGAGGCCACTTGGGGAGTGAACCAGTGGATGGAATATCTTTCTATCTCTCCTTTTCTCTGTAAATCTACCTTAGGAATAGAAATAAATAAGTCTTAAAAAAGAAAATTATTGTTTGAATAATGAGTAATACCATCAATGATAAAAGGTTGTTGCAGATGTTACCCAATAGGTGTGAATTAGCAGGTGAGGGAAAGTCACTTCAGAGTGTATCTCAGCAAAGCTAAAAAGAAAGGGGATTTTGAATACTAGAGAAGGAGTCCCCATGATTTATTTTAACTTCAAGGGTCACGATTTTTTACTCACATTTGTTTGACACGTGGCTTTTATTTGCTATGTGTATGGTAGGAAAAATAGAGATGTGTTCTTGATCAAAACACGAAGACTTACTAGTCTAGCAGCACTAAATTTTTTTATCACCCTACAGATGAATTAAAGTGAGCACCTCTCTTATGTGCAGGGGATTCTTGCTTTTATTGCTTCTGCCTGTGCAGAATTTCTTTCCTCCATCATTTCTGAAGGACACCTCCACAGACAGTTTTAAGGCCTCTGCTGTTTCTCATCTGTCTGATCCTACAGTGAAGGGACTCTTAGCTAAGCTGGAAGTGGGTAACATTGTAAGGAGCTACAATTTTATCTGGAGGACAGGCACTGTCCTTGGCAATTGTCATTGAAACTTGCAGAAACAGCTATACAGTTTGAGTTCTATGCATGGAAAACGTTGTCAAGGAATACATGTTGTAAAGAAATAAGCTTTATGTCTCTTTTTTCCCCCAAACTCTGAGTGCATGTAGCAAGCTGATAGAAACAAACCAGCTGACCAAAAAGCTGACCTGCATGTCTTAATGTTGATAAATATTTATAGGGATAGGATGTTTAGCCTAGCAGTTAAGGTGCCTATCCCACATCAGTATCTGAGTTCAATGCCCAGTTTCAGCTCCTGACTTCAGCTCTCTGCAACACAAATGCTGGGAGGCAGTGGTGATGGCTCTAATAATTGGGTTTCTACCACTCCGGAGTTGGAGCTCCTTGTGGGCTTCAAGCCCAGCCCAACCCTCTGTATCATGGTTGTTTAGGGAAGTGAATGAGTAGATGGAAATGTTCTCTGTCTCTTTCCTTCTCAAATAAATTGTGAAGATAATAGGTGAAAAAAAAAACCCAATGTGAATCTTCAAGCATGTGGAGGAAGCCACCCGTAGATGATAATGGGGTCACAATTATGATTTGGGAACAAAGGGATTCAGTAGGGCAAGCCAGCTTGGGGGAAGGGTTCTGCAGCACATGAAAGAAGCACCACGTTAAGCGTTTGCTAAATAAAAGCAAAGCCCCCCAAACTTACAGCAGTCACCATGTGTCAGGTATTGTGGCAGAGTTTTTATACATGTGCATGATCTTATCTGACCTCCACAAGATTTTGCGAGCCCAATTCTATGAACATCCTTAGGTAAAGAGAACACTTAGGTTTGCCCAAGTTCACAGAGCTAGCAGGTGGTGGCATAAGTCAGTTATCGAAGGCTGCCAGAGAGCATGGAATTTATATTCACAAAGATGATTACTTAGGTTATTAAAATTGATTATATTAAAAGAAGATTATTTAGCATTTGAAGTTAAATACTATGTCCCGGGGCACTCTGGATTCCTAATCGTAAGAAACTGGTGAGATCATCTTTGTTTTCCCGTCTCCTTGCCTCCACTTCTCAATCTGTAGGGAGAACAGTTGAGTGACTCTGGACCTCCATCCTGGCTGTGCATGAGAACCTGCCCGGGAGGTCTTTCCACCCGGCTCCATATCATGCAGACGGACACAATCTTTGGGCTGGGAGCCCAAATACTAGACCATTGTAGGATGGACTGTGAAAAACCAGGAGCTCTCTGGTCCTTCTGTTGTAGTATTTCAACATTACTTTAGCTCCACCCACAACAGAGGTGAGAGGATGACTTTTGTTACCGCATGTCTAAGGGTATGAAGCCCACCACCAAGATTCTCCCCCAATGCAACAGCAACCACTACCACCACCACCACCACAAGACAGCACTGCCATTTGTGCCTCCAGTGCCCTTTTTGCAAACAGGACTTCTAGATAGCTCCGGGAGCTGCCGCATACTGATCAACGGGGTCTCTGGATCCCCTCCCTGAGGTCACGACTGTTCCAGCTGCACAGCCAGAGAAGGTCAGTTTTGCTGTGGACACTGGTACCCAAAGCCCAGGTTCTGATGAGGAGCTCTCAGGCCAGCAGGTGGAGTCTGTTCAAGGTGAAACTTCTCCTTGTCTCCAGGGAAAGGGATGGATAATTTACACTCTCTTTAGAAAGTTTCCTTTTTAAGAGATCAAATGTGCTGAGGGTCAGTCCCTGTGGGAGGGCTGTAGCGTCAGCTGCCTGAGCTTCGTTCCAGTCACCTATCTCATGGCCCTGTCAGAACATATGTTAGGGTGGCTGACACAAACACCACAGCTGCTTTTCTGCCTGGTTGAGCTCAGCCCTCTCTGCCCCTTGACAACGTGTTCACTCTGGCTGTGGTGGGCTTTGACAGCACACATGGACAGCTTCGCACGGCAGTTGCCAGCATTCTCATTTCACCTCCCGTTTATTCTGGGCACATCATCAAAGGCGACAATGGCTGAGTTCAGTTAGGACAGAATACCTGCTCAGGTCAAACTGATTTTTGATTGCCACTGATTTCAAGGTCCTGATTCTATGGACAGCGAAGCAGGAAGAAAGGCATAAATATGGCATTTGCTGGACGTTGGCTGACTGCAAAGTTCAAGTTGGCAATCACAGGGGATTTTTCTCCAGTGAAGTTTCTGGAGTCGAGATTTTAAATAGACTGTTCTGAAGTTAATGCTTTAAGCAATAAAAGAAGACTCTCCACCTCTCTCATCATTCTTACTTGTCTGTACTCTGCCACACAGCTATCATATATTTTATTTCTTCCTTGCTGTGTCCTCCTTTGCTTTGTTTAATACTAATGGAGTCACTGGTGTTTTTCTCCAAGCTGATTTTTTTTTTTAAACAGCCTCCTAAGTAGATGAAACCGTGGCCGTCCAATTGTCCTTGGGAGGCAGTTGTTGCTTATTATAGCAACATCTTTCACTGGTGCTGGCCTTGAGTTGACCGTCAGCGAAGGACGTTTGTTTATTTCCAACAGAGGTGACACCCACAAGACGCCCTGCACGAAGCCACAGAGGTCAAACTAGAATTGGTTCTCAGAAATGCAACCTGGTACCTATACCACTAAATGTCCTCCCCAAAGGGCCACAGGACAAGTCCTGTCCCATTCATTTTGAATGGCCGATCCCCATGAACAGACTTGGAATGCGATAAGCCCATAAGAGATGTGAGCGGGATCAGTGGAGTGCTGTACTGTGGCTCAGTTTGTGACACACAGTAATTACCTACCACCATTTTGTGGTTGCTGAGATGACATCTACAGAGGTGAGGTGATAGTCCAAAGTGTTCAAGTTGCCACATTAGTTCTAGCCTGTCACCGCTGGATTTTTTTTTTTTTTGAAAATACACCTGTGTATTCCCTTTGTGATCTGGAAAGTGGAGGGCCAGACCTTCTCAGGCACAGAAGAAATGTTGAGTGGGGATGTCAAATATTTACATTACATTTCTGCAGTAAAGACACATTTTTTTTTAAAAAAAAAGATTTATTTTATTTTTATTGGAAAGGTGGATATACAGAGAGGAAGAACTTCCGTCCGATGATTTACTCCCCAAGTGAGCGCAACGGCCGATGCTATGCTGATCCGAAGCAAGGAGCCTCTTCTGTGTCTCCCATGCGGGTGCCACAGGCAGGGAGCTGGATGGGAAGCGGGGCCGCTGGGATTAGAAATGGCAGCCATATGGGATCCCGGGTGTGCAAGGCGAGGACCTTAACCAATTGTGCCACTGTGCCAGGCCCAAGACACATTTTTTTTTTCATCATTGACTGTGTCCTAGGAACTACAAGGCTGGAGATAACGGCTAAGTTGTGTTCCTTGCTCTTGGAACTTTGAAGAGAGGAAGCAAAATTTGCAAATGTTGGAGAGCATCTCAGAGAAAATGTATGTATTTCATTTTTTTTTTGGCGTATTTATGTATGTACGTTTATTAAGATGGACTCAACACTGGATTATCTCAGCAATGTCTTCTTGGCACTGGGATCTTAGTGCCTTTGTTCCCCACCAGAGGTGTGAAGAGCAACCACAAGCCAACAAACTTTCGCACATATTAGCTATGTTTTTGAAAGTGTATTGACACATGAAAAGACTAGAGATAACAGATTATCCTGAAACAGAAACAGATCCATGAGGACCTCCAAGGCCTGCTCCAGCTCTGTGATTAATGTGACCATTTCTTAAAACACGCCGGGGTATCTGTGACCTTTTTTTAGATTCACATTTCGAGATGCTCTGATGACCACAGAGCCTTTGTTCAACATGTACCTTAAGACAATGTTAATTCAGATCACTTGAAGATACTTTTTTTCCAGCTCCCTGATCTCACATGACTAGTTTTCTTTTTTAAAATAAAATTATAAAGCTAAGTAAGAGTAAGGGCTTTGAAAGCCATTTCAAATTTTCAAGTCTATTAAATTTTGGATAAAACAGCGTTATGCAAAAGTTACCAAGTGAAAAAAATGGAGTAAGCTATTTATCCAAGGTTGACTGGTCCAGCGGAAAGCACTAGAATTAGCATCTATTAGAAATTGATTCCACGATGCTATATAAGAGACAGAGCTTGACATCTTGGATAAAATGGTTTGTATTTGAATCCTTCCTAGTTGTGAACGTTTAGATGGAATATCACTCTACTGCATCTTAGTGTCTGGTCTGTAAAACTGAGATGATTATAAATGCTTCACAGTGTTGTTACGAAGAGCATGCAAAAAAATGCTACACGGGAACTGCTTAAGTAAAACCTACAAGATTTAACTGATTATGAATTTGCTCCCACACAAGGCTTTTGATGAACTCTTCTCACCACGTGTAGAAAAGCTCAGATCGGCGGGTCACCGTTCCCATTTTAAAGCAGGCAAAACCGAGGCTCTCAAGACCAACACCTGCTGGAGCTGAGATCAGAACCAAAATGTTCTGTCTTCTTCTGAGACCCTGTCGACTTGCATGATGCTTGCATGAACACCGCATGACACTGAATGTAGTGAGGCAGGGAGGCTGCTTGGCCACGTGTGTGTTTCTAAAGATGACTCATTCCACACTTGGGTATAAATGAATGGATGTGACATCACAAGCCAGCAGGCAGGTGTACAAATGAGGCAGAAAATGTGCAAGGTACCTAAACCTGTTTTGACTGATCCTTTTTCCCTCTCTTAGACCACTGCATGCCAACAAGCCCTTGAACGAGCATCGCACTTGCTGTTCTGAAGGTGGGGGATCTTACTGTCTTCTGAATGTATCTGTGCAATTGGAAGCTTTTAGAGCTGAAAGGGACCTTGGATGCCATGCATTTTTTTTTTTTGAGAAGGACACTTAATTTTGTCTCAGTCCTCGCCTAGCACACGCCAGGATCCCATATGGGCACCTGGCATATGGGCAGCCCCGCTTCCCATCCAGTTTCCTGCTTATGGCATGGGAAAGCAGTTGAGGATGGCCCAAAGCTTTGGGATCTTGCACCCATGTGGGAGACCCAGAAGAGGCTCTGGGTTCCTGGCTTTGGATTGGCTCAGCTCTAGCCATTGCGGCTGCTTGGGGAGTGAATCATTGGATGGAAAATCTTCCTCTCTGTCTCTCCTCCTCTGTGTATATCTGACTGTCCAATAAAAAATAAATCTTCAAAAAAAAAAAAAGGACAGAAAAAGATACTGATCTAGGGGTCATCCTTGCGGCACAGCAGGTAGAGCTGCTGCCTGAGGTGTTGGCATTCCATATAAACAATGATTCTAGTCCCAGCTGTTGTTCCAGTTCAGCTTCATGATAATGTGCCTGGGAAGGTGGTAGAAAATGGTTCAAGTGCTTGAGTCCCCGCCACTCATGTGGGAGACCTGGATGTTGTTTCAGGATTCTTGTTTTGGCTTGGCCTAGCCTCAATGATTGCAGCCATTTGGGGAGTGAACCAGTGAACAAAACATCTTTTTCTGTTTTTCCTTCTCTCTGTGTAGCTCTACCTTTCAAATAAATAAAATAATTTAAAAAAATGTCCTGGAGCTGGTGTTTCATCAGGTTAAGTGACACCTGTGACACTGCCATCCCATAAAGGTGCCTGCCTGAGTCCTGGCTGTACCACCTGGAATCCAGTTCCCTGCTAATGGCCTGGGAAAACCAGTAGAAGATGACTCAAATGCTTGCACCTCTACCATCCATATGAGAGACTAGGAAGAAGCTCCTGGCTTTGACCTGGCTCAGCCAAGGCCATTGGAGCCACTTGAGTAATGAACCAACAGATGGAAGAACTCTCCTTCTCTCTCCTTCTCTCTGACCCCACTCCCAACCTGTTACTCTTTCAAATAAATGAGTAAATTTGCTCAGGATTTGCTCCTAGGTTCTTCTTCTAGTGTCAGGGTCACCGGTATCACTGGGAACCTTGATGCAAGTGCTTGCGATGTGTGTTATACCACACAGCCACCCCATAATGTGTCCACAGCAAAATATTTCAGCTGCCCCTATTATGGCAGCAAAAAGAACTTAAGATGTTTAATAAAGAAATGCGGGCTGCAGTTACCTCTTGATGGGTAATCATGCTTTCTCATTTGCATTTTAAGTGCTAGAAGACAAAGTGGCTTTAAAACTGCTTCATGACAGGACCTAATTATCTGATAATCAGTTCCAAAGACCACAGACACGGATGCGGAAACAGGACCCTCATGAATGATGACTGACGAGAAAAAGAGATACTGGTGGCATAAGAACATCGGAAAACGTAATTATTTATTCTTTCACCATTAATGAGAGAAATTGAAAATCAAGCCTTCCTTTCAAATATTTTTTTATCTGGATGAAACTTTAATTTTACATAACTAAATTGACTTCACGGTTCAATGTATTAAGATCTGCAATTAAGTAGCATATCAAGGTTAAACACCCACTATTGTTGGTTTATTTAGCTCCTAACCAAGAAGGAACACCTGCCCATCAACCATTATTCCCCATAGTCAGAGAGGGTTTACAGCTTGCAGGCCTGATTGCCCAAATCCAGACCAGGCAGTAAAGCTTTCTTGCATGTGCCAACTCCTGTACAGTTAGTTGAATACTGAAATGGTTTGCACTGCTCTTTTCTGAGCAGGCCATTGATTTTTTTTTTTGCATTAAAATAGTGTTATGACACTTGCTACTGCATACCTGATTACTTATAGAGGTTTATTCTAATATAACACTTGCATCATTGAAATTGCCATTTGTTGGTTAAGAGTGTCTTGGAATGCCTTTCTATCAATTTGCCGTCTCACAACTCACGGCCAGTTTTGGGAAAGGAAAGGTTATGAAATGTTGGGGGAGGCATTGAAGGGGACACTGAAATGGGATTAGGGGAGTTCACTGGGAGCCTGTCTCAGGAGATGGGTCCCTAGAGGTAGAGACTGGCATCTGTGTGCCTTCTGCTGGTTTTCCCTGCGAACAGCACCTGTGTGATGATTAATTTACGGCTCAGTCTCTGATATTCCCTTTCATCTTAAGACCTTGTCGGTGGAGCACGGTTCAACAATTAGAACTCAGTCCCCGTCTCCTCCCTTCCACTTTCTAAAAGTGGTGATTTTATTTTGATCTGAATTTGGGCAATACAGGGGTGGTGTTTGGGAAAGACTTGTGGAGCTAAGAAATATCCCTGCTGTCATGATACATGGGAAACCCAAGTCTATTTGGTAAATTATCCAGCTTACTGGGGGAAGTGAGTGGCTGGATGAGTTCCAAAAGAAGATGAGGACATGACATGAGATGAGCCTGAACTGGGGCATGTGCTAGATTTGCAGGCTTAGCCTCACTACGATGTTTTCTCACATTAAACCCCATCTTGACTGTGGAAGATAGCACGCATGACATGCACTTTTGCTTATTGCATGTACTTGTAGTCTATGAAACTGCTGTTTAATAAAAGTATGATCATGCACATAGCATACAAAATCACTAACTGATCTTCCCTCAAAAAAATCTGATTTCAATAGTTTCCACATGGAGTAAGTGTTGAAATAATACCAAACGCCAGAGCCTCTTTTGTGTACAACTGCACCGCTTCTCAGAAATAGAAGAGCTTGGTTACACTTTACACACAGTTCAGGAATTCTGTTCTAATATCATATAGACCCTATTGCATCACTGTGACAGGTGCGCCTGGCACAGCCCTGACCTCCGCTTGGGGTCTCAGGTGGAAGGATTTTGATATAGAAACCAAAGTGTGAGGGATGTAGCAACGTGGCCTGATGCTTGCTGTTGCTTTATCGGATCTATCTGACCCAACACAGAGATACAGCTGTGGTTATTCCTCCAGGTCAAGGTGGAGGAAGCAGTGGAGATCCGTGTAAGCAGAGAACATGGCAAACACAGCACAATCACAGCGAGATCACCACAAGCCTGCCACTGGCCTTTCTAGCCTCCTTCCCCATGGCAAGGTGTTACTGACATGTCGCAGAAGGGGCAGGGATAGGGTCTTTCGCAAAGGCCTAAATGGAAGGACTCAGGCATCAACCATCAGTGGAATCAACTAGGAAGAAGCATTTGTTGTGAACCTGTTGAAGCTGCTCTACAATCAGGGATAAACTCAGGAGAGTAAGTTGTCGTGCAAACCTGGAAGTCTGAGCTAGAATTCTTACTTGCTAAGTAACATAGGTCTCTGCTTGAGTCTTTCCCCTTTTATCTTTTATTCTTATTGGAGTTAATCGTGTGTGTGTGTGTGTGTGTGTGTGTGTGTGTGTGTGTGTGTGTGTTAGGGGTAGGGAGTTAAAAATTCTCAGTGTAACTGTTGACTCTATAGGAAATCAGTAACATTCCAGTTCATTAGTGGTGGTGGTGGGAATCAAGCATTTGCCAACAAAGTGGCCTTTCCTTTAATCTTTCCTTTTGGCAAGGTATCTTGTTCTGTGAGTCAATTGTCCTTAGCATTAAATTTAAAGAGAACTAGCCAGGGAACTGTGTGTATCCAGCGAACCACAAACGCAACCCTCAAGGTCGTTATTAATGAGTACAAGGGAAAAACACAACCCCTGTAGCAGAGATGAAGGTGTAATTATTACTTTTGTTACCTATTTTTTTTTTTTAAATCTGGGAATGAGGTGGTTTTGCTCCAAGGAAGTTTCAGCCTAATTTCCCTGTGATAGGGTTATTTTTGGTGTTTAGGATGTTCTGATGGAATTAATCAGGTCAATATGCGCTCTGTCTATAAACCAAGGAGAGAAAGGGCTCGTGGGTGGCTGCTGCTGTCCCGCCCTGGCACATGTTTCTTTCCTTCGGTCTACAAGCACAGTCAGTGATAACATAGATCCGAAGTCTGCTATGCTATCATTCCGTGTGAAATTCACGTGGGAATCAACACGTTTCTCTTTGAGATCGGTTGAAGTGGTGAAGGGTTTTTGAAATCAGCATCTCCTTGAAATAATAAGCTCAATTTCATAATTCAAGGATAGATTGAGTTCCCAATTAAGAAAGACTGTTAGAAGAAGGGGCTGCTCGACTGAAGGGGCTGATGTAAGCCCACGCTAGGAGAGGCAACATAAAACTGTCGCAGGGTTATAGGAATCTAAGTCGGTAACAAAACAGAGATGTTAGCATCTTATCCCAGGAAACTGGTTAAGAAGGTTGGACAGAAATGCAAAGATTCTTCTTGTATCATGGCTTGCGGGGACTCGGCCCGATGTGCTGTGTTTATGAATGAGTGTCTCATCAACAGCCCATATTCTAGCCGAGTTTCTTTGTGTTCCAGAAGGCAATTTCCTTGTGAAAAGAAAACTGAGGACTTTTGATTACCCAGATAACACATTTAAAATTCAACTAAATTGCTGACTCCTGAAACCTCTGACTGACTATTTGGGGCCAGTCTTACTCCTCTTTCTCCAAGATAGTGAGTTGGAATTCAAATAAGATGGTGGCAGATTATTTAATAAAGGTATTTACAGATGAGCTGAGAGATTTACCAGGCTTTTTTTTTCAAGCAAATAGACCAAAAAAAAAAAGAAAAACAATAACAATAACCACAACAACAATAAAACCCATTTTAGCCATGAACTCATGAACTCCTGATGGGTAAGCCTGATATCAAAGAAGGAGGGAAGAAGAAAATGCAGGTAAAGCATGATAATGGATTCAGGGGGCCTTCAAAAAGACAAGGAAGTGGAAGGTGGGCAAAGTCTGTTGGCCGGGCAGTCTAGAAAGGGCAGCAAATGAGAACCGCGGGGTCAATCTAAGTGTTAGGTGGGAAGGAGAGAGGGAACTTACCTTTGTTTTCTGCCTTCAGTTCCTCCGCCATCAAGCTGTCTTGTCGGTTCCCAAGCACAAACGCTAGAAACGAGAGGATAAGCGCATCCAAGATTCCAATAATAGCCAGAATGTACGCCCAGCGGACCGAACACGCTCCGAGCGTGTACTTGTCCGTCTTTTCTCCACACATCCGTTTTACTTCGTCTGAATCCCAGCCGTCAGGGAAGATCATACAGCCGAGCACAAGGCAGGCAGCTGGAAGAGAGAACGCAAGGAGAAGAGAAGTGAACAGATTGATTTTAGCAAAATAGTTCTGTTGCTTGTTGTATTCTTTCAAATTCCCCAAACCTCACCGTGACCCCTCCCAGAATGCGAAGTTAATGAGCATGCATGAGTGAGCGCGCCTTCCTGGTGAAGGTAGAGGCCAAGTTCAATCCACTGCAGCGAAAAGGATCCTGGGAGTGCACTTTATAGCAAGCTCAAGCATCCTGAAGATGAGCCAAAAGAAAACCTTAAGAAATTGAAGTTCTGTATGTACTGATGGGAAAGTTCCCACTGTGAACAGGCTGTAAGGAATCCTAGCATGGCAGGACGACAATTCAAAGCTGGCTTTGAAGAACTGTGACAGCAGGCCGATAAGGGACTTGGGATAATAGGGGAAATATCACAGTGTATATCTTGACTTTGAATCACAGCAGAAATAATTTGATGTGGCTACCTTACCCCCATACACGAGAAAAGTTTCTTGAAGCTATGTTTAGGATGTGCAGTGTGGATTTTTTTTTTTTTGTATTCTACTTCTCACTCCAAATCATTTTCTAAAAAGACTTAACCCAGCTCAATACCACAGAGCTTTTATGGAAAGTAAGAAACCTAAGAGAATTCTTACATTCTATTTCCCAGTATCAGTGTGGGAATCATATACAAATTTTTAATAGGAGCATGCAATCTTAAAAATTGAGAAAGAAGAGCAACTTTCATTGTACTTCCTGTGTTTAACTGAATTAATATGGGGGCAGATGATCACATTTTGGGGGGCTATATAGAGCTTTCTAAGCAGATGGGCTAATTCAGCAATTAATTATCCATTCACTCATTCATCCCTGCGCTTCTTCCAGATCTCCCACACGGGTGCAGGGCCTCTGCTGGTTTTTCAGGCAGGAAGTTTAAAAGGAAGTGAAACTACCAGGTCTTGAGTCGGCGCTCCTATGGAAAGCTAACATAGCAGGCAGAGGCTTAATTCTCTATGCGGCAACACTTGCCACTGGAGCAATGTTAAAATCCAACTAAAACAGGACCAGGGTTGTGGGGTCCTTGTTAGGATTGCACAGAAAGGATTCTCCAGCTCCCTTTCAGGCAACAGGGCATTGCAGATATATTACAGGTTCTCCAGCCACTGCTTGGTGGTTTGTTCTTAATGGGAAAGACTTGATCCCTTAAAATTTATCTTGAAAATATAAATGGTTGCATAAAAAGATTTTGCAAGGTCTAACAGAAGTTTTATCTTCTGACAATGTGTTATCAAAATGTATATATATATATATTTTTTCTTCCTATCCAAGCATCTATTTGGTAGCTTTGGTTTGTTTTTACAAAGAGAAAAGCTTCCAAACGTTAGCCTGTTTCCTTTAAGCTATTAAAACACTCCAGGCTTTGCTGGTTTCATTGGCAAGCTGTGACCATTATGTTCAGCACCAATGCTTCAGCGCAATAATAAATTCTGTCTTCTGGCTTCTATTACCCAGAACCTTATTTACCTGCACGGTTTTGATAACAACTGGAAGCTAACAGCTGCTCCTACTAAGAAATAGCTGAAAAATCTGAGGCTAATGTTTCAGTCAATGAAAGATTAGATAATATACCTCTTGGCTTTAGAATGAATCATTTCCAGGTCTTTACAAATTGATCATTCCTTATGAGACAGAGCTATCATTACAATAAACATTAGGGTATACATACACCGGAATATTTGATTAATTTGGAGACACTACTTCCTGATCACAGGGATAGTGGAGAATTCCTTCCAATTGGGCTATTATCCAGGAATGGGTTTCTTATTAGAATGTCACCTAGGAAATGACTAACTTCCTCGCATCTGTACACTCCTTCACTTTGGCAGCAAGTTTCCTGAAAGGATAGCCAAGAACATTCTGGAATGGTACAAAGGGATGACAGCTCACTTGCTGGAGGTCAGCAAAAAAAAAAAAAGGAAATGATGAGAAGAAACCCAATGCCTGACTTTATGGCACAGTCATACTCTGCTGCAGAGGATACAAAGGTGTCCTTGTTGATGGTGCACCGTGGCCTGCCATTTTAAGTGTGTTCCAAATGGCTAGGAGGCATTTACATTCTCCAAGGAAGCTCTGTGTGGAGGCTGGGGAAGCCGACAGTGGCGCCCTCTGAAACACCACACAAATGGCTTATAGTTCCCCAGAGCCGCTAATTGCACCAGCATTTTTCTTACTAAAGAGCTGAATGTAATCCCTGTGGAGGCAACATCTTTAGAAAAATCCACAAACCTTTGTAATTGGGTCTTTCTCCCAAAGAAAATGAACCAAGATGGAAAAAAAAAAAAAAAGCAACAGGGGGTCTATGGCCTGAGCTATTTCGACTTGCTGACATTACTGGTCCAACTATGCCTGTCGAGGCTTTTATGCTGTGAACTTTGCGAACTTGAGACTTTTTTTTTTTGAACAGGAAAGAAAAGGGAAAGTCATCCTTTTTAAAAGTCTAGGCACTGTTGCACAAAGAGAACGATAAATTGCCTTGTGTTGCTGAAGCACTCAAGGGGAACGTGGTGGGGAAAAAAAACAAAACAGGACGTGCATTTGTGGAACTCTGCAGAAGCGGTCAGGCTGTGCAAAGTGAACGTTCACGCGGGGGTAGGCACTCTAAGGACCCGGCAAGAGAGATGCAAAACCATCTCTGCCATCTCTTCATCAGTGCATGGCTGACAAACTGTTGCCCTGACAGTGGTACCTCTGGGAAAGGTACCTGGTTTCATGCCTCAGCTGACTTCTGGAAATGGAGTTATCTTAAGACGACAGAGAACAGGGAATACTGTGGCGTCGAATGTAGCACAGAATTGTGTCCTGGCAAATGTTGGTGTTAAGCCCAAAATGATTCTATGAATATTTAACTGATAATGATAACACAAATGATTTACATCTCTTGGAAAGGGTCGGGGGAGGAATGGAAGAGGGCTGGAATTTGATCTAGTTGGCTAGGATACCCACGGCTCACGTGGGAGTGCTTGGGTGTGATTCCCAGCTCGGGCTCCTGATTCCCGCGCCTGCTGTTGTAAAGCATCTGAGACGACGGTGATGATTCAAGTCATTGAGTTCCTGACACTCCTGGGGAGACCTGGATGGAGTTCAAGTTCCTAGCTTCAGCCTGACCCACTTCTGGTTGTTGCAGACATTTTATGGGGAGTCAAACAGTGGCTAGAAACCCTCCCTGCCTCTCAAATACATAAAACATAAAGAAGAAAAGTGGGAGGAAGAGAAAACAGAAGCAAATATTGGGCTCTCAAAAGAGAAAAGTTAGACAGTCATGTCTAGTGACACGAAAAGGCTCTCTCTTTTGCTGGAAACTCACCCCCGCTTTGTCTGAGTGAAGGGAGCTGTGTGAGATTCCTGTGTGCTGAGTCAGCCCTGAAAACCCAGCTTAGGGTTCTAAGTGGACTATTAGGAGCCCACCCACAGCTGCATGGGTGGGCTACAGAGTCAAGTGCAGAAGCCTCTTTTACCAAATATGATTTCAGACAAAAGGAGACATAGTTATAAAACACCACCTACCCATTTGCCCAAAGTTTGAGGGTGAACAGCTGAATATGAGAGAAATCAGAACTTCCATAGAATTTTTTGGCATGTGTCATGGCTCTAGTCATGTTCCTCAAAGTCTTGATAGTGGTTTAATGAATAACACACATCATTCTAATAGCTAATGGCTGTTGAACACTTACTATGTGTATGGAACACGCTCTGTGGATTTTTACCTCGTTTAATTCTCCAACAAAGGAAAGAGAAACCCAAGAACACTTCTCTGTGACTCCTGAATCCTTTCCACCAAAAGGATGTTTTTCATCCACTACCCAGCCTCTTATCTCATTCCCGATGTTTCTCCAAGGGCGTTTGGATGAGTACTTTAAAGCATGCATGGGGCACAGGAACTGGAAACACCCTCCAAAACGCTTCTGGCGTTATCTTCCTGTTTGTCCACACTGGCAGGCATGGGATCTACTTCCTGGTGTTGCACCTGTTGCATCAGGCCATTGTCACCAGGACTGGAACTCAAGGTGTATAGAGATGGACTCTTTTTTGTTTTTTTCATCTGTATCATTATCCCCTGACTATAAGTAATGAATATGCCTACAAAATAATTTTAGAATATTGGTGACAGTGGCCAGCATCGTAGCACAGTAGTTCAACCCATAATTTGTGATGCTGGCTTCACATGTAAGAGTGTCTGTTTGAATCCTGGATAATTGCACTCCAGCTCCCTGCACTTGGGATAGGAGCAGGTGATGATCCGAGTGTCTGAGTCTTTCCCATCCATGTGGGAAGTCCAGACGGGGTTCCAAGCTTCTGGTTTGAGTCTGGCACAGACCTTGCTGTTGCAACCCATTTAGAGAATGAACCAGTAGATGGAAGATTCTCTCCTCTCTCTCTCTTTCTGCCTTTCAAATAAATAAGTAAACACACAAATGAATAAGTCTTTTTAAAAAGGAGAATATTGTTTATAGTATTAAAAAGATTTATAGAATTTTCATGTTGCTTATTGTTATTATTACACATTTTTCTTTGAATGTAAGCACTACTACTAATATTACTCAAAAGCTTGACTTATTTAAGTATAAATATTGCTTTTGTTTATAGTAAAACTTTACCTAATTAGAATATCATTTTGTATGCAATGCCAGGAATGTTAGATTATTTATAATTTCAAAATCTGTGGAGTGGAAATTAATGAGATTTTGTTATATAAAAAATATATACATATAGTAGGCTATATCTGATATGTTTGGTTTTGGTATACATTTCACAAGCAAAGTCATCCTCACCCTTTTCCTTGGCCTGCTATTTTAAGTTGGCTATGTGTTGGATATTTTTCTATGTTTTTTAAAATGATATATTACTTTGAATATTTTATTTTCATAATATAATATATGGGTTTCAAGAAGTTTTAGAACGAAAATAAATTTGCATTTTCATTTCATTTTACATGAACTTTTTGAAGTTCTCGTCTGTGTACCTTTCAGCACCTTGGACAGGACTTGACATGCTGTACATTCTGGATAAGAAAATCGTCATGCCAACTGTTCAGGTCGATTCTGCTCTTCCTCAGTGTCTTCTCCTTTGCCAGTCCCCTCAGCCCTCAGAGGTTTAAGGTCAAGGTTACATGAACTCTGAGAGACTGATTTATGGCATCTGAAACAAAGAACTGCTAAAGGGCAAGACAATTGTGACAAATTGTTCCAGTTCTTTTCCCCTGTATTGCTTCCTTCTCATCAAACTTTCCTTAACATTTTTTTTTAGGCTGTCACATTGTTTTTGCACCACCTTTAAAAATTATTTCAGGCTTTCAAAAGCAAGTAATTTAAGATGGGTTAGCCTGTGGCCAATCTCTGCTAAGATCTTCCAGTAGCTTACGTATTTATTGAGGGTGCTGCTGCTTTAGAATGAAGAGCTATCCCTGCAGACACTGGCTTAGAGCATGCAGTAGACATCAAAAGAGCATAGGACAAAAACCAGGTCAAGAGGGGAGAAGGAGTCAGCATGCTAAATGTGCTGTCAAAAGATTTTCACACATCTTTTAACTTTAAATTCTAACAGCAGAAGTCAGAAATCTATAGATAAAACTTTGACCAGTATGACATTTGGAGGACAATGGCTGAACAAGACAATGCTCTCCCTTCACCAGAAAGAGATTTAACTCGGTCTTCACTTGGTAGCAGAATACCCAGAAGGTGATTTTTTAAAATTGTAAATTTGGCTTTTGGAGTGGTCCCAGACAGGGCATAGGGAAGCATGGGTTATCTTTCTTTTTTGGTGTATGAAACTATTATGATTTGTTTGGAGTAAGGTGTGCTGATAAAATGATAGCACTGTGATGCTCTGAAAAACATCTTAAAATCTGAGACTCTGCTTCTGTGGATTACTGGCACAATCTGCTAGTTAGAAATATTTAAGAATGTGGTAGGGTGGTATACACATTCCAATATATTTCAATATTCCAATAAGTTTCTGCTGTTGTCGTAATTAATGATCACAACCCCAATGAAGAAAATGTGTTGTTTTAAGTCATTGGGGTTGTTTGTGTCCTGGACGCTTCACTTTCCATTCAACTCCCTGCCTGTGGCCTGGGAAAGCAGCGAGGATGGCTCAAGTCCTTGGATCCCTGTGCCCATGTAGGAAACCCTGAGGAGGCTCCTGGCTCTTGACTTTGGATCAACTCAGATCTGGTCATTGTAGACATTTGGGAGTAGCTGCAAGATCTCTGTCTGCCTCTCTTTTTTATGTAAATCTAAGTCTGTCTCACAAATAAAAATAAATAAATATTAAAAAAAAGTATGAGTTGGGGGCCTTCTTGTTACAGGTCTCATTCTACAGCTTGGCCACATTTTGCAGTGGATATTGAGTTGAGCTTATCTTTGAAATCCTTAGCTACTGGCTATTCCTAAAAGATACTTGGTAGAAGGCTAGTCTGGCTAGTTTTGGCTTTTGTTGAGCCATTGAAATGGCAACAAGAACGATGATCTCGATAGCATCATTTCCTGCTGAGGCTGTCACCAAAAGCTGTGTGACTCCATTATCTCTCCAATGTTTGCCCTCTGAAAAATAAGGGTTCACATGGGTCGTGTTCCCTTATTTCTCAGTATTGTCACACACAACCTAAGGGTGCAACCGTGCCACCTCTACTTCTGTTCTGATGAAGCAAGAATGCGTTGTTAAGTTCTGATGTAAATGCTAATACCTGGGATGCATCATGGGTCTTATATGTAGAGCATAACATTTCAAATATTACATTTTTTTCTCATGCTAACCATGCCCATACGTGGATGTCAGTGGCATTTTTTCATTTTTATACAAAAGCTAGAGTAATTATTTTGGCATTCTAGATTCTACGATTTTCACTGGGACTGGTAGGTTCAACAAATGTCGAAGAAAATAAAATTATTGTCAGGGAAACTGGTGAAACTAGTAGTGCATTCATTTTCCTAAAATGCTCTGATGCTGCACAAATAATAGCTAATATTTATTTAGAAATTAATTATGTGCCAGACACTTCTCTAAGTATCTCATATGAATTGTCTCATTTAAACCTCATTATAATCATTTGACATGGTTACTCTCATTAAACTCATTTTAAAGAAAACAAAGTGAGAATAGAGAGCTTGAGCAACTTGCCAAATGTCACAAATAGTAAATGAGATGCCAGGTTTAAAACCTTGTGTACTCCGGCTGTTATTCTTTCTTTAAAGCTTTATTTAAAAGTCACAGAGTTACAGAGAGAAAGACGTGAGGGGCAGACAGAGGAAGAAATCTTGAGTCTGCTGATTCACTTTCCAAACAGTTGTAACAGCCAGGGCTGGGCCAGGCCAAAGCCAGGAGCCTGGAACCCCACGTGGGTCTTCTACAATGGGTGTAGTGCTGAGTGCTTGGGTTATCTTCAACCGATTTTTCCAGCACCCTAGCAGCAGCTAGATTGGAAGTGAAGCAGCCAGGACCTGAACCAATGTTCAAAAAGGGAAGCTGACATCCTCAAACTGCAGTTCAATGTGCTGCTCCACAGCAGCACTGGCACCCCTTATTTCTCAAGCATTGTTCAATGAGGGTTTTAAGTTTGACTACTTAAGGAAAATACAAGGCTTTCCTCTAACATTAAAATGAGGAGAAAGGAGTAGAGTCACCTAGCAACTGATGGGACTTCTGAGACAAAAGGCTGGTCTGTGACTTTATTACAGTCAAGAATTCACAGTCAAGACAGGCTGAAAACAAATGCAAAATTGGACTTGATGAACACATATTTGTATTGCAGTGTATGGTTAGGGGCCTATTACTGGGAAACGGTCTTCTTTTGCAACAATACCAGAGTGCCTGCACACATTAAGAAATGGACCAACTTATCTCACAGTATTGGCATTCCAAGTTTTCAAAATGGCATTTCTAGAAATAACTTGCAGGCAAATCCCCAGTAAACTAAAATGCTGGAACATCATCGATTTTTGTCTTTGTTTTTGTTGCTGCACTTTTGAGCAATACATTCCCAGCTAAGCGAGCTCTTGTCTCCAGTTGATGAGAATCTTAGCTGGTGCTGTTTTTTTTTTTCTGCTACGTCCAGACATAAAGCCATGTTATATATCCTTGGCAAATAGCCTCTGCCTCAGGCACCTGTTACTCATGCCCCAGGTCTGGGGTGGCAGGGATTAAGATAAATCTAATTCTTTCTCTCAAGGGACTTGTGGTCTAAAAAGGCACCTAATTTACCTGTTCTAATGATTAACTTTACTGAGATGCAGATAACCGAATATGAAATCTTAAACCTCCAGCTTGCGCAGTGGAATCCTAACATCTATTTCAAGGAAAAGCTGCACATTTTTAAGTCCCAACTCATTATTATTTTACTTACACACAGAGTTGGGAGGGAATTAGGGCACAAGGGATTTGCAGTTGGGGAAAGGAAGAATTGGCACCCATATGGGATCCCGGTGTGTTGAAGGCAAGGACCTTAACCACTACACTATCGCGCCGGGCAACAAAAATTATTTATTCTTATTGCAAAGTCAGATATACAGAGAGGAGGAGAGACAGAGAGGAAGATTTTCCATCCATTGATTCACCTCCCAAGTGGCCGAAGCTGGAACTTGGAGCTTCATCACATGAGTGCAAGGTCCCAAGGCTTTGGGTCATCCTCAACTGCTTTCCCAGGAAAGTGGGGCCGCTGATTAGAACCGAAACCCATAAGGACTTAAGCCACTAGGCTACTGTGCCGGTCACCTATCTGTTCTTCTTTTATGCAACGTCTTCTTGTAATGGATGTAGAATTGTCAGTTCCTTTTTTTTTTTTCTTTAGGAAGAGTTTCTGGTCATTCACATACACTTGGTGGAGAGTTCAGCACAGTTTTGATAACTCAGAATGGAGCCATGACATACAGAAAAAGGAAGCTGCAGGGGGGAACTAGGAAAGGCACGGATCTGCAACATGTACAGCTTGCCCTGAGCTCTGAGCAGGGCATCTCTCAGGAAGGTGATACACTTGAAAGTAGCACAAGTTTTTGAAGTTACATTTGAAATATGGTTATTGTAGATTTGTCTTCCCAGGATATAGTTGCAATATTCTAAATTATCCTCATCTATAGAATAAGATCAGTGCATTCTTGTGGTTGCTACAAGGTCTTGATTTTTGCAGGTCAAACTTAGCCAGAAGCTTCCATACCTGGAAAGAGGTCTTTATTTATGTCGGAATGATATAGTCCTAAATTTGACAAAACATGGTTTCCAGTACATCTGTTGGTTAGGAAACCTGAACTTTTGTCTCTGACTTGACTAAGCACCTGAGTTCTAGGAGATGAGCTTTGGGGTAATTTCAGCCTAACGGACCATAAATCCAGGTCTGCATTCATCTGTCACAGGCCTAGGTATTTATTGGGAATGACTTGAGGTGGTTTGGATATGGCTGAGTGATGATGGAATTACTTTTCTGGCACATCCAGGGTCTTTAATGTGTGGTGTCAAATGTAATATGAAGATCTGAATCTTGGTTGTTTTCTTATCATCATTCAGTGAGGGACCACAGTGTTGGTCAGTATCAGACACAGGTTTAGCCGGGCATTGGATCTTGTAGACAGCACCTCCTTCTCTTTCCTTGGAATGTGCCAATTGTAGCAACTCACGTTCAACAATATTTTAAAAAAGCAATATCACTATTAATGAGAATTTTGGCCTGGCTTGTTAACATGGAATGATGTCAATATCAACAATGACTATTGAAATGTGTGAGACGTTCGGTTGCGACATTGTTTCAATGATTGACCAATGAAGACCTCTGTTCCATCGGTGAGATAATTAAAAAGCAGGCTGTCATAAGGTATTTTATAAATATGTCCCACCATCCTGAAAAATGAGAACCTCTTGAGAACTGCCCTAGTGAATAGTTAATACCTGAAACTGTTACCCCATTAATGCTGGAAGCTCTGCCACTTTAGAGTGGTAGTTAGATGTACATCATCAAACAATGCAATCTTTATTGAACTTTCCCTCAACATGAGGTCAAAATCAACACTGTATATGACAGTTGTATGTGCAACCTGGACGGCCAGACATTTGAGAATACTGCTCATTTGTCCTGACTTGTCTAATGGAGGAGCCAGTAACACTATTATCTGATAGTCCTCTGTCATTGGTCAGGCTAAGACACTATGTGTTAAGGTCTTTTTAAGAGGCCTTATTTTTACTATGATTTCTACCAGGTTCACCTGCCAGTGGCAAAACTGGCTGGCAGGTTTTTTTTTTTTTAACTTTACAAGTAAACACACACTTTACCCTCTTCTATTTCATTTCTTTAAACTTTCCCATGTTTATCTATTCTTCCATTTGTCAATTGTCCATATTAGACCCAGTACTATGTAATTTCAGTGTTCTTATTTAATCCTCAAAATAACCTTGCAAGTAGAGACTAGCCAGGGCTTACAAATGAAGAGATTTGAAGCTAAAAATTCAAATCGTCTTGAAAGGGCATATGCATTTATGAAGTAGAGGTGGGAGTGTATGAACCCAAGTGTGTGTGTGTGTGTGTGTGTGTGTGTGTGTGTGTGTGTGCGCACGCGCTTTCAATGACAGCCTATTGCTTTGCTACCTGGGATTTGGCACAGTTTCCAGACCTTCTGCTTATTGCTTGTTGCCCTTGTTTATCTAAGCCAGATACATGCTATATTTAGTAGATTTATTGCAATTGCTTGTAGGTCCCTTGGGTAGGTGGTAATTTTCCTCTGGACACTTCCCATTCCTCCTTGTCACCTTATTTCATCAGCATGGACCTCGCCCAACAGAAGCATTGCATAAATCATCCAGCTGGGGAATACCCGCATGCACAGCCCTCTGGTTTCTTTCTTGAAGCAGTTTCACAGTTCTGTATACTCACTGGGATGTTTGCTTCTGTTCAGCAGCATTTTGTATGAGTTCATTTCTCTTATCAGAATACTGAGGTTCCCGAAAAATAGGGACCTGACAGATAAGGCGGTATCTTCTTGGTAAGGCTCCCATGTGTCTGTCTTCGTTTTTCATTGCCTTGCATTTTGGTGACACAGTTCTGGTTTTATGTGGATGGCGCTCATCTCTTGAAATAACGCTAAATGAAAGTGCTTGTTTCATTCCTCTATTTCATTAAGATGCTGACAAACTATTTTTCTTTGTGGGGCGTAATTCCATTAGTACAAGTTTAATCATGTCAATTTTTTAACTCTCTTGAGGTCATATCTACAAATCTTTATGAAAATTTCTGTTTAAAAGATTCATTTATTTCATTGGAAAGGCAGATTTACAGAGAGAAGAGAAAGAGAGAAAGATCTTCCATCCACTGGTTCAGTCTCTAAACGGCTGCAACAGCTAGAGCTGAAATGATCCAAAGCCAGGAGCTTCTTCTGGGTTTCCCACGCAGATACAGGATCCCAAGAACTTGAGCCATCTTCCATTTCTTTCCCAGGCCACAAGCAGGGAGCTGGATGGGAAGTGGAGCAGCTGGGATATGAACTAGTGCCCATATGGGATACTGGAGGTTGGAAGAAGCTCCTGATTCCTGGCTTCAGATCAACTTAGCTCCAGCCGATGTGGCCACTTGGAGAGTGAATCAGCGGACTCAAGATCTTTCTCTCCATTTCTCCTTTCTATAAATCTACCTTTCCAATAAAAATAAATAAATCTTTTAAAAAAAGTAATCCTGCAATTTTCTCAACAATGGACCAAAAGGATTAAGTTCCACCATTAAATAGACATGTCTTTTCACAAATATCAGAAAGAAACTTGTTCTCTTAATAACAACAGCCTATAAAAAAGTCAACTTCCCCAAATTGATGATGGCCTTAGTATGAATAAATATTTATAAAGGTCAAATTCCGCTTATTTCATAATAGTAAATATTGTATGTGTGTCAGTTCCTGCACATTATAAGGACATGGAATTTTGATGGCTGTTTTCTTTTTCTATAAAAATCGCTTGGTGATATTTATAAAGAATCAAATAATGTGAATTGGGAGTTAGCAGGCTAATTCTCTGCCTGTAAGAGCTGGCATCCCATACATATACTGGTTTGTGACCTGGCTGCTCAAATTCTGACCCAGCTCCTCGCTTATGGCCTGGGAAAGCAGTGGAGAATGGCCCAAGACCTTGTGCCCTTGCACTGAAATGTGAAGACCAGGAAGAAGTCTCTGGCTCCTGGCTTCAGAGCAGCTCAGTTCCAGCTGTTGCAGCCATTTTGGGAGTGAACCAGTGGATGGAAAATTTATTTCTCTGTCTCTTTTTCTATTTCTATAAAATCTGCCTATCAAAAAAAACCCCTTAAAGAATGCAAATTAAAGTAACTTTCACTATATTGTCCATCAAACAGTAAAAACTCTAACATACACACACCCCTACAGCTTAGAATCAATTGTTCCATACTCAGATTCATAGCTGGATTGCTTTGGGGACTATGAATTGGTGCAATGTTTCTGGAAGCAGATACGATATATCAGAGCTATGGTTCAAATACCCTGTGACTCAGTAAATCCATTTTTGTAGGGGAACCAATGCACAGACATTTTTTTTCATCCTTAGGAAAAGACTTGCAAGAAGAAAGCTCATCAATATGATGAAAATAGTAAATAAACTTGGAATCTGCATATCCTTCCAATTAGGGTGGTTATATTTTGATGGAGTCAGAAAAGAGAAGAATAAAATAAATCTAATGATTTTAAAATTAAATAATCTGGGAAAGCATTCAGGTAACCATAGAATTCAAGTGACACAGTTTACCAGTAGAGTTTCATTTTTCCTTAAAGTAAGACTGGGAAGAAAGACAGCAATGTTCGTAATGGTTGTTCTGTTTCCTAACTTCTGTCTAGTGAGCACTTGCCAAGCAGCTACAGCAGCAGGTGCCAGCACCCCATATGGGTACTGGTTCATGTCCTGACTGCTCCACATCCTGATTCAGCTCCCTAAAGATGGCCTGGGAACGCAGCAGAGGATGGCTCAAGTCCTTCCTCCATCCATATGAAAGACCTGGAAGAAGCTCCTGACTCCCAGCTTGGAATCAGCTCAGTTCTAGCCATTGCAGCCTGTTGAGGGCATGGACCAGAAAATGGAAGATCTCTCTTTCTGTGTCTCTACCTCTCTCCCTGTAACTTTGACTTTCAGGTAAAATAAGGAAGCATTAAAAAACTGGGCCCAGTGAGATAGCCTAGTGGCTAAAGTCCTTGCCTTGCTCTCACCGGGATCCCATTCTAATCCCACTGGGCCTATTTCCCATCCAGCTCCCTGCTTGTGGTCTGGCAAAGCAGTCCAGGATGGTCCAAAGCCTTGGGACCCTGCACCTATGTTGTGGGAGACCTGGAAGAAGTTCCTGGCTCCTGGCTTCAAATAGGATCAGCTCCTGTCATTGCGGCCATTTGGGGAGTGAATCAGTGGATGGAAGATCTTCCTCTGTCTGTCCTCCTCTCTGTATATCTGACTTTGCAAAAAACAAAAACAAAAACAAAAAACTAAATAAATCTTAAAAACAAAACCCCCAAAAGTGTCAGGCACAAAATTATGATTACAGTCTAAGAAAATTCCAAGAAACAAGGGGGAAAATGTATCTCCAATATGACACTTGGCTGAGTGTCAGAATGTTAGCTGTGTTCACGTTAAGTACGGCTTGACCTTCACCTATCTGACCACAACACAATAAACTAATAGAAGACCAATTAATCTTGATAACAGTGGGAGACATTTCACATGTATTTTGGGCATAGGCTTCAAGAAGTGGAATCTAATTCTTTCGATCTATCATAGAATGGACTTAAATGAAATATGGGTGTAAGACATAAGACATTAAGACTGTAGGTTCTCTGTCTCTTTCTGTCTCTCTCTCTTCAGGCAGAGGAGAGCAAGCCAACTGGCCCTGGAATGAGCCACGCAGTCCTGTGGAGAAGCCTGCTGTTTAAGGCCTCTGCTTCTATCATCAGCCAGTGAGGATTAGAGATTTCTGTATTGGAAACGGATCCTTCATTTACTGGCTCATGGTAAGCCTTCAGATGGACAGCTAGCCTGGCTGGAGTTTTGGCAAAATCTCACAAGAGATTGTGACTCAGGAATACTCCTCTAAGCCCACATCAAAATTTCTTGCCTTCAGAAATTATGTGTGTAACACATGTTTTCACATGTGATGTTTTGGATTCATTGATCACACAACAATGGATAATTAATACAATGTCCAATTAAGACTTACAGAATTACTTGCAGCAAATTTTTCTTTTATTTTTTTGTTTACTGTGGAAGAAGACATTTAGATTTCAGTTCAAGTTTCCTGGAGCTTTGTCAGACGAATGTGAACAAAAAGAAAAAACAGTCTAACAACAAAATGAAAACGTCATGTTATTTTTAAAAAGTCAGAAACTTGTAAAACTGATGGCCACAATAACGCCCATGTTCCAATGCAGAGTTAATTGCAATGTAATGAAGGCCTAATTGAAAATTTTATTATAGCCATATAATTATATCTAAATGCTTCTGCCATAATTTCATTATTTTTAAAACATTATTCTCCCATTAGAGTATAATAGTTACATTACCCTAAGTGCTATGAAATTTAATAATCCTGGTTAAGAGAAATTAAGCATTGTGCCTTTCTCTTCTGGTGAGGAAAATAGTGGGTCCTTTTGGAAGCTTTTAAGCATGTTAAGTTTGAGCAGAAGAAAATAGCTCTTAGAGATCCAACTATGAAACAAATAGCAAGAAAGGGTTAGGATTCTTTTCCCCATTTTCCTTTTAAGTGTTCACCATGGGCTAGTTCTTTGCATATGACTCCCATGGTCAACACATGAAGACAGAGATAAACCTATTTAACAAGCAACCTTTTCTAAAGAGATGCTGTTAATCTCCCATGGGACTTAGGGTCTGACCTTTAACATTCAGACAATATGCACCCACTCCAGAATGCTCTCTTTTTTAAGCCAGGAACAAGTAGAGGTCTTGAATGACAAATTTTATGACCACATCCAAATAAAAATTGAGAACAAACCCTACATTGTGAAATGAGAGCTGTCTATGGTTTATCTTGCTTCTGATCAAGGCCCAAACTGTACATGTCTATGAATTCTACACATTGGCATTTGAAAATAGACTTCAATTTCTGCTAATAAACCAAGGAAGATATTAAATTCAGAGAGGCGGACAGTCTCACAAGATCACTATGCCTCAGAACCACCTGCTACAGGTCACTTAACCGTTATTATCCTGATCGAGTTTTTTTTTTTTTTTGCCTTTAGATTTAATTGCGGTGTCATTGGAAGCAGAGGACCCACCATGAATTAAATAACTAGATGAGCATAAAAGCGATGTGGCAAGTTACAAAGCAAGTTTACAGTGTGCCTGAATAACAGCTGTGGCCTTCTACACTTCTCAGCCCCATGTGCTGCACTCTGAATCTTGAAGTGTATCAAGCTCAGCCTCAGACAACTTGTTCTCACCGCCTCCTCGGTCTTCAAAATCACGCTGCATCCGGGAGGCTACTCAGGCTAAACACTTAGGAAGCAGCTGAGATTTCTCTTCTTCACACTTCACCACCGCACCCCACCTCCATCCCTCCGCAATGCCTGTTGCCTCAGAAGACACCCTTGATTTTGTTGTTATCCTTATCTCCTCTGTTGTTGCCGGGCCACCCCACCTTGCTATTGCCTCCCAAATGCTTTCTCTGCCTGCTCCACCATTTCCCCACACAGTACGCAGAACGTCAATTTTAAGTCACATGATGTTCCCCTTTGTTCAAAGCTTCCACGAGCATCATATCTCACTCAGATCAAAGACCCGAGTGTTCAGAGTGACAAGGAGGCCTTACACGACCTGCTTCAGCAGCTGCTCTCTGCTCTCACCTTGGCTAAACTGCTCCGGCCACTCCAAAGACTCTTTTGAAGATATTAAGTTCCTCCCTCTGCTTCATGATGTTTGCACCTGCTGCTTTTGCTCCTAGAAAACTCTACTCTTAGATTTCTGCTTGGCAGGTGCCACTTCTTCCCTCTGTCCCAATGTTTTCTTCTTTACGAAATATGCAGCCCACCCCTCACTGGGATTCCTTCCTTCTCTGCTGTTTTTCTCCAAAGGGCTTATTAGCACCGGACATAGTACATACTTAGTTTGAAAATGTACTTACTGCCTGCCTTTTCACACCAAAACGTTTTCCTCATGAAGGTAGGTGTTTCCTGCTATGCTACACTACTTGCAATAGTTTCCCCAAAATACAGTTAATGTTTGTTTAGTGAATACTTTTTTATTCTCCGGTGTACATCTCAGCTCTTCCATACCATTTTCTTTGGAAATTTTCCTGGTTCTTGTATTGATTGATAAGAATTATTTTTTATTTTGAATATGTTGCTCTTTTTGGAAACACTTTCTCCTCAATTTGATATTCATTAAAATTCTGTCTATGTTGTAGGAAGTTGAGAAATGCTAAAAATTTTATGTAGTCAAGTGGATTGATCTCCTCCCAACCTCCGCAGACCACTCCATGGTTCTTATGCCTTACATATTTCTGGACACATTGCTTATTGAATCAAACAATCACATACATTTTCTTGTGGAGTGTCTTAGAGTTTTGAACTTTTAAACCCATCTGGGATTCTCTTTGGCTGTGTGGGGTCATTGACAACAACACCCTGGCGTAGGAGAAGGAAGTGGCTAGAGCAGAGTGAAGAAATCAGAGGCTCCAGAGCACATGACTGATTTTGCAATGACAAAGAGCTTATTCAGATAATTTCCTAATCTTATAGGAAGCCAAAGATGTCCCAGTCTGCACTGCTGAGACTCTCCCAGCATGAAGCTGATCCTGGAAAGGGCCCAGGATGGGCGCAAAGGCCTTACTAAAGTGTGGCGCATATCTCATCAGTCCACTCTCCTAGTGGACCTGAGTGGTCCTGTGGATGGCCTCTTTAGGAACCTGGTTTCTTCCTTTAGGAAATGGAACAAGGACTATGTCCTGTTGGGTTCTGTAATTGGGCAACAGCAATCACACAGACACGCACCCAACAGAGTCGCTAAGGGCACTGCTCTTTCATTTTAACCTCAGGTCCAACAGTAACTTTAACCTTAAGGCAGAAATGGTTTGTCTTCACTGTTCTCTTTCCTTGAGCTCTTGCCATGCGTGCAGGATGCCTCGGTTTTGACTCGTCAGAACCACAGCTTTCTAGGGATGCTGTCTCTACGACAAGTGCAACACTCACAGTGTCGAATAGACAGTTGTGCCTTTCTACCGAGTTCACCTTGGCAGGACCGGGGCCCAGCTGTTCCACACATGAACATCTGTTTCCCCACAGAGTGACAAAACTCACTCCACACCCCCAAGTCTAATGCCTACTGCATCCAGAAAACACCTGAAAAGCATCGTCTCTGGCTCCTTTCCATGTTGTGCCTGTGGCACAGGTGTAAAGACGAACAGTAACCACTAGTCAGAAGCCTCCCTGTGTGTCACCCCCTGTGCATGCAAGAGCCAACACACAACCAGTGCCTCTCCAAAGTGCATTAAAGCAAATAATGATATTCTGGTTTAGGGAGTTTTTTTTTTTTTTTAAAAACAACTCATCAAAAAAAAATAAATGCTAACCTAGTGTTTCCTAAGCAGTTCAAATTTTGTCTGGCTATTTATTCCACCATGCCTATCCTACAGAACCATTTTCGTGTTCTCTTGAGTGCTTTAAAAAACTTAAATTCTGGTTTTGTTTGGGTTTCAAGCCATCCCCAGCCTTTTAAACATATAAAGAGTACCAGGACCTGGACAGCAGGCTGTGAATGTTCCAGGTGGTCTGCCATGTGTCCTAATGGGATTTGTACACAGATGTCAATTCATCAGTGGAGGAGATAAAGCTGCAGGGGATAGTCACCAGGTGTTAAGGGACAACACGGGGGTTTTATTCAGATTAGAAATAAAGAGCAGTTCTTGGGAAAAGCATGTTGAGCAGTGGTCACAGGTTGTGCTTGACTGTCTGGGTAGAGAAAAAGAATCAGCGACCATGAGAGCTCAGTGGCTTACAGGAATGGGACAACAATATGAAGCCATTCCTGGGGCCAGCCCAGCTGGCAGGGGAGGAAGGGATCACAGGTGAAGCACTGAAGGGATCCCATGAGGATTTAAGGTGACCCAGCCAGATGCCCTTCCATCAGATGCACAAATGTCAAGGATAGGTTCAACTGTGAATTAAAAATCAAGGTTCAGCTGTATAAAGGAGTCTAGCATACTGGGAAATGAAGATGCATTGCAGTATTTATCTCCACTCCAGGAAGACTCCTAATGGAACAGTTAAATATACCTTGACAGCATGATATTAGATTTTCCACCTATGCCTATTCACCTACAATGCCATGTAGCACTTCAATAACAGAATAATAAAGGATTATACTACTACAATAATATGGGGGGAGGAATGGTGAGAGGGGAAAATGCAGAGGGGTGGAAAGGAGGCTGAACTGTATAAAGAACTGTAATAGAACTGTATCAAGAAAAATAAGAACAGCAAGTATCTGTGTATATATATATATATATATGTGCATATTTCATGTGCAAAAAAAGAAACAAAGTAAAGATTTAGGATTGAGACACCCTATTGCACTCTAGTAGAGGAAAAACAAACATTTGAGTCTCCAGTAAGTGTTGGGCAGACCTGCCATCTTGGGATGCGAAATTCCTCACCAACTTTCCTTTTGCTATTTTCCAACAGTTGACCTTGAAGAGATGATTCATTTCTCCCAAGGCTTGGTTTCATGTCATTTGGCTCTGAAGGCTTCTAATCTTCTTTCAAGCATCTACTAAGAACACTCTCTGTGCCAGGAGCTGACAATTGCCACCATGAACTTGGCTCTGGACTAAATCCTCAAGAAACCCCCGGCTGAGGAGGAGGGTATGCCTGCTTAGCAGACAGATGCTAGAAGATGGTCAATGTAGTTAAAAGGGAGAGGATTATACAGGCCCGAGATCAACGATCCAGGATGCTACTAAAAATACTTGACATGCCGGTCACATGGTACCAGTGAGGCAGAAGGAATGCAGTGATGAAAATCCAAACTTCTGACCCAGCAGTTTGTCCCTTCCTGCTCTCTGTATCTGGCTGAGTGCCAGTCATGCCTACATCTATCCTGATGCGTAGGAAAATTGCATAAGCAACCACTGCAGTGTCCCAACCCCCAAGGCACTTGGCGATTAAATAAGGAAAAAGGAAAAGTTCTTCAAAAGGAACAAATGTTCTCCCACTTGCTTGTACCAACATCGACTTCCTATTTCCGTGACTGTCTATACAAATAAAGGGGAAGGATACTTATTGTATAAGAAACACAGAGGCATTCGTTTTAGCAGAGAAAGAAAAATTTAAACACTGATCTCCCAACTAAATTATCAGATTAGTATAATAGTACCTTGCTGGGTTGCTGTTAGGACTAAATTGAAAAATGAGTAGGAGAGAGATGTTTCGGTGCTCTGCATTTAGGAAAAGACCTGAGTAAAACAGTGACTATCAATGTCTTTAAAAAGACAGGTAGGGATCACATCCTAATATTTGCATGGGCACCTATCTGGGGTCTGAAGTCTCCCATGCAGCTGATAGGGACCCAGTCATTTGAGCCATCACTGTGTCCTTCCAGAGTCTGTAAGGGCAGGAAGCTGGGATTAAAAGCAAGAGTGGGGCACTGAATCCTGGTTGCCCACTATGCAACGCAGACATCCTAACTGCTGGGTCCAAGGTGTCTTCCCAAGAACTCTTTAATTGTTAATTACAAATATGGCATGTCAGTCTTAGTACTATTTATCCTGTGCTGTTGTGACAAGTTCAATGCTGTGCACTAAATGGATAACAAATATTAGTGATGTCAGTAATTGATCCCATTATGGAGGTTTTACAGCAAGACTCACTAATCCGAACACAAGTTCATCACCCAGACAACATTGATCTTGCTGGGGGAGCTCATCTAAATTACAGGTGTAAGTGCCCAGGAGGATAGATGTAGCTCCTGGGATATGAGCCTTGAAAAGCCACATCTATAAAGTGACAGCAGTGGTCCATGGCATGTGATATTTAATGCAGGCAAGCAGTGTGGAAGTGATTTATGATGAAAAGAATGTGGGCATAGCCACCATAAAACATCGTGATGCATTTGTTTGTAACAGGTACCATGCAAATCAATTGAGAACTTCTCCCTATGAAAATGGGTAATTGTAGGAGGGGCTGTTTGGTTGAGAATCGGCCCTTTGGAAAGGCTTCATAAAAATAATTTAAAAGCAGTAACGAGCTATTTCGAGTGTGTTCGTTAAATAGAGGTTGAAAAAGTAAAGTAGACCTGCAACAAGTCTAAAGTTAGTGCTTCTATGCCCAGGCGGAGCTCTCTGAGTAGAAGTGAGAAGAGAGGAGTGGTATGAGAAATCACCGTCTCACACGCTTTGGTTCAGGCCATCTTCTCTGCTAAGGAAGAGACTGTGACACCTGCCACCAATCTAGGCACCAGAAAAAGTCAGAATAAAGCTGGGTAACATTTTCCCTTACCCACAAGCCCACTAGAGACAGATCACTATTTCTCTATGCATGCAAACTCACCTTTGAGCAGAGATGAAACAGACTGAAGGTTTCATTAAAACGAAATCACTGTCTTTCAGGCGACCAGTGAGCAATTTGACTTAGAGTGTCTATTATGGGGTTTTAAGCGTTGGACGTTAACTTAGGTCTTGAATTAATTGCTTTGTAACTACACCAAGCATGCTTTAGGTGCACGGAAGGGTCAGTGTTACTGTGGAAACTACAGCTTAGAAGTTTCTGGATTTTTTATTTTTAATTAAAGGGCATTTCAATATGGATGTATCTTTTCATTGAATGGATGATTATATTTAGAGCCTGGCTTTTAAATCTCTGAACCATGATGTTGTTCAGAAGGAGAGTGAATTAAGAGAACTTTGGGAGCAAAGATAGGTTCCATCAATGATAACCATCTCTAATAGTCTTTTTCCCTTGCAAGCTGGATGAATTTTTGTTTGTTTATTTGTTCACTGTTTGCTTCATTCAGCCAAAACTCCACCATGTAGCTATACAGCACAGATGGTACTCTGAGAGCTGAATGTAGACTTACAGACCTAATAAGGCACATGGTTAGAAAGTTGACCCTGAAACCATGACAATTTGACTATAGCTCCCTTCATTTATTAATGGAGTAACCTTGGGTAAGTTATTGAAGGTCACTGTGCTTGCTGTTTCCATCTGCAACATGGAAATTAATAATAGTTGCCCACATCATTGGCTCCTGGGGAGGATTAATTGAGATAACCTATGACAATGCCTGGACCAGGAAAGCACATCATGAACACCAATAAATTTTTTATTATCTATAAAATGATTCACTTCACACATTCCAGCAGAACTGAACCATAAACTCCATCCCCAAGGTATATCCTACTCCCAAAGTCATTGGTGTCTTTATGTTACCAGGGATATCCATGTATGTAGGTTTACCAATTACTTTTCCTTGTCTTCATCTCGTAACACAAAATTACTGTTTTCTCTCCTCTCCACCAAGGAAACCAGAACCAAAGCATAAGAATGCAGGCAGTTTCACTACCTGATTTAATTGCCTGCTATTCAGAGGAAAATCATATGTGAGGGTATTCTATGGTCCTCTCTCACAATGGTCAATGAAAATGGCCCAGCTCAGTTTGATAATGATATTGCTAGGGCCTTGTAACTCTTGGAGTGGGGGGAAAGGGCTCTAAGAAAGAGGATGTATTGGTGGAATAAGAGGGAGCCATCTTCTATCCTTTCAGTAGAGTGACTCTTGGGAACTTAGTTGCTATGTGTAGCTTACAATCACCTCTTCTGTTGTGTCTGCCACCTCATGGGTACCTGCACCTCCTTCCATGCCATCTTAGTGCTGCCCGTGCTCCATTAGATAACACTGCACTTAATCTCTAAACCTGCCTAGTATCCATGCTCACAAATGCCAATTCTGATGCATCCACCCATAAGGAAGTTTGTGGTTCTACTATCATGATAATATAAACGTGACATTGGCCAGCAAGTAGCAGCCCTGATTTGAAGATGGAAGTTCATATGGTTAGGTACACCATATGTGGAGGTGTGCAGCATCTACTTTCAGGGAAAGCAGTATAGGATCATAAAAATAGGCTGAGACAAAGCAGTGTATGATGGGTAAGTAGGCCCCTTTGGGAAAATTATTTGACCTCAATGCATAATACACAATGAATTGAACACTGTTATGAGGCCAAATGTGGAAGTTTTTTGAAAAACAAAAATAAAAAACCCAGGAATAAGCTATGCAAATGTAGCTATTAATATCATCTTCAAGGCAAAGATGTAAGTCTTGAAGGATGATTTAATTGACATTGAATAGAGAGTAAACCTATTTCTTAATGCCTTTGCAACACAACAGCAGGTGAGGAGGAAGTTCACTTTGGGTTGTTTATATAGCAACTTTCTAACCCACTCTGACACATAAATCACGCACCTTCTGCTAAATTTGCACCCAGTTGATAGAAATAGACAACTTGGCATAGTGGAAGCAGGCAGCATGGCATGACTAATATTCTCCCCTGCATCGACTAAGGGGGAAAAAAATCCATTATTTGTCCAAGCTAAGACTGATTGGGAAGAGCTCCCGGGATGGAAGTGGAGATAGGCAACACTAGGCTGGTTGTGCTGACAAAGCAGATGGAAAAGTGATCAGTTGCTGTACATCAGCTTCAATTAAACAGAAGGAGGAACTGTAGGGAATAGGAAAGAGAAGCAAAAGATCCATCTGAGACTGCGCAACCATCCAGAAGCTAGAGCCAGGCAGTCCCTTCTCCAGGGACAATGGGCTCTTAATTCCACACTAGGCAGAGACTACGTCTAACCCTGTCACTTCAGGATTAATGTTGCTTTGCTCAGAAAACAGTGTCTGTGACTAAGCTGAACTAAGGATAGTCATATTTCTGATAATCATCCATCTTTCTCTTGGGCTTCATGTCTGATGTGTTGAGAAGCAGCACATATCACACAGCCTTCCTCCATTCAATTCAACTGCTTGTTAAGAGCATTGCACTAGAGTACCCAGCTCAATGGCTTTGATTTTTTTTTCTGTTGAAAAAGTGGCCTTTTTTGGTCTCAGGACATTCACTTCTCCTCTTAATATTGTTAATTTCCCCATCCTTCTGTGAATTTACAGCATCAGAAGTATCCGGAAGAAAGCATGTGGCTATACTGTGTGTTACAGAAGAAGGTACATAGGAGTCTGTGTCCTGCTGGGGCAAGTCTGGACTTTTCTGCTGTGAAGGAGATATCCCCAAATGGCTAAAAGTGATGATGGTAAAGATCCTGGCTCTATAACCAGACACCATGTTTCAGAGGCATCGCCTACGTTCCAGACACCGGAAGGGGCCTTTGGTACATGCGATGGAGCCTGTCACAGAGAAGCTGACAATCTGTGTGAGGCCAAAGACAGGTGAAGAACTGGCCATCTTCAAGATGGCACATACACCAAGCCATCAGAGTAAGCCAAAGATGCCTCCAACTAGGAGAGGACGGTGTTCTCTGTCTACCTGGATCTGACCTTGAAGGTTGAACAGCATTTCAGGCAGAGAGGGGAGGAAGGATTCTACTCACGGGAAGGCCATGTACAAAGGAACAGCACGGTGTGAATGTGTGATGTGCCAGGAGACCTAATGCTGCAGGCTGTGAGCCTCACCTAACCTGCATCTGCTCGGAGGGATCTGAATTTGGAAACTAGGGGATCCAACCCAAGGAGGTGACGTCTCCGTAAGAACTCAGGGTCCTGAAGAGATGACCTCTGTAGGGATTCTGGGCACTTCACAGATGATCTTTGCTGATTTCACAGTCCTCACTGGGTAGCAAAAGGATGAGGTCAGCGCTTTTTCAAAGTTGGTCAGGAGTGCAAAAAAATATATGTGTATAAGATTGGGAAAGATATCTCTCCTGGCTCTGTCTTCTTGAGCTACCTGGAAATACACTTTATATTTTAAAAGAGCCAGAACTTAGAATTTATGCATGTAGACATATATATTTAATGGTGCATAAAATGCTGTATGGATATTATTTGACCAAGTCAGCATTAAATAGGAAGCAAGTCTAACTGCAAGGCAGCAAGAAATTTGAAAGTGCTCTATAATTTTACATAAAATCATGTATTATTTTCTTCCATTGAGTGCTTTATGATTTAATATTGTAGTTCTCTATTTTGTTTCTGCCAAGGCTTCACATTAAAAATAAACATACTAGTATCTGGAAAAGTACTTGATTAACTATTTGCCTCAAGTAATCACTTTCTTCTAATAAGTTAGCAGCTAAATGAAAAAAATTTTATTTAATTATTCAAATTGTTGGGCATTAACTGTTGTTGGCCTATGAAGTTGTGACAGGGAGGTTTATAGTAGGTTTGGAAGGAAGTCTAGAGAAGGAATAGGCAGAGAAAAAAGTGTGGGTGAGAATGACGCAAAGAGGAAGGGGAGGGAGAGAGAAAGGGAGGAAGGAAGAGACGGAGAGAGGGAGGGAGGAAGAGAGAAACAGAGAGAGGCCAGTACTGGATGTGGAGTCAAACATTATTCACATTCAGGCACCTTTAGGTACTAGCAAAATAATTACTTGTATATTCCTCTGGATCTTCAGTAAAATGAGAATATTTTTGTCTTCCCTGCAGAATTTCTATGAGGATTCAATCTCTGAAAATAAAATTGGTAGCTATGAAAATTAGTCATCGGCATCTCCGATAGAAACTTTTTAAAAACCCAGATTTTAATCCTCAGAATGAATTTCAACCCATGACTTGCTGCCTAAAGAATTAAATGTAAACTTGGCCTTTCCAGAACCATTAGTCACACATGGCTTAGAACAGTTGACAGTGTTGATGGGCAGGCTTACCAAAGCCCGTCTTTAGAAACAGAATTTCTTTCAGTAGCATTTTATTGAGTCTGAATTCTTCCAGAACAAGTCGTGCAAATTGCTTCTGGTCTTAAAACATACTGAGTTGGAATATTTCTTGATAATGGAATTTAAAAACTTACATATTTGTTTAAGTCGTGACAGAGGAAGAGAGTATGGGATTTTCCATTCCATAATGATTGGGGCTGAACTGGGGCCAAAGCTGGAACTTAGGATGTAATCCAACTTTCCCACATGAGTTTCAAGGACTCAAGTACTCAAAGCATCGCCTGTTATTTCACAGGGTATTCTTTTGCAGACACTGTACTGGAGAATGCAATTAAGGCTTAGATTCAGGCACTCAGATATGGAATGTGGGCATGTTAAGACTAGACTAAATGGTGCTCAGTGTGGTAGCCTAGTGAATAAAGGCCTCACCTTGCATATGCCGGGATCCCGTATGGGAACCAGTTCATGCCCCGGCTGCTCCACTTTCCATCTAGCTTCTTTCTTGTGGCCTGGGGAAGCAGTAAAGGATGGCCCATAGTCTTGGGACCCTGCATGTGCACTGGAGACCAGAGGAAGGTCTTGGTTCCTGGCTTGGGAAACCTGAAAGAAGCTCCTGGATCATGGCTTTGGATCAGCTTGGCTTCAGCTGTTGCTGGAGAAGTGAATCAGTGAACAGCAGATTTTTCTCTCTGTCTCTTCTCCTCTCTGCAAATTTGCCTTTTCAGTATAAATAAATAATTTTTTTAAAAAAAGACCAGATCAGATGCCTACCCCAGTGATGGAATAGTTTGATGCTTAAAAGCCACTTGCAGCAAGGAACTCATAATATCAATTAATATGCATGTAAGAGAGCTCAGCATGTATTATCCTCTGGTAGATTATGCAAGACCAAAAATAACTGGAAAGGAGTATGAGCCATCAAAATCAGTCAGTGCTCCTAGAAATACCCTTCAAAAAAGACCCAGAGAAGCCAGGACAGTGCTGACTCACAGCCATGCCTTTCAGTTCTCCTTCATGGGATGGGAAGCCACTGGACTGAGCCAGCAGCAGACACTGATATAGGAGAGGAGAGGGAAGAGGACTCCTTCATGCTTTCTGAAAGGTGAGGGGGTGGGCTTCGGACAGTGCTCAGCCTGAGAAGAGCCTGCACAGAGACCCTCCAAAGCGTTTGCTCCCAAGATTACTGGGGATCATCCTCCTTCTGGCAGGCTTTCTACTTCCACCTCCCCGAGACTTCTGTGGGATTCCCTGAGCTCAAGGGCTATAAGCCAGTCTGGATAAATAGCTCCTGATTACAAGACTACTTGGAGTTATGTTTAATTTTACTTTAAGGACATTCTAAGTGCTCATGTGGGCATCTTTACATAGTCTGCACTTTTATTTAGAAATTTAGTTTTGAAAAAGTTTTACTTTATTGAAGAGAGAGAAGGGGAAGGGAAGAGAAAAAAGAGGAGAGGGAAGGAGAGCAGAGGAGAGGAGGGGCGGGAAGAAGAGACCAGGGAGAGGGAAGGGAAGGGAATGAATTTCCCATCTGTGTTCCACATCGAGGGCCGTGCAAGGTTAAGCTAGGAGGTTGCCACTCAACCAGGGTCTCCTACTTAGGAGGCAGGAAACCAAATGTTCAGCACCATTTGTTGCCTTCCCAAGCAGGGAGCTGGAATAGCTGGGACTAGAACCAACATTCCAATGTGGGATGTGAGTGTCCCAAGCTGAGAATGGAACCTCCACTAATCTCCCAAAGAAATTACCTTTGAGCCTGTGTCTGGAAATTTCCTTTGACTCAATGAGTCTAGACCTGAAATCAAAGGCCAGAAAGGAAGCTTTATGCATCAGAATATTTCAGTAGCAAGGATGCCAATACTGTATCATTTTATTTTATTTTAGATTTTTTTATTTGAAAGGTGGATTTATACAGAGAACAAAAGACAGAGAGAGAGAGAGAGGAGGAGAGAGAAAGAGAGAAATCTTCCACCTGCTGGCTCAGTTTCCAAATGGCCAGAGCTGAGCTGAACTGAAGCCAGGAGTTCCTCCCAGGTCTTCCATATGGGTGCAGGAACTTAGGGACCCTGTTAGCAGGGTCTTTCTGTTAGCACAAAGCTGGATGGGAAGTGGAGAAGCAGGGACATGGACCATATGGGATGCTAGTGCTTAGCAGCAGCAGATTAGCCGATTGAGCCATCGTGCAGGCACCGATACCATATTGTTCAGACCCAGTGGCAGGAACCAGTGTCGTGTCACAACAGGGTAGACTGCTGCTTGGTATGCCACATCCCATACTGGAGTGTCAGTTCAATTTCCCTTTGTTCTGGTTCCAGTCCAGCTCCCTGCTCATGTGCCTGGGAAGGTAGCAGACAACAGCCCAGCTGCTTGACCTCCTGCTGTCATGCGAGATATCTGGCTCCTGGCTGTTACACTCATTAAGCAAGTGAGCCAGCAAATGGAAGATACCATTTTTTTCTGTCTTTTCCCTTCTCCATCTCTTACTCTGTTGATTTGGGTTTTAATAATTTCAAACAAACAAACAACAACAAAAAACCCAGGTTAACTGAAGTGCCACCCCAAACCCCAAAGCCATTTATTTTGCAACAAGAGCCATTCTAGTTCATCTTTCCTTCCTCTCCCGCTATGCCAGGCCCGCCCAGGCGGATGGTTCATTGGAGTTAAGCTTGTTGTGGACTAGAATGGGACTTAGCAATGATGCAGAGGAAAGGCCTGTCTGGTCATACTTTTTCACCTGCACTCCCTAATTTCCTGGTCATCTACTTTCCCTGCAGTCACAGAATACACATTCATTCCATTCATGGACATTCAGGGGAGCAGAAAACACTATTAGCAGTCATCTTAGTTTTTCATCTAAGTGGAAAGGCTCAAATTATTTTGCATGTGTGTGTGTGTGAAACTAGATTGATTATATAAAGTTTTAGATCAGATGTCAAAACCGGAATCTAGGATGAGAGAAAGAAAACCTCCCCAGTAAATAAAAAAAAAAGAAAGACCTCCCCCCACCCCAAGAGTTACTTTCTTTTTTGTTGTTGTTACCATAGTAATTTTTTTGGAAAAACACAAAGTGCAGTGCTTTTTCTGGAGACAAAAGCACAAAGCCTGGTCCTAACCTTTCTCAGCGCAACACAAAAGCAGAGCGGTGTGTTTGCCTTAACACCAGAAACCCGCCAATGAAAAACTCAAAGTGATTGGTAACCAAGGAAACTGACAGGGAACGGGTAGCTGCTGCTGAAACCCCTTCCATGGGAGGGAAGAAGAAGCTGTAGAAAAATACAACATGGGTTCGGATCTTACTGCAAGCAGAGATGCACGGGACCAGAGTATTCTGTAAGTACTTGTGAGGTGTGAATTCTAATTCCTTGTGATGAAATCCCATGCTACACAAAAACCCTTCAATGTAAGGAATATGTGCTTCTGATCTTATCCCACAAGAGAGCTGTGTTTTATCATGAAACTAATTTAGTTTTTCATTTTTTTTATGACCCTTTAGGAAATCGCTGTTTTCACCCCTCAGGGACCACCAGTCCAACTGCTATTTTCTCCAGGAATATATTTTTTTTGCTTTTGGAATGTAACACTGTTAACGGTACCTATTCATACTCCAAGCCCAGATATCTGCCTACAGAGTGATCTTCACTAAAATTTTAGAAAGTTTTTGCATTTTTATGGACATAGTAATTGTGCACAGTCAAGAAGTACCACCTGATGTTTCCATAAATTCATACGCTGTGTAATGATCAAATCAGGCTAGTTAGCAATTGCAATGCCTCAAGCACTTAGCACCTCTTCATGGTGAGCATATCATTTTTTCCCCCCTTTTAATCATCAGTCAAAAGCGCCCGCAGGATGCCTGCGACACACTGGACGGAAAGAAAGAGGAAATGATGTGTAGGACCCTGGGCCAAAGAACAACCAACCACCTGAGAGACACAACAAACACATGGAGTGAAAAACAAGGGAAGACATCCAATTGGAAAAGACAACGGGAGAATGCTTGGTGGGCCCCAATGCTCTGCCAAGGCTAGCAATGCAGCATCACACCTAAACATGGATACATGCCCAGACAGGCTTCCTGGACCAGCGGAGGGAGGAGGAAGAGTCACAGGATGGAAGGATCCACCATGGTTCCTGAGCTGGGGGACACACCACACGTGAATGCTCAGGAGTAGAACAGGTTGTACTCGGTGTAAGGGAGTGAGCATGCGCGCATGTTTGTGTGTGGGTGTGTGTGTAAGGAGACGTGCCTGGCTTACACATGGCACATAATGTGTTCTTCAGGGACAGCATTTTAGGGTGAAGCAGCAGAGGAAAAAGCAAATCACTGGGTATAATAGCACCTGGTTTCCTTCTGTAATATTCTGGAACAGTACTCTGTAATTTTTTTTTTAAAGTATCTCTATCTATCTATCTATCTATCTATCTATCTATCTATCTATCTATCTTTCAATCATCTATCTAGAGAGAGAGATCTTCCAAATAGCCACATGGCCAGGCTGAACCCAGGTGTTTGGAACTGCATCTGGCTTTCCCATTTGAGTGGCAGAGACCTGAGCACTTGGGCCGCCCTCTGCTGCCTTTCGAGGCAGGGTAGTAGGAAGCTGGATTGGAAGTGGAGCAGGTAGGACTGGGACAGGTGCTCCGATATGGGCTGCCAGCATCCCAGGTGGCAGCTTAATCTGTGTGCCACAATGCCAGCCCCCAAGAATCTATAAGCTGGCAAATATATTAAAGTAACCATGGACAGTAATTTTTGATGTCAGACACCTCTTTTGGAAAGCTGCAAGTAGAATGAGTAAGTTTAATCTTCCTGGTATTCCTATAAGGCAGGTCTGATCATCCTCAATGGAAGGCCACAAGTACTATGAGTGTGTTTATCCTTCATGATGTTCCTGTAGGGTAGGCATGCTTATCCTCAACTTACAGGTGATAAGTCTATGGTTCAGAGAAATTAATTTGTCCAAAGTCATTCAGTTCTTTGCAGATCTAAGTCTGATTGTTAAATTGGAATATCACCTCCCCCACCCATGCCAAATCCCTCCCCAGCGCATCATGTGGTTTTTTTTTTCTTTGTTTAAAAGATTTATTTAGCTCCCAGTGCTGTGGCCTAGCAGCTAAAGTCCTTACCTTGGACATGCCGGGACCCTATATGGGTGCCAGTTCTAATCCCAGCTGCCCCACTTCCCATCATGCTCCCTGCTTGTGGCCTAGGAAAGCAGTATAGGACAGCCCAAATCCTTGGGACCCTGCACCCATGTGGGAGACCCAGAAGAGGCTCTTGGCTCCTGGCTCTGGACTGATGCAGCACAGGCTGTTGTGGTCACTTGGGGAGTGAATCATCAGACAGAAGTTATTTCTCTCTGTCTCTCCTCCTCTCTCTCTATAAATCCGACTTTGCAATAAAAACCAATAAATCTTTAAAAAAGGATTTATTTATTTTTATTGGAAAGGCAAATATACAGAGAATAGAATAAACAGAGAGGAAGACCAGAGCTGAACTGATTCGAAGCCAGGAGCCAGGGGCTCTTCTGAGTCTCCCATGTGGGTGCAGGGTCCCAAGGATTTGGGTTGTCCTTGACTGCTTTGCCAGGCCACAAGCAGGGAGCATGATGGGAAGCAGGGCAGCTGGGATTAGAACTGGCACCCATATAGGATCCCGGCATGTTCAAGGCAAGGACTTTAGCTGCTAGGCTACTGCACTGGGCCCCGGGGATGCAGCTTTTCTTAGAATCCCACTTCAGAGGCAGCTAGATTCAGGCTGTCATTTATTTATGTTGGCCTACCTACTACCCTCTGGTCCTGAAAAACATCGTCACAAGAAAGGGGCAAATTCCTCCAGTCAGCATTTGAATTTTTTTTTTTCCCTGCCAATATGTAGGATAAAAGAAGCAGGCTGATGCTGCAGCAAGCACATCCTCTTTGCTCTCCTCGTTGCTCTTAAATAATGCCGCTGGGACTAAGAAACATATTCATTAGATTGCGTGTGGAGTGGCAATCTAAAGGGACCCGGAAATGCCTGCTTGAGGTTTCTCTTTGGAAGCAAGTCAGGAATTCCTTGGCACAGAGCGAACGGCTGACCGTAGGTGCCATCTTAAGATCCTTTTAATGTGCACGTTGTCACTCAGGAAGTTGCTCCCAATTAAGCGTAAGCAGTGGGCAAAAACCATGCCACCTCCAGGGAAGCAACCTTACCTGGCTCTGAATGGATGCTGCTGGCACACAGCTTGACAGAAAGAATTGGGCTTGTGGATCTGGGGGCATGCCAAGCCACAAATTAGTTCCGCACCTAGTAGATGAGGCTGTAATTTCTGTTTCTTGGCTGGAAGGAGGGGCTCAACTTCTGCAGGTGACGTTTCGAGAAAGCAGGTAGAATGTCAGGCACAAAGTTCTGTGCCAATGTGAGCGATGCAAAGGTGACTTCATCTCTGAGTGTTGGATCAGTCTCAAGTGCAGAGTGGGGACTGGTTAAATGGAGGGTGGGAGAATCAACCTGCAGCCTGTTTGGCTGTGGCCCACAGGGAAGATGGACTTCTAAATTTTGCAAAGGTATTTATTTGACAGAGAGAGAGAGAGTGAGCGAGAGCTGTATTGGTTCACTTCACAAATGAATGCGGCACCTGAGGGTGGACCAGAGCAAAGCCTGGAGCCCAGAACTCAGCTGAGTTCTCTTGTGTATGTGGTGGTGCCTTCTTTCCCTGTAAAATCTGCCTTTCGAGAAAAATCTAGTGCTTTTTTTTTTTTTTAAACAGCAACAATTCCACATCTACTGACACAGTTGGGAACTCAGATACCCAGACACTGCTCTCTTCCTCCTGGCCCGTGTCTTGTTACAGAATCCTCAGGATTCCATAGGAACATAGACAAGATGACTGACATTTATTAAGCACCTCGCATGCGTCAGAATACCCTCCTGGATGCTTTACCTATATGACATCATTTGATTCCTCTCAACAACCCATCAGACTGAAATTGTCAATACCTTTCAATACCTGAGGTCAAGATGGGATTGCAACTTTCCCAAGGTCTCACTGCTGGTGAGAGTCCCGTTTCAGTGCACACCCTCAGACGGGCTTCCAGAGCAAGATCAAAGCATTAGTATACACTGGAGGCAGAGAGGATGAAATCAGAAACACATCACAGCAACACGGGTGTATGGAGATGGGCATGGGAAAGCATGGCTCCAAGTTATGTTGGCTACCTTTGTATACTATTATGAAAAAAAATCACACGTGTGTTCTCTTGGATCTCACCCAGTCCTGTTTGCACGAGAAACGAAGGGCAGCACTCCATCTCCCTCTCGTCTGCCGGCAGTCTGTGCTAGGGTAAGCCTCTGATCTGCTGCCAGGCCTGGAGGCACTGCAGAGCAGGTGTCAAGACCCCAGGGCTCACGTCCGCACATAGACTTGTCGCTCTAAGCTCACAAGGCCTTCTGGACAGGTCTGTCAGCATTGGGGGGAAAATTCTCTATTTAATAATAAATAAGCAATAAGCAATGAACAACCCAGACAGTGAAATCTTTGTTCAAATATGTGCCAGTTGAAGAGCTTCTAGAGGCTTGGAGTTGCTAGGTCAGGAGAGAAACATGTTATCACCAGGGAAACTGTATCACGCTGCTTCTCGGTGGGGTCCACGGCATGGGAGCCTGTCTCCTCCTGACTCTGGATTCTGATGAGCTCCCTTGGGGTCTGGCTCACACTCTGCTGCCAAACGTGCTGGTTGCCTACCGCCAGCTCTCCCTGCCCTGCTCCTCACCCACTGCTGCCCTCAAAGGTGCCTCCACATGCAGAGGGTTAGTGAGACTCTAAAAAGCCCTTTGAGGTAGACATTTACTGAAGCAAGCCATTGCAGAGTCTGACTTTTTTTTTTTTAAGCCAAAGTTTTGGACACTGTGAATCATTCACTTTAAAAGTCCCATGGTGGTGCCCCACAGAGATTTTTAAATCATCACAAATCATTGTCCACTGTGCTTTTGTAATGTTTTGCCCTTTCTCCTGCCATCAACTGCATTTGCATCTTTTCAACAGAGTGCCTGGGACAGCATTCCTTACGCGCTGTGGCTTGTCTACCTGCCAAATTGTGCATGGACACCTATGCATATGTTTGACCCAAGCCCAGGATAACTGGCGATTTGCAGAAGGCAATGGCTTGCTGCTTCAGGTTGAGCAGGCTTTCTGAAGCTGAGAAAGGCCAGGAGATGTAATGGAAACAGTGCCCTCAGTAGGAATTCACTTCTCTGGTAGAATCATTTAATTTTGCCTTCGTATAGCTATGGGTTGTCATTGCTGGAATTGTATGAAATATTTACCTAATAATCTGCTACCTAGCAGCTAGCTTTCTCTAGGCGGGACTGTTGACTAAGGAGGTGGAAGCAGTAAGGAACAATGTTTTCTTCCTTTGCCTTTAGTACTGGAAAGTTGGGGTTCGTGCTCTAGCACCTTGAGGCTGTGCGGGATGTGCACCCCACCCATGAAGGACTGCACAGTTAGTCCCGGGAGAAGCCATCCTCACGCATGACAGTGGCTTCAGAGCACCTCCTACCATGCACTACCGCCACAGCTCACTGCATTGCAATATACAACAACCAGTCTTAGCACCTGCTCTTCCTGCTTACTCTTAGCTAGGCAAGTGCAGCTGTATACTCCCAGTTGCAGTCTTTCGGCCTTTTGGCTAAGATCAAGTGTGTGAAAGTCTGTTATTGGGCTCACTGGTTGGGTGGAATTTTTCTTTAAACAGAGAGAGAGAGAGAGAACGTATCTCCAGTCCACTGGTTTACTCCCCCAGTGCAGGAATTGTTTGAAGCTGTACCAAGGCCAAAACTGGGTACCAGGAGCATGTTCCAGATTTCTCAAGTGCATAACATGGACCAAACTACCGGATTCATTACCCTTGCCTCTGATAGTCTGCGATTAGAGTCAAGCGTTGGAGCTAGGAATTTAACTCAAGTTCTTGTATGTGGGACATGAGGATTATAACTAACCAACATTTTAATTACTGAAGTTTATGCCTACTGCCTGGGGTGAGATTGTATCCATATCCCTTGATGTAGGTCTTTCTCTTGATCCCTGTGTACTGGGCCTTGTTTCTCAAATATTAGTAAACTTATTGAAGTTACCTGAAAATCTTATTTTAAAAAGCAGATTTTGAATCAGAAGATCTTAGATGAGATCTGAGAGTCTGCATTTGTGCAGAGGGTTCGCCGGTGCAGACGACTAACCACAATTCTTTTTTGAGTACAAGGTACTAGTTCCAAAGACAGAGTGGCAGGATCTTCAGTAGTGCCCCTACAGATTCCTGGTCAAGTCTGGTTAATTTCTTTTGTTTGCACGTCTCCATCTCCCAAGAGTGTCCTCCAGTAGGTATGCTCGTTAGAGGCCTGGGATGTTCCGTGTCGTTCCTAGCTGCCTTCCCAGAGGCTTTGGTAATGCAGACAGCATGGAACAAACATGGCTGTTTGTTGTGATGAGACCCTGTGAATGTATGCTGAGCACCAATACAGACAAACTGGTTACTTAAGACTCTTCCCGGGTGCCTATAGAACTCAAAGGTATAACCCAAACCTGATTCTGCTTTTTTCTTTGGTGACTGGTAATAAGCTCTTTCCTCAGGGAGGATTCATTTGTTCAGGCCAATTGCAGCTACCAGAGTCCCAGAGCCACCCTTTGTTGGACACATGCCTCAGTTCAGCTTAGTTTAGTTGGACTACTGAGAAATGTTACAGCCAAAGGAATTCTTGCTTTTGGGGAAACTCGGGCCAGCAACCCATATGCTTCAGTTACTCTGCTAGGAATAGGCAAATTGGGAAGACTCATGCTTTCGCGAGGATCAATGAAATAACTACCAAAGATACCTCCTGAGACTTCAGTTGGCCAAGGTATTCCTATCACCTTTCACTGGGCATAGGCAAGATCTGTGATTCCAGGATAAACAGTGCCAGGACACAATGGTGGCTACACTGCTCTATAGAATGGGTAGAGACATTCCTGTTCACACTCCACCACTGCCTGGAGGGTGCTTGGGGATCAGGCACCAGGATTAGTCATCCTTGTATTCCAGCCATCACACACAAAATCTGGTGCTGAAGACAAATACGAAAAAACAAAACAGTTTCTACACTAACCGTGGGTTAGTAATATCCTGTTTCATGACTGTACTCTGAGTATATAATACTTGTGGAAAATCAACTTAGTGGCTAATGATATAGGATATGTAAACACTGAATGCCACCATGCCCTGTAATTATGCTTATGTCTGATTAGGACAACTATAATTCCTGCCTGCCCATTCAATTTGTGTTAGTAGAATATTCAATATGAGTAATGTGGAGAGTCCTTTCCAGTTAAATGCTTTTCTGTTGAATTTAGAATTTATTTTTCCAATGGGAATGAAACAATTTAGCCCAAAAGGTTTCAGATCTCTTTTCCTCTCTTATAAAAATTTTATATTTTTTTTTCACAGAAAGCACTGTTTTTCTTCACTTATAATGATGTTGATAACAATCTCAAGAACGTTAACGGGGTACAAAGTGAGTTAAAACAGAATCCTTGGTGAGCACCTAGCAACTCAAATGGGAGTGGACAAATTCTTTAAAATACACACTCGTGCACAGAACAGTGCATTCAGTTTCTGTGGGCTCCAGTTTTACTCTGGGAGCTGCAAAATACCAGGTATAAACACTTAGGAGTCATTTATGACTAACTCAATGAATGGATTATCATATGACTATATTGTATATCAGAGCCTACAGTAGTAGAAATAGGAGCTAAGAGTCCTAACCACAATCTTTACTAGGGATTATTTTATCCTAGTAACAGCCTCGTAAGACAATCTCTGTTATTGTTCCCATATGAAAAAGGAGAAAATTGAGGCTTCTGGAACCTCCAGGAATTTACAAGAAGGCTCACAGAATTTAGAAGCTTTAAAGTATCTCTCTCTCTCTCTCTCTTTTATTTCCTGAGTGAGTATAAATTTGGTAAAAAAAGGAATCAAAATACGAAAGCAAGCCAGAAGTCTTTCCACCCACAGGGAGCCGGAAGAGCCACTCAGGGCGGCACGGACAGGAGAGAGTTGTTGAGGTTCACTGGGTCAGTGCCTCCCAGATAAGTCAATTTTATCTGACACTGAGGCTCGGGTTTTGGCAGGGATTCATGCTTTCTCTGCAGAATAGAGACAAAACTTAAGTCTGTTAAAAATAAATGTAAAGAATTCATAAAGCCTTTGAGTAAATATCACTTTAGTTGGACTGAAAAGAGGGATTAAGCTTTTTTTTTAAGGTTTTATTTTATTTTTATTGGAAAGTCAGATATACAGAGAGGAGGAAGGTCTTGCATCCGTTGATTCACTCCCTAAGCGGCTGCAATGGCTGGAGCTGATCCTATCTGAAGCTAGGAGCCAGGAGCCTCTGCTGGGTCTCCCAGGCTGGTACAGGGTCCCAAGGCTTTGGGCCGTTCTCGACTGCTTTCCCAGGCCACAAGCAGGAAGCTGGATGGGAAATGGGGCTGCTGGGATTAGAACCTGTGCCCATATGGGATTCCAGCGCATTTAAGGTGAGTACTTCAGCCGCTAGGTTACTGCGCTGGGCCCCGGGGAAGGGAGTGGAGGGTAAGTTTTAACTTTGGAAAACTACAGGACGCTGTGAAAACTCACTGGATTACGGGAATAAGATCCACCAAGAGAGCAAAGTGTTTGGCCTTGTGGTTAAGACACTGTGTCCTATATCAGAGAAGCAGGTTTCAATGCCCGCCTCCAGCTCCTGGCTCTGAAAAACCCAGAGCACTTTGCAAAACCTGGTGTCTCTCCCCACTCCTTCCAAGAAGCACCCCGTTTCCCAAGTCCCTTCTAGGAGGTCTTTCCTCTTGCGTCTTCTTTTCTCCCTTGCCTGTTCAATTTGCAAATAAAACTCCTCTCTCTGCAACCAAATATCTGGCTCTTTATTTCTCTCCTAAGTCAAGAAAAGAATCTACCAGGCTTTGCCAGTCACAGGAAAACCTCCTTCTTGTATCACGAACAAGGAGAGGAAAGTAGAGACAAAAGTCACAAAGAAGACGCTTCATTTTGTGAATATTTAAACTAATGAGCTCTGGAAACTGAACAAGGAAATAAACACTTTTCATGGGAAATGTTCTTCTATTTTTTTTCCTTTGCCATATTTCTTTTAAGAACAGATGACTCTAGGGGAGAAGTGGAAAATGAATGAATGGATGAAACTTGAAAGTTACAGGCTTTGTAGAAAATATCAGTATGGGGAAATTTAAGTATTGTGACCGAGGAATCTTTGAAGAGCGCAGCCAGAAGATGTATGATACGGAGTTGTCTGTTTTGGTATGTTTGAGTGTGAAATGCAGATGCTTTCCATCAAGTAGGCATTGCCTCAACAATGTCTCATAGAAGGTGGCACCAAGACCAGACATCCATTTCATTTCTGAGGCAGCCTTCATGTCACATAACGGTAACCCACATCTAAGGATGTCTGTGGGTGGTTTTGTAAACCTTTTACCATGGTCCTTGATCATCTATTTCTCCTTTCCCATGATCGCAGGCCAGAGTTTATCCATGTAGAGTGATTCAGCACAGGGAAACCCTTGCAGTCTTCACCTCAGGGGAATTTCCATGACAGAGAAGCATGGACCATACACAGATGCCAGCCTTTCTCCCTACGGAGGCCAGCTCTGACTCTCCACATCACCTCTACGGCCAATGGAACAGACAAAGGCGTCAGCAGAGAGCCCAGTGTCATGTGTGAGGGCTGGGTCTTCCAGCTCTCCTGGAGAGGTGCGAAGGGAGAATGTTACAAACGGACCCTGGAGACTCTGAAGGTGCCCCTTTGGTCCAGACCCTACATCCTTTGGTCTAGATCCTGACCCTTAAAACTGCAAAAGCTGTCACAGTCCCCATTCTCCTGTTCCTTTAAGATTAGCAAGCTCTCTCAACTTTTCTGAGTGAGTTGCCCCTTCTGGCATTCACTTCTACATTTCTATGTTAAGTACACATACTCTTAGACATTGTTTAAAAAAGGCTTTTAATTTCCTTCCTTTCCACTAGGTGAACATTACCCATCCCTCTCTTCCCACGTAATTATGTTTCCACTTTGCTTTCAGTCCATACATATTCAGTGTTTTCATTACAATGACCATGTTCACTACTGAGTTAGAAAGCTAACGATTCCATTTCTTGTCTTGAATTAGATTTTATTGTTCTTAAAGTTAATTGCCTTTTCACTTAATTGATTTAGGTTTTTGGGTAGGGGGAAATGTGTAGTGACTTCATCCCAGCCACTTCACACTGCTGTATAAAATGTAGGATTTCTACATGATCAAGTCGATTCTTTACTTCCCCATAGAGTCATCCCTCTGGGAGTCTCCTGGCTTTCTGGCTCTGCCCCTGACCAGCTGTGCTCTGGCCTGGGGCAGAGATTTCCCGTAGGGACTTGTCAGCGTCCATCTTCGTTTGTCTGTCTTGGTTTTCCCCATGTGGCTTTTCAGTGCCTACTCTTGAGTAACTTCTTGAGAAATGGCACAGAGAGGATGTTTCGTGACTGTGTGAACATCCGAAAAAGTGTTTTTCTTTCCTCTTGTTTGTGTAGCAGTCTATCTGGGTATAAAATTTTGGGTCAAAGGTCACAGTCTCTTGGTGTCATGAAAATATTGTTCTTCAAGATTGATCTGCCAGCTTCTGATGTTTTTGTTGCAAACTTCAATATTCTTTTTTTTTCTGCTGCATCAACTACATTTTCTCCATCTACCCTTTCCAAAAGCTGTTAGAATCCTCTCCTTCTCCTGGATATTCTGAAATTTCATTGTGTTGAATACACTGAGTTCATTTATTGGGATGGGTATCCAGAAACTTTTTCAAGCCAGAAATTATTGTTATCTAGTACTAGCAAATTCTTTCATTTGTTTAAAATTTCTTCCATTTTATGTGTTAGGTTCTCATTTCCAAATATTTGTATTTTTAATTGTTCTTTTAAAAATCTATGATTCTCAGTTCATATTTCTGCCCTTGGAACTCCTAGCATTATTCACCTCTTAAAATGTCAGCAAGTTATTTCATAATAATTACAAACTGGAAATTACTTCATGCTGTATTATTCCATTATTATTTTGTGTAATAGTTTTTTAGGCTAAGAATTCACGTAATAGTTTAAACTCATCAAATCCGTTTCTTTTATTATAATAATAATGGCAATACCCTGAAGGGCATATCAAATAGTGGTATTAGTAATGGTCCTATGCAACTGAATTATGCACTGGAATTTAATAATTTGAGTCTCTGAGAGAGGGATGATTGCGCATCTTGTTGCTGTATAAATAGAAGCTACTGGTTTTACTGGGCTCTTCACTGTTTTCTTCCTAAAATAGACCATCGATTAAATTTAAGGTTTAAAACTTGTCTGCCTGCAGTCCTGTTGAGATGCATAAGGCTACCTTAAACTCAAGAAAACTCAAGAAAATGTGTCCCATCCTTATCCAAACAGAAGCAATTCATTATCTCTGAAACCAGCCCCAACGTTTCCCAAAACTGCAAATGTTGAGAATTGTCTGCAATCAAATCTGCCTTCTTTCCCGCACCTGATTCCTGATGGTTCCTCTTCTACCCACTGGGATGACAAAGAGTAAGTTAAAATGATCTTTCAATGCAAAACACAGAGATTTCCATCATGCTTGCCCTTTTTTCTTTCTTCATATATTCCTACCCCAGATTCTTTCCCATTTCCCATCCCCTACATCCTCTTTTGGAAGGGCCAGGGGTCTTCATTGTTTTTGTTAAAAGGAGATGACTGGGGCCCGGCGCGGTGGCACAAGTGGTTAAGTCCTCGCCTAGCATGCCCGGGATCCCATATGGGCGCCGGTTCTAATCCCGGCAGCCCCGCTTCCCTTCCAGCTCCCTGCCTGTGGCCCGGGAAAGCAGTCGAGGACGGCCCAAAGCTTTGGGACCCTGCACCCGCGTGGGAGACCCAGAAGAGGCTCCTGGCTTCGGATCGGCATAGCATCGGCCCGTTGCGCTCACTTGGGGAGTGAATCATCGGACGGAAGATCTTCCTCTCTGTCTCTCCTCTCTGTATATCCGCCTTTCCAATAAAAAATAATAAAAATAAATCTTTAAAAAAAAATAAAAGGAGATGACTGGAATTGTATGCAGTATTAGGAATGTAGTCAGACCTCTGCACATGAAAACTAGCCCAGGATGTCTCCTGTTTTGAACCTACTGATGAATTGTATTTGCTGTTTTAGGGGGTCAGAGCAAATTGTGGGATCCCCTTCAATCGCGTCTTTTTCACAAACCCATTCATAAACCTACTCTTTATCTTTCACATGTAGAAATGATCAATAGTCATAGTGAATATTGGCTTAAATCACTGATTCTTCAACATGGGCCACTCTCTTTCTAAGGGCTAGCTTGGGTCTTTGTGTGTTGCGGTGGGAGTGGGGAAGGGAACAGATGAGAACTGCATGGGTGGGACATAGCTAGTTAGTGAGAAAAGAATGCTCAATATGCTTTATACTTGCAAATGAAAAGGGGCACCAGTAGATTCTCATAAATGAGAAGGCAAGGCCTTAAGGTGGACGTAGATGGGAAGCGGGCTCTCCTCTGTATACTCTGCCCAGTAAGATGGTGCCTCCACCTTATTTCTAAGATTCCTTCCGTAGTCCCCTTTACGTTTTTGAAATTGTTGCTACTTAATTGCTTGTTTTTCCAATTCCTTCTTATAAATATTGTTCATTTACACCTCATTTTCTCCAAGTTTACTGTGTGTGTTTTCCCTAGCCAAATTGAACTTTGCCCATCTTACAAGGGCTGTGTAATGGAAATGGTTGGAGTTGTAAAAAATCTCATAAGCGTATCCTCAACCTTTTGCAAATCCAAAGCAAAGCAATGGAGCCTTGCCTACCTTGGATCACTGGGCAGTGTGTTGCTAGATCCAGCTTCCATGCCTAATGGCCCAGGCTTCCAATCCATAGTCTATCATTTCAGAAATCTGCTTTCATATTTGTGCCAGCTAGAATTTTCCACTACTGTCAAATCTACATGTTCTCTGCCACCAAGGCATCTATCTTTTCACATCCATCTGCTCATGTGTAAGTACATGGCTATTTCTTAATTAAATGCTTGTTTCCATCTTTGGACCTGTCCCACCCCTGGGAAACCTGACTTATCATTAAACTTCTTTAAAATCTTGCTGTTGATAAAGCTTATCACACAGGTTTTTTTTTTTTCTTCTAATTTGTCCTTTATATGTTTCCTAATACTTTTATGGCATATGCAATGTAGTGTATATATGATCTATAAAAAGATGAATTCCATGTTTGAAAACTCTTTGGTAAGTACGTGGAAACTCCACTAGCCAGTTAAAAAAACGCTTCAAAGCAGGAGTTTTACCTTTTATTTCACCTGAATTTCTTCTTTGAAGACCCTGGAGCTATGCTTACTGAAGGTTTCTTGCTTAGCCTTCTTGTTGGGTGACTGGGGACAGCCAGGACCTTTAGTGATCTGCCAGTTCTTTGACAAATGATACACTGACAGCTACTGCAGGAGAACAACAGTCATGTACCCAGACCCATACCCTTGGGGCTTACGTCACCTTAAAAAAGCACACGTGATCGAGTTCTTAATTTCCTGCTTAGTGGAGTGGTCAGAAGTTAACCCTACCGAATGGTGCCATCACAGCGTCATGACTGAAGAATCAAAGCTTGCAGAGTTAAGGCCAACATGGCTGAGACAGACACTGGCTATGGTGACTGTAGGCAGCTTGTTAAAGAGTTTTCTGCACAAATTTTATGCATCAATTGGAAAGTGTGAGTCATGAGCAGTGAGCTGGAACACAGCCACTCTGGAACCATGGAAGCCAGGCTCAGAGTAGCATTCGCTCAGCAGGGCTGGAAAGGCTCAAATGACAGATAACAAAAACCCTACAAGCCAGCTTCCATGGAGGGAGGAGAAGGGCAGGCAAGAGAAATATGCTGAAGAAATACTGAGAAAGACTTTAAGGGGCTGCTACATACTTTGTCAAAACCACCATTTAACCAACACAGACTGAACCCTTAGAGACAAAGGGTCGGGGCAGGCACAACGGCTCAACTGGTTAATCCTCTGCCCACAAGTGTCAGGACCCCATATGGGTGCTGGTTCATGTCCAGCTGTTTCACTTCCCATCCAGCTCCCTGCTTGTGGCCTGGGAAAGCAGTCAAGGATGGTCCAAAGCCTTGGGATCCTGCACCCACACGGGAGATTTATTAGAAGCTCCTGGTTCCTGGCTTTGGATCAGCTCAGTGTTGGCCATCGTGATCATTTGGGGAGTGAACCAGGGATTGGAAGATCTTTCTCTGCCTTTCCTTTGTAAACCTGGCTTTCCAATACAAACAAATAAATCTTAAAAAAAAAAAAGAATCAGAAGAAAGGGGTAGATTTCTGGTTACTGATTAATACACTAGTTAAGACCCACCACTGCCCACATAAAAGTATCTGCACTTGCTATTCAGCTCTGGATGTGGTGGCTTCGATGCTTGCTAATGTAGGTTATGCGTAACAACACAGGAGGCTCAAGTAGTTTGGTCCTTTCTGGTTCTTTCTTGGCTTACGCCTGACCCAGTCCCACCTATTATGGGCAGTGGGGAAATGAGCTAGCAGACGGATATTCTCTCAAAAAGTGTTTCCCAAGCAACCTAATTTCAAGTTTGAAAGGACCAATGTTGAGGACATTCATTGAGCTTTGGCTTAGAATCTCTGCCTCATATCTGGAATCAGAAAACATTCCTATTTAGGATATGATCTCCAAAAATTGTGGCCTATAGGTCGAGAGGTACAATTTTTATTCAACAAGAGTACAGTGAGAGCCAGTTCTTTCATTCCTTAAGGAAGAAGAAAACTTTAAAGCCATACAGAAAAAAAAAAACCTATAAAAATGACACGTGCAATTTTAACTGGAAAAGCTCAAGTTTTGTGCCTCTAAGGAATCTCAATAATATGAATCTCTCCTACTGCCCTCCAAACCCCAACAGGCTTGCTTTTTTCTGGGGTTTGTAAAACACTGCTACCGGTAGTAAATAATATAGCGTCTTGGCACATGTAATAAACTCCTTAACAATCTTACTGGACAGGACTAAAAGTGAAGATTTATTAACCAAACTTCGCATTCCAACAACACAGGCTGCAAGTGTTATTTAGGTCATCACTGGTGCCTCCCCGAGAGTATTCATCAGATTAAAAGACAATCATTAAACATTTGATTGTCCAATCTGACAACTTGAGTTATCAGTATCTGAGGATCCTGCACGCCACAGCCACAATGTGTTTTTAATCCCTGGTGTTTTTCCTTAACTGAACATGGCAATGGCTTAGGGGACACTTCTTAGTCTAGGGTAGTAGTTGTGCAATAAAGAACTGTTCTACTTAAGGCTTGCTTGGTGATGTATGTAACACAACCTTCCCTGCAGTGTGACTCCATAACTGTGCAGATTGTCAGCACTGTGAAGCAGAAGGAATGAGCTACATGTATTTGATTTGTCAATGGGCATAAGAAGGGCTGCTACAACCAAGCACCTCTATCCAAGGCATGAAGAGGTCCTGATGGCTGAGAAATGTTAGATCCCCTGCCTTCCCTATTGCTTCCAGATGAAAAAGATCTTAAATTCACCTTTATCAGGCTGTAGATGACCGGTATGGTACTGTATGGTTACCATTCTTCCCAGATTGCATTCATTGCAAGAACAGTCAAAGGCAGAGCAAGCATGTTGCATTTTTCAGTAACTCTTTCTCCACGGGGACACATAATGGCACTGGTACAAGTTCGTTACAGTCTACTTTGGAGTAAGTATAGCCTAGCAGCTTAGTCACGTGTCAGATTTTAGAATTTCAGGGATCTAGTTGTCAATTCTCAGGAGACGCAACAGGTACGAACATGCAAGGAAGTGTTCTAGGTGCTGAACTTTAGACAGTTTGCTGTGTAGAAGATAATATTTTCACGAGCAGCTGGTGAAATTGGAGGGTCTTTGCAATGGTGGAACAGCTTAACAAGGGAGTTGATTCTGTGACTTCGGGCTAAGGATTATTTTGGACAGTTGTGAAGACACAGATATACATTGAAACCGATTGATTCTAACAATCAAGAATTACATAATTTTCCTGGGGTAAGGCTGTCTCCTCCTACTCCATGGGGTTAAAATGACAAACACATAAATAAACATCAATTTGCTTAAAAGAATAGATGATTCCAATAGCCAAAATTTGAGATCAATTTATGTTTTCTGTTAACAGAAGAATGGTAAAGAAAACGCAGCGTCTATACCCAATAGAATATTACTCAGTCCTAAAAAAAGAAATCCTGTCATTTTCAATAGCTCAACGAGGTCTGGAGTATATTACATTAAGTAGATGACCGGTAGATGAGAGGCACAGAGCAATGATTCTATGATCTTACTAATATGGGGGGAGCCAAAAAGACAAACATATAGAAGACGCCTAGCAACAGAATATGGGACTATGGCAAGCTCTTTTCTAAACCGAGTCTAAGCAGAAAATTACTGCAGAAAATCTACTTGCTATTGCTCTACTGCTTCCTCTGAAAGATATCATAGAAACTGTAACCGCATAATTTGTTGGAAAAGAAACAGGAGGGATTTCCCATCCTAAGTTAGATAGCTTGATCTCTGGATACTCTCAACCAGAGCTTGCCAGTACTTGGCAATGTCTAAAACCCATGTATGTTCCCACAATGACTTAATGGCAAAGATGCCCAAACTAAACATGTTTGTGCACTGGACTGGGGACTACAGGTTGCTGTGAAGGGGGTCATAAAAGCTAAGAAGGGTAGTGAGTTGACTATGCTAAATGATTCTCATGACTAAATGAGAGAGGAAGAAGATGGACAGAGCGGGGCGCTTCAGCTGCTTTGCAGATTCCTAATTGGGAACTGAAAATACAGATCGCCAGTCTGAAGCCTTCCTTCTCTGATGTTTACACTTGTAGCTGTGAACAGCTGGGTTCGGGAGGCAGGAACACTGCTGCTCAGAGCCTGCCACGCAGTGTCTTTGTGGGTGATAACGAGTTCCACACACACCCCTTCTCTTTGCAAAGTAATATTTTAAGAAAGCAGACCCTAGTGTCGAAGATGTTGGGCCCTGGAGCTAGTACGTATTTTGATTTAAGTGAAAGAAAGCTACATGAGCTTAGAGGATGTTTTCCCCATAATATTAGCTGTCTTCTTTACATGAAAAAGAACTACCGTTCATCGCGCTGTTTATTCTGGCTGACTGCTTGCCAACTGTGACAGTGGTGCTTATTAAGGACTCTCAGGCAAAGTTGGCTCTGGCAGGGCTTGGGAGGGAGGGTGACAGCTAGCCGGCTGGGGTGTTGTCTTGGAAACTTGGAGGTAGTTACAGGAGGTGAGTACTAAATGTGCATGTGTCAAGTGCTGTTGTTGGTATGTGGATAACTGATTGCATTGGGTTGGAAGATTATATTCAGTTCACGAAAGACCTGGGGAAAATGTTTTTAAAATTGACAACATTCTTTTCTTCTTCTTTCCTTTTCTTCTCCTCTCCTCTCCTCTCTTCTCTTTTATATATGTGCAGGTGAAGGATAGCTAATGAAAAAAGGAGGCTTGTACTCCTATCAAAAGTGGGCCAGTACGATGGCTCAACAGACTAGCCCTCTGCCTGCAATGCTGGCATCCCATGTGGATGCCAGTTCATGTCCCACCTGCTCTACTTCTGACCCAGCTCCTGCTTATACACTGGGAAACCAGTGGAGGATGGTTCAAGTCCTTTGGTCCCTGAACCCACATGGGAGACCTGGAAGAAGCTCCTGGCTTCAGATCTGCTCAGCTTCAGCTGCTGCAACCCTTTGAGGAATGAACCAGCAGATGAAAGATCTCTCTCCTCTCTCTCATTCTCTTTGTAAATCTGCCTTTCAAATAAGTCAATTCTTACAAAAAAAGAAAGAGGGTATCACATGTCACTGGTGATGTTGGTCTGCACAGGATTAACCATAAAATAACATAGTCTACTTTCCTTCAAGCACTGATATGTGGAGGACTGGGATGAAAGGAGATATGGAAAACACTCTGAAGATAGAAAATGCCAAGTGTACCTCTGTCTGCAGGTGTTCTGTGCGTTTCACCGCCGCTGGCTCAGCTGCAGAACGGTGGGACTGAGATGTGTGCAAGTTTGCTCACAGAACAAAAAGGCAAACATTGTCTTGTTGTTGAAGCTGGCTGTTTTCTGGACTAGGTTTCAAAACTGCCACGTCTAATTATTGCCATTGCTTCTGCATCAATGTCATAATGAATTCAGATCGAAGGGCTGCCTCTTTTATATTTATATTGAAAAGTTCACTTAGTGGAGGGCATCACATCGAAGGTACTTAGTGTATTTTAAATGAATGCATGATACTTAAAGCCATCCTGGTGGAGACACAATGTAAAGACAAAGGGAAGTATTTGTCTGACTCTATGATTTGCATATATGCTTAATTGGTTAGAAGAGGGGGGCCCTCCAGAGATCACCCACAGACAGATGTCACCTAATCTACAGTGGAAAGACCAAATGAAGAAATGAACATATTTTCTTAATCTTTATGTAAGTGAAAACACAATGCTCTAAAAAAAAATCTGTAAACCATCTCCATGATTAACATCTGCATGACCAGGAAGTCAGATTTATTTTCCTTTTCCTCTTTAATGAATTCTCCTTGTGCCTAACAAACACTTCATACACATAATAAACCAAAGGCACAAACCAGCTTTCCCACTAAGGGAAGGAATGAAGAAAATGTGCCTTTTCTAAATCTTACCTTGCTTCTTCTGTAATACTTCAGTTTTTTAGTTCAAATGATACCATTGAATGAGCCCTGAAAAAAATTTTTTCCTCCTATCCATCCATCTCCTCATCCATCCATGATCACCTTTCTTGAAATTCAAAATATTCAAAACAACAATTTCTTTCCTTCTATATGCATCCAATAAGTAGCAGAAGCAAAAGCCTCAACGTTGATAGGTAGAGCTGGGGACCAAAAATTGAAAGATCTTGGGACACCTCCACAGCTTGGATGCACAAAATCTGGAACTGAGGCATTTAGCCTCTTTGGTCTCCAAGGCAAAGCAGACACCTTGGTGAGCATGGCACAGGGATCAGGAGGCATTGATAATATTGTGAGGTTGTGGGTTCAACTAGTCTGGAGCTCATTAATCAGTTCTTGTTCACCGAGATAATTCAATGTCTCGTTGTTTAAGCTGAAGGCTCAAGGTATTTTGAATTTGTTTTCTATTACTCAGCTGTCACAAGTCCTGTAATTGAAGCAGTGTGTACAGAATGCAAATTTCCTCTAGCTATGCAGACTCTGGCTTGGATTTTTTGTTTTCAGCAAACTATGGAATTAAAATTGTCATGAATATGTCAAAGAAGAAACCCTGAATGTCTAGTCTCAGATTGAAGTCATTATTGAGGCCACGTAGTCATGAGCTGTGATGCTCTGTGAAGTTAGACTATTTTGATGAAAGGGAAATTAATTGTCTCAATGACCCAGCATCTGTGTGTTTGGAAGCATCCAGAGAAACACAGAAGACTGCTGGAATTGTCCACTGCCATGTCTTTTTGACAACTTTATTACGTTTTGAGTAGGGCCATGGAAGTCACAGTGCGGTTGGAGATATTTCCGTAGAGGAAGTAATAATTCTACAACATCTGAAGGTTGGAATTATATAGGCAAACACTGATGGGAGATGATACAGTGAATGAAACTGAAAAGCAAGAAAGGATCAATTATTTTACTGCTTTTTACTATCCATTGGTTGTGTTGAGCTTGCCTGGTGATTCTAAGGAGAGAATTAAAAAAAAAAATCATCATTTTCTACGCCCTGGATCTTCTGTTAACAACAGCTATAAGGCATTGAGAATCATCTGCAATTACACAGGAAAAGAATTGGACTCAGAAATGAAGTTCTTGTCCTTGGAATGCTTAACTAGTTCAAGGTGATTTGAAATCAGACGTGCCCTAAGCTGGTCTAAAGAGTTTTTTGACTTGGCATCAAGTTTTAAACATTCTGAGGCTCTGACATCATTCAGAACTGATTCCTCTTAAATGGTCAGCATGTTATCTTTGAAAATGCCACTGTTTGCTGGTCATTTTCACTTTCTGAGAAAAAGCATGAACAGACTTTAGCAAGTAGTCCAAGCAGATCACAAACGTGAAGGCTAACTGATAATTTATCCAGTTCCTAGTTGCATTCAGAAGGGATTGTCATTTATAACAATACTGAGCTTGTTTCAGTTCTTTGCGTATTCAGTTTAGAAAGATTTGCCCCAATGCCACTTCTCAATCATAAGCACTGGCCTGAGTAATAACATTGGGAAACACTTCTCTGAAAAATTCTGGAGGGACTGGTGTCGTGGCACAGCATCTTAAGCTGCTTCCTGCTAGGTTGGCAACCCATATGGGCACTGGCTCACATCCTGGCTTTTCCATTTCTGGCCCAGCTATTTACCAACATAGCTTGGAAAGCAGCAGCAGATAGCTTAGTGTTTGGGCCTCTGCCATCCACATGGGAGACCTGGAATAAGCTTCTGGCTCCTGGACACAGAGTGACAGAACTGGTTGTTGTAGCCATTTAGGAAGTGAATCGACAGATAGAAATCGAATTTATAACAAAAATTCCTGAAGCTAACCTTTATTCCATATTTGGGTGTTGCTAATGTATTCACTTCTTTTTGAGGTGCATGATGTTTTGATTCTTAGATATCTGCTTACCTACCCACACATCCATTGACCTATCTATCCAATTACACACACATCCATCCATTACCTCCATTCACTGGAACACCACCAAAAAAAAATACTTGAGTCTTGTTATTTCAGACATTCCTCACAATCTGCAAAATGGCTACAATCTGTTTACAAATATGGAAATTGAGATTCAGGGAGATTAAATAAGACGCCTAACATCCTGGAGTTAGGACATGGAGGAGCTGGGGTTCAAAACTACATGACTACCAGGTCTATGTTAATCATCTCTGGCCTTGAATTCACAAACATACTTAAATAATCAAGCTCCCTAACATTGCACATGTCTTGTAACTCTGAAGGCAGAAAAATTGGGCTGTAGCCTAACAACTGAAAATGGTTGCCGTGTTACTCATTCAACTCAATTTTGAAGAATGACAATATTTATTGAGCATTTAGTGTAGGGAAATTGCTGTGTCAGAAGCTGTATGCGTTGCCCAGAAGTGGATGACACGTGCTCAAAGAACGAGCATGCCAGCATGAAACGTACAAGCAAGTTTCGGTTGGCATCATCTATAATGGAAAACCTGGCATCTCTGGGTTAGCTTCCTCTAAGGAATTAACTTGAGATTTCACTCATCATGCTATAACTGTTCTTACGCTATTCTTATCCCATGCAGAAACCCAACTAGATTTCTTTTCTGGTTAGTATTTTCTGTCTCTTAATCAACTGTTCTATTTTTGATAGTATGCTTTCTTTTTTGTCCTGTCTAATTAATTACAACCTTGTCAATGAGAAGACTGCATAAAGAGGATTTATTTTTCTTTTGCCATTTCCTTTTTTTTTTTTTTCATTTGCTGTATCAATTACCCTTCCTGTCTTCTTGTCAAAGTTGAGCTAAACATCAGGGGCATCTCTTGTTGGTCCTCTGAGTCTGAACACTTTCAAGTGCTCCAACAAACACAAATTTTCCCTAATTAGCTAAGCAGTATGTGATGCAGTATGCCATGGTACATTTGCAGCCAGAGCCTTTCACACACAGCCTGCAATCTTTGATAATGTTATCTCCTTCTGGCAATGTCACACAGTAGGTTGAAATTCCAGCCTTGTAACTCATTCTGTGCAACTTTGGCTGTAACCCCTGAAGTGTCAGTGTCGTTGTTTGTAAACTAGGGATAATGATAGTGTATGCCTTACATGGTTGCTCAGATAATTAAGTGAAGCTCACGTTATTCTCATGTCTGCCTAGCTCATGATGGTCACTTTGTTAAGTTTGATTGTCAATGTGACCACTCAGCATTGATCATTATCGTTTGAGGAATTTTCCTAACTCCCAGGTTAGCCTAGGCTAAACTTTCTGGTCCATATACGTCACTACCGCTTTGCTTTTTCCTTCTTTCTGCCTCCGCTCATCTCACTGCTTCATAGTGCTTCACTGGCACTGTGCAAGCCGCGCTAATACAAAGATGACTGATGAGGATGGAAGGTTGTTCTCAACAACCCCAAAGTGGAAGTTTAAACTGAGTGTGCGTTTGAGTCACCTGTTCTACTTTTTGTCCTTTGCCCTTATAAAGATTTATTTTATGTGGTACCTTGACTGGGCCGTGGGACGTGAGGGTGTTTCTAGATAAGATCAGCTCATAAATGACTAGACTGAGAAGATCAGGTCATTCTCCATGACGTAGATGGGTCTCATCCAATCTCTTGAGAGAAAGAACAAATTCTCCTGCTGCCTGATGGTCTTTGAGATGAGACACCGAATTTTGGGCTTGGAATAGAACTTACATCGTTGACTTCCCTGGTTCTCAGGGCTTTTGACTCAGTCTGAAAACAGCACGATTGCCTCTCTAGGTTTCTATATTGCCAACTACACAACTTGGCTTATCCAGACTTTGTGACTAGGTAAGCCATTTATTTATTTATTTATTTTTTACAGCAAATCACTATGTGTTCATGTGTCTCTTCCTTTCTATTTCTGTTTATGTTAGTATGGACTTGAGAATCCATACTAACATAAACCCCATTACAATGAGGTAAGGTTAGAATTTTCGTTGATGTATTCAGTAAGATCTCCTAAACGCTTTAACTCTGACAACTCATATAGAGGGTTAACTTTGAGTACGCAAAAAACAAAAAAACAAAAAAATACCCCTCCTCCCCCTCAAAAACAAAGTGGGCTGATTTAATCAACAACACTGAGATTTGTGGTGGGTGCCTGGCAAGATTCAGAAAACAGAGAGGAATTTTTAAAATTTACAACCCCAAATTCAGTATTTCAGCCCAAGCTGCAATTTATTGCATGAAGCCTCCAGTTCCAGGAAAATAATTCTCTATAATTAACTGGAATCAATGCTGGAATTGGGGACCAGCCCACATCAAAAGAGAATGACTTGTGTTTTTTCAACAGTCCTGTGAATAAAGCAAAACGTTATGGCTTTACTCTTAGTGATGGGAAAAAGTAGTTGATATTACTTTTAGTATTTCTGAGAGTTCTAGCAGTTCACACTATAATATTTAAGAAGAAGTAATTATGCTTCACAGTATGAGCCCCTAATGTCTTCACAGGAAGTATCTTGAACATGCAGGACTCTGTCTTCTCAGATTAGTTGCCTCATTTTATGCCCTCAGAATCGGTTTATTTAATTACTTTACTCCTGAACCAAAATATTTTTAAACTAATCAGACACTGTTTTGTTTTAACTGTGTTTCCAGATGTCTTCCTTGTTTACCAGCCAAGTTTAGGAAGCAATGGCAAAATACCCTGGCAGGAACTGCACATTTAGCTGTTTTATAGACACTGTGTGTTACTGATATTCTCATGGTCAATACACTCCTTTGTTCTCCTGAGTTTTCATATTGTCTCTGCTGTTTCCATTATTGGCATTTCTTTGCCTTCTTTCTGCTCAGTTAAGCTGAAACTTCTTATCATGTACAATCGGTACCAGAAACCAGAAAGAATATTCTTCTTGAACATGACTGACTTCAAAATAAAACCAACCTGGGGTTGGCATGGTGACACAGCAAGCTAATCCTCCACATGGGGCTCTAGCATCTCATGGGAGTGCCAGTTTATTTTCCAGCTGCTCCACTTCTCATCCAACTTTCTGCTTGTGAACTGGGAAGGCAGCAGAGGATGGCCTAAGTCCTTGGGCCTCTGCACCCACACTGGAGACGTGGGCTTCATGTCAGCCCAGCTCTGATGATTGCAATTATTTGGAAAGTGAGCCGGCAGATGCAAGGTCTTTCTGTCTCTCTTTATAACTCTTTCAAGTAAAATAGATAAATCTGTAAAAAAAAAATTTACTCATATATCTCAAAACATACCATGGATCCAGAGAAAGAATTTGCTACATTTAAAAGATGAGTAGTTGTTTGAATTGATATTACAGAGGAATAAATAATTCCAATGAAGCTAGTAAATAGTAAAATTAATTGCAACGAAAAGTTATTATCTCTTGTATCCTAGGTATTGTTCTGAAAGATTTGCTATTCCATGTAATCCTTTTAACAACTTTATTGGATGTGAATTCTTATGATCTACCATTTAAAGATGCTATCTAATTGCCCACCTAGATAAATCAAGTGGAATGCAGTTTTTAAACTCTAGATCAGTATTATTTAATCCCTTCAAGGTTGCAAGGGCAGCTCTAGCAGTCTATCTGGAGTGGACTAAGACAACTGAAAGTTGACCTGCTGTCTGACCCAGCTATGGCGCTCCTGAGAATACATCCAGAGGAAGTATAATCTGTATATGAGAAAGCAACCTGAAATCCATATCTACAACAGCACAATCCACAATCGCAAAGACATGAAAACAACCCAGATATCTGTCGAAAAAAAGAATGGATAAGGAAAATGTGGTAAGGGTCAGGCAAAGTAACCTAGTGGCTAAAGTCCTTGCTTTGCATGCACTTGGTTCCCATTCGGATGTTGATTCATATCCTGATGGATCAGCTTCCCATCCAGCTCCCTGCTTGTGGCCTGGGAAAACAGTCAAGGATGACCCAAAGCCTTGGGACCTTGCACCTGCGTTGGAGACCCTGAAGAAGAGCCTGCCTCCTGGTTTCGGATTGGTTCAGCTCCAGCCATTGCAGCCACTTGAGGAGTGAATCAACAAATGAGAGATCTTCTTCTCTATCTCCCCTCCTTTATGTATAAAAGACTTTCCAATAAAAATAAATAAACCTTAAAAAAAAAAAAAGAAACTGTGGCAAATCTACTCCATGGAATATTACACAGCCGTTAAAGAGAATGAAATTCTAACATGTGCAGCAAAATGGTTCCAACTGGAGACCATTATACTCAGTGAAATAACCCAACCCTCAAAGGACAGATATCATATATTCTCTCTGACATAAAGTAAACTTCATGCAATATGCAAGACAAATAGGTGAACAATTATATATATGTATTTCAATAGATGAGTTGTATAATGGAGACTAGCATATCAGAATTGAAGCTATGTTGCAATATGCATCTGTACTGCCAAATTGAAGTGCCCAACGAAACTGTTAACTATATCCTGACAACAGTATGCTGGACTCTCTACCGTTGTCCATGCCTACAATGCTGTGATACACTTAAATAGCAGAATGTTGGACTTGTGACTGTTGTTGAAGGACTATACTATTGTAATAATATGCGGGAAAACAGTGAGGGTCGGGAATGGGGGTGGAAGAGGAAAAATTTTCAAAAAGATAATGGAAGAAAGAAGGCTGCAAGGGCGTGGTCCTGGCTTCGTTTCAGATAAGTCCTGAATTCATGATCTTGCTAGGCTCGGCTGTGGTGGTGGTTTACAAGGGAAAAGCACACCCGATGTTCCGCAAAGCCCCTGGCAGATGTTCAGCGACTCTGATCAGAATCCACAGTTCTGCATGTGGTTAAGGCTTCACGGTGCCTTGATGTGTTACCGGGCTGACAACGCTTCTGAAACATCAGAACAGAACCGTCTGCTGGCATGGGACTTCGTGGTGTTTCAAATCCCATAGAAGACAAGATCGCACTTGACCTTTCCCACAGTCCTTTGAGGCAGGCAGGGGTGGTGTGCTCATTATCCCCGCTTTCTGTGTTCTTACAGAAACGCAAGGTTCAAAGAGGGAAGTGTCAACTTTCCAGAAGATGTGTCAGATTCAGCCCCGGACTCCTGTCAGATCATTCAAAACAACAAAGCTTGTTGTTGTTTGTACATGTGGTCACATGTTGAATTTACAGGAAAGTGAGAAAAGCAAGACAGCCTGCTAACAAGCATTTGCTTCTCTATTTGCCAAACCCACTCACTATTGTGTGGCAATGAGCTGAGAGCAATGAAGTAACCCAACAACAGCAATAATGGTGAAGGAGTGTGGTTGATGTAATACATTTGCACTTGTTTCCAAGTCTTACTGTCCGAGTTGGTCTTCTTGGTTGAAGCTAACTGATGAATTTTTATGTAAATTTTTGGAGATTGATTTGTTTTTATTGGGACGTCAGATATATAGAGAGGAGGAGAGACAGAGAGGAAGATGTTCCACCAGAAATGGCTGGTGCTGAGCTGATCCAAAGCCAGGAACCAGGGTCTTCTTCAGGGTATCCCACGTGGTTCAGGGTCCCAAGGCTTTGGCCTGTCCTCGACTGCTTTCCCAGGACACAATCAGGGAACTGGGTGAGCAGCGGGACTGCCGGGATATGAACTAGCACTACTATGGGATCCTGGGCATGCAAGGTGAGGACTTTAGCATCTAGGCTACCATGCTGGGCCCCATATGTAAAACTTTTGTAAAAGATTTGTTTTATTTATTTGAAAGGCAGAGTGACAGAGGGAGATACATATTGTATGTAGATTTTTTTTAATAATTAAAATAATTTCTTAAGAGGGAGAGAGAAAGAGGAAGAAAGAGAAGGCGAAAAAGTTGTAATGTTAGCTCATTTCCCAAATGTCTATAATGCCTGGACTGGGTAGGGGACTGGGAACTCTGTTCTCACAAATGGATGACAAAGCCCCGACTACAAACACCATCACCACTGTCTACCTGGGTGCACATTAGCAAGAGGCTGGAATTGGATGCTGGAGCCAGGACCAGAACCTATGACGCTGATATAGAATACAGCCTTATTAACCTGTGTCGTAATTACAAATGCCTGACCCTGCCTTTGTAGTTAAAAATAAGTTCCTGTCAAAATCTGTAGCAGCTTAAAAAAATAAAAAAAAGATTTAGGGAAGCAGAGCTGCTGGGATTAGAATCGGTGCCCGTATGGGATCCCAGGGTGTGCCAAGCGAGGACTTTAGCTGTTAGGCTACTGTGTTGGGCCCTGTAGCAGCTTTTTAAGATTTTTTTCCCCCCCAAATTTTCATTTTGACCCATTTCAAAAAAGGACTTGAATTATCTGCCCTCTTAGTAGCCTAAGTCTGGTGCTTTGCGTCTTTTTCCTGTAATTTTATTCACAGTGGGAAATTTTGCTTTATGCAACAGGATTACTTTGAAAGCTTTTTATACATGGAATTAGCAAAAGTTCAGAGAGAGGAAGAGAGAGAGAGAGCTTACAAAGAGAAGGGTGTTTTCATAAAAAAGTATCATTCACTAGTTCATAACTTCACAGCCTTATCAATGGGCATATACCCTAGAATTTTAATATATGTGTGAGTGTGTGTAAGTTGTTTGTAAGTGTGCATGTTATTTATAGCTATGAACTAATTGGTATCTTTACTCATTACTTTTTGGCCAGAATTCTTAAGTTATAAATTTGTACTATTGTAGCAGTTATGAATGAGTATAATTTTGAAAGATTTATTGAAAGACAGTTGAAATAAGCATTAAAAATTTAACATGTATGCCTATTACCATCACAGGAAATCATAGGAATTGAGCATTTTCTTCATTTGCTTTAATACAAGAAAATTCCATTTCTTTCAAGGAGGGAGTTCTTTGAAAAATTCAGACTATTGGAAAAAGGATCAAAAGGTTAAAACAGGCTTCTCTCATGAAAGGAAGTGAAATCTCCATTATTTTGATTGAGAGCTGTCTGTCAAAGGTTTAAGAGCCTTACTTAGTAGTGTGAAATTTTTTTCCTGTGGATGAAGGAGAGACGTGTGTGGTGCTTACACTGCTAAAACCCAGGCAATCTGAGTATTTAGATATAGACACCTTGAATAGGCAGTGGTATTTCAGAACCTCAGAGGATGAAAGCTACAACTGGTAAATCCCAGGAGGATAATGACAATTTTCCTCCAATAAAGTAAATTTAATTCTGTGGTCCTTTGCGACCGTTTTCAAACAATTTCTGGGCTCCCTGGAGACAGACAATCCTGATGGCTTCATCTGGCAGTGGAGCGGTCTTGAGTCCAGTTCTGCATGGCTTGGCAGCTTCGACAGTTGAATAATTGGGTAGAAAAATCCATTATTGGAGCTATTGGATCTCCCTGCTATTTGCCTCCCTTCAACATTTAAAAAAATATCATGTCATCGTAACAGACACAGCTTATGCTGCCATCCTGCAGGATTTTCTTTTAGAGTGTTGGTCCGTTGGGTTAGGTTCCAATTACATCTCCAAGTGCTTTCAGCCACAGAACTCATCAGGACTCAATACAGATCCCTCGCGTGGTAATTGCTGTTTTTAGTCATGTATCTTATGAGGTAATCTGGTCAGTCATCCACCTGCTAGTGAACTTTTGCTGAAGAAATAAATAGGCTGATTCATCTCCAAGTCCTACTTAGAGGAGCAAACTCGAAATTCTTCCAAAATAACCACAACAAGGGTCTGCGTGCAACAGAGTCGATTCAACAATTCCTCAGCATCTACGTACAAAGCATTCTAGGCACTGTGCAGGTGACAAACATCTGTCTGCTTTTAAGTTACAGCTTATCGCAGTCCAGCAAAGGTGTGTTCTTTCTACAAACACAACCCAGTACTATAAAAGGCGGGAGTGGGTGAATAACACTCTGACGTCATCAAGGAAGGTCAGGTGAATCTTGACCCCAGCCAAATAACATCCATGAGAAAGAAACTGTATTTGAAGACTAACCTTGTGGAAAACAAGCTACAGCATTAGAGTCTCTTCTAGTAGGTTCTAGAATTTTCTTTCTGCTCCAACTTAGACTGTGATTTGCTGAGCTGAGTAGTCAGAGGGATAATATCCCTAGGCGTATGTGCCAAGGAAAGAAAGGAAGGTTAACTTAAAATCTCCCTGGGGTCCAATGTTTCCTTGAACTCTTTCACTGATGTTTTAGGGCAGGTTTAAAGTGTATGTTTCATTTTGAAAGAAACAGAAACTTGGCTTTCATTCACTGGAGGCTCGAGACAGTGCTGTGAACCCCATATCAACGATTGGTTTTGTGTGAAACACTTCTACTGACAAAATATTGAAGATACTATTGATTCTGTCTCCTTGAGGTTTAATTATGGAGGACTTCACTGCCCAGCCTCTCCGTGGAATCAATACGGAATAGACACCCAGCTTGCAGTACTATTTTATGCAAAGGTGCCAGAACAAGGACATTAACGTGCCAAGCATTGAGTCCTGAGCTGGACTGCTTTCTGGAATCTTGCAGTTCCCATTCCCTCCACTCATTGTCTTGTCTCATGTTTTTTGTACTATTGCCAAAAGACAGAGCAAGGGAAGGCGATGGGTCTCTCACAAAAGCATGTTGCCGATGGAGATGCGTATCCATTTTCAGAGAGTATTTCAAAAAGTCACCCGTTGTGGGAGGTGGGGAGCTTTCCTAGTCTTGCTGGCGATGGATGGAATGCCCACCTCGTTAGGGAAGACGTGAATCAAAGCCTGGGGTGGGATGTTGAGTCTGGGCCAGTGCTAGCAGAGGCAGCTTCAGGTTGTGAAGCCCAGCCTGATCAGTGCTTTGGGCATTCTGCCTGGAGCTGGGAGAGAAGCAAGCCTGAACTCACAGTGCTTCTGTGGGAAGCATAATGATGAGCCACTTGCACATGTGGGAATCCTGGCCCCGATTCCCATTCTCTGCAGGGCTGGCTGCTTTTGCCAGTCAGCTCTTGGCTTTCAGGCTGCTTCTCAGGAAAGGCTTCCCTGACTACCCTGGGTACCCCAGGCATCCCCCCTGGGTCTATACCATCATCTTATTCATCTCAATCTGAGTACATTTAACTCTCCAGAAAGCACACTTCAAGAGCAAAGGTGCCTCATAGATGCGCGACTGTGTATCCAGGATATAGAATACACTTGGCCCATGTGGGTGCTCAATACATTTGGTTGAAAGGATAACAGGGAGATACTCTTGTATTTTTTTAATGTCTGCCATAAGGCATAAGTGATACAGGTCAGTTAGTAGTTGTTGAAGGACAGTGCTAATTTAACCTGTTCCCAGATATTGCCTTTTCTTTCAAGAGGACAACCTTCTATGAGATATCGCTGTGGTATAATGCAATATGGTGCTGATGCTTGTGTACTTATAAACTGAACTGGGGATGGAGAGGGGAAAAACAGACTGGGCACCTCTGCCCAAAAGGAAAGAGCTTTAGAAAGGAACTGGAGGACTGGCTCCACTGTTAGTAAATGTAGACGTAGGACAAATGATTGGTTTACAGTTCTGTCAATACGGATAAAGGTGTCCAGCTCGTGGACGGGTCTGAGATTGTGAGGTGTTACTCATGGACATGTCCAGTGCAGTGCTTGATTCAAAATGACTGCTTAACGAGACATGGCTGTACAAAGTGGTGGGTATCTTCATCCCATTCATGCACTTTGTTTTACTTACATGTGAAAGAGTAGGACCCCAATGAAGTGCTCTGAAAAACAGCTGACATAATACAGCAAATCCCCCCCTTAATGGGGAGGGAAATTCCAGCATGGAAACTTGTATTTCTGACTTGCCAGTGAGCTAAACGGTCTAGGCAGTCATTGTGCTACTATTTTTTTGCCAATGAAATGAGCCTTTTCAACTTTTTTTTTTTTTTTGCTCTGCAAATAAGATGAGAAAACAGTTTGGAAAGGTTTCATAAAAGCAAAAAGCGTTGTAAAACATGAGGCTTCATGTCAGCACTGGGTAGACAGACATTAGCCTATATGTGTCCAAGAGGCTGAAGGGGAAAGACAAGAAGCGTATGTGGGAAACAGCCTTGTATTTACACAACAAAGCCCTGTCCATGTACCAGGAACTTTGGAGATGATTCTAGAATATTCTTTAGGGTACACCAAAGGACAATCGATAAAAACGCATAATACAGCCTGAAGAGCAACTTTACACCCAGAATGCCCCTCTATGTATCAATATTCCATGAAATGACTGGAAGAGAAATGCCAGGAAGAAATGGACCCCAAACTCATACCAACCCCAGTCTGAAGGTAAATTTGACATTCTCAATTCATTTAATTAAAATTTATTTATTTTTATTGGAAAGTCAGATACACATAGAAGAGGAGAGACAGAGAGGAAGATCTTCCATCCAACAACTCACTCCCCAAGTGACCTCAATGGCTGGAGCTGTGCTGACCTGATGCCAGGAGCCCAGAGCCTCCTCTGGGTCTCCCACATGGGTGCAGAGTCCCAAGGCCTTGTTGGGCCATCCTCGACTGCTTTCCCAGGCCACAAGCAGGGAGCTGGATAGGAAGTGTGGCCTCCAGGATTAGACTGGTGCCCACATTGGATACTGGAACATTCAAGGCAAGGACTTTAGCTGCTAGTCTACCATGCCGGGCCTGGCACTCTGAGTTCTTTCGCTATGTGGTCCATCTGGCTTGTTGGATGTACTATTTCATTGAGGTTGGCGAGCTGGCTGAATGCTAATCTTATTTCTAAAATGTGTTTCTTCTGGACAGCTGAGGTTATCTGTCTAGCCAACTCCACTAACATCATCAATGTCACCATGATCCGAATAGCTCTGCCGACAGCTCAATTACACAGCAAAAACCCTATCAACCGCTGCCGAACAGAGATCTTCTGGTCATGGATTAACTTAGGGATAGGCAAAGTATATAGAATTAACATCACTTCCTCTTGCCCCTGAGGGTTTGATTCTCAGAGCAGAACCCATTTTCTCAGGAAATGCTAATAGAAGAGGATCAAAGATAGTGTCTCAATAGTAGCCAGCTTAGAAAGTATTCAGGACTGGACCCAACACAGTAGCCTAATGGCTGAAATCCTCATCTTGTGCGCACTGGGATTATATATGGGTGCCGGTTTTAATCCCAGCAGCCTCACTTCCCATCCAGCTCCCTGCTTGTGGCCTGGGAAAGCAGTCGAGGACAGCCCAAGACCTTGGGACCCTGTACCTGCGTGGGAGACCCGGAAGAGCTCCTGGTTCCTGGCTTTGGATAGGCACAGCTCTGGCTGTTGCGGCCACTTGGGGGAGGGGACTAGCGGATGGAAGATCGTTCTATCTCTCTGTAAATCTGACTTTCAAATAAAAAAAAAATAAAGTAAATCTTGAAAAATGAGAGAAGATCCAAGCTTTTGTTTGCTTTGCAAGCTTCATAAAAATACAAAAGCAGCAAGAGTGTTAGAAACCAGCACTACCACTATGCGAAGAAATTCTACAGACTGATTGAAACAGGGTAATTCTAGCTACAAGTTTGGCAAAGTTAATGCCAGTTTCTTAAAAATACATTCTGCTTTAGACTTAATTAAGATGGCTTTTCCTGTGAATGAATGCAAGTAACCAACCACATTTTATCCCTGACAGTATTAGCAGGTTCTACCTGACTATTTCAATAGTAAAGTACCACTGAATAATCTAATCAGAATAGTAAGCGTTTAATTCCTTCTGGTATGCCTCCCTTATTAGAAGCCTGCAAACTAACTTTAATCAAGGAGATAAATCTGAAGATGCTTCTGCTAGTCTTAACTAAAGCAGGAAACGGTTCATTGTATTGAGAACTGAAGCATAAAGAATGAACATGGATGTTCAGATTTGTAGTTAACTCTAAATGTAGCTTTCAATAGGTATTCACAAACACAATGCCTGAAGTGTGGTAGGTAATCAAACAAGACAGAAAACATCTAATTATTCCCAAAAGATTTTTTTTTTCATTTCTTTTAAGATTTATGTATTTGAAAGGCTGAAAGTTGTTGGAACTGACATAGAGATGAAACGGATGAACACAGTGGTATAAAAACATATCCTCAGTGGACTCCTAGGCACTTGCGGTTGGACATGCAAACAGACAAGCAAGGACACAGAGCTCATTAGTCACCACCACAAGAGGCCAAAGAGGCCGGGCCACACATCTTCTGGCAATGGACACGGAATGCCGGGTGCAAATCTTAAATTACCTTTTTAAAAACCCGAACGTAATCTGCAACACCAGATCCTGTGCCTAGAAAGCAGATGTGATGCATACTGAAGACTTTGCTCTATCGTGCTATTGTATATGTTGTTCATCTATTTAGCAACAAATCCACAGGAGCAGAACGATTTTAATCCCCAAGCCATTGATAAGATTCTAAAAGAGGCAAGAACACCGCTGTTATCTACACTTCTTATTGGCTGAAGAGGGAAAAGTGCTCCGTCAGCCTTGTAAGCATCGCTAAGTCATAGTAAGAGACTTAAATCACTAACAGAATGAGCTACTTCTTTTTAAAAAGAATTGTTTATTTTTTTTTTATTGGAAAGGCAGATTTACAGAGAAAAGGAGAGACAGAAAGATCTTTTGTTTGCTGGTTCACTGCCCAAATGGCTTCATGGCTGGAGATGTGCCGATCTGAAGCAAGGAGCCAAGAGCTTCTTCCGGGTCTCCTAGGCAGATGCAAGGGGTCCAAGACTTTGAGCCATCCTCTACTGTTTTCACAGGTCACAGGCAGGGAGGTGGATGGGAAGTGGATCAGCTGGGACAAGAACTGACACCTATATGGGATCCCAGAGCATGCAAGTGGGGAGTTAATCACTGAGCCATCGCACGTGGCCCAAATGAACTGCTTCTTGAAGATGCTTGCGCTCACCTGTGTGACTTGTCTCAAAACACGCACACACACGTGTCTGCATGTGCAAAGTGGGCTAAATCTAAGAGCCAGGGATTCAGTCCAGGTCTCCCCTTGGGTGGCAGAGATGCCGTTCCTCAGCCACTGCCCTCAGTTGTGCATTAGCAGGAGGCCACGAGCAGCAGCTGGAGAAGGGATTCAATCCCAGTCATTCTCATGCAGGATGAGGATAAAATACCTCCCAGTTTTACCTGCCTCACTCTTGATCGGCACCTCTGGACTTGCACACGTGCTAGGACTCGATTCTGAGAAATATCAGAAGAACAGTTCAGTCTCGTGAAGGTGAGCTTCAGAAACTGAGCCCCTGTGAGTGTGGCACCAGATGTGAATTCTGTCACACGAAAGGCAGACAGCAGGTGCAGCAGCAGTCTAAACTGTGACACATGATCCATGGTCAAGGAAACCCGAAAGAAAAGGAACCCTTTGCTGCACAGGTAACACATCCTTCTGTTAGCTTAATTTACCAAAAACGGCAAGATTTTTCAGGGAACCAGTGCTTCCTGTACTAGCTCCTTATTTCTTATATATGAATGTCTGAAGTTGGAAACATGGTAAAATCCCATTCTTTGAGTGAATTCACTTCATACTACATTATAAGCATCTTATTTTTCCCGAGTCAGGGGTTTGTGTATCAAGTTTGTGCTCTGAGAGGCACTCAATAGCTTACATCGTTGCCTCGTAGTTTGCCATTGGCATCTGAAGTTTTCAATTCTAGAAGTGACACAGGAATCCATAGGACGTTCCTGCAAATTGATAATGCAGCAACCCTGTGAACGGCGAAGTCATTAAGTTCTCAGTCTGACGCACGAAGAGCTGACTCGGTGGGTGAACCTGCGGTGCCCTCTTGTTCTCCTAACCCCTCCTTTCAGAGCGATTCTTCAGTGACACTGGTGACCTTGGCTGTGCCCCGCGCACCTGTCCGTCACACAGGAAGAGGCAGAGTGCAATGCATGGATCTGGCTTTGGGAAGAGGAGGATGTGGCTGTGTGAGGAAGGATGAGACTTCCAGGCTTCCGAGGGCACACTTGCTTCCAGAGGTAAGCTTGAAAATGTCACCCCTGACCACTGAGGGCAAGGGGGAATGGGTTATTTTTACATCACTACCTCTAGAACCCACAATGGCTTTGGTACTTGAGCACTCGCCGAACAAATGAACATATTTATTGAACAGGGATTTGGAGAAGGATCTCCCAGGGAAGGTTTAGGGAGAAGCAGCTTTCATAGCCATGGTGTTGATATATATAACCTACTGTCCACATCCCCCACCTGACTCTGCTGATGGTTGTCAATGAATGCTTAATATCTGGACCAAATAAGGTGTTTTCAAATAGTTCACTTGGTATTTCATCTTCAACCAGCATTAATTCTGACCTCTTGCTTGTTCGCTATAAAAATGTTCACGACCGAATTCAGTCCCAGTGGGAAACAAGTCCCAAGAGGTTTGTGGAGCGTAAGATAAACCTCTGCCTTTGGTGCCAGCATCTCATAGAGGCGCTGGCTCAACCTGGCTGTTTCGTTTCTAATCCAGCTCCTTGCTATTGGCTTAGGAAAGCAGCAGAGGATGGCCCAAGTCGAAGGCCCTTGCTGCTCACGTTGGAGATTCAGAAAAAGTTCCTGGATCCTGGTGCTGGGATTGGTATAGCTATGGCCTTTGCAGTCATTTGGTGAATGGACCAGGGAATGGAAGGTCTCTTTCTTTTTGTCTTTCTCTGTAAATTTGCCTTTCAAATAAGAATAAATAAATCTTGCAATGAATAAAGAAATAAAGTGCTCACAGCTCTGTAAATGGCTATTAGTTAAACCTACACACCTTGACAGAGTTTAAGAGGGCTTCCAAGGCCCAGAAACTACCTATCTCCATAACTTGTCATTGGTCCTGCCTCTTCAGATAAAATAATGTCCATGTTGGGCCATTCCATGTTGGGACTGGCATGACACTGAATCCTTTGCCTTCTTCCTTTTACAAAGCCATTGAACATCCACTCAGTCTGTCTGAAGACATCTCTGGCCTCACCCGGATGCTGTTGTACAATCTTTCATCATGGCCTTATGACATGTCACGGCATTGGTTGGTTCATATCCATGTCTGTTTTTCAGACAGAGGACCACGTCATGACAGTGACTGTGCTCTCCTACTCATTACTGTACCCTACACACAGATCACGGTGCCTGTGGTCGATCGACGTAGAAGAAAAAACGAGTTAAAAGGATACACAGATGATTCGACGAGAAGTTTCCTCTTTTACTATTTTGGGGATCCCATCAGGGACGATTTGTCACTGTCTGTTTTATATTCAAAAATACTAAACTTTCAGTTCGAGGTGGAGAGGAATGATTACAGATAATGTCTCAACAGGTGTATCTGCAAGGAAGGCCTTCTGACATTTCATTTTTTTTAAAGTAGTTATACGGTAGTTGATCTTATGCTAGTTGGTTTGCTGGGAGCCTACGGATTGTGCAAATATCTTTGTCTAGAAGAACTCCATAAAATACTTGCTGGTGTATTACACAGACATGCATCTTTTTTTTGAGCCAATCATTTCTTTAAAAGTTACTATACCACCTTTTGTGGCTACCTCCCATAAAAACGAAGTCAATTAGACAGGGCTAATTCTGGGATCTAAGTGTTTCCACCCATCAGAAACCTTAAAAGAATATTTAATATATATTTCTATTTAAAAGTGTATACCATCCCTACTTTGGGGAATGTAATATCTGAGTAGAGTCAGAGATAACAAAAAAAATGTATTTTACCTTAAACCATCTCGATTTTCTATTTTTTTTTAATGCTCTGTATAATCAATTATTTTTGAGTGAGAAAGATAATTCAGAGATTTGGTTATCTCTTCCTTTGAAAATCCAGAGGAATAATAGAAAAAGTATGCACGCAGGTGACACCAGAAAAAAGAAACCTGTGGATAGAGATAGTCTGCAAATTATAATAGCTTTCGTCAGTACCCTAAGAGGAATCAATTATGAAAAGAAAAATGTCCCGTGTTTCATAGTGTCTTGAAAGATTTATTTCTTTGAAAAGCAGAGTTACAGAGAAGGAGAGAGACCATCCATTGGTTCCTCACCGATTGGCTGCCAAGGCCAGGGTGGTCTTCCACGTGGGTACAGGAGCCCAAGCACTTGGAAATCCTCCGGAACTTTCCCAGGCTCATTAGCAGAGAGTTGGATCAGAAGTAGAGCAGCTGAGCTATGAACCAGTGCCTATGGGGGATCCTGATTTTTGCAGGTGGTAGCTTAGCCCACTGTGCCACAATGCCAGTCTCTCTCATTTGCTTTCTAAACCAATCTCACTGCCGTTTCTCACTCTGTACTATATTTCCCCAGTTCTTAACTTCTCCCTGGGTTAAAATTCTATCACGGCTTCTATTATTTCTTATTCGTGAATGGATATAAATGAATGCCATTTTTAAAAAAAATTCATTTTCTCTACCATTTATTCAAGTTCTGGGTAGTTTCACTCAGATTTTCATTCTATTCACTTTTCACATCAATTCTCAACTGACTGACCCTCTTCGCCTGTAATTATTACTATTAAAGTTTTGAATACCATTAAATTCTTCTCAGAGACAGCATTCACTTTAAGATAATTTGATCATTAATTCAGCAAGGCCCTGCTAGATGAGGATTTAACACCTTAAAGCATTTGTGCATTATCAGTATTTTTGCAGCAACTAGATCTAAAAGATGAAGAAGTTCTTAGGGACCAGAAGAGAGGGGTCGGTTCCCTGTAAGAGTTCAAATAGTTTAAAGTTTTTAACAGTGCATTCAAAATGGTTTCTCCCAGAATTATAAAACAGAACACTTCTCTGCCTCCCCTTATAGTATTGACTTAATAATTTCCTTTCTTCTGAGCTAATATTTCACTTTGTTCTTGGGAAAACACAATGACTTGCAGGCAATAAAAGTCATCCACTGGTAAACTGTAGAAAAATGCAGCCTGAGAAAAACGTCACTGCCCGAAGACTTCTCTTATCTTCCACACGTACCACAAGCTAAAGCCATTCTATCAGTATTGTGTGTTCGTGTGTATTCAGTGCCCTATTCCAGTTTACCATTAGCTACATCATATTCAAAGTGGCTGAGGTTAAACAGGGTGAGGGTCGGTCGTGGTGGGGACTCTGAAGAGCTCTGTGTAGACCCTGACAAGAGTAATATTTGCTTTTCGTAAACGTCAACCATTTTCTTTACAGGACCAGAGAGTTAGTTCAAAGGTGGTTTTGTTTGTTTGTTTGGTTGGTTGGTTGGTTTTTTTGGTAGCATCCAGTCACCTTTTGGCATCCTTCCAGGCAAAGTGGCTCCTGTGGGAGTCACCAGATGACAGAAGGCTGTGACAAACCCATGGAAGAAGGGTGGAATGTGTAGAAACTACAGAACAGTATCGGGCCTAGGGAGAAGGGCTGAGGGAGGGAGGGAGCGAGAGGGAGAGAAAGAGAGAGAGAGAGATGCCAGCCATGGCAAGGAGCCATGAGGCTCAGGTTCTGTGGAGAGACTGCAATGCCATACAATAGTCACCCTAGAGGTACATGTATGAACATTTAGTGGAAGCAAAAAATGCAAGTGAACATGAAGACTGAAAGTTCTACAGATGCCGCCTAACTTGGTGAACCCGGTCACCACTTGCTAGTTGATTTAAATCAATTGAACTTCTGTGTTGACTTCTGCTTGGTCTGCAGAGTCGGATGAACAATGAGTTCTTTTTTTTTTTTTAAAGACTTAACTTGTTTTTATTAGAAAGGCAGATATACAGAGAGGAAGATCTTCCATCCCCTTATTTACTCCCCAAGTGACCTCTATGACTGGAGCTGAGCCAATTCGAACCCATGAGACAGGAACCTCTTCCACATCTCCCATGCAGGTGCAGGGTCCCAAGGCTTTGGGCCATCCTGCACTGCTTTCCCAGGCCACATGCAGGGAGCTGGATGGGAAGCAGGGCTGTCGGAATAAGAACTGGTACCCACATAAGATCCTGGTACATGCAAGGCGTGGACTTTAGCCACTAGGCTACTGCATTGGGCAGGGCAAAGATGTTTAAGTAGCAGCTTCACCCACTGTACCGCAACACACACCCCAATGTAAGGTTTTTAAAAATTTGATCTTATTTTAAAAATTACATACAGGGGAAGCATTTAAAAAGGCAGCATAATTTACTGTTGTTAGCAGCCTAAATAAGGAATCCTATGATCTCACTAGATACAGAAAAGCAAAATCGAAATATATACCCATAGCAAATGTTAATTAAACAGTAATAGAAGAAACTTTATTCCACTGAAGAATATCTCACATTATACTCAGTAGCGAAATATTGAGTATATTCCCCCCATGATCAGGAACAAAGCAGGGATATCCACTCTCACCACTTCCATTTGGCTTGGTTCTAGAGATTGTTGTCAATGCAGTAAAGCAAGAAAATAAGAAACATACAAGAAAGGACAAATTGCTTCTCTACACAAATGTCTTAATTGTTTAAACAAAAATATTAACTGATTTAAAATTATTGGAATTCAGAAAGTTTAGTAAGTTGGAAGGATATAGTAAACAAAAAACTAAGCATACCGCTAATTATTAGCAGCAATTTGAAAATGAAAGTAGTACTGGCCACAAACACAATTTTTAAAAGAGATTTTTAGAAAACAATACACCTAGAAAAGGCATAGAGATATTCCACTGGACATATCAAAATACTGCTGAATAAAGATATACCAAATTCTTGCATTGGAAGATTGTTATGGCTAAAATAATAATTTTCTTGAAATTGGTCATATACTCAATGCAATTTTGATAATAAACCTATGAAAGCTTTCTTTGGCAAGCTGATTTTAGAGCCTATATGGAAATGCAAAGAATCTACGTTATCCAAAATCATTGAAAAAGAGAAACAAAAGGAAAGGCCCCTCGTGGTTGACTGTCAGTCAAGGCATAGTGCTATTGGCATAAGAACGGACAGCAGACCGATGGAAGGGCTGGAGAATACACTTACATGTGATTCAGTTTTAGACAGACAAGCCAGAAATGATCCAACGCGATGAGGAAGTATTTTCATCAGTTAGTGCAGAAACAATTGAATATCTATATAAAAAATAAGCCTTAGCTCAAAATTTGGAGATGTATCATGGAAATGATAAAACTACAAAGCTTCCAGAAAGAAAGACACGAAAGGATATCTGCATAGTTTGAGGGTAGGAAAGATTGTTTTAGGCAAAGCACAGCGAACAGTGTAACATTAAAAACTGAGCAATGAGTCTTCGTGAAAATGAAAAACCTGTGCTTGTCAAAGCACGCTGATAAGAAAACCGAAGGACAGTCACCCAGAGGGAGAAAATATTTTCAAGATATATGCAAAATATATGTCAAAGAGCTTCACATCGAACATAAAAAAATCTTGTCAAATAAAAATGGGCAAGGTATTTGAACAAATAGTGCACAAAAGAGCAAGTATAAATGCAAGAAGAAAACAGAAAAGTGCTCAGCATTGCTAGGCTTTCAAGATCTGCAAAGGCAAACTATGCTGAACTTCACTACTCTTTTTCTAACTTCAACAAGACCAGGCAACTCCAAAGTTTGGAGCAGTTGGAGCTCTGAGATTCTCCTGATGGAAATGCAAGCTAGTTCAACCATTTCAGAAAATGCTCTGTCCATTTTTTTTTAACAAATAAAATAGACATACTGTTACCTATGCATCTTAACTTCTTACCCTAGGGAGACAAAGCATACGCGCAGAATCATTTCTGCAAGAGTGTATGTAAATAATATGCAAAAACTGGTCCGGACGTCCGTTAACAGGACGCTGGAGAAATAAACATTCTTGCTACACTGGAACATGGCATTGCTCAAGGATGAAAATAATTACAATCCGCACATAACATTATGGATCTCAAGGATGAGATGCCAAGTAAAAGATACCTTACACCAAAAGAAATATTCAAACTCCATGAGATGCTAGAGCAGACTAAACTAATCCGTGGTGGGGAAGGAAGTACTGAGCAGTGGTTGCATCCGAGGGTGAGGGTGGGAACTGACAAGTTAGAATAGAGGGACACTTTCTAGGGTGGTGAGAATGCTTTGTGTCTTCACAGAGGGTTGAGTTAAAGGGTGCAGCGAGGTGTCAAAGTTCCCTGACGGTAAACTTTAGATTTGCACACTGCACACTAGTGACATTGAACTCTAGTTAATGACGTGCATGCGAAAGCAGTTAGGCAGGAAGGTCACTGACATGGGCAAATCACTTTGAACAACCTATGAAAAAGAAAAGGAAAAGACAGGTGGATGTTCATTTAGCCTTCAGAGTTGTCTCTGGCACAGTCTTGACTAAAGCCTATAACCGTGCTTACATTACATCTGATCTTTAGCTTGCTAAATCACCTTGATTAAATGATTCTGTGCATCTTTGCAGTGTTTTCTTGCAATTAAAGTGCTAAATCAAGTACTTTGAACCTGGCTTCCAGCCGAGCCCCTGGAAATCCTCTAAGGATGCAACCTAGGGCTTGCAGAGATGGATGGAACACTGGTCCTGAACTTCCAGGCCTGTGGAAACTGGGTGCGCATAGTTCATAGAAAGGCTCGAGGAATGCTTAATGCTCCAGAACTCCCCTCTTCCCCGCCGCCCCCAACCAGGAGACCTTCCAAACTGCTAAGACAATACACAGTAAACTTCACAAAGGAGCCTTCTCACCTACCAGGGTTCCTGGTGGTATGCTCGGATGTCTCCTTATCCCCCCATCCTGTCCTCCCTAAAATAAAGTCTTACATACTTTACCTATTCACCTCCTTTCCTTCTTTGGACTCTAAAACCCCACAACCTAACCTGAAAACCTGACAGTTTTTACTTACACATACCTAAGATCACTAAAGTATCGCTAGTGGGTAAGGTCATAAAGCTTACATTACATTTAAATTTGAGTAATTACTGTATAGAGACGAGGTCAGCAGGCCAGTATATGATAGTGGTTCAAAGAATGCTGTGGAAGCATCAGAGATTTTTAAATCAACATTTTGACATCTAAGTTGCAGAAAATAGTTTAAAATGCCCCAGAAGAACTCAGGAATGAATATAATCTCTTAGCAGGAAAGAGTTAATGTCCCAAAAGCAAGCTTAGATTCCCATTTGCATAGAGATTTTGATAGAAGGATTACAGAAGAACAGATTGAGAACCAAAAGTACAAGGAGCAGAAGAAGGCAAAGATGGGATGTGTAAACCAAGAATAGGCTTCCAAAAAAACATGTATAACAAACAAAGATGAAGTTGTAGCAAAATATCATCGCATTTAGTTGGAGACCAAACTTCACAGAAAACTAATGATATTATTTAGGGATAAGTTGCTGGAGAGTACCTGGAATTAACTATGTATATCCAAGGTGTTTCAATAGATTTTTCAAAGACTGGTTTTGAACAAGACTGAAGCTGTAGGTGGAAAAAAAAAAAAAAGGATCCCGATGAAAAACCTTGCTACCCCTTTCATGTTGGCCTCTTTCAAACATCCCACAGAACGAGGACCAAAAGAATAAAGAGGCGATGGAGACGTTGAGGGAGATGAAATCTGAAGACTACGAAGGAGTCAAACCAACTGTCACTTAAACCCTTACAAGTACTGAGGTTAGAAAATTCAAAAAGGAACTCAAGTATCTTTTAGAAGATCCCTTCTTGGGTTGCAGAACAGTGAGGCCAGTTCTTGGGATCTAGCTTTTATACTTGTGCTGAAACTGTATCTATAATGAATATCCTGGTCACAGGGGGAAAGATTAGGAAGACAGCTAAGGCCGTTTGGAACAAGGAGCATCCTCCTGGAAAGACAGTTTTCTGGCTGAATCAGAAGTTCATTCTCAGGTCACAACATGTTTCTAAGGCATCTGAAATTCAACAGGAAAGAAGAGAGAACTCCCTCAGCATTCCTCCAAAGACCCAGAGAAAAGTTCACTTTGTAACCAAGAGCTGGCCTGAAGTCACAAACAAATTATAGAAGATTGATGGCTGGACTGAAAAAAAAAATCAATTGAACAACTATTAAAGGAAAGCACAGAAAATTTTTGTGAGAAGGAAAGAGAAAAAAACAAAACAAAACAACAACAACAACAAAAAAACAAAAACCATGGTTTCCATGAAGTGGTCAGAAAGAGATTGGGTCAAAATTCATTTCATGAAAAGTGGGAAAATTCCAAATTCCAGCAACAGCTAGGAGGGCGAAGCGTCTGAGCTTGTAAATGGACGCTACAGGTGTAGGAAGAGAGGCTATTCCAATAGAGAATGTCCAGAACGGGAAAAGAAAGAAAAGGTGATTATTCCCCTCATGACCTTTGATGAAGACTGGGCTGCCAGGCGTTCCTGTTGAGCGGGTCCGTCCAGGAACCCTTGATAAACTTAACGATGGAACTTGAAGGAGAAGAGATATACTGGAACTACCTGCTCTTCCCTAACATATCAACCAAAAGGTGCAGAATTCTCCAGAGGGAAAATGGATGATATTAGTGTAAAAGGAGAGGGGTTCTCAAATACCCATACTCAAGTGTCATTTTTATAGGTTCCTTAGGCAGGAATTAATCTCCTGGCCAAGACCTAATTGTAGGATTAGGTTTAAAATTAAGAATAGATGAGGGGGCCCGTCTCCTAGACTATGCAAACTCTTCGAGAGATTTCTCAAATGCAAAGGTTGGGGATAATAGAGTGCTAAAAGAGCTGAATTCCGCAGCTAGGTTCTTCATCTTTGTTCCAGTTTGGTGATCTCATCATGAATAATCTCTTTGGGAATCAACTTCCAGATTTACTCATCTGAGGGAAATGGATTGCTTCAAACGTTCCTCCAACTTTCAAATTGAAAGAATTATTAATTTTCAAAACATTCACTTCTTTACAGAAAGAAGTCTTCCATTTCCATTTTCTCAGAAACATCTGTAGGCATATGTAAGTTATATCCACTGGACTTTTTTAAGGGTTAGAGCTGTTTATTCATCCAAAGCGGTAACCAATGACTGGACATCTTATACAAGGGTCAAGACACCCTCATATCATATTGGAGTGCTGATGTGTGATCCCAAACTATGGCTCTAGCTTCCTGCTGGAGGGTAGCCTGAGCAGGTGGCAGGAAGACCTGGACTGCATCCCCGGCTCAGTCACCCTGAACTGTTGCAGGTATTTCAAAAGTGAATCAGAAGCTGAGAGCTCTCTGAATCTGGTTCCCACTCTCTGCCTCACTAAATGATTTTTAAAAATGCAATGCTTATTTTCTGATAGATTACATTGGTGTTCAAACATACCGGGCAGACGGGATAAAGGAGAAATGAGATGCTTTTGGGCTCCTAACACATGGTGGTGGTGGGGTTCTCTGAAACGTACTGAAATACACACTTCATTCCACATTCGTCCTTCTCCATTGACTAACGATGGGAAAGCCAGCGGAAAGAATTTGGCTTTATGGAGGAATCATTTATGGCCTCTTGACTGGATGAAATGAAAAAGTTTTAGTTTTTTTAAAATCCTTTTCATTATACAGTCTGAAAAAGATACTCCGGGGCATTATGGAAAAATGAGCAGCATGAATTACCGACATGATAAACTATTTAGGGAGAAGTTGCTGAAAGGATTCACAAGAGGTTGTTAACATGGAGGCAAGATGAATTTAAGCAGAGAGCGAAATATAATCAAATTAACATTTTAATTCAGATGCTACTCTCGCTTATATTTGTAGAATTCTCCAAAAGAAGTCTTTCCCCACCCCGCCAGGTGAACACGAAGAGCAGGATGTCTGAGTAATGTGAAAACGCTCCTGGGCCTTTATAGTACAAGAGTGGCCAATATTGCAGCATGATGAACAAAGGGAAATCAGGGCTCCTGGGCTAAGGTATATCTTTACATACGCAAGAGTGTGATGCAATAGAATATAGCAAGCTGGGAACATGACTTTGGGTGGAAATCAATGGGAGTAGAGACAACTGCCAGGAATCCATACCAAGATAAACAGGAATGGGTCCTGGAATATATTTGTTTCAAATATAGCATTTTTCCACTTCTGAGGGAAACAAGTTCAAGAAAATGACTCTGTTTCTTGAATTCCTGACATGAATTTTTTTAAAAAAAATCTGTAAATTATAGCACTGTGCCCAGTTCTGACCGAATCCAGTTCTATTTGTTGGTTGTATCAACAGTAGCATCACCGACATGGTAGCCATCTGAGCCCTTGAGAGTCCATGATGAAGTTATGTCTTTTAAGGCTTTCACTGCTTGACCTCCTGGCCCAGCCTTAGTTGTGGACTTTCAGGAAGTCAAGCAGTGAATGTGAGGTGTCTCTCGGACTCTCCTCCTTTCAGACAAATAAATAAGCATAAACCAAAGCACCACCTACGTGTTAGGGTTGGTGCAAAGTTAACTCTACTAGGCACAGAAAGCAGAGATCTGTCCTGCAAATGCAATCAAGCTTGCTAAGAATTAAAGCAGTCCCTGGGGAAGAGATTGGCACAAAAGTGTGAAGAGTGAGTCACACACATATTGCTTGGAGAAGAGAACGCCTAACAGAAGGCCAAGGAGACTCTTTTATTTGAAAGAGTATTAGTAGTTTTATTTGAAAGGGTATATTTTCTGCTTATACAGTGCCTCATACAGCATGGATATGAAATGGAGAGCTGCATTTCAGAAATAAATAATGTTTCATTTATTGCTCAGATAAAAAGAATAAATAGCATGGAAGGGACAGCTCAATCCTAATCTGGCTTCTCATCTGAAAAGATGCTTGCTAATTCTCTCTTTCAACAGGATTCAAAGCTGCCTCAATTTCCTCACTGGGGAACAAGGATAGGAGTCCCAAGGCAGTAACCGATGAGTGGGGAAGAGATCAGGAGGGAGTGTGTTTCAGTAACTTGTTCCATCTTGGGCTCTTATGTGAAAATTCATCATTTTTGTTTTCCTTTTTGGTATTAAAGAGAAACCTTGAAAGTCCATGGATAAAATTTCTTTCCATGCCCAATGACTTGTCATGAGAAGTCGGTCTCTTTTGCTTTCCAGACGTGGAAGTGGAGGGTGAAGAATGAGGGAAGAGGTTGAGTTTGGAACCCAAGTTTTGCTTGCAATCCTCACTCATGCTTGGCTCTGATGTTTGAACAAAGTGTTGTCCTCGGAGGAACGAATGGTCTGACTTCAGCGGTACGTTGCACCTGCCAGCTCTTTCTGCAGTATCATAAGCTGTTATCCCTCACTCGTGTCTAGCCCAGATGGCAGCCTTGAGTATCCATTCAAAATTTATAAACACCACTGAAAGGAATTTTTAAAAATGTTTGTATGTACATAACATTTCTTGTATTAAAAGTTACTGACAACTATATTTCTTGATGAATCTGATACAGTGTGAAATACACACATGACTACCCACTTGCCATGGTGTATGTGTCATAGGGCATAACTGCGAATTGTATAGAGCAAGTCAGGAAGATAACGCATGGGGCCACTTATCAGGTGCAGAGAAACATAAGAAATAAAAAGAGATAATTGCTATCTAATGAGATAAAGTACGCCCATTTGTTGAATGGCTTTCATTAAAGTGCCAAGCTGTAAGTAATTCACTCTTTGAAGTAGCACTTTGTGACAATTTAAGCCTTTTAACAGTATCTCTTCTTCCTTTTCTAGTAAATTTCCTTTCCTCTTTCTACACATTTTCTCCTCATATCTGCTGCACAAACCTCTTTGGGCTATGCTGGACCAATTTAACTACTAAGCTGGTATGGTCTTGATTCTTAAACAGTTTTTAGAGGACACTAAAATAAATGACATTCATTTTATACATTAGTCTCTTAAATGTATAATTTAAAGCACAGAACTTCTCAATAACAGGGTTCTCCAATGTCATAACTTTCTAGACAGCTTTAATTTTTTTTTTCACACAAAATATCCGTGAGCCATGTTACTGAACAAAGCCAGATGCACAGGACTTCGTGTTTCCCAGTATATTAGTTTAATTTTCCAGTTTTACAAGATTCCATTGCTCCAGTTGTTATTTCGTTCGTGCCAGTGATTGGATCCTGCTAACGGACAGTACACAGAGGAAAACAGCATTCACACAATGAACACACACGTGTTCCCTGCGCCTCCCCAGCCTTTTCCATCTCTTGAGACTCCTGGGACTTTGCTCTGGCCCAGCTGAGCTGCATGTGCTGGAGAGGCACCCTCAGGCTTTGGAATCTGAAAGCCCAGTCAAGACCAGCAGGCTTAAGCCCATCCTTACTCTGCCTTGTGAAACTGGCTCTAGGCACTCAGATCTGATTGCTGCAATCATAAGGCATTGTCAGCCAAGAGATCTTGAGAATACATTCTCTACACCTAAATATACTTGCTTTGTTTCTTTCTCTTACATTAGCTTGTTTTTTTTATTTATATGATCATAGTTACAAAGTCTCTCGATGAATTCATTCTATAACACAAATATCTGAATCATTTGCAATAACCAGTTTAAAATCTTACGCATGATGGGCCCTCAATAAATACCTGTGGAATTAATTTGGTAGGGGAAAAGCAGTAAAGGATTTCCCAAGTGCTTGGGCTGCTGCCATTCATGTGAGAGACCCAAATGAAGCTACTGACTTCAGACTTTGGCCTGGCCCAACTGTGACCTGTGATCTGTCCCTCTGGACAACCCTGACTTATATACTTGTAAAACTTCCACCTCCAAATATCTTGGGGCTATATTGGGGCTTAAGCTTCCAGCACACAAGCTTTGTAGGGGGACACAAATGGTTAGTCTATAATACCTGATGATTTTTTCATTTACATTTATTCAGTTTGGTGCTTAGAATGTTCTGTTTGAAGGAGATAACATATATTCCAGGGGCTTCCTTTCGGAAGAGTTAAAAATAAAAACAATTCATGTATTTGTTTACATGAAAGGCAGAGTGACAGGGACAGACAGGAAGATTTTCTCTTCAATGATTCATTTCTCCAAATGCTCAGGACCATTGCTAAGCTAGAACCAGGTGCTGTGGACTCCATCTGGATCTCCCATACGGGTGGAGGGACGCAAGGACTGGAGCAATCCTCTGCTTATTGTCACACTTCCCTGGTGCAGGATCAGAGAGTTGGGTCATTATAAGAACCTTGATATGGGATACTTGGTGGGGGAGGGAGTTTCAAGCGGTGATTTAACCTGCAGCACCAAACGCCTGTTCCCTAAGGATCTTCTTTACGGCTAGAAATCCAGTGATCCGTGACCTTCCTTGCAAGATACGGAACATGATAGCTTAATTTTAAAAATAATCAAGAATGCTTGATCAGGTAAATACAGATTAATGAAAGAATGATAATATTATTGCAATCTTGCTTGTAGAGGAAGACAAGAATGTTCCAGCTAGTTGAGATGAGAGGGCATCCATACAAAGAGCCAAGCAAAGCAAAAGAAATCCAAAATTCCCTGCTACCAGAAACATTGAGCTATTTGTCAAAATGGAAGACAAGGGTGATACATGGTCGGGTTGATGAGCTCAGAGCTCAGAGCTTCTTTATTGATAACTTAGCATCAGCCAGGCAGTCCTATCATAAACTTGGTTATCACAGGAAAAGGACTTCAGGGCATAGAGAATAAATCAGAATGAATACACACACAATCTACATTTATTCACATTCACATGGCCAACACCTGCGGCGTTGGTCCAGTCAACACCAGTTCCTGGGAGAGAATGATTCCTCTAGGCTGTGCTAATGAGGTACCAGTGTTTACTTCTCAGCATGAAATGTCAATAACAGCCGGGATGTTCCTACGGCAACAGAGGGGACTCGCTTATTTCTGGAGTATGGAGTGATCTCAATATTCTGTGGTTTTAATTTATAAATTGCCTGAAGGTTTCTGAGGGATGTGGTCTAAATCAGGAAGGCACAGGGAAAGAAAAGTTCAAGAGGGTGTGGATCCTGGTGAGCTTAAACTGCTTGATTTTTAGTTCCATACACCAAAGCTCAATGGACCTAAAGGCAGTTCTATATTCAAGCAGGAAAGTGAGAGATAATATTTTTCTGAAAGGGCTCAGAGCTTGGGAAGCTAGTGATGAGTCTCAAGCCGTCCTCTCCTCCTGTGTTGGGCAGAGATCAAACCCTCTCTACGTTTAAGATGTTGCATCTTTTATAACTTGATATCAAAATAGAAACATGGTAAAGCAGGGGAGAAGGGCCCGTTACCCTGTCTTGCAGCACAGTTTTTTTTTTTTTTTTTTTTTTTTTTGTAGCATGCCTTCTTTCCTGAGTTATTCATCTGAAGGTCACACACCATCCTCAGCTCAAAGGCTGTGAACTCTAGGCACACAAAGTATTGTTTCTGTTAGGCAGAGATATTGCAAAGCATCTGTCAAAACAAGGCCTGGATTCTCGTTTTAGGTTCAGGATGAGAATAACACAATGGAAGACTGCAGTGTACTCAGTTGGAGGGTAGTGGAGTACCTTTCAGCGAAGGATGTATTATATAGCTGCTCATAATTGTTACAGTGCTATCAACCGAGGCATGGGGAAGCTAAGCATGGTGACAAACACAGAGCTCCGAGAAGGCGCCATCAGGAATTGAATTGATGAGCCTTACTCTTGCTTTGTGTTTTTAAATTATAAAAATCCATTTAAAAATTAGGAAAAATCGAGAGAGGTTTTCTCTATTTGAAATATATTCAATTACTGCTAACTGTAAATATTTCCCTTTAAAAAAAAATCTATGTATACACACATCTCATAACTGGCAGTATACAGGTTGCCAGTTAGAATCTCTTTCTTTTAATGCTCCAATCCTAACACAAAGCCCTAGATCTTGACTTGAGATGTGATGGGGACAGGTGTTTGGCACAGTAGTTAAGACATAATTTGCGTCATTACCTGTTCCCTTCTAAGGTATGCATTAGCAGGAAGTTGAACCCAGAGTGTTGATGGTACTTAAACCCAGGCCATCCAATTTGGGATGTGGGCATTCCAAGGGGTGTTTTCACTGCTTTGTCAAATGCCCGTCGCTAGTTGAATCTTACTGAGTAGCTGTTGCCAAGGGCCAGAAGAGCAGCCCTGATGTCCCACTTTGCTATCAGCAGTGTAACCAGTGTTGCTGCTAATATTACCATCAATTATATGCTCGAGGTATCTGCATCGGAACTACTTTGACACCGTGATGGAGGTCTCTCTGAGCCAAATCAATCTAGAACAGCAGGGACAGCAAATGAGAGAACAGGAAAGTGCACACTGCATGTGCACCCAAGGGAACTGCCACACCCATCTCGGCATGCAGATTCCACCGGCAAATCAAACCACACCTGAGACAGACAACCCCAGCGAGAGCTCTTCAAGGTAAGATTTACAGCAGCTACAAACATGCCAATGTTATTCAAGCAGAAGGCACATCTCCTAAGAAAGCAAGAAATGCAAACTGCGGTTTCCCGAAGCTCAAAGAAATAAAGCCTGTTTAAAACCCATTTTGTTAGCAAAATTACAAAGCAGCTGTTTTTCTGTGAGCCAACTTAATCGCTGCTTTCCAAATGTTCCCGAGTGCAGTGCGTGTCTGAAGGCCAATGGTTGGGGCCACCAACCTCATTGCAGTCTATTAAGAAAAGTTCCGATTAGTACCTTGCGTTGTGCAGTGTGTCGAAAGGTCAAGCTCCGTGGCTGAGCTAAATATAACCATGAGAGAGAGAGAGAGAGCAAGCTCTGGAAAATTCTGAGAGGCTTTCATCCCGTTTGCAAGATAAGAACATTTTCTGAAGGGATTTCGTTTCCTTCCTCATGAAGCGTGTGATTGAAAGAAAAGAGGTATCACATTTGACAAAGATTTCTCACACACACACGGCTTAAAAGGGAAATCCACAGTAATTGCTTACTTTTTTAGAAAAAAAAAATGTTGTTGTGTTCCCATATGTTATCTTTTATCTTAGAAACTTCAGTCATTCTCACAGATTTCAACGGAACTGGCAATTTTATGCCGCCGCGTGTGAAGAGAGGTTAGTATGATTTTTCCGACACCCTGCTCACCGGGATATGCTGATGTTGGGAATCCAATGGCCCATCATGACCTTGGCCAGGCGACCAAGGCTCTTGTTTTTCTGAATGATGGCTGTGTCTCTGGCTCCTTCTCCAATGTTTTCCCCCTACATATTCAGTATTACGTCAAATAGCTGGTGATGCGACATTGCCCTCAAGTAAACAGCTCCAAACAAACCCTTTGTTGAATTAAATGTTGGACTTGACTCTGACTTAGGATTGCCCATCCTCGCCACCTGGAACACCTACTATAAACAACTGCCAACTTAGTTGCTTTCATCAACACTTTTTTGTTGTTGTTGTTGTTTCTGTAGGTCGGATGCCTCACACGGGCCTCATGGGGCTAATGTCAACATGTTGCCATGGCTGTACTGTTTTGGAGGTTTGAAGTCTCCAAAGTGTCCTTGTTTTTTGCAGCTTGTCTAGGGTATCTAAGCTCCCTGGCTTGTGGCCCATTTTTTCCCCCTCTTCGGAGCCAGTAACGCTGCATGTCTCTGACTGTTTGTCATTCCACAGTCCCATCTCTTTTCCAACAGAAAAGTTGCTCTGATTTGGAAGGACCTGTGTTATTAGACTGTGCCCACTTGAGTAATGTAGGATAATCATCTCCCCCTTTCAAGGACCTTAATTTAGTCACACCTGCAAAATTGCTTTTGTCTTGTAAGGCAACAAATCCACAGTTCTGAGGATTAGGCTGTGGGTGACTTTAGGGACCATTATTCTCCACACCACATTTACTTTCACTAGTCTTCAACCGCCCAGATCTCTTACCTTAATTAACATATGAATCATCCTCCTCCCTGAAACTTTCTCAAGGTCACAAAAATAACTTTTAACGATAACAACAATGGCAGAACATGTGCCCTGAGGGTGGGTGTTATGCAGGGGGTTAAGCTGCCGTTTCCCACCACCAGCATCCCTGATGAAAGTACTGGTTCAAATGTCATCCACTTCACTTCTGATTCGGCTCCAGGTTAGTGCACTTGGGAAAGCAAAGGATGGCCCAAGTATTTGTGTTCCTGTTTCCTTGAAGCTGTGGCACTTCTCAGATTTGCAAAGGCAATGTGAAGTGAAGAGGGCTATTTCTGTTTAAAATGTTAGCATCGATTGAAACAGTAGTGATTCATAGCTTGGGCATTTTCAAGACTTAATTAATGTAATAGTTCATGGTAAGTAAGGACTTTCCTTTGTCCCAGAATGTGTCACTAATTATTACCTTGTGGAAACTTGGAAGTTCTAAGTTTTACATTTTGTAGTAATGCCCAGGAGAACATGTTTCCTATAGAAGGAATCTTGATTTCAACTACTCAAGGCACACCCTCAAGCAGAAGAGTCTAAAGTCACGGTCTGTTTATAAGCACAACTAAAGGCAAGCTATTCTAGGTTAGTGTCCTCTACTCCCCTCCTCTATTTTAGTTGATGATATTGAAGAAAGAGTGCCAAGGCTGCCAAACCTTTTTATATTTATGAGCATCTGAGCTACAAAATGCCATGACTATAAAGAAGGGAATACAATGATCAAGTACGTGTGAGTCATAGCTGACAGATGTAAGTCTGCTTTACCTGTGCTACCCTTCACCAATCACCAATAGATAAAACAGCTGGAGAAGTTGGCTGATGGGTCTAAGAAGGCATTGGGAACTCACTGGGCTTCACCTTACGTGCCACAGAGATGGGCAGTGAACTTGGGAAAACAAACAACTGGGCTGGCTGGAAGCCACAGCAACTGAGTAAGAGGTAATCCAAGCAACCAAATACACAAACCCAAACCAAGGTTGCCTGACTGAGAAAACAGTCAGAGAATCGTTTTCTTACAAATGGTCTAAAGAATCTAGGGATCACTTCATTTTCTAAAAGTCCACCATGGGAAATGGAAGTTTCAGAAGGAAGAGGAAATGTGAAACGAAGCAGAGAGCTTTGAGAAATAATTACTGCTAAGTGGAATTGTCACTCTCCCCCACATGCCCAAGTCTCTTTTTAGATGCGTGAGCGGCAGTGAACAGATGGCTACTGTGCGCTGCAATGTCTTCTGTGACGAGGGTCAATCATTTGCAGGAATCCAGTTCCTCTTGAACAGATGGGCCACCGACTTCCTGGGTTAAAGATCATCCAGACTCATTAAAGAAGCTGCAAGGGTTCAATAGTTAAAATTACTTTTTTTAATTCTCATACCCTGAGTGACCAGGCATCTTCGGCAACCCAAAAATAACTTACCCAGGGTTTGGAGGATTAAATAGCCCATGGCATTGATATTGAATAACCACAGGAAAAAAAATGCAGAGGAAAGATTAAATCAATGGCCATTTAAATCATGCCCAGGACTGACATTCTTGGGTACTTTGGGATTCACTGTATAAATGCATTCGTTTGAAAGGAATCCATAGAAGAGTTTTTGTGTAAATAGGAAATGCAATTGAATTGGCTACCCTTCTGAAATAAGCAGCATAGTCAGGGGTGTTTCATTCACATTGCAAAAGGATTAAACTAAAATAGAAAAGTTGAGATTGGCACTTGTTGGGGATGGTGGGGCTGGGGATAAGGTGGGATACCAGAGGTCAAGAGTTCTGTTTCACATTTTCATAACAAGAACAGATCACAGAAGACTGGACCAATAGCCTTTTCTGACAGCATATAGCTTTAATTGACATAGAAGCATACTGTGACTTTCTGCGTAACAGCTGTGTTATAGAAATGAACCAAAGATCTCACTGATGGAAGACTAGATAAGCAAGGAAATATTATTTAGTTATAAAAAGAATGAACTCCTGCTGTTTCACTATTCACCCTTCTCTTTCTTTCTCTGTATCTATTCTTCCTTGTGTCTCTGGAAGCCCATGGTTCTCCCACAGCCCTTAGCTTTCAAAAGCTAACATGGTCTTCATGCTCATGATCTTGTAGCACAGGGTTTCCTCTGGGTCCCTGGACTGATGGATCATACCCCTGCTGCCAAAGGCAGCGTATATGCTCGGGTTTAGGACAGAACCGGATGCCTAAGGGGATGCTGGTGTGAACACCTAATGAATATTTTCCCAGCTCCTACATGTGTATGCACAGAATTGAATTAAGGGTACAGTTCCAAATGCCTTCAAAATTGCATTTTTGATACATTTCATAAGATTGTAGCCAAACACAACTTCCTGTAATGGAGATTGAGGATGACAATTCACACTGCTTGATAGAAGCATCATTTAGATTTTTTGGCAGATTCTCAGCAAGTTACATGACATCAGAAATCCTTTTCAAGAATGTAAGATGATAGCAATCATTTCATTTTTTCCTACATTAGCTCTCTTAGGGAAGAATAATGCATCTCGAATGAGCTGGTTTACAGTTGCCAGAGAAATGGGATATTGAAACCACTTAGCGGTAGCAACAAGGAACATCTTAACATGTGTTAATGGGAGAAAAGAAGTCAGAAAGAGACATCGGAACTTGTGGTCCCCATGTGTTCTTGGGTCATCATCCACGTTTTCCTCCATTCCACATTTTGTATGCCCAGATAGTGTCAAGCTAATAGAGGTAACGAAGAAGTTGAAGTTCAAATGTCACGTCAGAGTTGCTATCTTTAGTGGGTTTACAACCTGGTTTCTCAAAGCAGAAACCTTTCCATTTAAAAACTATATAAAGAAACAGAATAATCCAGAAAGAATGATTACCTTGTGGAAGAATCAATTGCTAAAATCACAGTGTAGAGGCAAAACGTATGTTTCTTAGTTAAGACACAACTAAGTGAACAGATAAAACAGTCTGTAAATACTCCAGAGGAGGGTGAGGAATTAGCACTGAGCCAGGAATTTGCAAAGAAATGTACTCAGGCTGAATTGTAGCATGAAGAATCACAAAGCAATTCTTTCAGCTGTAGCTTGGGGGCCTGATGCAGTAGCCTATTGGCTAAAGTCCTTGCCTTGCATGCACCGGGATCCCATGTGGGTGCAGGTTCTAATCCCAGCAGCCCAGCTTCCCATCCAGTTCCCTGCCTGTGGCCTGGGAAAGCAGTTGAGGACGACCCAAAGCCTTGGGACCCTGCACCTGCATGGAAGACCCGGAAGAAGCTCCTGGCTCCTGGCTTTGGATTGGCTCAGCTCAGATCTTCCTCTTTGTCTCTCCTCCTGTCTGTTTATCTGACTTTGCAATAAAAATAAATAAATCTTAAACACACACACACACACAACTGTAGCTCCAGGGTTCTTCATGTCCTTAGGAGCATCCTGACTTCCCTGATGGTCTTCACCATCATCTTGAAGATGTCCTCTTAGTGAGGATGGATGCCTGGCACAGCAATAGAAGGCTGAAAAAGAGAGGAAGCATTCCCCAGCCCCTCTGGTGAAGGAGAGCGGGAGGAGGGAGTGTGGGTGGGGGCTGCCATGGTGGATCTGGGGCAGGAGGGACAGGGGTTGCCTTGAAGGCACATCGGAGTTACCCTAGGAGCTCCTCCAACACAATGAAGCCACAGTCCTCTCAGAGAAGCTCAATTACCATCTCTGTAGCTGAAGCCAAAAATCTATATTTTCTAAATGGTTCATGGATTTTTTTCCTAATGAGATATCAAGGTTGCAGATATTTGCTGATACGTTTTGAGCAAGTGAATGATCAGCATCGTGGTTGGGAATAATCACCATGGCTGCCTGAGGGGGAATGAATTAGGAGCAAGGAGACACTGTTTGGAAGCTGAATCATCCAGGAAACAGAGGAGGGGGAGGCCTCCCATTAAGGCAGTGGCAGCAAGGTGCAGAGGAGGGTTCAGGCAGGCTCAGTGATGGTTTTGTGGTGAACACTTTGCGAGGAAGTGAAGGGAAAGGAAATGTCAACCAGTCTGAAAGTTAGAGTCTCCCTCCATCTTCAACAGCGAGCTTGCATAGTTGAGGGAGTCTTCTTCCATGATTTCATGGAACAACACCAAGTAGTTAGCTCTTTGTTGAAAGGGAACTTTAAACCCAAGAAGAAATTCTGGAGACCAAAGATGGTCCAGTTGGCTGGATCAGAGGCCAACAGTACAGAGTAGGCAGAAGAAGGCAGTTGGAAGCCTGGAGCCTTACGTGGATTAAGGGTTCAGATGTGAATAAGGGGAAAAGACTCCAGAGATTTTAAGGAAAGAGGGGGCAAAAAGCACTTTCTCCTAGAACAAAGAGCATTAAGTCCCTGCCACGAACAAAACAATTGTAAATGTAAATCAATATCACATACCACAACTCATTGCTTTTTACCAGACGCATGAGTGTGGGCTTCGCTTGCATGGTGAAGAATCAAAACTTTATTGTTGTAATAGAAGTCTTTAAAATAAACCTCTCAGAGGCAGAAAGACCAATTGTAGTGCATCTATTACAAGTGTATCATACACTGGTAAATCAATTCTGTTTCTTAAAGCAGCTGGTAATTGATTGTCCAAAGTATGTTGCAGTTGTCATCTATGAATTTCGAGTCACGCAACTGTTAAATTTAACGAACTATGGTGAAGAAATGAATGAATAGTTATGAGCTTCGCAAATCAAATTCTCAGATTTACACTTTGCTTTCCTTGAATTCGAAATGTGTTTGCAACAGGCAGCAGCTCCATCCCTCATTGGCTTGTCATGCTCAATTTTACAAGGACAAGCAAACAACCAGCGTACCTCATTGTTTGTCATTTACAGCTGCAGCCTTGCTGGGCCCTGGGAGTCCTGAAAATGGGACTTTGGGGAGAAAAGTGCTCTCCAGGCCATATGCTTGCCATTCTGGCATAAGAAACCATGCTGACTCCAATGCAAAGTCATATGGGCTGCTTGGAGCCAGTAGAAACTAAAACAGATATTTCACATTCTTATCTCACTTTCCTTTCCACAGGCTGCAAAATGACTTGGCTTTAGAATTAGTTAACCAAGTTGAGAAATCTTAGGCTATACAAAAACCATTCAGTCGTGTTGTGCTTTGTTTATCAGTATGACATAGCTTTCAGATGTTACAGAGTCCCTTCCTTCCTTCCTTCCTTCCTTCCTTCCTTCCTTCCTTCCTTCCTTCCTTCCTTCCTTCCTTCCTTCCTTCCTTCCTTCCTTCCTTCCTTCTTTCCATCCATCTTTCAACATTGTAGCAGAACTTGTACTAGGGGCTATTGAGGCCAACAGGATTAAGAACAATAGCTGGATTAAGACAAGTACATGAAGCAATCCCATTTCATCACCAAATCTTGCATGGAGCTTGGTACTGCACACAATTGCTGCTCTTGCCATGTCCACATTGCTGTTGGAAACGTGACTCAGCTTACTTGCATTTAATCTCACATTTGCCCTTGTTCGTCCCAGCTTGACCTGTTTATTGAGCTCTGCAAACGGATACTTTGAGGCTGGTGAGGTGGTATAACAGGCTAATCCTCTACCTGCACATCCCCAAATGGGCACCTGTTTGAGTCCTGGCTGCTCCACTTGCAAGCCAACTCCCTGCTTGAGCCCCGAGGAAGCAGTGAAGGATGGTTCTGTCTTTGGGTCCCAGCACCTAGCGACAGAAACCCAGAGGTAGCTCCTGGCTTCAGGTTGGCTCAGCTCCAGCTGTTGTGACCATGTGGAGAGTAAACTAGTTGGATAGAAGCCCTCTCTTCCTGTCTCTGTGTCTCTTTCTATAAAGTATGCCACTCAAATAAAACTAAAATACATCTACTATGCCAGGTTGAAGCCAAGATTCTAGAGCTTCTTGTAGGTTTTCTACTTAGCTACATGGATCCAAGCACTTGGTCTGTCTTCCTCTGCTTTGCAAGGAGCATTAACAGGGAGCTGGAGCAGAAGTGGAGCAGCCTCACATCAGAGCCCATACTGGATCACCTTACTCCAAGTGTTAACTTTACCCACTTCGCCAACAGCACCAGCTCCAATGTTCAATGTTTGCTGTGTTTGCTATGTTTCACGGAACCATCTGAAATGCATATTACCTTAAACTGTTTAAACCACTTACCCTGGAGCCATCATTCTCTATGCACCCCTACAGTTCTGACAATATTGCAGGTGGTTCCATATTGCTTCTCTTCTCTGGTTAAAGAAAGAAGGGGGATGAAAAAGGAAAGGGGCTAGCCTTCTACATGGGGTCAATAAACACTTCTCACATAATTTAGCTTCATTTCCCTTTCTACCATGCTGCTTACACTCCAAGAGGAAACAAAATGACTATTTACATAACTCCAAAGATCTTTTCCTCATGTGTATGTTTCTTCCACTCACAGAAACTCACCCAAATGCTTTGAAAAATGTTGATAGAGCCCTTGGTGGTTGCTATACCCAAAAGGAAAACACCCATCTTTTCGAAATGATAAAACCAATGGAATTCCTGATGTTGAAGCAACTTACTTCTGTTGCTTATGTGAAAAATGTATCATCGCATCTAAGAAGCTATTAATTACGTGCTTTCTACAGGCACCATGCATCCCCTTGAGAGCTTAATTAATTTGCAACAGTCATTTCTGAGCAACGGAGAAGAAGAGAGATCTGTGTCCTCAAAAATTAAGATGAACTTTGATTTGCGATTTACATTTACATAAATGGGGTTATTCCCTTTGAATATTAAAAATACAGTTTCTGAACTTGCTTTTTTTTTTTAATTTAACTTCTATCAGATTGGAAGGTAGTAGAGCTTGAAGGTAGATATTCCTGGCAGAATTTAGATGGGAAGAAGCGAATTACACTCTGGTCCAGACTTACCACTGGAAGACAAAGTGGGGGTCATCAGGGGCCCAGGGCTCTCCCTGTGGTGGTCTTGGTCTCTTGCCTGACCCTCCTCACCACCCACTCCCTGTTTTACTCCTTCCCTATCTAGCTTTCTTTCCAACACCCTACCTCTCTCCCTCAAAGATGGCTATCAGTATTCTGTATTAAAGATAATAATTGATCCATCACACAATTCGAAGGATTTCCCTCAGTCCTCATTCTCCTTGGTTTTAGATATCCCTAACATTAGTTCTTATGCTCTTCTTATTGAACCCTTCTAGCTTTAAATATCATATCCAGTGCATTCCCCTCCAAAACTTATCCCCAATCTGTCTATGATCAGATCAAAAATTTTTGCATTGCTATATGGACTCCGGGAAGAAGATGTTCTTCAGTTGCAAACGGCACACAGAGGTGTGATTCTGGATCCTCAGCAGTGCCCATCTCTGCTAGTTGAGAAGAAGCCTCTTACTTGCAGGTCAAAGGCTATGAAACATGAAAATCAAGAAGACAGAGCCCTGGAGGCAAGTTCTCTGAGCTGATACTTGAAGTCTTATCCATTAAGCTTATCATCTAATCTAAGTCTTGTGAATGACCTTGGTAGACGTCTCTGCTGCATGAGCCAACACGCTCTCCTTTTTGCTCACATTAATTCATGTGGGATTCTACGACTGGCAGTGCTCAAAACCTCGGCTAGCCTAGAATAAAACAATGCCATGGAAACAGCAAATTCAAGAGGCTCCTTGAATAGGTTATCATAAATGCTTGTACGGAGGCTCTTGGTCCTCAAAATTCCAGGTTTCAGCGTCATGATGTTTTCTTATGCATGGAGCATAGGAATGGTGAGAAGCACAGTTTGCAAAGAGGAGGTATCGCTTCTCTTAAGCGATTTTTGGAGCAAGCCTGTGAGCAGCATATTGAGATTTAAGATGTGTGATATACATGGAGGAGCTTAACTCTTCAGTGGAAAACAAACACACCCGCTACTACTTGGAGGGGACTGTTACTCCAACACACGCAGAAGGAGCTGTTCCATCAGCACCACCTTCTCCTGTTCCCACGACGATTGCATATGGCCTTAACATGCTCTACTTCTCTAGGAAGAACAGAAATACTAGGTGTGTGTGCCATTTGTTAGTGGTTTGAAGTACTGCAAAAGCCAAACCAAGAGAAATGAATCAAAACCTCCTGCTTCTGAGACTAGCAAGGAAGAAAAAAAGTAGGCTTAAGATCTGCTCAAGTCTAAATGAACACTCTGCCGGAGACATCGATTCTGGAAGAAATCTGAGTCATTCCACGTTGAAGTTGTCCCTGCATTTTCCAGACACAGCTCTCTCCCACACAGACTTCAAATGGACCATCATGGTCAGGCTGTTGAATCCCAGGGGTTGCAAAAGGTGTATATGTGTATATATAAAACAAACCCTTAATCATATTGCTTTTGTTTCTTAGGCCACTGCATTTGTCTATTTCCATTATATCTCAAAGCATGATACCATGGTAATGTCTGTCACCGTGTTGGTCTGTATTACAACTCCAGAAAGCCACAGCAGAAAAATAACATGACATAGAAAGACTCTAGAAGGTGACCTTGACATTTGACTTTTGGGCCCAACTCTCCTCTGCCCAGGTTACAGGTTCTTTTCTAATTTTTTTTTTTTTTTGCTGTTGTTGTTTGGGGAGTCTAATTGTTTGAACACACGGCCCTTCTCTGTTAGGGATGGCAGTCACGGACTCCGATGAGTTGTTCCAGATCTCAGCGTCAATGACAGCTGAAACGCACCAAGAACTGCAACTTGGCACCAGACTTTGTTTTTTTCTGGCAAATATGAAAAACAAAATCAAAAGGCTGCTCAAGAGGAAAACATCTCGGGGAATTTAACTTGAAGGCAGATGAACCCCTCTGGGCCTAGGGATGCAAAAATGTGATTTGAAACTTGCGGCTTTGAAAATCAGAAAGCTAATCAGAGAGTAAACTTGAAGTTGCACTCTTTTGGTGTTGACGATTGATTCCCACTTGACCTAGAACTCACCTGGCACCTTCTCACACTCTCGATTTCTAGGGTGCCAGCAGGCTAGCTCTGGGGCAAGATGGCAGAGCAAACAGTGTGACTGCTGGACATAAACAAAGCTGACAAAAATGAATGTGGTGGGCTGCAGACGCCTTCAACATGGGTTGGTTTTCTGTGATGATCTTATTACAAAGGGAGGCACATTTCTTTCTTTTTAAAGATTTATTTTCTTTTATTTGAAAGTCAGATATACAGAGAAGAGGAGAAGCAGAGAGGAAGATCTGCCCGCTGATTTACTCCCCAAGCAGTTGCAATGGCCGGAGCTGAGCCAATCTGAAGTCAGGAGCCTAGAGCCTCTTCTAGGTCTCCCATGTAGGTGCAGGGTCCCAAGGCTTTGGGCCATCCTAAACTGCTTTCCCAGGCCACAAGCAGGGAGCTGGATGGGAAGCAGGGCTACTGGAATTAGAACCAGCACACATATGGGATCTTGGCATGTGCAAGGCAAGGACTTGAATAGCTAGGCTACCATGCCAGGCGCCCTGACTTTCTCTTGAGGAAGTGTGACTGATGAGACATGAAGTAAAAGGGGAAGACTAATCAGGCTAGAGAAGGAGAAAAGAACGGAGGCAGAGAGGGAGAGAGACAATTTTTGATTTTGATTTTGATAGGAGAACAACACATGCCAATAAACTGCATGGTAGGAGAAACCACAAAGTGTTTGACGAATTAAAAAGGAAAGCAAGGAGGAAGGAAGCCTTCGGAGAGCCAAAATCCAAATGTCACGTGGTCTCTCATTTATTCACATGACCTCCACCTTGGAGTCATTGCTTGTTGAACCACCACACTACAGTCACAGAGTCCCAATTCCCCAACCTGGACCCCTCATTTACTATACTTGATCTTAGCCAAAAGGCCCAGAAGCGATTTGATCCCTTGTTTAGTATTTGACACAAACGCAATGCATGCCTACAAGAGGCACTCTAACCGGCCATGAGTCTCCAGTGGGGTAAAGGCTTCCAAACTTGGCTGCGCTTTGTAAACCCCCAGAGCATCGAAGCACTGGCTTAATTATGTTCTCTCTGACACAAGACAATCTTCATGCAAAATATACAGCCAAGTAGATACACAGATAAACAAGTATATACAGATATTTTCAAAGACAAGGGGAGAGTTTCTCTACTTACAAAAATGTAGAATGAGTAATAATGATATTAATAAATTAATAGGAAACTGAAAAAAATCATGAATGTGTATTTAATTGTGTCAAATGCTTTCTGTATCAACCGATGCAATCATTTGGCTTTACCTGCTTATCCTGTGAAAATGATGGTTATTTAAATGTTTTGATTTTTAAAATATTGAACCAGCCCTGAACTCTTGGAATAAACTGGTTTTTCATGTGATGCAATTCTTTCTTAACAGATCGCGCAATTGGAACATCTTATTACAGATTTTTGAGTCTATATTCATAAAGAATACTGGTAGGTCGTTATCTCTCCTCTTGGTTATTTCACATTGTCTTTGGTTTGAGGGTCAGGCTTAGCACCTGTTCCGTAAGAAGAGTCACGGGGTGAACTTTTCTCAAGTATATGCTGGTAGAGTTCTCTAGTGAACAATCATTTAGGCCTGAAAACAACATCCGTTTGAGGGGATTTTTAGAATTATGACTTCGGTTTTCTGAATAATCACAGTATATGTAATGAAATGAACATTATTTCTTTCTTATTTTCGGAGTGGTGGTAATTTGTGTTTGGGGCCAAATTGGTCCACTTTGTCTAATTCGCCAATTTATGGCACAGAGATCACATTGTATTCTCTCATCCTTTCAATGTCTCCAGGGTCTCCAGTGACATCACTATTTAATTCTGGGTATCGATTTGTGTCTTCTCTCTTTGTATCTTTGTTGTCTTGCTAGTGGTTTGCCGATTTTATTGATCTTTCTTAAAGAAACAGCTCTTTGATCTTCTCTTTCGTGCTTCTGCTTTGAATTCCTTCGATTTCTGCCACTTATTATTATTTAGTTCTTTCTGTTTGGCCTGCATTTATTTTGTTCTTTGTTCCCCACTAGGTTCTGAAGGTGGTGTCTTAAGTTATTATTGAGTTGAGACTTTTCAAATTTGGGCACTTATTGCTCTAAGCTCCCCTCTTTCAATCTGCTTAGACGCATCCCACACATTTTTATGTATTATGTTTACATTCATTTCAATGCATTTACACACTTTCCTTGAGACTTTCCCTCGTGAGTCCTTCAGAAGTGTGTTATCTAGTTTCAAGTTATCTGGAGGGCTTCCCGTTCTATTTGCTGTGTCGTTTTCTAATTACACTACACTTAAGCAGAAAATCTGCTGTATGATTCTAAGTTTTCCTTGGTATGTATTCTGTGAACACTTGGAAGAAAGATGAATTCTGCTCTTATTAGATGAAGTGTTCTGTAAATGTTGATTAGATCTTATTTCCTGCTATGGGGAGTGCTGAGTTTGTACCTTTGCTGAGTTCCAATTTATTCTATCAACTGTTGTGAGTTTTTGGAAGTCTCCAGTTATGATTATTGGCTTGCTAATTTTTCCTTTCAGTATTACCCGTTTAGCTTCTTACATTTGGTAGCTGTATTGCTTCATGCACTCACGTTTAGAATTGCTATGTCATCTTAATGATGTGACCCTTTTATCATCATATAACGCCTCTCTTTTGTAGTTTTCTTTTTGCTTTTACATGGTAATGAGACATTTTGCTCATTTCAACAGTGACTAATGCCACTTGTTGCATTTATTCATATTTGAATATTTGATTGAGTTCTTCTAATGTAATCAATTCATTTATCATCTTGCGCTTGCTTTTTTTGAATGTATGAATATATCTTATATGTGTGATAATTCACTGACTGCGTTATTTCCAATGTGCTTAAATTATTTTTCCCTCTCAAACAAAGCAACTTAGTCATCCATGTGTGATAATTTTCTCTGAAACCCAGCACCGTCAGTGAATGGTGTTACTGTGTCTTCTCCTGCACTTACTGACAGCTTGCCATTCTCAATCTTGCAAGGTCCAACATTTACCCTTTGCCTTCTTACTCCTTTTACGCACAGATAGGGGAATGCAAGGCTGAACTTTGTAATCATCATCATTGGCTTCTAATTCGCTCCTCAGCATCTGTAATGTGAAAGCCCTTCATTTCCATATCTCATTTGAATGTGATGGCTTTAAAAATAAATGCAGCCCAGGTAAAATGTTTTCTCCTCTTCTCGATTAAATGTAACGATGGAGTGAGAGGACAAACATTCTCCTGGTTATGCGATGCATGCCCATAGGAATGAAAAGTAATATACAGGTCTTTAATTGCTTTTCTCTTCAAGTATTGATTTGGTGGTGGACGTACAGGTGGTGTGTGCGTGTGTGTGTGTGTGTGTGTGTGTGTGTGAGTGATATGCAGATGTTTTTATACACATAACACTATGTGCTGACATACAACAGTATGACTTTGTAATCCTGATATGCCAGAACATTTTCATCAGGTCAGCTGTTCCACTGCCAATGGTTGGCTAATCAAACAAGCCTCTACTCTAAATCCAAACAGGGATGGGAAGCATCTGGCCCAGGGACCATACAAAGCCCAAGAAAACATTTTTGTACTAGTTCTGCCAAGGCAACCACAGGTGGGTGTCAAAATGCAATAAATCCTTAGCAGGCTAATTTTTAAGTTGATAATTTTGTATGGCCTGTGAATGATGTTATAAATATCCAAATGACCTCTAATAGAAAATAGGACCATCCCTGAATGCTGAAGCAATTATATTCATTTTTTTGTGTGATATTACCATGAAGCAAAATCTAAAGGTCAGTGACCCAAGTAATTTATCTGAAATTATAGCCAGAGTTTCACTTTTACACACCACATGTCATCAACAGAGGAGGATACAAAATGTGCTATTGTAAAAGTTGAACCAAGAATATAACTTGGAGGAAGACATAGACAGTATGTATTAGAATCAGCTCTGAGGCTGCTGAATTTGTATTCAACATTTATGACCCAGAATCAATAATGCACTTATCATATCTGCAGAGAATTCTCAATCAGAAGGGATTACCGTTGCTTTGAACAACACTGAATTCAAAACGACCTTGGTATTTTTGAGGACTTTTTTAAACAAAGGAACGCAATTTCATGCTATAAAGCTAAGCAGGGAAACAGAAAACCATTAGGAGAAAAATCTCAATGCAGACATATAAAAATATAGAAGTAAGATGAATGTAACCCAAAATAGAAAGCCGTAGGAACTATTATCTACAAACAAAATGAAAATAAACAAATGGTGATGACATGAAAAGCATAGCATACTCCAACAGCTAGAAGTCAAGGAAAATTCCTTCCACTGTATTTGGTCTTAGTCTCATCTTCCCGTGATTGCAGTTTGTCATTGCATTTTAAATTTTGCATGCAGGAAGTAGAGGGTGTTCTAAGAAGAAGAACAAATAAAGATGAAAGCAACAGAAAATAAGTTCTTGAAGAAAAATGAAAGGGATGCAGTCTACTTGGCCTGGAGACAAATGAACAACAGGTGACTTGATTACTATGCTCTAGTTCAGGATGGATGGAGCAAGTATACTGAGTAGTTATTTCCTGATATCAGCCAAACAAAAGCAAAACAAGAGCCTCATATAAAGAAATTGGCTGCTGCAAACGCTGAAGAAATATTCATTAGATTTAAGAAATTAGATCATAAATATGGGGGTCTGGTGTGATAGCCTAGTGGTGAAGATCCTTGCCTTAGACACACCAGGATCCCATATCTGGTTTGTATCCTGGCTTCTCCACTTCCCAACCAGCTCCTTGACTGTGGCCAGGGATAGCAGTAGAGGATAGCCCAAAGGCTTGGAACTCTGCATCCGCTTGGGAGACCCGGAGTGAGCTCCTGGCTCCTGACTTTGGATTGGATTAGCTCTGGCCATTGCAGCCACTTAGGGAGTGAACTAGCAGATGGAAGATCTTTCTCTCTGTCTCTCCTTCTCTCTATAAATCTGATTTTCCAAAAAAAAAAAGTCTTTTTTTTAAAAAAGCCATAAATATGGAAACGTCCAAACTATAAAATAGAATTCTCAAAAGCACTTTGGAAATCAACGTCTTAAGCAAACATAAATATTTTATTTCTTTTTATAAAATAAGCGAATGTTTGTCACAGAAAAAAGATCTGGAAATATACAGGTGAGCAAAAAGAAACACGCAGAGTACCTGTAATTTCAGAGAGAGCTAACTTTGTCCGTTCTTCAACACACACAGCAACTCACATGTGTATTGAGACGTGTGTTAGCTTTCACCAAAATGGGATGGTGTTGCTAATCTTACCTTTTAAGCCCAAAATTAAACACATGGATACCATTTTATGTCCAGTCAGTATGGAATAGCATTAATATTAAGAACGCTGATTTCAGAAGAAACGTTATTATTGCCCTAAAGGACCTGGGAAGATAAGGCAGGTGCAGCGTGGCATTCTAGAATCACCCTGGGCAAATACTATCTTTGTCATCTTAATGTGGTTTGAGAATTTTAACCTGCAGCAGTAATAATTCATGTGGTCACAGCCCCGATGGTTTAGTCAACATGTGAATGACATTTTAATGTTCTTTTCTTGCACTTTTTTTTTTAACTTCAAATAAGAAGAGCACAATTTTTTTTTTTCTTTTTCCTTACTTGGTGCTAAACACAATAGCTTTAAAGATCTAAAACACTACCCAGTGACTTATTTCCTACTCTCAGGGTAAAATTGATATTTATTTCTAAATCCCTAACAACGGCACAAAATCAGATTTTAGTATATTACATTTTGTTCCGTCACATAACACAGAAGTGAGACCACACCCATAGTTCTTATGGCTATGAGTAAATCGTGGATGATTTTAAATACCCATGAAATATCAATAATGATAAATGATGATTCAGGTCTCTTTTCATGGAGTCATTTTTCTCACAGGTATCTTTAGGAATCTAATTCCCACCCCCTTTGTCCAAATGCATTTACAATAAGCACACGACGATCGCATTATTTTGAAAATCTTTGCAGTTAATTTAATAGGAAGCGTAGTGCAATTGATCTAATTTATTGTTCAGAAAGCCAGTGCTGACAGTGAGAAAAAGAAAATAAACAACAATGAAATCGACTATGCCACAGCTAACTCAATAGAGTCTAGTTTTCAATAAAGTTTTCCTTTCTCCTTATTTCAAATGGAAGCATTACCACAACTCTGATTTTTCCTAACATTCCCAAGTCCCTGTCTGTGTCATTAACTGATCTGGAACCTGGGAACCAGTGAACGAGACGGTGGGTGTCACAGAATAGCAGAACTGGAAAATACAGGGTGCAAACCTCCAAAGCAGATGTGACTGACCTGCTGGAACAACTCACCATGATGGTTGGGTGAGAGGAGTGTATTCTCAGTTCTAGAGCAGCCATCAACAGACATGCATGTAAAAATGCATGTGGATGGGATTTCAAATTTTATTCATATCTTGTTTGCCTTTAACTTCAGAACTAAAGTTTCCTTCAGTTTAAATCCTACTGCCAGTTGTATTGAACCCCAACTGCTCCCCCTTGCTTGCAGCAGTACAGTTGACTGGGTTTGAAGTCTTCATCTTATTTTATAGCTTTAAAACGAGAGGGACTAAGGCTGTTGAAAGAAACGCAGCATTAAAGTGCTACATAGTGTTGCTTATGATACTGTTAAGAGCCTATGACAACATACTTAATGATTACCAAAGAAATAATATTTAGAATTCAGTAGGCTATACCCAACCATATAGTATGTTCTTCCTTTTTTTATTCTTTCCTTCCTTCAATCAATAGACATCCATTGAGTATTTTTGCCAGGCACCGTGATAAACTCTGGACATAAATCAACAATGAAGATGCAGAGGCTGGAGGTAAATACAAATATGCAATAGAAAATGACAATTGTACCTACTGAGATAACTCAGATGGGCGGTACAACCGCCTAGGGATCCAGGATAAACGGGGAAGGTCTGAGAGGGCATCTGAGGGCAACCTGACACTTCAAGGAGAATGGAATGGGACTTGAAAGGTCCATAGAGACCTTCTTGGGAGAGGAGACTGAGTGATATGAAGGGGTATGGAATATTCAGAGAATATGTGTGCAATCACATCTGAGCAGAAGAGACCTTCCTCCAGTCCAGAGGAGATGGGAGAGAGAGAGAGAGGGAGAGAGAGAGAGAGAGAGAGAGAGAAAGGAATCTTCCATCTATATACTGGCACTGGCTCACTCCCCCACAAAGGCTACAACGGTTGGGGATAGTCCAGGAGGAGGGGGAGGGCTGTCACACACATCATGGGACATCAGTGGCAAAAGATTCCTGTCCAGGTGCAGAGCAAGTTCCCAGGAATGGCATGCCCCGTGTGGAGGGGCTGTGTCACTATTTAGATGTACGTTCATACTCTCCTGTGCTCTCTTGATTGGTGTGTGCAGTGATGCTGTAGGATGGTAACCATGGTAACGGGAGACCAAGAGAAATGAGATTTCACCCCTAAAATGCACATCAGATGCTGTTTACTAAACGTGGCAAATCCGCCAGCTCTAAAGACAAAGGCTTCTGATGTGGCTTCAGGTTGGCCTTGTTGCTGCTCTGTTTTAAATATATGCATCTTCACAGTAAGTATGCAGGTGTATTTTGTCAAAATTAGCAACTTTCAAAAGGGAATCTCACTTATGGGGATTGAAACCTGAGAAATCTTCTTCGTCAGGTTAAGTCATACTTTCCTGCCACTATTTGTGTCTGTATTTTTTTTTTAAGGAAATGGAGAATATTCAAATAGAAAATTGACTTTTGGGGTTGAAGCCTAAGATATTTTTATCAGGTAAATGAATAATGCTTTGTTCTGACTCATCAGAGAAATATGTAAATGCATAAGACACGCCCAGGGAAGAGGGCTTTTGTTTCTTGCTTCATTAATCACACTTCATGAGGATAATAATTGTGATCAGATCATCTCGATTTCCATGGTAGAATTCCCAGCCACACCAGAGCATTCTCAGCAAATGCTCTGCACAACCAGAATCTCCAACCAGGAAACAACTTGCCAGTTTCCCCTCAGAGTGAGAACGTTGGGGACTGTTCAGGACAGGGGTGATGAACTGGCAAAGAGGACTCTGCTGCTCATTTGGACTTTTAATTCTTTAACCTAAAGACAAAGAGATGGCCTCTGAAAAATAATGTGGGGCCCTGGCCAGTCTATAAGAGATTAATCAAAAAAATTTTTTCTCCCTTCCTTTTTAATGCTTTTTCTTCACATCCTAGACAAAGAGACCCAACAGATGGTAGTGATAATGATGATGGACACACTCAGGGGATTTACAATTAAAGCTTAAACCACAGATGACATTAATGGTTAAATACAGATGTCAACACTGGCAAGACTTTGAAGTCAGGTAGGAGGAGGGAGTGGATAGAATGCCTTTCATTAACCTAGGGGTTCTGCCAAGTATGGCAGACAAGGACCAAGAATTGAGAGTGGGTTAACACGGAACTCCAGGGCATTATGGGAACAGTAACAACACGACAAAGTGTTGAAATGCATGTGGACAGAGTGCAACAGTGCACGGATATTACATTTTGTTTCCGGAGATGCAAGAACTAAATAAGTAAGGAACAAAGGAGACATGCTTCTAGGATAAAGTGAAATTCAAGTAGCAAGGAGACTTGTCTGTATTTATGGGTTCAAATGAAAAACCTGACTGCAAGTGAGGTGAAGGAATCAGGGAGTGGGGAGGGCAGACGGGCAATAGGCAAATATCCCAGATATGCAATGGACAGGTCCAAGGTGACCACTCACCCCCTCTTCTGAGACAGATTGAAAGGGAGGGATGGGTGAGGTGGCAGGCATTTTCACATGGGGAAGTAAGATATCTGAGGGTTGTTCTGTGTCAGATATCTTTTAGATTTTTAGTAGATGGGATACTTACTAATGTGGAAGAAGAACAGGCTTTCATAAAATTTACGTAAGAATCCAAAGCACTCTGCCTTGAATATTTATTATTATACAATATTTGCTCAGCTTTCTGGACTAGTTGTATGAGCTTCCAAATGGAAAACATGGTCAACAAAATGGTGTGCCAGCCCAAGCCTGAAGCCAGGGCTAGAGCCCAACACACCTCCCGTGACAGCAGCTTCTGTGTGCATTTGGTGAGAGCCAGCTTGAAACTCAATCATAAGCTCTAAAACTACTTGGCAAGTGACTCAGGAGAAATTCAGCTTCCTTTAGAGCCCGAGTGTTCAGTGCTTTAGATGTTTAGCTCTTGTATTATACATTTCCAATGCTCTTCCGTGTCCATTTTGTAATGTATGTAATACATCTGACAGCATATTCATGAAACTTTTCAATAAATACGCACTTTTCAGAAAAATTTAAAAATATACATCTGACAGTATATTCATATAACTTGTCAATAAATATGCATTTTCAGAATTTTTTTTTAAATGATGATACTGTGTTTCCCACATAGGCATTTTGGTATTGTTTCGTGTTCACTACTTACCATGTGGAAAAGTATAGGATCAAAAAATCAAGTGGACCAAATGAAGAACACAGTGACAGATTTCTTAGTGCTTTTGTTTCAGAGGCCTTTATATTCTGCAAGGGAACATGAACCAATGAAAAGAGCCTTGCTCTCTAAACATAAGCAAAGAATTTTGATGTGCATATGGTTGTAGAACTGAGTCATTCTTCTTCTCTTGGAAACTATTCAAAAGCACACTCAACTTCTGGCAAAAGTAGCTGAGATGCTCCAAAATATTTATAAGCATTGCCAGAAGCAATCAGTGTCCATTCACCAGCCAAGTAACAATCTTCATGGCAAGATCTTTGCTGTGGGAGGTCTCAGGAAGCAGTGAGAGTATACTATGAGGCCCATTCCAAGTTGGTTTTCATTGTTACAATGGACTGTGTGGGAATGGGATTGAGACAGCTAAGTTTAACTCAAAGAAGCAGAGAGAGACGAGACATAGACTACAGGATAAACCATGGGAACCAGTTCTATTTGCAGAAAACACTCAGTCTTGGGCAGCATAAAGACAGCTTCAGGTTTGTGAATCAGTGAACACGCAATATTGCCATTCCTTGAATATAGAAAGCATTTGAAAATAGTTGGTCCAGAAAATGCTGCCAGAAAACATACAGAAACTATGATTAGGAAAGCTAAAGCAAGATGCCTGTTGAGTAAGATGGCCCAGTGTCTCCCCACAGATAAACCAATGTTACTGGCTGTTACTGCACGAAGGTGCCTTCCCAAGACCCCAGGAAGCTATGAGAGAGAGAGAGAGAGAGAGAGAGAGAGAGAGAGAGAGAGAGAGAGAGCAGTGTCCAGGCAGATGAACAAGGGACTGCATCTCCCACCCATTCTCCAACCTGGCAGAGAGTGGAGCAAGATTCTAGCCACTGTGAAAAACATGGGGAACAAAGCTCCCTAGATGATCAGGCTTCATAGATGTAACCTCTTGATCTGCTCTGGCAGGAGAGGTAGACCTGCATCCCAGTTGGATGAACTCATTTTGGTATGCTTCACTAACAGTCTTTTGCAGATCAAGCTAGCACCTTCGAAACTCTTCAGGGTTCAGTAAAAACCATTGCTGGGCAAGTACCAATTCCTGTCCCCACAGAGACCCTAGAACTTTCCTCCTCCTGGGTTGGGATCCGTGATCAACTGGGCACACATCTTCACCAGTACCACCTGTAGTTTTTCACAGAAGCCTTCGGCTACAAATCTGCTTTAGCAACAAGCAGCTCGTGGTAAATTGGATTTTGTCCCTCCCTGTGTTGCCCTGGTCTTGGCAGGCTATGATCTCTAGCTGTGACCTAGAATCATTGCCAACTCCATTCTTTCTTCAACCTCAGGCAGCAAAAAGCAGGAAGAATAATTGCTTGGAGGAGGAGAAGGCAAATGGGAGACAAGAAATTGTATAGAAAATTGAGGATGGCACCATGCAGGTTTGCATGCTCCTGCCAGGGTTTAGACTGGTACTACTGTGACACTGCACACACTCTTGCCAAGGCAAGTGCCTAAGTGATTCATCCAGGATTCTGCTCTGGCATTACAACCCCAACTGGCATCCGTATAGTCCTGGGTCCTGGCCTACAAGCCGCTCCCAGGACCCACACCCCACTGCTTAGTCTGGGAGGAGTCCTCCAGGTCTTCATTGCCATTGCTAAAAGTCCTGAAGAAGATAAAAGGAAACCATACCTCAGCATGTAAACAGAAATAAGGCCATGATAACCAATCAAACCAATACGTGAAGACACACTAATGAAGAACTCTCTAGGAAAGGAATGTAAGAGTAATTCCATTCAAAATAGCTACAAAAGAAAAGGAAAAAGATTCCTAGGAACAAATTTAACTAAGGATGTGAAAATGACAAAGCACTGACAAAAGAAACTGGAGAAGATAGAAAATCATGGAAATGTCTCCCACGTTCATGGATTGGGAGAACTGATGTTGCTAAAATGTCTATACTTTCTTCCACGACTATGGATTATGGATCCAATACAATCCCTTCAAAACACCACTGACATTGTTTACAGAATTTATCAAAACAATGCTCAAACTCTTAAGGAAACAGAAAAAAAAAAAAAACGATAGCCAACATAATCTTGAATAAAGGGAACAAAGCTGGAGGCACCCCAATACCAGATTTCAAGACATTCTACATTGGTATTATATCCAAAGCAGCCTGGCACTAACACAAAACCAAATCTGTAGATCAATGAATACAAGAGATCCCTTAAAATAATCCAATAGCCAGTTGATCTTTGACAAAGTTGCCAACAACGTACACTGGAGAAAGGTCTGTGTTTTAGCTTTATCGCTTTCTTTCTAATACTGTCACTCTTGCTTCACTTGTCCAAACTGTATAATCTGATCTGAAAATGGAGTTTTATGTGTTCTGGAATGCTTCGGTCAGTATTTGAATGTCACAGGCTTCATCAGCGTGGACTAGGTGGATTATCAAACATGGCTATGTGACTAAAGAAACAACGGATGTTTGCACCTCAATAAACTTCCAACTTCAAAAAGTTATAGAAAATCTCAAATGTTTAGTTTTCGTAGATGAAATCGACACAGCTTTAAAGGAATTTCCTTTACCTCGAGACATATTGCCACAGCAAAATTCTTCTAAGCCGTTAAAAGGAACATAACTACACTATTTGAGTGGGTCCCAACCATCAGGGGGAAATATAAAAGGAATGTTTCCAAATTCCTTTGTGACAGAAGGCATAATTCTAATACTGAAAGGTGATAAAAATGACAAATGGCACCTAAAAAATTCCCAAATTACATACTAATATACTCTTGTATGCCAATGTAAATATCCTAAATAAAAGACTATAAATGGAATCCGACAGCTCATTAAAAAATTATGGCCAAGGGAGAGTCCAATATTTATAATTATGCTAATGTAATTCACCATACTAGTAGTTCCAAAAAAAAAACAAAATACATGAACATCGGCATCTTAAATTTTTAAAAAAGAACACTCCATAATATAGGAATTATTGCACAACAATTGCCTTTGTATCATAAAATACCTCTTTCATTTAACCACATGCCTGGAACTAAGAGGTTGAAATAAAGATGTGGGGAGCTTTTATTATATATTTTAAAATATAATTTATTTTACTATAAAGAGAGAGAGAGAGATCTTGCATCTATCAGTGGATTCCTAATTGCAAATGATGGTCTGGGCTTGATTAGTCCAAAAATGGACATTGCCTTCTCAGGCACATTTTATAGGGAGCAGGAGCAGAAGCTGAGAATCTGGAGTCAGCACTTGGATATGGTATGCTGGCATTGATATCACAGCTGGTGGCTTAGTACCCTGCAAGATAATGCTGTTCCCAAACGGGTCTTTATGTGAGGGCGGGGCAGGGAAGAGAGACCCATTATGTCAGGTGTGTCACTACTACCTGCGGCCCTAATGGAGCAGGAAGAGGGACCCAGTGCTAACAAGGGGAGATTGTCTTCATGCAGGAAGGACATGACAAAAAAATAATAAAGTGCTCCTAAGTATTGAGGAGGAAGGAGTAAAAATTACAATTCTTTTTTTTAAAGATTTGTTTTTATTGCAAAGTCCGATATACACTCCCCAAGTGACTGCAACGGCTGGAGCTGAGCCAATCCGAATCCAGGAGCCAGGAGCTCTTCCGGGTCTCCCACGCGTGTGCAGGGTCCCAAGGCTTTGAGCTGTCATTGACTGCTTTCCCAGGCCACAAGCAGGGAGCTGGATGGGAAGTGGGGCTGCTGGAATAAGAACCAGCGCCCATATGGGATCCTGGCACGTGCAAGGTGAGGACCTTAACCATTACATTATTGCGCCAGGCCCAAAAATTACAATTCTAATAGCCAGGGATTCTGTTTAAAAGCATTAGCAGGTGTCAATTCTGCTCATTTACTTAAATAAACATCTCACATAAAGTGACTCCTGCAAGTTTGTGAATTTTTTTGTTAGGTTATTTAGAAGAAGCAAGGATATTTTAAAATGTGTTGAAAGCAACTTGCTCACATATTTATTTTTACTTAACATTTATTTATTCATCGGAAAGTCAGAGAAAGAAAGACAGTGATGTTCCCTTCACTGGTTTACTCCCCAGGTGCTCCCAACAGTCAGGACTGGGCTGCTGAAACCAAAGCCACATCTTCAAGCAGGTCTCCCACATGGGTGGCAGGGACCCAAACACCTGGACCATATTTTGCTGCTTTTTTCATATCGTTAACAGGGAGCTGGATTGCAAGTGGAATATTCAGGACACAGACAAGCATCAATATGCTATGCCAGCAATGCCGAATGTAGCTTTACCCACTATGCCACAATGTCTGTCCCCCCGCCCCACATATTTACTCTCATGATATAGTTCTCCTTTTTTTTTTCCTTTTTGTCTTGAGATAAACAGGAAAACAAGGATAAAGTTTTACAAATCTGTAGATCACCAATTTACAAACCTTGCTCTTCAGTTAAGAAAAAAGAAAGAAAGAAACTTACTGTTGATCATATGATGATGAATTGGAGTAGCACTTCTGGTGATTTACAACTCTCCTGTTTAATCCCAGCAGACAAAGACATTTGGTCAATAATTAATGAACTAGAGATTTCTTTTTCTCCCATGTCTCTTTGAGATGAGGAAAACTCAATCTTGCAAGATAAACCAGGAGTAAGAACAGCTGACAGGTTCTCATTTGATCAGTTGGTGGAACAATCTCCAAATGTGTGTGTGTGTTTATGTGTGTGTGTGCGTTAACCATATGGAGCATAATTTCACAGAATGCAATGACCTCCATCTCTATGGGAGTCAACATCTCAGTTCTCAGACCACTTTGAACCCTCTGCAAAGCCAGGTTGGGAGTCTCAATTGGTTCCACGTGTTTCTAGAGCATCCATCATGCTCCCTACCATCCATTTGCATTTTCATTGGGGAGGACATAAATACTCCTACACACTGCAAACCAGATGGAGCTTGCCCTTCTGAGGTGTGATGCTGACCATATCTTCCCAGACCATTCCTCTTATCAAGACTTGGCCCAAAGCCAGTTTGTGAGCTTCAGTCAAGAGGGAAGACACCTGTGGTGGGAAAGGGGGAACATATGGCACACCAGGCAAATTGCCAGCTACCTTTTTGGTCCTAAGCTGTTCAATATTCGTGTGATGCAAGAAATGGCTGTTTTAGAGTTTGAGAAGGTGGCATGGAGAAGGAACAACAAGAAAAGCAAATCCAAAAAAAGCAGTCTCTTCTTTTAGCCCCATTGGCGACAAATGACTGACTCATGCTGTCTACTGCGCACTTGGAAGTAGAGCGAGAGCAAAAGGAGGGTCAATACTTAAGTTCAAAAAAGACTCCACAAAGAACGCAGCTGCACCACTGATGGTGTAGGCAATGATGGCTTGGAAGAGGTTGCATCTGGGCAAATTCAAGAGTGGGCATGACCCCTCATGTTCCCACTAATCAGAAAGATTTTGACACCACGAGAGGTCTTCCGGATCGTTAGCATATCTTGTCTTGAGCTCTCTGAAGTACAGCCAAGCCAAGCGATGCTGCCAGTGATTTGCTGGAGCAGTGTTCCCAAGAGAAAAAACCTCAGAGAGATCGAGGGATGACAGCAGAAGGAGCTAAGCAGGGAGATGACTACCTAAAATAGAACTTCACGGTGATTGCCAGGTGAGCTTGAGTGTGACTGGCAAGAACCACAGCCTTGTTTCATATCAAGGAAAAGGAGCTTAGTCTTGTACTAAGCCTGTGGATCAATCAGTTGCCCATGGGTGAGCCCTTCCCAGAGCAGGAAGAAAAGCAATCACTCATCTAGGGCACTTCTTCAATAAGGGTCATGCTTCTGTGAAGAGACAGCTGTGAGCCATCAACAGGCAACCTGTGGACTGGGAGGAACAGGTGCATGCTTACAGATGTGGGAAAGGCACCTCCAGCTGCTATCACAAAGCAGCAGAGCCTAGACCATGAGGTCACCCCCCTCCATCCTTGCATCTATATCCTTTCTGCAAGAGCTATCTTCACAAGCAATGGCTCTTGTCAACACTCAGGAGATGCCCAAGGCAGTTGCCATCCGTCCATCTTATGCGTAGAGGACATTTAAAGTCTCAGTGCTCTGTCATGCTTAGCAATATTCTCCTCCAAAATATTTTTCTTGGATTCCTCACTGGAAATCACATTCCTATCTACTTTTCTGATTCCCAGGTGCCCGTGATATTCCCCTGTCCATCTCCTACTCTTGCCCAGGAGACTTCCCTGTCTTATCTTCACTGCTTCCATGTATGGCATTGACAGCTTCATAGAAGGATGCACATGTGACTGAACTCTGGGGCATTTCCTTCAGAGCACAAGAGTAGTCCTAGCGGGAACCTGATTTCAGTACAATTATTTCCACAAAACCAGTCAAGTCCGGTATCTGTATTCTAAACTGCCTATTGTATTACACTGGACTAATTTTTTTTGTGTGAGTACCTTATGCCTGTAGTTTAAAGAACCTTGGCAACAACTTAACTTTTTGACTGTCAAGTCTAAAATAGGAAGCATCCATATTCATTCTTTCTTTCACTAAGCACTGGATCTCGTTAGGTCTGAGACAGAGTGTCACACGCTGGGAGTAGGTGAATGACGCAGTGACCCTATCCTTCTGGAACTTCCAGTCAATTATAGGGAGAGATAAACAGCAGAGGGAACATTCCAGCAGAGAGAACAGCATGAGCAAAGAGGTGGAAGCAAGAAATACCCATCCGTATTGGAGACCTGCAAGGAATTTTGTAGGCAAATGACAGGGCCATGAACCTAAGAAGGGCGGTGGATACAGTGGGCTTTTCAATTGTTCAGAGCCTTCTCAGAAGTGCAGAAAAAAAGTGCATTGGAATAACCAGGCATTGAATAGATGAAGGCCATTTCTCTCATCCAGGAATGAGAGGTGAGAGGAGTGACCTGTGCTACAAGGCTGGACTGGCTTGCTTTACCTGACATTATAAGAAATGGTTTCCTAAAAGGCCAATCCTTGCACTTCACATCATGTACAGAAGAGTCTTAAACTTTGCTGAATAAATCAGATCTACCACCCGACCCTCTGTCTCTGCAGTTACAATGCTAGCAGAGCAGCTGATGCTATAAACTCCTGATTTCCTTCACAGCTTGATCATGGTTTTCTCACCGTTAGCTTGTTGACATCCTGAATACATACCCGATGCATAGTCCTATTCTGGTCACAACGTCATCAGTCGGATACTGTGTATAGAACAACAGCAGGGTGTGTTCCGTTGTTTTATTTTTCCAGACACTTAACTTTCCACTGAAACAGTTCAACACAGCTGACAACAGAGAGAATGTGACCCCCACCCTCAACTTAGAAATTAGGCATAAAAAACAAACATCGCACTGCACACTGCATGTTCTTGAAATATTCTGAGAAAATCCCATTGTGACTGCCCAAGTAAGATTGCTGGTTTTTTTTTTTTTATTCCAAGTAACTTTTCTATTTCATGTAAGGACATTTTCTTTATGATTTTGTGTTTGTAGTTGGACAATGTTGTCTGCAACTGACTACTTAGAATTAGAAATTAAATGGTTTTATGCCTTCTGGAAATGAGAGGGATGCCATTTATTGAGGATCTGCTGTATGTCAGGTACTGATTTTGATCATTTGCATATATCACTTCATTAAATCTTCACAAAAATTTGATGAGGTAGTATCATTATGTCTTTCGTATTGTGATTAATTACAGGTTATGCATCAGTAGGATTTATACTGGCGGCAGCCTCCTCCAAGGTCCTCATGTATAAGGTATGCTCTCATTTCTTCCCTATTTGAATGTCCATGACGAATTCTACTATGTATGTCTGACCTGGTGTAAAACTCCAACACATCATAACCTTGGGTGTAAAATTTTCTTGTATTGCCTATAAACCTAACATCTCTTTTTCTAACCTCATCTGTTAGCTGTGTAGAACAAACAAAAAAGTGAATGAGAGAGATTTAGGAAATATATATTTTTTTTCACTAACAAGAAATGATGATCCATGTGTGGAATTCAGTTAGCACGACCATGGGGTTGAGGGTACAAAATCAATGATGTATAGGTAAGGCTCAACTATCCTGCCAGTTTGGCAGGCATCGGAAGTCTGGGGAGAGGACACATCTACCCCTTGGGCCTGGATGATGTCAGCAGAAGTGGGAGAAACACTTTTTAGTCACAACCCCCCACCGCCAACACTTTATGACAAACCTAAGGTATGGAAAGGAACTAACAGGACTAAGATTGCTACAGGATCTCTCACACCAGCCATGGAAGTCAGTCAGTCATATAACTGTCGTGTGCTATTCCCAGTCAGAAAACCTTTGATGAGCTTCTGAGTTCATTTTATTTCACTATAAGAATCATTGACACAGAGACTCCTTTAAGTATGCTCCTTGTAGGCGGAAGTAACTAGACAATCTTCCCTTGGAAAAAAATGCCTTGGAACAACATGTAGGGAGTGTTCTTCATAATAAACAAGTTTGGGGGCAGCTGGTGTGGTATAGTGGGTCAATAAGCCACTGCTTGCAATGCTCATATCCCATAGAAGAATGCTGGTCCCAGTCCCAACTGCTCTGGTCCTATACCAACACAGATGGTCCAAGTGCTTGGACCCCTACCACACATGTGGAAGACCATGATGAAATTCCAGGGACCCTGCACCCACGTGAGAGACCTGGAGGAATTTCCTGGCACTTGGCTTTGGACTGGCGTAGTTCCTTCTGTTGCAGTCACTTGAGTGAATCATAGGATGGAAGATCTTCCTCTCTGTATATCTGACTTGGCAATAGAAATAAGTAAGTAAATAAATAAATAAAATGTTAACACCTGCTACATTAAAAACAATCAGGGCTCTTGGAAATTTGGCATCTCTGATTAAAATCTTCATATTATATTGTAATCTCCTGGAAGAAGTCTAATGAAGGTAGTCTTTATAACATGACATCAAATTTTATTCTAATCAGGTCTGAAATCTTCAGTCAAGGACTGCAGTGTTATACTTTCTAATTACATTTCATCTGAGAACAAAATGTGTCCATGAAGAAAAGGCCAAGTTGAATTCAAAGAGACTTAAGGGATAATAACCAAATATAATGCTACTGATTTTAGCATGCCGAATGCGCAGAGCATTATTGGGTCAAGTGTTGAAATATACATATGGACTTATGGGATGGGGTTTTCCTTAGGAGAAAAATATTGATAGGAAAAATTAAATTGCATAATAGTGCATGTCAAACAATAACATTTTAATGAATTCAGAAGAATATTTGTAAATGCTTATGCATATGTAAGCCTACAAACAATGCTGGATGGTTATGAAAGAGAATGCCATACTAGTGATGGCTGGCTGGCAAGAACACGGTTTTTATTTTGCAATTTTAATTTGCCTGCATTTTTAATGTTCTAAGCAACATCTGCAGTATTTAACTGTAAGAGTCATTGCAAAGTAGCCATTGAAGGTAAAACTTCATAGCGTGCGTTTGATAAAAAGGAGGCAGTATTTCTAAGAATGGAGCTTCTCTCTCTCACCTTTGTATGAAAAGAAAAAAATATGGAATTCATCAGTAATGTAAGGGTAATCTAGTATTTTGCTAAGCCACTGTGACTGAGTAGAATATACTTACAAACCACAAGTAATGACAATTTATACTAAGTTAAAAAATTAATCAAGGCATTCATGGTCCAGCTTCATTGTAACATCTCTCCATCAGAATGTCTATGCACATTGGTTAATGTAATTTAGTTTCAAGCTATGAATCCAAATGGAAAATATTAAATGTGAAATTGCATTATGCAGCTTTCTGGTTCTATTCATTAAAATATTGCCAAGAAAAAAAGACGAAGTGCACACAGATTATGTGACGTGCCTAAGGTCGCATGGCAGAGAAACTTTAGACTAAGGTTTGCCAAGGTTTCTATAAGTGGTTTATGGTAATTTTCAAAACTACAGAATGCCGATCAGAACTGGCTGGCTTACTACCTACACAGATAACTGCTTTGGAGGAGATGGGAGAAAGAGTCAGGGATGCTACTTTGCTGCTTCAACAGGGACACATAAAGAGCCAGTCCTTCCCCCACTTGCGTACTATCATCAACACTACAATTGCCATCCAAGGTATTTAGAGTGATCCATGCTCTGAACTGCATTGTAAGTGTGGTTTTTGATGTGAGAGACACATTAATGGACAACACATAGAAGACATATCAAAGGCAACATAAACACACCTGATGGAAAGAAATATTTAATTTTCTTGTGAATGCAACAGGTACAGGGTAATTTTATGGGAATTTCACATTTCTGGTGTGAACTTGCCTTCCTAAAGACCAAAGAAGTCTTTGTGGAAAATTGTGAAGTGCTAGGGATTCACTGAAAAATGAGAAAGTTCAATGAGCATCGAGTGGGGACTTCCACCCATGAGGGAGGTTGGCAACTGGCAAGAAGATCCTACTCTGGATGCAGTGTGTAGGCTGCACAGAGAAGACCTCACCAGAAACCAGATTGTGGGAATGGGAGTCAGAATGAAAAAGGAGAGATGCAATAGGCAGATAAAGCAGAAGGTGAAGTATTGAGGAAGAGACCTTGTCTGTGGGTGTGTGGGAGGCTAAGGCTGATTGAGAACATGGGCTCCACTGCAAGTGCAGCTGAGTTCAGGTTCTATTCAGCACTCACTATCTGTGCGACCCCCGTTAAGGTGCATATCTTTTTTTGTCCCTCCATTTCCTCCTCTGGGAACCATAGGGTTATTATCAGGGTCAGTGAGTTGGTGAATATTTCTCGAGCTGCTGTTGCTTGCACAAAACATGTACTGAGGATGTTGGCAAAGGTGCAGACTCTTGATCTATTGATGAAGATGCCCACATGCATCATTGGAGTGACTGAGTTCAATTCTCAGCTCCAGTTCCTGACTCCGATTTCCTGTTAACGCACACCTTGATAGAGGGCAAAAGTGATAGCTTAAGTAACTGAATCTCTGCCATTCATATGGGAGACCTGAAACTGGTTCCCAGCTTTGGCCTAGCCCAGTTATGGCAACTAATGACCTTTGGTGAATGAGTTAACCAAATGAGATATCTTTCTCTCAAATAAATATAGAAAATATAAATACACTTAATCAAATATAACATGCTGGTACTATTTGGGGACCACGCATGGAGATGCTCATAGACTTGCTTTATCTCAGCCAAATTTAGTTTGAGTCAAGATATTTTACTAATGCTTTAACATCCTGTCATTTAACATAATGTAATGTAGCATACTGTTACATTAATGGGTCCATGTGGGTAACAGAGACTCACAAAGAGCATGCGGTTTTTTAAAAAATAAGAGGATGAGTATGGATTAACCTCTGCATGTGAAATAGCTCATTTTCTCAGTCAGAATTATCCCACAAGAGAGCAGTGGCAGGGAATTATCAATAAAAGGCAATTCCGGCTAAGACCAGATTTTCTTCTGTCTTTTGATTCTGAAAATATGGGGTCAAACACACGGGGAAGAACTCCCAATAGCATTCGTTTTCTTCTCTCAACAACCTGCCTGCTGGTTGATGCTTCAGCCACTGTGCCTGCCTTTCAGAAGGAGCTAGAAGCCAGTGCATGTTCTCATCAAACACCTGAGCCTCACCCAGCACATATCCCGGTGATGTCGGCTTCTCAGAGAGCAGCACTTCAAAATGCCCCGTCTGCATCTCTGCCGTTCTGCACAGTTGGGTTAATAGTCATGCCTCAGGGTGTGTTAAATTAGGTCCCCATGAAAGTATTTAATTCGTCTCACCTTTAGCATAGGGACTGTCTTCATTTATGTATTGAAAAGTTAAAAAATGTCACCCCTCACTCCATTCGACACAGATAGATTGAACGTAAGCTTCCCTGATAAATCTTTTATTTTTCCTTCATAGACTTTTAGAAAACTCTACACAGCATTCAGCGTCTGCTACTTGGAATCAGCATTGCACCATCATTTAGTAATGAGAGCCATCATGAATCCAACAGCAGGTAAACTGAGAGACACCATGAAACTTTGGGTGAACACCACACTCATAAGCTTTTCCCTAGAGAAGACTTACAACACTTTTTTTTTTAACTAAAAAAACACATATTTATTTTAAGTTGAAAGGCAGATCCACATACAGGAGAGACAGAAAGAGAGAGATCTTCCTTGTTCTTTGTTCACTCCCCAATTGACTGCAATGGCCAGAGCTGAGCCCATCTGAAGCCAGAAGCCAAGACATTCTTCTTGATCTACCTTACGGGTGCAGGATCCCAATGATTTGGGCTAATCTCTGTTGCTTTCCCACAAGAAACGAGACAGCTCAGAGTACAGCAGCCGTAACTAGAACGGGTGCCCATATGGGATGCCAGCCTCATGGGCAGAAGCTTAGTGTGCCACACTACCACGGCAGCCCCCAGTACTTACATCAAGTTTTATGGGTTAGTGAAACCTGGTAGATCATATTAAGAAAAGTTAACAGGCTATTTGTTTTAGAAGGAACAGATGCAAGCAGAGCCCAGGTCTCCCACATGGGTGCAGGGGCCCAAGGACTTGGACCATCCTCCACTACCTTCCCAGGTCATTAGCAAGGAGTTGGGTCAAAAGCGGAGTAGTCAAGACTCCAACAAGTGGCCATATGGGTGCCGGCACTGTACCTGCAGATTAACATGCTACATCACAATGTTGGCACTTTTTATTCTAGTCTTGTAAAGGTAAAACTGTGTTTCTGGGTTCTAGTAGTCAGGGTTCTAGATGCAGTATATATGTTCTGCCAACAAAACACTCTCATGAGTTTGGGCTAATTAGTGCTGGGTGGTTATGACCTCAGTAATTAGATGCTGTGTTCCAGCATCCAATCACTATTAGCTTGCATCCTAACAGAGAGAGACAGATGGACTGGCGGATACTGGCAGCTTTCTGATCTCTAAATCACAGCTATCTTTGAGTTTGACCTTGGAATAAAAAACCTGAATGATTCCGGGTGATTTTATAAGTATGTGATTCACGTATTAAGTCTTTTTATTTAAAATATCTAGGGTGCGTTGAATACCGACAGATGCATCCTTTCTGGGTTTGAGACCTAACTAAGCTTGCTGATACTACAGGAAAGGAAGAGGCACAGAGGAGTAAGGAAGTTCATGTGTCACTGTAGTGTGAAGGGGCAGACGACCATGTGAAAGAGGAGATGGGAAAGGTAGAGAAGAGGGCAAAAGAAAAAACCAAGTAACTTGATAGTCAAGTTGATCATTGACTTGGTGCAAATCATCAATTATTATCGATCCATGTTTTCAGTCTGTCTATTCCAACCACTGTCCTGTCCAATTTCTAGATTACATGAGGAGAAATCAGCCCAAGAAATATTATTAAATTGGCTAGGCCTCTATATGCAGCTTGCCAAAGAAGAGAAAATGGCCTGCTTGTCAGGCAGCACTGGCTAATGATAGATAAACAAAGTGGATTAACACTCCCCAGAGTCAATGTGCCAGCTTTTTCCTACGTAGAGATAAGATGGTGTAACCTACACCTCACACAAGTTTGCGATGCACAAACCACATTCTCAGATCACATCTCATTTCTTCTTCAACACACTCTGGAGAAACTGATGGGGTAGGATTGAGCACACCCACCTTATAGCTGAGGAAGGGATGTTCCAGGAGACCCTGTGCTATCAACTCACGTTGATACAAACTAAACAAAGTTTCTCTACTCCTCCACCAATCTTGGATCTTCCCTGTTATTCCACGCTGCCACCTCTCTACTGTCATGTTGCCTTCAAAATGTGCATTTGGAGAAAGCTGGGATCAGAAGCAGCTCTGGGAATCTTACTTAGTCCCTCTCAAAGGGGACTCAGCATCTCAGGCACTTGTGCCCAACACTATCTCTAATAATGTTTTGTTTAGGAAAAAAAAAATATTGGGTAAGAAGAACATCAATGCGGTGTTTTTAGTAAGAGAGCTGACGACTGGAGAATCTGCCAGTGGTAACACTTGTGTAATTTAAGTGTTCACAATGCCTGATGTAAGTACTTATCCCTGCCTTACTTGAATAAATAAATGAATTGCATTCATTTACAATTACAAACAAATCCAGCTACATCTGGGCATAGACATAGAAATGACTGCTAAGGAAAGAACAACAAAATTATTGCAGCGGCTATTCCTGGGTGACAGCTTAAGGGATGTTTCCATTTGCTATTTGAACATGCCATTTTTAATCAAAGCAATGCACAATATAGTTTGTAATCTAAAGCCAACTTTATTGTGCTTATATGGGCATTGAGGAAAAAGACTGTTTTTATTTTTTTACCAAAATAGAGACAGCTTGTTATCTATGTGTGGTAGAATTATTAGTTTTTTTTTTTTTGCTTTATATTTTTGTCTGCATTGTTTGGTTACTTTTGCATTTGTCTGCATTGTTTGGGTAATTTGTTTTTGTAATCAGAAAAAATTATTGCATTAGAAAAAACCTGGGCTTTTCATGGAATTTTTCCTTTTTAAAGATTTGCTTTGTTTTTATTTGAAAGGCAGAGTTACAGAGAGAAGGAGAGACAGAAAGAGAGTGAAATCTTCCATGCATTGACTCAATCTCCCACATGGCCACATTTGGTTGGAATTGAGCTGATACAAAGTGGTGCCCATATGGGAAACCAGCCCTACAGGTGGAGGCTTAGCTTGCTATGTCACAATGCCAGGCTCCAGATTCGTCCTCTTCTGACATAGATTAGAGATGTTTCATCAATATATAATCGATTAGTTTGCATTACTCCAGTCTTTTCAGTTGTTAGAACCTTGAACATGCAGCCAGGTTCCTTTTCAGTCTTGCCGGTTTGTCACCACAAAGACATTTTACAAGCAATCATCAGAACAGCAAAGATGTTCTTTCTTTTCTGTCACCCCCCTCTCAGACACGCTTCACGAAAAGGAAATTATCAAGCATTGTATGCATAGCTCAGGATCCTGCAAAGCAAAATCTGGTCTATAGTTGGAGTTCTGCCTTCAGTTTTCTCCGGTCCTAATCCCACTTGACTTTAGGAGGGGCTGTGGGTTTCTCGCTCCGGGTTCAATTCCACCCAGGGATATCCCACTTCTGAGGAGTCTCCTGTATGGAGAAGTGTGGGGACAGGGAGGAGGACTGCCTATGGGAGCCACATGCATTCACTTCCCCTTGGCTTTTCTCTTTATTGATGTCTTTCAGAGCAAACTCCCTGCAGAATAAGGAGAGGATATTCATGGGTAAGTGACAAAGGCAGTCATTGAGAACAAACCGCCATTCTTCTTTTTGCTTCTATGCTGAAGGGTCTCTTCATTTCTCATGACCACTTTTTGAAAGGCACCATTTAGAGAGAGTCTTTTAATATCAAAAAGGATGCCTTTGATACAAAATGTGATAAGCAAAGCAACTCTGTTTCTCTTTTTCTTCCTCTCTTATCCTCTTGGGTCCCTAGACTTCTCTGCCAAGAAAGCTCAGTAGACCACAGATATTTCTGAAACTCTCTGTCTCACTCCCAGACTCCACCCTCACACGTAACGTATGGAAAATTTAATTGTCATGTAGTATCGTCATAAAGAGATTCTCTCCAGGTTGAATAGGAACGTGAGAACAAGAGCTGCAGGTTGTATGAGCTGACTCAGCTGAAGTAGGATGTGACTGGCAATCAAAAGAAGTCATGCAGATACCCTGATTACCAAGGGCACGGCCATCCAAGATGGAAACTTTGTTACCCCCTCTGCCCAGGGATCCCAGGGAAGATACAGCAAGGTCAACTGGCAAGAACAAGCAGGTTGTGCCTGTTATCACCACATGGGGTGATGGGAAAAGAGCCACAGAGGAAGACTCTTGGTTCTCACACTCAATTCTCTATCCTCAACTGGAATCACACATGGATTGCCAAGATAGACCGAGAGAGTTTTCTGGAGGAACATAGGGCTAAGCAGACCCTCTCACCTAGAAAGTTACATTGAGATGTGAGCCATGTCCTCAGAGTTAGTGATTGCAGCAATGACCTGATGTGGTTTTTGGGATTCCATTCTGAAACCCTTAGGTAACTCCATTCCAATTTCCCATTTTTTTTTGTGATCTGCAGCAATCTTCAAAATACACTTAGGTTATTACACCTGTATTCCAAATATGCATCAGACCAATGGGGAAGAAGGGAGAAATAGTATGGCATTTTCATCAAGGTAGCTATATTTTTTTTCTGTTGTGATGGGTGGGAGCAACAACCTGATAAAGGAACTCTATGTCCTAACATGTTGTCCTGTTACAAATCCTTGCATGAAGTGTCACAACACCACCAAACAGGCGCAGATTCCACAGCACCATCTCTGTGGAATTCAGTCTAGAGTCTGGAAACCTTCTCAGTGTGTCTGTCTCTCAGGGGACTACACCAAAAAGCCCTCTTTATGATTTTAGCCTTTTGAAAAGATAAAAGCATTATCTGGATTTCAATTTGAAAGATACCTTTGTTTGTGAAGCTAACTCTGTTAGGACTGAAGCACAGTCTCGCCAGGCGCACCTGTTTTTCGGCATCAACAGACATTACAGAAGATCTTCTTAGATGAATTTTGCAATTGTGTTGTTAAATTATTCGAGATTTAAATAATCGAATAAAAATTTTTGCAGCCCCAAAATACCATGCAATCATCTCTTCCTCTTCTTTACAGATAATCAAGCCATTTCTATTTCCATCAAAGCAATTCAAGTTAATAGTCTGGATATTCCGTCCTATCGTTCTTAACACTGAGATGCTGCTGTTCATAATAGAAATATCCATAAAAACAATCACAATAAAATGATTTTACATCGAAATGGAGCATTGTGCAGTTTTCATATGGTATTGTAATGCTTTTCTAAAACAAGCTGCCAAATGCACAAGACGGGACATAGGGAATTAGCTGCATATTGTGAATTGACAGGCTATCAATGAGATAACACACATTTCTCATGAAAATGGGTAAATCACTGTTTACTTGATGAACTGCAATGTAATGGCTCTGAAGGAGCCATTTTGCTCTATTAGCTCAATAATGTGTGTTTACCAAAACTGGGTAATTCTAGCGTTATCATAGAAAGAACTGAATGTGCTTGCCAAGGAATGACATGAACCTGCTACGTGGTGAGACCTTGAAATTGGCTTCAGTCCTTTCTGTTTCTAGCACATTGGAACAAAGTCTATACTGAAGAAAAGCTAGAGGAGGAAATAGATTTCCCCATATTTTTTTCATTATTCACTACTCCAAGTGAGGTTAAAAAAAATGTCTTACCAGTTAAATCTGAAACTCCAATAAATTATGAACATTAGCAACAATAAACATTGCACACAGGAAAATACAACATCCAAACACATCAATTTACTTGAACAAGAACATCTTTTCGTTAAGATCTATTGGGAAGCTAGGTCTCCATTTATACAGCACAAAGCAGATTCCCTACAGATGAGTACCAAAAGAAGACTGAAAATAAAAGAGAGGGAAAATGGCCAATGATTGATCATTTCTGACCTACAAAAATAACAATGTGGTTCAGCTTAATAGAGTACTTGGGAAATTATGCGTAGTTATGAAAATCTATATCTTTTTAAATTTTTGCATTACAACAAGCTCATATTTTCATTCCAGATCATATGCACTTTTTGAAGACCCTTTCTACATTCAGAATGCTTGCTTTCAGTTCTAATGAATACTTTCACGTGCATCAATTAGCTGATACAAAGAAACGTTACATGTAAAGTAACATTGTAAAAGCGATTGGATAAAAAATGCATCACATTTCAGAGACAACACGAGATGTCTGAATGTCTAAGGTAGAAATGTGGGTGAAATTTGTCTTTAGGGAGCCCAGAGGTCAAATGCAGGACAGTCCAGCCTAGGAGTCCCCGAAGAAAGAGGACAGTCAACAAGGTTTAACACAGAGAGCTTAAAACATTTTGGGGAAAAAAAGTGCTAAAAAACTTTCAGTGAGTTTGAAGTGACAGTCATCACCAGTGATTCCAATTTATCTATCTGTCTATCTATCTATCTATCTATCTATCTATCATCTATTTATTTAATTTTTTGAAAGGGGTGGTGAGAGAGAAAGGGAAGAGAGAGAGGTTCTTCCATCCCCAGTTAACTCTACAAATGCCCGAAATATCCAGACCTTGGGCAAGCTGAATCTAGGAACTGAGCGCTCATTCTGGCTCTCCCCCATGGGTGCAAAGATTCTGGGTCCTTGAGCCATTATCAGCTGTCTCCAGAGACGTACATCAGCAGGAAGCTGGTAGAGGGAGCAGAGCCTGACTTGGACCCAGGCTCGGTATGGAATGCCAGCACCTCCAGCCATTTCCTAACTGCTTAGGCCAGACGCCCACTCCAGAAGCATCAATTTTAAAAGACCCTCATGGGCTGTTTGGCTTGCATCCTCAGTTAGATGAAAATTTTGAAACCTTCATCTAGTTTAAGAGTTTGCATCCATAAATGTTTGATGCATCGAATAAAAAAAGGGTTTTAGAAATTAAGTATTTCAAAAATGAATCTCAAAGGCCACTGGGGAAGAATATTTGCAAAATTTTTCTTGTTCCTGCAGAGTAAAGAAACTCATCACGGGAGGTTTCAGAAAAATAGCCCAGTTTGATTACAGTATGCACTGCAACAACAGCCTGAACCTCTACTTTGCACACAGCTAGAGACTCAAGATAAACATAGTTCAATATCCAATTATATAGTAAGCCAGAGAAAAGGGTTGTATAAATAAGAAATCGGTATTAGAAAGTTGCGGTTAAGATCTGAACACAAGGAACCACTCTATATTTCAATACTGTCCCAAATGTAACACCATTTTCCTGTCTGCGTTTCTGAAAATTCCTCTGAAGAGCTGAATTATCTACGAGGGTGTTCATCAGAGCAAGCATGTTATTTTGCAACTGACAGAAGAAAACCCTGGTGATAAAACCTGAAATAAAAATAATTTTTTTTAAGACTCTAAAGGTACTAAGACCTAGACATGATACAGGGCCAAATAGAACTGCTACTTATACGTAATAGGTCTTAGGGAGACCCTTCCTACCCAGAGGGTTTGTTGATACAGGAAGGATGTATCAGATATGGGGAAGTCAGTGTGTGGGGGAGTTTGGGGTGAGGGAAGGAAAATCCCAGAGCCTATGGAACTGTATCATAAAATAAATAAATTTCATACTAGAAAACAAGTACTTTTAAAAAAAGATTTTAAAATTTTTATCGGAAAGTCAGATATACAGAGAAGAGGAGAGACAGAGAGGAAGATCTTCCATCTGATGATTTACTCCCCAAACTGCCGCAACGGCTGGAGCTGAGCTAATCCAAAGCCAGGAGCCAGGAGCCTCTTCTGGGTCTCCCACACGGTGCAGGGTTCCAAGGCTTTGAGCCATCCTTAACCGCTTTCCCAGGCCACAGGCGGGGAGCTGAGTGGGAAGAGGAGCCACCGGGATTAGAACTGGCCACCCATTTGGGATACTGTTACATTCAAGGTGAGGAATTTAGCCACTAGGCCATAGCACCGGGCCCAAATCTTTTTTTTTTTTTAATTGCCAAATTGTCCTAAATCAGGTTCCAAAGGAAGTTAAAAAGTCTCCCAAAATTTAAAAAAGAAAGAAGGAAAGGAGGAAGAACGAAAGGGGAAGGAAGGAGGGAAGTATTACAGTCTTGGAATTTTATCAGTTCAAGGAAGGTAATCCACAGCCTACCCCCTGTAAAATCGGCACACGTATTATTTTCCTGGCAGCACGACAAGCCCAAAGCTGTTGTCTTCTTTGTGCAGGGGTGCACACCTGGTCATCATGGGTGAGTTTCCTTAATGAGCGGTGAAGTCACTCTGAAGGCTTACAAACAGCCCTTGGCTGTTCTCTGTCTCCTCATGCTTGCATCAAAGTAAGAAGGGAAATTCACTAACGGAATCCAGTTTCAGAGTCTGCATTTGACCACATGTGGAAGGCAAATTTTTGCTACCCTGCTGAAAATGTCCAAATGCCAAGTCCCTCCTCTGGACCACAAAGTCTCCTAGGTTTCTCCCAGCAACACTGATTGTTGTCTTCTCAAGTTACCCCAAACCATGCTTTCTGCAAACAAGATTCTGACATTATTATCTTTTGGAGATAACTCAAGTCAATGAAGAGATCCAGGATTCGACCACTAACCAACGCAGCACTAATGAAGATCACTCCAAAGGACATATATAAATATCGCCAAAATAAAGGATCATCTGAAGAAAAAAAAAGTGTGTGTGTGTGGGGGGGGCAGGAGCTGCTATGAGGGGTGTGTCGTCAGGTATGCAGTAAAGGAACACCTTCCCTGGAATCCTGGAACAGAGAAAAACAAGCGGGATCCCTGATCATCCATGTGGGGCATGCTTGAAAAAAATATCATTGCCCCAAACTCAGCAGTTTGCCAAGCAGACTCTCCGAAAAGGCACAATCTATTGGTAGAAGGAGCAAGGTTTAATAAATGCAGAGCTAAATGATCTAACTAAACATTGCCTGGTCAGATGGTACCCAGTCTGTAGAACCATCTGGCTGAGAAACAGCAACACAGTCATCAACCTAAAAACCTAGATTCTACCCAGCAGGCCACATCTCTAGGTTCCTAGAAACACCCTGCTGAATGTAAAGACAAAATCCCAGACAGCTGACGTTTGTTTTCTAAAATTTTGTATACTGTTTTCCCTCTTAGCCTTCTTACACTTCCCATTCAGTTCAATTCTACCATACTCATACGCTGTGCCATTTTTTTTCATCTCTCAAAAAGTCAGAATTCACATGTGAAAGCTTTATGTTAGTACCCAAAAGGATAATGAAATGGAAAAGAATCCCAGTGATTCTGGAAAAGAATCCAGAAATTCTCACTTTTCTGAAGAGAATTTAGACAGATGACTCATAAATATTTCAAATATTTAAGGAGCGCCTAAAATTCAATAATAACAATCCAAATTTCTAGATTTATAAAAATGGTCAGTAGACCTGAAAAGACATTTATCCAAAGAAGACATACAAATAACTGCTAAGGACCTGGAAAGTTCTCAAAAAGTTTCTGCAGTATGAACATTATCTTTTCATTATTTTTGCCAAGAATGTTTTGTGTACCCTGTGTATGAAAGAGTATGCCACTCATCCCAGAAATCAAATTAAAACCATGTCACAATTGCTAAGATGACTATTAGTTCTTTTTAAAAAGAGAAGTGTTAATAAAGGTGTGAAGAAATTGGAACTCTTCGGGATATTAGCTACAGTAAGATGCAATGATCTCACTTCTGGGTATATTTCCCAAAGAATCCTGTGTTGCCATGTCCACTGTAGAGTTGTTGACAATAGCTAAATATGGAATGAACATAAGCGTCCTTCAGTGAGTTCATGGATAAACATAATGGAATACAGACATGACGGGCCCTCATGCTTCCTTAGCAGTGAGCCTGGAGGGCACTCTAAGTGAATCGGGCTGACTACAGCAGGTAGGTAAGGCCATCAAACTCGCATGGCGATTGCCAAGGACCTCCAGGTGGGGGCATGCACTGAGCAGCAATGGGTCTTTGCAATCTACTGCTCACAAGCTTCGGTTATGCCAGATGAGTGAACTCAGGAGATCTGTTGTACCATACAGCCTATAGTGAAAGTGCTGTGTTGTGTCCCTGTTGTTTGCATTCCATCCCACTGACCTGGAGTCTGGATTTGGTATCTCATCCCCTCAACTTACGTGGGGTTGATGTACTCATCTTTACGAAAGAAATTTAAGCCATCTTTCTTTAAAACTAATGTGCATATTTAAATGTTTCCTAAACATTTTCACTTCACGCCTCAATTTTGATCTATTATATTTTCAATATAACTTCTTCATGAGATTCTTTGTAGTAAGCCTCTCTTCAAATTACCCTTCAATAATGAAATCCACGATTATTTTCGTAAGCTTCTGGTAAATATATAAGTACATGAAATAATATATTCCTTTCCCCCACTTATTATTATTACCATTTTATGACACAGTTCCATAAATCCTGGGTTTCTGTTATCGCCTCCTCAAGTTTCCCCCACCCCATTGATTTCCTTTATATTATTGCAATAGTATAGCTTTTCATAAACTGCCACATTTGTGAAGAAAACTCTTATTTTGTCATCTCTGAAATCTTTAAGAAGTCTCAACTGCTCTCATCTCTGAAAACAAAACAAAACAAAAAAGCTATTAGCTTTAAGAAAATTCACCTAAGTAATATTATTCCTTTTTGGATATGGTGAAACAATTTAATTGAGGCGCATTTTAGGATTTGTGTCTCGTTCAATGATTATTGAATTGTCTCCTCCTTGGTGGAGAAAAACATGGCTTTATGAAATCATACCAGACTTTAAAGATTTAATTTTTATTGCAAAGTCAGATATACAGAGATGAGGAGAGACAGAGAGGAAGATCTTTCATCCGATGATTCACTCCCCAAGTGACTGCAACGGCTGGTGCTATGCTGATCCGAAGCCAGGAGCCAGGAACCTCCTCCAGGTCTCCCACACGGGTGCAGGGTTCCAAGGCTTTGGGCCATCCTCTATTGCCTTCCCAGGCCACAAGTAGGGAGCTGGATGGGAGCGGGACTGCCGGGATTAGAACTGGTGCCCACGTGGGATCCTGACGAATGGCAAGGCAAGAACTTCAGCTGCTAGGCCATCGCACTGGGCCCAATCATGCCAGATTTTATATGCAGATTTTAATGTAATGCAGGCAGGCATCTCCAGAAGGGTGGCATTTAAGATGCTTTTTAGCAAGGGCTGCCCAAGATGACAACTCTAAGTGGTTTGATAACTGCTGAAAAATTCCACGAGAAGTGAAATAGTGCCAACAACACCCCTGATACATTGTGATGCTGAGGTCTCAAGTGGTTTATGGCAATAACGTTTTCCCTACATCTTAATTAGGCCAATTCGAACCTGGAAAATGCCATATAATCCTGGCTTTCATAGTTCCAAGAAGCAGCCAGAACATGCCAAGGATACTTCTCGTTCCCGATGTCCATCATCAGCCAAGGCGAGTGGGTCAGGTGTTTCAAGTGCGATTTCTTGATTTGAACAATTCAAGCTATTTTGTCCATGACCCTGCATATAAAAAATGTTAAGCAGCTGAAAGGACTAGGCGATTTGAATTTGAAATAGGGCTCAGGACTTTGGATTCCACATCAACCATCGGTCTGCTTGTAACCCTAAGTGCAGAGGGAGCAAGCGCTTTCAACGAAGAGCAGAGAAAAAGCCCAAATCAGCCCAAGAACAAGCCAGGCTGCAGCAGCAGCACCCAGTCCGGTCACAGCCGTGTTTTATTATGATACGTGATGTGCATTTTTTCAGATTCCCTTAGAAATTCCAGCTCTGGGTTGACCAAATGGTTTCAAAGTTCTTGTCAGGTCTGCTTTCAGGAGTTTTCAGGTGCTAGCATCACCTGATTTAATCCAAAGAACTGCTAATGAAAACCCCCTTGCGTCCCTCAGGAAGTAAACAGGAAGCTCTATGGTTGTCTGGTTTGCGAATGTCTCAGGAGACCCTCAGAGAGTTCAGCGTGGGTTGTACTATCGTAAAGACTCGGGTGGATTTAAGGATAGCGTTATCAATCAGTGAGGCGAGCTTTGTAAGTTCACATCATTTTCATTTGCGCATCGGACTGGATTTCCACCTTGAAGCAATTGCAAGATATTGTGTGTTCTCCCCTCCCTTCTTCAGTTTTGACTTCCATGTGTCTCTTGCACAACTGAGTGCTGACCATGGCCCCGTCTCTCCTAGATCTACCTTCCTTTCTAGACAGGCTGTGAACTCCTGGAAAAGCTACGTGTTTGAAGCCTCGGGACCTAGCCACAGTACCGAGAGCATGGCTGGCACTCTCTGAAGGTTTCTCATACGCTTTAACTGAATGTTATTCAGTAAAATTGGAATGCAGATCTTCTGCCACACCCAATGCTGGGCGGTGGGCGAGTGGTATTGAGATGGTGAGTTGAATGGGATTCCTGTTCTTGAAAGGAATTGCCTTTTGGAAGAGAGAAGGGCCATAGCCAGCAACTTCAGGGCAGGGAGGAAACTCACTACCGGAACATACATGGCTTTTAAACCCACCAGTGGAAAGGAAAGCAAGCGGACAGCTCAAAGCGCAAAGTATCTCTTGGGGAAAGAGGATTCTTCATGAAATGTACACATGATATAGAACAGTCAGGAAAACAAATATCAGCTTGGTGAAAATCCAATTTTTCAATTCTCTGGTCTGCTCTAAATTTGATCCTTTCATAAACAACGACTTTAAGGAAGAAAACCCCTCATCATGTTTGAGAAACTAGTACATGAAAAAAAAAATCAGGATCAAAATTTCACCTGTAAGTCAATTTAAGACATTTCCATCTTCCATAATTTAGAAATGTCAAAATCAGAGTTCCGTCATTTATCAAAAGAAAATGGCCCTGTGGGACAGTGCAGGCAATTCCAGTTCAGTAAACAAGAAGACATCCTCATGACACTGCTTTTCACTCTTTCCCAATCTGTGAGTTTAAGCTACAATTTTGCCATTGTGAACAGAAGTAACAGGTGGTATTAATGATTCGAGAGTTCAAAGGAAGAGCGGTACCTCTAGAATCCGCGTTCTGACTATTCCGTGCCAATGGAGGAGTGTCACGGAAGGCTAAGAACTCTGTATTTTGTACGCTCAAGGTTAAAACTGAGAAGATGAAAGAAAGACCTTATTCAATCCTCTACATCAAAAAAGCTTTTTCAAACCTCCTAGGAAATAATTTCTCTAAATAATTTCTCCCTAGAGCTAAGAGATTTCCTCAGATTCCCAACTGTGAAACCGTAAATAAAAATTCATCTCTAAAAATAGAAATAAGCAAGATAATTGATTGCTTGCCGATGGGATATTGGCGCTAAGGGAGAGGCTGAGTCGTTAAGGATTTCAGTTGAGCTTTTTTCCTCTTATCCCATTTCTGATTCTTCCTTTCCCCCCGATCTGATGCATACATAGCACATGACCAGATCTACCCATCTAATCATACTGATAATAGCGACATTGAACACGAGTTGAACCCCTGATGTTTTGTTCAGAGTGGACACATACTTTGCCATTCAATGCTCCTAACTGGGGAAGCTAGAAAATGCACAATTCTTGCAAATGAGAAAACTGGGCTCGGAGAAAGCAGCAGAGTTCAAAGCTGCAAAGCATTGAACTCAATACTCAAGTGCGTGTGCATTTGTACACAACATGAAACATCCAGGACAGTGTGGGTGCCAGGAATACTCCCTAACTCCCTCCAAAAACCCCAGCTGCAAGCATACCCACCTCCACATCGGCTTTCCATCCCATCCTTACTACCTCATTCCAAATTATCGCTTTCCCTTCAAGGATCCTAACTGACCCACACCACTGCTCACTGTCCCTTCCTTACTTCCTGTCTTCCACTTCTTTCTCAGCTTAAATTCCATTGTGGTGGGGACTGTCTTGTGCATTCTAGGCGGTAGAGGGGCCTCCTTGACCCCAGCCCGCCGGAGTCTCACCAGCCTGTTCCTTGACCAGCTGTGACAACCCAAAGCCTCTCCATTGTTGGCCGGCTGACCTTTCAGATGTATCGATATGTAGATTTACCGTTGGGGGCTGTGGTGCACGTATTCAGTTCGTCTACACTTGATCTAGCTTTCTGTGGTCTTACGTAACCTTCCCTGGAGCGGAAATGTGTGAGGACTGGAGATGAATGGGAAGCCTGTCTAATTGTGGCACAGATGCTGTAGGAGCCACTCAGTACCCCTGTGGAAGGCCTTTTTCTCTTCCCAAGCCTTCGCACAGCAGTCCTTCTGTGAATTCCAACAGACAGGCCTCTGATTCCCCAGCAAAAGCACCTCAGGCCAAACAGGGCTCCACTGCCTCTCACACAGTGAGTGCCTATCGAGGGACAGCTCAATCAGAAAACCAATTTCTTTGTAATAATACCAGTACATCACACGCTCGGGAAAGGAGCTGTAGCTTTTCAGAAACTTAATAGGAAAAACACTGAAAGCCACGGCATCTCATTTTTTTTTTTAAGGGAGAGAAGCATTTACAGGATAATTTCTGACCTAAAGAACTAACTGAAAGATTTTTCTTTCTACGTTAAAAATTATCTTAGAGAGAGAAAGAGAGACAGAAGAGAAGCCCTATCTCTTGTTCACATGTCGGTTAGACCAAAAATCAGACAGAGGAACTCCAAACAGGGTCTTGCACATGAACGGTAGGGTCCGATTACTTGAGCCAAGCCCTGCTGCCTCTGTGGGTGTGCATGTTTGAAAAGGAATCTGTGATTGTTCTGCTGGGGGTGGTGAGGTCTGGCTCAACAAAGCGAAAACTCACAAGCAGGCATATGCCATCATGTAAGCTAGTAGCAATCCAGAAATTGCATACTCAATAAAAACAGAAAGGGCTTTCTTGAAATCACAGGTGCTTGATGGGATATCCTGCATTCCCTAATGTTTACATTACATGTATGGAGTCTTTTTTTTTTTAAAGATTTATTTATTTATTGGAAAGTCAGATATACAGAGAAGAGGAGAGACAGAGAGGAAGATCTTCCGTCCGATGATTCACTCCCCAAGTGAGTGCAACGGCTGATGCTATGCCGATCTGAAGCCAGGATCCAGGAACTTCTTTCAGGTCTCCCACACAGGTGCAGGATCCCAAGGCTTTGGGCCATCCTCGACTGCTTTCCCAGGCCACAAGCAGGGAGCTGGATGGGAAGTGGGGCAGCCGGGATTAGAACCCGGCTGCAATGTCTACTGTTTAGTGACCCAAAATGGGAATGTCTGTATTCTACATGTTTTGTAACCTGCCAGCCCCGTGTTCTGTGCTCCATAGCCAATTCTAATCCTCCTGGAGTTCCAGAAGCTATTCTCACACCCTTCAATAATACATTTCTACTTAAGATGGATTCATTTCCGCTGCAATCAGCCAAGCATGCTACAAAACTATTTAGAAAAATAAAAATACTTATATGCCACTTTAAATGAAAAAGCACAATAGAAAGTAGAGTGTGTTTTATGACCGCAGACACGTGAAAATACATGCGTAGGCAGCCAGGAAATGGAGACTCGCACTCAGAAAACTGCTATGTTAGAGCTGCAGCGAGGCAACGGCAGCAGTTACATAATGTTTCACAATTGCCTTTCATGCCTACTTTTCGAAAATTCCAGAACAGACGAGAAGAAAAGAACTCTGTCTCTAAGATGACACTATAATTTACTATTTGCTTCAAAAGAATTTAAAAATTGGAATTTGGGTTGAAGGAGATTCAGTGCACATTTTGACATTAAGAACAAGTTTGAAAAAACATCAACCATCATTCAAACTATGACTCAGAGTAACAGCTACTCAATCAAGGTCTCGAAACTAGAAACTAGCCAAGCCATTTTTGTTATTAGTTCTTAGCCTGGGAGTGACAGAAAGGATATTCTCACCCAATCAATACTTGTTCTGAAGGGTTAAACTATTAATAATTGCTTGAATTAAGCAGATTTTCTTGATGTAAGATCAAGAATTTAAGCTGCCCCCCTTTTTTTTTTGTTTCTGTTTCCAATTTCTTGGCTTTGCACAGACATTGGTTGATGATAAATTTAAAACAAAAGTTATGCTTTCAAATCAATTTCTCTACTCATTGTTTTCTATCACGTGGTCAATTATATGATAACCAGAATGAACATTTACTGACAGTGTAGCCATCCAGGGCAATTTGTCTTCTTCTCAGGCTGACCCATGAATGAATACAATGTGCCATTACATCCAAATGCATTCTGAGCAAGGCCCTTATTAAATATCGGAGCCACACTCACTTGGGAATGGTAGCTCATGCTTTTAGATGGCAACATAATCTGTATTTATCTAAGTTTGTTTAAAGCCAGAAGAATCCAACCCTCAAAATGGAATCGCTAAGACTGCTGGTTGGCAGCATGAAATTGGATGCGATGAGCCTGTGTTGGATCACTGCTTAGCCGCTAAGGTCAATAAGACCTTGTTTGTTCCATCCTCAGTTTATGCATAAATCTAACAGCAGAAACCGGATCCTCTAGAGAGCTAACATTCTCAATAGCAGCTCTGCATCTACAAATTGTTTCTGGGGAGAAGAAAGAATCGTCTAATCGATGGCATGTACTGTTTTCCTTTACAATTTTCTTTAAAAATCAGGACAGCTGTGTTTCATTTCAGAGTCCCCTGTCCATGGATCTGGGCAGAGTCGTGCGTTGTTCAGAATACAGAGACACCCAAGAGTCTCCGTGAAAAAAGCCCCGACAACATTCTCTTTCTGGAGGATGCTTTTCAAAAATCCACACAGGAATTACGAACACGGAATGTGTGTGTGGGGGGGTGGTTAAAATGCATGGACTCACCAGCTGCAATTTCCACTTTTTCTTCCTGAAATCCCAGGAGTTTGATAAAAAGCAAAAATGGAAATGCGGATTCAGAGATGTGGATCAAACATGGAAGTTCCCGTGGATGATGGTGTGGATAGGAGATGGGGAATTAAAGTCACGTCCATTCCATCTCTCTGTCACATACATTATCATTGACCTCACTGGGAACCTGCCTCCATCTGAACTCAGAAACTCTTACACCCAGGAAAGTATAAGGAACCACAAGGTCCAGGAGGTTGGGGTAAGGAAATACGGTATACCTGCAGTCCATTACTCCAAGAAGTGTTAAAGTCCTACCAGGGTGGTAGCAGAGCCGATTGCTACAAGCTCCTTGAAAACACAGTTGATTGGGCCTGGTGCAGGAGCCTAGTGGCTAAAGTCCTAGCCTTGCATACACTGGGATCCCATATGGGCACCGGTTCTAATCCCTGTGGCCCTGATTCCCATCCAGCTCCCTGCTTCTGCCCTGAAAAAGTGGTGGAGGATGGCCCAAAACCTTGGGGCCCTGCACCAGTGTGGGAGACCCAGAAGAGGCTCCTGGCTCCTGGCTCCGGATTGGCTCAGCTCCAGTTGTTGAGGCTGCTTTCGGATTGAATCATCAGGTGGAACATCTTCCTCTCTGTCTCTCCTCCTTTCCGTTTATCTGACTTTCCAATGAAAATAAAATAAATCTTTTTTTTTAAAGTAAAGTTGGTCTGTAACAATTCCATTTCTAGGAATCAAGAGAAATGACGAGGCAAATACGTACAGATTTGTATTCAAACAGATTTGTCACACTACCTACGATAGAAAAACCATTTGAATCAACCTGGACATTCAGAAAGGGGTAAAGAGCAAATCTATTTTAACCATTTCAATACAAGAAATGGCGGCATTTATTTTACTCCAAAGACTATTAAATATCGTGAAATATTTGTGACTCACTCATAGAACAGTATCTGGCTAACAATACTTTTCCCTGGGTACTGAGTTTTTGGTGATGAATTTCCCTTAAGTTTTCAGAATTTTGAGTATTTTTGTGAGTCTATTCTTGAGTGGAGATGAGTACTCTGTGAGTCAGTGCACTCTAAAGGGTTAACCAGATTTTCTGACTTTCACGCATTCTCCAAATAGGAACACACCTTCACAGCAAAGCCAGACTTCCACTCATCCGGATCCCAACTCACCAGGAAGTTGGCAATTGGCAAGGATTCAGTTGGAGAGAGCTGGGTTATTAACGGAAGCTTTAAATTAGGAGTGACTGGGGCTTGACAGCTCACTCGGGAATCCTCAAGAATCCTTGTCTAGAGGTTGAGAGGGGAGAAAGAGACTCTTCGCCAGAAAACGTTCAGAAATGAGTTGTTGTGCATTTCAATCCGAGTTGGTACAGATTGCCTGTATAATTCAGGAAAACTTGCTGACCTCCTGAAGTCTTCGTTTCCCACTGACAAAATGGGAATAACGACGCCTACAACCAATGTTATAAGGAGTGTTAAGCGGAATTACAAGAAATGGATGTCTTTGGCCTAAGTTCTAACAAACAATAAATGCTCAGTACATGCTGAAAATACATCTTCTCCAACACATCTAATGCTTGAAACACTCCATTTGGCCAAAATTTTAAAACCCAGATGTATTGTTGAAAGATTGCCAGGGAGATTCTGGGAGGCAGTATAGCATAGTAGATAAAATTGTGGGCTTGGTTATGAAGCAATATTAATTTGAAGCTTGAATCCACCACTAAGGAGACCTTGGATGACTTGTCTTCCATGCCTCAGTTTACAAAAATTAAGCACCTAGAAGTGTTACTTCAACCTCATACTAGTGCCTCCATGAAGCGCGGTGGCACTCAGAGACACCACAAATATCACAGTGAAGAAACCACTCCGCAGTCTCACTCCTAAGCTCACCTAGAACCAAAGTCAACAGCAAGGACACAACTGACACTTCACACATCAAAAGAACAGTGACACCGGATGTGAGCGCATCACTTTAGGGGCACAGGACACAAGAAGAAGCAAGGAAGCATTACACCTCATATGGACGTCAGTTCTAATCATAGCACCCCTGCTTCCCGTCCAGCTCCCTGCTTGTGGCCTGGGAAAGTAGTTGAGGATGGCCCAAAGCCTTGGGACCCTGCACACCGCATGTGGGAGACCCAGAAGAGGCTCCGGGTTCCTGGCTTTAGATCAGCTCAGCTTCAGCCGTTGTGGTCGCTTTGGGAGTGGATCAACGGATGGAAGATCTTCCTCTCTGTCTCTCCTGCTCTCTATATAACTGACTTTGGAATAAAAATAAATAAATCTTTTATACATATAAACAATTTGTTGAATAAGTTTTTTATACATATAAACAATTTGTTGAATAAGTTTTGATCTGTTCATTGCCAAATACTGATAGCACATCATGGCTGAATAACAAATTGAGAGCAATTTAATTTATATCTCCAAAATTACAACCCCATAAGACAACAAAGAATGAAAAGGGGAGATGGACCCCAAAGTATTTAGCTGGCTTATAATAATAGATCAATGGGAGGAAGGTACCCCGTGTTCATTGAGGCTCAGCTGTTCCCGCCTGGAAAAGCACCCTTCTTACACAAAGGTAGGAAACCAAGAAGCTGAAACTGCTACTTTGAACCGGTGTAAATTGTGCTAACACTTAATTGATCAAGTCTAAGCCTTCTGAGAGAAGTGACCCCTACAAATTAGTGCCACCCACCAGAACAAAAGTCAGTAACCCTGACTCGCCATTCCATCTCCCATGCTACTTTAGAAGTAGCATGCGTTCCTCCAGCAATTTTATTGCAGCAAAAATGGGCCTGCCATCAAATCACTGTTGATCTCTGCATGCATCATATAAACATAAAAAAAAAATACACTTTGTTTCGCTTGACTGCACATCCAACCTCAAAGGCATCAAAGCTAAATGTAATTCTGTCGGGAAAACAAAAAAACATTTACTTTTGAGCAGCGACTACTTTGCCGATACCTATTACAAAATGTAGAAAAACGAGAAAACAACGAACTATTTAGGCAAAAGTATCCATGTAGACAGTGTGTAGACCAAATCCAGGACACCATTCTTATTTACAACAGAATAAAGCTTTAGTTTCACTCTGGAGCAAGGCTTAGTATGTTTATTTTTCTGTAAAGGGCTGCTGGCCAGTAAACATTTTAGGCTTGCTGTCATAACTCAACTGAGGCCACCATGGCAGCACAAAAGCCAACACAGACAGACAATCTGCATCGTTGGGTTCCAATAAAATTTTATTTCCAGACACTGAGATGTCATGAAATACTACCCTGGCTTTATTATTTTTTTTCCCCATCATTTAGAAATATAAGCATTAGTCTTAGGTAACAGCTATACAAAAACAGGTGGCTGACACACGTGGCTTGGTAGTTGCACTTTATCAATCCTTGCTGTAGTCATAGCGCAAGAATGATACCCCAGCGGCAGTGTTACAGGGCAAGCTGCTGCTTGCAACAGGGGTATCCTACACAGGGTGCTGGGGATAGTCCCAGCTGCTCCGCTTCCAGTCCAGCTTCCTGCTCCTAAACCCCAGACAACAGTAGATGGTGGCCCTAACACCTGGATCCCTGCCTCCCACTTGCAAGAACAGGATGAAGTTCCAGGCTCCAGGATTCAGTCTGTCTTAGCTCTACGTCTGTAAGGGCCAATTTAGGAGTACAACAAGCATATGAAAGATACCTGCTTCTCCTTCTCTCTGCCTTTCAACTAAATAAAGTGAGTATTTTTTGTTGGCTTGCTTTTAAAAAGGATGACAACTCAATTACAGGCTTACTGTTTTCTCATGAGAAAGAAAGTAAAGTCTGTGTTTATTAAGGACACATTTACACTGTCCATGCCACCAAAACTACAACCTGTTCTGGCCAGGTCCTGGTGGGTTGTTCGACTTTCGTTTTGCAGTTTAAATATCTTTAATCACACTTTTTAAAAATGGCATCATAGGGTCTGGATACTTAAAATTTACCCAAACCCCTAAAACAATGCATTCCAAAAGGGAAGATTTGAATAGCTCCATCATGATTTATCTTTTCCTTCATTATTTTTTTAAATTCATAATAACATTTTAGCTGCTATGTCTATGGTATCTCAAGATGTACTAGGGGATTCCTCATGAGAGGAACTGCTTATCTTACCCTAAAACAGCCCAGCTCCCACTGGAGGTGATGGAAGCGAACCCACAGTGCCATCACACTGCCATGTGCCATGGTCTAGGTAGGCATCTTCAAGTGACCTCATGGAGACCCAACTCAAATGTCCCACCCGCCAAGAATGACTTCCCAGACACAGGCGAAGCTAGAACAGCACGAAGGAGACCTACTGCAACAGACCCTTGGCTGATAAGCCAGACACAACTTCTCCATTTATATACTCTTATAATTTATTCAGGTTGTGGGCTCTCTTCCACAGCCCCAGGTTTTGGATCTCATAGTGTTGGTGTATTAGATGAGGAGTCTAAGGCATATTAACAAAGAGGATCATCTGTGCTTTATCGGTTTGGAAATCCAGGGTTTAACATCTTTCACACCTCCGGGGCGAATAAATAGCAATTCCAAGCCCTTACTGGTTGGAGGCGTTTTGTGATAATAATTTCGAGTTTATCCTGCTCCTTCTGATGGCGCCCTTGTGGTGCCACGAGAAATGATTCCTCTTCCTACTCGGGGGTTTTACACCTTGAAAATGTTTTTTGTAGAAGCTTATTATGACTCCCCAGCGTCCCTTTGGAGCAAAGCTGGATGGTATTTATTATTTTAATCTTTCCTCATAAGTTAATTGCGCTGTTCCCTTGTAATTTGTATTATTTGTTTTCTCTGCATCACATTCTTTCTTTAATTGTCTGAATATTTTCTTTCAGGAGAGATCCACAGCCTGGAGCCAAACCAGGAGTGAATAAGTGTACTTCTTGGCAGTTTTTACACTAGATCTAGTTTGACTGGTATTTTCTAAATAATCCTAAATTGGATTTCTGAAGAATGTCTGCTATTACGTGTCCCTTTTATTTTCTTAAATACAATTGGAGTTTAGGATTTCTGCTTTAGTTTTTCAAATGTTAAGCCATTCAAAAGGTTACATTCATTTTTTTTTCCTTCTCTTTCAGTGTCTGTTCTTTTCTATTTAATAGATACAAATTATTTTCTGCTCTTCTGGACATTGTTGAAATTGATATGGCTATTTATACTCAGTGAAAACAGTTTTAAATGTTGATGTTAAATACTTTCTTAAACATTCTGACACTGGTTACGGCATAAATGTTAGACGATCAGCCTTGGAAAAATGCACAAAGTAAAATTTTCTTCCACACGGTTCTTCTAAGAATCGGCTGGGACTTTTTTTAGACTAATTTGGAATAAAGACAGAACTGGGATAACCATGTGCCACTGTGTTTAGAACTTGCGGCTAAGAATCCTGGTTCTTTTCATACACGGTCTGTCATCGCACAGGGAATGAGAGTCTCGCTGTTGACCAAGGGAAAGGCGTAATGATTTTGTTCTCTACTGCCTCCAGAGCCTTGTTCACACCCAGACCAGAACTAGCTGTAGGATTCCCTCTTCATCTCACGGACAAGGAAAGTATTGCCTGCTTTGATATTTCTATAGGACTCCAGGACAGATATCAAATAAAATTCATGATCTAACTCGCTTTCGTCAATTGCATAAGGCAACCACCGAATGCTAACTAAACTTGTATACATGGTAGTAGTATCCCCCATGTGCCAATGGGAAACATTTATAAAAACTAACTCCAAAGGATATATCACAAGAAATCATGACCGGTTATGTGAATGATATGGAGAAAGATAGAAAATTATGAGGCAAACATGCTGATAATGTTTTGAGATGCTTGTGGCTTCATAGAAGCTATAACGCAAAAAGGGGGAAGGATGATGCTATAGCAGGCTGTTCCACCTGCAGTGCCAGCGCCCCATAGGGGTGTCGGTTCACATCCTGGCTGATCCACTTCCTATTCAGCTTCCTGCTTGTTGCTTGGAAAAGCTGTGAAAGATGGTTTGTAGCTTAAAGGCAAATAAAACATGAGCTATCATTATCATTACTAGAAAAAAAAAAAAGACACAGGGAGGGTCCTGCACCAGCTCCCCTTATGGATGCTAGTTCCTGTCCTGGCTGCTGCACTTCCAATCCAGCTCCATCCTTATAGATTGGGAAAGAAGCTGAGGATGGCTCAATTCCTTGGGGCCCTGCATCCTTGTGGGAGACCTAGAGGAAGCTCCTGACTCCTGGTTTCAGATCAGCTTTACTTTGTGACAACATGGGGAGTGAACCAGTGGATGGAAGTTCTCTGTCTCCCCTTCTCTCGTAAATCTGCCTTTCAAACAAAAATAAATATTTTGTAAACAAAAGGACACAGGAAAGTTTAAGGCGCACTATAGCTATTTAATAGGCATGACTGTTTTTCCAAGTATTCTGCAATGCTAAGAGAAACCGTGACAGTTCTCGAGTTGGGGATGGGAGTGCAATGTTTCACTGTCACGAAAACTTTGAAGAGTCAACATAATTGACCCTGCTCTTCACAGGTGCAAAGTGAATTCTTGTCTGTTCTAAATGATCCTCCAAGCAATGAGCTCCTGTCATTTCTGCAAGAACTGATTCTGAAGAATAAAAAGTAATTATAAGGAAAACTGCTTTTGCAAACCTTCAATTTGAACTACTTCTCTCTTCAAGCCCTTCCCATTCCTCCTACGTATTGTTCCCTTAGCGATCCATGGAAACCTGGTTCCCTTCCTTTTCTTACAAAGAATAAGGTTATTCCTCCTTTTTGGAAATAAGGAAGCAGGGAAATTCAAAGACTTGTTAGCTGGTCAGTGCAGTTTTTGCAAGAGAAAGTCAGCATTTTCCAGCATCTTCAAGATGCCTGGGTCAGTCGCCTTTCTTGGGGATGGTTTAAACCAGGCACCTGCTACAATGGAAAGTGAGTCAGCAAAAATTTTTCTTCCAACTTATGATCAAACATGGCAGAGAACTTTACAAGATGTCAAAAAGCATCCAGCCTCCTGTCATCGTCAGCGGTGGTGATATTTTTTTTTTTTACTTTGCTGCAGTCCTAATGGAGTTAGTTGGGAACTGGACACCATCCAGATATTTGGGGAAATGCAGCCAATCTGCGATGCTACCTTTTTGTCCTTATCTAGCAAAACTGCCAATCAAAAAACTCAAGTTCACAATCCATCACATAGCAACATTTTTAAAAAGAATTTTTAAAATCCTTTTTATTTGAAAGGTAGCAATGAAAAGAGAAGGAGAGGCAGAGAGGGAAAGACCTTCCGTTAACTGGTTTAAATCCTCAAATAGTCATAACAGCCAGGGCTGGGCCTGGAGATTCTTTCAGCTCTTCCACATGGGTACAGGGCCCAGGCACTTGGGCCATCCTCCACTATGTTCCTAGGCACACTCCTAGCTGGAAGCTGGATTGGAAGTGGAGCAGCCAGGTCACCAACCTGCACCCATATCAGGTATTAGCATTACAGGCAGAAGCTTATTATGCTACTCCACAATGCCGGCCCCATTATGAACATCTTCAAGTAAAAACCCAAGAATGCTATAAACCAACAACCAGGCTAACTTGTTTTCAAGGAAAGGGTTGAATGTTAGATGTATAACTCCTATTGGTTATCCAGTTATTTTGAAATGTATCATAAATTGTAATAGTCTATAGTGACCCTGCCTTTCTATAGAATATTAGAACTACTTCCCCACCAGCATGGAACTTGAGGGCGGTAAATGAAACCAATCAGGTACTGGAAGACTCATATCATATGTTCTCACTCATTTGTGGAAGCTAAAAAGGTTATTACCCAAAAGCAGAGAGCAGAAAAAAGGTTATTTTTACAGATCTAAATGTCGCCAAGATATCATTCTTCCATAAACTTTAAGCGAAAAAGAAATTTGATCATGTGTACTTTTGAACCTTCTTAGGTTTATGTTGTTTTGATTGCTCTTCATTAAGTCCAATCTTTCCCAGGTCCTTTTACACAGATTTCAATTTTACCAAACAGATTCGACTTTGCAACTTGCTTGTCAAACATATTGAATTTTACCATGAGCACTGGTGGTTTTCCTTATTCTTCATACAGTTATTTCTACAGATAGAATTCACCAAGAACGGAACTTGAAGCAAACCAATAATGGATTTTACTGATTGAAGAAAATAATGTTAGTAGGCCCAGAAACATGATCTGAATGGCAGACGAGGTCAAGACAAGTTGTTTCCAATTCTGCTAGTTCACTGAACATTAAAAAAAAAATAATTCCTTGTTTAAATTAACACCGGCCTTGCACTAGGCCAGGACTTGAAGACAGAACATGCTAAGAAGCGTGGAAGAAGTCAGCCTTCTGGTGGGGTCTAAAACCATTTGAAAACAGCATTGATCTCTTTGGCATCATCGCAGGGAACCTGCTACTGGAAACACCTGTTGAAGTCAAAGCAGGGCTCAGCATGTTTCTGGTACCCTGGGTCACATCACAGTACTTACAATACTGTATCTTCAATTTGAGTTTTAAAATGTGTCTCCCTTGCTGCCCCATCTCCAGCCTTCAGAAGACCTGTAATGTCCACTCACACATGACAGAATGATCCAATACATTAATGTTGTCCTGGGAAAAGCTGAGGCTATTCCCCCAAATTTCAGCGGTGAGGGCATGAAGCACACACTATGCTGATGGAGGAAGCATGGGCGTGGCTAGGGCACTGCAAGGCTGGTCCTGTCTGTGTAGCTCTGCACATCCACTCAAGAAGCCCCTTCCAGAGGGAGACACCATCTATCCAGTGGCTCTGGGACAGGCTCATTTTCTCAGTGATCCGTAACTCTGGTTGGGAATTCATCTGTATCTGTCAGCAGCAACACAGTTGAGAAATATTTTTCCAGGCTGTCACCATCGCAAAAGGACCATTATACTGACATCCACCATACACAGAGCAAGAGCTGATACTTTACCCAGAGGAAAAGATCTGCACATCGCAGTTCTCAATATAGAGCAGGACTGAAAAGAATTTATTGGGAAGAAAAGAGCCAGAGCTGAAAAATATTCCCAGGAATCCAAGTACAACAGTTCAATGAAATCTCAACTAAATCTTTCCTTTCTGACAATTGCAGATTCAGGATCGCCTTCCCCATGGGTGCTCTCTAGTCAAAACTTCTTGCACATGAAGACCTCCACTACTGGCACTGAGCAAGTCAGACAATACTCTGTTATCTTTACTGCTTGGCAACACTTCGGGGTTTCTAAGTTGAGCCTGCCTGCATCCTAGTTTGACGTGTAGAACTACAGGCTTCGAAATTGGTGGGTTGGTATAGTAGGCTAATCCTCTGAATACTACTACCTGCATCCCATACAGGTGCCAGTTCATGTCCTGGCTGCTCCACTTTCAGTCTAGTTCTGTGCTAATAGCCTAGAAGATGGATCCCTCCATCCACATGGAAAACCAGGAAGAAGCTCCTGGCTCCCAGCTTCAAATCAGCCCAGTTCTTCCAGGTCTCTCATTTGGGTGCAGGATCCCAAGGCTTTGGGCTGTCCTTGACTGCTTTCCCAGACCACAAGCAGGGAGCTGGATGGGAAACAGGGTGGCCAGGATTAGAACCAGCGCCCATATGGGATCCTGGGCACATGTAAGGCGAGGGCTTTAGCTTCTATGCTGTTGCGCTGGGTCCATGATACTCCTTCTTATATTGAGGTTTAAGAGGGCCATTTGCCCAGATGCTATAGGTCAGTAACCATTAGTTGCCATCAAGAGGAAGAAGCCTGATTGCATCCATATCTACACTGCTGGCCTGAGAGCTGGTTTCCCACACATCACATGACATGTCAGCAAGCAAAGCCATGCCACTTACTTCCTGAGTTATCTTCGGAATGTTATGAGATCCGTGGAGCATGAACGTGGATGTCTTGATTACTTAGCTCTTAGGTCCAGAAGGCAATGTCTGTCAGCATAGCACCACCTAAGACTGCCCTCTGCAGGAAGAACAGCCAAGCGTGTTTCCCTTCTGCTCTTCTACACCTGTGAGAGATCCAATTCATCCTTTCAAGTTCACCTCCAAGGCTATCTATTCCGTTGTTCATTCCAAATCCACAATCAATATGATGCTTCCCTTTGAATGCCTATGACACACTGTGTCTCTGTTGGGCTACAGAGTACACTCTGCCCTTGAGTTTCATTGTTTGTGGTGCCATCCGCCTTCCCATTATTTGTAGGAGTTCCATGTCACACAAGCGTAGTGTCCGTTGGAAGAAACGAAAGCCACAAAGCCCATCCTTATTCTTCTAATACTAGACCTGCTTTTTTTTTTCCTTTTAATCATTTGTTGCCTGTCTCACCACCTCCCAACTTCCTCCTATTTCAAGCTCTGTTAAAATGGAGAGGAAATACTTGAACTCTGCAGCAGCTAGGGTCTCAGTTTTAAAACTATTGCTCTGGAACGTGAAGGGACTAGGAAAGGATACACGAGGGTGCCCCCGAGCCCATATTTCTACCCATATCCTTGCCCACTCCTTTCCATATGTTTGTCAAACAGGTACTTTGCATAATTTAAATGTGAAGGTTATTGTCTCTGCCTTGAAGTGTGTGGCCAAGAGCAAACAATGACCAACAGAGACAAGTAAAGAAAACCAAGACAAGAGTCTGGGTTCTGTTCCTTTCTTCTCAGCTTCCCTGAGCTGAGCAAGTCATGAGATGTGACTATGTCAAGCAAACAGAGTTTTGTTTTTGAAAAGGAAGATGACAGAAAGAAGGAGAGACACAGAGAGAATTTCCCATTTGCTAATTTACTCCCCAAATGGCCATAGCAGCCAGAGCTGTGCTGATCAGAAGGCAGGGAACACAGGACTTCTTCCGGGTCTCCCATATGGGTGCAGAGCTCCAAAGACTTGAACCATCATCTTGCACTGCTTTCCCAGGTCATAAACAGGGAGCTGGATCGGGAGTGGAGTAGTCAGGACATGAATCAACCTCCTTATATAGTGTTGGCAATGTGACAACATCAGCCTATTACACCACCACACCAACCCCAAGCATGCATGTCTTTAATTCCTTTGTTACAGTCTGTGTCCTTCTCAAAAAAAAAAAAATCCCAAAAACTCTGCATCCAAGTATGTTCATTTTACTGTTGCTATTTTTTGTACCACCATCTTTCACACTGTCTTTGTTATTAATGTCTATCATAACGTGTATCATTGTCTCTTCTTTTGGGGGAAATGTGTGTGATGTATTATGTCAATAATATCAAGATGATAACATATCTTTCCTAGATCAGATATTTACTATCAAAATGAGAGCCTGTGCTGGCTTTGCCTTTGCAATAAAACATACTAATCTTTCTGTCAGGTTATCAAAAGATTCAAAGATTGTGTTATAAATTTTACTCAGAGAGATGCTAATAGAGATTTTTATCATTCAAGTCCATGAAATACACCCAATCCTTTACAGCATGCTATTTATTTCCTAGCATGAAAAGATGGGGGGAAGGATTTTAATTTTATTTAATTGATTCTGGTTTTTTATAAACGTGATATCCCTTGCTTTGTAATTGTTAAAAGTAGAGGCATGTCTGATTATACTTTAAAAAAATTTTTTTTAACATATTATGGGTATCTGTTAAATATCAAAAGATGAATGACTTAAAAATAAGCAACGGTCAAGCAAGTCCTAAATGTAAGTACTTAAAGTTCATTTCAAGTCAGAGGTGTGTGTGTGTGTGTGTGTGTGTGTGTGTGTGTGTGTGTGTGAACTAAGCTGCTTCCAGTGTGCTGGGTAAGGCAGACATAGGCAAACAGAGAGCTAAAGAGAGGGAACTGTGCCACGTGAGATGTGATTGAAGGAAATGGGGACATTGAAGAACAGAAAGAGAAGCATTGTGAAGGAAGAGAAATCAAAAAACTGTAACCAAAGACTTACCGAAATGTCCGCTCAAAGACAGCTTAAACCTATTCTATGTGGCCACAAAGAGCTGCACTCTACTGAACGGGCAGAAATTAGAGAGAAGCTTCAGGTTCAATGTAAGAAGCAATAATCAAGCATATCTGGAATTTTGTAAAAAGTAGAAACATGCAGCCAGCGGTGTGACATGGCTAGCTAAGCTGTACCTGTTGTGCTGGCATCCTATACTGGTGAGTCCCAACTGCTCCACTTCCAACCCAGCTGCTTTGTCTTACAGGGTTCATTCTCACTGCACTGCTTCCTCCACGCAGCCTCTGCTGTCTTAATATATATACACATGAATAATTTGTCAGTGTATCCTTCAGGAACAGAGGGTCAGAATGGAGGCCTGAGGAAACACACATTTTAAAAGAGGACTCATATGATCTCACAAGAGAATATGAAGAAGTTTTTGGGAAAACTGTGCCCCCTGGCATTCATCACCATCCTCAGTGATTCGCATTTGGCATCACATGACAGCCGTGGATGACCTGGTCTGCTTCCTCCTGCACAATGCAGATTCCCCCAAGCACAGAGAGATCTGAAATGCGAATGTTTGCAACGTGAGCTACTGTTGAATTTCTTCCACTTTCTCCTAGACAGGTAGAATATACTGGCTATGTTTTGGTTGTCATCACAAATGGACAATATGCCTGGACAATATTTCAGGAACATGTCATTACATGTTCCTCCATTACATTACAAGCACAACCCAGCACATTTCAACATGCCGGGTACTTCAGTGAGTCATGCAGAAGTGTAGAGGGGAAACAGGTGCCCCACCAAGTCCAGGTACTTACCCACTGCAGTTGAATACTCACTGGCTCTCCGCTGCCAGCGTTGAGTTTTTCTAGACTGTTTGTAAAGGGAGTTAGGAAGCCCCAGTTGTTCTTAACACAGCAGCTATGAACCCAGAGCTGGTCCCACCTGGATCCTACCTAGATCCACTGCACAGGAAACTCCTAGCTGGGACTTAGGGTTAGATCCATACCATCCGCCCTACACAGAGGGGAAAAGCACTCTGTTCTGTCACATGCCCGTCCCATCTGCCTAGCAACTTGACCCACACTGTTGTTTGTCTCTAATAATTACCCTTTGTCCTTTAGCTCGTCTTGCTCAATGTTCATTACCTTGAAGGCCATGCACAAAATGCCTTTCTTTTGGAAAACGGTCTATTTTAAAACAAGGTTTATATTTAATGAATTACAAACCATAGAACCCACACATCTGATTTTTTTTTTAATCTCTTATTTTTCAGGGCTAAATTCCTCTGGTCAAGGTAAGCTGCTTAGAATATATATCATCCCATATTCAGAGAAGAAAGATATTAAAGCATGATCAAGTTCGCTTATGGTGTATTACATATGAAGTCCGAATTGAAAAATGAGATCTGCTTCCTTAAACGGAGCTTAAAGCACACGAAAATGATAAAAACACCCTATTGCAATGACTTTAGGGCAGGGAGGGGGAATCACTTTGTTGATTTCTTCTTTTAAAAGAGCTGAGAAGGGTTCCATGTGATAGCCTAGTGACTAAATCCTGACCTTGAATATGCCAGGATCCCACATAGGCACTGGTTTGTGTCCTGGCTGCTCCACTTCCCATGCAGCTCCCTTCTTGTGGCCTGGGAAAGCAGCAGAGGATGGTCCAAAGCCTTGAGATTCTTCACCCGAGTGGGAGACCCAGAAAAAGCTCCTGACTCCTGGCTTCGGATCAACTCAGCCCCAGCCGTTGAGGCCACTTGTGCAGTGAACCAGCAGGTGGAAGATTCTTTCTCTCTGTGTGTGTCTCTCTTCTGTAAATCTGCTTTTACAATTTTTTTTTATGTATATAAAGAAAAAAGAGCTGAGAAATAGTCTTTATATCAGTTTCTAGGCTCAAGTTTGGGTAATGACAACACCATTGAGGACTTAAAAGAAAACAAAGTTAATAAGTACTGTGAGACTCCATCTCTAACCATCCATTCATAAGTTGCAAAATTATTATCAAGAGTACCGTGAGTCATTTTTTCATGCTGGTTTTGCCAGTTTGGGTATTAGAGTTAAGTAAGATTCACAGAAGTTGAGAAATTCCTTTTCTCTATTTTGAAAGTCTGTGCCTAATTGGAATGCCACTCGTTGAATTTAATGGAATTATATTATAAAACTGTTAGAACCTGATGTTTCTGGGTAAGAATATTTCACAGTTTCTAACTACATTTGTAAAACATTCAGGGCTTTTAAAAATTGAATCATGAGTCAGTTTGCAAAGGTAGGCTTGTCCTTTTAAAATCTATATTTTCCTTATTTTCTTTGGAAATGATAAGCTCACATTTTTAATACTTAAAATTCATTGCATGCCAAAGGAGAACTAACATTCGAAAACCATGCAGAAAATGCATCTCAAATTATTTCTCAAAAAAAAAAAAAGTAGGAGCAAGTATTGAGCACAGCAGAAGGTAAGCCACGGCATCCAGTGCCAGCATCACTGGTTCAAATCCTGCCTGCTTGGCTTCTGGTCCAGTTCCCTCGCAATGTGCTTGGGAAAGCAGTGGAGGATGGCTCAAATGCTTGGTCCCCCACCACCAGGTGGGAGACCCAGAAGAAGCTTCTGGCTTCTCACTCCAGCCTGGTTTGCTCCTGACCATTACAGCCCTTGAAAGAGTGAAAGATCAGACTCCTCTCTGTGTCTCTCCTTCTCACTCGCTCTGTAATTTCTACCTTTCAAAAAAAAAACCTAATTAGATATTTTTTTTAAAAAAAGCAAAATTTTTATTAAGATAAAATTATTTTTTAAAATAGATCACAAAGCAAATACAGTTGTCTGGTATATGAAAAAAAATTCCTGTAAAAGAAATTTATTTGGAGAGTTTGTGATTTAAGCATATCATAGTAAAACATAAACACAAAGAAAGCAAGAGTGGAAAAAACATCATATACTATTAAAGATAAGATCATAAAATGTGCAAACAAGGGCATATTAGTTTGCCAAAAGGTTGGTGTAACTCGATGAGGGTAATGGCGGTGGATAAACTGAGACAGTGAATCACTTGTAAGTGGAAAACCAAAATGGTTGCTGAGCTGATGTTATTTACATCAGTGCAACAGCAACTTAAATGACCTCCTTGTTGTACATGCCCAAACGTCACTTCATTCAAGCCACGTTCCTAGAGTCTACTTTCTAATGTTTTAACACGCTGAGAGATGAAATCCAAAGGCCCTGCTCCTGTCTTTGTGACACTCGGACAGAAAGAAACGTACGTGAGACCCACTCCATCCCCTGAGTCTCTCTCAGTGACAATTTCAGTGTTTTACAGACCATTCTTAGCATCACGGGGTTGATTTTTTTTTCTTCTTCATTCAAGAAAAAATCACTTCTTCAATGATTAAGCAAAGGATAGGTAAGTACACATAGATTGCAGTAATTTTTTTTTTAATTCACATTAAATTCAGTCAAAAGAAAAAAATATCCTAAGTTATCCCACAGCAATGCTAATGTGCCATATGGAATTGCTTTATCAGTGCAGTTCAACATTTCCTACATGGCCTGGTCAGGCACAGCAATTTGTTAAGAGGTGTGGCTAGAAGAGGTGGATCTAATAAGCAGGTGCTTTGTTGAGGATGGAAAGGAATGCTCTCAGGTGGATGAGGATAAGACGGGAACAAGACTCAATATTGCTCAGGAAAGAATGCTTTATGAAAGTTCTCCTCGGTAGAACTGTCCTGAACACATGAAACAGGAATCAGGTCTCATGAAGGAGGGGGACAGAAAGAGGGGAAAGGAGAGAAAAGAAGAGAGAAAAGAAAAAGAGAGGCAAAGAGAGGAGAGGAGAGGAGAGGAGAGGAAAGCAGAGGAGAGGAGAGGAGAGGAGAGCAGAGGAGAGGAGAGGAGAGGAGAGAATTTGTGTCCTTCCAGTGACAGCACACTAGCAGGAACTGCTGTAAGTGAGCAAGGCAGAAACTCATTTGGCTTCTTGTTTTCTTTTCTTTTGTTTAAGGAACGTAGTGTTAAGAGATGGTTGATTGAATTAAGTGCCCAGGTTTTTCATTCAGATTATGTGACTCACGATTTGCCTATGAACGGTGGAGTCTATGTTCTGAATTAGACTGAACATTATTTGTAATTGCCTGTTTAGTCCCTGAAGTTTCCCGGGAAATGGGATTTCCAACTCTTTAAAATTTCCAAAAATGTGTTAAAGCTAAGAGAGACACGCCCGTAATGTCTGCGGCCTCTAAGACCAAGGGGCCACCTAGAGTCTAGCAGGTGTTATTGCTTGCAACTCCTCCAAGGTGTCCCCAGTTGTCCACCTCCAGGCCAAGAAATAATAACCACAATGTCTCACAGGGGAAAGACCCCATGAACGAGTCCTCCAAAAACTGTAAGCCATGGGATATCATCGCAGTTTCTTAAAGATCAAACTGCGCGTGATACTTCCCAGAACTTTGTGTCAAGGCAGAAACATGTAACGCAGACTGGGAGAGGCAGCTTTTTGCTTGTAGGTAAAGAAGGTTTTCCTTCTCCCACTCCTTCTCAGCCTTCACAGTTCATTCTCCACCTCTAGTTCCCTAAAATGTTACCTTACAAGTAGTAGTGCTAGGGTCAAAAACAAAATCTGGACTTGACCCTGCAAAGCTCTGAGAAACACAAGTCCACGGGATTGGAGCTCCCCCTAGAGCCAATGCCACTGCCAGTGAAGGGTCTTGAGTGGAGAATCCAGGCTCTTCTTCCTGCAGAGCCCTTCCCCAAAGACGGGAGAGTCTGAAAGAACACGGATGACCTACTGGATGGCTCAGCAATGTTCCCCAGTGTCTGTAGACCAGGAAGTCTGATCAAGGGTGCCTATGGTGCAAGTTCTCTTGTTCCCATCAACTCCAGGTAAGCACCACAAAAGGAGCCCGGAACTGTGTGAGAGAGTGAGTATTCAGTTACCCAATCTGTGCCTTGACTCAAGGCACACGGATATTTCGATTTTCTAATAAACAATGCATTGATGACACTTGGCCCATAATGAAAATGTTACGAAGAAATGATGTTGGGCCTTTTAAAAATGTCTTTTGAAACACTGTACCCATAGATCGATACAATGACAAACATAAAGAAACAAAAATACCACAAGAAAAAAAAAAACAAATACCAAGATGAAACAAATAAAATACCAAGATGAAAGAAAGAACGAAAAAGAAAGACACACAATTTTTATTAGGGCATAATTTTAAATCACTGACTTCTTTGCTTAGGAAACATCTCAATATTCAAAGATACAGTCTAGCGAAAAAACTAGTTTTCTGTGTGTTATAGATATGCTTACGATAACACAGATTAAAATGCCGCTTCTGCAGAGCTGCTGCTACGTGCTATTGGAGACTGGGAATAGTCAGTCTGGCTTTAGATAGTTGTGAAAGGGGATCATTTGAGTAATTCCTGATATTTCTCTGTCATTCGGCAGAGCTTCATAAGAATGCCTAAGTGTCTGGGTCTGGATAGAATCCTCTCAAACGGTCTGGTCCTTGGGTGGATTCATCTGGCATTATAAAAAAAGTTCAAAATGCTCTCCAAAACCTATACATGCTCACCCCAAAGAAAATGGAAGGGCAAGACCTATTAGCACAAAACAAAAACCCTTCGGCCAAAGATGGAATTTTGTTAATAATGCACCAAAGTCAATACAGGAATTACCATGTATGTTTTTTTCACTACTCTGTACAGTTTACAAAAGGCACCCAGACTGGTAGATCTGGCATATGCAATGTATGCTACTAACTTGTCTTTCTCTAGGTTATATATGGCGAATTCAATTGCTCTGTCTACTAAAGTTTTTAAAATACTTTCCAGGTCTCTAGTCCTCATCTTTTTCAGTTAGTAGTGGTGGTGGTAGTGGTAGTAGCAGAAACTGCAGCTGGCATTTTTTGAGCAGTTATTCCATGCTAGGTTCACTTTGAAGTGCTGTGTGTGCATTGATTCAAGAACGCTAAGAATGCAGAATACAGATATTTTTAAAGTCTCATTCAAGTGCAGGAGTTTAACTCTAGATAACGAGTTGTTTTGTATGATCATTCTCTATTTTCTCCCTCTTGTAACTTTACCCTGTTTCTGATAGCTTATCTGCCCTTTACTCTCTTGGCACATAAACAGCAATCTTGCCTAGCAGATACTATATTTTTCAATGCTTTTAACTTGCAATTCTGTTTCCCTACCAGCAGTAAAATTATACACGTTTTAGAAAAATGAAGTAAAAAGAAAAAGTCAAGGGTAGCCACATATAAATTGTCAAGTCATTTGAAGAGAATAGGGTGCCAGTTCAAGAGGCCTTTCTTCCAACCACACACTGTTCCCATGCGTCAACCTTGCGTCTCTAAAAGCCGCCAAATTCCCAAGTCTATTGATCCCTTCTCTGGAACTGCCTCTGCGGATAGCTGATCCTGTCCACATCACCACCTTCACGGTCACCATTCATAAGTTAAGTGGTTACAAGCACAGCCGCATCTGATGCAGCACAGGGGGGGATAACAAAGGGGCAGCAATTCCAACATTGCTCGTGTCCCACGTGTATAGCCTGCGATGGCAGTGCTACCAGAGGCATAATCAAGGGGTAATATAGGGGAAAATGTCTGGCTCTTGGCTACAGAAATGAAAAAGATGTGATGAGAGGAACACTGTCACATATACACACACACACAGTACACACGAATGCACATGAAGAGGAAATTCTGTTAATATCCAGACCACGATTTCCTCTGTAATTAACAGCTTCTCCCCTCCGTGATAACATGTTAGCTAAAGCTTTTTGCAAATGTAGTGGCTCAGTAGTTGGCATTTACCATGATCATTTCTCTAGAAGATGGGAGACCATGTAGATTCTAATATTTCTCCAACTTCTTAAAGCCTATGACTATTTGGCACCAAGTTATGCACCTTCATTCAAAGGTTTTGTTTTGTTTTGTTGAGCTAAGTTGTTATTCAGAAATGAAATATTGTATAGCACAGAAGGTCATCAAATCACATACAGAGAAACAATCCTAATTTAATCAACCCATAATTTAAGTGGGATACTTTAGCATTAAAACTTGTAAATGGAGGCAAGAGAGAAAATCAATGAAAAATATCTCAGGTTGCTTAGCTTAAGTCTATTTTTCATACTCTACCTACAAATACAAAACTGCCTAATCATGAGTCTAATTATTGCACAAATTTCCAAAGAGGTTCTTTATCTAAATTCATACTGCACCATCTTTATTCCAGAATGGTGCCATCCTCCCATCCTACAGAAAGTACTATCTTTTACATTGCATAGACTCCACCCCCCCACATACAAGTATATAAATAATTCTAGAAAAAGAGTTTCACAAAACTCTTAGAAGTTCCAATGTTGATAATTACCTACCAACTGCTATAGTGAGCACTAAAAGGTCACTAAATAGAGTTTTAAACTTTATAGTACAGCATTCCTTCTGTATAAAAGTCTTCATAACATACCAGGTGGTCTATTACTATGCTTTGCTCAGTCAACAAATTAAAATGTAGAGGATAACTTAAGCAAATTTAGCATCACACAGATTCACAATATTGCTTTTTATTGATCATCTAACATCAGATGAAGCCACTTAATCTTTCATTTTGTAACTAAACCCGTTCTTAAAATACAAACATATTTCTCCAGATTTTCACTTTAAGCCCCCTTTATTCATAAAGGCAATATAGAAATCAATTTAGTTTAACAACCTGTAGCTAGATTTCAAAGAGAAACTATCAGAATGTTTTCCACTGAACTTCATGATAGTTCCTTTAATCCCACTCCATATTTCTATCTGTCAAAAAGGAAGTTTGATTGCTTCTCCCTTTGAATATCTGGATCTTAAAGAATAATATGATTCCCTAATATGATTGCACCATAAAGATTCCATCTTCCTGCACTTCCAATGTCAATACCGAAGCCATTGATGATGTCAAATTCAATGTGCTTTTGATGTTATGAAATTCATTATGCTTTTCAGAGCCTTGAATTTCATTATTCATGTCCTATTCATACTTCATTTATTTTTGTTGCCTCTCCCCCATGTCCCTGCCATTCTTCAGGCTGAGCCTGTTTATGTGTTTTTCAAATAGTGAGCTTCCTATCAATTATGATACACATCTCCCATGTTGATTTTCCAGCACCTTGCTCTTGGTCATCACTGAAGCCAACCCAGAGCCGTGATGAAAAACACTCACCCCCACCGGGCTTTTTCCAAAAGAAGTTTCTAGATACTTCCATGAATGGCCCTAATAGAACTATCTCCCAAGCCTAAAACTGAATTCCCCTCAAGCTCCTGTCATCCACCGGTGACAGGCAAAAAAATATTAAGAGCTCTCTTGATTGCGTAGATCACATACGTCTTCTTTAGTGCTAAGGTTTCTATTTTTAAAATGTACAGCTACCAATCATGCATTATTGCTACTGAACTGTGAACCTTCTCATGGTAGATTACAATCTCAAAGTTTCATGCGATTGGAAGACTAACTCCACTCAAGATATCCTTTAGGATATTTCTGTTGGAAAGACACAGGTAGCTTCTAACCCTGCTGCATTGCATGAGGCTGGGAAAGACATCAGAGCTCACACATGGCCATTCCGTGCCAGTAACTCTATTCCAGAATGGTTTGCTTTCTTCTTTTGTTGTCCAATGTTTGTCAGATACGATGCGTGTCTCTATCGGTCAAAAGAAATGACTTGTCTTCCTCTCGCAAGTCACCCATCTTTCTGTTGTATTGAGCAAAAGAGGAGAGAAATACACTCGAGGTCACAGTTAAAATAACTCAAGCTGGAACAGCCACATTGAGCAAGGGAGCATCACAGAATCATGGCTGCCCTTTGGGAGCTCACGCTCTTCCTGATGGTGTGAATCACATGAACTCTCGGGATGCTAGAGGAGAGGGATCTTATTTATTTCTTTCCTCTGAAATGGTCCACTGACTTTTCATAAAAAGCATGATGCTTCACTTATCAAATAATTTGTCTTCTTTTTGCTATAGGAGGAAGCCTCTGTTATGATTAATATCTTCTGGTTATTAGTAAGAACGAAGGTCAGTTCCTTGGTCTCACCCCATGTCAAATAAAAAGCTCCCAGTTGATTCACTGTGATAAGGGAATTTCATATTAATTAAAGCTGGTGTTGACCTCCAAAAGTTCAACTATATTCTGGAAATCACACTTTAAAGCTAAGCTGGTTAGCATGCTTTGCAGTCTGTGGATTAAAATGCTTCCAGGGTGTCCTTTGCTTCGTGCCAGTGTGAGCGGCAATTCTCTCCACTCCACTTCCCATCGTTTATCTCCTCACACCACACACAGAGGAGCGCTGAGCCACACGCTGCACCTCCAGCTACATACTCTACTCTTTCATTTCTCATCTAAAATTTTGCTCACTTTGCAAGACTCCTGAGGAACGTGCAGAAAGTGTAATATACTGGCCTGGTCACTTGGACTCTTACAGGTCGTAGCGTTGCCCCAAACAAAAGCAGCAATTACTAAACGGGTGTTTTCATGGTAAGCATCTGCTCCCACACTCTGGTTAGGCTTTGAGTGTATTGCCTGTTTATTTATAAAATAAAGAAGCACCTTATTAACATCTTACATGGAAAGATTTGTTAAATGTGCAGCTTTGTACTAAAATAAGTAAACAAAACTCCTAACTACATAGACCAGATGGGCTACATGGGATCTATTACTTTCCACAGATGTTCACTTGAAATTTCAAATTATAAAGATCATTTGTTCTGATGTTTGCATTAACTTATTTCCTGGAATTTGTTTATTGTCACATTGCAGTCACAGTTTCCAAATCAAATCACTTTCTTGGAATTATGGCTGGCTAAATTGAAAATGTGCTTTTTGTAAAATTGATTTCTTAATTTCAAAAAAAAAAAACTTTGTGTGTTTCCTAGTGCATGCAATATACAAGGACAGAATTAGAAAATAAAAAATCACAGAAGCCATACACATTTTTCCCTTCATTTTCAACATTCCAGCAAGGATAAATCTCTCTTTTGGGTCATTCCATAACTCAACGATAGATAGATGGATCATTGAGGCAAAAATTATTTCTTCACATCTTGGTCCTGAACACTGAGTACATTTGTGCTTGTTTTTCCAGCTCGTCCTTGCTACAAGCATCGCAACCCGGGCCCCATAAGGAACAGCAGCCCACTTGAAGAGCTTGGCAGGTTCCCCCAGGAAGATACTCACAAGAAGAAACAGGATTCCTGGGAAGGACACCTCTTCTATGATAACTAGAAGTATACACCGAAATTCAACCCTGAGCAGGTACCGCTATTCACAAACACAGGGTCTCCTGCTTCTTACCACCATTTGGTAGGATGCAAATCCTTTTTCCTGAGAAATCAAATGGCAGGTGAATATCTGCCAAGGTTTCAGATGTAATCAAAGTTATGATAAAGATCCTTCACTGTACATCATAAAAAGCCTCCTTTGGGGGGGAAAAAAGTTAGTCACAAATGAGGCCACCAAGTCACAACCATTGCCATCAAAGAATACGGAGGAATTTGTTCATTGTGCTTACTGTTGATTCTAAAAACCAAATAGGGCCGTGAAAGTGTGGAACCTTCACTTCTTACCATGGCCCACGGAAATTCAAATCAACTCCTTTCTCCTTTTGTGCTTCATCACATTCATCATTCATCTCATCTACATTCATGCAATTCATTATCCACTCATTATCAAATACCTTCCATGTGCCTAACATATTACTCGGTGCCATGATATAGCAATGTCAATAATAAGACAGTGATAGCTGGTCATACCCAACATCCATATCCTGGTTGTAGACTATCAGCCAACAACTAGATAGAAACACTAGCTCGCTTAATCCTGCCATCAAGAGCCTGGGGTCGGTACAATTATACACAAGCCTATTTGCAGAGAGGCAACAGAGAGACAAAAAGATGAGTGCTTCAGGTCACACAGTGTGTGAGCCAGGCTTCAAGCTCACTTCTGTTAAGATTGCTGTTCATGTCTTGATCTCTAGACTACATAAAGAGAAATAGATAAAGTCTAAGAAAATTCCAAGGGGACTGAAGGGAAAATCATTCAACAAATGCACAAACACTCTATAATTTCAAACACCAGTGACTTATATAAGAAAAAGCAGGATACCTTGAAATGGGGGTATGCAGTGGGAAAAGTTTTGGAGACTGAGCTAAACTAAGAAATTCAACCCTTTGTGCTTGCCACAAAGCCCGATGCTGTTGGAGGCCCTTCCAGTCGGTACAACCGAAATGACAAGTGATGAGAAATCCAGGAGGTAGGAGGAGATACAATCCACTTTTGTTCTATCCCTCCTGAATAAGGAAATTCAACCTTAAATCAGTGTCCTTTCTTCACTGATGACACTTACTGGCTCCTTATCTGCTACCTCTGCCCCAGTCATTCATGACGGATCTCTAGTCCACTATCCTGCTAACAACAAGATACCTGGAAGTACCTGGAAGTGGGTCTTTTTTTAAAATAAAACAATGCAAACTTGCTCTCTCACAGTTCCCAAGACTGGGAAGCTCATGATCAAGGTACTGGCATCTCCTTTTCAAAGAGGACTACTTTTTTCTTCCAGGATAATGTCTTGTGGTCTTGTCCTCTAGAACGGAGGAACTGTATCTTCACACGGAGGGAAAGATAGAAAGGAAGGGAGAGAAAGAGAGAGAGAGGGAGAGAGAGAAAACTCCTTCCACTGAAGACACCTAAAAGCCACACCTCAATTACCACCTGCAGACTAAACCTCTCAAATCTTGCTACACTAGAGATTTTCAATATGAATTTTAGAGGAGACATCCTACTGAACATCTAGGAAATCTTGAATTCCACCTTAATATTTTTGCTAAAAAAGAAAACAAAGGAGGAAGAGGAGAAGAAGAAGAGAGAAAGAGAGAGAGAGACAGAAGGAGAGAGAGAAATAAATAAATGAATGAATGTCGAGCTCTGATAGATAATGCATGAGCTTCTGAAAAAAATTCAAACGGATGGCCTAGAGTTAGTAAAATAAAATGACTCAAACAAAGCATTTTTATGGGTTTTGGCTCTGAGCAGACTTAGAAGATACTCAGAAGCATTCCTTTAAAGAGAACAGGGACCTAGAAATAAAATGAGAATCAAGTTGTTCCAGAGAAGCAAAGTTCCTTGTCCATGCTGATTCACGCAAAAAGCCCATGCTGATTTATCACTTAGAGATCTTTTCCCTGGTGTTAGGGAAATCACAAAGAAGAGAGAAGTGTCTCTTCTCTCCTCAGGAGGTTGGGAAAGTTCTGTGTTTCAGCAGATCGTGATTGACCTTATTTGCGGATGGTGTTTTTTCTTCTTCCATCTTTGCTCTTTCTATTGCACATGGCCCATCAGTACAGAATCCTGCCCAAAGGTGATAGACATATTAGCTACCTAGATTCACGTGATGGAAGCCGATCAAAGGGAGAAGGGGATGGCGATGTGTTCGTCCTCATGCCATTCGTTGTAGGTGTTCCCACCTTCCCACCTATGGGTAGATGCGCAGCACCATTTTCATGTCCAGTAAAATCATTTTCATGGTTCACGATCATAAAAGGAATAGTTCTTGATGTTGGGATGGCTTCAAGAAAGTCACCCGTCTTATCAGCTTACTATAATTTCATACAAGATTCTATAGAATTCTGGGCTCTAACCTATGACGTTACTGTCTTAAACACTTAAATCGCAAAAATGCAAGTTAATCATTGAATTCAATAAGGATTAGACAGTCATATGACACACTGTCATCTTTCCTGTTTACCAAACTACGCCTGATGTTAGACCCGGTACCGTTAAACTATGAATATGAAACGCCAAACCTGATATTAAAGAGAAACAACCTCCAGGTTAGAAATAAAGCTTTCGAAGAAACATCACATGCATTCTATTAAAGTACCTGGTCAGTGGCCATGAGACTTCGAGACGTAGACCTCAAAAAGCACGTCGAATGCGACACTCTACAGAAGCATGCTCCACAACCCATTCCTTAAAAAGCAATCCTCTTAATATAACTGTCTTTGCTGCTTGTTTCATCCATTTCTGATCATCTATCCTTCCCTTCAAAGTATACTTCATTAACAAAGAAAATCACATTCCAGAATTTGCCAAGAAGTAAAAGCACAAACATTGCAAATAAAAGAGTTTTTTTTTTTTTTTAAAGTACACCAGCTTAGAATCCAGACTTCTCTGAAATGAGGTGAATGTCTCTATCACCTTGGTTTGTACACAGGCTGTCATGTCATGTTGCGTGGCATAAAAAAACAGGATGGCGTATTTGCGTACAATGTCTGAAAGCATGACATTGAGTTTCACCGGCCCAGGATAAGGGGGATTTTTTTGTGTGCTCTATTCCAGGAACGGGGGTGTGTGTGGGGGGGGGAGAGGGCAAAAAATAAAACACTGCAATCATTGCAGTTTGTGTTAACTTCAAAGCTAGTAATTGCAAAAGATAACTTTGTTCTTTCCTTTAAAAACAACAAAAAAACTTGCTTTTGGAGTATGAAATTTTATAAAAAGAAAGTATTGTTTCATAGTAAGACGTTGAAAACCTGCCTGCAAATTGCTTCCAGACCTCTAAAGAAAAAAATCTCATTCAAATTACTGGGCTAAATAGGTCATTTAACTTGGAAAAAAAATTTAAAATTAGCTGCGCAGGGTCAATTTCTTTGCTCAAATACCTGCATCCTGAATGTCTTGTTCTCTTCAAAGTCAAATCAGAGATAAGTGTCGGAAACAATCAAAACGGAGGAATGTATTTCAATTCTCCAAGTGATTCTGCCCTTGAAAGGTTCATAAAACTTACCATTAGGGACGACGCCATACACAGAACCAGAGAGCTCTTGTAGGAGCTGGGGGGTTGAGGAAGGGAAAGGGGGCCATGGAGGGGTGAGGAGTGGTCTCTGCTGCTGCCCACGTCCGCCCCAGTGTGTGCACCCCTCCACTGACTGGCACATCACAATTTAACCAAGACACCTCTCAGGACCAAACAATCACTTGAAGACTTGCAAGTTCGGTCTCCCCCAAGCCCTTCCAATCTGCGAACCCCGTGAGCCTAAAGGTTGTCTTGGAGCACCTTCAGAGACACACAATCCCAACTCTGCAGAAAAGACACCTTCCCAGGAATAGGACAAAGGGCAGCATTTTGAAACCGACGTCTTTAAAGAGTCAAATGACGCACAAAAGAGGAATATGGGCTCCATACCCAGACCAACCTTCCCAAAACCTCCCAACGGACCTCAACAATGTGGCAACAGCCAGGTGCCAAGGAATCCAAGGACTCTTGGCTGGGGAAAGGAGGGCACCCAAGGCGGCTGGCAGGCGGGGCATCCCAGCATCAGAGGAAGTACAAAAGTCAGTCCTGTTTGGGGATTCTTCAAAGACACCAGGAAAGGTACCTCCCATCCCCTCTGAGTTAAAGGTATCTTTGACGCTCCGGGGGGGGGGGGGGTTTAAAAAAAAAAAAGGAAAGAAAGTACTTCGAGATTGTCGAGTTAGCAACAACCTAGGGTCCAGAGGCAAAGAGTGAGCAGAGCCACTAATAAAGCAGGCTTTTTCCTCTCACTGGCCTCGTCTCCCAGGAAGAGTTGAGGGAGTCCTCTGTGCTGACAGCCGAAGCGGCAGGACCTCTGGTTGTTTGACCAGAAGGTAAAACGAAGCCTTGACATTGGAGGAATCAGAGGGAAGATTCGAAGAGACATTTTTTTTCCCCTCTAAAGGGTGAACCCCACAACAGCCTTGGGATTTATTCGTCTAGTAGGTGGATGGTCAGATGCCGAAAGAAATCATTTTCGACCCAGTCCCCAGCCAGGTGAAGAGAGCGAACACTCAATCCCAGCCAGCCAGGGGCGGAGAGGAGGGGCTGCTCCAGCCACACAGCCCCTTCAAATCCTCTTTCACCTCGCAGGGTCAACCCCTAAGCCTCTCTCCTTCCCCTTATGTTCAGTTCTGAACAGATTCAGCTCCAGAGCCGCCCAATCTCCAGCAAGTCCCCTGGAGGGGTGTGTGCATGTATGGGGTGGGGGCGCTCCCCGGCACTTCAGGGGTCCCCGAAAGCCAGGGAGCGAGGCTTGAGTGGCCGGGCTGTGGGGAGCTCCCCATCTGCCCAGGGTTCCAGCCTCGCAGGGCTCCTCGTGATCCAGCTCCCCCATTTCCCCCTGGCCGCCCCGGGACACCCCGGGGTGGTCCCTGGCGGTGGCGCGCGGCGTCAGGAGCGCGCACTGCCTCCCTCCTTCCCTCACTCACCGGAGGTGAGCTGCATCCAGGCACAGATCTTGTACACTGTGGCCGTGTTGCAGAAGAAGAAGAGGGTGAAGCAAACGATACAGGCGATGATGAGCATCATGGAGAGGCCGATGAAGAAGGAGGCGGCTTTGAAGGCTCCAGAGGGCAGCGTGGAGAAGTCGGTGAAGCTGCCCCGGCAGGTCAGCTCCCGGGAGAAGCCGTTGCCAATGCAGTAGTGGAAGAGCCCGAAATAGCCGGCTTGCGGGGTGTCCACGCCGTCGCCGATCCAGTAGGGCTGGATAAAGCATACCACGTTGACGATGGCAAAGCAGATGGTGAAGATGGCCCAGAGCACGCCGATGGCCCGCGAGTTCCGCACATAGTTGGTGTGGTACAGCTTGGCGGCCTCCTGAGCCGGGAGCATCGCGGCGGCGGCGGCGGCAGCGGCGGCGGCTCCGGGCATTCTCCCCCGCCTCCCCCTCCTCCTCCTCCTCCTCCTCCTTCTCTTCTCCCTCGCCCTCTCCCTCCTCCTCTTCCTACTCCTCCTCACCCCTCCTCCGCCCGCCGGGTCCTCCCGCCTCCCCCGCCTGGTACGCGCACGGGAGCCACTCGCCGCGCCGCGCGCGCTGCAACTCCCTGCCTTCCGCCTCGGCCCCGCCGATGGCCCCACTTCCAGAGTCCGCAGCCCCGCTCCCGGAAGGAGGGCGGGGGAGCGCCGAGCACCCGCCTCACAGCCCCCTCCCTACCTACCTATTTGCTTGGCCCCCTCCTTCCTTCCCTCTGGACCCTGGGGGTAGAAGGGGGCAGCTCTCCTTGCCCCCTCCCTCTGCCCCTGCACCCCTCTGTTGCAGCTGAAGCTCGCAAAACGCACATCCCCCTTGCTGACCCCCGGCACACACACACACACACACACACACACACACACACACACACCACTCCCTGGTGCGCGCATCTTCCAGCCTGTGCCACCCCACATTGTCGCGGGGGAACCCAGGAGCTAGAAGGATGCAACGACCCTGGGATGCCCCTGGAGTGGCTGGCAGAGAGCTTGGAACTGCAGGGGGAGGAGGGGAGTGGTACTGCGTGAGAGAGCGCCCACTGGGATCCCAGAGACAACCCCCCGGATCCCGGTGCGTATTAAAGGAGGCTGGTGATGTGGCAGCAGACCTTGTTTGGACCACAGCATCTTTGCAGAGGAGCCCCCAGGAACAGGTGCTGGCCACCACCGGTGGCGAAAGAAAGGAGAAGGGCAAGGTCCTCTGGGAGACTTCTCTGTGACACACGGTGCCTCTGGGTCACTCCTCGGTTGCCTGGGGTCCTCAGGTGGAGGCAGAGAAGTTGGGCAAGGCATATTCCGCAAGAGTGTCCTCTACCTGCGCCACTGAGCTGGTCTCCCTCTGGCGTTTTCCCTCTCGGATCCATCATGGATGCCCCCTACTTTCCCTTAAGTCAGATCATTTCCCACCTCCCCTCCCCAAACCTTGCCCTGTGTGCATGGAAACTGCCCCTACCCTAGAAAAAGAGTGAAGATTGTAGCTTGTTCACAAACATAGGGTGGGGTGGCCAGTGTGACTCTTCTTAGGCAGAAACCCATTGATGTTGCCTTCTTCAGTTTTTCCATCTTTCAAACTGTGTTTCTTAGTTTTTATTGGTTGCCCATTGGCTTCCTTGGGACTGGCAGAAAGCAACATACAACCCTCCTCTAGGCTACTGAACTAACTGGCTCAACAGTAGGAACTGGTTTCAGGAACAAATCATTTGAAATCCACCACTGAATTCTCTTGGTTGAAAGAAGAGAGAATTAGAACCCTAGAGTCTGTGCTTAACTGATTCTAATAAATGGCTACTTTATGGAAAGAGGCAATCATGGCCTAAGCGGTGAGGGCTTAGCATGCTGCTCATCTGATAGCCCAGTGGTTTAAGACTGCATGGAAAAAGAGAGAGAATGCGACCCGAAGGGAATGAGGCTGTGGGATGCACAAGACAACGAAGAGTTTGTTGCTGAAACTCGGAAAGGATTTGAAAGTGTCAGCGTCAGCAGACAGCACAGATCCAGGCTCTGAAGATCCACAGCGGGCAGAATTCAGCAGCAAGACATCTAAGTCTAGGTGTGGAAGGATTTCTGACAACTGTGGTCACAGACTCTCATGAGTTCTATAAAATATCAGGAGGATTCGGGCAGGGAAGTGGCAGAGAGGAGGTGAAGAGGAAGATGGCCTAATTATGGACCAGCCCGATACAACACTTGCAACTCTCTAAAAATAGAAGTCGCCATGATGTCTCATCATTGTGTGGATGGCAGGGGAGAGCTGAAACTTAGAGTCAGGTTGCCTGACTCTTAACTTGCCCCTGAAATTGCTGGTCAGTGAAAAGAGACTGTTGAGTGGAGGAGTTGATATTATGAGGGAAATCAGACCATTTGGCAGGCTGTGTGTCAGTCATTTCTACTGACTATACCAAGTCCTCAAGTGCCCCCCCCCCACTTGTTTTTATAAAGTAGTCTTTCTTCAAAGTCAATGTCTAAAAGAGATCTTACTGTTTCCATAGGGGTGGATGAGATAAGAGATTGCTGAGCAGGGAAGGCTGAGAGGCACAAAAGACGTTAGTGCTAAAATTGCCTTTCCAGGACAAAAACGAGACTAAGATTCCGATACTGTGATTGAAAGCACTTTTCTGTTTGAGTCCTGCCCAAGGAGAGCCTAATTCTGATTTCAGGGTTGGAATTGCCTCAGGCTTCAGGCTCAGAATCCCCCATCCAGTCAGGGGCATGCTTGTGGCCTCCACGCTTGCTTCTCCAGAGCAGCTTAGAAATGGGAGCTGAGCCAGTGCCCTGCTGACCTGCCAGGGCTCAGCATTCCTCCTGCGGATTCCACCTGAGCACCCAGAGCATTCGGTGCATTCCTCCTGGGGATCTGAACTGTTGTTCCTTGAGGTTGGACCACCAATCCTGCTTGTCACTTGCACGGTGTCTCCACCAGACACTTCTAGGAGGAAGCAGGAGATAACTGAAGACTCCAGGAATTCCAGAGGAGCCACCAACGAATGCAGATGGTCCTCCAACCCCTTTCCAAACCTTCTCCATCACCCACCCCAACAGCGGTCTTAGAATTCCACATGTAAGATTCTTCTTATCCCTAATCTGAAATTGGAAGGTTGCTCTGTGTAGACTTTGGGAGCGCATCTGGGCTACACACAGCTTTCCTCAAATTTAATGTGACCAGAAAAGCTGCTTTGGGTGGAAGAAATCACAGAATTAGCTTGAAACATACTAAGAAATCGTGGTTGACATAACACTATTTTGAGGAGTTGGCACGGTGACTCAACAGACTAATCTTCCACCTATGTCCCATATTAGTGTCAGTTCTAGTCCCAGATGCTCCACTTCCCATCCAGCTCTCTGCTTACAGTCTAGGAAAAGAACAGAGGATGGCCCAAGTACTTGGGATCCTGCACCCACACGCCAGAGCCAGAAGAGACCTCTGGCTTCTTGTGGCCATTTGGGAAGTGGCCATCAGAGAATTGAAGATCTGTCTCTCCTTCTGTTTGTAAACCTGCCTGCCTTTCCAATAAAATAAAAATAAAATCTTTTTTTTTACAAAGAAAAATATTTTCAAATTATAAAATGATTCATATGTGCTAAAATAACAAGTAGAATTCAGTGTCCTCAAGTGCATGGGATTAGAAACACTGTTAACACTCTAATCTCAAACTTCACTGGTAAAATGTTTTCCTCTGCCACCAAGGGGCAGTATTGATACCCACGCGTCTCACAGACTCAATGGGTGATGGCTAAAACTGTAGATGAGGAGGCACTAGACTAGTTGGACGGGCAACAATGCCATGACCAAGGGATCTCAGTGAAATAGACAAGTCTGGATTGCTAATGTTTTGACACAATACGGCGTGGTGTGAAAGCCCGGGAGGACAAGAGATTTGGCATGCAGACCCAGTCTGCTTATGATGTGACCAAAAGAACCCAAGGCTCTTGGGAACTCCGAGTTTGGTCATTTTAAGTGAAGGGAAAAGACAAGTGAACACCAAGGTGGTTCATTTCTGCAGTAAATTTAGAGGAAGATTTTGGGAGAAAAAAAATATAAAAAGAAATACAATCCAGTACTTGCAAAAAAAAAATAGATGAAATCTAATAAAGGGGAAAACATTTTTACATAAAATGAATAAGCTTTTCTGAAACCCCTTAGGTACAGTATTTCTAGCAATGAATGCTTAGGGATTTCGCATGAGTCATTTTTGTGACCTTATATAATGGAGACACAAAGAAAGGTTTCTGAAGATCTGTTTCTTTAATTGATTTTTAGGACTGTTACTAAGGTCACCAACAGCTCCTACTCCAGAAAGTGAAGATTTTAACAATAAAGTCACTTTTCAAGTGTCTCCTGCTCTTTCTCTACCCTCCTCATCCCCCTTTATTTCTCTTCTCAGAAATCAGGAACTACTTCTTGGTTAATCCATCGCTGGGTTAGTGGTGGCAATCAGATGGATTGAGTGTTTGAACACTCCCTGTAAATCAAGGTCAAGTTGATCACGGGACTGAACTCATTGCACCTTGGTCTATACCGCTTAACAGTAAGAAGCAAAAGTGAAAACTAGCAGAGAAACAGGAGATAGGAGTTATCATCTCGGTTTTTTTTTTTTTTTACTTGTTTTCCTTGCCTCAATTTGGAATTGGATTCTGTGTAAATCATTCTTCTTTAAAGCATTTTTGTTTTGTTTTGTTTTGTTTTCCAGAACTCAAGAGTTAAGAGCCAAAGTCATTTTCTTAAAACTGAACATTTCCAAATCCTATGCCTGTCTTCGTCACTTTTCTGGAAAAGTAACCCAAACGCGCTGTCACTGACTTATTAACAGAATCACTTGTAAACACGATCACGGCCTGATTGGTGACTGGCTGTCACGAGGCAGTAGTTCTGACGAAAGACCTCGTCTTCCTTCTCAAGTAGCTAAAAATAGATCCGGCACATGACCCAGCCATCCCACTCCTGGGAATTTATCCAAATGAAATGAAATCAGCATGTGAGAGCATTATCTGCACCCATATATTTATAGCAGCTCAACTCCCATCGACTAAAATATGAAATCAACTCAGATGCCCATCAACTGATGACTGGATAAAGAAAATATGATATTGTATTAGATTATTATTATATATAATGGAATGGTATATAATATAGAAAGGATTATATTATATGTTATAGATCAGAATATATATTCCAATTATATATTACATATATTATATTATGAATTATATATAATGGAATACTACTCAGCCAATAAAAAATGAAATCTAATTTTTTGCCACTAAATGGACCCAACTGGAATCCATTGTGCTTAGTGAAATAAGTCAATCAAAATAAGCCAAGACAAATATTCTCCCTGATCTGTCATAATTAACGTACTTTGTGCATTAATTAATAAGTATAAGTGAGATTGACATTTTGGAATTTGAATATGGTTTTGTCTCTACACTCAAGAAACAGGATTTTTGAAAACAGATCAGTTTTTTGCTTGCTAGGTGTTGATACCTTTGCCTAATGGAGTGCTAAGACTATGACTGTAAAGTGAAATAAAAATAATGCATTATAAAAATCAGGGGAAAAATAGCAATAAGGATGGAAGAGGGATGGTGGGGAATGAGACCAGGAAGACGGGCAGACTGGGAAGTAACACGAAGTTGCTAAATCTGTATCATGAAATTTCTCTTTTTATGGAAGTGAAACAATTTTAAACATATATATTAAAAAAGGCTGAGTCTTTCTTGGCTGAGCTCCAACTTGAAAAGTCAGACCCTATTGGGAACATGCGGTGTTACGAGAGAGAACAAACACGTTCGAGGCTTGGGTCCGTTATAGAACAGCATCTAGAATTCCTGCTCCAAGGCAACAGGCGGTATATTACATCATATTCCACTGAGCCAACAAAAACTATAAGGAAAGGAAGTCAAATGTCAGTGTGGTGGGTGAGAATAATTCTCCTACAGGAAACAACTGAACAAAAAAAAACCAAGAGCAGAGCCCAGGGCGTTCACTCTGCCTTCTGATAGAAGCTTATCCTGCCCATCCTTTTCAGGTGTTTCCTGGAAAGACAACGTGCCTATGCATGTTTCATTGAAATGCTTCAGGCTATTTCATTCTGAATAAACATTTCATCTCACTTGTTCTTTTATTGAAGAATATACGTTTCCTTTTTATGGGAAAATTCACAAGCTGGAATAAAAATGACAAATGAAAAACTAAACTTATAATGAATTTCTTCGCTTTACAATATTGAGACATGACATATGCTTCAGCCTATTAATGTGTCTACATCAAAAATAGTGTTTCGTTTCAGAGTGAAAGAAAAAAAATGCTCCCTTATGAATTCTCAGAAGTCAATGGCAACACTTTCCAAATTTGAGTATTATATCTTCAAAGAAAGCAAATATCTAGTGTATATGCAACAGTTATTTATAAAAACACTACCACGATGTCACTGAAATAGGTTGGTGATTAAATATTAAGCATAAATCTTAATCTAATCAATTTCAAGTCTTGGCAGTATGTAGTTCGCATGTCATCTCCAAAGACTAAAACACAATAGAATGATCGAAACTGCCATGCAGGGTTCTGTGGATTGACTAAAGACCAAAAACAAACTGGGAGTTTTTTTTTTAGTCACGAAGGATGGCTGGTGTTTGCCTAAGAAAAATGGAGTCTGTGACCTTTTGCCTGATGTGGCACATTTCCTCTATTAGTTTTCACAGGGCGGAACTCCAGCAGATCCAGTGGAGAGGGGAGACTTGATATGGAATAAAGGACAAAAATAAAAGAATTCATGCCAAACGCATTACTATTGAAAGTTGTAAGCTCAGCAGACAATTACCATGAACATCCCACAGTTCTGCTCGACTTAGGTCTCGGTAGGGACAAGCCTGGACTAGTCAGAAATTTAATGAGGGTACCTTGGAAAAGAGAAACGCAGAAAAGCTGGATAAGCTTTCCGCACATCCCTGGCTAACTGAGGAATTAGATGTACATTCAGGGGAGATAAGAAAAGATTTTGGGGAAAAGAAAAATCGGAGACAGATTTGAGAAATATTAAAACCCGCTGTCAGAGGAAAGAAACTTTACACGCTTGGCGTATTTGAACATAACCTCTACCTAAATCACTACCTGACCTTTGAACTCTACAGACTCAGGAGAATCATCTGAAAAATCAAGCTAACCACAAATAAATGGATCATGATTTTTAAAAATCTTGAGCAGATGTCGGTAGCCACATACCAAGAGGTATACTCTACCAATGAAGGGCAGCAAGTACTGAGAAGCCCATCTCAAGATGGAAAATACGAATCTAGAATGTTCTGTTTTCGACGAGAAAGTATGACATGTGTAAAAGCACAAGGAAATATCATCCAAAGGAAAAGAATTCTTCGGTGAAGGCTGACTGAGTAGATCCAGCTTTGGTTTCAGCAGACAGAAAATTTGTAGCAGCTACTCCAAATAGATCTAACAAATAAAATAAAGAAAATTTAAAGAAAATGCTGATCACTACTACTCAACAAATCGGGACTCTCAATACATAAAAACACACAGAGAGAAAAGAGATGGAGAGAGAGAGAAATCCTGGAATTGAAAAAATAACCAAAATGAAAAAAGTCACTAGCACGATTCAATAGAAGATGTGACATAGTAAAACAAATCATTAGTTAACACGAAGACAAATCAATATAAACTATCAAAGCTGAGGAACAACGAGCAACTGAAGAAAATAAACAGAGTTGTCGCAACCTGTAGCACAATATCAAATGTGCCAATAAATACATAATGCGTTTCATGAAGTCTGTCTCAAAAAAATAATAGCTGAACAGTTATTGCGTTTGGTGAAAACACTAATCGATAGTCCTGAGGAGGTTAGAAAATCCCAATTACGATAAACACATAGCGATCCATATCTAGACTTAAAAACTCCTAAAACACAAAATAGTGAAAGCTCAACTTGTCATCAGCAACACTGAAAACAAGAAAGGCATCCTTGAAGTGCAGAAAGAAGAACAAAACTACAAAGCTAAAATTTTATATCTAGAAACACTATCTTTCACAACTTAATATCACTGAGTAATTTTTTAAAAGTTTTTTTATTGGAAACTCAGAGAGGAGGAGAAACCATTGATTCACTGCCCAAGCGGCCGCAACAGCCAAAGCTGCACCAATTCCAAACCAGGAGCCAGGAACCTCTTCCGGATCTCCCACATGGGTACAGGGTCCCAAGGCTTTGGGCCATCCTGGACTGCTTTTAGAACACAAGTAGGGAGCTGGATGGGAAGTAGGGCCGCTGGGATTAGAACCGGCACCCAAATGGAATCCTGGCGCATACAAGGCTAGGACCTTAGATAGTAGACTACTGCCCCATTGAGCAATTTTTATATTAAGATTTAATTATGGGGCATCTTAACCATTGCACCAAATACCATCCTTTGAAATAGTTTTCACAGGTTTAGCTTCAGGGTTTGCTCTGATACCGTGTTCTGTGAACAGAAGTAAGCTTACTTCTCCTTTCCAATTTGAATACCTTTCCTTGCTTGTCTCTTTGCTCTAGCAAGGAATTCCACTACTCTGTTGAGTAGTAATGGGAAGTGGGTGCCCTTGCCTTGATCCTGCATTTTCACCTATGGTATGATGTTAGCTCTGGGCTTGCTGGTTTGTGTTTTTTTTTTTTTGCTTATCATTTTTTAAATAATCAAGCTTTCATGTTGAGGCAGTTTCCTTTGATTTTCAGCTTGCTGAATGTTTGTGTTAGGAAAAATGCTGGATTTTCTTAAACTCTTTTTTCTGCATCAGTTGAGATAACCATGTGGTATGTGTTCTCCACTCTGTTAATGTGCTGTTTCAATAATTTATTTTTATATGCTAAAGCATTTTTGCATCTAACATGTAAAAGCCACTTGGTCAAGGACTATACTGAATTCAGTTCAGTATTATTGTTTTTGAAGATTTTTGCATTGCAGTATTTTTACTGTGTCGTCACCTTTTTTCCCCCCTATCCCAGTAATTCTGACTTCATGGAATGAGTTTGAAAATGTTCCCTTCTCTTCAATTCTTTGAAACTCTTGGAGGAATATTGGCATTAATTCTTTCAATGTTTTGTAAAATTCTCCAGTGATTAGGTCTTAGACTTTTCTCTGTTGGAAACCTTTTTAACATATATTTATTCATTGATTTATTTATCTATTTTGAGAAGAAGGGAGACAGAGAAAGAGAAGACACAGAGAGAAAGAGAGAGAGCGAGAGATAGAGAGAATCTTCCATCTGATGGTTTACTCCCCAAACACCTGCTATAGCTCAGCCTGAATCCAGGAGCCAGAAATTACATCCAACTCTCCCACAGGAGTGGCAGGAGCCATCCTCTGCTGCCTGCTGGCACATTGACAAGAATCTAGAAAAGAAGCAGAGGCAGGACTCAATACCAGGCACTCTGATACGGATTCTGGGTATCTTAAGGCGTGGATTAACCCACTAAACGATAACACAACTCCTGTTGGAGTATCTTCAACAACTACTTCCATATCACTAGCAGTTATAAATTTGTTCATTAATTAAACCATTTCTTCCAGGTCATCCATCTGATGACATGTAATTGCTGCTGTCTGCTTCTTGAATCGATGTGCTAATCTGAGCTATTAATCACCTCTTGTCTCACTGCAGTCACATCAGCCTTGCTTTCCAACCCTTTCTCACTCACCCTTCCTGCTGAGCAAAGTATACTTGTTTGAAATATAAACCTGGTTATGTCGTTTCCCCCGCTGAGAGCACTTCAAAGGACCTACCCACACTGAGATTAAAGGTGAGGTATCCTTGCTTGCTCTGAATACCTCAGCCAGCTTCCCCAGCCTCACACAAGTCCACTCCTTCTTCCTCATTCACATCTCCAGCCACACAGGGCTTTTTAAGTCTCTGTCCTGACCACATTCCCTGCCGCACTAGGTCACTGTTCCTTACACATGAAATGCTCTTTTAAGCCATTTATCGTTACTTATAGTTCGGATTTCAGTTTCTTTTTTTTTTTTGCTAGAAAAACGAACTTTTGTTTTGAGACTGTCTCCCAAAACTTCACATGTTGGTATTGTAATCCCCAAATGTACATGTTTATGATTTTTTGAAGGTGAGTTAGGACATAATGAGCATTAGATGGGATCAGGAGAGTGGGTCCTGTGATGGGATTAGTGGTTTGGTAAGAGAAGGTAGAAAACATTTTTGTTACTCTTCCATCCTCTTTCCCACCATATAATGACATAGTATTTGGTCTTGAACTGCAAGAAATGCCCCTATAAACTACCCAGTCTTGGGTATTTTATTATAACTGTAGAAAACAAACTAAGAAATCAGCATTTCAGATTTCTTTATTCTTGAGGCTTCATAGCACCATGGCCCTCTCTTTTGTACCATTATTGATGTTAATGCTGTTAAAAATCATACATCTGTTTATGTGACTGAATAATTATTATTTCTCCCATATATATCAGTCATGTGTGTTTTTTTCTCACCACCAAAGGTAGAACCTCTAATTTTATATTCAATAAATATTCGTTGAGTGAATGAATGGACACATACGACATGCCAAGTTGGATTTGCCAAAAGTTTCCCAACATTATCTTTCATTCAATGTGTATTTTTTTAATATTTGCTGTATTTTTAAGATTCTTCCCACTGATGAACAGGTGTGGTAGTGGTTGACTGGGGAAGAGGAAAATAATGTCCGCTCCTTCTGGAATCTGTACGTATTGCTACGTGACTTCTAGGACCAGACCATAAAGGGGCTGTGCTTGGTGTTTTTGAGAGATGTCAAGGGCACAGATCTGCAAGACAGGTGACCGAGACTTCTAGTCCACTGTCCTGGCTCAGCTCCCAGCTGACAGCCAGCACTGTCCAGTAGCAATTGTGTGAGCCATCTTGAACATGAGTCTCCCTGCTGCAGCTGGCTGAGGCCACTTCATCTACTGTACTGTGAGGAGCAATGAAGAGCCATCTCCGCCAAGCCCGGCCTTAGAATAAACGGCTAATGTTTAAACCACTGAGTTTTGGGTGATTTGCTTCAGAGTGAAAGAGAAATGGAGCATAAAATAGAGATTAATACTGGACTGACTAAATATCCATACTAGGCTGTCAAGATCAATAAATCAAATTGAATAGTTGGTGACTCTCAAAAGTGCTTTCCAAGCAAACACCTCAATAGTTGAACCAAGGGGAATGAACCATCAAAGAGTCAGCGAGAAATGCTGTGAACATAAAGAACTGTGTGCCTTTCACTCAGTGCCATCCACCTCTGCTTTACTTCTGCCTACTTGCTTCTTCTTCATTGTCTTCTTGACTGTCTTTATTTCACATTGAGTTACATTATTACATTGCTTTCTAATCCTGATGATAAAGGTTTCAGTCAGATGATAACTTTGTGACAGGTTGAAGAAGCAGCTTAACAGAAATAATGGATGCAAGAAATATTCAAAGATATTACTTTTGGGGCAAAAGGGCCTGGGATGGGGTAGGCTCTTTATTTTTTGTGTGTTTCATAGCAGGTGTATTGCTGGGTATGTAAAAACAGGGCTGTCTGGACTGAATGCATCATAGTTGCTGATAAAGCTGACACAGCTTTTGAACATAGTAGCAGAGGTTACAGCCCTAATGTCTTCCTGGAGTACACCTTGGTAAATTCCGTTGCAGGCTACTCATAAAAGTTCAATGACTTTACCTGAATATACTGACAATACCTGAATAAGCAGAGTACATTGTGAATAGACACTACCAAGCATTTTAAAAAGATTTATTTACTTTTATTGCAAATTCAGATATACAGAGAGGAGGAGAGACAGAGGGGAAAATCTTCCGCCCATTGATTACTCCCCAAGTGCCTGTTACAGTGCAGCTGAGCCATTCCAAAGCCAGCAGTCCGGAATCTCTTCCAGGTCTCCCACGAGGGTGCAGGGTCCCAAAGCTTTGGACCATCCTCGACTGCTTTCGCAGGCCACAAGCAGGGAGCTGGATGGAAGTGGAGCTGCTGGGATTAGAACTGATGTCCATATGGGATCCTGGCATGTTCAAGTCAATGACTTTAGGCATTAGGCTGCTGCTGTGCCAGGTCCAGAGTTTGAGTTTGACTGTGTGGACTTAAATCCTGCTTTATGTTTTTGTGTTTTTTTTTTTCCGTTAGTCAGCATGGCTGCATTATTTCGCGAGGCTCAGCCTCGTTTTAAGTGTACCATGTGCACAAAATGGTGAGACAACTTGAGGACTGCTGAAAATACTGAAAGAGGCAATGCAGAGGTCAGCATTGTGGCACAATGAGTTAAGCTGCTGCTTATGCTGCCAGCATCTGATATCAGAGCACTGGTTCACGTTCCTGCTGCTCCATTTCCAATCCAGCTTCCTATTTTGCATCTGGGAAGGCAGTGGAAGATGGCCCAAGTTCTCGAGCCCCTGCAACCCAGGTAGGAGATCTGGAGGGCCTTCCAAACTCCTGGCTTCAGCCTGCATTAAACTTGGCTTTTGAACATATTTGGGGAGTCAAATAAATGATGTATAAAGCTTTGAGGAGGAGCTTGGATCTAAGAGGCTTAAGAAGCAGCAACTCTGGCTTCGTATCTAACTTAGGACCCATTGCTTCCACTTTCATTCTAGATGCCAATGTCTGCCTGATCTTTTTAAAGCCCCATGTGCGAGACAACTGTGAAGGGAACGTGTTAATTTGTAATGTTATGTCTCAGTGGATTACATCCGTAACTAAAGCATCCATTTTCATTTCTGTGGGTGACTCCATGTTCCAACGGGCAATGGGCAACCGAAAGCACCCATCTTTCTGATGCTCGATTATGTCTCTTGCCTTAGAATTGTCATCTCCTGTCATTATTATTGGTTCTTTGGCCAGCTGTTGCTCAGGGTCCTGCTGTTTAAATACATGGTATGTTTGACATGTGATGTATATCACTTAGCAAATGATAGCAAGGGTAGAGACTGACTTGAGCCTTGCTCAAAATTTGCCACTCTTGACTGAGATTGGAGTTGGGATCCACCACGAAGCATGGAAAGCTTGAGAACATCAGAAAGAAGTTGGAGGAGTGGCCTTTGGTTGCATTTGTCCAAGTGCTCATGGAGAAATGAAACAACCCATCAAGAATAGTGACAGAAATAGAATAGTGATTATTGACAATTACAGCTGTAAGGACTTTTGATACTACATGATTTTCAAAAATGGCTTGAAATATCTACAACTATGGGTCATCATTAATATTTTTCTTATGATGATAAGAAATTAATACTTGCACTGTTTTGTATGTGCTAGGTGTTATGCTTAGTGCTTTTACATAGATTATTTCATTTAACCCTCACGACTACATTATAAGAAGTACTATGATTATAATTGTATTCATTTTATAGGTGGGAAACTAACTCACCTAAAATCTCCCAGCAAATGAGTGACGGTAGTGGCATTTGCCATTAGGTGTATCTGATCCCATATTCCCCTATCTTAGCCAGTATAATATATTACCCACTTACTGTACCAAAGATAAGTGTTTGTTGATTGGAGACTGGGAATGACAGTCTATGTGTAAGAACTGAAATGAGATTTATTATACTAAAGTGTCATAAAGATGAGGCAAAACTCAGAAATGGAACTACATGATGAGCTATTCAGGTTTCAAATGTAGATACCACCACTAAAACCTACCATATGTCATATTGTTTTATTTTCATAAGATCAGAATGCATTACGCATTCATCAAAGATGTCTCTACCCTCTTAACATTCATCAGCATGTCGTTTGTTTAGAAACTCAAGGTTGTTGTATGTGTTAACTGAGACTAATTTATAAACATTATGGATTTTACACATCGTCTGGGACCTTTTTTTTTTTTTTCCCATTTAGTGCCAGGACGAGGAAAGAAAAAAAGAGAGAGACTTGGAGGCGAGAGGCTCATTTTCCTGTATTACTGTTGCCATGGCAACTCTTGGCTCCTCTCTCATGAGCTGTAACTATCATACCAAAGAATAGTAAGTTTCACATTTTTATTTTCCATCTTAATTTTTGGCGTTTTATTTCTTATGATCCATGGCCCAACAAACGACGAGGTATGAATAATCATCTTACTTGATTTTCAATCACACTCTGGTTTGTATAATTCCATTTTTTTCTAATACTTTAAAACGATTTCTGTGTTTTCAATTTAAATTTATCATATGCTGTGGCTGAACTAATCATTGTTGTTGGCTAGTTCTTAAGTATTATGGCAGAATCAGTAGACTGCTGAGTAAATGACCAGAATCAAGCTTTAATACGCAGTGAGGTGGACAGTCATTGTGACAGTGTAAACGGTTGGTTGTGTAGTATGGCTGAAGGAGCTGTGAGTCTCTCTCCTACTGCTTCTGAGGGGTAGATCCTGAATTGCCACTACTTGAGCTTCATTTCTGGGGATCTTATGAGGTTTTCTTAAAAAAAAAATGTATTTTTGGTTGTGTGCCAACAGTGTGGCACAATGAGTTAAGTCGCTAACTGCAATGCCAGCCTCCCAGATCAGAGCCTTGGTTTCAGTTTCAAGAGTTCAGTTTCTGATCCAGCTCCATGGGAATATGCTTGGGAAGACAGCAGAGGATGGTCAAACCAGTTGACACTCACGTGAGAAACCCAGATGGAGCTGTGTGCTCCTGACTTCAGCTGGGGACCAGCACCAGCCACTACAGGCATCTGAGACGTGAACTAGCAGTTAGAGGATTGATTTTTTTTTTGGTCTCCCTCGCCATTAGATGAATCTTCAAAAACAATTTTGATGTAAAGTGTAGGATCGATCATTAGAAGTGCATAAACTGTAAAGGTTGGGTGAACCCTTGACATCTGATAAACAACTGTTCCATTCAAAACTTCATTGACAGCAGTCTGAAAACCTTCCGGCATACCACTCCAGGCACAGCTTCTTCCTCTTTCCTGTGGATAACAACACTCCGAACATGGGCAGTGCTGCCTTCTTCCCTTGCTTTTTGGCTTTTCCCACTACGATGCATTCTTTTTTTTTTTTTTAAAGATTTATTTTTATTATTATTTTTTTCATTGGAAAGGCGGATATACAGAGAGGAGAGACAGAGAGGAAGATCTTCCATCCGATGATTCACTCCCCAAGTGAGCGCAACGGGCCGATACTATGCCGATCCGAAGCCAGGAGCCTCTTCCGGGTCTCCCACGCGGGTGCAGGTTCCCAAAGCTTTGGGCCGTCCTCGACTGCTTTCCCAGGCCACAGGCAGGGAGCTGGAAGGGAAGCGGGGCTGCCGGGATTAGAACCGGCGCCCATATGGGATCCCGGGCGTGCTAGGCGAGGACCTTAACCACTTGCGCCACCGCGCCGGGCCCACTACGATGCATTCTTAAACAATGTAGTTACTCAAACGATGTAAAGCCCACTTCAAAAAATTGTATATAGGATGGAAACACATTCTAGGCAATTTTTTATGTTGTATGTCTTTGACTCAATGTTGTATATTTGTAAGATTCTTTTTTTGCTCCATGATATGGTTTTGTAGGTACAGGGAATCTCCCTCCCATGTCCCTACCCCCTCCCCGTTCTCCCCTCATCACTGTTTTCCTGCATGTAATTACAATAGTACAGATCTTCAGCAGCAGTCACAAGTACCACATGCTGCTATTTAATGTACCATGGCGTTGTAGGTACAAAGGTAGAAAACTTAGTATCATATTGTTAAGGTATATTTAATAGCTCCATTGGAAGTCCTATTTTTATTTAGGAATTTATTATGACATTTACCTATAATTAGTTCACTATCTTTCGTCTGTAGTATTTAATGTTGGTGAACATCTGAGCTATATTTCCTTCATCTCTTAACTTGATCACATGTTTATTCTGATTCAATCTTCTGCTGTGATGAATTAAACTTCTGTTGAGTTTGAATTGTTAACTCAGTCTAACATGCATGAGTTTCACAGCCATCTTTTTTATTTTTTTTGATATGGTGAGATGCACCCCTATCTTTTCTCACACTGTCCTTACTAAATTTTGGCATCAATGATGTGGCATCCTCACACACAGAGTTGGGAAAGACTCCCTCTGTTTCCAATGAAAGTGTTTGTGCCAGATTGGTTTCACCACGGGATTATTTCACCAAATAATAGTTGACGAACTCTCTGGCAAAGGACCTCCTTTTTGTCCCAGGAACGCTGAGACTGCTGGATTAAAGGTCAAGTTCCCTGTTTTCTTTCCCACTACTGGACAACGTCTTTAGGGCAGCATTGATTTTTCAGTTCTAGTTCCTTTCCTCATCTCTCTAGCAAGACTTTCAGAGCCTGGTAAAATTCTTCAATGTAACTTGTGTGATCATGTTACCTGCTTTTTGTTTGTTGTGAACATAGATTAAGCAGGTCCTAGTAAGTACTGCCAATGTTCTTAAGAGGAAAAAACCTCTGAAGATCTGTATTGATTCATTTGATTTTACTGTGGTCCTGGCGTGCTTCAGCATCGGGTGAGGTAGGTCCACTGGGACAAGGGTAAAAGCTCAAGAACAGAAGGTTATGGCCCTGGGAAAGAAGACAGATGGGGAAGTGACTCGTGGCTCCTGAGCCCTACCAGCTCTAACTTCTGCTGAGTACAGATTGCCACTTTCTTCCCTGTGACCCACTTGCAGCATCTTTTCTGTCCTAACTCCAAAATAACTTCGGTTCTGATGCTACCTGCTGATCCCTCTTCTTGTTGTCCTTCAGCTCTAGCCTCAGCACCACCAAGTAGCCCCGATCCCAACATCTCCCACCTTTGATCTCTAGAACATCTTATTTCATTAAGCTTTGGATACTAGGAGGCTGCTCAGTCTTTGAACCTCAGAGATTTCACTTCAAAAGGAGTGAGGTCTTGATGGGATTCAGGGGAAACAGTTTGAAATGTCATCACATGGTGCTGTGGATAGAGCAGACCACCACAGAAACCATTCTGTTCTTCAAAGAAGGACACAGGCTGCCTGCGTTACTTACATCCCCTGTATTATCGAGACCATTTCTTTCCTTAGAGGTTTCCATGTACGCCATCATCATTTCTTTTTATGGTCACTTAAAAATCACATTCATTGGGATCCTATCAGGTGCACAGTCTGTTCCTCACATTGACCTCCTTCTTCCTTTGCAATCTATTTTCTTTTTCTTAAAGATCTATTTATTGTCCTTGAAAGAGTGAGAGTGGGAGAGATTTTTCATCCACTGGTTCACACTGGTTCATTTCTCAAATGGCTACAACGGCCAGAGCTGAACTGCCCTGCAGCTGATAGTCAGGAGCTTCCTCCAGGTTACCCAGGTTGTCCAGGAGCCCAGTGCAGGGTCCCAAGGACCTGAGCTGTCTTCCTCTGCTTTCTCAGGCTATAAGCAGAAAGCTAGATTAGTGGATACAAACTGCTGCCTATATGGGATGCATGCCCAGCCACAGAGGCTCCGCTACACCACAATGTCAGTCCCAAAGGTAATTTTTTAAAAACATATATATTTTTAAAATTTTTATTAGGAAGTCAGATACACACAGAGGAGAAGAGACAAAAAGGAAGATCTTCTGTCCAATAATTTACTCCCCAAGCAGCCAGAGCTGAGCTAATCTGAAGTCAGGAGCCTGGAGCTTCTTCCAGGTCTCCCACATGGGTGCAGGGTCCTAAGGCTTTGGACCATCCTTGACTGCTTTACCAGGCCACAAGCAGGGAGGCAACTTTTAATAAGGTGCTTTAGACCAGTGATGCTTAAGTGAGGTGATCTGTTGTCTCTCCTTTCTTGTCACTATACCTTTCAAATCAATAAATACACACACACACACACACACTTCTTATAGGCTTGTGTTTCCAGAGATGCCAGCTCCTAATGATCCCTTTTGGATTTTCAGCTTTCTCTTTACTCTTCCATAGGCAGTGAAGCAGAGAATCTACTGCTGAGCTAATAGAAGGAAATGAACAGAAAAACAGTGGGGGGGGGGATATGTATAAACATCTCCAAATATTATTCAGGCATAATCTTCAGCGCACATTCTGCAGCATATTAAATACCACCACTCTCCTCCACTGAAGCACCTGAGTAACATCTACTGGTTCCCTTAAAACGGTTCCTTTCCAAGCTTAAATGTTTATAGCCTTGCCGAGTGCTCACCAGAGACCGTGCCTTCACACTTGGTTGTTGAGACACAATTGCAAGAGCCGCAGACTTCCCATCAGCTTAACCAAATTCACCAGCCTCTATTTTAAATGTTTCCTCGTTCTTCTCCAAACCCTTTTATGTGTATCTGTTACCAGAAAGCTAACATTCCTTTGTCACTCAAGGATGGAGAGGTACTATCACTTCTGACAGCTCCCTCCCTGCAAGTCCCTGATTCTCATCACGTCGTTAAAATCATTTTCTTAACATCATGTATTATTCCTACATCATCTAGATCCCACAACTCCTGCCTTTACCCATGCTGCTATCATCTTATGGTTATTTACTATAACAGTTTCCATCATGCTTGATGTAAATTTTTTGCTGGATTTCAACTATTCTGTACCCAGGATACTGATGCCATGAAACCTTGCATTCACCAAGTCATTATTCTGCAGAATGTTCAAAGGTCTTCACACCGCAGCTTGGACAAATCCTAAACTCCCCCATTTTAGCTTCAAGTCCTCTGCAAGTTGGATCTTTTCATCTTTTCATTTTTTAACATTTATTTATTTTTATTGGAAGGCAGATTGACAGAGAGGAGAGACGGAATTGTCTTCCATCTTCTAGTTCACTCCCCAAATGGCCGTAACAACTGGAGCTGAGCTAATCCGAAACCTAGAGCTTCTTCCAGAACTGCCAGGAACACTGAGACCCACACAGGTATAGGATCTCAAGGCTTTGGGCCATCCTTTACTGCTTTCTCAGGCCACAAACAGGGAGATGGTTGGAAAACACAACAGCTGGAACACAAGCCAGCACCCAAAAGAGCTCCTCGCACTTGGAGATGTTGAACAAGCCCACTGAACCATCATGCCAGGCCCTGCAAAGATAAAGTTCCTGATTTCCTATATGTGTGACAAGGGCCATCTTCTGGTGCTTTCCTGGATATTTTAGCATGGTGTTGGATCAATAGTGGAACAAGTAGATTTTGAACAGGTACTCATGTGGGATACTACTCATTCACATCGTGTCTTAACCCAAAATATCACAAAACAGGTTCCGATACAGAAGTTTCATAAGTAATCATCTGATCATTCAAAAATGGTTACAGATGATAAGAATAAGGCTTATCTTTCACAAAATATCTGCTGCAAACCAGGACCTGCTCTTCACACTTTATCCCTATCAGTGCCTTGAAAACCAAAACCAACCCTACACCATGCGTCAGTCCTCATTATTACCACTGCCTTTGCTATACAGAGAAGGAAAATGAAATACAGCGAGCACGGTCACTCGATAAGAGACGGATTTGCATCTACAGAGTCAGATTTAAGTGACGGATTTTTACAGTGGGGGTGGAGGTGAATTGACTGCTCTTCTCTCTGTGTCCTACAAGAAGCATGTCTTGGGTGAAATCAGAAGGGAACTTCCTTTATGGCTGGAGATAGCAAACCTGTGATCTATATTCAGTGTCAGAATTACCAGTAGGAAAGTAAAAGGCGTCCAGGCCAATTTCCTTCAGTTGCGATACCCAAGTATCAGCTGTGTTTTGTCATAAACACTTAGAGATTCTATGTGGGATATGTGAAGTTTTTGTAAGACCTTTGTTCAATCTCACCACCACAAAAATGTAAGTAGGTCAACCAGATGCTTTTACTCTTATAGTAACATAGTTTGAGAAGGAAAAGTTGAAGACACAATATAAACCTATAATCGTTTTTTTGTAAAAACAGAGGGATTTTTTAGTGAAATGATTCCTATTTTTTACTTGAGTTAAATACCCACATTAAGGAATTAAATGCATAGCAGTTGGGTGATAGGGCATTGATAGTCTAGGCTTAGTAGCTGAAAGTATTGTGGTTCTTTTCTAATGTTCTATTAATAGCAGTCTGTGAAAGTCAATAATTTGCAGGGATCATGGTGATTGAAGTGAATAAAATTTCCCCTCTATATGATCTCCAGAAAAGAAATGGTTTTTGAAAATTGATACTTTCAATATACTCAGATACCAAGTCATAATAGCTGTCTATATTTTCATTTGTCAGCAATATTTCTAATCCATTCAATAGCTAAATCTCTACATGGGAGCTCAGTTTGGGGGAAATACACCTTTTTTGCATAGATTAAAAATGTCTCTTATTTTGTTAAAACCTTTGGTAAAATGTTATTTAAGATATCAAGAATCTCCATGTTGCCCCTCATCCTTTGGCATCTGTCTCTTTCCTTCTATCTCAATTCTCTCATTGCTTTATGCCAACAAAAAGAACACACGATTAGGAGTCTACACATGAAAACACACAAGGACTCTGTATTGTAACTGATGTGGAACTTTTCTAGTTCACCATTTGGCCTCACAAAGTCTTTCTCATAGGGTCTGAATGAATCCAATCATTTTCATTAATGAGTTTAGCGATTACTTTTAATTTAGTTCCTTTCTTATAATCATTAACCAATAAGTGCCTGTTGGAAGACTCCTTTAGTAATTCAAGCATTTATTTGCTTGAAAGCATTTGATCAACTCTCTTCTACTATGGAACATGAAATGTGTTAGACTTGGAGGGTTAGACCTTGTTTTTTGGCAAAAGAACCTGATTTCTTCAACAGATAGGCAGAAATACTTTGATCTTAGAAAAACGGGTACCTATCCAATCATAGGAAATGATATGCTGGTCCAGAATGGTGACGTCTCTCTCCCTTTCTTCTTATAATAAGATGGCTATTGCTGCAGGTGCAGGAAGCATCATGGAGTCATGAAACATAATAAGCATGAATTAAAGACAAAGAAGAGAGTCTTGCACAATAGTTTAGTGGTTAAATTCTTGCCTTGCATGTACCAGGATCCCCTTTGGGTGCCAGTTCATGCCATGGCTACTCCACTTTCCTTCCAGCTCTCTCCCTGTGGCCTGGAAGGGCCGAATAGGATGGCCTAAAGCCTTGGGACCTTGCATCCACATGGCCGACCCAGAAGTTGTTCCTGGCTCCTGGCTTCAGGTCAACTTAATACCAGCCATTATGGCCGCTTGGGAAGTGAATCACCGGATGAGAGATCTTTTTCTTCTTCTATTTGTGTATCTGCCTTTCCAATAAAATTTAAAATAAATCTTTAAAAGAAGACAAAGAAGAGAATTGCAATAATGTTGACCCTCCTGTAGAGGTTCATTTGCCAAGGATAATAAAACCTACAGCTGCATTTTGTATTATGTGACAAAACTAAAGGAATATAGTTTTAAACCACTGTAATTAACTGGCTGTAGTTTTCAGCCAGTGCCTTCCCAATCAATGCACTTAGGGACTATTATATCATTTTTCAAATTGCTGGAACCATTTGTGCCCATATCTGTTTCCTTTAATAAGCTAGGTGTTCCTTAATGGCAAAAGTAATTTAACACAGTACTTAGTGCTTCTAACAGATGGTTCCCAATGATCCCCAACTTACAGCCATGCCCTTGTATAACATGGGCTAGAAATAGCCCCTTGCTTCTAATGAATAAAAGGAGGGTATGCCACTGCTTGAAGTTAGGTTATGAAAACTGCAACTTCTGATTGTTATGATTGAATGGTTATCTCCCCCCACGCAACCCACCCCACCACCTAATCTTAAATGTTGTCATATTAGGAAGCTGGGACTTCGGAGACGAATTAAGTCATGAGAATGGAGCCCTACTGAGTTAAATTAATGTCCTTACAGGAGACACCAGCGAGCTTGCCTTCTGCTTTCTCTGCTCCTTGCCTTGAGAAGATGCAATAAGAAGGAGGTGATCTGTAAACCAGGGGCAGAGCCCTCACTAAGAACTGATCAACTTGGTTCCATGATACTTCCAGCTTCTGAAGCGGTGAGAAAACTTTTTTTTTTTAAATTTAATCCATCCAACTTCTGCATTTTTAATACAGTATTCTCATCGTCCTTGCTCATCTCTTATGCTTTCCTTGGTGAAAATAGGCTTCCAGGATCTGATCCAACCCACAGAGAGGCAAGGAACTGGGAGAAATCTTCAATTAACAGGTGAAAAATCAACTGAGACCCTTGGCCCAACTTGTTCCACCAGACACTTAGTCCAGCTGTCACACTGAGCATGGAAGCAAATCTTTCCCCAGTCAGAACTTGAGATGACTGCAGCAAAGAACTGCACCTTAACCAAAGCATGGACATGTTCTGATCAAGTCAGAGAACCTCGCTAAGGAAGTAGTGGATCCAACCAGTGGATGGAAGATCCCTCTATGTCTCTCCCTCTCTGTTTCATTTCACTCTCTACATTGAGTATCTCTTCTGTGTAATCAATAGTTCTATCACTGTGTCATCGTGAAGGTGATCTGCTTGGTTTCATTGCTTTTGAATCTGAAGACTCTAGGGCCCCATTCTAAACTCTACTTCTGCAACAGGCATTTTGTCAAAGACTTAAGACACCACTTGCACCACATTCTACCTATATCAGAGAATCTGGAATCAGGTACCATCTCAGCTCCTGAATCCAACTTCCTGCAAGGGTACATCCTGGGGAGTTACAGGTAACAGCTCAAGTATTTGAATCCCTGACATTTATGTAGGAGACGTGGGTTGAGTTCCCAGCTCCTGGCTTAAGTCTTGGCCAATCCCAGCTATTGCAGACACTTAAGGAGTGAACCAGTAAATGAAAGGGCTGCCTCTCTCACTGCCTTTCAAGTGAACAAATAAAATAACTAAATCAAACACCGAATCTGAGGGGTAGCGCCAGACTACAAAAGGAAGCCCTAATAATCACGATTTCCAACTCAACCACAAATGTGCTGTGCGACTGCTGGGCTTTCACTTTTGCTGCTTTTGATCTCCTTAGGATCCTAGAAAACTCTAAGGATGGAGGGGATTGTTTTGTTCATCTCCAGGCATAACAGTTTTGGGTGATAAGTGTGTTGATTTGAAGCTGCTTGATCCTGAGAAAATCACGACAGTGGAACCTTCTCAAGGAAGTCTTGTGTTTGTCTTACGGAGGGGGGAGACATCTACCTCAGGTATTAACCCCTGTAAGCCGCAGGCTACACACCTGAGCTTGCGCAGCCGCTGCAGAATCTGTGTGATTGCCCTTATTCGGCAAAACTATTCCAGCAGTGTGTGAATAAACTACAATTTAGAAGTAAACAGAGCCTTTATCAAACTGTTGACTCTTGACATGCAAGGACAGAGTCACTGTTCAATTCTGTGTGGATCAGTAAGTTGTTTCCAAGAGACCGCTGCCAAAATGAATGAATGAAACAAGAGCATCATCAGAGAAAGTTGATGCAGAAATCTGACCTGGAGATAAATCCACTGACACACTTCTGCCTGCTTCTGATTTTAGAATTCTATCAGATTAAAGCAAAGCTAAGTAAAATTATTATTCAGTTCAACATAAAATGTGATCAAGACGTTATCCCCTTTCATTTGTCTCTGGAAATCTATTCTGCCTAGTCTTTAAACTTGAGACAATCTGTTGGGAAATTGAATTGGTGCGTTCAGAATGATAAGACGGGCCTGTGAATGCAGCAGAAACTCAGGATTTTTTAGGGAAACAGAAACATGATCTGTACCTCACTGGACATGTGTAAGAGCAACGGTTTAGTTAATTGTTTTTATTTTGGGTGAAGCTGCTTCGATATATATATATATTTTCAAATCACACCTCCACACCTAGAGAAAATCCACCCTCAACCTCTCTTAGGTTTTAAAAACAACAATCACAGTGATAGCATCAGTGTCAGAAGGCATTCCATCTGATCCAGACTCAGGATCCAGTTCAATCATAGCAAAAAACTTACTACAGGAAAAGGCACATTGAGGACGCATCGTGTAAGTGGCATTCTATTTATGCCACGTTATGGGCAACCTGTGATCAAGCTGGTTTTTTTTTTGGAGCCCAGGGCAGGGCAGGGGGAGAAGGAGTGTAAAACAGCCTTCGAATGTGCCAGCTTTGAGATGAGTTTTCGTTGCTGGAGTGGCTCAAAGTCACGTGCCCGAGGTGACCGTCCATCGGCAGATAGAGAAAGCTGTATTTTGGGGTGCATGCGATCAATATAGTTCCCCTCGGCTCTTCTCCAAAGAGCAGAGACAGTGGCCTCATTGTCACAGAGCGTTTTTTAATCTGGGTAATGACATTCTACTTTCCTGTGCTGTTCCCACAGCTTAAACAGAGAATGGAGTTCTTCGCTCGCCTTCCTCCGCGGCCGTCGAAGTCCCCCTGCTCTGGAGGTGGCTGCTTTTTAATGGAATTTTACTTTTACTGATTGCAGCAAACTATATAGGTAATAAATCTGCTTGCAAAAGGCTTGTGAACCTCTTCTGACAAAAAAAAGACACAGGTAAGTATTAAAGCACAAGAATTAGATCTAGGAAAGGTGTTTGGGTGGGGAGGATACATTTTCCTTAAAAGAAAAGTTTATTGAAACAGAGCCTGAAACTGAATTGTTTTTAAGGCTGAACCATGAGATCTACATTATTTTTCTTTTTAAAAATAATGTATATTATCAAATCAGTCAAACCCTTGTTATGTCTTTAGCATCTGCTTAACTAAGCTCTGAATCGTGTAAGGAGGCACGAAGCAGATAAGAATATGTTGTTTCCACTAGAGGGGGTGAGGGGGAGACAGATTTTCTGTCTACTGGTTCACTCCCCAACTTGCCGTAATGGCCAAAACTCAGCCAGTCCAAAGCTTGGAGCTAGGAGCTTCTAGGCTTTCCACATGGTTGCAGGGGCCCAAGGAATTAATTAGAGCATCCTCTCCTATTTTTCAAGTCCTTTAGAAGGGAATTGAATTGGAAGTGGGACAACTGAGACATGAACTGGAGCCCATATGGGATGCTGCAGCTGCAGGTGGAAGATTAGCCTACTATGCCATTTCACTGGTCCCTATGCAATTTTTATTCTATTTTTTTTTTTTTTTGCAAAGTTAGATATACAGAGAGAAGGAGAGACAGAGAGGAAAATCTTCCATCTGATGATTCACTCCCCAAGTGATCGCAACAGCCAGAGCTGTGCCGATCTGAAGCCAAGAGCCCAGGAACTTCCTCCAGGTCTCCCACACGGGTGCAGGGTCTCAAAGCATTGGGCAATCCTCAACTGCTTTCCCAGGCTACAAGCAGGGAGCTGGATGGGAAGCAGGGCTGCTGGGATTAGAACCGGTGCCCAAATGGATCCCGGTGCATTTATGGTGAGAACTTTAGCTGCTAGGCCACTGTGTTGGGCCCACAATTTTTTAAGAAAAAAAAAAATTTTTTTAATTCTGGACACAGCCTGCTAGATTGATTTTTAGTTTGCTCCCTAGATTGGAGAGTATAACTTCAGGATTTATAATGGAATTTTACATTGCTATTTTCAATGTCACAGCGTCACCCTAGGTTCTGATACTAATCGGATAGCATACTGAATGGCAAGCAGTGTAACATGAAAGAAGAACAAAACTGAACTTCAAAGTTAAGGATAGACAAAGTCTCTGGCTAAAGAGCTGCATCCCAGCTCTGTGTACCCTAAGCCACCGGAACCAAGGACAAGAAGAATGACTACGGCACTGGAGCTGGAGGCATCTAAAAAAACAAGAAAATATGAGTGAGAAGGTGGGCATGGGGAAACACCTTGACTGTCAGCAAGGTGCCTGCAGGACATCCTTCATGGGGAATCTCCCACCTTGAGCCTGGCCAGGATGTGGTTTGTCGTAGAGAGTAAGCAGAGGCCATTCGTAAGAGGAGTGTGGTTTATGGAATCCTCCGGTGAGGTGCCAGGTGCTTATTTGAATTGCTGATGGATGATAATGAGCATCTTTATTTGAAACGCTGATGAGGTAGAATCCCAATTTTGCATATTAGGAGTTCAAAACCATGAAGAAGTTCAATCGTAGGAAAAGACAGAATTGGCTTCTCTATTGTTAAATGCTGGTAACTGAAATGCTGACTCATCTCTTTCCCTAGCTGCTGTAGCTTCCTGAAGAATTCTCATGTAGCAGTCCTTGGACCTTTCGCCAAGCGACAACTGGAGACCGAGCAAGTGGGAGAAGTCGAGAAGGTTGGCCTTTGTATTCCAGGCAGAAACTTTACGTCGGTTGAAAAGTATAGCCTGGCTGATGGGACTCTCCCTCTGCAACCGAGAGAAAGGATGGCTAACGTGATGTGTCAAAGGGAAAGCATATTTTTGTGGTGCCTTGTGAGTGTAATTAAGCAGGCATATAATGGGGAGATCTAGAGAAGTCTGGGGATCCCAAAATAACAGGAACCAGCACACAATAACTTCAAAAGGCTGAGACTGGAATAGACTGGTTCTTTCTGTCAGACTCCATTGGAGATGCAAATCCCCAGAGGAGAATCTCTAACGGCTTAGATCGGGTCGCAGTGCTGTCCCTTACCAATCAAGTCCATATCCCGTGATGGAGAGAAAATGAATCCTCCAGGGGAAAACTGAAGCGTAACTGGCAGTGTAGTGAATGGCCGCCAGGCAGGTGGGAAATCCCAACGCCCACCCTCACCCTCTGAGGGTATCACGCTGATAACGACATTGGACTATTTTGGCCTGGAGAAATCACACAGCTGATGATGGGATCGTCCAACAGCTCAGGTCCGAAGCAAATGCACTTGACAAAACCCATTCCTTTTCAGGGCAATATGCAGAATTCAAATGAAATGTCATATGGCAGCAAGACATACATACAACTTTCCTGGGCTATTTCAAAGACGACATCAAAGAAGGTCTTTTGCAAATAAACCAAACTGCCGTTAAGAATTCCATCAATCTTGGAGGATTAAAACTGCTCCTCGGTATGCAACTGGGTTATCTTGTAATGAATGGACATTGCTGAATATATTTTTCCTTGTGCCTTTTATCCTTTAAAGAGTTGCAAATGTTGATTTCCACGCCTCCTAGAGTTACAGACTGACTCAGTCTATTCTGCTTGTAACTTGCCACATTATTTCATCTTTTAATACTCTGGCTTTTCCTCAAGCAGATATAGGTCTTCAGTGAGGGTACCAAATTATCGTAGAATCAAGAGAGCATCGATTATTGAAATGCAAAAAGTGATCCCGTAATGCTTCTTTCTTCAGTGAATGAGCCTGACGCACGACGTGACACATATCCCTTTGGTATATTTCAGCAGCATAGCATGGAACACCAGCATAAAAAGCCACACATTCAGGTCAGTGCCGAGTCTACGTTCTCAGGTGTGAACCCAGCTCTGGCAAAACAGGCCTATGTGTGTCCAGTTTCTGCTTCCACAAGAAAAAGTGTAACTTTCCTATTACATGTGTGCGCCTTGCCTCCTGGTCTACCTTTGTTAAAATCTGCTTGCTGTCAGCTTTGGCATTTCTGCTATGCTTCCAGTAAGTCAGAGCATTTGTAGGAATATAATTAAAGCCAGTTGTAGACAACTGCCTAGGTTGCCTTGTACCTTAAGCAAGTGTCAACACTGCTAAGAGGAAAGCAACCAATAGCTGATGGGCATTCTGGGCCTACTTAATGCCAAATCTGTGTTAACTATACCAGTGTGCCAACATAGTCGCCTATTGTACGTTTGTTTAAAGATACGTGGGGAAGGTGGGAGGGACACTGGGTCAGGGCAAGCCACACCAGTCTCCAGACATGTTTCATCACTGCCCAGTGCTGGGGGGCTGGTGTTGCTGCAGATTCCCTGGGAAAGAGGGCATGTTTGACAGGTGAGGACTTTTCAGGGCTTCCGCGGTCTGGGCCACCACACTAACACATAGACAAGAGATGGTTTAGAGGCGGGAAACTGGAGGACATGTCTGGGTCAGGCCATGGCATCCACCCACATGGGAGACCAGAGCTGGGCTGAGTAACACTGCCCACTGCCTGCTGGCACACATGAAAGTGGGGACTAGGGGCTTGCCTGACTGGCCTAGGCCATAGTACCCACCAGCAGGTGTAGGAGCAGGGGTGGGCCACGTCAAGCTGGGCTGCAACACAGCAGAATGCATAAGAAGCAGATCTGGGGGAAGATTCTGTAGGGGATTTGTGGGCTTGCCTCTGTGGGACTGCAGCACCCACCGATTTGCAAGACAGGTGAGGGTGGTGATGAACCAAACCAGACTTGGCTAGGCTCCAGTGTCCAGTAGGACTTGCGAGAGCCAGAATGGCTGTAAGGATGAGCTGGGCTAGGCCACGGCACCTGCCAGTTCACAGGGGAACCAGGACTGAGGGTAAGCCAGACTGGCTAGGCTGCTGCACCATTAGTGAGAGCTGGGAATAGGAGCAGACCAGGATGAGCAGCACCTGCTGGCAAATGCCAAGGTCTGTGCGTGGGTAGGGGTGGCTGGGGGGAAATGCTATGTCAGACTGGGCCACAGCACCCTCTGGCATACACAAGACCCAGGGTTGGGAGCAAGTCTGGTAGAGAAACTTAAGCAACTTCTGACAGCGTATGTGTGGGCCAAGTCTGGGGGCAGATTGGGCTATACTGAGGCACAGCAGACATGCGTGTGTCCAGAGCCAGCTGGCATGAGGGAGGGGCCTGGCTAGGGTACAGCACAAACCTGCAGGGGTGAAAACCAAGGTTAGGGACAAGCCTGGTGGAGGTTATTGCAGGGGGGTCACCCCAACTAGGCCATGACACACACTGTTGCACATAACAACCTAGTCTGTGATGGGCTGGGTTGGGCCAGGCCACAGCAACCACTGCTTGGCATAAGAGATGGGGCTGGGAGCAGAACTGACCAGGCAGCTGCATCCACTGATAAGTGTGATGGCTGAGTGGGGTTGACAGACCAAACAACGCCTGCACTAGCTGCCGCACATAAGAATCAAGTCTGAGGTTACCCCAGGCAAGATTACTTTGGGGACTCCCAAACAAGATCACTGGACTCAAAACCTGGCCACAGGGAAATCACAGGTTGTGTGGTCAGACCTTGGAGTTCATGTATCAGAACTGGACTTCCTAAGTTGCTGATACCTGTGCAGTGGGCAATATGTCCAGATGTACACAGGAGATATTACAGCCAGCTCATCTAGGCCAGGAGAGGAGGTGGGGTGTCATACACAGACAAAAAGTAGAAAAGTTTGAACTTTCCTGGCCAAATTTTAAAGCAAGTGTCTGGGTGTATGGATGGACTAAAGTGGACTTGGGAAAAGACCTGGGAAACTTCAGCCAAAAGACCCGGGGAACATTTTAAAACCACCAATTTATATGCCACTATAAATGAACAAAGATATACTTCAGTAAGCAGTTGCCTCCCTACCATTCTAGGGAAGCTGATAATTCAAAAAGAATTGACTCAACTATCTAAGCAGAAAAATGTTTAAGATTCATCTAAATTCTGGCACCTAGGGTTTATACCATTACCAAGAAGGAATCAACTAAATATACCTGGACACTTTAGCTATTCTTTTCTCATAAGACTACAGCATACTTCTGGTGTTAGCTCCCTCACGCACTATACACAATAACCACGGACCTGCAGAATGTTTCTAAAAATCTCTGATACTTATATACTCTTTTTTTTTTTTTGGCTGTATATCTCAGAAACTAAATAATTCTGCTCTTGCTAATATCAGCCTTACTCATATGTTAGCACTCCAACACATCTAACGCCAAAGGCTCAAATTTTGCTTTACCAGATGAAATATTGCATTTTTCATAAAAAAAACCCTTTGGGGGCATACCTATTTTTATAGATGAAAGATCACTTCTGTACTTCCAGGATTTTCTTGGTCCTGGGTAAGATTAGGCAGGCCTGGGGAATTGCCAGTGGCTTTTTTCTTAACAGAGTACCACAGCAGAACCATGACCTATGTTTGAAAGGACCATCTTTTGATCTCCAACTTGACTATCAAAAGCATCAATATTTCCCATTCTTACTCCGTCTCCTAAAGATCCATAACTTAATCATTTTAGCAGATGTTACACTTGACCTGCTCTTCCATGAGATGCATAGAATCAACATTAGCCAATGCTGTTTACCGCACCACTCAATAACTCATTATAACCTAAAAGACTTGTGAAACAAAGACGTAACTTCAATACAGCTCTAACAAGCTTTAGGGAGTCCTAAAATTGTGAAGGAAGTACCTATTATTTAATTCTGCTTCAGTTATACTAGAGGTTGAATGCAACCACATTTTCATTATCCTGGAGGCCCTTTAGGGTTCCTTTCATTGTATTTCTCTATAACTTCAAACATCAGCAACCCCCTCACCGAAATTAATTACTACACACGGTAAAACTGGAGAAAGAAAGAGAGAGAGAGAGAGAAAGAGAATTTTTATTCATCTTCCTAAACTTTCGCTCTGTGGTTTTCTTGAGCATTGGGCTGATCTTCTACCCACCCTGACCAAGTTCACCTTTATTTCAGACACCGTTAAGTGGCTCTTGGACATTTCCTTCCAGGGCCAACCTCAGGAATAATCTGATTCAGGAGCAAAGAGTAAATAGCCTCCTTCTCCCCCTCTCCCCCGTCCCCATCAAGTAAAGCTTTCCCCTACCTGCTGGCTATAGCCTGAAATTCTTTTCACAGAAATCTAAGTGTCTCATTGCACAGCGAGAAACCAAAGACCAACACTGGAAGGTTTACACTTCAGTGAACGTGGGATTTATCCACTAGCGAACACGGCTTACAGGTGTTGATTATATAGCCTTGGAAAGATGAAAGATGGTCCAGAAATAAGGAGGACAGGCTAGAGACAGAAAAACACATGTTTCAAAGGAAATGCAGCCTGATGAGTTGGTGAGAAGGTGGAAAGAACAGCAAGAGTTGATTTACTTCACAAAAAAGAGCACGAAGCGTCAAGACGAGACAAAACTGTGTATGTGTTCAGCTAAGACGTTTCTGGAAAGATGGGCACATTGAGAAGAAAGAATCTGTGACTGTCCGTTTGAAGCAGTATTGCGGAATGTGGACGAATGTTGAGGCTAAGCATGTACACGCCAATCGTGGTCTTCTGAAAGTTTCTAACGATGTGAGACCAACCTACAACACAGCTCATTAGAATTCCCTGAAATCTGATTACATTCATGTGTCTGGGGTTAGAGGAATGAATGAAAATTGCACCCTGAGCCTCACTGTCCTCCTGGGGCGGGGTTGGGGTGGGAGCCTCTGATATGCAAAGGACAATGAAAGAATAGATTTTCTATTTTGGAGGATTTGGGGGTGACACATGGTAGAGAGGGCAAATTCATGTATTCAGGTTATAGAGCGTCTCTCGTCACCGTAATGAACGACAGTGCCCAACTGTATCGGCAAGATGCTCTAGAACAAAGAGCAATTTCTAACAAAGGAATTCTTGCTCACTAAGGACAAGGCTTAACTCTTCAAGGTAAATAACGCCAGTGAGGAAGGAAAAGGCAGATCATACCTTGAATGAAGTCTAAAACAAAAGATCAAGTGGAAAGATAAAGACACATGATAATGCAGAACGTTTGCTTTGGCTACAAAAAATGGGTAAGAATAATCATATTAAAGTAAGTTTTTCTTTTTTTTTTTAATATTTCGTGGTTTGGAAGAGCATCCTAAAGAGCATAGGAATTTGATCTGTCTTGAGATTAGTAAATATTTGATGAAGATTTCATAACAGTTTCACAGGTAAGTTGTCAAAATGATGACATCACTGGTGAATCACGAAAATTCACAGAAATTCAGCCAGCACTTGGAAATGACCTTGTGTGGGTCAACCCACACCCCAGGAAAATATTAAATAAAACCCACAGACATACAGCTTCATCCATGGGGAGCGCCTTCAATATTGTGTTAGCGGCTCTTCCTCAATGTCATGCTGTTCAGCAATATCAATGACTTGGATAAAGTCCCAGAAAGCAAGATTATTCATGTTTTGGAGGCTAACATGGGGAATCACGATTTATGTAATAGAAAGAAATTACACACGAGTGGGCATTTGGCCTAATGGTTAAGACACCACTTTGAATTGCCTGTAACCTGTGTCAGGAGTTGCCTGAGTTGGAGTTTTGGCTCCGCTTCCAACTCCAGCCTGCTGTTAATGAGGATTCCAGAAGGCAGCAGGTATTGGCTCCAATAGCTGGATCCCCACCACTCATAATTGAGAACTGAACTGAGTTTCCATGTGCTGGCTCTGACCTGGCCGAGCCCTGGCTGCTGTGGACATGTGGACATGTAGAGTCATCTCCATCTCTCACAGAAGCAAAACAACTTTCTAAAAATCTTTAAATAAATTATACAAATACATTACAATTCTAGGTTCATGACTGAGACCAATGGATTAACATTTATAGGGTAACATTAAAGAGATAGTAATATTAGAGATATTTGTCATTAAGGAAATAAGTGTGTGTGTAAAACACAACCTGGAAACTGGTTATCTTTTCATTAAGAAAAAAGGAAAACTGTAATACAAGGCAGGATTAAGCAATGTGAGTATGCCCCAGTCATCTCACAGAAATAGGGTTTTGCTGGTGAGACTCATACTTGTTGGACTTTGCGGCCAAGCACTGCACACCTGCAATGTTGTATTTTATTGCCTTAGCAACACAATTTTATAATTGTTTTTACTTTTTATAATGATTACATGGTTGATCAGGGTGGGAAGGATCGAGGTTTAGGGAAAAGTGGGTGAACTCATTATTTCCAAATCTTATTTCTTCTTGTTGTTTCTGGGGGCAGGGGAGAAGTAAAGCAGGAAGCCACACCTGACCTTCCAAATGTCCCAGGGATGGGAAACCACCACCCAGTACCAACCCAGCTGGCTTAACCAGCTACATCACAATGCCAGCCCAGAAAATAGATACTGATTTAAATAATTTGTCCACTGATACAGTTTTCTCGGCAAGACAAGTGTTTTGCAGTGTGATGTTGTGCTTCTGAGGAAGCGTTACTACAGCTCATGGACAGTCAGACATGGAGATGACCTGGAAAGGGCACAGACACGAAGAAGAGAAGGCCACTAAGGTCTGAGTTGGGCAACAGAACAGGGTCAGAAACGGAGCAGCCAAGACTTGAACTAGCACTCCGAGAGTTGCAGCTGGCGGTTTCAACGTCTGTGCCACAATGCCAACCACCATCCTACGGAAACACTTGGCAGTGGGATCAAGAGCATGATTCATGCCTTTGTATTGGACAGGGAAGCACATATTAGGCTGTGCGTGTGGCAGAGTTCCCAGAGTGAGCACTCTGCAACAGTGGTTGAAATTTTTAACAGTTTGTATGTAGGCTGTGTTGAAGAACAGAGCAGCAGGCTGGAGAAGGACAGGTTCCACCAAGTGCTTTGTAAATGACAAGCTTTGCTGGTTAATACAAACCCACTAGAAGCTGTTTCCTCTGAACCTTCACCCATTTATGGGGATAATAGGGAAAATTTATTTTCACCGCAGCTACATATTGAAAAGACACAGTGACTGAAAACAAAAGCTTAAATAACCACTTCTGGACAGGGCTAGCCAGGGACATTAGGGAGTGCGTGTCTGTAACAGTCGGGGGACAGAAATAACACATTACTGGGGAGGCGCAATTATCGCAGCAGAGTCTCAAGGAGTTCAATGCAAAGCTCACAATTAGAAATATTTTTCAATGAAGAGCAATTTCACCTCTCCCGGGACTCACTAAATAGCCAACATCCATTATAAACCTGCATTCTAGCATTGAATTCCTTTAAAAAAAAATGAATGCTATTTATGCTTCCTTTAGTCTCTGCAAGTGACAATACCACAGTTTAACCCTGACTTTTCCTGCTACTATTGTTATGCCACGAATGTCCCAATCAGTATCCGGCAAGACTCAGGATCACATATAGTTTGTTCATTTAGATTCCATGGCCTTTTGGCATCTTCCCAGGAAGTAATACATAGAAGAATCAAAGCATGACTATTTTGTATAGACTTGTCTATTTATAATGCAAGCCACCTTATTTTAGTATCCAACCATCCTGATTCACCAAATGGACAAAGTTTTAGAACACCACCATCTGCTACAATAACCACAATGTGCACAGACGCTTCATGACCAATGCAAGGAGGCACACGGAGTGTCGTGCCCTGCTCAGTCAACTGCAGAAGATGATTTGAAATAATAATTAATAGAATCGTAATTGTTCTGAAGCCCTGCACCTCAAGGCATGAGGTGGCTGGGTAGGAGGAGGGGGCTTTATAGGGGTTAAGTCAGAAGAATCTGAGAGGGAGAGCAGGATGGCCAGAGGGTGAGAATGGTGAAAAAGAAGACTTAAACATAGGAAATCTCTATTTGCCATTGGATGGATGGACGTTACCCAACATGGAGAATTTGGAGGTCAGATTGGATCACTGTCTAATTTGTGTTGAGTCCAAAGCACGTTACAGAAGGCAGTTGGTGTGCCTGGTTTTGAGGTCTTTAAGAAGGCGGCCGAGTGACGACTCTAAGGGGAGCTTAAATTCTCCACCCTGGCTGGAATGAGCGGAGCCCAAAGTGGTGGGATTCATGTAACCTCAGATTTTCATGGGGGATAAAACGAGTCCAGAAATGGAGAGGAACCTGTGGAGAAGGGGAGAGGGTACACCCAACCCATCACCCACAGCGAGTAGAAGGCTCATGGGGTCAATAATGGCTGAGAGGCCGAGAAGCATTTTTTTCACAAGTAGTCTGAGTTGGGGGGTCGAAGGGGTATTGTGGCAGCTTAGATCCCCAGCGGGGACAGTAAACAGAGACCTTCAGAGGGGATGGAAAAGAGAGGGGGGGAAGGCAAGAGAGCAGACAGGGCCTGCCATGTGGGAGAAAAAGGGCAAGGTGGCAGAGGGGTAGGACGGCATGGTTTGGGAGGTAGAGTGGGTGGGGTAGAGTCCAAGACCACAGGTGGGGGAGAATGAGGAAGGAGTTTATCAGTGGGGTCTAAGTCACAAAAAGAAGCCAGAGACATTGAGGCAGCATGTGGTGCCAGAGCCCTGGAAGCGGACGCTGGAGTTTCCTTTTTAATGGTTAAAAAGATACAGAGAGGAGGGCATACGTCACCAGAGGACACAAGCGGAGAGCAAAGAGGGCTTGAAGATGGGGGACGTCCCCCGCTTTCCCAAATGCATGCAGTAGTCGATTAGATCTCAGAGTAGATCCAGATCCAGATCCAGATCCAGATCCAGATCCAAAGCCATTAAGCGGCCACTTGGGAGAGTTAGCCAAGCAATACTGAGGCCAATCGACATTCCACAGGCATATGAGAATTTTATATTCTATGTAATGATCCAATTGAAGGGTTTTTAAACTGGCTAGGTGACAGTACAAGGGGTCCCGGGGGGGCTGGCGATGAAAATCAGCTCCCATGGTTAACAGACTCAGGTCTGATTGTAACAACACTCGTGAGCTGTCCCGTGTTTTGCGTTGCCTTCTGATACCTTGCTCCTATATATCCTACATCCCAGGAAGTAGCTTACAGGTTAGTCTCTTGTTATGCAGAGCCAGTCCTAAAGGACTGACCACGGCCCTGGTACCCTGTAGCAGCAGCTCGTCTAATGCTCCCAGGTTCTACCAAGTTTCTACAATTTTGATTATATTATGGACTGCATACTTTCGCCTGCACATGTTGGAGCGAAGTCAAAGTGAAATGGAAATGACTAGATTCCAGACTAACTTTTCCGGGTGCAAATCCTCATTTTATTTAGGCCAGCGTGATTACGGTTTTACAACATGATTTCCGACTATAATGATATTACTATGCTAATCTTGAGGAAGTCAATTTGATTTTATATACTAGCTATAACAATCAGTAATATTTTATAGCTATACGATGGTTGTTATGAATATTAATTACCACTATCAACTGTTCCTGATTGCCACCATTTATTCTCTATTCTTTTGGCTTTACAATGAGGCTCGATAGTGAAATGTACTTAGAATTAGATATGCAAAGCAAATTTTTAAAGGCTTTTAAATACTCTTTTTTGGACTGCCTTAATTCTATCTTTCTATTTTTAATGAATGAAACCAGCAGAAGTAGATTATTTTGGAGCTGGAGATCTGATTTTATTCTTTTATTACTTATATAAATTTAGCCAAGTCCTTATCTGCACACATAGACTATATTTCTTTGTAGCAATTCTTAAGGAAGGGAAAAAAATGTAAAAACTTCAGTGAGTAAAAGACTTAACAAAAAGCAGGGAAGTGGAAATGTCTGGCTAAGTAGGTACATTTCAGAATAAAATAATTGTGTTTAATATCAATTGATATGGATGATCTATTTGACTAAGACCTGGTTAATAATATTTGAGGACACCTTACCATTCGGTTAGGAATTCATCAGTTCGAAGAGGGTGACCACCTGCCCAGGTATTCCCATGGCAGCACACTGTTGTTTAGAATTTGGGGTCTTGAAAAAAACTCCTGGATAGGAGAGAAATTCCAAGAAATTGAAGCATTGAGTGGGGACCTGCCCAGCTCTTCTCAGTAAGGACAACCTAGATAGGCCTTGCTTCCTGGGGACAAGGAAATGCAGTCTGTTCTGACGGACACAGGTTATGGGAAATGGGTAGGATTGGTGAGGCTGATGGAGGAAGAAGGAAGAGTAGCAAGTGCTAGAGGCTTGAAGACACCACCACTGGGAGAACTTTCCAGTCATGTCAGATTCTCAGGCAGGACATTTGTTTGAGCTTTGTAGGAGTTAGAATCCTGGAAATCTCATTTTTTAAAGTATGTTTTGCTTTTTATTCTACGCTTTTGACATCTAAGCTCGAAAATTCTTTCCTAATCCAAAATGCTGAAGTATTTTCATCATACAGATCTTTCCTCCATCTCTTCAGTTAGATTTGTTCCTGGGTATTTATTTAGATATTGAATATTTAACTACTTGAATTTTAAAGACAGAAAGTTCTACGAAGAAATGTTAGTTGCAGAGCTCTCAGACACAGGGTTAACCAGGTAGACCAGCAAGGACAATGCAACATGCCTGAGATGATACAGCTTACAGCATCATTAGTCTTAAAAATGACACTATTAGTCTTAAAAGCATTCAAGTTCAAAGTGCTGGACTTCTCACTTTCCTTTCTGTATTAAAAAAATAAAATGGGAAAATTGAACCTCCCAAGCATGGCTGAAACATTTCTGACAAGGTGTAAATAATCAAAGTTTGTAAGAACTCAAACAACTCAGTATAATGTAAAACCACAAATAATCCCATTTAAAAATGGGCAATAATTGACTCAAGTAGACATTTCTCATAGGAAGAAGACACACACACACACACACACACACACGTTCAGCCCCATTAATCATCAGAGAAACTCAATTCAAAACCACACTGAGATATCGTTTCACTATTGTTAGGTCGGCTATGACTATAATTATAGAAGATAAAAAGCCCAGGTGTGGATGTGGAGAAAAGAGAACCCTTACACACCAAGAATGACAATTATCAGTACAGCTATTGTGGAAAATAAATACATCTCCTTTAAAAATCTAAAAACGGAGCAGCTAGGATTATATTCAGTGGTCTTACTAGTAGGAATATATACAAGAGAAATGAGATCACTCTGGCCAAAAAGACATCTGAACCCCCAAGTTTCTTGTCACCTTGGTGGCAATAATCAAGAGATGAAACAGCCCAAGGGTTTATCTACCTACCAACGAGTAAAGAAAACGTGGTATACACACACACACACACACACACACACACACACACACACACACATTTCTCAGGCAGTAAGAGAGATGGAACCTGGTTATTTACGGTAATCTGGACGGAACTGGAGACCGTTATGTTGCGTGAAAGAAATCAAGTATGAACTGATGCGTATCGCATGACCTCACTCACATATGGAATCTATAAAGTTGGGCCTCATAGAACTTACGAGCATCAAGGTGGTGAGTGGAGGCTGACAGGGAGTGGTAAAGACTGAAACAATTTGATTAATGGGTGTTGAGTTAGACAGGAGTAAAATATTCTGTTGTTCTATTGCACAGAGGCCAAGGGAAAAAGGCAATGTGTTACATCTTTTTTTTTTTTTTTTAAGATTTATTTATTTTTATTGGAAGGGAGATTTCCAGAGAGAAGGAGAGACAGAAAGATTTTTCATTTCCAAACAAATGACTACATTAGCCTGAAGCTGAGCCAATCCAAACCAAGGAGCCAGGAGCATCCTCCGGGTCACCCACATGGATGCAGGATCCTAATGCTTTGAATCATCCTCCACTGGTTCCCCAGGCCACATCAGGATGATCTGTCTGGTCTGGGATTGGGGAGGAAAGTTTTTACAGTGCACAAAACTGGCATGATGGCCTCTTACGCACATCCACGTTTTAGATGATCTGCAAATCCACGGGCGCTTTCCAAACAAACATATGCCTGGGTGTTACTGAATTAACCACGAAGCTGCAAACATGGGCAAAAGACGAGCTTACATATGTTTTCAAACAACATAGTTAAAATAAAATTATTTGCCACCAGAAGAGGAAGCTCGTTTATTCACCATTCATTTAACGGAGAGTTGTCAAAAATCTCCATTGTACCAAGCCCTGCTTAGAATGGAGGCTGCCGTAGTGTGAACCAGAGCACCTTGCCTCCAACACACCCTGCGTCCTTCAAACTTGACTGAGGGGCAGACATTTTTATGATAGTGCCCTGGTGCAGTAGAACTTTAATAATAATAACAACAATAAAGCGATCTACTGAGAAGAAAGGACACGGAAATAGCCTCCCTCGTACCCATAAAATATAAATCATGTCTAGATGTTGCTGCTGATCTGGTGCACTTAAAACTTGTGTTTTGAATGAATGCCTGCTGCTCAACAAGAAATCCCTTGTTTTGCAGTCCGGAGGGCCTTTTGAATTGCAGTGGAGGAAATGCGGGCACATTCTCAAGCAGGCTGCAGCCAAGGAAGACCAGGCAGGTTAAAATCAACAAGAAAGTTCTAGGTCAGGCGTGGGGTGACCATTTCTCTTTCAGCAGATCCTGAAGTTTCATCTTAGGCCCTCAGGCCAATGTGGTCTCTATGGCCACTTCTCAGCACTGCCACCGTTGTACTAGGCAGGTCACCACAAATGAGTGGGCATGGCTGGGTTCCAGGAAGGTTTCATTGACAAAAACAGGTGACAGATTGGCTATGGCCAACAGACTATAAAGTTTGTTGACCCTTTGGGGGTAGGGAGCATCTGGCCCACTGGCTATATAAGCCCTAGGAAACAATTTGGTCTGGCCTTGCCAAGGCAACCACAGATGGGATGAGAAATTCAATAAATCTGGAGCAAGCTGTTTCAGTTGGTGGTTTTGTGCAATCTGCAAATGGTGTTCTAAATACCCATACTAAGCTTGTCAGATCAAAGGATCTTAGTGAACTATGGATATGAAGTTGAAGTGCTGAGAGGCATTAGAAGCAGGTAGGGACTGAACAGCCTTCCTGCTCTGTCCATACCAGTGTGGACTGCACTGGTGATGCAATTTCAAGACAAGCATGATGTGCACAGAGCCAAGGTGAACTGAACCCCACAAACTCCAGCCTGCACCCACACGGGAGACTCAGAAGAAGCTCCTGGCTTCACATGGGCTTAGAGCTTGCAGCCATTTGGAGAGCGAAGCAGTTGAGTGGAAGACCCCTCTCTCTGCTTCTCCTTCTTTGCTGAGTAAAATCTGCCTTCCAAACAAATATAAATAAATCTTTTTTTTTTTAAAGTTCAGCTATTTATGGCTGATGAATAAGGTTTTCTTCAACAGTCCATATTTTAGTTTCTAATTTGCACATGGTTCTCACAAGTATAGATTTAAAAATGCAAAGGAAAGGTGAGAGGAGGAAGGGAAGGGGCCCAGGAGGAGGGAGACACCACACCGCCTGGATCTAGAAGATGCTCAAACTTCCTTGGGCTGTTCTCACACCTGAAAAATGTTTTTAAGCATAATAATGACATTTTTAAAAAAATTTCCCTTTCTGCATTTTTATTTATAATATTACTATCTTCTGTTTTTATATTATAGTTGACACTATAGTTTCAGTATTTTTCTTCTTTTCTTTTAGGTGTTCCTGTCTTCAACCTCCTCTGATTGGCACAGTAAGAAGAGAACCATTTCAAAACTTAGGGGCAAAACGAAACAAGGCTGCGATCTGTTATTCTGACCACGTGTGCTTCCATTATGATTCAGGATGTTTACGCGGGTGCCCATCAGCCTGGACCAGATGCCTGAAGACAGCTGCATCCAACTCCTTCTCCTACTTAGGAAATAAATGACAATTATGTCCCTCCAATGAACACCTTCCTTCACACTGATTTGTTTGGTACATGTGTTTGTGAGTGAAGCTTCCCAGTTTTTTCCAAACTGTGGCGTAGTTAAGATGTTTGTTCCAGACTTCTTCACACACTGACTTGCCTGGATGGAAATCATCTCCCCTCAAACCACTCCATGAGATTGTGACCAGACTGCAAATGGATCCCAAATATGTTAGATGTCTAAAAGAAAATCTTCCTCCAAAGGGTTTTTATTCCATTACCTTAACAAAGCAAATCGGGTTTTTAGGAGACCAACATGGTGGCATAACGGACTAGCCCTCCATCTGAAGCAACAATATCCTATGTGGATGCCAGTTTGGTCCTGGCTGCTCCACCTCCGATCCAGCTCTCTCCTAATGGGTAGGAAAGCAGTAGAGGATGGCTCAACTCCTTGGGTTCCTGTCCCTACATAGGAGACCCAAAAGAAACTCCTGGCTCCTGGTTTCAGTTCAGATCAGCTCTGGCCATTGTGGTCATTTAGGGAGTGAACCAGATGAAAGATTTCTCTCTGTCCTTTCTTCTCTCTGTCAATCCGTCTTTCAAATAAAAATAAGTCTTATCATTTAAAAAAAGAAGAAAGCAAATGGAATTTTGAAAATCTTACTAGTAAACGCGTAGGAATTTGGATCGGTTGGCCTGTCTTCTCTCTCATAAATTTTACTGCAGAATTCAAGACCCGATACTTCTTCCAGATTGTTTGAAGGACAGTCTGTGTTTGGGGAAACACGGAGCATTCTTTCCCATCACGGACATTTGCCATCATCTTCAACTTCATCGCCATCCACCTGCTCCGCTTTTGTTAACCTTTTTCTAACTGCTGGCTGCCCCAGCAGCTCTATTTGAGGTGCCGCTAAATGAGACATATTCGATGTGTCTCTAATTACGGAACTGTCTTGACGATGACAGTCACTGCCTATAATTACTCACTCTAGTTTCCTGAGAATCTTAGGGGGAAAAATGTCAAAGCTGACAGTCTACTCTAAAACTTCAAAGATAGTTACATCCTCGGGTGCAACAATGTTTCGGGGGGTGCTTTCACCATTCTGTATCCTTGCCTTCTCCTCCCTTTCCGCAGAGATCATCACCAGCCAGCCAAGGACAGGCTCCTCTCCTTCTCCTCCAGGTGGCGCCCTCTGCCTGGGGATCTTTTGGTCATGGAAAGATGAGCAGGTGCAGCTTCAGGTCACGTGGGTTTGTGCAGCTATCCCCAGACTCACAGCGCCTTCCGCCCAAGAAGAGCAATGAGAAGAAAATCTACTAACATATCATTTTCCTACTCAAAGGATTCCAAGTCTGCTAACCCTGTTATTGTTTCATCAGAAAAAAAAAAAAACCTAGCAAACCAATTAACAAATTATGTTGGCACGTATTAAAGAGGAAAGCAGATGCAAATTTGTAGTGTAATGAAACTTCTCTCTAGTTCTTTTTTATTATTGACAGAAATATGCCCTTTCCATCTAGAATTAAGTTTTGGAGTAAGAGAGGTTACTTTTAACAGATCGCTGAGACAGATCAGCACCTTGGCATACCAGGCTAAGCCTCTGCTTGTGGCACCAGCATCCCACATGGGCACGAGTTCTAGTCCTGGCTCTTCCACTTCTAATTCAATTCCCTGTTAATATGCCTGGGAAAACACAAGAAGATGGCCCAAGAGTTTGGGCCACATGGGAGACTCAGAAGCAGTTTCTGGCTCCTGGCTTTGGTCTGGCCCAGCTCCAGCTGCTGCAGCTGTTTGGGAAGTTACCTAGTAGATGGAAGATTTTCATTCTCTCTCTGATCCAGCTCTGTAATTCTGCCTTTTGAGCAAAAGAATAAATAAGCCTTTAAATAAAGATCACCGAGGCCATTGCATTATCACTTGTCTAACATCTCTAATGTAAGTGTGCGCTGTGACTCACGGAGGAAGTGAAATGTGACACTTTCGGATACCAGAAATATTTTGTAATGACACACAAAAGCAAATTTAATCCTTCAACTTTTTTGCACGTCTTTTAAAATTTTCACACTCTTCCCAGTAGATCCCTCGCTTCTTCTGAAAGAAAAGACAGTTTGTGGTTTTCTCACCGAGCAAATGTCGTTGATGCACTCATGAGTGTTACTGCTCTATAAGACTGATTAGAATAATTATAGCACATCTTACTGGTCACTATTGCCATTTATTTGAGATCATTGGCCTTGGGCCAGCCCATCCAAATAGATCAACACAAAGTTGGCATCTGTCGCTGTGTCAGCTGCCTAAAAGTTAATCTGATGGTGGTCTCTGAGGCCTCACAGAGCACCAAGTTCTAAAAGGAGAGGCACCTTAGAGATAACTTAGTTCAGTACCTATCTCAACTGCATCAGAATCATCTAAGGAAGCTTTGAAAATTACAAATGTGCATGTGGGCCACATACTTGTTAGAGTTTTAATTCAGAGAACCTAGCATCTGAATTTCTTCAAGTTCCATCAAGGGTTCAGGGGAATGGCTGGCTACATTGTATCTAACCAGAAATGGCCAAGCAATTAGACAGATGATAGTCCTCCACCAAGGGAGAAGTTTACAGACCAAGGGTAAACAGGAGGCCATCCCAGGGAGGCAGCCAGGAAAAGAGAGAAAACAGCCAGGAGCTGAGAAGGAAGAAAAGTAGCACCATGTTGCAAGTGATGTCAGGTGAGGACCCAGCTGCTGGAGAAAGTAAGTCAAGGGCCCTTCTACAGCCTGTGCAGGAAACGGGCCACGGACCTCCGAGGTGGTACCCAGAGAGAAGCGGCCTGCCACTCCTCAGCCTGGCTGGGAAATGAAAGCCTTGCCAGCTTACACTCTGACAAGCTGAGTCGACCCTCCTGTAGGAATGATACCTCCTTCTCAGCCTGTCTTCTGAGAACGCACCGAACGGAACCACGACGAATACACACGGCTGACTAAGAGCTTTCCAGCACACCTAGATTGCCAAGCTGCAAATGCGAGAAGATATCGTAAGCCAATCAAGTCCCTCGGTAAGCTCCTGAAACTTCATAGAAATGGCATTGCATGGGAAACGTGCTGAGCTAAATGTGCTTTGCGTGCGTTGTGACCGGTGACCCGAAATTCTATTCGTTTGTTCACTTATTCATCCCCTGGCTTGTTCAGCAAAGCCTCGGGATGCAAGTTGCGGGAATGTTTCCTTATCAAGTCACATCACATCCTCACACTGTAAAAATAAGCCCAGGTGTCTTCGCCCACTGTGACGTAGCCACAAAGTAGAATGCACACGTCGGTGCATTCTCTCTCAATTTTCTTGGCCTCCAGTCTGCACATCTCCCTCTTAGAGTGTTTCTCCTTTGCATATTCTCTCTGCTCTTCTTCAATCAAGAGATGAATCGTTCCTAATGCAAGGGCATTCCTGTTTCATTTTCTTTTATATGCCTTTCTTTTTCTCAGAGACTTTTTTTTCCCCCATACAACAGAGATCTAACAGGCATATGAGCTCTTTTTCCAGTAAAAGCCCTTTTGCTAAGCTACAAGACCTGGGCTTGTCAGCCAGAATGGATTCTGGGGATCCTTTTCTGCTGATGAGCCACAGGCTGGGTCACAGGAGCTGCACACATCCTCCAGGTCACAAAACACAGCCTCACCATCTCCCATTTAGTCCCTCCTCTGCTGTATTTATTTTTTTCCTTGGCCTGCAGACTCCCACACCGCACAGACAGCCAGGGAGCACTAGCCACAGGCTACCTCTGCTTACAATTCATTGCTCCCTGTCTGGCCTCAGGAGAGAGCAGGCATCCGAATTACCAGTCCTGACTCTGTACCTCTGCCCTCATGTTCTAGTTCCCTATGGTAGGAGACAGGTGACTTGAAGCGTCTATCTGGAGCAGTCCTTTGCATGAGCCAGGAAGATCAAAACGTAGTCCCACAATCCTTTCCACCAAAACCTTTATTGTTAAGTATTTCAAAATTTAGAAAATAAAAAAAAAAATATTTTTAAGATGTACTTATTTTATTTGAAAGAGTTATACAGAGAAAGAGAAAGGGGGAGACAGAAACATCTTCTATCCACTGGTTCACCCCTAAAGAGACTGTATTGGCCAAGGCTGGGTACCAGCGGCTTCCTCCAAGTGTCCCACAAGGGCACAGGAGCCCAAGTACCTGAGCCATCTTCTGCTGCTTTCCCAGGCCTTCAATAGGGGGTTGGATTGGAAGTGGGATCGCTGGGATATGAACCGGTGCCCACATAGGATGCCAGCACTGATTAGCAAAAGGATTAGCACGATGTGCCACCATGCTGACCCCAGAAAATTCAAATTTTTGTTCGGAAGATATAGTGTATGCACCATATGATATTTAACAATCTCTGCAAGACTGAAGCGACATCCTACCAACCAAACACTTAATCTCTCACCAACAATAGACGTCTGACAGCAGGCAAATAAACATCAACAACGCGAAGTGACAACTCTCCGAGTGGGAGAGAGTATTTGCAAACCACGTACCTGATAAAGGTCTAATATCCAGATTATACAAGGAGCTCACAAAATCCAACAGCAAAACACACAATCCAGTTATGCAACAGGCAAAGGACCTGAACAGACATCTTTTTAAAAATGTACGAAGAGCCAACAAACAGAAAAAAAAAATTGCTCTGGACTACTAGCCGTCAGAGAAATGAAACAAAAACCATCCGTGAGGTGTCATCTCCTTTCTTAGCTAACTGTGTATACATTCATGGGCCTATGAATGTTAGACGACAGGGTCCGTTCTCCCACGCCCAACTCCGGAAGGGCATGCCCTTGAAACCCCTGCTTCCAGGGACTGGCGTGTCCTCCATCATCTTGGGGGACTTCTTTCTGGGCCAGAGGACAAGCTCCGGCGCCCAAGCCTCGAGCTGTTATTTCATCTCCAAGGCCGACATCTAGAGACCGAAAGGGGAACTGCTGCCAGCATCGGAAACCAGCAGCTTGAGCGGATCTGGCCAGCATTTCTGCTTCCCAGCTCTACAGCTGCCTGCAAATACCCAAGGATTAGGGCCCGGAGCCAGAAACGCATCCCTCTCCACAACAAACACTCATCAATCCCTCCCTCCATGGAGGGATTTTCCTAACTTGGCCAGCTGTCTCCAGATGGTGTGGCCTCAGGCTTAGAGAAGGCTCCGCTGCTCCCACCCATCTCGGGTCAGTCCAGAAATGCGGCTGATGGATTGCCATTCTCAGAGTCCCTAGCTATTATAGATGGTTTTCTGTGAAATAGATGTTCACTTACTTTGGTCCAGAATCCAGTAGCATTACTGGTTTGATTCTAGAAGTCCCGGATTCTGCTAACTGGTACAAACTATTAGAAGTCAGTTTGCTAAGTCTTTCAAGAACTTCCAAATCTGTGTCCATTTTTGCTTCATCGCTCCAAACCCTTTGAACCTAAAGAAACAACAGGACACTGGTCAAGGCTGATATACCAACATCATCATGGAAAATTTTATAAAGCCAAGATGGGGGATAATCTTGGAAGTCCGTTAGTGATTAGTTATATTAATTATAGCACACACACAGTATTGAATTCTATATAGCAGCTACAGTTACACACCTGGCCCTGGGCGTTGTTTCTTCTTGACATTTTATTGCTTTTCACAGCATCTCTTCTCATCTTCCTGTTACCTAGCCGTCCTCTACCTATTACTCTAGTCTTTTGCCTCCTTCTCACGTTGATGTTTTTCAGATGTCCTTTCCTGCTGGGGTCCGTGCAATGGGTGTGGATGAGGCCAAGGTGTGAAGATAACAGCTCCCCTGTTTGGCAGGGCCCAAAGGAGCTTCCAGCTGTTTGGCAGGGCCTGGCAGATGTCTCTCCAACCACCTTGATGCAGTCTCACCCTCTTTGCATGGACACTCAACCACCCCACTAAGAATTCTGTAATCCATGGAGACGATGTTGTTTGCCCTTGTGAGATGTTTTTTGCAACTAATGTGAGCTTGGGACTCAATGTTGCTGATCATGTGTGTTGGTCCTGGAATCCTGGCTGTCTGTCGCTCCATGGCTGTTACTGAAGAATGAACAATGACTTACTTGGAAGAATATGAATACAGTATTTTGTGGGATTATCTTTAGGGACACCTGCTTAGCCATGAAGTACAAACAGAATTACCAAATGTCTGTGCATGCCCCCTTCGCCATGAAGTAAAGTAGGACAATTAATTGGGGCAGTGAGTCAATCAATAGAAAGAAGATCTTTCCCTCTGTTTCTCCTCTTTGTAAATCTGCCCATCCAAGGAAAATAAATAACTCTTTAAAAAAGAAAAGTTAGGCCTGAGTTATTGGAACAATACCACGCCCATTTCCTGAGACAATAAAATTGCAAGAAATAGGAAAGTAAGAATTTAAGGTTGGCTTTAATCAAAATAACAGTCATGATAGCAATTATTGTTTTTGCTGTGTGATATATAGAACATGGATTCATTCAACAAATATTTACTGCACACCTTTTCTATACTAATCGCTATTTTAGGAACCGGGGGCATCTTAGAGAACAGTCACAAAAATCCCTGCCAGCTCTTGAGGTGGGCATATTCCAGGGCAGCACAGTCAGGCCACTGGGCAAGTTCAAAGTGAGTTCAGGTTCAGGTTCAAGTGCAGGCACCTCTTTCTGGAGATATAGGCTTGTCCAGTGGATGAGGACATTACTGGCTACATTCCTGCTTTCGGTTCTACAGGTGGGAAAGCTCCGACTTACAAAACCAGCACGTCTCGGGCATAAGGAACAAGCGTTGCAGCCTAGATTCTAACCAGGTTTTGTGCTTTTATTACATATTTTTTTGAATAAGAACGTATTCATGAATATTTACCAGCATAAGTGAATATAACATTTTTAAAGAAGTGTGAAATTAGCCTGTCTAATAAAACTTTCTTGAGAAATGCAAGATTGGAAGTTTTAAGTAGAGTAATATAAAAATAATTGATCTTGCTGCTGCAGTGGAAGAGTTAACTGAATTGCCTCTTCACCTTAATATTGATTTAATTTCACCGGAATATTGAATTTTCATATATTACACCACATAACTCAGTTTTAAGTATAGTTTTATTACATTTCCTTATTGCTTTCCTTTTCTTTTGCAGTATAACTTTGGAAATTTATATCATTAAAACAGATGAAATAAATTTGACTCAAGGCAAATTTTAAAATATTACTCAAAAAATACTGTATAAGAATTCTAATGCATGTCACTAATTTCCCAGGAATATCAAGCATTAGAAATTGTTCTACTGGGACAAAAAATCATTTACCCAACAAAATTAACACAGGTCAAAAATTTTTTCCTGGAGCTGTGTATAGCAAAGGTTTAAATTAATGCGATTGGACATATAAGAAACATTATATTTCAGGATGATGTAATTTTAAAAAGAAGATGTAGATATGAATATGGAATTAGTCACACATATGTAATTATTTGGCCATTCTATAATTGCACTAATTACTATATATCAAAGCTCGTCATTTGAAGTGCTCAGTCATCTAATTTGGACTTCATTGTCTAGCTTCTCCATTAGATGTTTCATGAGAATAGCTAAGATGACACCACACCTCCTAGAGCCTCAACAGATGCTACGAGAACGAAGGAAGGAATTAATTTTTAAATGGTGTTCATGCCCAGTCAGGTGCCTGTAAACACAGGCATAAATATCACAATGTTAAGATTTAAGTGCTTTTACAGTTGTAAATATTCTAGTTTATAAGACTTCACATAATCTTTGTTGAGAAGGTTGGGAGGGTTTATAGTATTAGGTAGATAATACGTACCACAGAGGATATTAATAATATCCCACACCACAGAGGATATTAATGTGAAATTAATGTGGCTTATTGGGAAAGTGCTTCCAGATGAATGGTTCAAACCCAGCACAGAAGGGTGAATAAAATAAGAAATGAGACAAGAAACATGAGCTTGGATTTTAGAAGAAATAACTAGCTATTTGAGTTACAGAGTGTAAAAATCTGGACTAATGGGTCCGGCATGGTAGCCTAATGGCTAAAGTCCCTGCCTTGCACACACTGGTATCCCATTTGGGCACCAGTTCTAATCCTGGCTACTCCACTTCCCATCCAGCTCCCTACTTGCAGCCTGGGAATACAGTCGAGGATGGCCCAAAGCCTTGGGATCCTCCACCCACATGGGGGACCCAGAAGAGGCTCCTGGCTCCTGGCTTCAGATCAGCTCAGCTCCGCACCAGGTCTTCTGGGGCCTTTTCTAAGAAATCTTTGAATATGTTCTCACCATTTGAACCAACAATTCCAGGTCTTCTCTACCCTGCGCAAGGTGCAGTCATGGCCTTTTCCTTACAAGCTCTTTCCTGGTCTCACAGATTCAAGTCTTTATTCTGCCTCTCCCTTCAACTTCTCTTCCTTGGCTTGGTTTTTGAACCTCTATTCCTTATTCCTAAGCCACAGCCTGGAAGTTCGCTCCTCTGGGGAACTATCCGGATGTGTCTTCCTGTATCAACACTTCTTCAGTAACTGTTTAGTATGTCTATGCTCGGCTTTGCTGTATGGTGGAAATGGGGCTGTGGAAAAGACAGCTTCCTCCCCGCACAGCACCTAGGCAGGGACATTAACATTTTCTTTAAACAATAATTGAGTGATAGTTTTTGCTGAATTCTCCCAAGATGTGCTGTTGGGAGAACGTGCAACCGTTCTCGGGAGTGTGGCAAGGACTAATTTTCCTTAGGACGGACGGGACACCCCTTTGCAACTTTCAGAATTCCCTTAGGGTATTCAGGCAGTTCCTTTTGAATTGTAACTTTAAATATACTGAGCTGAATGTTCAGTAAGTTATAGGAGGCCCCGATTCTCAAAAAAAATCCTTTTAACTATTGCAAATAAGTGTGTGGCCCATAAGCTATAGACAGGTTGACACCCACAATTTAAAGGTACGTGTTTCAGGCAGTAGCACGGCCTCTAAGCCAATACCCAATTGCTTTTATCTCTCTTTGGCAGGCAAGCAAGTTGAAGTTCAAAATGAACGGCCATCACTCTTCCAAGGTCTCACTACTTGGAAACAATTGAGTCGTTTAAACCCTCTAAATCCTAGGGGAGTTAGGGCTCCAGGCCTTCTTTTCATCAAACGTGTGTGGCTCTTGTATCTTTACTTTCAGAAACTTTTAGTATCTGGTTTCAGGTACGTGAAAGCCCGAGGTGTTACTCACTTCTTTGGTCCTGGACGCCACAAATCCACCCCCCATAACCGGCTTCGTTGAGGTTACGGTTCCTGAGCGTCTCGGCGCGGGGAAATGAAGAGAACCCACTTTGTTTCCAGCACTCAAGCGGCTGGTTCACCTTCTTTTCCCTCATAGCTGCGTTTTCCCGCGGAAAACGCGGCGACCGGAAACACCTGTGCCTCTCAGCAAACACCCAGGGACCAACGAGAAGACCTCCGGCGCCCACCCTGGCCGACTAGAGCGGCAGCGACGCTCCGCGCACGCGCACGCGCGCGCGCGCGCGCGCACGTCACGCCGACGCTCGCCTCGCCCCGCCCCACGCCGGGCAAGTCTAGTTTCCGGCGACTGGAAGAGCGGACTTTACCTGAAGGAGGGAGAGGTGGCCTCAGGTGACCGGCGGGGCGGCTGGCCAGTGCTTCACTGTCCTCGCTGCTGCTGCTGCCCGCCAGCATGCCTCCCTTGGAAAGCATGGTGCTTTGTCGCGAGTCCCAGGTGGCCACTCTGCAGTCCCTATTTGGAGAGGTAGGCTGGGCAGTCTTTTTTTTTTCTTCCTAAGAGATGCTGGGGGTTGAGTGTTTCCGTGGCGTTGAGGCCGACTCCATTAAAAAATAATAAGAAGAATTTCGTGGTGGGTGGGGTGGGAGAGGGGTTGAGAAACAGTTGAACCTGTATTTATTTGGTTGAGCGAGGAGATAACGTTATCCACCGTGCGCGGGGCCGCTGGGCCAAGTCCTTGTCCTGCACGCGCCAAGTTTGTTGAGATGCTGCGAGCCCCCAAGTCGCTTGTTGTCGCTGCCCAGCCGCCCAGGATGGTGTGCACCAAGTCTGTTTCGCGCACTTTCGTGGGTTTTTATCTCCCCCAGCAGCTCTTCTGGGCTGGTGAAGACCCAGGGGAGTCCCAGTCCACGTTTCTTCTTTCCCTTGCTGCCCCAGGGGGAGGCCGTCCTGTTGTTCCGGGGGGAACAGTAGAGCAGGCAGGACCTGGGTCTGTCGTCTTGTTAGGATTCATACAGTGCAGGTGCTCCTGGCTGTTGTGTTTTCCAGCCTTGGAGTCAGTGATTACATTTGGATCTTGTAGGAGGCTGGCTACAGGAGGCTCTGCTGCCGTTGGTTCAAATCCCAGCTGCTTCCTGTCCAGCCCCTTGCCGCTGCACCTGGGAAAACAGCAGAGGGCCGGCCGAGGGCTTGGGCTCTGCACCCGCGAGGGAGACCTGGACGAGGCTCCTGGCTCCTGGCTCCGGCTCCGGGCTCCGGGCTTGCCCGCTCCCTTTTTTGCTGCCATCTGGGGCGTGAACTAGCAGATGGAAGATCTCTGCTTCTCTCTCGCTCTGTGACTTTTTAAATACATAAGTCTTAATAAAACAAGCAGTATACACATTCCTTGATCAGCTAGGGGGTTTTTTTTTCCCCCTTAAGATTTATTTATATTTATTTGAAAGACAGAGATACAGAAAGAGACCTTTAATCCCCCCACTCACTCCCTGATGACACCGGGGGTGTCTCCCAGGTGGAGGTATTCCGGCCACCTCCCACTGCTTTCCCATTTGTTGGGAGCTGGGTGCGAAGTGGAGAAGTGTGAACTGCACATCAGATGGGACGGTGGGACCCATCTGCTTTGGTTAGATATTTTCCTCCAGTTAGAAACGAAGGGCCCAGGGCCGTGGTAGTGGCAGCGCATCAGGGCAGTAAGAGGTTGAGTGAGTGAATCGTCAGATTGTAGGGCTTGCAGTTAGTGTTAACTATCGCCACCGTTTTCCTGGTGGACCCTAAGTTCCCTCACTGGAGTTGTTGCAGCCAGCTCCCTTTTACCACAAGTCCCGCTCCTGGGAAGAAACGTTGGCACCCAGGTGTGAAGCAGGGCCGCCTGAGCGGTGGGCTCAGAAAGGGTGTTCTTCCCAGGGCGGCTCAGATGGAGCCGTGTTGACACCACTGGTCTGCAAGATGCTGGGCAGGTGGGAGACAGGAAGAACTGTAGCAGAGGGCTGCGAGGGGCCCTGTGGTGTTTGTACCATGGATGTATTCATTCAACATTTACATAGTTACTGCACGCCCGTTGCCGTTGGTTCTAGATCCTGCTCTGTTGCAGTTTGTGGTAGAGAGGTGAAATAACAGTGCAAGAACTGAACTGATCACCCCAGGTGACCGCTGGAGAGATGTTATAGGGTGGGGCATAATGCTTTAAGACAGACAAGGGTGGCAGCATTCCAGGAAAGGAAGGGTTCGGTGTAAGTTGGCAGTTGCCCCGCGCTCTTCACTTCTATTTCAGGGTGGGATATGTGCAGCGTTTTGGATAACAAAGATGTCGAATATGGTGCATTTAATACTTGGCAAAAAAATTGTTGAGCCAGTTCATTTGTGATTATTAGATGCACAGTTTTTCTTTAAAAAAAGGATTAGGGTAAAAATGGAGTATGGAAAAAAATTATCCTTAGAAAGCTCTTTAAATCTATTATGAAGTTGAAAACACACTTTCCTATAAGACTGAAAATGCAGGAATTTGCGTGCGTAGCCCTATGCGATAACAGTGTAAATACGTGTGTTAGATCTCAGATACGGTTTTTAGAGAAATCTTAATTTCATAACGGGAGGTTATTTGCCAAGCACTGCGTTTAGGTCGGAATGTAGCAGTGAACCCGCCGTGTGCTCCCTGGACACGCTATGTGGCTTGAGCGTTTCGTTTGGCATATGAAGCTTGGTCACAAGTTGGTGAATATTTTATCAATTTCATAACCTTTATCTTTTCTCCCCCAGAGACATCATTTCAGCTTTCCATCCATTTTTATTTATGGGCATACTGCCAGTGGGAAGACCTATGTGACACAAACTTTGTTGAAAACTTTAGAGGTAAGAATGACCCCAAGCTGGATGCTAATTGAGTTTTTCTCCTAGGCCGCTACAAGCGCAGAGTAACTTTTGCTTGAATCCCTTCAGTGACTTTAGATCTTGAAAGGTGTAATTAGAATGTTTGAATCTTGATGCTAGAAATTCATTTTTTAAGCTGGGCCAAATTTCCCTTTTCCTTGTTCAGGTTGCTATGGTGCTTGTGTCTAAATGACGTCGCCACTGACAGAGCTGTCCAGAATTGGTTTTTCGATTCTGTCTTCGTCCCTGTGGATACAGTAAATCAAGCCAGGAAGTGTGTGCTGTTGTTGATTGTACCCTTCAAGGCACTGACTGTGTCCGCTCCTGTTGCAGTTTTATTGCCATTGTTTCTCCCGTGTAGTGGCACACGTGTCCCAATCCTGATCTTGTCTTCACCCCGCAGCCAGCTCCTTGCAGCTCCTCACGTTCTCAGCACAGTGTCCAAGTGATTGGCCCGATACACAAGCCCCTCCGTGAACCACATCCGGGTTCTCTTTCGGCATACGATGGTCAAGAGTTTGGAAGGACAGTGTGGCGGAGCTGTACTGCTCCTTGTCGTTCAGCACCTCGAGCTTCCCCCGTGTGCACCGTAGGGATCGTGGTGACAACATGTAGGGCTGTGCGTAAGGAAGACAGAGTTCAGCCACTGCCGCATCTGAAGCCACAGCTGGGCCGAGTCTCTGCAAAGGGCCCTGTAGTAAATGTTGAGGACATGTGGCTTAGCACTGGCATGTGTAGACAGCAGGGTCCACCTCAGTGGGTGTGTATGCAGAAGTGGGTAGCCAGCACACAGCATTCCCTCTCTTGTGAGTGCCATCTCCAGCCTTCCTGTCATCCTGAGGTGGCATTTAGTGCAGCACCATTGTCCTTCAGCCGCCCGTGGCCGCTTCCCATCGTTTCCCAGACGACAGCCAGAAAACATCAGAGCCCTGGGGACAGCCGTCTGTAGTGGCCCGGCTCCTGGAGAGGACAGGTTGGAGGCCAGTGTATTGGGTGGCGGTGGGTTGTGTATAGAAGTATGCCTGGAGAATGGCCAGCAGGGCCGTGAGTACAGGTGGATGCCGGCGTTGTTGGTCCTGACTTGTCGGCTTTGGTTTTCAGCTCCCGCATGTCTTCGTGAATTGTGTTGAATGCTTCACCCTGAGGCTCCTTCTGGAGCACATCTTAAGCAGGTTGCGTGTCCTCGGCTCTCCAGAGGACGGCTCTTGCGCCGAAGTAACCTGTGACACGTTCAATGACTTCGTTCGCTTGTTTAAACAAATCACCAAAGCAGAAAGCCTCAAGGATCAGACTGTGTACATTGTAAGTAACCTGATGCTGTCACCTTTTCGGAAAACGTTCTTCACTGGGTCAGTGTCTACCATCCTGACCTCCAGGATGTACGCTCCCTGCAAGGTGCTTCTGGGAGTGCAGGGATGTGTGCGATGGATTCCTGATGCAAATGGAGCTTTGTTTAATACGAGATTGTAACACGTGGTCACGTGTGACCTTAGTATGTGATAAGTGATGGCTGAGACACCTGCTGTGCAGGCGCATCTAGTACGGCTTTATGAGGCGACAGCCTTCGAGTCAGACCCAAGCGACTGAGGGCGTTGGGGAAAGAAACTGATCATTATTCCATAGGGAAGAAACTATGTAAGCAAAGCAATGCAGGCAGGATCAGTGGGTTGTGAAACATGGAGGGAGGAAGTTGGGGCCAGATGATGGAGGAACTGGGGAAATACTGCTTTTATTGGATGCATATAGCATCCAAAGTTTGGGAATAAAATATTTGATTTCCAAAATAGTACAAATATGCATCACGAAACTCACTCTGAAATCGTGGTCGTGGGGTAGATTTGAGGGAGGGGAAAGACTGTTTTGCAAAAGCCGAGGGAAATCTGAAAGAAGTCAGTAAGGGGTGGTGACACACCGGGGCCGTGGGGAGGAGTCGTCCCCGCACAGCGAGACTTGTGGCCTTAGACACGCTGCCCAGCTGGAGCTGGAATCGGGCAAAGCAGGATTTTCAGGCTATTTTATCTATTTACACGGGTAAGGAAGTTGACCTTGTCCCAGAGTTCAGCAGCCATGCAGAGAGAAAGCAAATGGGGAAAAAAGCAAATGTCCAACTTGTCAGTTGCGAAGATGAGTTATTTGATTTAGAAGTTTAGTTTTATGGGCGAATTTAAAGATTTAGGTGGGGCTAAGAAAGCACGTTGAAAATGATTAGTACACAGTTTAAAACACCAAGTAGATGTTTGAGCTGGCACAGTAGCCTAGTGTCTAAAGTCCTCACCTTGCATGCGCCAGGATCCCATATGGGCGCTGGTTGATGTCCCGGCAGCCCCGCTTCCCATCCAGCTTCCTGCTTGTGGCCTGGAAAGGCAGTTGAGGATGGCCCAAGGCCTTGGGACCCTGCACCCATGTGGGAGGCCTGGGGGAGGCTCCTGGCTTCGGATTGGCTCAGTTCCGGCCGTTGTGGTCACTTGGGGAGTGAATCAGCTGACAGAAGATCTTCGTCTCTGTTCCTCTCTATATATCTGACTTTCCAATTAAAAAAAAATGAAAATTTTTAAAAAATTAATGCTTTCCTGTGTACATACATACTCTCAATAAAATTTCTGAATTAGGCATAGTAAGAGATTAATAATAATGAAATAGAATAATTATCACAGTATATTATAATGCATATGTATGAGTATGGTCATTCTCTTTTATAGTATGTTACTATAATTTTTTAAAAGATTTATTTATTTTTATTAGGCATATTTATGGAGAGAAGGAGAGACAGAAAGGTCTTCCATCTGATGGTTCGCTCCCCAAATGGCTACAACACTGAGAGCTGCGCATATCCAGAGCTAGGAGCCAGGGGTCCAGGTCTCCCATGCGGCTGTGGGGGGCTCAAGGACTTGGGCCATCCTTCGCTGCTTTCCCAGAGATTAAGCAGGGAGCTAGATCAGAAGTGGAGCAGCCAGGACACGAACTGATGCCCCTATGGGATGCTGGTGCTGGAGGGTGGAGAATTAGCCCGTTGAGCCATGGCACCGGTCCCACTGTATTTTTCATCTTTGTACCCAGCGGAAGTACTTTACGGCTTCTCTGGAGCTTATCACAGATGCCAGCTTTCTCAAGTGAAATTACTAAGGCAGTGTGATCCCTCTGAAGTCGGTCCGATAACCAGGATAGCAGAGTGAGGGATGGGCAGGCAGCTTCCGGCAGCGTGGGTGCCCTGGAAAGGGGCGCTGCCGGGGCGCAGCGGGACAGATCTTGTCACGCTTTTCAGAGCCACGCACAGGTCCAAGCTTGCCTGTTCCTGAAATTCGCCGCTTACTGTTCTCAGACCGTTGTTGGCCGTGTTTAATTGAAACATGGTAATTGAAACTGCAGGTCATGGATGACTGCTGTGACGTATTTTGTGTCAGTGAATCCTTCATAAAGAAATATTATTGAGCACTTTCTGTGTGCCAGAAGCACTGTTCCAGTTTCTGAAGAGAGAATAAGGACACTCTTGGTTCACCTGCAGCTTATAGTGTAATTAAAGCAGGCAGAGCATAAGCAGGGATTGGGTTGGAAAAGTGGCAGTGAAAAAATGGAACCTTCATAGGGCGACAGAATGGTTCCAGAACAAATAGCCGATCCTAGAGTTTCATGAGTGTCTTAAGGAGGAAGGACAGTCAGTATTTCTAGAAGTGGCCATGAGCAGTAAGGAGGGTTCATTTGGTTTTTTGCCCCTGTGGATCAAAATAGGTGTTCAGCACATAGATGCTCGTTGACAAAAACAGTTGAAAATTGTGTAGATTTTCAGTGTAAAACATTTTCTTAGACTAGCTCTGCAGTATATTCATCTGTTCAGTATGAATTGGTAAACCTCAATGCTTAGGAAATAATACAGAGAGGTAGCCAAGAATGTTTTCTAGTCAGTAAATTAGTTTCCAAATTGAGAAGCTATTAGAATGCCCAGCATAGATTATTAAGAAAAATGTTTGGATCTGAATTAGGATTTTGACTTTGAATACTCATTATCTGATAATCGCTTTTGAGGAAGGCACTATCATTAGAATACCGTAAAATCATTAATTATAGTGGGTTGACTTATTAAATCAGAAGAATAAAATGAATTTACTGCTTCATCTTTGAAATGTGCATTGAAATGAGCAAAAAATGGACCAGTTTATTTGAATTAATGGATAAAAATTATTTCAAGCGAGATTGATAGGATATTTTTATAATGGGAGCGCATAGTAGAGAAACTAGATTTTTTCTTAGCAGCAAATAATCTTAGCTCTATTTTGGCTAAATTAGGATTGAAATACTTACTGTATTGTATGTTTTGTGAGTATTCTGTGCCAGGGAGCCCCTCACTCAGTTACAGTAATGTCAGCAATTGGCTAAACTTGTGCCACCTGTTTTTGAACAATAAGGACGTTTTACAAAGCATAATCCTAATAGGGTTATCCTAGCAGTGAACAAAAACTCGAATCTTTCTCTTTTTCAGTATTTATTTGTTTTTCATCGGAAAGTGAGATTTAAAGCGAGAAGGAGACAGATCCTCCATCTGCTGGTTCACCCCCCACGTGGCCGCAACAGCTGGAGCTGAGCCATTCCAAAGCCAGGAGCCTTGAGCCTTGGGCCTCTTCCTGGTATCCCACGTGGCTGCAGGGTCCCAAGGCTTTGAGGCGTCCTTCACTGCCTTCCCCAGGCCACAGACAGGGAGCTGGAAGGAAGTGGAGCAGGCAGAATATGAACCGGTGCCCATATAAGGTCCTGATGCATGCAAGGACAGGACTTTAGTCAGTAGGCTACTGCACCAGGCCCAAATCTAATCTTTCTTACCATTATTAGTTATTTAAGTATTAAGAAGTTGTCATCAGGACACCTTACCCATCGTTTCAGTAGCACTTCAAATGTAGCTAGTTAAGACAGCAGAGTTAAAATGTTCTATATTAGTCTGTTTATTTGACCTATTTGAAAGGTCTTTCTACAAAATGTAAATGACATTTCTAAAAGTTGTGGGTTTTTTTTTTTGTCAGATGAGAAATTCAAGTTTTGAATTTTTCCAGTATATTATGTAAATGTTTTATAAAGGGATCTGTAAATTGACTCTTTTTTTTTTCTCTTCCTTCTTTTAAGGTTCTAGATAAAGCAGAGTATCTAAGAGATATGGAAGCAAATGTTTTGCCTGGGTTTCTCAGGTTGCAAGAACTGGTAAGTAATGTGTTGCGTTGGTTCCCCCCATAAGCTAGGCAAGAGGTTATGTTGTCAAAGTCTTTTTTTTTTTCCATTTTTACTAAGACGTTCACTGGAATAAATGCGGGGACACGCGAGTTTGAATTCTCTGCGAGGATTTTTAAATTTACTGTTGAGTAGCCTCAAAGTGCTTGGTGTGGCTCTTTGGGATTATCTGGAGTTGTTTGTTTGTTTGTTTCCTGAAGGTACTTCAGAACATCAGTGGAAAAAAAGGAAATTAAAAGTATGTTTTGATGCAAAAGTTTTTCAATCCCTGTACAGGTTTTTTTTTTTTTTCGAATTTGCATTTTCCACAAGCTTTTGAAGACCCCTCGTACTTAGCTTTGTATTTCAATTTGCAGTTGGCACCAGATGTTAAGATCAGTGTGAGTGTCGTGACCCAGTGAGGAGGGGAGGGGGCAGGCTCACTGCGCATGTGCGGCCGGGGAAGCCGAATAGTCATATGGACTTTGTAGCAGTTTGAGTAAAGACAGTTGCTAAGAGAATTCACTCTTAAGCAATTCTGATTAGCATAGGGATGCTCAAAGAAGATCCCTGGGTGTTTCCTGTTAGGGACATATTCACATAAGAAGTAGAGATTGAGCTTGCACAAAAAAAGACTGCTTTAAAAAAAAAAGCAAAATGTTTTATACTTAAATTATTTGGTTGGTCGATTCCCATTGTATTTGTAAGGTTTACTTTTTGTTTTCTGATTTTGTGTCCTGAGCATATAAACAGCCTGTGCTTGGCTAGTTCTAACCGTGTATGCATTAAAGTGCTGAGTAACAGTAGAATGCGCGGTCAGTGCTTGCGGAGAAGGGCTTGGGGCGTGCTGCTTTCCCCAGGCGCAGTACGTTACTCACGTTGGAGGAACTGCTTGTCCAGGGGCCGTCCAGGCGCTGTGCAAAATGACTCAGCGACAGTTCTGCCCCTGGAGGGTGCAGGGCACAGTTCAGGGACAGTTAAGTATGGCTATTGGTGGTCTTTGCTGGGAGTTCCTCAAATGATCCTTTTTACTTAATGTTGATGTAAGAAAGACTAATAGCTTTTTTTTTTTTGTATTTTTAATGTTTATTGAGTATGAGTTTTACTTAGTGATTGATAGATGAAGAATGTTAAGGAAAATGTGTTTCTGGCATGTACTGTTAAGGAGAGTATGTAGCATGGAATATCTGTTTTCCTTCAACTAACATTGATTTTTCTCTGGGTTGCTACAGCTTTTTATTCTTATTATTGTTATTGGAAAGTCAGATATACAGAGAGGAAGATCTTCCAGCTGTTGATTCACTCCCCAAGTGGCCGCAACGGCCAGAGCTATGCCAATCCAGAGCCAGGAGCCTCCTCCAGGTCTCCCACGCAGGTGCTGGGGCCCAAGGCGTTGGGTCGTCCTCCACTGCATTCCCAGGCCACAAGCAGGGAGCTGGATGGGAAGCGGGGCTGCTGGGATTAGAACTTAACTTACAAAGTAAGCCCTCTGTGATTGTCTTAGCATCCATGGGTAAGTGAGACGCTGACAAACCCGCAGATTTTATGGAAAGTTTAGGTAACTACCTGTGAGTGTTTGCAAGTGAATGACTAGGTTTTCTAAATTAATGCACCAGCGATGTATGTTAAGATGTTGCTGGAATTTTCGAGAAGAAAAATCCCAGTGGAGTTACGACTCTGTACTGCCATTCCTCTCTGTTTTACAGACCGATAGAAACGTTACTGTCATCCTTCTCAGTGAGATTGTTTGGGAAAAGTTTCGTCCAAACACAGGATGCTTTGAGCCGTTTGTCTTGTACTTTCCAGACTACAGCATAGGTAAATTTTGAAACACTGTGTGGGCAAGTGATATTCCGTAGAATTATCATTGTTTGAGTGATGAAGCTTCTATTAAAATTGGGATGCGCCCTAAACCGGTGGGGTTCACACACAGTCTTGTTGATGTTGAAATCCCATTTTAAAGCTTTGAGAAGTTGTTCAAGTACTGAAGTTTTTTGAATGAGAAACTTTCACATCTTTGTGCTAAGAGCCAGATTTTCATCACCTTTTTTTAGGCACTACTTTATACAGCAGTTGTGACATGCGTACAATTAAATGAAACTGCAGTGACAAAACATGTTAGAGTTCTATTGGGATATTCATTGGTAACATCATTATGTTAAAATGCCGCTTGTATCTATTGATTTTGTGAGTCTCATTTTTCATTTCTGTAACTCATGTAGTACCAGCCGTTAACCCTAATGTGTCCCTTTGACTTGAGGCTGAATTTAAACTTGAATTTCATAGATCCCAATTACCTTTAGATGATCACCTTAGCTCTTTGTGTCGCTCAGTATCTTTGTGAATGACTGCTGGGCTGTCACTATATGAATGTGATCCATCTCCTTGAAAGCCTATGACTGTGAAACTTAAAGTAATTAGCAGGTTATGAAAAAAACAGCATTCTATGACCTTGGCCTCGTTACTGCTATGTCTCTGAATTAATCAGTTATAAATATTCATCATTAAGATCAACACATTTTTGTCTGTTTTCACAAGCACTACAATCAAAAAACACTTCCTGCCATGGCTAATTAACTGACTTATTTTTTTTTTAAGTTACCCAAAATAGGAAAAGGGATACCTTATTTTCAGTAGCTCCTCATCCATTAAAAAAAAAAAAGAAACCACACAATCAAAGGGTTTAATTTTTTGTTTTTAAACTGAAGGTATCAGACCTCTCTCCCACGTTGGGTGTAGGGTCTCAAGGACTTGAGCCATCCTCTGTTGCTCTCCCAGGCCATAAGCAGGGAGCTGGATGCAAAGCAGAGCAGCCAGGACGCGAACCAGTGCCCATGTGGGATGCCAGGGCTTGCAAGGGGAGGATATAGCCATTGACCCATTGTGAGAGGCTTGTCTTAGTAGGCCCGGTGGGTTCAATCATTGGCTATTGGGAATGATTTCAATCTCCAGCCCTTCTTTCTGGTGGGTTTTGGGAGGGTGGCACCTCTGGTCTGAGAACAGTGCCTTCCTGAAGCTCCCGAGAGGCCCAGCTAGAGTCAGCTCATTATATAAACACATTATGCTGCAGAGATACTCCTTAGGAATTACAAAAGATGTTCCTCTCACCCTCTGACACTTGGGAAATTGCACAGACTTTGGAAGCTCTGTCTCAGGACCAGAGCTGAGACCAGATGTCTCTCTACATCACAGAGTAAAACTTGGCTGTGCTACTCTTGGAACGGTTTTATCTGTTTTGGTTAAAAAAAAAATCCTTTTTCTAAAATGCTAGAGAATCAGACAGTGACGCTTTGGGAATCATTCTAAGTCTGTTTTGTCTTGTGAACAGGAAACCTTCAGAAGATTCTGTCTCATGACCATCCCCCCGAGTACTCAGCCGATTTCTATGCCGCCTACATCAACATCCTCCTCGGGGTTTTCTACACTGTTTGTCGAGATCTCAATGAGCTCCGACATCTGGTGAGTGGTTTAAACACGTGCGTGTCTCTTCCTGTCTCCTCCCTCCCCAGGATGGGCACAGGGCCGCTCCGAGAATGGCCATCTCTGTGGCCGTCAGTTTTGACCCAATCTGAAAGACACACCCAATCAGGTGTGTCTTTTCAACTTTCCTTGTAAGTGTGACTTCCTTCTTTTCTCTAACTACAGGAAAAAACTGTGGAATTCCACTGGAACCACTTCCCGTGTTATTTGTTTGTTCATTTATTTATTTACTTTTTTATTAGTGGCAGACTTGTTCCGGGATTTCTAAATGTAATATGTGTAGCCTAGATTTTTTTTTATTTGTTTGAAAGATTTCCAGGGAGAAGGAGAGACAAAAAGGTCTTCCATCCACTGGTTCACTTCCCAGATGGCCACAACAGCTGGCAGAAGCCAAGAGCCAGGAGCTTCCTCTGGGTCTCCCACCTGGGTGCAGGGGCCCAAGGCTTTGGGCTGTCCCCTTTCCCAGGCTACAAGCAGGGAGCTGGATGGGAAGTGGAGCAGCCGGGACACAAACTGGCTTTCATGTGATGCCAGTGCTTAAAGGACTGGGTCCTTGCAGGCAGAGGATTAACCCATGGAACCATCGTGCCAGCCCCTGGGTCATAGAATTTAAATGGATCTGAATGTAGTTAGAAGCTTTGATTGTAGGTTTTTCTTCAGCCACTGACCTTGAGATAATAATGTTTGTATAAAAGATTAAAATTTTTTTAAAATTAGAGTGGATATTCATATTGTACAAACAGTCTGGGAAATGATCCTGTTTAATTTTTCTTTGAGTCCTTCCCTCGGATTGTGAGGATGTTGAGGGAAGGGGGAAAGAATGTGTGGCTTCCTGAAGCCTCGCTGTAATACTTTAGATCTTGTCTCTGCATGACTGAGGGTGGTAACATGGCCAAGTGGCTTTCAGAGTAACAGGTGCCGCATATCTCGGCATGTTATCCTTTGTCCTGAAAGGCATCACATAAACAGATGCTGAGCAGGACCCGGCTGTGGGGGACCACTGGCTGCGCTGCTCCTTGGCGCTTGGCTCCCGTGGGACTCGGACCTACAGTCGGAGTACAGACACAGGAAATGTTAAGGTGCAAGGGGGAAAGTCACGTAAGGAGTATATTTCCAATAAAACACACACACACACACACACAGTGAAGGGAGAAAAGTAATACGAAGGACATTTTTGAAAATGCTTTTGTTTTCACCGGGGCATGCTTCTATGTGGGGATGAGGCTTCGGCTGTTTTTTTTTGGAAGTACAGTATAACTCTTCTCCACTGTAGATAATAGTAGTAAATCTAAAAAAGGATCTCAAGCATTTGAGTTAGAGCAGTGTTCTGATATTTCTCCCTTGGTAAAATACTTTGATTTAAAATTTTATTTGTTTGAAACTTTGTGGGTGGCGCAGTTTTCCAAAGTTTGGGGGATCACCCATCGGGCGTTCTTTTCATTCATCGTGTCTGTATTGCTTTTTCTTTTTTTTCCCCTCATTTACCTAATGTCATGCCTCCGTCCTCCTTCCTACCCTCTCATTGATGTGGCTAGTTGAATAAACACTCGACTTGTAGGCAAAGGACTCATGGGAGTGGGGTGTGAGAAGTGACTGTAAAATTTGACACAATAAACATTAATCTGAAAATCATTTATGTGTGATTTGGGAGTAGTTTTTATGATTTTCTTAGCAGACTTTTATTTTTGGAGGGAGTGAGGAGGACACTTTGCAATACTGATGAGCTTGAATTGAGATTAGGATACAGGTAATGCTACCTCTCAAAAGTGAAAAAATAATTCTGTTGGCCAATTAAAGTAGGAGAAATAGACAAGATATCAGACAGCATACTTGAGTGTTATTTCAATAGGTGTAAAATTCCACTTTTGATTAAGGATTAAGCTCTGTAGGTTGATGTAAATGATTGTGCTTACACAGTCAAATGTTCTGATTGCAGTCACGTCGTTTTTTTTTTTTAAAGATTTATTTTTATTATTTTTTTATTGGAAAGGCAGATATACAGAGAGGAGAGACAGAGAGGAAGATCTTCTGTCCAATGATTCACTCCCCAAGTGAGCGCAACAGCCAATGCTATGCCGATCCGAAGCCAGGAGCCTCTTCCAGGTCTCCCATGCAGGTGCAGGTTCCCAAAGCTTTGGGCTGTCCTCAACTGCTTTCCCGGGCCACAGGCAGGGAGCTGGAAGGGAAGCGGGGCTGCCGGGATAGAACCGGCGCCCATATGGGATCCCGGGCGTGCAAGGCGAGGACCTTAACCACTGTGCCACCACGCCGGGCCCACGTCGTTTTCTTTAATAACTTGTTAGGGAGTTGCATGGAGAACATACTGATTTTCCTCTTACAGTGATTTGTAAAGGTAAAGCAAAATATTCTCTTAAAAATCATCTTAATTTCCTTTTTCACTGCTATTCATAAATAATGAAACATATACTTTTAATGTTTTGACCAAAAAAGAGAACAGTGTATTTCTCTTAAGCCAAGTTATGTCATGTTGGTGTTGTTAAACCACACTTAGATTTGGACAAGCGAAACTAGGCTAAGAAATGTGGGCCGAGTGCCAATTGCTTCTTACTCCGCTGTCTCTCCTCTTCATACTAGCATTATGAAATAGAATAGGGCAAACGGTTGGGAGGACTTGATGGTCCTCAATGATCCTGAGTTTATAATGATAAATTTTATGTGTGTCCATCTTTAAGATCTTATTATTCAATCATTTCAATGTGAAATACTTAATACCGAGTAAGTAATAATACATGGCAGCAGTATTTTTCTTTTTAAGATTTAAGTATTTTTCTTGGAAAGATTTACAGAGGGAAGGAGAGACAGAAAGATCCTGCATCCACTGCCTTTCCATGAAATTTGAGTGTTGACTCATGGAGTACTACTGCATCAAGGTTCAGAATTCACAGGAATTCCAGGGACCCTATCCCGGGAGAGTTTCTTGGGTTTCATCCTCAGAGATTCTGATCGCGTGTTCCTGGGATGGTGCCAGGGACTGGGGTTTGTAACAGCCCCGGGTGATGCTGCAGAACCAGGCTGAGCCGGATGCTGTGGAGTTAGCGAAAGTGTTCAGACCTTGAAAAGGAGAGTTGGTTCTTTGGGTTTCAGGTTTATGCCTGAATGTTTTGTGGTCCCATGTGACATAATTATGAACTCCAAATTGTGCTTTGTTATTTTATATCTAGAGGCTAATATAGGATTTAGCCAAATCAGAAAGGTTTGATATGTTCTTGTACTGTCATGTCCCTTGTGTTATTGTATGAGCCATAATCGCGTCTTACGTGAGCAGTTGGATTTAAATAAAATTGTCTGCATTTTTATAAAAATTTTACTTAGAAAATAAATTCTAATGATTAAAGATCAATGTGGTTTTTTTTCTCTCTCATTTCCAGGCAGTGCTTAATTTTCCCAAGTATTGTGAGCCTGTGGTCAAAGGAGAAGGTAACGGTATAATCTTCCCTATTAGTAATCGTACCGAGAAATGTTTTCATCCGATCCGAGTTTTGTTCTCCTGTTTGTGCAGCAAGCGAGCGCGATACGCGGAAGCTGTGGAGAAACATCGAGCCTCACTTGAAGAAGGCCATGCAGGCCGTGTACCTGAGGGAGGTGTCAAGGTGAGTCACTCATGTGCTGTTCCCACATTGTTTGTTTGGGAGACTTGTTTTACCCAAGTCTGTATTCCTTTACCGCCCTTCCATTGCTGCGGAAAGCTACGGAATTCATTCGTTTTCTTTGGTTAGGGCAAACAATTTTTAACCAACATATATATATTTTTTAATCTGGAAAGTTATAGGAAGACCCATACTAGCTTTGTTTTTCCCTATTTCTGCCTGGTATTTGAATGAGATGCTGCAGAGAAGAACCATCTTAGACCTGCATCTCTCTGTGCGAGTTCCATAGTACTGAAGGCACTTGGTGACAGAGGGTGTTGGTGGAAGAGCTGGGTTTGCATTTTCAGCTCGGCCGTTGGCTGCTCTGTGTGATGTCAGCAAGTCGGCCAGAGCCCGTGGACTGTCGCGGCTTCCTCCACCAGTCCTTAGATTTATACAGTATGTGTGACAATGATCTGTGGCCACTCAATGGCTTTCCAGTCAATTTGTGACTATTTTTCCCTCCTTACTACTCTTGCTTATTTTTTTTCCTTCAATTCAATTAGCTGATTAAACTGCATTTTGGGTAAATATTTCATCGTTTCTGAATTAGCAGAAATATTATCAAGATATTATTGTCTCCCTTCTGTTTTCAACAATAAAAATTCTCTTGATGAGAGCTTTTCTATGTCGCAGAAGGGAAACCTTGCCAAAGACAGGAAAACTTGTAGAATTTTTTAAACGATTCTTCCATAATGTTGAAACCCACAGGATGATTGTGGCCACTTAAATTCAACTTTGCACACAATTCGTAAGAGCGAATTAAGTCACTGGTGACCCCCTCCTTGGCTGCAGCGTAACTAGGAGTCAGAAATTGCTAGAAACTTCAGTTTAGATGTAAACACTTGAGAGTTAAACACCGAAGCTGGAGAGCACTCTGGAGCTCTTGCTGCGGTGACAAGTCAGAGAGGAGAGGACAGCAGGGCAGCCTGAACTGCTAGGCCGCACCCCCGTCCCCACAGGACGATGTGCTTTGTGTGTATACTGGTGAAAAGGGGCGTTTACTTCCCGTATCCCGGGGTCTGGGTTGCCGTCCTTGCTCTGCCCCCCCATCCAGCTCTTTAGCAGTGTGCTTTGAGGGGAGGCAGCAGGCGATGGTGCAAGCACAGAACCACGAGGGACTTCCAGGCTCCTGGCCCCTGCCTGGTCTGGTACGAGCTCTGGTGGGGCCGAGTGGGGAGTAAACCAGCAGCTGGAAACCTCCCTCCTCTCTCCCTCTCTCCCTCTCTCTCTGCCTTCCAAATAATGAAATTAATTAAAAAGTAATGTGCTTGGCCAGACTTCCTATGGCAGTGTTGGGAGAGGAGTGCCTCACGAGAATCTTGCTTTAGAAGTGTGTATTAGGCATTAGATGTCTGGGGGAAAGGACAAAGAAAGGAAGAGGTGGAAGTTAAGGAGTCCTCCGTCTGCTAAAAGAAAACAGAATCAGAAAGTGAGCCAGTGCATCGCCTTCAGGAGGGCAGTTGATGTTAAGAAACGTTGCTCCAGTTTGTTTTGCGGAGTAGAGCACTTTTTTTTTTTTAGATTTATTTTTTTATTATTTTTTTTTATTGGAAAGGCGGATATACAGAGAGGAGAGACAGAGAGGAAGATCTTCCGTCCGATGATTCACTCCCCAAGTGAGCGCAACGGGCCGATGCTATGCCGATCCGAAGCCAGGAGCCTCTTCCGGGTCTCCCACGCGGGTGCAGGGTCCCAAAGCTTTGGGCCATCCTCGACTGCTTTCCCAGGCCACAGGCAGGGAGCTGGAAGGGAAGCGGGGCTGCCGGGATTAGAACTGGCGCCCATATGAGCACTTTAAAATTAAGAAAGCTGCAGTCGCATCCCCGGACATCGCCCCGATCCACGCAAACACCAGAGATAAATTAAATTCCTCTCTTCCCACCCAAAACGAGGAAGATTTTGAAACTTTATCCGGAAGCCCTCTCAGAGAAGAAACTGGTAGTTTAAATTAGAATGTAAGGAGTCCGGAATCACTGGCGGAAGGATGCACAGATGGGAAACAAACTTGATCAATGCACGAATGAAATTCAAATAGAAACAGTCCTGTCACAAGTGAAGTAGTGGGCCTGGCGCAATGGCTCGATGGCTAATCCTCCACCTCCAAGCGCTGGGGTCCCATGTGGGCATTGCTTCGTGCTCTCCCTGCTCCACTTCCCATCCAGCTCTCTGCCTGTGGCCTGGGAAAGCAGCGGAGGACGGCCCAAAGCCAGCCTTGGGACCCTGAGACCATGTGGGGGACCCGGAAGAGGCTCCTAGCTTTGGATCAGCTCAGCTCTGGCCGTTGTGGCCATTTTGGGAGTGAGTCAGTGGATGAGAGATCTTTCTCCCTTTTTCTCCTTCCCTCCGTAAATGCAGTTTGCCTTTCCAATTAAATTAAACATATATATGTATATATATATATATATTTATGTATATATTTAAAAGAAGTTGTATCCAAATAAGGGTAGATTCAACCAAAAGTTACATAGGGAACATTGAGGGAAGGAATGAAAAACAAAAAACCAAAAAAAAAGAAAAAAAAAGCCAGAGAATTTTAACTAAATAAAAAGGTAAATAAAAGGGTAAGCCTGTATCCCACATTCTAGCACCTGGTTCGAGTCCTGGCTCTTCTCTTTTTGACGAGGCGTCCTGCTCACTCACCCTGGAAAGCGACAGGTGATGGCTGAGTTCCTTGGCTCTCTCTTAGCTCATGCTGCTGGCTTCGGCGTGGCCCAGCCCTGACTGCTACACACACCTGAATGATCTCTCTCTCAATCCAAATAAAATGAAAACAGATAAATCACAATTATAAAAAAAAAATAGTGTGTACACAGACAATTGACTGTATCTAAAATACTGAGTTTTGACTATGAGTAAGCAGTAATATTTCTTGGTACCTTTTTGGATGTCTTTATGATCCAACAAATTACTCAGATATTAACATGCATACTGCAAATACATAGATATATATTTTAATGCCCACTAAATGATGTTATACAGATACAGTACGTACATTTTATACAGAGAGAACGTCTTGTCTATAAACAAAAAAAAAACTTTTGATTCTTGTAGGGCTCTGTTTTGAGTACAGCTTAGTGATTCCATGTGTTTTCAGTCCTGTTTGCTTTATTTTTTTTCAGTTCCCAGTGGGAAAAGCTGCAGAATGGTGACACAGATCCGGGACAAGTGAAAGGTACCAGCGTGTGACTGTCACACACTGAGACAGCTGTGAGAGCCGCCCCTGGGGTCCAGAGTGTGTGCCGCGAGGGCGGGAGGGGCATGATGGGGAGTTTGCACCTCAAGCAGCAGTAGTAGTCATCTTTTGATTTTTTGCTCTCGCTGAAGCTTCGTTTTTAATGGAAGGAAAGAGAATCCAAATACGAGTTTTCTGTTTTCTAAATATTGGACTATGGAGATCAAGTAGCTGGTCTGCCTTCCCATGTTTTGTTGACACAGGTCAGTTATAATAGTGCGGTCTCTGTGCCTCATGATGTTTTAAGGAATAAGGTACAAATTTTTTTGTCTCTCAGTTTAGGGGATGCATTTTAGTCATTGTGCTTTAAAAGCTTTCTAGTTTTCATTTTTATCAAGGCAGATATTTGGATTTTCCCGAAATAGAATTGCTCTTGCATGATAGGGATAAAAACGTGAGCTCCGCCTCTTAGTGAGTTCGGTGGCTCGCGATTGGGGGAGGCGGCGTGAAATGGTGACGCCGTGGTTTCGCTTGTCCGTAGGATTCCTCGGTCGTACACACTGAACGCCTCCCGTGTAGAACAGGTGATTTCCAGTCCGTTGCAAGGGAAAAGGAGGGATTCTAGAGTTTAGAAAAGCCGACAGTGGCTGCCCTGCATGCCTTGCTAACCGTGTGAGCCTGAAGCCAGCTCCGTTTCTTCATCTGTAGGAACAGCAAGCACCCGGGGCGAGGCTGAAGGAAAACGCTTAGCAGAATGTCTGAGTTAAACCAGCAGGCAGCAGATTCCGCCTCTCCCCCACAGATCAGTGCTGTGTGACGAACTTGTGTTTTATTCATTCATTACTCCCCGCGCAAGGCATCGTTACGTCTGCCAGAAAATACATGTGAAATGTTTCTCCTCGGTGTCGTATAATAGCTTAGTATAAGATAAAATTTCTGTGTAATTAACTGTTTACGTCACGCACAGTGTTAACTGGTTGTATGTGACATGTGCAGGGTACGGATTCGTAGAGGAAATCACTTGTTTGTGTTTTGGGGTGGATGGGGAGTAACGGGGAAGGTTACTTCGACCAGAACACACTGCTCGGAAATCAACAGGTAAGTGAGAGGCGGCGCTGAGAGCCCGACAGATTCCTTCATACAAGTATTTTGTTGCACAGGTCTCTCAGCGTATAATCACGTGGAACTCCCATATTACTCTAAGTTTATTCTGATCGCCGCATACCTTGCTTCGTACAACCCAGCAAGAACCGACAAGAGGTTCTTCCTTAAGGTAACAGTAGCAGGAATCTTGGCGCGTTGTTTCTGATGATCCCAGGAATATTTTCAAATTTCACCACTTGAAAGTTTGTAAGGACCCCCGCATTAGAATAAGAAATAGCTAGATAGATTTAGTACCCATTCCTTGTCTGCTTGCCATTGACAATCTGAGACGTGGACAAGCATAAGTAGTTCTACAAGAGAGAAAAAATTAAGTATATCTTAAGCAATAATTCTAGATTTCAGAAATTATGTAGCTGAAGGTTGTTTCATTAAACATGTTTGGAGTGCAGAGTTAGGGATAGGAAAGGACAGAGAAGTCTTTATCCACTATGCCACAGTACAGGGCCCATCCTCTCACCCTTGCACTGCAGGAGTGCGGTGGCCCCCGGTCCCAGTCCACACAGGAGCCTCGCCCTGCCGCCTGTGCCCAGCCCCGTCCTCGCTGTGGCCTCTGCTCTCCTCGGCACATTCGGATCTACAGCCTTTAATTGTGTTCCGTCTTTCTGGAGATCTGCTTTCTTACTCCTCACCTTAAGGCCTCGGGGTAGCTGATGTCTTTCCTGCACAGTCCCCCTCGGATAACCCGTCGTAAGTGGGTTATCTTTGTCGTTTCCTAGTTAGCTAGGAAGTCGGCTTTCCTCTCTGGGTTTAATACGATTTATAATACATTTTCCTTTTATTAGTTTTTTTTTTTCTTGTTATCTGTCTGCTTAGAGTTTAGTAGTCGGCTGTGGGGTTATTTGGTCCCCAGTGCCTAGCCAGATGCTCTCAGGGTAATTTATCATTGAAATTGCCAACCTTCTTTAACAGATAGATGTAAAAAACCCTTACTTTTGGAAATTCTGTTTTTACAGCTGTAAGTACACTAAACCAATTTACTTTTTTTGGAAAGTATTATTTTGTCTTAAAACCTTTCTTTATATGTAAAATTAATCATAACATCCAATCTAAATCAAGTAAGTCTAAAGTATGTTGGACTCTAATAATAATATACATATGCATGATGACAAGAACAAAATTTAAAATCCCAAGACACATAAATTAATCTCTTCCAACTATTAAGCAGATTGTATTTCCTGCTGTGTGATACACTGGCTCTCCAGCTTACAATTTTTTTCTTTTCTTGCAGCATCATGGGAAAATCAAGAAAACCAACTTTCTAAAGAAACATGAAAAGGTATTGACATTTTAATATCTTAATGGGAGAAACGTGAATTGCGGGTTCTGTGCAGAATGGGTCGGTGGGTGACTGCGTTACTCACTTGCATTGAAGAACTTCCTTGCGTTGGCGTGTCACCAGTCTGGCGCTCTGACAGCGTCCTGCCGAGTGCAGTGACTGAAGGCACGTTGGTATGAGCCAGTGCTGGAGATGAAAGTGCACTGACAGAGCGTATCAGTGACCCCGCAGATGAGCAGATCACCCTGAGTTATTTAAACACGGTAGATGAAATACAAGCATTTTCCTCTTTCCCCCAAGAAAGGACATTGGACTAGGCAAATGGGTGACTTCCCACTGCCATTGGAACAGTTGGGTGACTGAGCAGATCAAGAAGCTGACATTCTGCTCGTTAGCGTCTTTAGCAGAACGAATCTAACTGTCGTCACTGGGAACCGAAGCTACCGAGAGTGAGTACCCCGATGTTGAGGAAGTTGGTCTTCTTTTCTCTTCAGACGAGCAATCATCTGCTTGGACCAAAGCCCTTCCCGCTGGACAGGTTGCTGGCCATCCTGTATAGCATCGTGGACAGCAGGGTTGCTCCGACAGCGAATATCTTCTCGCAGGTAGGGCATCCTTGTGCAAGTCTTCAGGTGATGTCATCGCTGGTATTCCAGATGCTCGACTTCTAGCAGGTGTATGTTACTCTTGGGATAATGTGTGGGTTTTGTGTTGGTGATTTCATTCAGCTACTGGTCAAAAATACTTTTAGGGAATAAAAAATAGCATTTGTACTAAACACATACGGAATTTTATATCTTGTCATTCCCTAAAGTGTACACAGCTACTTACATAGCATTTACATATGTTAGGCATTCTACAGATAATGTAAGTGGGTAGGAGGTTATCTGTGGCTTATGTGGAAATAGCATTTTATGTAAGGGGCTTGAACGTCTCTGTGTAGGTTTTGATGTTGCTGGGAATCTTTGAATCATTTCCTTGTCCATTGAGGGACATTTGTAACTGAGAATTCCAAATATAGAGTCTTGGGGAGTATACCACTGTATTTGTAAGTATATCCCCATGGCAAAAAACAATTTACTATTTTTAGCTTTTTCCTTTTTTTTTTTTTTTTAAAGATTTGTTTTTGTTGAGTGGCAGATTTTTCAGAGAGAGAAGGAGAGACAGAGAAGGTTTTCTGTCCGCTGGCCTACTCCCCAAATGACCACAATATCCAGAGCTGAGCTGATTCAAAGCCAGGAGATTCTTCCAGGTCTCCCATGTGGGTGCAGGGGCCCTTGAACTTGGACCGTCCTCTGCTGCTTCCCCAGGCTATAAGCAGAGAGCTGGACATGAAGTGGAGCAGCCGGGACATGAACAGACGCCCTTACAGGATGCTGGACCCTCAAGGCGGGAGGGCTCATTAGCTGTGCCTCTGCACCTACCTCTTTAATCAAAGAATTTCTAAGATGAAATTATTGTAGTTATATTAATAAACAGGTTGATTAAATTGATGGATTATAATATGGGGCATGTAATTTAATAAAATAGCATTTTAGAATGTGTTTAGAAGAAAATAATCATAGTGCCTGATATTTGTGCACCTATTTGTCACGTAAGTTCCAGTTTGTTGATACTGGATTGATGCTGAGCTTTTTAAGAAAACATGTATTTTTCGAAGTTCCGGAATGCTCACTAGGTGGCAATAGCAGCATAAATGTGAAGGGAAGGATTTATTTTTTATTTTATTTATTAAGTTTGCATTTTCAGAGAACTTAGTCTAATCACAAGTAGACATCTTCAGTGGTCCAGAAAAAAAATATCTAGTAAGAAGTTGGAAGCAAAAAACAAAATGGTGTGAATTATATTTACTGAAAACAAAGTCCTCTCAGATGTTGTGAAAAAGCATTTTATGAGTGAATTTTTACACCAACACATATGTGAAATAATAGGATTTACATATAAATTGATTCACTGTGAGTAAGTCTGGTCCCAGAATGACCTGGCATCATCACGCTTTGCATTGTGGTGAGGATTTTAAATTCTTTATTTGAAAAAGGCATTTAATGGCAAAATCCTCACCTTGTGTGAGCCGGGGTCCCATATAGACAGGTTTGTGTCCCGGCAGCTCCACTTCCCATCCAGCTCCCTGCTTGTGGCCTGGGAACGCAGTGGAGGACAGCCTTGGGACCCCACACCTGCATGGGAGACCTGGAGGATGCTCCTGGCTCCTGGCTTCAGATTGGCTCAGCTCTGGCTGCCCGTTGCAGCCACTTGGAGAGTGAGCCAGCAGCTGGAAGATCTTTCTCTCTGTCTCTCCTGTCAGTTTCCTCCTCACAGCTCAGGAAGTTCTCGCAGGTCCATCCATGTCACCAGAGAGTTCTGCCCCCAGCCCCGCCCACTTGCCAGTCATTAGGCAGTCACCTGGGACAGTTCAGGCACCAGTCCCCTGGGGCCTGGCCTCAGCCTGTCTAGGCAGACTGGAACGGGATAAATGAGTAGCAAATCTAGTCATAGAAAATGATGGAGCTCGCTCGCTGTTGAGTAACAAATCAAATGTGTTGCTTGTACAAAAACAAAATAATAAGAATGGGTGAATAAGAAGGACAAAGTGATGCCTTTGTGTTGAGAAGTTGGAACTGAGTTTAGTTGTAACAATTCACTTAGCAACTTGGTCGTACTAATGCCACATAAGATATGGAGAGTACGTGGTTATAAGCTGCAACTAGTCCTGTTTGACCTTTGCTCTCTCTTGCATTAGAAAATATCCGAAAAATATACATACTGCCTGCAGAAGCAAAATGTGACAGGAATTGCATCAAAAAGGTGCTTTCTATTTTTATTTCATACTTTTCTTCACATCAAAAATGTTTTGCCCATAAGAATGGCAATTTGTATTCATCCTGTGAATATAAGATTTTATTAGTGTAATAGAGAAATGATAGTGTCTGTTGCAAGTATTTGGTATGAACACTAGGTGGCAGTCTTGTATTTTAACTTTAAACTGGGAAATAGCTTTTCGTTTTAATATTGTGTCACCTGTGAAGTTGTCAATTTGACACATTGATTAATTTTACTAAGAGTAAAATTTGTTGAAGCACCTTAATTATTTACACGCATGCACACTTTCATGCCTGCGTAAAGAAAGTTAGTATGGATATAAATTGCCTTTTGTCGGTTACAGTATATTCCAGTGAGATGAGGGTCTATTATTTTCCCATTTATTTATCTCTGTTGGAGAGAGGGGACAGAGACAGAGCTCTCCTATGTCCTGGTTCACTTTCAGATGTTCACAGCGGCCGGGCAGCACCCGACCAAAGCCGTAAGCCTGCCACGACACGGGCTTCCCACATGAGCCTTGGTGACCCACCCGTGGGCGAGGGGCCCAGGCACCGGGCTTCGGGAGGGACACGAGCCGAGCGCCCCGGAGCCACACTGCCAAACACCTATCTGGATTCCCTTTACTTATTTTATAGAAACGAATTCTTTTTCTAGCTTTATTTGCCACTCACATAATTATGTAGATTTCTTGTCGTATGTAATGGATTGGTCCTGTGTGACCGTACATTCAAAATTCCCTCGCAGCCGAAGTTTATTTCTGCTGCATTTAATTTAAATCTTCTTAGATATGATTTATAATGATTTTTTTTTTAAGCTCAAGGAATCCTTAAAGTTTATTGGAATTCCAGTGGAGAACGATGAACAGCCATAACAGTAGATTAACTCATATTTCCTTATTGAATTTTAAATTCTCATTAACTTATGAGAACGGTAGTTACACATTTCATATTTTAAATTATATCAGTGCTCAGATGTATTGAACTAAAATACAATTAAACTTTTTTTTCTTATAAAGATTTATTTTATTTTGTAAGAACAACTGAAATGGGGACGGGGGACCAGGAGAGAGAGAAAAAGAGAGAGAGAAAAAGAGAGAGAGAGATCAGTCTTCATCTACTGGTTCATTTCCCAAATGGCCAGCATGGTCGGGCTTGGGCCAGACCACGCCTGGGAGTCAGGAGCTCCGCCTGGGTTTCCCACGTGGGTGACAGTGACAGTTTCTTGGGCCATTTTCTGCTGCTTTCTCAGGCACCGGTACCAGGAAGCTGGCTCAGAAGTGAGGCAGCCAGGGCTTGAAACCCATTACTCCTAAGTGGTATTTAGCATGGAAGATGGTGGCTTAACCCACCGCACCGCAACACCAGCCTTTTTCTTAGGGATTTAAGATCATTTCAGCGTTACCCCGTTTATACCTTTAATGTAACTGAGAAGTCATTTAACAGGTTTTCATTCAAATAAAATAAACGCACTCCTGTTATGTACAAGGAAGCATCAAAAAGCTCATGAAAAGCAATTAAAACAAAAGTTTATTTTAATGCAAAATAAATTTGAGATGCATGCATAAAGTTTTTCACGATACTGTGTTTCAAACTCTTTTGCTAGACACTTTTCAATCCAAATAAGTTGATTGATGATGATTTAGGATCGTAAGACCTCTCTACCTTAAAATTAATTTGCCTATGACATAGTATAATGGCTGTTACATTCGTGTTTCTACAGGAAGTGCTAAATGGCAGTTACGCCGTGTCTGCTAAATGGGAGTCGCAGGGCGTTCAGAGTCAGTAGCTAAAATGACTGTCAGATGCGTGGGACTAGATTTAAACTCGGACCTTGTGAGCGTCAGACATAGCATCCTGAAATCTAGCTGAAAGGTGCTCGGGTTGAAATGACTTGAGTTGTCATCTTGATAAACCTCACGTTTGGTGCTAAAAGGAGCAGCTTACCTGGAAAGCGTTGCACCGGCGGGAGCTTAGCACAAGCGCAGAGCCCATCTTGGGCAGTGTCTCTGTCCTTCCGCAGGTTTGTGCCAGCTGTCCAGTGTCTCTCTGCCTCCCCAGCAGAAATTCTTAATACTGTTAAGGTGCATTATGTAGTGGATCACAGGCCATTTCTGGGATGTTCATATTTGCTCATCATCTGATCAGGTTTTTCTTGCTGAGCGTGACTGAGCGTTGCGTGCGTGCCGCTCCAGCCAGCCAGCCAGGGCACCTTACTTCACGCCCGCTTCGCTGGCTAACAGGTCAGCAGGGGTGCAGTTGGCAAGAGGCTGGCTCTTGGCCGAGCAGCTCGGGGTACCGCTGCCCTGACGCGCAGCCTCCACTGGGGCAGTAAATGAGATTCTGAAATCTCTGCTTGCCCGCGGTGTGGATGCGTTACCGTTTGGCCGTGGGACCCACCGTGCGGGAGCTGCATAACCATTTTGCATCTTACAAATAAATAGATCAGCCCAGCACTAGGCATTTCTGCTGAACTCTAGCAACATGGAATCATTGCTGAAGGGTGACATGTAAAATCCTGCCTTGGGGACCAGAAAAACATTGCATGAACTCTGCCCCCTTCTGCCATCCAGGCTCATGCATTGGCACCTTGTCGTTGTAGGCACATTGTAACTACCTTTCTCAAGAGCTAGTATGACTTCCGGTAAATGTACCGAATGTATATCCTTTAATCACATTTTGGGGGAAAATATATTCGGCACCAGTAAATCTTATTTGACTTGGTATGTTTTTTTTTTTTTTTTTTTTTGCTGAAAACACCAGAAAAAAGATTTGCGTTGGTTGTCCTTGGAAATGAATGTTTAAGACTCTGCTGCTTCCGTGGTGGCTGCACAGGGACCGGCCCTCTGTGCTTAATGGCTGTATGAGCAAAGGCAGGCACAACTATACGACTGCAATTTTTTTAGTAAGAAAAATTTTAATAAAATGCATAGTATATGTGGAAAAGCTTCCCTGGTGGAAATGTGTGCTATATCTTAAATCATTTGTCTATAGAGATGAAAAAAAAAAACAAACAAACAAACCTGGTTGCTCAGATGGGTTCCAGGGATAAACTGAACTGGAGCACACGACCTCTCGGAGCGCAGCCCTGCCCGTTCCCAGACACCTGCCACAGGGAAGCCCTGTTCTTTCCTCCAGCTGAGGAGCAAGGATGCTTGACCCCAGCTTCCCTTGGGACTGCACTGTCCCTTCCCTTCAGGTACCCCGAGTGGTAGAAGGAGTTGAATTCGTAGAGTAGGAGGCGTCCGTTGCACAGCTGTTTCTTTCAGAGTGCGAATGGGAACTGGGTTATAACCCAGGGCTGTCACGTGCTAACTCATCTTAGCGCATGTCAGGCGGCATACGCGTGTTGGGGTGTTAAAGAATAGATGACACACAATTTCTCGTTTTTAGTTTAGCCCAGTGGAGAAGTGAGCTCTGAGCTCTTCTCTGCCCGTTTATGTAATCATCAAGGCCCGTGTGTCTGCTTTCCCACCCTTCCTGTCATTGCTTTGGGTCATTACTCCGTAGACACTTGCAGCAAGCTTCCTCTCTGGGCTCGCCTGCATCCTGACAGCTTCCCAGCTCATCTTCCGGACCGTGAACAACACCAATCCTACAGATGTTATTGACCTGGTCTCCAGAACCAAGCCTCTCCCCAGGCTGTAGGTCATAGCGTTTATTGTCGGACGTTCCACAGGCTGGCCCTCGTTTATCACAGGCTGGCCCTCGTTTATCACAGGCTGGCCCTCGTTTCTGCTGCTTTCTACCTTCACGCAGTGTGTCATTGCCCAGTGAGCTATTTCTGCACGCACAGACTGGTTTTTCTTAGGGTTTATGTTGTCCCGCGTCCTGCCCCCCAGCTCCTGAGCTCTCTCGGGCGCTTCCTGGTCCGTTTCTCAGTGGATCTACATGTAAGCTCTGTTAGTTCGGTGCCTTCTTTCAGTAAGGTGGTTCTGTTTGCACATGTAACTAGCGTGGTGCTCCTATCGTGTCATCGCCATGTTCTCTCCCTGCCTCTCGCACAGGGCTGTGGGTGGAGGAGTCGCTCGCCGCTCCTCACTCTGCAGTTTTGCTTTCCAAACAGAGAAGTCCGTAGGATTGAGACGGTGCCCTCAGATCCCGGTGTACCGACCCGCTTGCTGCTTTTGCTTCACCAGAACTCTTTACCCACTTTCCTTTTTTTTTCCCCGGCAAGGGGGAAGATTAAAAATTCATAGTGCTGATTGTAAATTGACCACCTCCTCCACGTCCTAACTTTGTGTGTGTGTGTGTGTGTGAGAGAAAATGTCAGTTGAACCAGCCTGGTAACGTGCCTTGAAGCCATCACACCCTCTGAAATCAGATCCAGTCGTGTGGTACTTACTGGGGTGTGTGGCACGCATGCGTTCCACATCTCCCGTGTCAAGTTCATTGATTTCAATGATTTAACATGTTTCAGGCCGTGAGGCCCCTCTCGGGAGAAGCAGAAGAGGGGACCGCATCAGTCAGTTGACATAGATACCAACCTGTGAAAGTATAAAAATAATGAGCATGTTAAAAATTAATTATAGTTGTAAATTGATTTCTTTTCCTTGGCAGAAGGAACACTTTATTAGCCCAGGAGCAGGTGCCCACTGTTTTTCACATGGAGCGTTTCCAGCTGAAGCTTGTTAGTGACTGCCTCTCAGATTAAGCGGAGGGGGGGAAAAATCCCTCCCCGTGGCACAGGGACACCCATTGTTAAGACACAGATAATCAGCTCGTCCCCCACGTGGGTAAGGACAAAGACGAGAGAGGGCGCAGAGCTGAGATTAGCAAGTGTTGGACAACTCCGTTTAAGATATACATCGAAAAATGTTGGACACATGCGGAAGTTTTCCACCCTGTTTTTGTTTTTTTTGTGAATTCCTCAGTCACAACATGGAGTTAGCCAAAAGGAGGAGAGGCTCTGGGGTTTAAAACCAGATAGTTGATTTTCAAATAAAATACCCGAGAGTCAGACAGCTGCTAATATACGAAACCTAACAATCTTAGTCTTGGATTTGTAGGAGTTTTGCGTGTTTACACTTAAGCCAAGGCTTAAGAAACAGAACTTTTATTTTGAGGAAAAACATCCCTAGAGATTCGCGTAATACAAACTTAGAGGGCTAAGATTATGGATGATTGAGTGCTGTTTGTAAAAAAAAAAGAAAACTTTATTCTGTGTTTTCTAATGTGCAATCGAAGTCCTGATCTTCTCCTTAGCTTGCGTCTTCAGTCATTTGAATTTTGTCATTTGGACTGGGAAGTGTGACAGGATAGCCCCACCCCACCCCGACCCCCCAAAAAAGCAGCCATGGAAAACAGGGTACGCAGTCCTAAAGTTTGAACATTTCTTGGAGCCGGGAGTGGGGTCAGCCTACCTATGTAGCCTTCTGTGGCTGGATCGCAGACCAGCCTTCTCCTGTTGAGCAAGAAGTCCTAAGACTTGTTCTGTGTTCCTCCACCTAGCCCCCTCCCGCTTCCCGCTCAGAGCCTTCCTCTGGCCGCCTTTTATGTCATTTCCAGCGTTTCCAGCTGGACTCGGCAACAAGCAGTAGGATATATGTGACTCGATGCCAGCGTGTCTGGACTAGAAGTTGTCCTCTGTTTCTGTCTCTCTCTGACCTTCCGTCTAGACTCTTCGGTAGTGTTTGTTTCTGAAATATGGCCCAGAATAATCCAAAGCTCCACAGAACGAGAAGCCTTTTGTAAATCAGCACCAAAAAGAATCACAGAATTTCCAAGTATCTTTTACAACTATTACTTAGAGCACATTTTCCCCTAACAGAGATCAGCCCTCCAAAATATCAGCTCACGGACTCATGTGTCCCTCTGTGCTGGAACTCAATCGTGTAAATCACTTCCTGCAGTTGGGAAGTTGGTAACAGGAATGACTCCTGCACCTGTCCTTTCTCCGAGTGACAGATGTGCTGACACTGTGGCCACACCCATCCCTTCTGCACGTGTGCAGACACATATAAAACTTCCCCAGAGGACTGCACTGTCAGGGCCAGCTAGATTGCCTCCTGTGTTTAAGAACTGTACCAGTTGGTATTTTCCGTTTGGTTATACAAGCCATCTGGAATTCATTGTTACGGAATGTGCTGTGTGTGTGTGTATCGGGGTTGTGTGTGTAGTGTGTCTGTAGCGGCTCCAGTGTGCAGGTGCACTCCGTAGGTAGTACGGACGGCGAGTCTGTGGTATGCTATCGTCTTACACGTAGCTAGCCTTCAACACATGAATGTGCGTGCCCCGTCTCAGTGATCCTGGGAGGAAATGTGTAAGGCACAGTTGGGGGGGATGCGTGCTGAGCTATGCAGAACGGCAGAGAGGAGACCTTATGTCTGGCTGGCGTGAACCTGCATGCCTGCCCACAGAGGCAGCTGGGGGGTTGCTTCTGTCCGAGTCACTGATGATTTTTCCATGACTGGACAGGCAGGTGCGGAGGGCCTGACCCTCCTCTGCCCTGGCCCTGGCCTCTCCCCTCAGCCTTTGTTCTCTTGTCACCCCCGAGAATCTGCTTAGCTTCACTGTCCCGCCCACACTGACCATGCCGTGTATTGGTGTGTCCGTGCTCACCTACAGAACTGAGTTCAAATTCCTGTTACCGTGGACTTGTCGAGGTTAGCATGCAAGTATTTGCATCATTTTACTCATGTTTGAGTGGGCAGGACTTAGAGCTAAGTGTCCCATGGGTATGGTATGGGAATAAAAGATAATGGAGAAACGGAGTGTGTTTATGCATGAACAAATAATTTTCCAATTTCCATGTATGCTTGTTCCAGATGTTTTTATTTAGTACAGTTTTTTAATATGTTTGAGATTTAAAATACTAACCCTGAAATTATTCTGTGTCGGGAGCGGGGTACTAAAGCCACTCCTGGGATTGGAAGGGGCCGTTGCAAGATGGCGGCTGGCCCAGGGCCAGGAGGTGGAGCTGGTCTCGCCAGCAGGTAAACAGGAAGTCACAGGGATAGGCTAATGTGCAATTACTGGCCTATCACGTAGCGCCAAGTGGACCCACGGGGAGAAGTGATTGGTGGAGAATGATATAAAAGTAGCCGGTAAAAGCTTGACGAAGGACAGACCACAACGAGGACAGATGAAGACTGGGGGGCGACGAGGAGAAAGACTGGGGAATGAAGCAGAGAGTACGGGAAGAAATGTGGGAGGAAGGGTGGTGGAAAATGGGAGGAAGGGTGGCGGAAGAAGCGGGGAGGAAAGCTAAGACCAATGGGGACAGGAGCAGCGGAGAGAAGGATTTAAACACAGCCACTTTTGGCAGTGAGGGGTCCGTGGTCGGTGTCTCCCAGACCCTCAAGAGTAAGCATTGTCATTTTAGTGTCGCTGCTGGTCAGCGACAATTCTGTATCTTTTTTTTTTTAATTCTATGTAGTAATATTTAAGTAAACTTGGAAATACTTTGAAAGTATGCATACTTCTTCCTTTTAAGATGTATCTGTTTATTTGAAAGTCCAAGAGAGAGAGCACTTCCATGTGCCGGTTCCCTCCCCAAATGACCCCGGTGGCCAGGGCTGGGACAGGCAGGAGGAGCCAGGAGCTGTGTCCAGGTCGTCCACAAGGATGACACGGGCCCAAGGATTTAGGACCTAGGTTCTTGCTTTGCCAGATACATGAGCAGGGAACTGGATCAGAAGTGTCACAGCTGGGACTCAAAGTGGCACCCACGCAGGCTGTGGGCACCAGGCTGTGGGTGTGTTTACACACCGCTGCGTGTGCCGTCCATCCCCCGGACTGTCGGGGAGACTTGTGGTTTAGACTGATTTTCATGTGATGAGATCAAGGAATAAAAGACATCCTTTTAGGTAAAAAGGCAAGTGGGCTTTTTTTTTTTTTAAACCCTGATTTCTTTTGCTTTCTTTAGTTTTAGATTTTTTTTTTTTTTTGTACATTAGCTTTTCCTAAATTAGCTGCTGTACTCCAAAAACTGAGTAGTCAGTCATATTAATATTCTGGAAGTTCTTGTTGGCTGCTGTATCTTTGCTTAACGCCCTATCCTTTACTCAATCTTAGTTGGTTAACTTCTGCATGAATTCCTGGTACAGCTGAAAGGGACTCCAAGGGGCTGGCTGTTCCTACTTTTTTTTTTTTCCCTGTGGCAAAGTAAAACAGCTGTAAGGTATCTGAAAATATTCTTGAACTACTAATTTAAAACTTTCTGTGTTTCACTGAAAAAGAAAATTCTGGAAGAGTAATTTAGCATCCAGTTGAGATTAAAGAAGTTAATGTGTGAGCGTGTTTGAATCAGAAAGTAGAAGAAGAAACCTAACTGACTGCCAGAGGCATAGCAAAGAGTAATTAATGCTTTTTTCCCCCTATATTAGAAGAAAGACTAAGGTGACCTGCTTGTAGTAATAGTGTGTGATCTTCAAATGACTGTTACTAATGCAGGTGATTACAGTTAATATGGTTTGGAACATGGGGCCATGGCTAAATCTTAAGAATTTATTAGAATTCTGGGTCTACTTTCATTTTTGCCTTTCTACTAGTTTCTAAACTGAGAATGACACGGCTCGTGTTACCTATGCAGTCAGCAAAACTTACTCCTCCCCGAAGACCTCATTATCCTGCGGCCGCCCATCGCGTGCTGTGTCTCAGGCCTGCCTGGCCAAATGCCTCGGCAGTTAATCCTGGAAGAGAAGTGAATGCCTCTAGTTTTCTTCAGTTACAAGTGAACCTTTCTTTAAATCTTTTTTTTAAAGTCCTTTGTTCCTCCCTGATGAATGTACCCCCATCATTTCTCTTTTTAGTTAGTTGGGATAGTCATTCTAGCATATTCCAAGATCCACGGATACTTAAGTCTCTCGCATAACAGGCGGTGGGATTTGCATATAATCTGTGCAACAGCCGCCCGTGCACTTGCAAGCATCTCCGGATCACAGCGTCAAATGCTGCGTAAAGAGTTGTAACGTGGCATTATTAGGGCATAGCAACAGGAAAAAAGATCTCTGCGTGGTAATTTTTTCCCCGAGTATTTTCGATTGCTTGGATTTGCAGATTGGAGTCCATGACTGCCTGAGTCCTGGCTTCACGTGTCTCCTGCTGACACCTTGTACGCTGGACTGTCCCAGGTGCTTCTGTACACATCTCTCCCTCTTCCTGTTTTTCTATTTGTTTGATAGACAGAGTTACTGGGGAGAGCAAGGGGGCAGACAGAGAGATCTTCCATCTGCTGGTTCACTCCCCAAGTGGCCTCAATGATAGGAGCTGAGCCAATCTAAAGCCAGGAGCCAGGAGCTCATCCAGGACTCCCCCGTGTGTGCAGGGGCCCAAGCACCTGGGCCGTCCTCTGCTGCTTTCCCAGGCGTGTTAGGCGAATTGGATTGGAAGTAGAGCAGCCAGAATTCAAACCAGCGCCCATGTGACATGCCACCACCCCCATCGGTGGCTGGATGTGCCTCATTGTATTGCTTCCAGACCAGGTGTGGTGGGATTTTGGTTTTCAGTCTTGTTGTCTCAGAGCATTTTGCTTACTTTAATACAGTTACCAGTATCACTTGGCTCATCCTTCCGTTGTTTTTACCATCGAACATACCTGATATTTTCTTTCTGGTGTTTCCTTGATTTCCTGAACAACAAGTTTGAAAGCACAGGACCCAGTCCTCAACTCTCATCCCGCCAGCCAGCCAACTCTGAAAAGGGCTCAGCCTCACATGTGAAGTTTGTGATCGTCTAAGGTGTTTCAGCAGGAGCTCTGAAATGCCTGTGTCTACAAGGAATTTAATGTTTCATGATAAAACCTGCAGCTTCCAAAGGCTTAGCCATCGTTTCTGAGTCTTTGGGGAAACAAAACGGGCTCCACCGGAATCCTTAGAGACTGTCATTTTAAATCAGTTGTCGAGCCAGGACTTGAAATAGAAGTACAAGTTTGTACGTACAGATTTCAGAGAGTTCATGTTGTTCGTAGATGTCTTCATGGAATGAGTTCCTTTCCTGATTCGAAGGCAGTAAAATTGTTTAAGACATCGTGTAGTCTCATTCGCTAAGTTTCTTATAAAAATTCTCTCTGGTTTTTAGATCACTTCGCTAGTTACCCTGCAGCTGTTAAGCCTGGTTGGCCACGACGACCAGCTTGACGGACCCAAATACAAATGCGCCGTGTCTCTCGACTTCATCAGAGCAATTGCAAGGTAATCACCGAATGATTGTTAATGTCTAGTGTCTTGATGTATTTAAATGCTGTACCCAACGTGAAAATGGGTGTTCTTCTTAATCTGGTGTCGTCTTAGTCTTTTAGAGAAGAAAAGATCATTTGAGTACCAGAACTAGTAAGCTTTACGGTGGAAGGCACCCTCCCATCGAATGTTATCAATGACGTAAATTTAAAAGCAATAGCAAATATGTTAGATGGTCAAAAGAAAAAAAAATGTCTAAAAGATTTTAGTAGGCTGGAATAATGGCCCACGGGAACAATGTGAAATTTTGATGGAGAGTTGGCTACAGAAAAGGTCTTTTGTACTGAAACAGGACAGGAGAGCACTTGGCTTGGGTCTTCAGTATTTTCACTGACTTCAGGGTTTGACAAATCCTGACCTAGGTAGCACCGAAGCTAGTGTCTTATTCAAAGGGCGTCATCGTTCTGCCATGCGTTGCCACAGACAAGCGGAGAAAGATCGCGCTGTTGTGATGTGCTTCAAGGTTTAGGAAGGGAACTAGGCCAGAAGGTCTCGAGCACGCCAAGTGAGTAGGTCACGCAGCCAGATCTCTGCTGGAAGGGTGACGTGGGAGAGAAAAGCCGTGGGCAGGACCTGCTCTCCATCTCGGGCCTTTCGGGGCTGACCCGTGAAACGGAGGGAGGTGAAAGGCAGTCACCCTGGGGTGTCATCGTGGCGGGAGGAATGGTGTTTGTCAGCACGGGAGCTGTCCGAAGCTGCAGCGAGGTGTCTCCGAAAGCAGCCTGCTCTCTCGGACGTGCTGCTGTTTGAGAAAGTGTTCAGGCCAGCCGCCTGAGTGATCACAACTGGGTGCCCGTCTGGCAGGATGGCAAGTAGGCAGCACTTTGCCCCCTAGTCGCCTCTGAATCCGAAGTCCCATATACCAAGGTGCCGGTTTGTGCCCTACTGGATGGCATAGGGACTCCAGACACGAAGGAGCCATGGGACGTTTCACTGGCATAAAGAAGGGCCAGGTGTTAACGCAGAGCATGGCGAGCAGGATCGTCTTTGGAATGTATATTCGTTAAGCACTGTTAAACCTTTCTCAACAACGATATGGGGGCCTCTGTACCTAACAGCCTTTATCCAAGACAGGACTTTGACGTGAAGCCGGTGATGCTGGTTCACTCCCCAAATGACCGCAGGAGCTAGAGCTGGCCATTCCAAAGTTGGCAGCACGGCTTCCTCCAGGTCCTCCCCCCTGTCCCCCCGTGGGGTCAGGGACCCGGGCGCTCAGGCCCGCCTCTGCTGCCTTCCCAGGCACAACAGCAGAGAGCTAATCAGAAGAAGTGGGATAGCCAGGACGCAAACCAGTGCCCATATGGAATGTCAGCACCTCCTACCGCCACCTCCCTTGTAGGCAGAGGCTTAACCTACTGTGCCACAGCACCTGTCCCCTGCCTCCCCCGCCCCCCATGAAGCCCATTTTCTTCAGGGGTTCTTGTCACTGCTCTGAATGTCATGTGCTCCAAAGAGATTGGGTACCGGACGTGTATGGGAAAACACATATGGGTCCCTCTCTATGCAGTGGATATCCAGTTGAACCCAACTGAAATTGGTTTTACCCAATCCGTAACATCACAGGGATGTTAAATTGCGCCGCTGACACACACTTGCATGTACCCCCTACCAAGGAAGGAGAAACTGGAGTTTTGGCCAGAGAATTCACAAACTTTGTTGGCTTTCTTTTGTCTTCTTGGCCTCCCCCCTGCTTTCCATGGGCAGCACCCCCTTCCTCCCCCGGCCCCCTCCTCCACTCTTTCAGCCCCACACTGCTTCCTTGCTGCCGACCTGCCTGCCTCCTGTCTCCTCCTGACAGTCATCTGCATTGCCTTCCCTGCAGCCAGATGTGTCCGAGACTGTCGCTTCCCCCGGAACCATGGGGCTCGTTGGCACTCCTGGCCTCTGGCTCTGTTCTCTTTGTGAGAGATTCTGTGCTCAGCCTGCCGGCCCAGCCGTGTCACCTCGTGTCCCGAAGACGAGAGCGTATGATTCCCAGCCCGCCCTCGCTCTTCTACATTCCACAAGTTCACATTCACCTGCTCAGCCTTCACTCGGTCTCCCACAACAAAGCTGAAGCTCTCAGTGAGAAGTCACCTGGATACCTGCCCGGCAGCCGTCCTGTGCCCTTTCCCTGTCTCAGCATCCCGTGTGAATCCAGCCCCTCCCGGCCCCACGCTGTGGATCACCCTCTCTTAAAGCTGAGCCCAAGCTTCCAGCATCTTCTCGCTTTCCTCCTTATTTTGGGGCTGTTTCAACGGAAGCTCATTTACCAGTTTTTCCTTTCCAGCTGACCTTTGCAGTGATGCCTTGAGGCTTGGTCCTCAGCCGTTTCCTCATGCCATACCTTTTCCTGCAGTCAGGTTTAGCCTCGCTCGTGAGTTCCACCAAACCTTCTGTAGATTAATAACTCTCCAATTTGTAAAGGCCAGCCTTTTGAAAACTAATATTCTTGGCCTTTACTGAAAGCTTTCCAGCTGTGTCAATGTGTTTCCAAAACTGCAATTGCAAATTCTAGCACCACCTTGCACAGAGAGGAGAGGAAGGTTCTGTCTGTCCCGTTCTGCACTCTGCCGGTTGCACCAGCCCGAGATGTGACCGTTATCCCTGGATTGGCTCAGTGCTGCCCTCCCAGCATCACTCACTCGTTTCTCCTGAGGGTCTCAGATTCATCCTTTTTTTCTCATTTGTGCTGTTACTGATGGACCAAGCTACCGTCATCTCCTCCTATCTCATCTTAAGCCGTCTTACCTCCACCCCCCTTGATTTTATTATTCACTGTGTACCAGAATGCTCGTAGAGAAAACTTAACATCACCTTTCTGCTCAAAGTCTTCAGTGATTTCCCATAATTCTTGGGATTAAAAACAATCTTGTTGTAAAAAATGTATTTTTATAAAGGTAACATTTTTACGTATTTCGTATCTACAGTCTCAGAATGATTCTCTCCCACGCCCTCCTCTTCCTTCCTTCCTTTTTTTTTTTTTCTAGTTTCTGCAGTGACATACTTTCCATCTTTCCATGTACTTGATAATCACAAGCTTAAACTTTTGCAAAGTAAAGAATTCGATGAAGGAAAATTTGTGCTACTTGGCTTTTGGCAAATGGCTCATTTCACGGAGCAGAGTGCTAGAAGACCAGGGTCTTTAAACGCCGGCAGTGCCCACGTTCTTTGAGCTGTACCTCTGTCCTAGATGGCTCGTGTGCCTCTCCCATCACCATTGGCATTGTCATGACCCCGGCTGTTTTCCTATTTCTAAATACGCCATCCCGCTCCCACTGCTTGCACAGGCAGCCTAGACCAGCCTCCGGTCTTTTCATCTAGCTGTCACGTTACCCTGAGATCCCAGTGCGAGAGCTCAAGTCGGGAGCCCGTGGGACCCGCGAAGACCCCCGTCGCCACCTCTCCCAACGCACGTCATTAGGAAGTTGTCATTTTGTCCTTCATATTCTCATTTTAAAGAAATAGCTGATTGGATCATTAGAGCTCACCTTGCCTTCCAGAGCAGGTGCCCAGGAAGCCCACAGCTTCCTTGTTGACACTGGCCTTGCAGTGGTCCTGCCTGATCATGCCATGTTTTAGAGAGTGTACAGGCGTCATGTTTATATCAGGCGGTGGAAGAGTGACAGCTCACGGCTCTGAAAGGGCTGTTTCACCTGCCGCCCAGACCCAGCTGTGGCAGCTGTTTGAGGAAGATTCATTCTCTCTCTTCTCTCTCTCCCTGGCCCTCCCTCTCCTCCTTTCCCTTTCTCTCCCCTTCTTTCCTTTTGTCTTTCTCCTTCCTTGTCTGTTGTTCTGCTTTTCAAATAAATGAATCTTCCCTTCAAATTCTCTGTGTTCTCGTTCTCGTTGACTGTGTTTCAGGGCCGAGCTGAAGCTGGGAACCAGGGGCTCTGCCTAGGTCTCCGGCTGCACCAGCAGGATCCTAGCTGCCTGAGCCATTGCCTTGTGCTTCCCCAGGGCCACGGTTGCAGGAAGCTGGAGCCCCAGCTAGGAATGGAACACAGACACTCCACATATATACACATATATATGTGACACACACATATATATTCTTTGCTAGAAAGGTCTTGTCGTCAAGAAGTGGGGTTATGGAGGAGGTGAAGATTTGGATGAGACACAAAAATAGAATTATGTTTCAATAACCACACTTTTTTTTGCTTCTGCGCAGAGGGCTTTCTTTCATGTTAAATAACTATTTTAAATTTTGCTGCTAGTGGTAACAAGATTGTATTTTCAGAAGCATATTCTATCGTTCTAGTCCAGATTTTAAAAATATTTGGTATGTCAGTCATTTATTTAAACTTTTTTTAGAAAGTATATTACAAAATGATAGACAAGAACATTAATTGATAATGGCTTTATAAAAAAAGCGTGCAATTAGTGAATCTGTAAAAGGCTGTTCTCACATGGATAATTATTTTTGTAGAATTGAATACTTTGGGCTTTTATTTTATACTTACTGCTAGATCATTATATCTAATTATTTTGACTATTTATTCAAATAATAAACCTCCGAGTCTGAATATATTTATACTGAAGAATGAATTTGGGGGAAAAAAAAGAATATAATTATATGTCTCTCTGTCTTTCTGTATTTTACTCTGCCTGCCATCAGAGTACAAAAATATCCACCCCCATCGTCTGTTTGTTGTGTGGTATTCTTGGACTGAGCAGATTTAGTTGCAATACACACCCAGGCCAGCCAGTGTTGGAAGACTGAAAACACAAGCCACGGATGAGGACAGACAAGCGACGGTCCCTGCAATGCGGAGACAGGTGTTTTGAAAGATAAACAATGAGCAGAAGCAAAGAAGATTTAAATACTTTTTTATCTCTAATTGCTTTGTTCTGATCATCAGACAAAAAAGAAATAGCTTTCAAGTGAAATCTAAGCTTTCTGTATAATAGTTGAAATGCAGAGCATTAAATGGTTCTTTGTGGTTATTTTTTTTTTTTTTCAGAAAAGCAAACTTTATATATGGTAGAAATGAGAAACCAACTTCTTAAGGAAACTGTGTGCTGAGTGACATTTTTACAAAGGGGTATCAGCCCTCTCTTGATGCATTTGATAGCACTGCCGATGGCTTAACTGAGTTGTGAATTATTATTCTGCATGAGCTTTCCAGAATCTTAACAAAGCTGAGCAGTCCAGGGACAAGGATGCTAACCTGTTATCTGTTTTTGTTTATAGGACAGTGAACTTTGACATAATAAAATACTTGTATGATTTCTTGTGAAAACAAGAGCCAAAGCCATATGGACACTGTGACAATGACTAAGCCAAGCCGCGTTCATCCAACTACTTGGCTGGCCGGGGAGAGGAGTTCTTTGGCTCTGTTGGATTTGTCCAAACAGGTGCTGGCCCAGCATGGAAGCTCCTGGAAGTATTCTGATTGGTCTGGCTGGACGGGAACAGGAGACTGTTTACCGGGGACCCTGGAGTATTTGGAAGCAACGTGTTAATTATAAACAGCAGGGTTTGCGCACAATCTGTTCTACTCTTAATGATGTTATCTTAACACTGAAATTGCCTGAAACCCATTTACTTAGGCCTACGTCTTGCTCCGTGAGCCATCCCCCTGCGCTTTGAACATGCCAGCAGCCCTTGTGTGTTCGCCTGGGCTTTTCACTTCCTCCCCACGGGAGCCTGTGCAGGTGCTTGCCAAAGCAGATTTTCCCGAGGCCACCGTTTTAAAACAATCATAGTTGCAAAACATAAATACAAATTCTTATTTAAAAATCCAAGCTTGTGTGTGTGTGTGTGTGTGCGTTTCGCACCCCAGTGTTCTCGAAAGACGAGAGGGTTGGATGAGCTGTGGACCAGCTCTCCATCTCTCTGGCGGTTAACCACCCAGCCTAGCTTTTCATCAGCAAGATGATGTTCCTTCCTTCCAACCGTTGGCCTCTAAGAGTTGGACAATCAAGTCTTTTCTGATTATAGCAGTGTGGACTCGAGTTCTATTTTTCCGTCAGCATTTAAATGTATGAACATTATTGTGAGCGTGAGCAGGTGTAAGGTATTCCGCAGCCTGGTTAAATCTTGGTGGGATTTATCGCTGTGTTCCATTTTTTTTGAAGAAGAAGAAGGAAAATCTCCGGAGAGGCTTCCGGATAGGGATGTGTTTCCTGTGCTACTAGTCCGACGCAGCCTGGTTTGAAGAGAACAAGTTCCTGGCTGATCGCTTTCGTCTGGAGCTGAGGAGTACAGATCGGGCAATGAAATGCCCTCTCGCCTCTCTACCCAAGAGACCAAGGACGGACTGGTGCCTGGCATCGCCAACAAGTTCGCTCTACCTCCTCCTCTGCTCTCACACGCTGTCGGGCCAAGTCAGGGCCAGGAGAGAGCCGCGTTGTACCGCGTCCTTGCGCGTTCCCTCTCCCATTACAGCCCCGGACCTTGCCACCAGCCCCCCGGTGTGGCTCCTTGCACAATGCAACCACATTGCCCTTTGCCCCCTCCCCCCACCCTCGTTCCTACCCCCCCATCCCCCGGAACTTTCCTGTTTTGTAATTTGCTTTCTAATGACTTGTTAAATGACTCACTAGCTAATTTGATTAATTTCTTTAAATGGATACTAACAGAGTTTACCATGGATATTAGCATATTAACAAGGGTCATCTGCAAATGGCATGTTCTAATTGGAAGGTACAAAGCTCCAATTACAGAGGCAATCCAATGATGAGAATTAGGCTGACTGGCAGGCCTGCTGCTTCGTTAAGAGAGAAGCTTCTGTTGGCCCGAGTCTAGAGGAAGAAGCTTTGTGCTAGCTTTTAGATTACTCCTAGGGAGGCAACCTGCCATTTTAGAAATTCAGGAATTCTCTGGTAAAAACTGGTTTCAAATCTGGGCCACTCCCTTCGTGGATGAAGCAGTTCCTTTCCAACGATCCCAGAAAAGATTCTGATTTCCCAAGCCTCACCCCGCTGAACCCCAAAAGCCCACAAAGAGATCAAGGCCTTACTACTGGGGTGAGAGTGAAGACTGCACTACCTTGACCAAATACCATCTGTGTTGCACCTGGCAGTGTGGCCACAGGCCCTCATGTTCTCAGCTGTGTAATGGAGAACAAGATTTACCACATTGAGTTTGCAGAATTAGGTGGATATAGCTAGGCAGTACTGGTTGTCAACTGGAGCTGGTTTTGTCCTCCAGATACCACGTAGTCATTTTTGGAGACATTTTTCATTATCTCACTAAGTCTCAAGATTGCGGAGGGGCCTGGGATGCTGCTAAATATATGAAAATCTCCATCCTATAGCAAACTCCTTTGATCTCAGTGTTAATGAAAGCAGAGGAGGAATGCTTCAAAAGAGAACAGAACGTGGCTTAACCTAGAAGGGAAATCGGCCTGAGCTAGAAAGAGATGTAAAGAATTTTGTTAATGCATCAGGAACAAAGCAGGTTTGGGCACCAGGGTGGCTGAAGTTGTTTGTGGAGCATCTCGGCAGAGTTCAGTGAAGGCAAGGAACTCTCCTCTTGCCGCCTGCAGCCCTGGCCCCCGTAGAGAGCTGTGCTTGTGTAGCCTGCAAGAAAGTCACACCAAAAGGGTGGTAAGAAGGTGGAGTGAGCTCTCCATATCAGGAGCTCTTCTCTTGAAGGACCTTGGACATGGCTTCTAGTGAGCGTGGAACTCACGGATCACTGTGTGTTCCTTCCATCCCCCTGCTGTTTGCAATCAGACCAGCCTAATTGCCTGTTGGGTTTGCTCATCTGCCCGATGCTCCGTCCCTGAGAAGGCAAGTCGCTGTAACACTCAGCGTGCCAAGGAGGAGAGCCCTTGCTCAGGCGAGTTCTTGGCTTATAGGAAGCGTTCGGTGAATGTTAACTGTCGTTAGTCACGAAAGACTTGCTGGTGGCCTTCTAGAAATTGGGGGACGTGACAACAGTCTACCCACCAGTGCTCACTGCCCTGAATACACAGTTGGTGCTCATTCTCCAGCGGTGACACACATCTATGAGACACAGTGTGAAAAGTAGAAATTGAGCAGAGAAAATTATCAGCAATTCATTCACTTAACTGCGTGTTGATGCACAGTAATGATGGGGATTTTAGAAGGCATTCAACTGTTTGAGTAAATAGTGATAGCTTTGCCATCATGGAAAGGCTGGGTGTGTTTGAGGCATGCTTAGATTTTAGCATAAACCAATCTCATTGATCTTTCCACGAACTGAGGGTCTGGTTGAGTGCACTTTTGGTTGTTTTGGTGCAAGGAATTTAGCAGTGGACAATGGAGACAGAAGCCTGACCAGGATATGAGGTGTTACCCCTGGTTGAATCAGTCTCTGAAACAGGCAGCCCCCAGTCATAAGCAGCCCCTCAGTGAGTTGAGGAGCCCTGGAGGGTTGAGAAGAGGGCTTACACGATCCTGCCTACGATTTGGGAAAGGATCGCTGTGGCCTGTGTGGTGGCCAGGCTGCAGTGAGCTGAGCAGATCATCCAGCAGGAGATTTCACCCCTTTGCTTCTCTGCCCTCTCTTGAGCCACGGGATACAGCAGTCTTTCCTATTGACCTTTGACCTGTCCAGCACCTTCCCAGCCATCAGGAGGACACAGAGACAGAGCACCACCCGGGAAGCAGAGTAGCCCTCACCAGACACTAAATCCATAGCAACTTGAACTTGCATTTCCCAGGCTCCAGAACTGTGAGAAAGAATTTTGTTTGTTGGTTCCCCACTCTCAAGGATTTTGCGATAGCGCTGAGCGCCTGCCTGGAAGTGGCAACATCAAGGAGGCAGTTATGTAAGTCTTGAGTTCAAAGTAAAGCCTCCAGCTAGGGATTTAAACTTGGTGGGCAGAGAGTGGAGGGGCTGTCATCAGTATTTTAGTAAAAATCGTAAGGGAGGAAGGTATACAGATGACCAGCAGGAGCACTGAGGAAAGACGCCCTCTAGCGTCACCGGAGACCTGCTCTATAGTAAGGAATTTCCCATCATTCCCTTCTATTGGAAGGTAGGATGCTTATACAGTTAAGGTTTCTTTTTCAATACTAACATTTCAAATACTGAATTATCCCACGTGAGTGCTAACATTTCAGACAGCCAGAGAGGAGAGAGTGGATCGGAGATTTGGATATGCGGTTGGATGCCATCCCTTCCCCAAACAAAATGACTTCAAGATACCTATTCCACAGATTAAATATGATCGTTAAATGCCCAAAGGTTGTGGTTGTAAACAGATTTTATTACCAAACATCTTTCCTTGTGCTTCTGAAATATTAAAAAATTTTTTTTTTAAATGTTGAAATTCTCTGGCTAATATAATGATCTCCTCTAGGCAGATTTAAGTAAGGCATATTTGTTCAACTCTTGGTTGTGTAACTCCTTTTATCCCTGGTCAGATGTTCCCATCTTTAGTTGTTGTTGCATTTTTCTTTCCCTAATCGTGATGAATCTCCCCAGTGAATGGCACACAGTAGAGCAGCACAGGCTTAAAGTTGAGGCTCCAAATACTAAACCGATTGACTTTGACTTTCTGCTTTGTCCCTTACTCGTTGTGACCAGTGGCACTCAGGGAGTAGAACAAAGTGGAAATTGGTGGTTCATTAAGTAAGCTTATACATAATTAAGTAAGAGTTAATATAACACAATACAACAAAGTAATACAATAAAAACCCAGGAGCTAGAAATCTGAGGAACAATAAATGACTTGAGCTGGAAGAAAAGTAGGACCTAAACGCTCGCTTGCCTAGGGCAGATGGTAGTTTAAAAATGGCCAGAACTGAGCTGAAGCCGGGAGTTTCTTCCAGGTCTCCCACATGGATGCAGGGACTCAAGGATATCTTCCACTGCCTTTGCAGGTCATAAACAAGAGAACTGGATTGGAAGTGGGGTAGCCGGAACTGGAACCAATGCCCACGTGGGATACTGAGCATTGCAAGTGGAGGATTAGCCTCCTGTACCACAGCTGGCCAGTTTCTGATTTGCGCCTGGCCTTCTCTTGGAACACCATCTGCGAAGCCCATGTAGGGAGCAGGCAGGCAGCACTGGCAGGTGGACGCCAGGCCCGTGTCTCCTTTCCCATCGGCAGTGGTCTTGGGTCACAGTTCAAGGCTGCAGCTGTAGCCAGTAACTCCACAGCCAGTGGTGCACCCAGTTGGGGTTCAGTTGTCATGGGAATCGGACTGCTCTAAATTCAGACGTGAGTGGAAGAAAAAGCATTGAACATAACATAAGGCTTGGAAAGATCTATGACTTGTGGCACTGAGACAATATAATGGGCTTATTAAGAACACAGTGAGGGCCTGGAAATGAGTTCCTGAATCTCATAGCCTCCCGTCTGCTGATTCAGAAAAGTAATGACCAAAACAAATCATTCGGTTTCTAGATGAAAATAAAATCACCGAAAATACCTCTTCCAAACTAGTTTTCACCGACAAATACACCCAAAGGTGATTAAAACATTAAACTCAGGACAGGGCAACTCAGTAGCAATACACTGAGAAGTGAGGGAGTGCTCTGAGGAGCTGGGCTTGCATGAGGATTCACGGGTTAACTAGGATGGCAGATGCGCTTCGTGGGACCAAGCAGACATTAGGAAACACTAGATAATTATTCTGGCTAAAACTCCGTGCCAGGTGCTAAAGCCAAATTAGAACCTTTTCTAGAAAGACTGTATAGTCGGGTGTAGGTAACATATGACACAACTCCCAAATGTCCAAGTTCAACAATAGGAAGGAACAAACAGCAACAAAAACAATGGCATCCATCCCAGAGTGATCTGACAGAGCCACTTTAGGGATCAGCCACCCATGTTCTTAATAAATGCAAGGATGTTACACCCATTGTCATCATAACCCATCATTCCATGATTTTAAAAGTTGGACCTTTAGGGGTATGCATTTAGCGCACTGGTTAGTCACCTTTTGAGACACCTGCACCCCCTGTGGAGTACTTGAGCCAAGTTTTGGCTGCTCCACTTTGTAGCTAGCTTCAAGGCAGCACGTGGCAGCTCACACAGTAAGATACCTATCACCCGCATGGAGATATGGCTGGACTTCCAGGAGCCTGGGTTCAACTTGACCCAGCCTTGGCTCCTGTGGGCATTTGAGGAGTAAGCTAGTGGGTGGAAAATTTCTGTCTCTCTTTCAAATACAATCGAAAGTAAATTTTGTTTTCTTTAGCCAGACAATAAGTCTTAACCTCAGCATGTGATCTTATTTGTAAGATATGGCCATTGCAGAAATGACTAGCTCTGATGAGAGCATAAGGGTGGGCCCTCACCCTAATACAGCAAGTATCCTAAGATCACATAGTCAAGTATCAGGGTGACCTGGCAAGGGCAGCCATCCTACATTTTCTGGTGTGTCTTAAGAAATAATTTTTTTTTTTTTTCTGGCAAGCCTTCTATTTCTTCTTGTAGTTGGGGCATTATATCCATTTTAAAAATTCTATAACAGATGTTATTATAGGAGGCAAAAGGGTCATTAGAACTAATTTGTTGTATAATGGACACCTGGTTCCACAGGACTGACGGCCCTCCCAGATACCTATAGGAAGGCCCCGTACCTGACTCACCCACTTTCCGTCTAGCCATCTTCTACCTGTTCTATTGGCCTCAACTCACTGATCTCCCACTCTTTCTCCAGCCTAGCGAACAGGCTCCTGCTTCAGCCCTTTACACTTTCCCCTCCCGGGGTGCAATTCTCCTTTCCTGATTGCTCTGTTCCCTCCATTCACTGAGATCTCAGCTTGGCTGTCATCCCCCCTGCAGTGACACTTTCACTGCACCCTTTGTTCCCAGTCCTGACGTTTGTCACCCATGCTGCCCTTCATCTGTACCTTTGGCTCATCGCAGGGCAGCTGGGATTTTCACCTGGTTCACCCAGTTCAGACATGGGAATCAATAAGTTACCTTGCAGGGAGGAAAGAATGCTGAATTCCTCAAATGAAGTTATGCACCCTGTTAAGAACGCCCATGGCAGGGCCAACATGGTGGTGGAGTAGACTAATCTTACGCCAGACACCAGCATCCCATATGGGTACCAGTCCCGATCCAGCTCCCCACGAATGGCAGTGGAAAAGCAGTGGAGGATGGCCCAAAGCCTTGGGCTCTTACACGCATGTGGAAGACCCAGAAGAAGCTTCTGCTTCACAGCTTCAGACTGGTCCAGCTTTGGTCATTGTGACCAGTTGGAGAGTGAACCAGGGGATGGAAGATTCTTTTTGTCTATCTCCCCACCCTGCCCAATCTGATTTTCTATTTAAAAGAAGAAGAATGTCCATGGATTGGTTAGATATTAGAGTTGCTTTTCTCAAGGTATGAGAATTTCTAGAAATTGGAAATGCATCTTTAAAAAAACGATGGCTTCTATGATGATCAGCGTTCTTTTTATTAGATTCAGCAACCCACTCTCTTGAGTTGCCTGTCCTCTTTGGAGTGGGTCTCCGCTCATGCTGCACAGAAAGCTTGGGGTTCTGATATGTCGGATCCCTGGAAGAGTTTGACAGTTTCCTTACTGCTTACAACCTGCGGTTCCCCCCTAGAGGCCTGCTCTCTGCACGATGATCTCTGCCAAGTGGTTGTCACAGCATTAATTAAACTGGAAGAATAAAGGCATTGCATGTCATTTTCTATAGCAAATGCCTTCATGTTATGGACGGATCTCCATGGAGAATCCCATCCAGAAACTGAAAAAAAAAAATGCCTAGGAACATGACAAAAACTCCATCAGCATATTGTTAGGAGGGAAAATTTCTGCGCACTAAAATATGAACTCTCGAATATATCACATTTGTTAAATGTCTAGAGAAATATGAGCTTACTGGGTTTTTATTTTCCAAATTATGATTGCACTTCCTCCCCCAGACATTCAGTAGTCACATCATTTTTTATGAATCCAATCCTAATGATTGCTATATCCAGGCAATAGACTCAACTACTCTGGAATAAGAGAAATATATTTCCCACTACATTCATACATATTGATAAAATTTTAGATTTATTTTTAGATGTTCCCAGGTACCATACAAACGGACTGTGGCAAGTACACATTGCATTTTCAGAAATACGGCTTTTAATAACAGAGGGCATGATAAAGTATAAAATAAGCCCCAAACAGTGGCTTTCTGGTGCCCCCCTGAGAAGAATAAGCATCTTTGCAAAGGTAAGCTCTTGTTCCTGCATCCCACGGGGCAACTCCGAGGCTTTTGTGGAACTAGAATTTGCCAGGTTTTTATAGGAAACCTCTGGAAGCTTTGTCCAGAAACAAACTGTGGACAACAGGCAATTAGCCAAGTGCCTGTGCCAACCTTGTTAAGGTGACAGCACGGTGGGGAGGAATTGGGGAGAGTCTGGTTCGGGCAGAGGCTCACGCTGCTATCCTCCATGCCTCTCCTCCCAGCTGAGCCTCTCCTCCCAACCCGTGGTGTCTGAAGAACAGAAATGGAAAGAAAGCATTGTAAATTTTCGTGGCAGCTGGATAGAGGTTTTCTAATTTTCTTGAGGCTATTGACCATTAGTGTATATTGTTATTAATCATAGTTGCATGCCCATAGCAAATTTGGATTTTGTTCATAATTGTTACTGTAGAAGGGAGGACAAGATGGCTGTATGGAGTGAGGACATGTTAAGACAGGAGAAGCAGACAAGGCACAATCGCGGTGTTAGGCATGGGAGGGCTGACAGCGGAGAAATACCTGGAGACTCGTGGACTCGGGGAAGCAGGGAGGACAGGGGAGTGGTGCTGCAATGAACAAATACCTCAGCAGCAATGAAAGCTCCACCAGTGGACAGGCAGGAATGGGGAGATCACCAAGAATTCAGGTGCATCAGCCCATTGACCTGCTGGTCCCATTGATTTTTTTTTTTTTTGACCCAATCATGAGCCAAGGCAGAGCAGCAGAACCTTTGTGAGACAGGTGTGAGAGTGAGGTGAAGCTCATGGCCCAGGTCGCCCCCGCAAATCAGCGCCACATCGGACATCATTTAGGGGACTGCAGCAAGTACCCTGGAGGGCAGTGGCAGGCTGCCCATGTGCTAAGAGGGGTGAGCCCACTGCCGACTCAGTGCATTTCATTTATCTCACCAGGAAAATAATACCAACTTGACATCCATGGGTTCCAGCCAAAATATGTGCATGCTGCCCCCAGATCTACCTGTCAGCATGTTCATCTCAATAGATTCATGAGCATCTCAATAGATTCAGAGACGGCATTCAATAAAATCCAACACCATTTCATGCTGAAAACTCTAAGCAACATAGTTATAGAAGGAATGTTCCACAACGCAAACAAATCAATCTACAAAAAAACCCAATGACACTGTCATGCTAAACAGAGAAAGACTGGAAAATGTTCCACTAAGATCTAAATTAGAATAAGATCTGGAATAAGGATGTCCACTTCCACACCACTATTCAACAGAGTATTGGAAGTCCTCACTAGAGCCATGTATGAGGCAAGAAAAACAAGTTAAAGGAATTTAACTTGGAAATGCGGAATTAAAGTTATCCCTGTACACAGATGACAAGACTCTGTACATAGGAGAAAGAAAAGATTCAATCAAGAGACTGTTGGAACTCATTAGAAAGCTTGACAGGGTAGCAGGGTGCAATAATCAATGAACATCAATCAATAGCCCCAATATGTTCGAATAACTCCATGGCTGAGAAAGAACTTGGTAAGAGCTGTCTCAATCAAAATGACAGAGACGAGCTGTAAATATGTTGGAATAAACCTAACCAAAGACGTGAAAGTCACGTATGACAAAAATTACAAAACATTAAAAAAAAAAAGGACATTCAAAGTTGGAGAAACTGTGTTCCCGAACCAATCAAATCAACATAATCAAAACAACTTTTTCCCCCCCCAAAATGATCTGTATTCAGTGGGATGCAAAACAAATTCCCAAAAACATTCTTCTCAGAGCAGGAAAAAACATGATTCAAAAATTCATCTGGAAACACAAGAGAACACGAATAGCCAATGCTAACTTGAAAAATAAAAACAAAGTTGGAGGAATCACAATTTTAGACCTCAAGACGTACTGCAGGCCAATGGTAAGCACAATCGTCTGGTACTGGCGGAGAAGTAGAGATCAACTCAACAGAATGGAAAACCCAGAAATGAGTCTACCCATGTGCAGCCAACAAGGGAACTGAATATAACTCAGGGGGAAATTGTCTTTGTGACAAATACTGTTGGGACAACTAGATAACAGCCTGCAGAGGTAAGAAACAAGGCAATGAAAAATGGCCCCAGTACATGGGCCCCTACACTCATGTGAAGGACGCATGTGGATTCCCTGGCTTTGAACTGGAACAAGCACCATCTCAAACTCCAGCATAAGCCACAACCCAGATACAGAAGAATGTGTCTAATGTTTTCCTATGCCAGTTGCCTATCTCACTTGCTATCTATTCAGTAGCCATATCAGTGTGTATCTGATATGGATTCTTATTCAGTGGCTTTGATTTCTGAATGACACCTGGATATTCGAGCTGCTGAGTTCAGATGTTGTTTTTGGCTTCACTGGGATTCCTAGTTTGAAGAAACACTCGGGGATGCTTCCTTAGGAGTACGTGGGTGATGATCTAGCCAATCATTTTTATAATGAACCCTGAGGCCTCTACATGAACTCACAGCATGCCCCTGTATGTGGAGCATGTGCACTTGGTGGCAGACCACTAATGACAGCCTTACACAAGTGTTACCTGGGACCAGTAAGGCCTTTTGATCCATCATTGCCCAGAATCTGTTCATTGGGTATGCTGCACACCAGACAGCTATAATTTTCGTCTCAGCATGCTCCTTCTGAAATGTAACCTCTGAGTTCCTATGATCAAGTGGCGCTGTGGCAACTGCCCCCTGTTTAGTATTTATCCATCAGCTAGAAAGATGCAATTGCTAGGGCAATTGTATGAAGCACCATCCCAGGCTCACGGTCCCAGGCCAGTGCTTTGAGGCCTGCGTTACCATTCCCCTCCCCACCGGTGGACAAACTGGGGACTGGGTTCATGTTGAAACAATTTACTCACAGTCACCCAAATGACTTTTTGTTTGATTGAGTCAGTCTTTAAAGGCAGATTGGGGAATCCAAAGTTCTTGGATTGTCCACCATCCCATCATTCTGCTTCTCGATAGAACTTAACACGTGCCAAGTACTGGTCATATTCTGCTCCCTGAAAAGCTACCATCGCTCTAGTGGAAAATTCCATTAAAGAGGGCAGGCAGGGGAGGAGGGAACCAGAGGTCTATCTTCCCTTTTCTATGATTTACTATCCCTGGGCATTCATCTTGTCTGGATTGAACTTCATCCAGTTCATCTTCAGCCAAGTCTCCAATTTAGGCAGCCAATGGATAAGACACAAAAACCACCCGGTCGGAATCAGATGACAAAGAAATACTGCTGGAGATTTTGGCAAACACTGAGACAGGGGTCCAGGGCCTTTGCTTCTGCTGTGAATGGTCTCCTGCAGACACCGAACAGACAGTGTCCCTCTGGCAGGGGACAAGGCAGCCTCCTCACAGCAGCCGGGCAATCACCACAGACCCCCTTTTGGTCCTTCCCAAGAGAAGCATGGATTTACTGAGGCCAAAAACAAAACAAAACAAAACCACATCCACTCCACCACAACAAGCAACGCTGAATAGTTGTTGGCCGCAGTACAAAGGACACAGTACATCCTCAGACTGCCAAACTCGATGGCATTGACAATGGGCCTCAAAAGTGGGGCACCCAACAGAACTGGCTGAAACAGATTGTGTGTATCCACTCTATATGTCACCCACCCCATGCCACCTTCCCTTTATCTCCTGTTCCCACCCGCTGAGCCCTCAGCTGCCAGGCCTGTGTCACTGGGCACACCAGCGGCAGAGAGATCCAATCAGGAGGCGAATGCGCAGAGGAGGACTGGAGCAATGGAAGCACATGCTTAGAGCTCCTAGGTATTCTTTCCCTGTGAGCAGGGACCAGGCAGGAGAGGAATAGAACAGGTGGCCAGGAGAGCCTACAAGATCCTGATGGGAAGGAGATCAAGAAAGAGAGAAGAGGAAGAAGGAGAGCTGAGAAGAAAGGAAAATCCAGGACAAGAGTAGGTGGGGAAAAAAAAAACTTAAAGTGAAGAAAAAAAAAAAAAGCAAAATGGAACCCTAGGCAAATCTTCCAAAATATTTTGATCCAACCAACCTTTTATCTTATTATACTTTCTCATGTTCTTAGAGAAACTTTTGAAGAAGATTTATTTATTTTTAATTAAAAGGCAGATGAAAGAGAGATCTTCCATTTGTTGGTTCACTTTCCAAATGGTTGCAGTGGCTGTAGCTGAGCTGATCTGAAACCAGAAAGCAGGATCTTCATCTGGATCCCCTACATGAGTGCAGGGTCCCAATGACATGTACCATCTTCTGCTACTTTCCCAGGTCATAAGCAAGGAGCTAGATCAGGAGTGGACCAGCTGGGACACGAATTGGCATCCATATAAGATAGAGACGTTGCAGGCAAAGGATTAACCCTCAAGCCATGGCACCACACCCAATGTTCTTAGAGAATTTTGACATCTATAATATACGTAAAGATAGATTTCACTCCTTAGTGAAATTATTTTGTGTCTTTGTCAGGCAGAGCAATAGAAAGAAAAAAAAAAGAGAGAGAGACAGAGAGAGGTCCCATGTGCTGGGTCACTCCCAGATGGCTGCAGCTGCCAGGGCTGAGCTAAGAGAAGGTCAGCATCCTGGTTCTCCAGCTGGATCTCCCCCGTGGATGACAGGAGGCCAAAAATTGTGGCCAACTTGTGCTGTCTTCTCCGATAGGTTAGCTGGGAACTGCTGCACTGGAAGCAGAGGAGCTGGGGCTCCAATCAGAGCTGTGATGTGGGATGCTGAGACATAAGTGGCAGCTTTCCTGCCCTAAATCCTGCCGCTCAGGAGGAATTTGAGCAAGTCTGTTTAAGTTAGAGCTGAGTCCCCAGAGCATTGAGAAATCACACTGCCTTGCTTCACAAAACCCCCTCAATGTTTGCCTGACCCGAAGTGTATCTTCACATCTCACCGTCTTGACGGAGGGAGATAAGCTGAAACAGCCCTGCATGATTCCTGCCCTTACTACGACTTATGCAATCAGCACTGTTGCATAGTAGGTTAAGCTCTGCCTGTAACTCCAGCATCCCCTAAGGGTGGCCCGTTCGAATCCTGGTTGCTCCACTTGCCATCCAGTTCTCTTCTTATGAACTACTAAGGACATTGGCTCAAGTCAGCCTGCTGCACCCACATGGAGATTCTGAGGACCAAGTCTGAGACTGCAGGTAGGGGATTAGCCTGTTGAGACACTGAACCAATCCTTCCGGGCTATGTTTGAGTACAGTGATAAAGCCAAGATGGTTCAAAGGGGACCTCTAAAGCCAATGATATTTTGCCACCTGATGTGGGTGTACCACTTTATGGATTGTGTGTGTGTGTGTGTGTGTGTGTGTGTGTGTGTGTGAGAGAGAGAGAGAAAATTGCTGAGTTACACATGCATGATCTGTGTTGTGTATTTGCTTCAATAAAAAGTTTGCTAAGAAGAAAAGCCAGGTAACGAGCTCCTTCAGACAGAGGATCGATCAAGAGAAATTGAGGCAGATGAGAGTTGCTGATTATATAAGGAGCTGCATCTCTTCCATCCGTTGCTGAGTATGAATGAAAAGAACTTGCAAATTATCCAAGAAGCCTCCCACGCCATTCCTGCAAGCAATTACTCAGTAGCATATCTCATTTCACCGTTCATCAATCATCGATCCTTAACAGGTAAAGGCATCTGCATGTATGTAGAAATTACAATCTCATTATGGAAGCCGATAGTGCCCTGTCCCGTATTATTGATTCCCAAAAGTGCCAGTGGTGAACAAAAGCACGGCAGATGCCAGAGAACGAGCCGCGCCTCTGATGAACTGACTTTCATACTGATCATGTTATTTATACAGAGCCTACACCGAGGCTTTCAGGGAGCCGTGGAGTAACCCGTCACCCGTGATTTAAGCATCGCAATGTATCTTAAAGCCTTTCTCCCAAAGCAAAACAAAGGGAATAGACGGAGAAGGCTGAGCTAGGAAGGTACAAGAGAGGGAAGAGGTGGAAGACCCAGGGCAGATGTGGTGGCAAATGCTTCGTAAGGGAGTAAGGAGGGAATTTTCTGGGATAGGCAAAGGAGTATGGTTGAACGGAGTTGCCCAGCAGCTGTGGTCGGTGGGGTGGGCAGTTCTCATCCTAGGTGGGCGGGGTGGGGAGACACATAACCCTCCCCCTCCTCACGACAGCTGATGGTCTGATGCCACCACCCAGACCGCAGTGCCAACTTTCCTGTCAGCTCCATCCTAGTTCAGAGTGGAAATTCTTGCAACGACCCAAACAGCAGAAGCCAATGAAATTCTCGTAGGTTATTCCTCATTTCCTGACATTGGCAAAACATCCAGAGACTATTTTTAAAATAGAAAAGACAGATCTTGGTGAAGCTCAGAAGATATAAACGTATTTTTAAAAAGACCATGAAGGTGCCTCCCTCCAGGAAAGTCCGGGGGGAATAACAGTGGCACCAACAAACGTGGTATAATTGTCAGAGCTCCTGTTCTGTGTAGACTCCTTCCCACACTGCACCCAGCAGCCCTGCCAGCCATGACGGCCTTGCTCCTGACCGTGCCTTTTCAGTCTGTTTAGATTAGCTCGCTTTCATTGGGGCTTGCTACCAGTGCATGAATATTATTTAAAAACACGGGAAGTAGAGAGATAAATAGGAAAGCAGAAAAAATGATCACTGTTCTACATCACCCGAAGCCAACTGCTTTTGCAATTTTTTAAAAGATTTCATTCATATGAGTGTGTGCATATGAAACACACACATGCACAGTTATAAGAAAATGTGTCTATGAGCATATAACACAGGGTTGTGGTTATTTCTGCATCATGGAACAATGATTGGCCTTCATCCTTGCAAAATCGAAAGTTATCAATCCAAAAGGTTATTATCCAACAGGTTATTATTTTATTTTCTAACGAGTGCTCACCACACCCCTATTAAATGTTTCTAGCCAATCTTTTTTTCGATCGGAACACGTGGCCTCCCAAAGATGGGAATGGTGGATGTGAATTGATAGGTTTTCCACAGGAAACTGACGATGGATGTCACTCCGCTCTAGAGTATCACTTAAATTCTTACGTAGTTTGGGCGCCTGAGTGAAAAGGAAGACTCATTGTGGGAGACATCAAAGTCATTAACAAAGTTCTCAGTTGATACGCTAGGAGACTGAAAGTGACACGACCAGCCTCTGTGGCAAGCCCAATGCATGTGCGGTTAAAGAGACCATTAAAGGGAATTTCTCTCAGGGGGAGGGAACTCCCTGTTGCTCCATTAATTTCACCAAATCCCTAAGTAAATTAAATAAATCTAACACTGAGTTGCTAGTAGGATCCTATGCTATTTGTAATGAAATAAGTAAGCTTTTTTTGTTTTAAATCCCATCTTGTTTGGGGTTATTTTCGTCAAGACCGGCTGGCTGGATGTGATGACGCGCCTTTGTTTGAGCAAAGCAGAAAGGATGTTCTGGTGGGAGAGAAAGGAGAGCCAGAGTTTCCCGAGACTCTTTGGGCACTGCGTGATTGATGAGTGGGTGAGGAGTCAAGTGAGAGCTAGTGGCCAGGATTGAATGAAAGAGCCTCCTTTCTTCAGAGAATGGAGGGCGACCACATGGAAGGCTGCCATGAGCCCAAGAGAAAAGCAGCTTTCTGGGAAAGAAGCAAGCATTAGGGCAAAGAAGGCAACCGTATTGTACCCACTGAGCAAAATATCTGACATTAGAGGGGACAGAGGGTTTAAAACACACACACACAAGCCTAGAGGAAGGTGACTGAAACACGCGGATGCTTCCGTGTCGTTCTTGCGCAGGGCCCACGCTAATCTTCTCTACCGTTCCAATTTTAGTATATGTGCTGCCGAAGCAAGCACGAAAAATGTGGATGCTATGTGTGTGTTGTGCTTTTGTGGGACAAATTCTCCTTCAATATTTGCCCTTCTCTTGATTGCTGATTATGTAATCATCAATTTTATGGAATTCAATGTTCCAGATTAGAAGCCCTTGACAGATGTTGCAGGCTCGCTGCCTTAAATCTGTGCATGTTTGGCCTCACTTACAGCAGGTGGCATCGGAGACAGTTACAACAGCGAGAGAATGGGCAAGGATACAGGGCTTTGAGGGCCCTGCAAGAGGAGGAGTGGCCGAGTCAATGTGAGGTGACAAGCTGAGAGCCTCTGCTGGGGCTTCCCCCACGTGGTAAGACGCCCTCTGAACACTGTTTGTTCAGCCACAGGTCAGGAGTCTGTTGTGAAACGAGTTGCCGAATGAAAGAGGATGGTGAGTGTCACAGCATGATAGACTAAGGGTTAGATAATGTTTCATGAAGTTTGTTGTTGTAAGCACACCCGGTGTATGACAATAAATCCTGTAAGGTGGAAGTCACTTCTTATATGGGTCTAATTAAGAAAAAAAGAAAGATTCAGAGCTACTATCAAGATTGTATTCTTGAATAATTACCAAATTGCAAACTTAAGAATAGAGAGGCCAAGGCAGGCCTTTGGCCTAGCATGAAAGCACTGACTGAGATGCCCATATCAGAGTACTTGGGTTCAGTCCCCCCACAGTGGTGGCTTCAGTGACTGGGTTCTTGGAACCCACATGCCCAGCCCTGGCTATCGTGGGCATTTGGGCAATGAATCAGCAGATGTAAACACTATCTCTCAAATGAAAAAAAAAAAATTCAAAAAGGTGAGTCGTACAACCTTGTAAGCAGAAACACTCCAAAACACATTTCTTTGAAAACATGATAGCGGAACAATGGCATCGACTAGCTGAAGGCATTGTTCTGGAACTCCCAAACCTGAGTCCATTTGTCCAGTCTGTGACATTGCAATGGAGGAAGAAAGCAGGTGTCAAAAGCACCGAGCTCTGAGGAGTTCAGAGGCTATTGCCAAACTCCCAGGCTCCCTAGGCATGAAGCGTGAAGGTTCTCACGGACCGAAGTTGAGACTGGCACATGTTCAACTTGTGTCCAAGTTACTGATTGGTCAGCGGTACTCATGGCCTTCCTTTGCTTGCTGTCGATACAGGGTTCTTTAGGATCCTAATCATGGGCAGGTATGGTTTTTCTGGTTGGAGGTGTCAGGGATGGGTTACTGCAAGTGGTAATTATCTTTTGCCCCACACTTGGAATTCCCTTCCCTGGACTTGAAATACCTCCGCCTCCCCTGCCCCCAGATCCCCCTGGACAATATCGGCCAACACAGTTTTATCTATTGGAAAAGCAAGTGACTTACTGAGTTGGTGCTTAAAACCCTATTGGGCCAGCTGTGTCACTCCTTTGATTCAGTCATTCCTTTGCATAAAGAACAGCCAAGGACACAATGGGACAAGAGAAACAGAAAGAAGGCTGGGTCCAGCCCTTACAGGGCAGGTCTGTGTCATTCACCGAGATCCTAGGCGCCAGGCTGAACATAAAGAAGGATTTTAAGGGTTTATACCAACATACTAGTATTTCTTTTTTTTTAAAGATTTATTTTTATTATTTTTTATTGGAAAGGCGGATTATAGACAGGAGAGACAGAGAGGAAGATCTTCCGTCCGATGATTCACTCCCCAAGTGAGCGCAACGGCCGATGCTATGCAGGATCCGAAGCCAGGAGCCTCTTCTGGGTCTCCCGCGCGGGTGCAGGTTCCCAAAGCTTTGGGCTGTCCTCGACTGCTTTCCCGGGCCACAGGCAGGGAGCTGGAAGGGAAGCGGGGCTGCCGGGATTAGAACCGGTGCCCATATGGGATCCCGGGCGTGCAAGGCGAGGACCTTAACCACTTGCGCCACCGCGCCGGGCCCCAACATACTAGTATTTCACTGGAAATTCATCTTTCAATCTGTTTCTCACTTTCCTGGCTGTTGGAGTCATGTAGCATGGTTTTTAATAATTAGCAATCAGATTTCTTCAAAAGGAAAAGAAATTCTCTGTGAAATTATCTTGTTTTCTAAGTTGCTGATGAAAGAGCCCTGGTTCTTGGTAAGAGCTGTAGATTACTTGGCAGGATACATGTTTATTCATGAACAGCCTTTGAAATTCAGCGGTGCATGCATTTAATGTAATTTTTATCCAAAATGAATGAAGTTATTCAAAAATGATCATAAACATCTCACATTTAGTCCTTTGGAACAATTTAACTAGTTAAAAGTGATTGTCCTCGATCGCCAGCACCTGAGAGTCATCTTTTGTAAGATAAAAAAAAAAAAATTACTAAGGACAACCCAGGTCAAAACTCTAGCTATTTTGTAGGAATTGACAAGCTAAGCTTTACAAATCTCTGTAGAGGAACCAGCACTGTGTCCCAGCAGGTCAAGCAACCGGGCTGTCATTCCCTCTCAGAGCAGAAGTTTGAATCCTGGGTGCCGTGCTGATCCAGTTTGTTGCGAATACACCTGAGGAGGGTCTAGCACCCATCTGGGAGACACGGATGAACTTCCTGGCTCCTGGCTCCAGCCAGGCGCGGCTCTGGCTGTTGTGAGCACCTGGGAAATGAATTAACAAATGGAAGTTCTCTGTCCATCTCTCTCATTTTTGCTCTCATTCTCTGAGTGTTACTATGCCTTTTGAACAAATAAATGTTAAGATACATAGGGACTGGTGGGATGGCATACAGGATAATCATCCACTTTAAAGCACCAGCATCCTCTAGGGACACCAGTTTGTGTCCTGGCTGCTTCATTTCTGATCCAGCTCCCTGCTGATGGCCTGGGCAATCAGCAAAAAATAGCCCATGTGCTGGATCTCCTGAACCCACATAGGAGACCAGAAGAAGTTCCTGGCTTCTAGCTTTGAAGTAGCTCAGCTCCGGCCATTGTAGGCACTTGGGGAGTAAACAAGCAGATGGAAAAACGTTCCCTCTGCCTCGCCTTCTCTCTGTAAATAAACTTTCCCAATGAAAATAAATAAATCATTTAAAATGTGAAAGAAAATAAATCTACATGAAACACAGACCTAGTATACCCAGAAGACCTAGTCTACCCAAAGTCTTGAAAAAGAAGAGTAAAGTTGGAGAATTCACACTTTCCCATTGCAAAATGTTACTGCAAGGCTAATCAAGACTACCATAAAAATGATCTAAGGATAAACATATAGATTAATGGAATACAATGAGCGTCCAGAAATAAACCCACGCATCTGTGGGTTTGTGATTTTGGCAGGACTATCAAGAAAATTCAATAGGGGGTGGGGGGAAAGAAATCTTTTCAATAAATGGCACTGGGATAACTGAATATTCATGTGCAGCAGAGTGAAGTTGGACCACATACCACATACAAAAATTCACTCAAAATTGATTATGGACTTCAATGTGAGAGCCAAGAACTATAAATTCTTAGAATAAAACATAGAAATAAATCTTTCAGGCTTTGGATCAAGCGATCATTTCTTAAATGGGGTGCTTAAATGGGATGCCAAAAGAATAAGGAACAAAATAAAAAAAAAGTTGAATGTTCTCAAAATAAGAAAAAAAAAAACTTACGTTTCAGATGATAGCATCAAAAAATGAAAATACAACTCAAGGAATGGGAGAAAAATATCTTTGAATCATAGGCTTGTGAGGGATTTGTACCCAGAATGCACAAAACAGTAACTTAGCGACTCGGGAAAGGCTTAAACTGGAATGCCAGAGGTCACCCTGTATGAAGCGTAGGCATTAGGCTAACCTGCCTTCCTCCCTCTCCCAGCCCGCTGTGTAACTGATACCTGATGCCAGCGCACTTCTCTACAGCTGGCACTGGCTCTTGCCTTCTTGGTGACTACTGATTATTTGTGTGAAATGAAGTGATAATTTCATTTCCTGCTCCTTGGGCAAAGATGCCCACCGCACCAACTCCATCTCACAGATTCCCACCAATAATTAGCACTCTGTAGGCGGTCAGACCCCGGGGAACTGAACAGCTCAGAGGAAGACACCTTTGTTTCTCCTCTCGCTTCCTTCTGTCTCTGGCGTTCTCTTTAGTAAAAGTTGACATGTCCTACAGAGGGAAGGGCCAAGAGGAAGGATGGGAAATACAGAACATTACAGCTTTCCAGTTGTACTTTCAACGACCGGGTGTGCATTGGGACTCAGCGGAATTCTAAGTTCTAATCATCTCAAAAAGGAGGCTTAGGCATTTGACGTGAATTTAGAGAACCTCGCAAGCCAAACCAGTCAGCGCAAGTGGTGTCGTCTTGATTTACAGCTGCAATAACAAACCCGACATGCATTTCGGATGATGTGATCATATTCTGTCAAACTCAACGGCCGCAGAGCAAACCCTGACCAGATCATTTACTGACCCTCCCCTCATTCAAACATCGGGATGGGAATATTTCTTCCCTTTCTTCCTGTCATTCTTACTTTCAAGGAAACAAATAAATAGGCAAAACGTACTGGTTTATTTATGAACTAGCAATTCCATTTCATTGAGCTGTATGATGGGAAACAAGTTACAAGATAAGTCTGTGTGAGTGCAAAATGTTTTAAACCCCGTGAACTCTTTTTATCGTCATACATGTTTTCCAAGAACTTTTTGAATGTGCCTCATACGCATGAGTTTAAAAATTTGTTCTGCAAAAACTAAACACAGATACGTTATTGAGAGGCTCGGGGAGAGAGAGAGAGAAAGTGTAACATCCATTCATTCACTCTCCAAATGCCTGCACCGGCCATACTGGTCCTAAGAACTTTATTCAGATCCTCCCAGGTAGATGACAAAAACCAGTTCTTTGAGCCATTGCTTCTCCTGGGGTCTGTGTTCGCAGGACACTGGACTTGGCAGCGGAGACTGCTTTCTACCATGTGAGAGGTGAGCATCCTAGGCAATGTCTCAGTTCCTAGGCCAAATGCCTACTCCTAAGCTTCTCGTCCCATTTTCCACAAACATTTTGAAGTGTCCTTTTGAGTCTATACTTGTGCTAGCAATATACATCTGACAATCACAGTTTTATAATCAAGTTGGAAACGAGAATCGGATATCTTCCAGTTTTGCTCCTCTTTGTAGGAACTATATTGGGAACTGGCTGAGATTTTTTCTAAGAAATGTGCTGAATATGTAAGAATCTCTACCTTACAATATTAATTATTCTTTTCCTGGGTCTGGCAGAATGGCTCAAGGGCTAAATCCTCACCATGCAAGCACCAGGATCCCATATGGGTGCTGGTTTGTGTTCCATCTGCTCCATTTCCCTGCTTGTGGCCTGGAAAAGCAGTGGCGGATGACCCAAAGCCTTGGGACCCTGCACCCGTGTGGGAGACCTGGAGGAAAAACCTGGTCTGTAGTAACAGACCGATGTCCACTCTGTGAGTATTCAGACCATTCTGTGTTGACTCACTTGAACATAACAACACCTCATCCAGAACCTTGCCGGGCTTCAGGACGTAGTTATGGAGTGAATGGATGACTGGACGCAGTGATAAATCACGTCATAGATAAGATTCCCTGAGCTCTGACAAGCTACACTGTGCGGTAGTGACAAGGAGAGATTTTGCCTTTGGGTTTCTAATGCCTACCAAGTTCATTCCAGCTCATATCATTTCACACAGCAACTCCTGCGCAGCCTGCTGAGTTTTGGTTTAATCTCTGTGAGTCAACTCTGGGCTCTGGTGACTGGCGGGATGCGTAGGCACTTAGAATTGAGAAGGGTTAAAGGGTGGGGAATGTGATGTGTCCGTATATAGAATAAAAAGCAGAACCTGGAATGCGTTCTTGAACTTGGCATCGAGGCAATATTGCTGGGGTTCTTCTGTGTCTTTGCGCACGCTGATCTCTCACTGACCCCAGTCCTAGCCAAGCAGTGCAGTCTCCATGTGTGTTGGCTGTCTGAACAGGCTTTTGAGTAAAAAAAAAACAGAAAAACAAGCCTCTCTAACAGACTTCCCCTTGTGATAAAAAAAAAAAAAGGAGAGATTTATTTACTTTTATTTGAAAACCACATTTTACATTGAGAGGACAGAGTGAGGTCTTCCATCCCACTGGTTCACTCCCCAGATGGCCAAGCAGCCGGAGCTAGGCTGACCTAAAACCAAGAGCTGAAGCTTCTGTCCGGGTCTCCCACAAGGATGCAGGGACCTGAGGATTTGGGCCACGCTCTGCTGCCTTCCCAAGCCATAAGCAGGGAGCTGAACAGAAGGGGAGCAGTTGAAACACAAACCGCGCCCATATGGTTGCAGACAGAGGATAAGTCCAATATGCTACAGTGCTGGATCCCTTTCTTTCTGAATTATATATACCGCTTATCTCTTCTCCTGTTCCTAGCATGTAGCCGCCATAATATGCTGCTCACATAACTCTAAGTTGTCTTAATAGTGTAGTCTTCTCAAATCATTGATTTGAGTACACCTCCAGTTCGCAGTTGGACCCTGAACTTACAATACATCCAGTTAACAACGTCTGCCTGGAGGGAGCGACAAACGCACACTGGGCTCTGGCGAGTGCTTCTGTTTCCTATTAACAAGTTAGGAAATGAGGGGTGTGTGCCTAGAGATTGGACATGTGCTATCAAGCCACTCTCTCACCTCCCTCCTTAACTGCCAGAGTTCACTGCCTCTCCCCAAGGGATGCCTTCCATTCAAGGGCATTGCTACTGGTCTTAGCTGTAGGCCAAGTTGAGTGGGAGCAGGATGTTCAAATGTCTGCCAGTCTATCAGTACTGTTTTGCTATCTTTTCTTTACCTCCACAGCCTTTCCAAGGCTTCCACAAGATTGTTGTGCTGGTCCCGTGTGTTGTAAGCAGAGAAGGCAGGAACCTGTCCAGGGGAGAATAAAAGAATGAGAAAATTCCTTGCCAGCCAGAGCCCGAAGAGGAGCTTCAGGGCACACCCATTGTCTACCCGCTTGCCGCACCCTGCCCGTTATCTTCCTCACAACGTTCTCTTAGCTTAATTTGTTTAAGTTGTAGAACCAACCCGGAGCATTCTAGCTTCTTTTGCATCTGGCTTGGAGAGCAGAAGGATTGAGGGCATTTCTTGGACCTGTAATTGTACGTGGTTGCCCAAACAGATGCCTAGCTTTTGTTGGCATAATGTTCTGATTTACTAGGACAACCACTGTTTGCCCAAGGAGGGCTACCCCTCCCCACAACTGCCATAGATTCATGGGTTGATAACACACAGGGTCAACTCTCAGAGGCCGTTCAATCTACCCCCTAGGGAAGTCTGAACTCAACACTATCACAAAAGGGCAGGCAGGAAGCCCCTGGTTCTACCCGCTGTGTTTAATATACAGAGTTCCAACTTGAAGGCTTTAGTGAACGTTGTGACGCGCGGACTCAGAACTCCCTTCAGGAATGAGGGATTTAGCTGTCTAAAGTGCTGCTGGTAGGCAGCGGTCAGCTACCAGCTCCCTAGGGCATCCCCTCAGCTGATGACACAAAGGAGATATTATTATTAGCATAAAGGAATGATCAAAGGGCTATTAACCAAGGTTAATATCCGAACCAGATATTCTGACTCTTACTTTAAATAAGATTGACACGCATGTCAGGGAATTCATCAGTGCAAAACCCTTTAAAAAAAAAAACTGTTAGCCAATTAATAGCTAAAATAGCTAAATTTTATTTTTTTAAAAGGTTTACTCATCTTCCTAACAACCCCATGAGGTAGATGTTATCTTTACTCCCACCTGGCCGATTGGGAAGTGAGGCTCAGGATGGGTGAGCAGCTTGTCCAGGATCACACAGCTGGGAGGTGGTTGTGTTGCACTCTGTAGTCAACAAGTGTGGGCCTGAACGCGTGTTTTCATGTTTCCCAGACAGGCACTGCTCTGCTCTGAGACCCCGAAAGAGAAGGCTTGGAGTCAACATGTGAAAGCTCTTGTGCCTGTGGGACGAGAGCGTGTTCCTCATTTCTCATCTTGCAGCAGCTCGAGTTATATTATAGGTAAACAGGCGTTCCCTAGACCTCCCGGCTGGTCTCATTCTCAGTTTGTCGTTGCGAAGGGCAGTGGAGGAGATGAGCGATCGTCAGTGTCCGCTGTGGAAACTTGGACATCATTTACATTCACACAGAGTTCATTAACCTGAATCTCTTGAATCACATTTTTATGAAACAGCCAAGTGCTTCCGGATATGAAAAAGGAAAGATGAGAAAAAAATAGGATGTTATGTTAAAAATACTCAAAATCAAAGAAGATAATAGGAAAAAATAACTCCTGCTCTTTCCTTGTGTGCAAGAATTTGAGACAGCCGCACTCAACTTGGTTTTGTGTTTTTAGTAAAGCTAATAAAAAGAGAGATGAATTTTGGAGGAGGGACGGGATGTATACTTGATACCTGAGCTGTGCTGAGCTCAGCCTTCGTGACTTTCCCGAGCAGAGAATGCGTGGTGCTGTGAGACACTCAACAGAACCCTGCCAGTTGGCAGGAAGACAAATGAGCTTTGACAGTTACAGAGAGAGTTGTGTATGGATCCCAAGAACCTCTGAAGTCACTGATTCTTTTCCATACCTTTTCTCTGCTGGTGTACCTGTCCCCGCTCACCTGCAGGTTAACCTGAGATCAAAGTTCTGACTCCCCCTGGATTAATCATTTTCTTCTTTATCTGCATCAAAGTTCTTTAATACACAAAACTTCCTTTCTCAGGTGAACTTACTGTATGCTTAGATTTCAATCGATCATAGTCAATATTGACTCGAAAGGTCACCGTTTCCATGGGGGAAAAGAACTCTCAGTGGAAGCGTCTCCCCTGTGGAAAGGTTGGCTCCGCTACATTTTCTAAGTCTTTGTGAAAAGCTGAGAATCAAAGAACCGTGCCTAAATTCCTTCCACTTGCTTTCATCAAGATATTGAAACAAGAGATTAATTCAATATGAATTCTGTGATGCAGTTGATGATAGCATCCAATTTGGACTCAGAAAACTGAGCCGATTTGTGGTTACAACACCTTTTGATTAATTAATATTAAAATGCCAACCTCCAAAAAAGATAGCAATGACCAGTCCTACACGTGGCTTGGTCTTGAGTTTCAAAAGATACAATCAGTAGAAAACATTTAGTTCAGCATCTGGCACAGAGTGCTCAATAGGTGCAATAGGTTGCATGCACTGCTCTACATACGGCAAATAGGCCAAGTGTACTATGAAGTATTCATCGTCTATTGTTCCTAATGTTTACCAGTCAAAATGTCTGTTGCATTTTTTTTCAGTTCTCATTTCTCTGCTGAGGTTCTCTATTTTTCTAATTCCTTAAGCGTACTTAAAAAAAAAAAAAAACCTCAGCGGGCCTGGCGCAGTAGCCTAGTGGTTAAAGTCTTCACCTTGCACACACATAGGGCACAAATCATATGGGCGCCGGTTCTAATCCCAGCAGCTCCACTTCCCATCGATCTCCCTGCTTGTGGCCTGGGAAATCAGCCGAGGACGGCCCAAAGTCTTGGGACTCTGTGCCCACATGGGACACCTGGAAGAAGCTCCTGGCTTCCTATTGGCTCGGCTCCGGCCGTTGCAACCACTTGGGTAGTGAATCATCAGAAGGAAGATCTTCCTCTCTGTCTCTCCTCCTCTATGTATATCTGCCTTTCCAATAAAAATAAATCATGTCTGGTGACTATCGGACAAAACAATAAACATCCATCAGGGATGACATTTGTGGTATAGTGGGAAAAGCCACTGCCTGCAGTGCTGACATCCTGTGTGGTTAGTGGTTCGTGTCCTGGCTCCTTCGGTTCCAATCCAGCCCCCTGATGATGGCCTGGAAAATGCAGTGGAGGGTGGCTCAAGTGCTTGGAACCCTCTGCTTACATGTGAGTCCCAGTTGGAGTTCTTGGCTCCTGGCTTCCATTTCGCTCAGTCTTAGCTTTTGGTGGTCATGTTGGAGGAGTGAACCAGCAGAGGAAAGATCTCTCTGTCTCTCCCTCTCTCTGCGTAATTCTGACTTTCAAACAAATAGGTCTTAAAATATTAGATATTTTATTGTATTGGCTTTCAGTTAAGTGCTGTGTTCTCAAATATCTGAATGGGTATCTGGCATTGTTTGTGAAAAAACGGAGAAGCTCAAGTTGAAGTTCTGGATAATATTATCTTCTGCCCCAGAAACCGTCTTTTAGTATTGTAAGTTGACATGGAGCCAAGGCCTCCAGACTGCCTTGGAGTCAGGAACTAAACCGACTCAAAGTTAGATGGCAATGTCTGCAAGGCTGGATTATTTCCAATTTACCCTGACTTCTGTAGATCTCTTTGGGATCTCAACTCACTTGTAGCCCTACATTTTTTTTTTTTTCCTCTTTGGTAAGTCTTCAGCTTTTATGTTTGCCCCTGACACCATCAGACCTGAACCGTCAGAGATTTTTGCTCAAAAGAATGTCACTTCTTCTTAAAGGGTAGTGATGCCGGGTGCTCATCTTTGGGCTTGCCGAAAACGTTTCAGCACACATCCAACCGCAGTGGGGTGTGGGCGTGCACCTGCGAGTCTTTCAACCGTGTCTAATTCTCCGTGGGAAATTCATTCCAAACAAGTCATTTTCCATGGCTAACAGTAAAGAAAACACACCCAGGAATGTTACGCCAACAGGACACCCCAACCGTAAGCCTGTATTTGTGAACTGAAACATGGACTGTGACTTGACGTGACTACATTTGAGAATAGCTGGCTATGGAACTGGGGAAAACTGGCGTAATTATGTCTGCCTTGGGTACTGCTCCCAATAAGAAAAACCTGAAACCTGGCTTCAGCTTTGAGACCATCTGGAAGGGGCCAGCTGGAGGGAACACAAGGAGAATGCTACTGAAAATCTCGATGGTCTGAAGAAGTGTTAGCGGGGCCTGCACTGTTCCAGGGAAGCTGTCAGGAGAGGCTGAGAACAAATGTTTCTGGAGAAGAAAAGGAGGCCCCTTCTTTCACAGTAGCAAAATGTGGAAAACAGAAGTACAACCAATGATCTGTCCGAAGAAGCTTCCATATGGCAGATTCGTGGTCCTGCTTGGCTTCAGATTTGTAGCTGCCTGCCATAAAATTCAAGAAAAGAGAAGAATCGAACAGAAACTAGTGGTTGGCAGAATTTAAACGTGGGTCCCCCTGGTGTGGCAGTCATGCTAGGGTTGCATGGCGTGGCCATAATCAAGCAACCTTCGGTTAACTGAAAGAAGATGGTTCCGGATGAGCCTGACTCACTGGGGGAGGAGGGTCTGAACGGGCAGAGGATCTGTGGAAGGGAGAGCAGAGCAGGGACCTGAGGGCTGAGAGAAGCAAGAAAGAGAGACCTCAGTTGTACAGCCAAGGACACTAATCCATGCCTTCAGCTGGAGGGCACTTGGAAGCAGACCTTTCTCTAGTTGAGCCCCGCCTGCCCTATCGCTGATGGACAACTCCCTCTCAGCCATGCGGGCTCCATCCTGCTGGGCTCCCAAGGCACAGAGATGGTAAGATCATGGATTGTATCGCTTTACGCTGCTAAGTTTGTGGTCACTTGTTGCCCCTCAAACAACTGTTTCATTTTCAAGCAAGATTTTGAGGAAACATACAGCAGCCAAAGCTTTCTAGATTTAAAAATAAGCATCTCTTTTCTCCATCTCCTTTCTCCATCTCTCAAAACTAACAAAACAATTCTGCATTAAAGAATGGCCTCTGGATGAGGAGTCAATGATGGAAGGCTCTGTAGGATTCTCTGGGAAGACGTCAGAATGATTCCAGAAGGAGTCTTTTTTTTTTTAATGCATTTATTTTAGAGTGCAGTTCCACTGGCTCTGGGTCTCTGCTTCACTCACCTCCTCGAGTCGTCTCCCCCCACTTCTTTTCCCTATAATATTTCAAAAGCCTAGTCCTTCAAACAGTAATACGTCCATCATTCTGCTGTGTAAGCATACATACTATTTCATACAGCATGGGGGCTGTTCATAGATCCTGCCCGTCTTCAGGGTTCTCAGAATTTGAAGCGATTACCATAAAGTATCTACATAAGGACTCCAAGGTAAAACAGCTTAGCCTAAACGGAAGTTGTGGCTGTTTTTCTTGCTTCTTAATATTTTGTTGTTGTTGTTAGAAAGTCAGATACACAGAGAAGAGGCAAGACAGAAAGATCTTCCATCCACAGATTCACTCCCCAAGTGGCCATATGGGCACTGGTTCTAATCCCGGCAGCTCCACTTCCCATCCAGCTCCCTGCTTGTGGCCTGGGAAAGCAGCCGATGATAGTCCAACGCCTTGGGACCCTGCACCCGTGTGGGAGACCCAGAAGAAGTTCCTGGAACCTGGCTTCGGATCAGCGCAGCACCGGCCGTTGCAGACGGTTGGGGAGTGAATCATATGCAACTGTAGTCACACACCTCATTTAACAGAAAAAAAAAAATCAAGAGCTCCTTATGTAGAGAGGGAAGTGCTCGTTCCAGAATTGCATAGGACAGTTTTACTGGTTGCGGCCTCAGCATGCAACCCATTGGCCAGTCTGTAGTTACTAGTCTAGACATGCAACACGTGAGCACTAAACTCCAAGTGTGTCCTCATTAGCATGGACCAAAAACTCTGCACAGATGCATAGAGAAAACAAGAAAAAGAAAAGAAAATGTCAATTGTTCAGGCACATTTCTCTCAAGCATGGTTCATAGGCAAAATTTGTTGGCTCCTACAGGGCCCAAATTCTCCCTCCAACCACCCTCGCCAGAAAGCGCATACTTCTTGTTAAAAAATTGAAGAGTCGAGCAAGAATGTTGTGGAAAATGTACCACATACGTTTTCCCCTTTCCTGCAGGGGAAGGGGCGGCGGGGAACGTGTGACTTTGGGTTTCACCACTCATAAATTATCAAGTTCTTTCTCACCTATGATATAAATATACGTCTGGTTGGTATATGCACCCACACATCAGCTGAGGCTGAGGAGAGCTAAATTTACAAAACAGTAAAATCAACAAGCATGTGTAAATGGGTAAGCAGCATGACATCCCCTCACTTCATCAGGCCACAGCATTGCTGCTAATCATCTGGTTTGCAACTTCCAAAGTTCTTTTTTTTTTCTCCCCCCTTGTAATTTTGCGGGTGTCGCTGGGAGCTGTTCTTCCAAGAGAACAATGTGTCTGAAAATAGAAAATGAGAAATTATCCCAGGAAGATAAAGCCATGATAATATAGCCAAGTGCTGCAAGCATTGTGGCATGCTCTATCAGTAAGGGGGGGGAAAAAAAAACCACAATTACTGCAGCTCATCTTCCTCGTGTTTCCTATTAACGAGGAACCTTGGAATAGACAGGGCTGCCAGCTGCCTGGCATGACAATACCAACCCTCCAGATGGGCTGCGGGGGAATAGGTAAGAACAGAGGAACAGAAATAGCATTTCCTTCCTGTCTTCCTCGTTTCAGGACTCCCCACAAAATGTGTCTCAAAATCTGCAAGGGCCGATGGACAATGTCCTTGCATTGGAAAATATCTCTGGAGTAGAACTTGAGCCTAGTGGCTGAGTCACCAGTGAAGACTCTCTCATCAGATAAGAGAGTGGAGCCCCGGCTCTGGCTGCTGTTCCAGCTTCGTGCCGGTATGGATGCTGGGGGGTCACAGGGATGACTCAGTGATTCAGTTTGCTGTCATCCATGTGGGAAGCCTGGATTGAGTTCCTGACTCCTAGTTTCCCCACTGTCCACCCATGGTCATTACGAGTCTTTGAACAGTGAGCCAGCAGATAACTTTCCATCTCTCTCTCTCTCTGCTTCTCAAACAAATCAATTTTTAAAAACATTTTTTTTCTATATAGAAGTAATTACTTTCACTATGTTACTTCACATTACCAAACAAATATCGAAACAAAATAGTGTATAGTATTTGCATTAGATTACTTATCTCTGTCCAGATCTTTTCTCCCTCCACATTTATTTATTTATCTGAGAGGCAGAATGACAGAGAAGAGAGAGGGCAACACAGAAAGGGAGAGATCTTCCATCTGCTGGCTCACTCCCCAAATGGCCACAGTAGTCAGGACTAGGACTAGCTGAAGCCAGGAGCCTGGAAGTCCCTCCAGATCTCCCGTCTGGGTGACAGGGGCCCATCTCCTTGGGCCATCATCCACTGTCTGCCCAGGGACCATTAGCAGGAAGCTCTATCAGAAGCAGAGTAACCACTGCTTATGAGTGCTGCAGGGAGGGCGCTGTCCTCGGGACTCAGGCACGCAGACCAGCTCCGTAACATTCGCTGTCAAGTCAGCACCTCGCTACTGACCCCTGCCGTCCCTACCGCTGCTACTGCACAACAACACGTGGCTTCCAGCTGTCCCACTCATCGGTGAGAATTAACAAGGCAAGTCCTAATGTATGCAACAGGAGGAAAGCCTTCTCTGTCGCCTAGAAAATTAAATCTAGTCTATTTTCATATGCAAATTGACGGTAGATCACAAGAATGAAACCAAAATCAATCACAACAAGGTAAGTCCAAGCATAAGAAACAGTTTCTGGAACCCAGCAAGCAGGAGATCATTTAGAAGGATGAGACGGATCATCGGAGAAAGAAAAGCAATACGAGAATTATATTTTCAGAAGTTCAAGAATGTGTTTTCAAGTCGCATCTTTTTAAAAGGCATGAAATAGTGTTAGAAGGATATGTAAGAATTCAATAATAGGGTTAGTACTCTAGGGCTCGAATCTCCACAGAGAGAGCGAGAATGAGAATGAGAGAGAGTGAGAGAGCTTCCTTGTCATGACACATTTCTTTATCTGAGACTGGTCACAGGAGTCAGAAATAAGTTACTATTTGCATGAATGAATTAAGAAGAGATGATATATAAACAGGTTAAGAATAGCACATTAAGTACAAGAGATAAAGAAGGAGCCCTTGGGAACTGAAGATATGACGGATAGAATGACAGACATTAGGGGAAACACCCAATGTGTAAGTCATCAACTGGTGTTGAGTTTCACAAGTGGAAAATGGGCAAAAGCAAAGAGATGCTATCTCACAACGGAAGACAGTTTCCCAGAGCCAAAGAGACAGGAACCTTTAAGCTGCAATAACCTTCTTTATAGCTCTTTTTTTCTCTCCTGGTTTAAATAATAAACACAAAAACAATTACACAACATTATATAACAGAAAGATGCTGTTCCATGATATTTAAAAGGACACAAAGAAAGGAAAATATAGCAGGAAAGTGTTTTTTGCTATAAATGGAAATGAAGATAACATAAACTAGATCAGTTCAGAGCAAGTGGAATGAAGGAAGAAATACAAATATACCCGTCACTGTGAAATTTCAAAAATTCCGAGGGCAGAAAAAAAAATTAAATACCTTAGCGGAAGAAAATGATCACCTTATAAAAATACAGAGAAAAATGGAGAGGAAAAAACAAGAAATTTGAAGTCATAAGTGATACAATGAAAAAAAATCATCTTTCATTTCTGGTTGGAAAAAAGGAAAGACCAGGGAAAATGATAAAAAGTTACAATTTATTACTGCTGATATCTGCACGTTCAGCTGTCCATCACACATGCCCCAGAGGATGTCAAACATTCATAGAAAACACATATTATGAAACAACATATCATGGATTTTTTAAAACATGTACTGAAATAAACTTATTCCTTAATTCCAGGGTAGAAAGAATCCAATCAGTGCCGGCCCTTTGTAATATTCATGTGGAATTCAAAGGTGAGTCTATTTTGTGGCAATAATTTTTGAAACACACCCTTTTTTTTTTTCACACATACACACCTTGCAGGAACATCTTGAAGACAACTTGTATCTCACTTTCCTGAAGCTTAAACTTCATGATCTATCTCTTTAATAACTCCCGTTTCTATACCATCAACATCTCCCTCTGATTTACTCACCTGACAACAAAAAGCAGATTAAACTCAGCTCTCCTCCTAAGTGGTGTTCATAACTGGAGAGACCCCGGCAGCCAGGACAATCGATCTCACTCTAGATATAGGACCACAAATCTCACGCATGCCCTAGGCACAGACTATCAACCCGATTATGCTGAGGTTCTAGTCCTTTACTCTCATATAATGATTTTGCTCTATCCTCTTCGTCCCTAAATCTCACGCAGCAATTGCCCATTCCTTACTCTTAGCTGATAGCCTATAACATTGATCTATGGAGAGAGTGGCTGTATTGTTCCATGGGAATCTCTCCCTCATGAACATGACTGATTGAATCAGTGTACACCTCCAGGCTACACACACACACGCACAGAGAGAGAGAGAGAGAGAGAGAGAGAGAGAGAGAACTGCATAAGACTAGAAAAGCAGAGAAAGCTTGTCTATAGGGAGAGAATGAAGGCAGTATGTAGAGATGCCAGGACGAGAGGTAGGGAGAATACAGCCGGCCCCTCATTTTCTGTTTCCAGTTGTCTGTTGAGTCTCAGTGCTCTGACCCCATTTTTTTTTCCCTTTCCATGTGTCAATACAATCCATTAATACAGATAATCTGTATTGGGATTTCCCAACCTATTTATCAGACAAATCGTCATTGATAAGATTGTGGGTTCCTGGTCTAAGTTCCCCTATTCTTATCCTACGCTAAGTTGAGAGGTGAGTGCCAAAGGATCCAGGTGAATGAAACACTGATGTCTGATTTATTGCTGATTAAGGTTGAATGGAACAGCATGACTCAGGTGTGTGATAAGAGAATTTCCTAATACCGAATCCCACTGTTTGATTTCTGCAAACTCACAGGTTACAGCAAGATTGGGATTCCACTGCAGGGGAGGTATAGGCCAACAATATGCTGTCTGCAACGAGGCAAGCCTTAAAGAGAAAAGAAAGGAGGGCTTAGGATAGAGTCACAGACCCTGTCCCCAAAGTTACTCAGATTATTTCCTGGGGACTGAAATAGGGGTGAGGGACCCAGAGGAAGGTTCTGTTAGCGGCTACCCTGCTAGAAGGACCCCAATCTACAGATGGGTTAATAGTCCCAGGTAGTCTCCCAACAGTTTGGCAAAAAATTTTAATTCCCAGTTTGTTGATTTGTCTTCCACGCACACAAAGGCAAACGTCTCCTTTCATCTGCCCTAAAGCAGATGGGGGAAAAAAGACACACAGAGATTCCCTTAAGAGAGGAAAAACATCTTGAGATATCATTTAAAATAGAGACTTCTCTCTTCAGAGTAGGTATCGGAAATTACATATATTCATGATCGAAACTCCTTAGTCACGTCTCACACAAGATGATTTCCTTTGATGGGTTATAGGCAGAATTGGGTATAACCAGAGTCCTTTACAACCCATACAATACTGCAATCAGTTCCGGGTCACCAAATGTAGCTATGGCCAGGGACTCTGCAAACCATGGCTTCATTGTGCTTCAGCTATTGTGGCTAAGATAATGTGACAGGTGCCTCCTGCAATAGCAATTAGATTTCTCATAAAAGTTGTTCCTCGTGGGCAGATCGCTTGTGCTGGAAAGTTGTTAAAAGCTTGAGTTCTTCTGTCCTCTCCTGACTACTCCCCACACACTATAGATGGTCCCAGGCAGCTAGCATGAACGGCCCACATGAAAAATGGATCCAAGTCAGTTCGATCATGTAACAATGGTGTCTCAGCCAAGAATAAACTGAATGTACCATGGTGGTTCCATGAGGTTATAGTCTCATCATGGCATAGTAGCCACTTTAGTTTGTGTGAACACACTATATGATTTTTTTTTTTCACATAGCAACAAGGTCACCTAATGATGCATTTTTCAGATCAGATCTGCCTTGTTAACCAATGACTGTCTGTATCTGACATGGAAGCTCCTGCAAGGGAGGTTGTTACCACATCCTGAAAGTCGTTAAACAGGTTGCCTAGGGTACTCAGATGAGATGTTGCCATCTTCCAGTCTACTAGAAATAACAAACTAGCAATAATTGGGCAGAAATCTTGATTTGCATATCTAGCGACTTAATGTGTGTAGGCTAATCTTTAGAAAAAAAAAAAAAAAACCCACCCAAGGAACCCGTGACTCACATCGTTTTTTAAGGACAACGCCGTAGAGTGAGCTCCAGGATTCTTTTCCCTCTTTCGATGAGAGAAAAACTTCTTTCCTGACATGCCCGATCGGGAAGTGTAAATGAGATTCATCCTCAGTGATGAGAAATCTCACGCCATCTCGGAGATGAGGCTGCTTCCCACAAGAGTCATTAATTGTGACAGACAACTCGGAAGTCTCCAGGGTTTAGCACAAGAGAAGTTTGTTTCGCACTCGCGGCGTCGCGGCTCAGTACCGCCCAGGCAGAGCTCCTTGATATCCGGAACGAATGTTCTCCAAGTTTGACTCCCCTGGGGAGGAGTGATGAAGAAGACACACCTGCTCCTACTTGTTTCAGCCTGGAAGGCAACTCGTTCAGAGATGACAGGTAGAGCTAATCCTAGGGTCCTCGCCCAAGTGACAGGTACAATGCAAGCTGAGTTTCCATTAAACAGCCCACAAGACTGAGAACGAGAGAGCTGGCTGCTCGTTCGCTCCTCGAATGCCCACGCATGAGCCCCAAACCAGGAGTCAGGAACCCCGTGCAGTTCTCCTGCGTGGGTGGCAGGAACTCCAGCCTTGAGCCAACCTTGCAGCCCCCCAGATTAGCATCCTGTTTAATGGTACTACGACAGAGGGGGCATGAGCAATTGATAAACACAGTCTCTGTCACTGTTGCTTAGCAGATTAGCACAGCTCTCACACCACATTTGAAGGCATTTTTTTTTTCATTAACAAGGCAATCCTGTGTTTAGAACCTACACTGTATATATATATATATATATACACTTCAGACTATGGGAAAATCTGGGCCAGCACTGTGATGTGGTAGCCTAAGCCTCTGCCTGCGGTGATAGCAACCTATATAGGCCTGTTCATGTTCAGGCTGCTCCACTTCCATCCTAACTCTATTGTTATAGCCTGGGGGGAAAAAAGCAGAGGATATTTCAACTACGTGGGCCCTTATTACCCACGTGGGAGACCCAGAGGGAGTTCTTGGCTCCCAGTCTTATTTCTGGCTGTTGTGACCATTTCAAGGAGTAAACCAAAGAATGGAAAATCTCTTTCACTCTTTGTAAGTCTTCCTTCCACATAAAAATGGAACATATCTTTTTAAAAGGTATAAGCAAAGCAGCTACTGGAATATCTGCTTTAATCTTCAAATATTGGGGAGTATACTTTTTGCCCTTTGCTAAACCTGTGGACAGTAGCTTATTTTCATGGGCAGCTTACTCATTTGTAACAAGTCCTTTAAATTTCTGAGATTAACTGGCTAGCACAGTCACACCGATTTTGCTTTAGTCACAGGGGCTTGAAAGGCCATTGATAAAAGAAGATCTTGCAGCACTATTTAAGACAACCTTAAAATCCCTGGTTAGAGACAGATGGTGCTGCTCAGCAGTGTGAAATAAGCATTGGGCCCCAGACAGTTGATTGTCGCGCGCGAATCGTAAATCTCCAGACAACACGCGATGGTGCCTATGAACATTTTCCCACACGCTCATCAGATGAGTTCGTTGTGGTGCCAGAGAACCAAGTGAACCTATTATGGTAATTGTGTGTCACCCCAGCCAGGGAAACACAATCTACAGAGTATCATTTGATTTAAAACAAAAGTATCCCAGCTGAGGAGTGACAAGAAGTGACCTGTCAACAGTCAGTTTTGGTCTGAGGTTGGATTCATGAACTTGCCAGTAGTACCTGGTCTGTTTTAAGTGTTCCTTTCCAACATTATTAGCCAGGTATTGCTTCTCCTTTTTTTTTTGTAAAGGACTCTGAGATTGTTAAAAGCAAAGAATGACAATAGGTGAACAACACTTTAAGACCAATCTTAATTGTTTTTAGCATAGTTACCCAATTAAAACTTTGAAGTTTTCTAATATCCTCCAAGGGACCAAAGCTACTAACTGTGAACTTTGTTTAGGTATATAATTTAGGAACACATTAATGAATTTTACTCCATTCTTTGTAGCCAACGAAATAAAAGATTTTGAATATTTTAACACAGAAAAGCAAGTGACTTTATAGTGTGGCGGTCAAAGACGGTTAGGGTGGTGTTATGGTCATACAGATCATAGGCATGCGCAGACACTGCTGATGTCTCTGAGTTTTGCCTGTTACTTTCACAGTCATCTTGGTATAGCGTAAGTTCTACCGTATGTTTTCTGTATAATTCCTTGAAAATGCTGCTATGGTTATATGTGTAAAACAGGCTGTATGAGCATTGGGAATAAGGAGCTTAAGCAAAACAGAGCTAACTTGAATTCTGTTTCCCCTAAAATGACCGGTTACTGGATTTGTAAACATAATCTAATGTCTACCGGTAGATATGAAGAAAAAAAAAAAAGACACGAATTCGTTAACCAGGGGAAGTTAACTGCATGCAAATATATGTCAGACATTAGCTCGGAATCAAGTTTCTTAAGTTCAATTCCATTTCAGATACCTACTAGCTATGTAACTCTGTGTCTGAATTTCACTTTCTTTATGTATAAAGACAGGAAAATATACTTCGGCACACCCCAGCAGGGAGAAAGTGATGGTTAAGCAGGCATTTGGGGAGTGTACTAGCAAACAGAAGATCTCTATGTCTCTATCAGTCTTTCAAATAAATATTTTTAAAAAATTAAATGAAGATAAATAATCTTAATAACAGATCAGTATCATCTACTTTACTTAACATTACTTTTACGTGTGCAAGCATGCAAGTGGGTGCTGTCCGAGGTACTGAGGTGAGCTCTGAATCCTAGATCATACAAAAAGATATAAATAATACAGATGACTTGCCAAGAGCTGTACAGTATATATAGACTTTCAAGTAGATTCTCTTCCATTCAGTCATTCTATCTAAAAGAAAAGGTCTTTATTTTGGCTATATTGATGTGGGGCACTGACAAACTGCTTCACATACTTTTTATAATGGAATTCAGTTCCATCAAAGTAACTAGCCACTTAGGTAGATACCTCCTTAGACCTGACTTGTGGCCTGCCGAACCAATTATATTAATTGGCCAGTTAATACATTTTGGGCATACCTTAGTTCTAAAGATAAAATATGTGACAATTTCTTCATTAATGAATGTGTCTTCTAGTAATACAACTTTATTGAAGGACTAAAAGACTAGCTGGTCTGGTATCTTTCTTTATCACCAGTCTGGTTCTTCCCAAGGTGCTAAGGTTCAAAAGACACGGAAATAGAATACATAAAATACATAAAAACCGTGTCTAGCATTTTTCTTCTGAATTGTAACTTCAGAGTTACAAAGCGGGGGCAGCTGAAAGTTTCCTTGGGTGGCACGGGCAAAAACCCAAAGTTTACCTTTGTGAAATCATTTATAATAGTATCTGCTTTATAATAGTATCTGCTTTACAAGTAAGAGGGATGCAAAGTTGTGGATCGAGCAGACCACACCGAAGTCAGTTAACAGAGAAGGGGATCCACATATGTCCTCAAGACAGGCAGGTAGTGTTTGAGGTTTATGAAGTCAGACTATCAGGTTTCAGAACAAAAATTGGGTGACAGAGCCACCGAGAGGAGAGAGATCGTGCAAACACGAGTCAGTAGGAAACATACGAGAGAGGTAGGCTCGCTCACGGGTGAAAAGCTTCCTTCTATGGAACACACAAATAAGCTGGCTCTGTTTGAAGAGGCAGAGGACACGGATACTGCGTATAGTCCTGCCAATTACTGCATCTCTTGGAAGCCACATTTTTGCACTTGTTTATGGCAATAATGAAGAACTGCTTATGTTTGCATCTGAAGACTACAATAGCATATAAAGCACCTTGTATGCTTGGCATAGTAGCTGCTCGACATTCAACACTGGCCTCACGTTTGAGCCACAGGGGTACTCTTAAATCTTGCCCAGGATCCATCCTGGCATAATTAAATCGGAAACCTCCAGGTGCAGTAAGGCGTCGGCTTTCTTCAGTGCAACTTTCCTTACGACAGCAGGATGAGCCTTACTCAGCAGCCGTGTTTGTGCCTGTCCTCTGTCTTCTGAACGCCCGCCTTCTTCCCAGTCCCTCACCTGTCGTTAATATGAAACTTTTATGACCGCTTTCAGACAATGGGAAGAAACCAAGTCCAGCAAAGACCACATCAGCAATTTCAGTTCAGCCATGGCATCAGCTCGGAGCCCAGAGACTGCTGAAGAGGCTGTCTTCAGGTGTCACGGACACGGGTGAGTCTGAAATACAAGCCTTAGCGTCCCTTGTGGCCCACCGTTAGGGGCCCTAACACTGCTTCAGCCGCTAACAAACAGCAGATTCTCGCATCAATCACTGTATCTCCTTCACTGCTTCCCTCTCCTGCCAAATGAGTCCACTATGTGCATTTTCAGTTATATACCACACGGTCATAACATGGTGCTCATAAAAAAATAATCAGAAAAGAAGATGGTTGGTATACAGTGTGACCTAGGAAGCCTGAAATAAGGATGGCGTACTGCAAATAGAAGAAAAAACTGGTTTTCTTTTTTTCTATTACAGTCATAACCTACATTTATGAAAGGTTACTAGGCACCAGGAATTTTTTTAAAAATGTTTTACTTAACTGTTTATTTCATCATTTTAGAAACCCCAGGAGTGGGCCTGGCGCGATAGCATAGTGGTTAAAGTCCTCGCCTTGCACGCGCCGGGATCCCATATGGGCGCCGGAACAGCTGGAGCTGAGCCGATCCGAAGCCAGGAGCCAAGAGCTCTCCCAGGCGGGTGCAGGGTCCCGAGGCTTTGGGTCGTCCTCGGCTGCTTTCCCAGGCCACAAGCAGGGAGCTGGATGGGAAGCGGAGCAGCTGGGGTTAGAACCAGCACTCATATGGGATCCTAGTGCTTCAAGGCGAGGACTTTAGACCACTATGCTGTTGCACTGGGTCCCCTCAATCTTCTCTTTTCAGTCTTTCCTGTATCTCCTTTACCCTTTAATACCCAGATTGACAAACTGGGGGCTGAAGGATGCCCAGTGGGGGTGCAGCTGCCCACCTCCCTAGGTTAGCTTCAGCTTTATTTTTTCTTTCGATAAAATATCGCATTTTTTAAAATATTCATTGCTTTCTTAACTATTTCCCACACCCAAAACTGTGCTTCAGTTTTTATGAGGGTTCTACATTTTTAAAAAACATACGTGCCACTGTAATGTTTTTGAATATCATACCCCTTCCCGTTTCCCCACGGGAGTCCTGTGTTTTCATCACATGACTTCTCAGGGAGACGTGATTTATCATACGCTAGCAGAACTGAGTGTGATATCAATAAGTGTCTCTCTCATAAAGTGAATGATTAAGTGAGCTCATGCGTACAAAGCACTTATGATAACGCTTGGCTGTAGTAAGTGATCGTTTAGCACATGGCTATTCTTGCTCTAAAATAGAGATGGAACCAGGTAATGGTTTCTAAAGACCTTAACGAGTTTGTGCCTTCTGAAATAAAGTCTCTCCTTGCACACACACAGGATGGGAGGGTGGTGGAGCCTGCTGAGTGTCATATAGCTCATTCGTGAAGGGGTGAGGACACACACACACACACACACACACACACACACACACACCCAAGGTTCTGACCTTGCCTGCCAACCAGAGAGCAGCAGACTTGCAGGCAGTAACTGAAGAAGGGTCGCAAAGTCATGAAGCACCGCTCAGCTTGCACAGGACTCATGGAAGCTTCTCGAGAGAAGACACATCAGGCTCCTACCCCTCGGGGATGTGTAGGAAGCTACAGCCAGGAGACAGGTGTCTGGCCTTTCCCGTTTCGATTCTGAGTTCCAACCAACTAGCCGTTTCTCTTTTCCATCGTGCACCATTTCCCTGGGAAAAGACAACTGATACATCACACACATCTGTAGACCTCTCAAAAAAATGAACCAAGCATCGCTGTCATAAAGGAAAACTCTGTAGACAGCCGTTAGCAATGATAAAATTTAAACTTTCAAGTGAACATTAGAATTTTACAAATCCTGTATTTGTCACTGTGAGCTATAAACCTGACTATGTATCAGTATGCAAAGTTTTTTGATGATGCTAATGAGGATGATTTTTAAAATATTATATAGAGGGCCCGGCGCGGTGGCGCAAGTGGTTAAAGGTCCTCGCCTTGCACGCCCGGGATCCCATATGGTCGCCGGTTCTAATCCCGGCAGCCCCGCTTCCCTTCCAGCTCCCTGCCTGTGGCCTGGGAAAGCAGTTGAGGACGGCCCAAAGCCTTGGGACCCTGCACCCGCGTGGGAGACCCAGAAGAGGCTCCTGGCTTCGGATCGGCATAGCATCAACCATTGCGCTCACTTGGGGAGTGAATCATCGGACGGAAGATCTTCCTTTCTGTCTCTCCTCTCTGTATACCTGCCTTTCCAATGAAAAGATAATAAAAATAAATCTTTATAAAATATTATATAGAAAATATGCAGAGACTTAAGAGCACTTTTTTTCCCCAAATGGCTAGCATGTGATATATAAAACCAGAAATAGATAAAAGATTCTACAAGACAAGGTGACAGCAGTGTTTTATAAAGTGGCTCGTTTTCTTTAGAAAAATTCACTGATATGCCTTCAAATTTCTACAGTGTCACCAACCTTTAAGAAACATTTACTTGTTGAGTTTTGCTGAACTATCCAAGAATACTCACAATTGTATTAAAAGCTTATCAAAATGATCCCTCTTTTGCCAACTAGAATACCTGTGTGAGGCAAAATTTCTCTCCTGAATTTAGCCAAAAGTGCTAGAATACAAAAGATTAACCACAGAAGTATGTTTGAAAACTCAACAGTCTTCTATGAAGCCCAACACCACTGATTATTTTCAAAACATGTATTTGTTTATTTGAAAGAGGTCAGGTCTTCCATGTGGGTGGCAAAGGCCCAAACACAGGCCATCTTGCTTTCCCAGGCCATCAGCATGGAGCTGGATTGGAAGTGGAGCAGTCAGGGCAAAAAACACTGCTAATATGGCATGCTGACAATGGAGACCACAGCTCAAACCATTATGCCCCAAACATTAGCCCCACAAATTTTTTATCTTGGAAAATATAGTTATTTTTCATAATAAAAGTGTTATTTGTATTAACATGCAATGAGTTTATTGTATAAGTTTTTTTTAAAGATTTATTTTTATTATTTTTTCATTGGAAAGGCGGATATACAGAGAGGAGAGACAGAGAGGAAGATCTTCCGTCCGATGATTCACTCCCCAAGTGAGCGCAACGGGCTGATACTATGCCGCTCTGAAGCCAGGAGCCTCTTCCAGGTCTCCCACGCGGGTGCAGGGTCCCAAAGTCTTGGGCCGTCCTCGACTGCTTTCCCGGGCCACAAGCAGGGAGCTGGAAGGGAAGCGGGGCTGCCGGGATAGAACTGGCGCCCATGTGGGATCCCGGGCGTGCAAGGCGAGGACCTTAACCACTTGTGCCACCGCGCTGGGCCCTATTGTATAAGTTTTTAAGACATAGTTTGATGCTCTAGTATAGTATGTATTGAGAGAAATGACCCCCCCCCCACACACACACACAAAAAACCTTTTAGGAATCCTAGGTACTTTTAGACATTAAAACACTTTCTAAATTCAAAATATTTGAGATTCACTGTCTTTACAAGCTGTGAACTGGACTGAAAGATCAGTTTTCAAAGTGTGACCCATGAAACATCCACCTCAGGGTAATTTACAATCACATATGAGAATATTTTCTTTTCTGCTGTTCAGCTTTCTGTGATTTCAGTCATGTGTAGTCAACTGCATTCTGAAAACGCCACATGGAAAATTCCAGAATTGATCCATTTGAAATTGTGCATTTATCTGACTCATGTGACGAAATCTGAAAAAACGCTGCTTCCTCCCACCCAGGGCGTGAATCAGCCCTTTGTCCAGTGTATCCATGCTGTATATGCTGCAGTCCTGCTTGTCACTTAGTGGCCATTTGTGTTGTTTGACTGACCATCATGGGTACCACAACGCTTGTGTGTAGGACCATCCACAGCTTCAGGTATCCGCTGAGCATCTTAGATTGCGTCCCCAGTGGCTAAGCAGGAGCCTACTGTGTGAATACATATGAAAGTGAAGATTCCTGGATCCCACATTTCCTACATGACCCGTAGCACCATGGGAAAGGTGTGTCTGTATAGCTCCCAGACACTGGGATGCACGTGTGAGTGCTGGGGCCCTGCGCTGGCTGAGGGACCTGGATTCCATGTCTGGATTTATGAAAGACCTGGGTGATTCAGTGAGCTCCTGGGAACCTGTTTTCCACATTAATAAATTGGACCCATGGGTCACCACAATAAAAGCTTGTTCAGAGTGCCTCAGATAAAAGCCTTTGAAAATACCAAACATGTTACCATTTCTTAAATCACTCACATGTGTTAAATGACTAAAGTGCACATTGCAAAGCAATGCCCTTAATGTTTAAAAATGGCTTTAAAAGTGGACTTTAGAAGATCTTTAAAGTTGTCTGTAGACCTATGAGCCATTAGTTTCCAAAATTCACAGTGAACATTTGTGTTATTAATGTAAATTAGCTGGGTTCTAAACCAAAATGCATTCTGATTTTCTTTAAGTAAATAATTGTAAAGAGAAACCAAATGGAAAACACAAAACAGATAAATGTGGACTATCAAAATGAACAAATACATAGCAGCTGTAAAACTCAATATCAGCTGAAACTTAGGTGCCAAGGGTCTCTGAGCATGAAAGCTTTTTAAAATGAGAGATGGTCCCCTTGCCTGCGGGCCGTGTAAGGAAAGAGATGTACAATCCCTTTAATGCTCTGTAAGTCCCACAGTGTTCACAAAGCTCCTTTCCCACAAGTCCCTGAAGGCAAGGACTGGCCCAGTCCTCAAGCCTGCAGAGAAGCAGCCCTTCAAAGTGCGTTAAAAGTTAAAAGCAAAGACCTTAAACTTAATCTGTTCTTACACAAACATCCATTCAAGCAAGTGCAGCTGTGGCCAGTGTCCTCCCTGCCCTTATTGGCAAGTGGTGATGCTGTAGTTTTCTGCATTCTCTTCCAAAGACAACAAGCCTAAGCCATCCAGGGACTCCTAACAGAGTCCCACCTGATCGCATTTCCTTCTGCCCCAGATGGTGGGTGTGGCCTTCTCCCTAAACTGGTAACACTTGAGGATAAGTCTAATACTTAGGAGTCTTATGTAGTGCATCGTTACATGTCTAATAACAAGCTCGGTGACACTCCCAGAAATTCGGAACCAACTATTATTACATTGACAAGGAACAGGCACCAGGAGTGATAATGTCTGACATGGCTTGGTTTCATACTCTGTGCACACGTTCAAACCCTTCTGTCCTAAATCAGTGGTATTGAAGAGGATGGAGGCTGATTGAGTTACAGTGATGAGGAGGCGGACCCAGGGGGAGGTCCTCGGCTCGGTGGGAGTATGCCCTCAGAAGGAGGTTCTCCAGGGAGAGTCCAGTTGCTGTTTCACCCTGAGATCATCACCATTGGCAGGCTCCAACCTCACCAGATGCTGGATAAAGGAGGTCAGTGGATCTTAGGACTGTCAACTTCTGAAACCGTGAACCGACATAAGCGTGTGTCCTTCCTAAGGAGCTGCTTCTCAGGTGTGATGGGGACTAACACAGGAAGGTTGAGTGGTTCCCGGAGCAGCACCCAAGCCAGGAAGCGGTTGTACTTAGACTCATTCTCTGGCTGAGCTCTTCCCCATGCCCTGTGCTATTTCCTTCCCTTGTGAACTGGGCTTGGGAGAAGAGAGAGGAAGACCCTTAAAATGCCTTTCAAGCCCATTCTAGTACTTAATACAAGCTCTGGATTTCGTTATGGGTCTCACAGGCAGTGTAAACTTGATTATTTTCATGTGTAATTTGTAGCTGGCTTCATCTGTGAATGGTGGAAATGCAACCCATTTCAGGGTCATGGCTGCACGCTTTGTGTCTATTGGTCAGGATTCAGGTCAAGGTAGAGACAGGACTTTTCTGATACGGCTTAGAGCTCTTTGGAAACAACACTGACCTTTGAGTTCATTTCATATTTATTCTTTGTTTCCCAGTCACAAGGGATATTGTCCAAAAGATATTATCTAAAAAGTCCCTCATTGCATGTGAAAGGAGTAGATTTGAAGAAGCAGTGCTGCCTGCTGGAACCATGTCTATTATTATTATTTTTTATTATTATTCATTGCCAGATCAGTTACCGGATGCTCTGAAATGATCACACTTGTGACTTTTCTATTCTCCTTCTCTCAAACTTGCAAAGACTGAGGCTGTTGCTATCGGCTCCTATCATCAACGCTTTTCGTTCTTATATGTTGATTTGAGAGGCAGAGAAACAGAAAGAGCTCTCATTCCTGCCCCCAGTCCCACCCCACCCGCAAATGGCTACAGCTGGGCTGGGCTAGGCCAAAACAGAAGTCAATACAGGTGTTTCGTGTGAACGTAGGAGCCCAATTCCTTGAGGCATCACTGCTGCCTTCCAGGCTCCGTGTTAGCAAGAAGTTAGAGTCAGGGGCTAGAGCTGGGACTGCATTGCAGCTACTCAGATATGAGATGTGCTTTAACCGCTGGTCTGTATACCTAAGCATCATTCCTTGTGGGATGTGTGTGTGTGTCTGCTGGCTCTTCCCCCAGTGGAATCCTTCACGAAATCCCATGCTCTTTACACCAATGTTCACTTATACTGTGAAACGTCTTTAAGCCACGGAGGAGTTATGAACCCATCAACTTGAGTTATATAGAGTGGATGTGCTGCAAACATCTAATGACTCTCTTTGTTCCAGGAAATAGCAATAGCTGAGAGAAAGGGTAAAAACAAACCCATACTCTAGAAAGTTTCTCAACTTCTTTTTGGGAACGTTTTTCATTGTTATTAAACTTCATTCCAGGGGGAAGGAGGAATCTCTGGAGTATCGTCAGCATGAATTTACAGGACAGTTGGATTAAAGGCGGTGTTAGGATCCTCAGAATGAACAACTGCTGTTTGCCTTACTGACATGGCTGAGGTGCCCAATAGCATTCAAGCTGACACATTTGCACAGCTCTAACTTTATTTAATGCAATAAAAAATATTTATGTATTGCTTTAGCACTCGTTGCTGTGTTTGATTTTTGCAGTTCAGTAGGCATTACCAGGATGTCAGAAGGATTTGCTTCAAGTTGTGCAGCAAAATAGCATAGGCGCCACAAACTCTTTGCTTCCCCCTCAGAATTGATATAAAATACTCAATTTTTATTTAATGAACATGCTGCCATTCAACAGTGTTCACTTTTTGTTTTTAAAGATTCATTTTTTTTTTAAATTTGAAAAGCAGCTTTACACAGAGAAAGAGACTGGGGTGGAGGAGAGTGAGAAAATGAGAGATCTTTCATTCACTGGCTCACTTCCCAAATGGCCGCAAAGCCTGGAACTGAGCTGATCCAAAGCCAGGAGCCAGGAGCCAGGAGCCAGGAGCTTGTTCTGAGCTTGTTCTGAGTCTCCTACATGCAGCCAGAGTCCCAAGGCTTTATGCCAGCCTCCACTACTTTCCCAGTCCATCAGCAGGGAAATGGGGCAGCTAGGACACAATCTGGTTCCCATATGGGATGCTGATGCTGCAGGTGGAAGATGAGCCTGTTGAGCCACTAACCCTTGACCTCTTGAGTGAAATCACTGAATAAATTTCCTTCAGAAATTTTCAGAAACATTTGACTAAGAAGTAGAAGTCGATCCAAATGGAAGCATAGACAGTCAGATCAAAATGGGACTTGACAATGTATGCCCAATATCGAAAGTTGGCCGGAACTTGCCATTTCATGGGGTGCCATGGACTGATGACTTTCCCGGTACGTAGTCATCCTCTGGTTTGTCCGTTGACTTTAAACGATACTGTTTGTTTAGAGTCTAAACTTTAAGGTAAGCTAATTTGTGATTTAAAATACATCCTTTACATCCTTCATGAATAAAAGAACATAGAGCCTTTCATTCATCGCTCTTCCAAATAGAAACAAATTTCAAGTGAGTTGGGTCCTAAACAAAGCTGAAATTCCCAAGAACATCGGAAGCAGGTTTGAAAGCTGCCCTTAGGTGAGTAGAACGTCACCCATAGGGCTACATGTGAAAACATCTTTCAAACGTCCGTTCATCACTCTCCTTGGCAGCAAGGACAGTCGAGTCCTGTTGCTCAGTCCTGTTATGTTCTGGTGAGAAGCACAGGCGTGTCACCAAGTCGCCCAGCATAGAGTTGCTTTAGAATCCTCGGCCTCACTTGTTGAGTTAACTGGAAATGACCCTACCACGTTTCATCCGTGCAGGCATCCTGAGCATCCTCCTCCCGCCTTCCCCCAGGATCCCAGCAAGGTTCCCTGTGTGTCTTCCTACCCTCTCCGCGGTCAACTCCCAGTGTGGAAGAGCTTCTCCTGCTGTTGTTCTGTTGTCCGACAGGAGACATGTCAGGCAGCTGGACGAGTTCAGGAATGGGAGTCAGCAGCCATTTGCAGTAAAGCTATTTTGTCAGTTACTGGCTTGTGATCTTCTGGGGTGTTATCCTCTTTGATTCTCAGTCTCCCCACCTGCAGAAAGAGAATGAGAGTGCTATGACTCTGCAATGCTTTCGTTAGGGCTCAATGACAGAGTGCATCCAACACAGTCTCTAGCATATTCTAGACATCCAACGGACTCATTTCTCGTCGGTTTAGACCCCAGCTTCAGCTATGCATAAACGAGTCCCATGGCTTATTCTGCAATCCTTCCACTCGCCACCATGCTCCCTGAGTGGCCACCCACAGGCTGATTTGGTCTCCAGATCGAAGTCAAACTCATTGTAAAAGTCTTCCTGATGAAATCAGCAACTAGCAAGGTTACTGGCTGATGGTTCTACGATGTTTTGTGTCTTTTCAAGATTTATTTATTGTTATAGGAAAGTCAGATTTACAGAGAGAAGAGACAGAGAGAAAGACCTTGGTCCACTCCCCAAGTGGTTGTAATAGCCAGAGATGAGTTAATCCCACGCTAGGAGTCAAGAGTGTCTTCTGGGTCTCCCACACAGGTTCAGGGTCCCAAAGTCATGGGTCATCCTCAACTGCTTTACCAGGCCACAAAAGGGAGCTGTAAGGGAAGTGAAGCAGCTGGGATATGAACCGGAACCCATATGGGATCCTGGTACATGCAAGGCCAGGACTTTAGCCACTATGCTATCACACCGGGCCTAGAAGCTTCGTGTTAACCATGCCATTTGTATGTAACAAGTTCATAGACTGGAGAATCGATGTACAGGAGGATCTTTTGTCTGTTCATTCATTCCCTCGTATCCAACAAGCAACTGGGCGGAGGGGAAACCATGTATGTGCATCAAATTCATAAAGTGAGATCAAAGGTTAAAGACCAGGGCAAAGACCAGTAGAGGGAACAAGTTATAATATCTATGAACACAGCTCCAAGCTGCTGTAGTTTAAATCAATGAGCATATCTTGAATGACTTGTTGACAGCAAAGGAAGTTTGACCCAAAGTAAATGAACATCACCCCTGGAGACTATGGGGCCAGTACTCCCCCCTGTAGCCCATCTGAGGTATATCAGGCCACACTCCCAGCAGTTAGCCTTCACATTCTTAGGGGAAAAAAACTGATGTCAAAAAATCTGTTGTGTGCACAGGAGCCTAGCAGAACTCGCCCATCAACTGAGTACAGCTTGTATGTCCCTGGGGAAGGTGATCCGGGCCTGTCTGGATCTTGTTTGCTGTCACTTGTTTGCTGCATTGCTAGTGGTTTGCAAAACTATACACTCTTAGACCACATACTTTCCCAAAAATATTTTCTCAGTACATCTGTAAGTAGATATCAATGTGTCTACTCGGGTTCGAGTGTTTGTTGAGATCTTTAGCTTTCTATACAAGCTACCTGATGAGATGTAATTGATTAGGTTGGAAATTTTCTGGCTCTCAGTTTATTGTCACCAACTTCTTTCCCCAAAACTTGGCTCCTCTTGCTTAATACATATGATCAGGGCCAATGCTGTGGCACAATATGTCAAACCACCGCTTATCTAAGCACCAGTTCAAGTCCCAGCTGCTCTCCTTCCAATACAGGTGCCCACTAAAGTGTCTGGGAAAACGGTAGATGATGGCCCAAATATCTGAGCTCCTGCCACCCATGTGGGAGACACAAACATTCCCAGCTTCATTTGGTTCAGCTCTGCGTGTTGTTGCCATTTAAAGGGTGAAAGTTTCAGGACTGTTATCTTTTTAAATAGGACTGCTGTCAAAATCACTATTATTTTAATTCTATGCTATCCTCTATCTATTGCCCTTGTCCCATGAAAAATAACTATCTGCTAGTTCACTATTTGGTGGTTTGTTGGTCTTTTTTTTTAAATGAAGAACATTGCAAGATATTTTTCTCCAGAGTGTTTCCCCAAACAGAGGATTTGAAAGTTAGCACAGTACTTAAATGCTGTGTCTTTATGGAAGTCACACTCTATAAAACAAATTAACACAGGCATACTTAGGATCATGTAATCTTATCATTAAAATTGGTTCACGGCGTTTCTGCCCGAGTTCATGTCTAGGCTTCTAATATAGTTGATGCCAAGCGATACTTGCCAAATTGAAGCCAGATAATGAGAACGCTGATGGACTTGATACATGCACAATGTCTTTTACCAAAAGGAAGGCCAAACACTATTTCAGCAGGCATACGAATGAGGTGTCCCCGTAGTCTAATTAGGGAAAAATAGAATGAGAAATTGAATCATCAGCTTGTGGCATGCCACGTTTAAACCAGCTTTCAGCTTAGGACTCAATTCCATAATATTGTTGCATGCGAGACTCGGTTTTAAATGATCCTTTTTTAAAAAAAAAATCGTAACATAAGCTTAGACATGTTTTTGTAGTTTTGTTTGTATTCAATCCAATTTATTTTATGTAAGTGAATATATTAAAAACTGAAAGAATACTCTTCACATTTTACACATGCCAGCTGTACTCCTAACTAAGTACAGGTTATCTGTTACTCAGTTCTTCAGGTTCCTAATCTATCAAAAGGGAGATGTGTTATCTACTGCATCAATCAGATTTGGTGAGCAAAAACTACTTAAACCTTGTACTGTATTCAGGAAAGCTTCCGCTGTAATAGCAAGCACTCTATGAGTTGGATCGACTCACTGCACTGTGTTTTTACTGCTAGTCAAACAATTTATGCTAATACTGCAGGCTCATCAGGCTGTTTTCCATTGACAGGAATATGTTACAGGTGACGTCTTCATTTTGCCAGGCAATGCTAGAAAACTTAGGAGTACGTCTGTGGCTTCAGTGAGGGTTACAATTAGACGTATTTTTGAAAATTGATCGTTGCCTCCATTTGTGTTCCTATTCATGTTTTCCCTTCTTTATGACTCACTTTTTTTTTTCATATATGAAATTTGTTGCACTTTATCTTGTTAAAACCATCTGGATTCTGTTTTGGAGCAAAAAGTGTGATACACAAAAATCAGTAGACATACATGTCCGCTCTTAGATGGTGTGAAATTTGGGCAGTTAACAGATAATGCTGCTCACTGGGGCGTATTACCACACACAGGAAGGATCTCAGAACTCATTTCCTGGACTGTGAGATATTTTCTCAGGAGTAGGAGTGTAATATCATTGACCACAATTATCATCTGTCCTATGAATGTTCAAGTGTTTATTCTGTTTTTTTTTTTAACCTAATGTAGTGCCTTTTTCTTTAACTCATCTAACAATGAGTTCTTTTTAGGAAGTTCCATGTTTATCTTCTATTTGTATTTCTAAGTTTTTGATGTTTTTTTTTTCATTTCCTTGAGAAGGAAATTATGGTGAGAGTGGGATGATTTAGGGCCAGAACAGAATATTATTTGTGATGACAGTTATATAATTTCCATTTCCTGATCTTTCTGCTCCATTTTCCTGAGCCACATTTCAACCTCAAATGTTTTGTACGGAGACAAATGAATACCCTGTAGGAGATTTTTCGTTGCCTATCAGAATTTGTTAAGTGAGATGAGAAATAGCATGATTCATCAGGCGGTGAAAATTTGCTACTTATAGTCTTTGGGAAAAATACCTATCAGCACATCCAGAATTATTTTGCTTTTAAAGCAATTATCACTCGGTGTTAGGAGTTGATGAGAAAGAGAGAAAGGAAGTGAGAACTTCACTTACAAGCGTCATTCATACCCATTAGGGTGATCCAATTCCAATTAAAGTCCTGCTCCACCTGACATCCCTCCCAATGTATTTATCTGATGTGTCATTTATTGAGAGGATGTATGGAGGAAGATAAGTAATAAATGAGTAGCGTCTCTTTGTCCTTCCCCATATATAAGCAGTGTAGATACGGCAGCGTTGATTGACATAAGTGAATGCTTTCTGCTGATATTCAATGATTTGTCATTTCTGCCCATTGCACTTGCTTATAGATGCGTGAGAGCAAAGCATGGATTCCTGCAACGTTGTGATCTGTTGCCTTAGATGATCAATATCTTCCTTCAGCTGGCATCATCCAGTCGGTGTGCTGCCAAAGACTTAGCATCCGCTTGTGTGAGGTCCTTGAGACGAGGACACGAGAGAGGATGCTGACGCGTAGAAGTGTGTGGTACTTTCTGATTTGTGAATCAAAACGGTATGCATCGGAAAGGAGAAGCCCTCCACAGTTCACAGCTTTTCCCTCTAATGCCAGTGTGCCCCTCCCACTGTCCTGAACGCAGACTATGGCAGTTTAAGTGCAGAAGTTCACCATGTAAGACAAGATTAGTTGAAAAGCATTGACTGTGTGGGGGTGTTTTGATCATCTGCTTCAAATGGATTGATTTCTACCCAGACACCAAGTTGAGAATCACTGGCTAAGTTTTAACAACCCTCAAAGGTGACATTAAACTTCCTTCATTGACGTGAATCTGCTGAAATTTTAAAAATTGATTCATGTTTGTTGCTTTAAAAACAGATTTGAGGAGGATGACTCAGGGGGGTTGAAAGTTTCTTTGCCCTCACCCACGTTCAGTTTCTACTCCATTCCTGTAAACATTTCAGAAATATTTCATACGCACTTATCTACCTTCAAACGGGTTGCATTTCAACTGACACGATCTCCTGCGTCTCTCCGTGTGGAGAAAGAAAAGACTCGTCTCACTTCAGAATATGAATGATGTTAATATAAACGAATCCATAACCTTTCTCAACGCTCTGATGAAAGCAAATAATATCTTTGATTTATTTTACAAGTAGGGATGTGTTACATGTTATTTGGTAGTTATCATTTTGCTAAACAATACATGGACTTCCTAAAAAAAATAATAGGTGAACAGAACAGCATAGGTTTTTTTTTCTTTTTAAAGATCTATAGGATACCCCCTGAACATGGCTATGCAATTACTACTTGTCACAGCAATGCAATGTTTATGATGATGTGAGCACATAGCTCTATGATGTCAGGTTTTGTCCTTTGCAGTTGAGCTGACAGCAGATGGCCCAAGTCCTTGCCCCCCTGCACCCACATGGGAAACCCAGAGTATTACTAGCTCCTGGATTTGGATCAAATCAGATCTGACCATTGCAGCCACTTGGGGAGCAAACCAGCACATGGAAGACCTTCTCTCTATATCTCTTCTCTCCCTCTGTAAAATCTGCCTTTCAAATAAAAAGAAATACTTTGAGAAAGAATTTATTTTCTAATAATGTTAGCTAATGTATTAGTGCTGAAAAGATACTAAATAATAATATTGATGTGTCAATTCTGCCTCGTTCCCGACTTTAATAGAAATGGCTCAAAAGGCGGAGCCAGAGAGGGACATGGAAGGGGAGAGAAAGAAGAGAGAGATTCCATTCACTAGGTCACTCCTCAAAGGAAATGGTTCTTTAATCCATTCAGCCAGTCTACATCTTTCAATCTGAGGATTTAGGTCATTTCCATTCAAGGTTATTTTTGATAAGTAATGACTTGGTATAGCCATTTTCCCAGAAATACTGCTGATGTTTGCTTTGGTTTTCCCTTGTACTTCTACTAGAAGTGATTTTCTGCCTTTACAATTTTGTTTTTCCAGCATGGTGACTGTCATTGTCTGTTTCTCTGTGTAGCCTATCCGTCAGTATTATTTGTGCGGCTGGACAAGGCTAAGGGACATCCGTGAATTCTGCTTGTTTTGGAAAGTCTTGATTTCACTTACAGTTGTAAGTGTGAGTGCCGCTGGGTACAGCATTTCGGATTGGTTATGTTGCTCCATTCTCTCTTGGCTGTTATTCTAATTGGGGGTCCTCTTTCTCTCAAGTACATCTTAGAATGTGTTCAGTGTTCTCCCTTTGAAAGTCTGACCATAACGTGTCATGGTGAAGCTCCCTCTGATCACGTGCATTAGGAGTTCTAGGTGCTTCTTGCACTTGTAAGTGCCTGTATTTCTCCAAGTTAGGGAGGTTTCTGCTCTCATTCCATTGGATCCATTCTCTCTGCAACGTCAGAAAATCCCAAGATATGTATGTCCGGTCAGTTGGTAGTATTTGATACGTCTCAAGCACTATTTTCAGTTTGTCCAATTTTCCCTTTTTAATTTTTTTTTTTTGTCAATAATTTGTCCTCTAGAGCAGAGGATCTTTCTTCTGCCTCATCAAGTCTGTCCTCAAGGCCTTTCACTGTGCTTTCTGCTTGACTTTTATTTTTTCATTTCTAATATTTCATATTAATTATCGCTTGGCAAATTTTTTAAAAATTCATGTCATGTATGGATTTATCTCGTGTAATTGTTTCTCTGTGTTTCTGAATAATTTTGCGATCCTTTTTTGAATTTCTCTTCAAACATTTTATCAGTTTCATCCTCACATTGTAATATTGAAGTGTTGCTGTGTTGTTCCTTGAGGGGAGCCAATTTGCCTTCCATGTTCTCGTTTCTTATATTTCCGCAATTACGTTAAAGAGTTTGTGGAAATACTTACTGGCTTTCTCCTCTGATGGATTTTATCTTTGAACTCTGCCTCTGTGATTTATTGTAGTGTCCGTTCCTTCCGTTGCTATCCAGAGGCATGCTATGGGTGGGACTAGGGAGCTCTGGTCAGTACTTGAGGGTGGGACAGGAGTCCAGGTTGGGCATAGTAAATCTCCTCTATTGTCAGCAGGGGGCAGGGTGCAGTCGCCTCAGCTGGCAACATCACTGCCTTACCTCCTCTCTGCCCAAGTGAGCAATGCCCAGACTCAGCCCGCAGTTGCTACCACCCCCACCTACATAAGCATGCACCGTATAAAGGATCTGTGTGTTCCTCTGTGAGCACAAGACCCTCTGCAATGACCCACACCAGGTTGTCAGGGAATTCTGAGCCTCTGATGCCAGCCACCACACCATCCCTGAGACCCAGCTACACCGCACACGCTATCATGCAGTTACAGAATTCTACACTGACCGTGCACAAAGCCCCCGCAGAGGCTCCATTCTCAGCCCCAGGAGCCTACCCTACCCGAGGAGAAAGCAGAGGCATTCCCAGAGCCGGCTGCCTGCTTGATACTTTGAGCCTGTGATAAAGAGCGGGTGTCTTGGGGCACTTCACAGTCCTAAGTGGCGCTCAGCCCTTTGTCCACCCTCCAGACCAGAATCAAAGTCAGTGAGGAATGGGGATTTACGTCCCCAATCAAATCCCCTTGTCACATGGGCATGAGCCTTTGTTCACTTCAGGATGGCACTTTCTTCTCATGGTTGCCAGGTGCCCTGGAGTGTGCACAGGGAGAAATGAAAGTGCTGTTCCTTCCCAGGTGGATGGGTATCCTGCCCCCTACGCTAATTTCACCCCCAGAGCATGGAGTCTCCTCCAGTCCCCAGCTGTGGGAGTCACACATGTTGTGCTGCTTGTGTGTCCGGTCCATGTAACTCCACAGCACCTCTCTTCATTCTGTAGAATTTCCACTGCAAACTTTTCTCTACTGCGTGCCGGGAAGGCATTTGATCTACTGATTCTGCTGTTACATTTCTGCAAAATCAGCACACATTCTTCCTATTGAGCCGTCTTCCATCTCCTTTTAGAATTTGAAAGATTAGAAAATGATGGTAAATTTAATAGATTCCATTTTATGGTATCTTATTATTATAGTTGTGGCATTTGATGTAATGAATTATCTTAAAAGGTTGTTGAACGTCGAACTACCCCCTGCAAATGTAGGATAACACAAATTTGACACTCTTCTCATTTATTTCTTTATTAGACTGGCAATATTTTATCTAGAACTTTCCATCTACCTTACTAAGTAAAAAGGATTTAAAATTTCCTTGCCTGTATTATCTGTTTTTTTTTAAAATAAAATATTGCTAGTTGCATAAAGTAGAGCTAAATGTATTTTCCGTAGAGTATATTAAGTAAGGTGACTTCTCAGGTTGTGAATTGTGGGTTTTTAATTTTCATTTGAAAGGCAGGCAGATGAGGATGGGGGATAAGAGGGGGAAAATGATAGGGAGAGAGTGAGCTCGTCTCCCATGTGCTGGGTCCCTCCCTGAGTGTGCACAGTAGTTAGGACTGGGACTTGCGAGAGCCAGCAGCTCAATGCACGTCTCCCAGCTGAGCCACAGGAACCCTCTTACATGAGTCCTCATTGCTGCCTCCAAGGGGCTCCATGACCAGGAAACTGGAGGCAGGCTTCCATCAGCATCTTTGCAGCTACACCAAATGCCTGCCCCAGATGATCGAGTTTCTATAAAACTACATGCATCTGTAAGGCTACCTGGCTCTGTAGCTTTTCTGCAAGATGTATACTTCTTTATTTTCTCTGATTATGGCTTTGTTAAGTTTTTTTTTTCTGGCTACTTTTGGTAATCTATATTTTCACTGGAAAATTAGCACTTCATTCTAGCTTATCAACTTTATGTCTAGAGTTACACATATTTTATCAACTCTAACTTCCCCTCTATTGTAACCACATCTCTCTCTCTCTCTTTAAAAATTGGTAATTTTCTTTTTTCTTAATCAGATATGTAATTGTAGATGCATTTGTATTTCCACGAATATATTTTTGTTTTGGGCTGATTGTCAAACAGGAATTCATTGATGTGAGAAAACGGGATATAGGTTGAGCCAATACAGCAATTGACTCCTATTTGGAAGATGGTAGCTGATTCATGGTTCAATATCACAGTCTTGCCTTTAACCAGTATTTCCAGGTCAAAATCATCGCTTTCTAGGTATCACATTGTTGGAGACTGCTCGGGACTGCACAGGGTTACCTAGGAAACTTTATCTGAGGTGACAACCCAAACTGGAAGCTGCCGATTCCTCTTCTCTGTATGGAAAAAGATAATGAAACTATGCTTTTTTGAGAATAGATTTAGGTATTGGGTTTGAGCTCCAAGTGTTGCCTACTGCTTGCTAGTTAGCTTTAGTATAGTTTAGGCACTTGACTGACTGAATGAATTAGTAAGGGCTTTTATTCTCATCTGCGTCTATAAAATGACTTGTACTACGAACCCCATGAGTTCAACGTGAAGGTTAAATACAGCTCGTGTTTCTGCATGTGAATGTCGACTATGTTAGAGAATGTTGTTCCGGTCAAGGGTTATGTCTGAGATTCGACTATTAAGCTCCAACTCATCCACTTACATGCAGACTTCCTACGTGTTCTCTCCCTGATCCTTGCCTAATAGTTTATCATTCGAGAATAAGAGATTTGGAAAAATAAAATTTGACCACAGTAGGCTACTCTTTGGAACTTAGGACAGCACATAGAATCTGTCTGGTGCATGGAGATATGTAAACTCAAGATTGTCTCTGAACTTCAACTTTGTGTATTTTTCTAATTTAGCAATTAAGTCAGAGAATATATCTGACCATCAAACCACATGTTGACCTCATTTAACATATTCTGCTCTATTTTGGGCTCTTAAAATTTCATCTGCTAGGGTAATAAGGAAGCTGATTCTGATGATTGAATCTTTGAAATGTGATTTTCTTCATTCCTAAATTCAGATTTCCTTGTTTGTATCTAATTTGGCCAAGAGGGGAAAAATTCCATCATTTTCAAGCTATCCAAAGAATACTAGCAGTTGGGTGGCAAAAAATGGCTGTAACAAAATAAGTAGTTCCAAGTTAAAGCAAAGCCAAGCAAACAAGCAAAATGTTGCCTTGTTATATCAATAGTAGTTGCTAGGTGATGCAATTACTAAGAGAGGGACTTCAAAGTCTTTGGGGGTGGGGAGTCGTTTTTCTAGAGAGTCTTCGATCAAGACTCACTTTAAACCTCAGTCAACCAGTTGCTTTATTCATAGGTCAGGACAACTGTTGTCCCAGTCAAGAGTAATTATATATATATATATAATTACATATAATATATATATATATATGTACTCACAATGTGGTAGATATAAGGTAGCAGATATGCTGGATGAACAAATCTGGAGGTGGAATGGACAACATGAGCACTACAGCTAAATAATTTGGTAGTATACATAGGATTTATGCCCCATAAGTAGATTTTAGCTCCATTTGCAACAGAAGCAAAGCAAAAAGTAATATGAAGTAGTGACTATATTAATTTGCTTTGCTATAGTCACCTCCTTTTCTAGATGTTTTCTATCACACCGTGCCCTGTACCTGAAGACTGTGCCACAGCAGCAGTGGCTGTGCCCCGTTGGAGATGACGGAACCCAGCCTCAGCTCAGCCTGTCTGAGCAGAAACTCCACCGTACTGAAGGTCACCGTGAGGGCAGCTTTATTTTTCCACTGCGACACTCTTCACGGGCTTGCTGTAAGCTGGCAGTGGTTGTCATCCCCTGTCCCATCCCTCCCTTTTTATTTTCTTTTCCTGTGACCAAGAAATTGCAGGGCAGGCCTCTAGTCCTGAACCTTTAATAGACTGTCCCAGACTTAAGGCCACACTCACTCTCGGATCCAGGAAATTGGAGCTCCACAATGAACAGATCCAGCGAGCAGGGTCCGTGGAGCCCAGTCCCAAGTTCCTGGAAAATCCTGCTTGCAGACAGATACAGTGTAGGGTTTTAGTGGCAGCCAGCCAAGACCTTTACTCTGTGCAGCTCAACACTTTGTAACTCCGGGGATTCCCAGGCCAGACAGCAAGGCTTCCTTAGAGAGAGAGAGAGAGCAAGAGAGAGCGAGCAAGAGAGCTGTTCCCTTCACGGGGGTATGCTGACCTCTGAGCCTTCTGCTCACAAAGTGTTTTGCAGCTGAGGTGCCATCCAACTGCTTTATTCTTGGAAAGTCCTCTTTCAGATGCTTTGCATGGGCTTGGGGAGAACCATGGCTTGGCCACTGAAGATAGAGAATGACGTGGGAGGTGTAGGATGGCTAGATGGTACTCTCACAGAAGATTAGGAAGTTAGCTATTAGATTACTAAAGAAGAGACTTCCGTAAGTTCTTGGAGGAGGCAGTTACACTAGCAGGTGAGATGCCCGTATCCCGCATAAGAGTGCATGAGTTTGCTTTCCAGCATCAGCTCCCAGCTCCAGCTGCCTGGCAATACAGGCATGGGAGGCCAGGATGATGGTTCAGACCACTGTGCTCTCTCTTCTCACTTGGGACACCTTTATTGCATTCCCAGCTCCCAGCTTTGGCCCCAGCTTAACCCCAGCTCAGGAGGGCATTTGAAGAGAGAACCAGTGCCTGGGAGTGCCCTCTTTCTGTTTCTCAAAATAAAATGAAATTTAAATGAAAATATTTCATGGAGGAATGTAGCTAAAGCTAACTTTAGACTCTTCTTTAGTTTTTATCTGAAAGGCAAACAATCAGAGTCACTGGTGACTAGCTGTGTTTGCAAAAGGACTGGGGCTTTGTTAGAGATGCTTGGCTGCCCTTCAAGTACCTGATTTTGCAGTATCAGGTACTAGTATCACTTGGTTATTTGTTCAGCCACCTGAGTTTGTGGAGCACTTTCAGTCATAGGTCCAAATTAATTTCTGTATGTTAATGCTGAAACTAGAGTATGGAGTGTGTTATAAATATTCTCTCTAGTATCTTGGCATAAAACATGGCATTATTTAGCATTGCTTGTGTGAATTATAATTTGGCTAACTTGAGGTTTTTGAAGTTATTATTATTTATTGTATTAAAACCTGTTAGCATTAGCAGTAAACCATGTCTTAATAGTGATACATTTTATTGTGGTTAAAATGTTACGTTTTGACTCTGAGTTTTATCCATGAGCATTCTCTTATTAACATCATTAATATGCAAACAAAAATGTGTTCATTAATCTATTAGAGGAAAAAGATATATTTTACCAGACTGTGTAGTGTAGAGAAGTTTGTGTCTTTAGCAGAATGGTTAGACATGGCCCAGACTTTGAGTAACATCCACGTTGTATACATTAACTGAAAAAGACCAAAAAAAAATATGCCATTGTGTCCACCATGTGAAAAATAAAATCTCGTAATATCATAGGCATGGAAATTGGTCATCATTTCACATTTAGTGCTTTGTTTAAACCTGACCCATGAGCCAGTTGAGATCAAAGTTCACAAAACTGGCAAGGAATTGTTGCATTACTGTGTGTCTCTGACGTGTGAAGGACACAAAAAAGGAATTCATAGAGACAAACTGTTTGGAACGAACAACTCCTCTCTAAGTCTTGAGGACTTTCTCAAATTTAAATGAGGATAATGAATGAGGCGAATCAGCTATTCAAGGTAGCCAGTCGGGTCCCACTCCCATCCCCAGCCTCCACCACCGACAAATGATTCAGGATTCCTCGTTCTTGAGTGTTTTATCTGAGGCAGAAAGAGCTTCTTCTAAAGAGGCCAGGGAAGAAAAAAGGGGGCTACTCAAGGTGGCATACAAAGATGGGAGGTCTGTGGTGAGGGTCAGCCTGCTTGGGAAGGCACAGTGTTTTTGGTTTCATGCACAGTTCTGCTTCATGGTAGACACTTTACAGAAGTCATCAGTTTAATCCTTGTCTGTGAAAGAACTCTTATTTTCTGAGCACGGATGTAGCTGTTGAAGATCAAGATGGATTTTTTTGGGGGTGCCAACAAGGTCATGCGTTAGAAGGTATGGATTATCATTTTTAAAGGCCAGGTATGCCTAGGCACTGATCATGTGACACTAATTTGCTGAAGAATGCTATGTTCCTGAATAATTTTTCCATTCCATCAGGACACTGCATTGAATCCAACGATATTAAACAGATCCTTCTTTATTTAACACTACCGGGAAGCCTTGCATAAGTATCTATTATTCATGCAGGACTTGATCATGGAGGTACAAAGGGGAAACAACACTCATGCTATTATGTTTTATAGACTACGGGAGTCCTGGCTTCTGTTTGACAATGACCCAAACTTTTCTTGATGAATTTGAAATTCACCTTCCCATGAAGGCCACTTCTGAAAGCAATCCCGGGTCAGAACTCATCATTAGTTGAAAGAATGCAAGTGCTTAGACACTTGCCATCCTGCAATTCCCAGGGAACTGCTGCGACAACCCGTGCTCACCCTTGTGCCGATCAAAACAACGAGGACGAGGTTTTGGGGGGAAGGAAGGAGATAAAGACCATAACAGACATCCAACTCTTAAAAAAATGTCACCCTGCTGCAGGAAGGCATTTGGGAGCTTCAAAAGGGCCCAAACGGAAGGGACTTCCTGCATGATGAAATCACCAAAGAGCTGCAGGTGTTTAATGTCAAGTGCCATAGCTGGTCATCAGGCTGATGCTAATGCCTTCCTTCTCTGTTTCATCAGGGTGAAACTTGAAGTGCACAGGTTAAGATGGGTAAGATGGGGCATGATGCGACCCTATTCCCCGCTTCTGGAGAAGAAGTAGGCATGAGGAACAAAGCAATGCATGCCTTAGGGCATGAGCAAGAGAGAAGCTGGTGGCCCAGCCAGCCCTGAACCATCAGCTTCCCAGTTTCATATTTATGTAATAAGAGGAGTTGTCTGCCTATGTAATGTTATGCTCAGCGACAACCGAATGATGACACATTGCGTGCCTGTTTTGCTCAGCATTCACTTGGCCTTCTTTTGTTGCCTTTTCCTGTGGAAATCACCTCTTCTTCCCCCGAGCAGTCTATGTAGTCTTAATGGAGCTGACTTCATACTTCATCAGCCTGGGCTACTGAGGGCATGCCACAGGTTGGCTGACTAGCATCTTCATCCAGATGACTGTGTCAGAGGTTGATTCTCAGTCCAAAGAGAGTCAGTTTTCTCATGCTGTGAATACACCGGCTTGCTAAGGGCCACCACGTTAAGAGGAAATGTTTGAGAGTTGCACCGGTGCAGGAAGGAGCAGAAGCCAGCGTCAAAGAGGGTGTTGACAGCGCTAGTTCAGCTGCACCCGTGCCTAGCACTTCCAATAAAGTCTTACAAAAAGTAATTCCTTCTAGAGTTCCGTCTATTAGTTCACTCTGCAGGTAGCCTCAATGGCCAGGGCTGACCAAGCCAAAATCGGGAAGCAGGGTCTCCTACGTAGATGGTAAAGGCCCAAGTACTTGTTCCATCTTCTGCTACTTCTTCCGGATCATTGTCAGGGAGCTGGGAGTACCTGCACTAAAACCTGCACTGGTTCCCAATGGGATACTGCCAACCCAGGTGGCAGCTCAATCCACCGCACACAACTTATCCCATTGGGTTTATTCGGAGTCTTCAATGGCTATAACCGAGCGTTCCATCAACTTCAATTTACATCTAAAAGAGATCTCCAAAACATTCATGGATAACTTATGGTACAAAAAATGTGCACAAATTTCACAAATTATTGGAGGAGTTTAGAAGGCTCATGGGAAAATGGAATGAAGAGTTATTTGGGTGCAAAAGACAGAAATCCATGCATTATTTCTTCACAATACATACCCTCCTTAAACATTTTGTATATCCTCTTATCCTAAAATTCATGATACTTAAATTGTCAGTGAAATTAAAAAACAACTTGGGAAAGTCCAGAATCTACCAGTTTGTTGAAGACATACCTAATTCCAAGTAAATGTTTAAGATCTCTCATCCCATCCCTAGACAAATGCCTCTGTCCTTCCAAGAATGGTCCTGTTTATCATCCTGTTTATTTCTGTATACTTTACAATATATGTATGAATACCTAGGCGACAAACAGTGTCACCTATCTATGTTTTGGTATCTGATAGGCTAGTTTGTGTTTTCTTCCTCCATTTGCTGAATGAAGCATTCTGCTTCTAGATTCATGTTGTAAGAGTAGTTCTCCATTCATTTCAGTATCGTGTAGATTCCACTGCAAACGCTTAAGGGATTAAAAACCTTGTGGAGAGTGCAACACATAGAAGCTTCGTTCATCTTTAACTGAAAATTTGTATTTCACTCAATTATAAGTTAAGGTCACAGATATATCCCATAGTACATTAAAGTGGCTAAGGACAGCTTAAAACACAAACCAAGCTCACTGTTCACTCCTAACATTGCTACTCTTAATATGTGATGGTTAATAAAGCACATTTTTCATTTTATATATAGATAGATAGATAGATAGATGGTATGTGGGTAGTAGCTATTTCAATAACTTGTTTTCTTTGCAGGTTTCCACATTTTACATAAAAGCACACACAAAAAAAGCTTTGGACATTGTCCTGATAAATGTGTCGTAGGTTCTGCTGCACTCCCAGAGAAGTTCTTTTCATGAACAAGCCAAGGATGTAAATTCTCAGCAATTAGGGCCCGGCACAGTAGCCTAGTGGCTAAAGTTCCCGCCTCAAAAGCGCCGGGATCCCATATGGCTTGTTTTTAAAATTTCTGGTCTTTGAATGATTTCCTTTACTGTCTGTAAGTCGAATAACAGAAGGAAATTGTGCTTTCTATTAGATCAGTTTGTTTTCCTGGAAGAAAATCTCTGAGAACATCTGACATTCCATGCTGTCAGAAGCAGATGCCTCTGCTCTTCGAGGTCTTAATTTTAGTCATCGTGTTTTGTTTCCTTTTCTTTTCTGGTGTAAGATTACCAGCTGATTTTATTTTAAACAGTTTTTATTTTTATCTGAACAGCAGAGTTATAGACGGGGGAAAGAGAGGGAGAGAGAGAGAAGGAGAGATCCTTCGTCTGATGAGTTTCTCTCTAAATGACACAACTGGCCAAGACTGAGCCAGGTCAGAGTCAAGGGTTCCATCCAGGTCTTCCATGTGGGTGACAGGGGCCCACGATCTTGGTCCAGGTTCCATTGCTTTTCCCAGATCCGTTAGTATGAAGTTGAATCAGAAGTGGAGTGGTCAGGATGTGAACTGGCATCCATTGAGGATGCTGGCTTCTTGGAGTTTTTATCCTTAATTCTTCTACAGTGCTTTTCAAAAGGTTTCTTTTTATTTATTTAAAGTCGAGAGAGAGAGAGAGAATCTTCTGCCTTTCCACCCACTGGCTTTCTCCCAAATGGCCAGGAGCATCACCTTACACATGGATGCTATGACCCATACACCTGGTCCTCTTCCACTGCTTTTCCCGATCCATTAGGACAAAAATGGATCCGAACGGGGGCAACTGACACTCAGACTGGTGCCTATGTGGAATGTTGGCATGGCAGGTGGAAGCTTTATCCATTGTGCCATTGCATTGGCCCCTTTTTATGACTTTTGAGATGCTTGGTTTTTAAAATGTAGTATTGTGTAGTTGATGCTTCTGACATCTAAACCCATGCAGGTGTGACTGTGTAGCATGAGACTCTCAAACTATTTCTGTTGACTCATGGGGTCTTGTTTCTCACAGCATTAACGATTTTTTTTTTTATTGTGAACATGGGTACCCTACGTCTTCATCTGTTGTAAGGGTTTTTCTGTTGTTTTGCTTCTTAGAGATGATTTAAATTTGGCTCTTTCAGGTGTGGGGGGACACATTCAAGACCACGTTCAGTGAATTGTTGGCTTAAGGTTGCCTAAATCAAATGAAAGTGTGATTTTGGATCACAAACCCGTGAGGGGGCAGATGGTAGCATTGTGTCTTGGTGAGAGAATTCCGTTGTCTTTCACTATGGGGTAAAGACGGAGGCAAGTGAAAGAAATTTCCCGAATTCAGCTTCCTATCGAGGGTCTAGCTATTTGGAGAAGGTTATAGATTGGTGCTTGTTTTTTGTTCATTTGGTTTTCATTTGTTTCTCATGTTCCCTTTGATTAGACTGCTTTGCAATCCAGTTACTTCTGTAGAGTACCGTACCAACAAAATGAATTAGTAGTTGTTAAAGAAAGCTGCTTGGATGTCACAGTGAAGTTATTGTAAATATTTTTAAACACTTATTCAGAATTTCTGTTCCTCTGTCCTCACAGGCTGGCAATAGATAGCTTGTGGACTAGCCTGCAAACGACACTATGAGAAGCACTGTTCTATCACGCAGCCCACTTGGGGCAGGCCCTGCACTTTATCTCCAGTGGCCATGTCCCACATGGCCATCAGAAGGGAAACTCTAGGGCCACTGAAATGGGCAGATGTCCCCAAGTGCTCGGTGGGTTGCAAACCCAGTGTTTTATCTTTGGATTCCTGCTCTCCGCCACAAGCCAATACTTCCTCCTCTCACTGAAATGCATGGGCAGGTTCACCAAAAGACATGTGTCAGAATATTTTTTTTCAACGGCACTGATCATAGGTGCTCAAAACCAAGAAACGGCCAAAATGCCGTTGTCAGTGGGTGAGTGAACACATAGGCATATGAATGACCAAATGGTGGCTACTTGCTACATGCGACAACATGAACAATTTTCATGTCATGATTTTAAGCTTAAAAAGCATACATAAAACTCCTCTATGTCATTTCATCTATGTAAAGCTGGAAAACAAGCAAAAATAACCAACCTGAAGATATATTTTTGTCCCCACTCGAGGAGAGCTCCATGCCTTGGGGAAAAGCAATCATTCCAAAAGCTCACAAGGACTTGTGGCTAATGTTTTCTGGATGCTCCTGACACGGGCGTTCCTTTTGTAGCACTAACTGCATTGTGCTCTGCTCTTGGGATTTGTTTGTTCCTGTGCGTAAATGTCAATACTCCATTGCGTCTCTCCTCCCAAATGAAAGGGAGAGTCCCGATGAAACTGTGGGATACACCTTGATGATATGATACTAGATGTTCTACCATTGTCATTGCTTACCGTGCCACGATGCACTTAGCAGAATGTGGACTTGCGACTATTGCTGAAGGACTATGCTAACTGTTGTAATTATATGGGGGGAAATGGTGGCTGGGAGGAAGGGGAAGGGTGTGTGTGGGGGGAATCCTTATACCTACAAAACCATATCATGGAAAATAAAAATATTTAAAAATATGGGAAAAGGATGAAATGCAAAAAAAAAAAAAGTTTACTTGGGGTTGGCATTCTGGTGCAGTGGGTTAAACCATGATTTCTTTCCACTGAGGATTATTTTTATAGAAAATGCTTGGCTTAAAATGTTTTTTCTCTTGTATTTTCCCTTTGCTTTTTTCTATACTAATTTTTTTTTTTTGTATACATCTTAGCTTCCTTCCTCACTTAAGCCTTCACTATCTTCCTTTTTAACTTGCCATTCTTTAGTTTCATTTAGGACATACCATTCTTTTTGAAAAAAAAAGTTATTTTGAAATAGAGACAGAGGTCTCCCATTTACTGGCCACCAAGAGCCAGGACCGGACCAAGCTGTAGCCCAAATCCAGAAACCCAAGTTTGGGTCTCCCCTAAGGGTGGCAAAAATTTCAATCCTAGATTGCAAACTCCATGAGGTAGACTTTCATCACTGCTGAGTCCATCGGAACTACCCTTACTGTGTCAAGGGGGTGAGAACTCATTCACCCTTTAAAACATTCTCCAGAGAGGCTGAGTTACGATGAGGGGCCAGGTAAAGACCTGGGGGTGAAGGGTACCAGACAGGTGAGGCGTGAGGGTGGGGAGAGGAGGGCTAAAGGGTGTGCAGTAAGGCTACGGGACCTGAGCAGCCAGACAAGCTCATGCAAACCCCAACTCAAGTCAGTGTTGAAGACTTGAGTTCTGTTTTAGAAATGGTAGTGTAATGACTTTTTATGGACTCACAATTTCTCTCATGTTAACATTGTTTTTTTATTTAAAAAAAGTTCTTTTATTGATTACATTGCATTATGTGACACAGTTTTATAGGCACTGGGATTCTCCCCTCCCCAAACCCGCCCCCTCCTCCACCTTGTTGCATTAGCACAGTTCAAATTGAGTTGATCATGTTAACATTGTAATGTAGGGTGGCATTAGTATGCTCTGGCAGGACGTGTGTCTCATAGCCAGTCCTTAGACATCCCCTCTTTACCAGGTAATTTCATTTACTGAGTGCAGCATCCCAGGGGCTTTGGGCTATCCGCGACTGCTTTACCGTGCCATAAGCAGGGAGCTGGATGGGATGTGCAGCAACCAGGACAAGAACCAGGGCCCAAATGGGACGCCAGCGATCGCAGGGGGGAGGATTAGCCAATTGAGCCCATGGCGCGGGGACCATATTTTGCGTTTCTTTTGTGGCAGGTGAACCCTTGAAGGATTTTCAGGGCTTGCAAAGGCAGGTAGAAGTGGTCACTTTGTACCTATGCAAACTCGGAAGAAAAACGTGTGTGTGTGTGTGTGTGTGTGTGTGTGTTGCAATGAAGCCACTGCAGAGGTCTCCCGGTGGTCCCGTTTTATACTTCTTACTCCAAGACAGCGTCTCTTTTCAATTTTACAATCCACTTCTTGGCGTTTTTCTGGGCCTGGTGACCCGCCACGGGTGGGAGAGCCTGACAGCGCCGCTCCCCGGGGCTCCTCCGGATGCCACGGGGCCCCCACCAGACGGCTTTCCAAACGCGCTTAGAATGACCATCCCGCCTCCCCGCAGGTGCCCTGCGCGAGCGACTCATCACCGCCCGCTTCCATCACCTCCGCCTCCCCTGCGCCCTGGTCGCTCCTCCCCAACCCCGGCCCCATCAGGGCCATGGGTCACCCCTGACATTTAGAGGAAATAAACACTGACTTAAAAAAAAAAAAATCCTGCCTGCGCCCGCTCCCGGCGCAGAGCTCCGCGGGTCGTTTCAGCCTCGGACAAATCACCATTTCCAGGCACCTCGCGAGGCTGCCAACCCCACTTTCCCTTCATCCCATGTTTAAATCCGGCTACTGATGGGGGATCGGGCGCCAGGGGGACCTGGAAGGGAGCGGAGAAGCGCGAGGGGACCCCGGGCGCGCGGTGGCGGGTGGGCGTTGGGGGGCCGCGAGCCCCGAGGGGCCGCGGGGCGCAGACAAAGGAGCCGGCGCCCTCGCGCGCGTCCCCCGTTCCTCCCCTCACGCATCCTATAACGCGGGGGGGGGGATGGCGATGGATGCTGGGAGAAGGCTACCCTGAGGGCCACAGGGGCTTGGCCTGCGCCCGTCCGTCCGTGGGCGCGCTCCGGCCAGCTGGGCGTGGGGTCCTGGGGTGTCTTTTTTTCCCAGTCCCCACCTCCACCCACCCCCTCCGCTTCAAAAATTCGCCCGCTCTCCCCTCGGGGAGCCTCAGCGTCCCTGTCGCCTCACAGCCGGGGCTCGGGTTCCCGGTTCCCTGGCCCTCCGAGGGGCTGCAGGCCGGGTTCCCGTGAGGCGTGCGCCGCCTCAGCCGCCTCAGCCGCCGCCTCACCTCTGCGCTCGGCGAGGCGCTCGCAGCCGGGAGGGCGCGCGCGGGGCCGGGCGTGCGCGCGTGCGTGCGCGCGCGGGAGGGCGGGGGAGCCGCGGGGACACGTGTGGCGGGGCGGAGTGGGGCGGGGTGCGGGGCTTTAAGAAGGTGTGCGTGCAGCGGGGCGGCCGCTTTCCCAGGCCTGGCCGAGGGGGAGAGTCGCGCCGAGGCCTTGGTGGCGGCGGCGGCGGCGGCGGCGGCGGAGGAGGAGGCGACGCACCGAGGCTGCGGAGTTCGCGCTCACGGCGCCCGCAAAAGCCCCGGCGTCCCGCGGCTCCCCAGGCCCTCACAAAGTTACTTTGGGAGCCGCGCGGTCTCCCCGCGGAAGTTGCCGGCCGAGCCCTCCCGGCTCGTCACCGCTCGGCGGCCTCGCCCTCCCTCGGTCCCGGCGTGTCCCGAACTGGATGAGCGAGCGGCGCGCGGGGTGCGCGGCGGCATGGAGCGCGGGCGCTGGGCCCCGCGGACTTTGCCCGTGGTGCTGCTGCTGCTGCTGCTCCTCGGGGCGACGCTGAGGGGTCGCGCGGCCGTGGGCTATTCCCCCCGCTTCTCGCCCTTCTTTTTCCTCTGCACCCACCACGGGGAGCTGGAAGGGGACGGGGAACAGGGCGAGGTGCTCATCTCGCTGCACATCGCGGGCAGCCCCACCTACTACGTGCCAGGACAAGAATACCATGGTAGGTACCTCGATGTCTCCGTGCTCCCACCCACCCACTCACCCACCCTCTTACCCCCCGGAGAGCGTCTTTTTTTTTTTTTAAATCTCTTGCATAGGGGGATCATTTCAAACCCAGAGTGTACCCCAGTCCTCCTTCCGCCGCCGCGCGCCACAGGCTGGGTGGGGTGGGTGGGTGGGGTGGCGAGGGAATAAAGTTAGTGGGGGAAATCGAGTCTCGAGTTGGGATGGAGCCACTCCGGACGGGGTCCCCCCCTCCAGTGGTTGAGCCGGCCGCCGCTGCGCTAAATGCCGGGCAATTCCTGGGAGAGGATAGTAGGGGACTCGGGTTGGTGGGTACCCTGCCACGCTGAGGGAGCGGGGAGCATCTTGCTGGAGTTCGGGGGCTTAGGAGAGGGTGATAGGAGGTGTGTGGGGGTGCAGCTGTCACTTGGGCTTTGCGCACCGAGTGGTGACAAGGGTCGGGGCTGCCCCGCGCCGTCCCGCCACCAAGCTCCCGCAGCTGGTCCAGGCAGGAGCTGGTCCAGGCAGGAGCGCCCTTTCTCCCATCCCTTGGACGTCAGGGAGGCGGCTCGCTGCAGGGAGCGCAGGTGGCCTTGCCAACGTCCGTCACAGAGATGTTTCTAATGGCAGTGGTACTTTTAACCCGCACGGTGTTTGCGGGTAAGCATTTTGTCGGTGATGCTTTCTAATAACTTTTTTTTTTTTTAACTCTTCCTAGCTTGAGTTTCTGGGTGAAGCCTGGAAACCCTCCTCCCCACCCCCCCGTGATTTAAAGGCACATTTTTTTTTTTTAAATCAGGGGACCCTGTTGGAGCCCCTTACAAAAATTAAGTACTCCGGAAGATGTAGGATTTTAGCAAAGAGAAATATCATTTTATTTTGAGCTGTGCATAAAAGTGGAGAAATACAAAAATGTCCGTTTTGGGTGTTTCTGTTGGGATTCTGCAGCTGTAAAGCAGTGACAGCCACTATTTAATTAGAATTTGAACGTACCAAATATTTGTAAGCAGCCAGATACAGTCGACTGTCAGCTTGGGTCTCATCACGGTTTGTTGACACGGCGAGAGAGCCAGCAGAATCCTGGCATTCAGTTAGACAAGCCCTTAAACATTATAAGAATCCCTAAGATTTCCTTTTCTTTCTTGAAAAAAAAAATACCTGTAAAACTGCTTTAAAATATTTGCCCTAGATAAATGCTTCCTCGCTGTGTTAAAGCAGTGTTTCTCGTAACTTTCTCATGCCAGAAAGTTCAACTTACTGGAATTTGCACCTTATTTTTGGAAAATTAATTTTCAGTAACTAGTCTGATCTTTAAAAAAAAAAAATTCTTCGGGCGCTGTCTTTCCAAGAATGGTTGGTGCTTGTTTTCTCAAGTCGTGATGCCCTTGAGGTGGGCAGAAGCCAATGTGGTGACAACGGGGACCTAACCCGAGCAGATTGGCTGTGCTGGGCTCTCAGTGTGATGAGCCTCAGCAAACGTGCCAGCTCTGGGGAGACTGGTGGGTGACCCAGGGGGACTTGTCAGATGGTGATGAAAAAGAGCCTGTGATGCCAGAAAGTCTGTGTTTCTGTCTTCCACGTACCATCCTGTGAGGTGGCAGCATGGGAAAGTTAAAAAAAAAACCCACAAAAACCACTACCGTCACTATTGTCTTTTGCTCGCGTGTAAGTAGCCTCGAGTGTAAGATGACACCAAGAGCAAAGTGCAGTACTTTCTATTGGACATTGGGAGGCAGAAACGCGCAGAAACTTTCAAGTTCTATCTCTTTGCTGCCACTGATGAGGTAGAAAAACCTTCTAAGCTTTGAGATAAGGCCGGCTTTTACATTCCCACTACCTGTCTCACCAGGCATTTCTGTTTGAGCTCCAGCTGTGGCTTTCCCTGCGGGAAATGCTTTCTTTAGGCTTGAAGGTTAATTTTGCAACAAATTGTTTTAGCATCTCTTATGAGTTGAACTGATAGCTCCGAACTTAACGCTATATACTTTTGTGATGGGGTTGTTTTGATATGTGACCAAAATGAAGAACACGTTCACCAAAAAAGTCTGTGCAGGCTTAGGAATCCATAGGGTGTTACCGTGTTCTGGAGCTTTACAATGTAACCAACTGTATCAGGAAAAACCAGTGTTAAGTAGATTTACATGGAACTTGCTCTAGGATGAGTGGTGATGGGCGCTAGGCTGATGTGACATTTCACTTGCGGTAATGCACTAAAGTTGAGGTGGTGTGTATGGTGGCACCTGACGGGGAGACAGGGAGTATGCGACACTCTAAATAAGATGTCTAGAATAAAAGCGGTTCAGAATTATGAGTTTCTGTGTGTGTGATGTTTAGTTAAAGGTTTCTGTCAAAAATCTTTGACCCTCAAAAATGAAAAAAATATATAGACTGCTTGAGGCAGTAACAGAACTGTCACACGTTTCCACCAGACGTTTTCATCATGTGTTTGCTGCATCAAGCACTCTGTAACGTATGGACAGGTCTAATAGACTTCTAGCTCTCAGGCCAGGGGTGTCCTTCACTCTGTTTGTACCTTACATCTTTTTAAGTCCCCTTGTCTGTGACTCCCCAGTGATGGCAGTTTGCCATAGGATGAACTCCTTCCATGAATGTAAAATCCTAGGACTTTATCAAAAAGAGAGGTGTCATCTTGAATGAGAAAGATCTCAGGGTCACAGATGTTTTTTTTTTTTCTAAGTCATTCCCTGCTCCTGAGTGGGACTACCAGGTGCCAAATGTGGGTAATTTTGTTGCTTCGCAGAAAGTTACAAATGACCGGACAATAGGAAGTGGAGAGCTAGATGGGTTAGGTAGCTGTTGGTCCCCAGCCACGCCCAGCAGCTGACTGCCCCAGTTTCTAAGAGGGTGGTTGTGACACTCTTAGGTCAAGGTGGAATCTGCAGCTTCCTCTCCCACAGTGGTCCTTCTTCCCTTTTTGCACCTCCTGGCTATCTGTCGATTTTGTTTCCTAACTCCTCTCATCAATCCATTTACAGTGAATGTGGCTTTCCAGTGTGAAAAATTTCCCCCACTTTTTTTTTCTTCACAACTGTATGTAGAAAGATGGTTTTCGCTGTTGCTTTTGCTTAAATTAGCTTTGGCATCATTAAACAGAAAGAGAATAATGTTACGGGCTAGGAAGACCTTAGAGGCCCTGAAATCCTAGCAGCGAACACTTCTCCACTTGTGAAGTTGCCTGTGGAGTCAACATCAGAGGAAAGATCAGCCTTGAGAGAAGACAAGGTGACTACAAGCCAAGTATGGATAAATGGATCTGTCCCAAACAGTTGAGCTTCAGCGAGACTGTTTAACGGAATTCCTTATTACAGTGTATCAATAAGAAATATGATCTAAATTATCTATCAAGGGGAACAAATCCTGTCTTGATGGAAGTGGTTGAGTGATATGCCCCTGACTCTGTAGACAGAGGATTCTGTTATATTTGCTACATCCAGTAGCGCTGTGGGTGGTTTCTTCCTATTAGCATTTCCATACCCTTTCTTCCAGTCATACTGTGGAGACTGCAGGAAAATCAATTTCCTACTGTTAAAAGCTGAATATTTCCTTAAAAAAAAGTGTAATCAGGATAAAATACTGGGGGCACCTCGTTCTAACAGATGCCGGTTATCTGTTGTCCTGGATACCCTGTGTTCTGAAACCAACTGGTTGCTACTTAAAAATCACCATTCCAAGAAAGCGCAGTGAATGTGGTGACCTGCCAGCTACTGGGGCCATCTCCCTGTCGGGCACAGTGCTAGGATATAGACTGCTGATTTAGTTCTTTAGAAAGATGCGATTTGACTGTTGGAATGAAAGCACTTTACTTTTGCTAAGGTAGCTGTTGTTGACTCTGTGTGTGTGTGTGTGTGTGTGTGTGTGTGTGTGTGTGTGTGTGTATCCTTTGGTCTCAGATTCTTGAATCAGCATATTGAAACTCTTAGGATCATTCATCAAACGCAATTTATAAATGAACTGCAGCTGTGTCCTGCTTAGGTAACACTGAAAATTTGGCATTTTAAACATCTTCCTCTACTTGCCATGTTGTTCTTACTTAATGTGTGTACTTAAAACGTGTTTTACTGATGTAGCTTGGATTGTTTCTTAGCCTGAATAAATCTTGCCTCATGTAATTTGTATTCCTTGTGTGAATTTCAATGTTAGTCTTAGATTAAAGAATTAGAGCATTAGAGTCATAATTCAGAACATCTCAGTTTGGCAGAAAGTCTTACTCCATTCATAGTACTTCATTGCTAGAGCTTATTTAGAATGGTTCTTTCCAATTTATAATATTCTATTTCATTGCACATGTCAAAAATAAAATAGGAAATTTGTGTCATTGTATATAGGGGAGGTTTTTTTTTTTTGCAGAACTGCCTTATTCAAATACGTTTTCATCATTGAAAAGAGGATGCTATTGTAATGAGATTTCAAAGTCAATATTATTGACTTTTCAATTTTTTTTATAAATTAATTTTATTCTAGAGAAAATATCTTGGACTCATCTTTGATTTCTTTGTACCCTTTTGGGAATTGGTCAGCTCTACAGCCTGGTCTGGGAACCTCACATTGTAAATTATTTGGGATAGGTTGTGATAATTGTTTTTAGACATTTATTATGTCTGTGTTCCTCATGAGTAGTTGCTGGTGCAGTAGCACCTTAAGTAATCTTTACAGTTGACAATCATAAATACATAGGTCATTTATTGGAATATTTGCATTTTAAAACAGTTATGCTAATCAATATCAGTCCTTTAAATAAAAATAGAGAAAACCATCAGATGAATCTAAACTCAGTCAAGTAAAAAAAGATAATGGAATGTCTGGGCTGGAATGGGCAGGTTTGCTGTGAACAGAAGTCAGGTAGGGTATTCCTGGGTAATGGCAAAACACACATAAAAAGAAATTCATTTATGTAACTATTCTAGTTTAAAAATCATTGGGGTGAATAAGACACGCTTCCCCTAACTTTAGAGCCGTTCAAAAAAAATTCAAAAGGAGAGTCATTTTTAAAAAAAAAAATCTTCACCACTCAAGAAAAAAAAATGGTGAAGCCCATTTTCAGAAAGTAGGAATGAATTATTCAGCTTAAATCTCATAAGGATCGCTTAAACATGGAGATGATGTGTTTTTTTTTTAATCTGGGCTCCAGGACATTGTACAAGAAATGATATTCCTTAGGTGTCAGTTGCGTGGCTCAGAGAGTAATTTTCACCACAGTCACCTGCCATGCTCATCTCAAAGAAGGCTGAGCTTTTGACAGGTTGAATGCTGTGCCTGTGGGCTGACCAATTATTTTTAAAATGTGCCTTCTTTAAAACTATGCACACTTCACCCCCCTTTTTCACTCTGTCCCCTGTAGGTCCCAACCACAGCCAATGAATTTGAGACTGTGTCTGTGTGTAGGAGATAAGTACAGATGTGCAAATGTTGATCTGCAGCGAAGGTAGCCCTAATCGCCCAAAACACGAAGCTAAGCTGATTAAACTGCTTTAGCACCACAAAGAGATAGTTAGAGGGTCTTTGGGTTTCACATGTCAACTTGAAATATCCTGAAATCCTTTTCTTAGAAAAATAAGTTACTGTTGAAAACAGAGGTCCCTCTAAATGTCTGGGGGGGGTGGGGTTCAAGAGTCTTCCTAACATCACTGCTTGAGCACACCCACGAACGTAGGGCCCTGAGAAGGACCAGTACGCTCTTCACATACCCACCCCGTGGACTGCCTGTCCTGCTCTGGTCCCCCTTCCTTTCTTCTAGGCCTTCTCAGTTGCTCCCCTTGTCTCTCCTCCGTAGGCCCTCTTAGATTCTGCCTTCCTTTTTCATTTCGCTCTTGATGACTCTATTCCTTTTTTCTTATGTCTTCCCTTCAAGCTTCCCTTGTCACCAATTCTACTTCGTTTCCCTCTTCTAATATGTACTATGGGAAGTAGCAGTGTGTACACACACACGCACACACACCTGCCATAGTATTTGTTGGCTGTGTGATCATAGAAGGGGCTCAAAATTGGCTTGTATATTGCCATTATAAAAAATGAGCTTTATCGGCTTATTAAAACATTTCTAGTTCCTCTTTTAAAACACTAAAGATTAGTATTTCCCAAAGAAAAGTAGTCCTACCTGCTCCACTATAAAATGTCTTAGAAGAACTGGCAAGCCAGCAGTTCGTGGGATTCTGAATTAGCTGCTTTCTTTGCTGTCAGTGGTGTGGTCAAACTGTAGAATCTGAAGTTTGTGCACAAAATCTCAGCTATACCAGATAGAAGTGTTGTAGCAATTGGAAGGCTGCACACTGAATTCACCTGAAACCAAAAGGCAACTCAGAGATATCTTGAATGCTTGAGAACTGCAGGATGGTTCTGGTATATTGAAGAAGGCCTAACTTCATCATCATGTCTGTTACCTTAAATTGTTGCCTTACTGGTCAACAGTGACTGGGTCAAGGTGACTGGCATTATTCAGTAGGCAGACCAGAGAGGGACACAGTGGAGGGAAGGGTGAAACCCACTGGATTGGCAGCAAAGAAGGGAGCTGTGGTGATCTGGGTTAAGTTCTACAGTCTTGCTTTCTTTTCATATTTAATGTATTTGTTCAACAGGCAGTGGAAAGAGTGAGGGTAAAGAGAATGAACATGAGAGAGGAAACTCCTGCATGTTAATTTATCCCTCAGTTGTTCTTATGGGCAAGGGCTGGGCAGGGCAGGGCTGGGCTGGGCTGGGCTGGGCTGGGCTGGGGTCAGAGCTGAGGAAAGGAACTCAACCCAGGTCTTGCAGTTAACTCATAGCATCACTGCTATCTCCCGGGTCTGAATTAGCAGGAAGCTGGAATCAAGATTCAGTGCTGGGAATTGAACCTGGGTCCTCCGATAGTGTCTTAAGACAGGTGTTTTAAGCCATGATTTAACTACCAAGTTATTCTTGCCTTTGCAGACCCACATGCTGTGGACTTTCTGGAACAGGAACTACTTCATTTTGCTTTGTGTGAACTCTAGTGACTCTTCCAGCTTCAAAATTTTAAGATTCTGAGGCTCAGAGCTCAGCCTTGCTACGTTGGTTAGAAAAGAAAAAGTCCAGAGAGGTACCATGGTGTACTGGAAAGAGCTGGAAATTTTGCAGCAGGGAAGTTCATGTGCATATCTTGTACCTCTAACTTCAGATTCTTCATTGAGAATATAGAAGTAATAGTTTCCACATGTGGCAACTATGTGTATATCTATATAAATATAGATTTGTGTATATAAAGCAGCTGGCACGCAGCATATGCTTAGTAGATATTACTAGTTATTAGCTATTACGGTCTCCAACTTGAAAACAGACACCCTGTCCAGATGAGAGCTGTTCACCCATGCCTGTTCCTCTAGTGCCTCGCCAACAAAGTGGCACATCTCAAGTGCAATTCCAAGTTGAGTTTGTTGAGGAGGGTCACGAAAATGGAAAATCAACTTATTACCAAATATGTGTAACTAAACACCGCTTCCATTAGAAGTGTGTTTCTTGCCTACAGTTATCGTAAAGTTAATTAGGATGGTTTTAATCAAATAAAACTTTCTTTAACTTACTTCCTCAGTCAAACACTCCTGCCCCTGAGTTGAGTAGTTCTGCTTACTTTGACCACAATAACTATCAAAAACATGTGGGTTTAGGTGGTGGTCTAAGAGACACCTCAAGTGCGTACAGGTAGATGGATTGAATGCTTGTGTGTTTTGTTAAATTCTAAATACGATTCAAGGGTTTTTATCAAAAAAGAGATGGGACATGTATGTCATGAAAAAGCTGTGCGTGGATTGCAAAAAAAATTTCTACATCAAAGTATACTTCTCTGGAATATAATTTTCTCTGGACTTTTTGAAATACCCTTGTATATTTTTGTGCAAGCCTTTGTGAAGTACTTTCAAATGCAAAAGTCTTTCTGCTGAACTGGAACTGAGAGAGAATGATTTTTGATCGAGAGTGCTGGGTCCTTGGAGACTAAGTGGAGAACCTTAAGTTCGGAAGTGGTTAGCTGGTAAACCACTTAAGAGAAAATACACACTTGTCAGTAAAAGGCCTTGGCAGACTAGCGCATGCTGTGTCTGCTCTGTCTGCTACAGGCAAGTTTATGGATTGTCCTTTTTTTTCTTTTTTAAGATTTATCTATTCTTATTACAAAGTCAGATAATCAGAGAAGAGGAGAGACAGAGAGGAATATTTTCCGCCCAATGATTCACTCCCCAAGTGGCCACTACGGCTGGTGCTGTGCCAACCCAAAGCTGGGGGACAGGAACCTCCTCCAGGTGTCCCACGTGGGTGCAGGAACCCAAGGCTTTGGGCCGTGCTCATCTGCTTTCCTAGGCCACAATCAGGGAGCTGGATGGAAAGTGGAGCTGCCAGGATTAGAACCAGCGTCCATATGGGATCCCGGTGCGTTCAAGGTGAGGTTTTAGCCGCTAGGCCACCATGCCAGGCCCAAGTTTGTGGATTGTCAAAGGAGTTAGAGGATCTCAATGGCAGACTCCAGACTTTATGAAGTTGACATTTTCTTTGGACTGTTTTTAAAAGCAGTTGCCCTGTTCCTAGACTCAATAAGTGTCTCATTCTGTGGCACACCTTGTTTTCTACAGTCCTCTCCAAGATGCCTGTCTTACTGATGTTGTGTAGGTGAGATGTATCCAGTTAAAACTACTGCCTGTTACACTTGCAGTTCCATGTAGCTCAGTAGGTGACAGTCTGCTGATGGTTGGTTGTGAAGCCCATGAAAGAGATTTGCAAAAGATTTAACAGGCGTATCTCTTATGTTTTGTCTTCAGTTTTGTTGCTTGCTTGTTTGGTTTGTTGGTTGATGTTTTTTGGTCATACTCAACCTGTGTCTTCTCACCAGGATGTGGTGTAGGCTGCTGTGACCCTGAGGAGTGTGGCCGCATACTCAGGATAGAGAAACAGAATGGTAGAGAGGGCCTGGATCCTTGCAGACAGTACCAGCCCTGGAATAATTTGAGGGTTTCTTGTATCATAAGCAAAATTACTCCTGTTCTGAATGTTGTCCTAATTGAGACATTGTTTCCTGTAAACACAGAAAGGAATCTATTCACAATCTCTGTAGTGTCCGTCACAATGCTTGTAGCAAGTTCTGAAATCCTTTATGCCTCGGGTGCTTTTGGTCACTGTGATGGAGCTAGGATGTTTATTAAGACGCCTTTGACAGTGTATTTCCATGTGTCACTGCAGGTGGTAACAACGGTGCATTTTGTGTTCACTCTTGTAGCTGAGCTCTGGGAAAGTAATCTGTGCATGACCTCCGGTTTCTGGAGTCTCTTATTTACTGACAGTTGATGCCTGTTTTCGTTTCTGTCTCTGAACTTTATTTGCTGACACTCCTGTCTCTCTGGAGTGCAGTGTCACCATGTGCGACTCCTTTGACATTTAGAACCCGTAGGTCCATGCGTGATTGGTCATGAATGTGAGCCGTGCCCTAACCTTCACCTTGTTTGTTATGTCTGGCTCAGCCTCCAGGACCAGATCCAAGCTTGTCATTTCTCTTGTCTGTGACACATCCACAGAGGAAACAGACAGAGTACAGTTGCCTGCAGGAACATGTCATCATTTGTTTCAGGCCACCTTTGCTGTGAACGTTAACCTATCTGTGTTATGATCAAAATCGCAGTTCTTTTCACACTTCCTGTTCTTGCATCGACACTTCCTGCGTGCTCATCCTGCACAAGCTGTTGATGTCCAGCGTTTGTGAAGGAGGGACGTGGGACAGTTAGTTTGTATCTAGCTGTTTGCGTTCACATTCCTGTTTGGAGCACTGCTACTGACTGAAAAATGACAGCTGATGGGCTACCTGGATAAATTAATTGCGACCATAGCAATAAGAGCAAACCCTAAGTCAATACAGCATAGATGCCGGAAACTGACCTAGGTGTTTTACATGTATTAGTCTATGTGATTCTTTTTTTTTTTTTAAAGATTTATTTTTATTATTTTTTTATTGGAAAGGCGGGTATACAGAGAGGAGAGACAGAGAGGAAGATCTTCCGTCCGATGATTCACTCCCCAAGTGAGCGCAATGGCCGATGCTATGCCGACCCGAAGCCAGGAGCCTCTTCCGGGTCTCCCACGCGGGTGCAGGTTCCCAAAGCCTTGGGCCGTCTTCGACTGCTTTCCTGGGTCACAGGCAGGGAGCTGGATGGGAAGCGGGGCTGCTGGGATAGAACCGGCTCCCATATGGGATCCCGGGCGTGCAAGGCGAGGACCTTAACCACTTGGGCCACCACGCTGGGCCCAGTTTATGTGATTCTCAAAAGCTTCCCTGAGGTAGGTGCTGTTGCCCTCCTCCTGTGGATACAGATACTGGGTCACAGACAGATAAGGACTGTGTGTAAGAGCACAAGGCAACTGTTGGAGAATTTGTCTTGCTCCATACCTTGCAAAAATTATTTATTTTTAATTGAAAAGGCAGATTTACAGAGAGAAGTTTCACTCCCCAAATGGCTGCCACAACTGCAGCTGAGCTGATCCAAAGCCAAGAGCCAGGATTTTCTTCTGAATCTCCCAAGTGAGTTCAGGGTCCCGAGGCTTTCAACCATCCTCTGCTGCCTTTCCAGGCCACAAGCAGGGAGCTGGAATGGAAGTGGAACAGCCAGGACACAAAGTGGCATCTGTATGGGATGCCAGCACTCTAAGTTTGAGGATTAGCCAATTGAGCCATCATGCCAGTTTCTTGTCCCACATTTGTAACCTGTGAGCACTTTTTTAAAAAGTGATAATTATTTCAGGAAAGTGAAAAATGGCAAGAAATAATAAAAATCATTTCAAGAAAGTTAAAATCAGAAAAAAAGGTAATTTTGTTATTTAAAATATAGATTGCAAGGCGGATGTGAAGATACCTTCTAAAAGGTCCAAGTCCTACATCTGAGAAGCTAGGTTTGATGGCTGGCTCCTTAAGGCAGGCTTCCTGCTTATGCAGACCCTGCAAGGTTTAAGTCATTGGGTTCTCATTGCCCACGAAGAAGACCTGGGCTGAGTTTCCAGCTCCCAGGCTCAGGGTCACCCAGCCTGGAAAATCATGAGCATGTAGGGAATAAACTATTGGTAGGAGTTGTCTGTATTTTGTTTTCTCTCTCTCAGTGCCTCGCAAATAAATGGATTACAACAAGGAAATAAGAAAAGTAAAGCTTTCAAGAATCAATCCGAAAGGCTGGAGTTTCATAATCTTAATTCTTGGTTGTTTGTACGCAGTGTCTTCCAGATAAAGCTCAAATCGAACATGGTATCTAGTGTGCTAGTTTTGTGAAACAAATGACACGCTTTCCAAGAACAATGACGGGACCACCAGAGGCATTTAAACATCATGTTCAAAAATCGAACAGTTTTATGATTTTTGTTGATTCTGAATCAGAAGTCTTTTTTTTTTCTGTGACTCACCCATAGAACTTAAGTCTTAAATGCCAGAGGAGAATGTAAGGAATTATGTAGCTAGAGACATTTTAAAACATTTCATTGAAGTTCGTCTGTTTGTCGTATGTTCCTTCCTTCAGGAAATGACGTCAAGCATTATCATTCCACGTCTACAGCTTGTGGAACTGAGTGATGTGGCGTACAGTGGAAGTCCTGGGAGATGACCCGCAGCTTGCTGCAGAGTCTGATCCACTCATGGCTTTGTCCATACAATGTCATCAAAACCAGTAGAATAACATTTACTTTGTACTTGACTTTATGGAGTCACTTTTCTCACATGGATCAGATATTTTCTTAAAATATATATATATATTTCTTGAAAAGTAGAAATGAGGAAAGAACTTCCATCTACTGCTTCACTTCCTAAATGCTGTTGTGGTCTTAGGCAGCTAGTTCAGGGTCACAGGCTTGGAAGCCATTTTTTCCCCAACTGCACCGTCCTTTAAGTCAGGTGACATTCAGCCATCATCACCTGGAACCTGAGAGGGGTCAGTATTGCATTGCCGTGCACCCATCCCCCTTGGAAGCCGCCATGAAGCGCCATGATAGGGAGGGACTCACTCTCTTGGTTATGTGCTTCTGTCACTCTTGCACTCTGACTTGGCCTTCCCCAGTACCTGCTTGCTCTCTGGCTCCCTGCAGACGGAGTCTGAGGACAGGGAGCCCCTGAACATGGCTCCTGTAGGTATTCCTCACCCTCTGTTCACTGCTTGGGTGAGTCAGTGAAGATGCGAATGCTAAGATGCTTTGTATTTCTAATTTGTGTACTTTCAAGAATTCCAGGAGAGGTGAGGCCTAGCAGTAATGGAATGTGGACAGAGAAGCCAGGGAAAGGTGAATGTTTGCAGCTTTGTAAGTGTGTCCAGGTTGTTTGCTGCATGTCTCTTAGGATAACTTACATAGCTGGGGAAGCTGGGACATAGGTCTTCAGTTTAACAGACCAGTTTCATGGTAATGACTATTTGTTCCTCTCAGGTTTTGATTCAGACTAGATTGTCACAGTGATTTCATTTGCTGATGTCTGTTAGGCACTGTCATCACCAAGCTTGGTTAATAGACTTCTTAGTACATCCTAGACTTTTCCGGTGTGATCTCTTTTGCATCCTACAAGAATACCTGCAACAGATAGAACTGGATCAGGCTGAAACCAGGAGCCTGGAACTCCATCCAGGTCTCCCACATGGATGGCAGTCACTCAAGTAGCAGGGTCATCATCCACTGCCTTCCCAGGCTCCTGAGCAAGAAGTTGGATCAGAAGTGGAACAGCTGAGAGACTTGGGCCAGCAATCTGATATGGGATGTGTGTGTCTCACATAGTGGGCTTAAGCTGCTGTGCCACAGCGCCTATCTCATGGATTATTGCTTTGAAGTTATTAAAACTCAGTAATTTTATGTTGAGTTTGTTTGAACGAGATTAGATGAACAATCGCCAGACCCTCGGGGGGGGGGCGGTGAAGGGCTCAGCTGCAGACTTCCCACGATGCTAGCTGGACCCAACGTAGGAGTGTGAAGCCTTGATTTTTCCAGTATTAGAATGTCCTCTAAGCCTTCATTTGTGCCTACCTGGGAAAACCAATTCAGCTTGAAAATCTGTGAATTTCATTAGCTGTTGTACAGCTGAATGGTTGAGAATGGCAGATATACTAGGATGCCCTGGTTGCCAGCAGTAGAAACCAACTCTGGCTAACTTGCTCAGATAGAATGTACTAATTGGAGTTTGGTTAGCTCACAGACTGTAAGGATAACCCAGATGTTGAACAGTGGAGAGAGTGTCCCCAGAAGCAGGTGGCCAGCTGCTCAGGGAATCTTGGTGGTCAGAAGTAGAGGTCGGGTTTTTCTGGTCCCTCACTGTTGGGATAAATCCTCTCCACTTCCTTTCCTGTCTCCTGTCATTGAATGCTCGACTCCGATTCCTGGGATCCCAGGTAGAGTGGGGAGGCAGGGGAGTGGCAAAATTGGACCTTCTTTAGTTAGGAGAAAATGCCCAATTTGCAAGTCACCCCTAGTGCTGTACAGACCCCCTTTGTCACTGAACAAAAAGTTTAAGTCCGCTGGGATCTGTCTACCGCTCCTCACTTCAAATTTCCACGAGACTTACACTGAGTACCCTGCCCCACAAACTCGATAGGAAACCGTCCGAAGCCGACCAGGACCATCCCAGCACTTGGTGCAATTGATCACTGGACATAGTTGGGTCAGCTGGCTCGAGATTTCTGCCCACCTTCCTGGCGGTCACTTCTCAGCCTCCATCGCTACTGCTTTCTCTCCTCCCTGCCTCTTGGGAACCCCTCCCCCGCCCCATCCTGCCTGTTTCTTTCGGGTTGTCATCTAGTCTCAGGAATCTCAATCTACCTTGTACCTGCCATATCTCAGCGTCTCCACCTAGATATTTATTGGTGCTTCCTGTCTCTCCTCACCTCCTGTCTGTCCCTGCTGCCTTTCTCCTACTCCCCTAACGCCGACACAGTCCCTACAATTGTTCAGCCACCCCCGGTCTTTTTTCTAATTCTCCACGTTCAGTCTATCCTTGAGTATTGTTGATTGTGAAGCCCACCCAGCATCTGCCATGCTCACCACCACATGCACGCTCCAGCAGCCTCCTAAATGCACTCCCCTGGCTCTCATCTTCATTCTGGCCTTTAAACACAGAGCCTGAAGGTTTGGGTTAAAGCCAATCTTACCATCCCCCTGCTCCAAATCTAAGGCTCCATATACCTCGCTAAATTCTCCTGGGCAAATCCTCGTCATCGTCTGTTTAACCAATGTCCTATCAAGTCTAATGTTTTTTGCCAACAGAAAAGCAAGAATTTGAATAATAGATTGTGCAGTCATTCTATCTGTACCTCTTTTTGCTACCCATCTCTCTTTGTAAACAAAACAACAGTATTGATGAAAGAAACCCCACAAGTCTAGCATGGCCTCTGAGGCCCTGTAACACCTGATTCCTTGGTTCCATTTTGAGCTCGTTTTACTGCTTCTTTCTTAGTCCTCCACTGACATCGTGGAGGTCTTTTTGTTGCTGCCGTTCTTTAGATGTGGAATGGATTCAGTTTCAAAACCCCAGGGCCTTGGCACTGCCTGGCATGTCCTTCCCTGGCTGGACTGTTTGGATTTATGACTTTCAGTCTCCCCAGGACCCATGTCCCATCTGGCTGCCCTATTTTTCTTCCTTGCTATGTACCTTCGTGTCTTTCTGGACTCTCAGTGCAGTCCCTTCAGATCCCACTGTGCTGTTTTGTTTGCTGCTTAATAGCCAGTGTCTAGAAAAGTACCAGGCATACAAGAGACACTTAATGTTTATGTAATGAAGCAATGAGCAAAAAACAACAAACAAACAAACGAACAAACAAACAAAAAAACACCCGGGAACCCTCTCTAATATCAGTTCTACTTAAAGTTGTCTAAAAGCCATCTTTCCAAAATTGTCGAGGGGATCATTTGTAATGATAGATTTGTGAGTAGTTCCTAAATGTTGACATTTTGAGCCCTTGATAACATACGTTTTCTTTCTTTTTCTCAAACTGGAAAACCATGTTTTTACTTTCCCACCCTGTAGACTTAGAAAATTCTCATGACTTCCGTGAGACCATACAACGCTAATTATAGCGCTTTATTGGATAGACTTGATTTTAACAGTAAGATACCATATCCAAAATGTTTTCATAACAAGTAGTGACTGCGCTTATTAATAGAAACTATAATAGAGTTTCTGTTTTTATTCTCAGAAGCTTCTCAATGCTGTACCATAAATAAGTTTGAAGTGATTTTGATGAATGGATAGCTAGTTTGTATTTATTTATTTTTTATCTGATTGGGAATAAAAAATGAGAAGAATGGAGATGAAAATAGCTTGGGATCCATACTTAGCAGACGTGCTGTAACCTTCTGGAAAACACACAAATGTAGACATTAAAAAGATTCCCCAGTTTCATCTCCTAGGACAAATCTGCCTGGGCACTGATCAATATGCAGCGGGAACAGTAACTGAGAATCCCAGCATTGAATTTATGTATTGCCATCCTTTTGGTAAAGGGGATCACAGGTACCTAACTCTACATATCAACACGAATGTCTTCAGGAGTTGTTGGAAAACCATCGCTTAAATCTTAGAGCCAAGACAGAAAACACAGCTCCACTTCAGTCATCGTGTATGTGGGTACTTGGATTTCTGAGTTTTTGAAAACAGATGAGACTTTACTCTTAGCAATTCATGGTTGTGGATAGCAGAGGAAACAGGCTTTGCATTTCCAAGCTAAGTGGCCTTGTGGAAGTGACCTCATTTCTCTGCCCCAATTTCCTCTTGTACCTGCCACCTGAACCCTAACTCTAACACTTTACTAACATTAACCCTAGCCCTAATAACCCCTTAGTGAGATTGCACAGAAAAACCAACACAAATATTTGGCAGAGAAAATAATGCTAAAAATGTTATTGCTGTGGCAAACTTCCTGAGTAAATTGGAACCACAAAACAGAATATTTTTCTCTTACTATTATGTGCTCATGATGCTAGCAGTTCGAAAACATAAGTTTATTGGCTGCATAATATTCTGTTGTATGCACATCACAATTTGTCAGCATTTGGCATTTTGGATGTTTTCTATATTGTAATCATTATGGCGAATATCTTCGAAAAGCTCTCAAACTTTGGAGAAATTCTCTCTACCTGTTGTGGTTTTTAAAACATTTACTTTCACTTATTTGAAGATTTTGTGTGTGTGTGTGTGTGTGTGGAGAAAGAGAGAGAGAGAGAGAGAGAGATTAGAGACTGACTGACTTCCTGTTAGCTCCCTCTCTAGTGTTTGTAACTGCTGGGACTGGGTTGGGGCAAAGCTGGGAGCCAGGAACTCAGTCACTTGAGTGATTAGAACTCAATTCTTTGAACCCTCAGCTGCTGCTTTCCAACATGTACACTAGCAAGGATATATAGTCGGAAGCCAGAGCCAGACATAGAACCAGGTACTCTGATGGAGGATGCAAGCATCTTTACTGACCTTTTAACTGCTGAGCCATCACCACCACTACCACCACCACCACCACCACCATCACCACCATCACCACCATCACCATCATCACCACTACCACCACCACTCTCACCACCATCACCACCATCATTCCCCCACCATCACCACCACCACCACTCTCACCACCATCACCACCATCACCACCATCATCCCCCTACCATCACTACCACCACCACCACCACCAACACCACCATCACCATCATCACCACCACCACCACTCTCATCACCATCACCACCATCACCACCATCATCACCATCACCACCACCACCACCACCACCACCATCACCATCATCACCACCACCACCACCACTCTCACCACCATCACCACCATCACCACCATCATCCCCCTACCATCACCACCACGACTTCCACCACCACCATCACCACCATCATCACCACCACCATCACCACCATCATCCCCCTACCATCACCACCACCACTTCCACCACCACCACCACCATCATTACTACCAACACCCTCACCGTCATCACCACTGTCGCCATCACTACCTCCACCACCACCATCACCCTCAAGGATGTATGTTTTAAAATTCTGTGTCATTGCTTTTATGCTTGGAGAATCTCTTTCTGATAGAAGCTAGGTGCATATACAAACATTTTCCCATCTTATGTTTAAATTGTGGCATGAAACAACTCATGTATGGACTGTTTTTTTTTTTTTCCAAATCTCATGGAGCAAAGCATTTCCCCAGAATCACTCATGCGCTCCCTCTGTGCCAACAGCCTTCTTCCTTTGCCCATTTGTTCTGAGCCACTGCTAAATATGCTCTTGGAAAAAAACATGCCTTGCTTGTGCTGGGCTAGGTTGTTGCTCTTGACTGCTATGGTGGAGGGCAAATGCCAGGTCCCTTGAATGTAATTAGCAGCAAATCTTCATTACAGTTCACTCTCCTGGGCAGAACTCTTGTTGAGATCCTCATATTCCCAATTGGGAAATGCCACTGGATCAGAGTAAATGCTGACACCATGAGTGCACTCTTTTGCTGGTGGTACGTTTTTCCTGGTGCCAGCCAATAAAAGCATTTCTGTTAATCGTGTAGCCCATATATATTATCTTAGGCTCACTTATATTAACAGTGTGTAAAGCATGTCTTTATGAAAGAAAAGGCTAATAAGCCAGAACGGAAATACATATGAAATGCAAGTATAGATTCCCTATTCTTTCCTTTTTTGATGAATGTTAATAATGTTACATGTTTATGGGCTACAGTGTGGTGTGTCGGCACATGTGTCTAGTACACATGGACCAGAAAAGTCAGAACCTGCGTTTCCCGTCCAGTTCCCTATGTCATCAGTGGAGTCTTTGAGCTCCTGTCTTGCAGTTCTTCATAAAGAGTGTAATGTGTCTAACAGCTCTCAGACTATTCTTACTGAACTCAGCTTCCTGGGATTCTTTCTCTAAGTCTCACTCTGACAGTAAGTTGTGTTTCTTTGACACAACTTTTGACAGTAAGTTGTGTCTCTCTGTCCTCAACAGATAATGACTCCTCTGTGCCAAGGAGGAGTCAGGTGACAGTGCCGGCAGGGGTGACATGCCATGGGCCTATGCCTCGCTTGTGTTCTCACTGCTTCTTACTGGGACAGTGCTATAGCTCTTTGCTGTGCAATGAGAAATAAGAAATCTTCTTTGATCTGGTCCTGAGGACTGAACCTGTCAGGTTGCACAGAGGAACAGTTTTCCAGTCGCATCTCTTATAAGCAGTCTGGGTTCATCTCTGAATATGTATATGCAAACACGAATGAGATTAAATTAGATCTACATCAGTCCATCTTTCCCACTCAACTGAATGTCTTCAGTGCTTTCCATGACAAAAAAAAATGCGGAGTTGCTTTATGGTGGTGGATGAATATCAGTGTACCCAACTTTCTTTTTTTTTTTAAAGATTTATTTTTTTAATTATTTTTTTATTGGAAAGGCGGATATACAGAGAGGAGAAACAGAGAGGAAGATCTTCCGTCCGATGATTCACTCCCCAAGTGAGCGCAACGGCCGATGCTGTGCCAATCCGAAGCCAGGAGCCTCTTCCGGGTCTCCCACGCGGGCGCAGGGTCCCAAGGGCTTGGGCCGTCCTCGACTGCCTTACCGGGCCACAGGCAGGGAGCTGGAAGGGAAGCGGGGCTGCCGGGATAGAACCAGCGCCCATATGGGATCCCGGGCGTGCAAGGCGAGGACCTTAACCACTTGCGCCACTGCGCCGGTCCCAAATATATATGTTTTTTAAACTGGAGGGAATCCTTTCCTGCTATCTAGTTTCTAATTGTTCATATATCTGAATGATCTGTTGGACTCTTTGCTTGTTTTTGAATGTTATGGTTCCTCCGTCTCATGTAAATTGGAAGAGCTCTGTTCATATTAGTGACCATTTGTAATATGGCAGTATTTTTTCTTTTACTTGCCCTGTAGTTTTTGAGTTTTGAGTAGTCACATTGTTGTATGTGTGTTTTGGCCTCAAGGTGCCTTATTCAATGTGTATTGATGATTGATTAATGTTTTCTTAATGGCCAATAGCTCTGTATCTCATCCCTGAATGTATTTCTTCCTTAAGAAGACACACTATAGCCTTTTATGCTTAGGAACACTGAACAAATCTACTGCCTGTGAAATAAAATAAGTTAAAAAGCAAAACCAGTAAATCAATATTATCAATCTGAAAGCTTATCTTTTTTGAATGTGAGCATCAGTTTTTTCTTAAAGCGTAATTAATTTGAAAGTCATAGTTAAAAGAGAGAGAGGGACAAAGATTGATCTTCCGTTGTCTTGTTTACTCCCCAGATGGCAGCAACTGGGCCAGACTAAAGCCAGGAGTCAGGAGCCAGGAGGTTCTTCTAGGCCTTCCATGTGGGTGGCAGGGACCCACATACTTGGGGCATCTTTTGCTGCTTTTGCTAGGTCCTTAGCAGAGAGCTGGATTGGAAATGGAACAGCTGGGATGTGAGCCAGTATCTGTATGGGATGCTGGCCCTGCAGGCTGTGAGTCACCTGGTGTGTCACAAACCCCAACCCTTTTCCCTTTTTATTTATTTATTTATTTATTTATTGATATGAGAACAGGGACATGGAGAATCCTCACCACAGGTGTAACACAGCAACAGCAGAATGAATTGAGCTGGACCTTTCTGGACCCTTTGTGGAGTTAGCTCATTATTCTTGGGAGAACTTTATAATACATGTTTCAGCATGAGTCTTATTTAACAGTTGAACTAATGAAGATATAGAGAGGCACTGAAGCCTATAAAATGTCAAGTTTGATAGGTTGTTTCTATTATTTTGAAATTTTGATTGTATTCTTTATGTTCTGGCTTTTATATTTTAATAAAACCATGACAATTCCTATCAAGTTATTTAAGGTGTTATGAGATCTTATCCATAAAGTTTGGTTGCCATTAAGCAGAATATAAAACAAATTGATGCCATCCAAAACTGTAGTGTGATCATGTAAAATGACTTCAGGGTTTCAGTTTCTGCCTTTTGTAACTCGTTTTTAATAGCCTAATACCTCTTATCTCTACTGGCAACTGAATTACAGTAATCACATAGTGAAAAGAATTCCCAGATGGTTGCAATAAATTTAAGCAAGGAAGCAGTAATATCTGTTGCTGTGTTGACTCACTGAGATTTTTAAAATATGCTTATAATTGTTAATAATAAATTTACTTTGAGGATGTTTACATATTTAAGGATGCACGCCCATGTGCATGCATGGGAGAGTTGCAGAATGGGGGAAATGGGTGAGACAACAGTTTCCAATATCCTTTCTTCTTCCTGTATCTGGGGGAAATGGGGAGAGAGGAGTGAGGGCATTCCATCCACTTACCCATCTCCTGAGCCCCATAAAATGGCCAATCCAAAGCCAGGAGCCAGGAATTCCATCTGGCTCTTCCACGTGGTGGCAAGGGCCCAAGCATTTGGGCCATCTTCCACTGCTTTCCCAGACACATTAACAAGGAACTAGCCAGGAAGTGGAGCAGCCAGGACTCCAGCCAAAGTTCATATGGAGTTATAGGTGGCAGCTTAACCCACTGCAACACAATGCTGGCTTTTGTTTCATGGTTTTAATTTCCCTTTTGGAGTTCCTCTACTTGTTACAAGCATACTATTAAAATGATTAGTGTTTCTTCGTGTCCCATCTTAATCAACACACTTGGCATTGATCACAGAAAAATGAAGATACAGCCACAACCTTGATGGTGTTGGGCTCTTGCGCAGGGAAGGGAGTGTGCATGACTCTGCTGAGACATCTGAGTCTGAGGGCAGCCATTCACTGAGCCACAGGACAGGTCCCTGTAATTCTCAGTGACTTCTTGTGAATGGGGCACCAGCAACTGCTCGTGCCCCTGGGCCTGGGTGTCAGACCAGTTTGCAAATGGGCAATTCCAGGCTCTTATTCCAGTTCACTTGTTTCTTAATTCACATTAAGGGGATTTTTAAAAAGATTTATTTTTACCGGAAAGGCAAATTTACAGAGAGAAGGAGAGACAAAAGAGAAAGGTCTTTTATCCACTGGTTCACTTCCCAAATGGTGACAATGGCTGGAGCTGAGACTATTCAAAGCCAGGAGCCAGGAGCTGCTTCCAGGTCTCCCACATGGATGAAGGGTCTCGACGGACTTGGGCCATTCTCTGCTGCTTTCTCAGGGCATAAGCAGGAAGCTGTATGAGAAGTGGAGCAGCTGGAACAGAAACATGTGTTCATACAGAATCCTGATACTTCCAAAAGGAGCATTAGCCAGTTGAGCCATTGTCAGGCCCCCAAGGATAATTTTGAAGACCTTCCTTTTGCCTCAGGATTTACAGGCAGTGTATCAAAAATTAATGTTCACCTTTTCAATTTCTTTTTCTCATTTAAGAGAAGAAGCTTGTATTTTCCTTAAAATGCATAAACCTTTGTTGAAGGCCTGTTTAGTACAGCATTGTATATTTGGTCATTGGAATGTAAATATTTGATTTTTTTTTTCCCGCGGCAAAGGAATTTATGAACTAATTTTGGAAATTAAACCAAATGGCAAGTGCAATAAAGAGAAACTAGGCACAGAGATGGAACGGAAGGCTGTCTCGTCAGTGAGCCCCAGCAGCTGGGTCACTGAAGAAAAGGGTAGAAGCTCTCTCCGATTGGAGGAGGAAGGCTGTGCAGGTTCCTGGCAAAGCTGAAGATTCAGCTACAGGGTAAAGAGATGAGTTGTCTGGGCGACATTGTGCTAACATGGGCAGCCGGTTTGCTTAGATGCTGCCATACGTGTGTTTGGCATGTGAAGGAACATGGGAAGCCTGGCATCTGATACATTCATAGCTTCTGACCCTTCTTTCTCTCCTCTGAACTGTTCAAGCAATCAATTGTGAAACAGAAGCACCATACATATTGTTTCCCAATCATATCATAATCTCATGCTGTGTGCAGAAGATTTATTTTTCTTACCAATTTCTAAAAGAATGATGTTGATGGGTTCAATACACTTAGTAGGGATGACTCAAGTTGTTAGCAGAGGAAAAGAACAAAGATCAGAAGATTGGTTCAGATTAGATGAGTTCTCAGTTTAGTTCATGAAGTAAATAATTATTTAGTCATTCTAATTTTGAGGTTTAAAAATAAAATCCCCAAATATTGCATACTGCCCACAAAAGTCTCTGAATTTCTGGATTTACATGAAACAAAAGGTTTTGGTGTGCTGGCAAAAAGTGGCGGGGGGAAAGCTGGGAATTAGATTGCTCCAACTAGATAATCAGGGCAATGTACAAATGTGTTTTCATTGCCACTAGTGTCAATATTAATTTTCCGCGCTCAGTTGCTTATTCAGAATCAAGTCCTGCGCTACAAGGCATCAGGAAACCAAGAACCACACCGCGTGATGGGGTCCTTGGAGACATATTAAAATGATGCTTTCATTATATTGTTTCCATTCAAAGACAGGATTTTATGAGTATAATCTTATAACGCTCGGTTTTATTTATTCAAATTGTCCTTTGCAAAGGCCACTCCGTAATGCATTTTCCACCAAGAGTGTGGACGACATCGCTCAGGGCAACCGTTTTCTCCTTCTGCGTTGACAGTCCTCAGATTTTCAATCCTGAGTCCTTTTTAGAATTTATTGCGGTATATTAGTAGATCGCATCTATTTGATGTGCTTTGTGTTAGCTAGCCTATGAATAAATTTGCAAGCACCATTTAAAAACGCCTCACATCGTGCTTTAAAAAGAGATGTCATAAGGCAGCAAGTTTGAAAAACCTGGGCCCCATGATCTGTGAAAGAAACGAAGATTCTTTGGCCACAAGCTTGAGAAGCGCAGTGAGTCTATGTGAAGCTGTGTTTCTAAGATCAGTTCTCTTTATAATAATACTTCTTAGTAGTGTTTTCAGTTTTCAATATTGCTTTTATAAATTATTCATTAAAATGATTCATTAAAAAGATGACAGTTGTGGTTAGTATAGGTTTCACCCTGACTGAGCCAGCCATTGGAGGGGATATAATTGCTCAGGTGACGTCATCAAGTCGTCAGGGTGATGCTTTCTTGGAGACCCAATCACGACCCTCTTCCTTATAGTTCTTGTCTATAAGGAAGAGTCTGGTCCTCAAACTGGGTGCAGTGATCTTGTCTAGTCCATTTCAGGCCGATATCTGGGGAATTAACCCTTCATCCATTTTGTATATCTTCGTGTGTGTGTGTGAATGTCGGGGTGCATGGGTTATGTGATATTCCATGAGTAACAAAGCTAACATTCTGGTCTGGACTCTGAAAAATCTTTGTATTTAGGAAAAAGATCTGCTTCCCGAAGGTCAGGAAAGGCAAGGCCAAGTAAGCATAACAGCTTTCATATGCTTTCCTTGCATGTTTGTGTAAGCCAGTGTTGCTCTTCTGAAATCTCGAACAGGATCCAAGGCAAGATATGCAAGATATGTTTCATATAGATTTCATTTGGGTGCATTCAATATATTTTTTTCCTCTTTCTTAGAAGTCATTCTAATCTTGCTTTTGGAACCAGTATCATTTAGAGAAACGTCACTATCTATGCATTGATTTATTCATTTGCTCGTTTAAAAATGCCAGACACTTTCTACCCCTCTGTTATAAACAAGGTGGATGGAGGAGTGCAAAAACAATAGGATGCATACATAAAATATGTAACAAACAGCAAGCAGCTAGAAAAGCAGGAAAGAGGGATAGGATGTGTCAGAAGCCGGGGAGGTGGGGAGACCCCTATGCCTGCCACCAACACCCAAGCTGACCTTCAGGGGAGACTTGAAAGCAAGGGCGAGAGTCCGTTCTGTTTCTACCCAAAGAGCCTCCCAGGCCTGGTGAGGACAGGCCCACAGCGGCACAGGCCCACAGTGGCACAGGCCCACAGCAGCACAGGCCCACAGCAGCACAGGCCCACAGCGGTACAGGCCCACAGCAGCACAGGCCCACAGCGGCACAGGCCCACAGCGGCACAGGCCCACAGCAGCACAGGCCCACAGCAGCACAGGCCCACAGCGGCCTGTAGAGGAGCCTGGAGAAGGGTGACGCCAGTGCAAAGTGAACAGAACCCACGAAGCAGAGTGTTGGCCCTCTGCAGATTTGAGTGATGTGCAGCCTTTTGAAGGGGGTTTAATCACGGGCCAGCATCGCCATTTAATGTCTTCCTTCCCAAAGGAGTGCTGTGGCTGCCGAATGGAGAGCGGGCTACCTGAGAAGGCCCTCGGGGAGCAGGGGGAGTGCAGTCGGCTATTCGAACAGGGCCCTTGGCAGGTGGATGATGAGTTGCTGCAGGCTGGGATCAGATTTTTTTAATTTGCTGAAGATAAGACCTGGCTAAGAGCGAACAGGGAGTCAGGCAGCCTTCAACAGTTCCGGCATGAGCAGCTGGGAGGATGAACTTGGCATTCATGGTGATGCAAACACTGACGTGAGAGGAGGTTTGGGGCAGAGAATCAGCTCAGTTTGGAACTTGTTCACTTGAGGGAACAGTGGGACAGGTATGTGAAGATTTCTAGTGTACAATTTAGATGTGAAAGTCTGTACTTCTGGGGAAAAGCCTGGCCTGGGATATAAATATGGGTGTCACCTGCACTAAATGAGACCAAGCGAAGTGAGTCCATGGGAATTCATTAATTAGTTAGAAATCCATGGGAATTCATTCATTAATACTGAAGGGAAAAGAGTAGGATGTGAAATGGGAAAAAAAAAAATTGAACCGGGTGTTTGGAGGTTTGTGTGACTTTGAACACATCTATTTTTAGACTGAATTTCCTTGTTTAAAACCTGGGTGAGCCTTTCTTGGGCTAGCTGATTTCTAGGGCTTGGTCACTTGTAGAATCATACAGTTGACATTGTTATTATTATAATCTAGTTTTCTCCTTGGTGATGAAGCAGTTCAGGCACTTGAAAATCAGAGTCGTGTGCAAGGCTAATGGCTGATGCTGTTTCTGATCCAAGTTCTGACGCTTTGCTCAAACAAGGTCTGACCCAAAGTGTACCTGCCTTTGTATGCATGCATGCACGCATACTCAAGAGTGTAGGGGACAGAGATGTTCATTGAAACCAGTGTCACGCTGAGATTCTGGCAACAGTGGAGATTCCCCTGTGTGCTTCTTAGGTGAGTGAGGTTTCGGGGCTTGGAAAGCAGTGAGGGGGAGACACCCTCAGACTTGCACAGGAGTTTGAAGATCTCTGTCCAGCGGCTGGCTCTGGATTTGTGACATCACCAGTGCCTTAGCAGCTCCATCAGTTGCCTAGTAGGGGAGGGGACGGTTCATTCAATGCCGAACCCAAGTGGATGTGGGGTGTCTCCTGTGTGTTACCCTGCATTGTTTTGTCCTTGGATGAACCCCATGGGGTGAGTTCTGTTCTGTCTTCCTGGTGGAGGACTGGGGTATACACGGCTTAGGGTCTCTATCCTGGGTCACCAGGAATGATAGAGTTCAGAGTTAGGCATCAGGCAGCGCTCAAGAGACAGAGAGCTCTTGTTGGTCCCAGGGAAGACTCTAAGTAGAAGATGAAGAAAACCAAGGTTTGGAGAGATGGTGGCAGGATCTATAGATCTGGTACAGTTCCCTTCCTGCGCTGTGTTTGAGCGTTGCCAGTGTTCAGGGGGTCACTAGGCAGTATGTTACTTGGTTGTGCGTCTCCAAGTCTTCTGCTCCAGTGTGTATGTTGCCTTTGTGAGAATTTTCTGCAAATATGTTTTCATCTGTCCTGCAAATGTTTGTTATCCAACTGCGTAGGGATGACTGAGATCTGATAATGCCGTTCTGAAAACAGTTAAATGCATGTGAACCTAATACAGAGGGCTCGGGTGGGATAAACAGGCATTATAACAAGGTCTTGCAATTGACTGTGTGTGTGTGTGTGTGTGTGTGTGTGTGTGTGTGTTGTTCAAGGCAAGTAAATGAATTACTTGGGCACAAAAAGGCAATCAAGGCATCTTTGCTTTGTCCAAATTACAAAGTGGCAATGCTGGTTGAATTGAACACATCCATTGTTTTGCAAAGTATCACACATTAAAAAAAAAAAAACCTCATCATATGACTAGTTTAACCCCCTTAGAATTAAGTAACTTTTGAAAAATATTTACTTATTTGAAAAATAAACTGACAGAGAAGGAGGGAAGGAAAAAGGTGGAGGAGGAAGAGATAAGTTTTCTCTGTGGCGGTTCACTCCTTAAATGGCCCAGAATGGCTGAGGATGGGCCAGGATCCAGAAACTCCAGGTCTCCTGAGCACTTGGGCCGTCTTCCACCACCTTCCCAAGCACACGAGCAGTGCGATGGATAAGAAGAAGCAGGACTTGAGAGAGTTCTCTAATATGGGATGCCAGTATTGCCAGGGGCAGCTTAACCCTTTGCACCGCAGAACCAGCTCTAGGTAACTGTTCGTCTCATTAAAAACCAGGAGTCGTCTTGGAGGTGACGCCAGGCATTTTAATTCAGCAAGCTGTGCCTAAAAGAAGTCGTCGTTTCTCCTCCTACAGTTACTCTGTTCTGCGTTGCTGAGACATGGTGAGGTCTCACCCCGGCTCTGTGCTCCAGGGAGCTGAGTCCCAGGGATGGAGGAAGACAGAGCCACTTCCCTCCAGTTTGTTTCTGCAGCTGAAGCCCTCACTGTCTCCCTGCGCCCCGCCCGCTCTCTCCCCTGCTTCCAGGCAGAATTTTTCTGCCTCCTGTTACCTGTACTTGGATTTCCAGCCTTACATACGAAGTTTTAATCTTCTCTTTGGTTTAGGGAATCTCATGACCCTTCCATTCGTTTCTTCTCTGCTTTTTTTTTCTTCTTTTTAATGTTCCTCTTTGTCATTTCTTTTTCTTAAAAGATTTATTTATTTCTGTTGGAAAGGCGGATATACAGAGGAGGAGAGACAGAGAGAAAGATCTTCTGTCTGATGATTCACTCCCCAAGCGGCCGCAACGGCTGGAGCTGAACCAATCCAAAGCCAGGAGCTAGGAGCTTGGGATTAAAACCAGTGCCCATATGGGATTCTGGCACATGCAAGGTGAGGACTTTAGCCACTATGCTATCGCACCAGGCCCCTCTTTGTCATTTCTAAGCACTAGTTGTTGCCAGGATAGTTCTTCTTTTTTTTTTAAACTTTCCTGTGATTGCATTCTTTATCATTATTATTATTTCTCCAGAACAGCAGTGATTTCCTTGTGTGTCTTCATCTCGTCTACCTCTTTTTTCAAGTCCACATTGAAATTTTAGCACCTCTAAGCCCTCTGAAATTCCTGCTAACAACCCCTTTTGGGAAAAGATGTGAACGTGGGTCTTTCAGTCTAACACACTTTCATGTCTTCTCCTTGTTAAGCAAAGATTATATTACATAAATATGATTCCTAATTAAAAAGTTTGAAAATTAGCCTGAAGGAGAGCTCTCATCATAAGATTCTTCTTGTTATATCCAGAAATCATGCTGTAAGTTTCCGTAAGTTTTGTGTCATGCAGATTATAATTTATGTTGATGGGATTATATACCTTAAATTCTGCTTGATTTTTATCCTGGTCTTTTTTTTTTTTTCTTTCCATTACAGCAGTGAAACCTGTTTCCCTTATAGAACACTTTGAAATTGCAAATCAGTTTTACTGGGAGCGGTTGTTCAGTCTGGCAGTTAGGGTCTGGGTGCCATTTGCATCTTCAGCTTCCGATTCCAGGTTCCTGTCAGTGTAGACCCAGGGCACAGTGATGAGCGCTCAAGTACCTGGGTCCTTACTGCTCGTCCAGGAGATCTGAATGGAGGCACGGTTTTAGGGTTAGATCTTTCTGATTCTTCTTCTATCTGTAAATTTGCCTTTCCAATAAAAATAAATAAGGCTTTAAAAAAAAGACAAGTAGAATAAAAGGGAGGTCCATTCACAGCAGATTTCTGTAAAAGGAGATTAACGTGTTGGCCTAGTATGATGGCTTAGTGGCCAAATCCTTACCTTGCATGCACTGGGATCCCATATGGGTGCCCGTTTGTGTCCTGGCTGCTCCACTTCTCTTCCAGCTCCCTGTTTGTGGCCTGGGAAAGCAGTTGAGGATGGCCCAAAGCCTTGGGACTCTGTACCCACAAGAGAGACCCAGAAGAGCTCCTGGCTCCTGCCTTTGAATCAGCTCAGCTCTGGCTGTTGTTGCCACTTGGGAGTGAACCAACAATTGGAGGATCTTTCTCTGTGCCTCTCCTCTCTGTAAATCTGCCTTTCCAATGAAATTATTTTGAAGAAGATTCTATCTCCAAGTCTTGTCATGTTCTGAGGTGTAGTCTATTAGAATTGAAATGTATGAACTTTGGGGAGTCGGGGGAGGCACCTGGGGGACACAGTTCAACCCATAACCGTCATCGTTGCTTTACCTGTGTCCTGCAAGGAACTGAAATGTTCTAGGATAGAGAGGGTTGCAGTCATTTCCCTCAGATTTCTGAATGATGGGCCCTGGAGTCTGTGGGGAGACAGGGCACTGTGGCTGCCATTAAGTTTTAGTTTTAACATGCCCAAGAGTATGTGGAATGGTTGAACTCACTCACAGAGAGATTCTTCACTTTCCACAGCTAAAGTTTAAAAGATTTGCTAGACTGGCTTGCAAACGCTAGCACTTTGTGTTGTTGTTAGCGCCTTTTACATACCACTTACGCCTGCCAGGGGCGAGTTCAGCAAAGCTGGGTTTCTAGTAGCCATGTACAAATAAGTCGCAGATTACAGGTAATCCCCTTGCACAGCTACTTCTTATGGGTAGTTGTGGTGTTTTTGTGTGATTGCTATCTTCACGTCTGGGAGAATCGTGTTGAAAGTTTAACCAAGAGTATGATTGATGGATGGCAGTTGTGTTTTCTGCTAAAGTACTTCCATAGACCACGATGAGTCCCCTACCAGAATTCCAAGATCCCATGGATCAACTTTAATATTATTCACTTGTAAGAGACATAGGCAAGTGTAATAATTTCAAGAGACTGTGGAAGCACTGGCATTAAATATTAAACATTTAAATGAGGAAGTGCTGATTAATTCATAATACTCAGAGCAGCTCATGAATGTTTGATACTCGCATTTTGCCTTGATTGGATATTATTTAACGGAGGCCACGGTCACTGTAGACTACTTAGCTGTGATTTCTTTAAGAACATTTATTTATTTATTTGAAAGGCAGAGAGAGAGAGAGAGAGGGAAAGACAGTGAGCTCCTATCTGCTAGTTGACTCACCAAATGGCCGCAACAACCGGATCTGGGCCAGGCTAAATGCAGAAGCCTGATACTCCATCCAGTTTCCCCATTTTAGTGGCAGGAGCCCAAGTATTTGTGCAGTGTTCTGCTTTTTCCCCAAGTATTAGCAAGTAGCTGGATTGGGAGTGGAGCAGCCCAGCCTTGAACTGTTAACTCACATAGGGGAATGCCAGCATCGTGGCAGTTTAACCTGTTACACCACTTTGCCGGCTCTCTTAGTAACTGTTTTTAATTGCAGGCCCAATTAAAAAAAGTTCCTCATTGGATGTTGGGAAAATCAATGTTATTTTGGAATTCTCATTTTTGTTTCCTTCATAAGCTAGAGCAGAATGAAATTGTGCAGTTTAGAAGACAACCATTGTCGTGAAGAAATCATGCTGGATATATAATTATCACTAGCAAAATCTTCACATTGACTCCAAAACACATGAATGCTTCCGTGAGTTTGGATTCTTGAAACAAAGTTGCCATTCTGTTCATTAAGAGAGTTGTAAATTTCAGCTTTAGCACTTGTTAGAATTGCTGGGCGCTGCCTGTTGCATGGGAAGGCTCTTCAGATCTTTCTGCGCCTCCCTGTGCCGCCTGGAAATCCTACTTTAGTAATGTTGAAACATCATGGTGGCTCTTTTTAGTGCCAGAGAAGTAGACACTTGATGGCTTTTCTAGCGAAGCCACTGTGATGGGCACTTCAGCCACTAGCCATCCTAGGGGCTAAAGGTCGGGTGAAACTGTGGATGGAATGCTTCTTGGTGTGGGATTCCCCTCCGGGTATCGTTACTTCTTTGAAGGTTGTTATTCTGATCAGGAGCAGATGAGGCGAATATTATTCTTCTTGCCATCCTGGAAGTCCTTTTTTCCGTCTAGAATTTAGGATGTGGATGGGCAATATCCTGGCCCTTGGGCTGTATTAAAGACCAGTGAAAGCAAACCAGCTGCAAGATTTGAATTTCACTAAAGCTACAGCAGGCCAGTTTTTTAAGTTGATAATTTGGTGTGGCTTGTGAACGATGTTTTAAATAGCCACATGGCCCTTGGGAGGACAAAGGTTCCCCAGCCGTGCTAGATGAATGGGAATCTTCTGGAAGGTGATATGTCCCTTCTGCTCTTGCCGCCAGGGAGAATAAGGAGTGCTGTCAGTCTGCATGGTTGCTCAGCAACAGGACACACACCTGTCAATGTGTGGGCACCACCTACTGCAGCTCAAGAGGCTCGATGAACGTGGTGATTACATGTGCCCTCTGAGTGCTATGGTTGAGATTCTGGGTAGCTACACTGTTCTTGGAAACAGGATTTGGAAGAGAAAGGTTGGGGAGGGGCTTGGGGAGGTGATCATCTGGCTACATAGATAAGTATTGAAAAGCAGGATTTGGGTTTCTTCCCATGGCGTACACTACAAGAATAATAGGCTTCTGGCAAAGGGTAGCTCTCATGCAGACAAGAAATAATGTGTCTGGCAGATGTGTGATTCCCATTAAATATGGGAAAGAAGGAGACAAATGTCAGAGAATCTGAAAAGCTTTTACAAATAAATTTTATAAGGAACACCAGCGTGAAGGAGCGAAAATCGCAGTAGAAAAGATACAGAGTACGAAATTTTAATGTAAGATTTTGACTTACCTCTTTGCTATCACTGAGATATCAAACTGTCTTACAAGGTGGGTCCCCTGGGGGTCATCAACAGTTCAGAAAAACCTGGGACAAATTTCACAGTGTTAGGTGCGGATGGACAAATAGACAAGATTGGGTACACTTTAAGAACAAAGACCGAGAAGCATGGATTTCTGCTGTTTTTTTTTTTCTTTCTCTGGGAGGGTGAGCAGAAACCCACGTGCTGCCGGACCCTCAATGTACTCTGTGTTTCAGTGCAAGCGACCCTTCCTTCCCTCATAGTTCTCCCATTTATACAGCAAGTGAATGAAAGGTTTCATTATTGAGACAATATGCAAGTTGCTTGGGGCAAGATAGAGACCAGATTTCTGAAAGTCAAACTGTAGAACCCCTGGAGGGCCTGACACAGTAGCCTAGAGGCCAAAGATCTCTGCTTGAACACATCGGGATCCCATATGGGTGCCAGTTCTAATCTCGGCTGCCCTGCTTCCCATCCATCTCCCTGCTTGTGGCCTGGGAAAGCAGTCGAGGACAGCCCAAAGCCTTGGAACCCCGCACCTGCACGGGAGACCCAGAAGAAGTTCCTGGCTCCTAGCTTCAGATCAGCTCAGCTCTAGCCATTGCGCTCACTTGGGGAGTGAATCATTGGACAGAAGATCTTCCTCTCTGTCTCTCCTCCTCTCTGTATATCTGACTTCCCAATAAATTGGGACACAGGGAATATTGTGGTCCTGCTTGGGGCGGAAGTCCTAGATTCTGTAGGAAAGTGAACGTGGTGCCTTTCCTGCCGCAAGGAGGCGGTCTGAGCTTGTGGACAGGTGTGTGTGTTGTGCCACTGATAGGATGGGGTGTGTGGTAGGAACACAGCATAGAAAGGGCGTGTTTTGTTTAACAAGGACAGTCTGACAGATACTCTAAGTGCCTCCCACATTTAGTGGGCTCATGAATGCCATTCATTAAATTTTCAAGAGTTATGCAAGCCAGTTGTTAAGCAGCGATGGTTAGAAATTAAATTACAGATGCACATTTTGTCTAGCGGTTAAGATGCCAGTTAAGGGACTGGCATTATGTTGCAGCAAATTAAGCCACCAGTTACTGCACCGGCATCCTATATGGGAATGTCAAGTTAAGTTCTGATTGTTCCATGTTTCTGCCCCCCTCTCCCCGCCTGAGAAGACAATGGAAGAGAAGTCAGGTATTTGGGCTGCTGTCACCCACATGGGAAATCCAGGCCAAGTTCCTGGCCTCTGGCTTCAGCCAAGTTCCTGCGGGCATTTGGGGAGTGAACACGCAGATGGAAGATCTCATTCTATCATTTTGTCTTTCAAATAAATAAGGAACTAAATCATTTTTTAACGAGATCAGTTAAGGTGTCCTCAGATTCGAGTCCAGCTTCTCGCTGTTGGTCCTGGGTGCTCGGGAGGACCCTGGGAGCCAGCAATGATGGCTCAGTTGGGTCTGTGAAGTCTGTGTGGGAGACTTGAACTGAGCTCCTCGGTTCTGCCCATCCCTAGCCATTTCTGGCACTTCAGAATTGAACTGACGTGAGAGATCTTTGCCTGTCAGTTGGTGTATTTCTGGCTGTGTGGAGAGAGAGAGAGAGAGAGAGAGAGAGAGAGAGAGAGAGAGAGGGAGAGCACACAGATGTGCCTTTAAAAATAATTTTAATGCAGTTACTGTTGGGACTGATGCAATGGCTCAGTGGTTCAGTCCTTACCTTGAAAGTGCTGCTATTGCATGTGGGTGCTGGTTCCTGTCACAGCTACTCCACTTTTCATTCAACTCCCTGTCTGTAGCCTGGGGAAGCAGTCGAGGATGGCCCAGGGCCTTGGGACCCTGCACCTGCATGGGAGACCCAGAAGAGGCTCCTGGTTCCTGGCTTTGGATCAGCTCATCTCTGGCTGTGTGGTCACTTGGGGAGTGAATCATCAGATGGAAAATCTTCCTCTGTCTCTCCTTCTCTCTGTATATCTGACTCCCCCCTCCCCCCCAAAAATTACTGTTAAATACACTGTCTTAAAAACAAAAGCAATCTGTAACGGAAACTCATTCCTTTGAAGGATAGCATCCTGAGTAGGAAGAGAATGACATGGCATTGTGCTGCTCCTCCTGGTCTGGTGTCCAGTGAGGCAGCCGCTGGAAGATGGCAGTAAACCATGGTGGGATTTTGTAATATTCATCAAACAGCCAAACTAGGGGTCCTTTGCCTTCAAAAGGCAGTTGTTGCATACTTCCAGCACATGGCTACACAGACTACTTGAGTCTTGCCCCTTGGAGTTGTACCCCGGCTCGCTTCTAACTTCTGTTGTCTGTATGTTAGTGCCAGCCAGAATTTTCTGGATGGTCACCATGTCCCTGCATGCTGCAAGCACAGTGGCTTCTCCTAGGAGCATCCAAGGATGGGCATAAATATCCCAGCTCCCTTGACCGTCACATGGGATAATTTTGAACCAGTGTTTTACTGCAGTTCCCACAGTTTTCCTATAAGATGAATTTCCAGTTATCCAATATTGCATTTCACATAATAGACTTTCTTTTAACTCTGGGATCCCTTCCCTGCATCAATCCCATTGTTAATGTGCTGCTTTCTCCTCTGTCTTTCTTTAGCGTCTGTTGGGAACTGTGTTAGAGTGAGGGGTGTTAGGAGAACTTTAGGATTAAAGGAAGAGGCAGCCAGGTAACATCCTGTGAGGCGCTATAGTAACCAGCCGGCCAGATGGCACATGTGGGTAATGATTTGCTAACAGCCACCCCCAAATCAGAAGAAAAGCAAGGCGGAGTAGTCATGAGGGACTTGCACTGTATTCGCCTGAGTCTCATTCAGACACCGGTAAAAGCAAACCAGCGCCGCGTAGAAGACACTTGCCAGTAGCTCATTAGGGGCTGTGCTCAGTGGAGTGCAGATGCAGTGTAGAGTAAGATGCTGCCTCTGGCTTGACGGGGGTCACAACCTTTCTGCTCCTATTAAAGTAAACACCAATATTCCAAGGTAGAATGCAGGAAGCTCTTGGGAGGGGGGTTGAGGGCTTGGTTAGAGAGGCCCCTGCCAGGAGGAGGTGACAGCCAGATGGCACCTGGAAGAGCTGGGAGGATGGTGAGAATAAGAGCCTGATGCTGGGAAAACAGCCCCTGTGTTTGTGTTCTTGGCCGCACGAAGGTGTGTAGCACTGTGCAGTTGGAGGAGAACCGGAAAAGGCAGGCTGGAGACGGTTTATGGAGGACTGTGTGGCATTCAGGACAACTCTTGCTAGGCCTAACAGAAACACTTAGAATGCAGAAAAACTAGATAAATCAAAAAGAGCTGATCCCCTGCCTAGAAGCACACAAGGAATTTTTACAATGTCTGAGAGGAACAGAAGTCTGTCAACAGTCAATCCTAACATGTATTGTAATTTCTTGAAATGATGAAAGCAGGGGGAGAGAGAGAGTGCTGATGAGCTGGGATTGCAGAAGGCATTTTTACAGGATAGAATACGTTTTTAAGATTCTCACTGTCTCAACTGCCCCCCGCTGCCACATGTTGGTAAGTGATGGGCATGTTCATTCGTTTGACTCTATAATGTATACATGTGTGAAAACATCAGATTTTATTATAGAAATAGATACAGTTATTTATTTGGCGATTAAAATTTTTTTTTAAAAAAAGAATGGGAAGAGAAATGCACACAGCAGAAAACATAATGAAGAGTGTTCCTAGGAAGGTCAAACCTGTAATGAGTGGAAGTGTGGACGGAACTGACATGTAACATGCATTGCTTGTTGTCAGGGGTAGGTCCTCCTCCACCCTCCCCCACACCCTTTCAAATTCTCATATAGAAGCCATAATCCTAGTATCTTTGAATGTGACTGTATTTTGAGATAAAGTCTTTGGGTGGCCCTAATCTGCTATGACTGATGTCCCTATAAAAAGGAGGAAATCTGGATGCAGACTACATGCACAGAGAGGCGGGCAGGCACAATCGAAATGCAGTGAGAAGGCAGCCAGCTGCATGCCAAGGCGAGTCCTTGGGAGAAATGAAATCCAGACACCTTGATCTTGGATTCCTTAGGCTTCACAGCTCTGAAACGATACAGCCACCCTGAGTGTCCTGCTTTGCTAAGGCCGCCCCAGCAAACTCAGACACTTGGTTTAAGAGGAGCAAAGAGTGTGTGTTGCCTGTGGCTTGGGCCAGACATTGCAGTGAGACCTCGTGTTCCTCAAGTTGTGTTTTCCAGTTCATCTGTTGGCTCGCATTTTCCTGTAACCTCAAACTCAATGCACATTTTAATGCACGAGAGAAAAACTAGAGTTGCCAGAGGTGCTTCTCCTAGCTGAGGCCAAATGCTTTCTTTGCCTTCTTGTTTCCACTGTCTTTAGGCAAACAAGTGTGCCTTTATCAGCAGTAGTGCTACATTTTTGTGGTTTTGCTGGTGATTTTGCTGTTAAAAATGAACTCCCAGTGAAATGCTGAAACACACCAAAGACTGTGAAGCGCTTGGTAGAGATTGGATTTGTTTGGGGTACACTGCTGCTTCGTCTTGTGCCCAATAGTAATAAATCAATAAAGCTCATATACATTAAGCAAGGTGTCTTTAAAAAGCAACACACGTCAAACAAAGTTATGCATTGGTGAGTTGATGAAAAGTAATCAACTGGGAAGAATCAAAGGCTTGTGGGAACCTAACCTTATATATTCTCTAGGAACACTGATTCACTCTTGACTAATTCAGTGTTGATGATGGATTTATAGAATACCACTAGCTACAACTAGTGGAAATCTATATGACATTGGAGGGGTGGGAGACATTTATGGTTTGAAATTCTCTTCCGATTTCCATCAAGGGAATGCCAAGTGAAAAATGCAGAACACAGGGAATCTTAGAGAAGAAGTGAAGCCGAAGTTAGGTAGTGAGATGACCTAAACTGTGGAAGTGAGTTCAGCTATTCAATTATAATATTGAAAATATGCCACATGGTCGCTGGGTGCCATTTCACCCTTTCATGGGGGAGTAGAGGATCTGCATTAAGGTTTCCAGGAACCACAGGCCATTGAACTTGGCATTAGTTCCTTACTAAATTCTAGAAATTCTGGCGACCAGATAGCAATCAGAGAAAAGAATATCCAGCAAGAGACCCCATAACGATGTGTGTTAGCCTTGTTCCCTCAGTTCTAACTAATTTTTAAATATAGAAATTATACTGTATGTAATACTGGCTAAATACAAAACCTGACAAATTCAGGAAATGTCTAACGCGTTTTCTCTACTACAAATTCGCAGTCAGGACACAACTGGCCTTTGGAGCCCCACTTGGACTCACCACAGCATTGACTGTGTATCCTTAGCCTGGGTTTGTTTTAGTCTCAGCGAGTCAGAGATAATTCACTGATGCTCATGAGGTCTTCTGAGAACAGGTACCACTTTACATCCTCATCTTGTTAAACATCGTTAGCACAAGGAAGAAAGGATAGTATGATGAAAGGCAACATGGCTTTTGACTGTGGTAGAATTCTTGATAGGGTCTCAGTTCCGTTCAGTTATAGATTTGAGTCTCATGAATAGCTTGTATTTCGAGTTCCTCGTATCATGTACTTGAGCTGCATGTTGCCAAATAGTCCTGAGTCGGACACCAAGAATCCCCCGGGAGTAGGATTCTGAATTTTATCAAGCTTCATAGGTGATTGGAAATTTTTAGTTGTAAACATAAAATGATATTTGGGAGAATTTAGTTGACCAGTGGTCCCATCAAATCTCTCCCTCTCTCTTTTCACTTTTCTGTTCAAATAAGTAAATAAATCTTTCTCCCAAACTCCATGATTTTAACTAAAAAGTAATGCTTTTAATGATCAGGTTGCTGATTACTCTAGAAAGAGTCCATCTGTCTTGACTAGATATTTCCACTGATATTTTAAATTCTGTTTGGAACTATAGCACAAGCATTTCTATATACAAATACTTGCAAGCAAAACATGAGTTTTTTTTTTTTAAATCAATGAATCAAAAGCACGTGTGTGCTAAGGATGGGTTAGGATTTGCTTAGAAACCTGGTACCAATAAGTAAGGGCTAGCATAGCTGTAAAGCTCACTTGGTTCTTTGCAGAAGCTTTTCATTTATACAATCTTTTGATAACTTTTTTTCTCCCAGGCCTCAAACCATTTCCTGACAATTAGGCACACGTGGAGTGGCTCTTGATACGTCCCGTCGGGCGAGGAGTCAGATAGCTATATCAAAAATACAAATTTATACTTAGATTTTTGTTGCTTTAAAAAGGATTTGGAAACTCGCTGTATTACCGAGTGCCATGTTGTAAAAAAGCAGAAGTACAGCATTTCCCATCTTACTCATAGGAGAAATAGTTTATAGGCAACGTGCCACTGCACAAATTCGGTGTGTCTGTGTCATTTACCAAATGCTGCTATCGGTGTAAATGCCGTTTAAATGACATTCATTTGTAGCAGTTCTTCTAATCTAACATTTTAGCAAAGCATTCAGTTGTGTGTGAGGAGGGCAGGAGGGCTGGCACCTGAGCATTTCTGTCACATCATTCACTTATTGTTTTGTGACTTTCAGAGTTAGCAGTAGCAATTTTGGATTTTAGGTTAGACTCTGAAACATGGAATCACAATTGTAACGAGGGACATAAAAAATTATTCAGTTGTTATTTTCGTAAAAAGACAGATAGTTCATCATTGTATTATTAGAACCAAAAGGGTCATACCTTATAAATATGTATTAAGTGTGTTAAGCTTTACACACATATTAAATGAGAGTTTGTTGTCTTTTGTAAATTAGTCATTATGGAGAGTTTTACAATTTGTTTAATCTTACATAGCCTTATGTGTGATTTACTCAATAGATAGCTAAATGAATTTTGATTTTAGGTTGTTCCTCATAATTAACTTAAATATATCGACATGAACATACAAAAGCATCAGATAGACTGGAAAAGCCACGTTACAACTTGCAATATCACTAAAATGACACTGAATTTAATTATGTCTGTTGAGATTTATAATCATTATTATTGATTTAGTAATTTTACCAATGTGGTGGATAATTGACATGTATGCGAGCTTCAATAATATCATCATTTTTCATGTTACTGAATAGGAAACAGTTTTTGGAAATGTGAAAATATTTCAGAAATTTATAATGGTCTTTTTGGACTAGAATCAAAAACATGAATTTGTATTTTGAACAACTCAGCACTATTAGGAATGTCACGCGGGTTCAAGTTTTCTTTAGTTACCTTCAGTCAAAGACCCTTTTTGGAGTTCTGAAGGAGACATTTCATGTTAGCTAGAAAAAAAAAAATTCAAGAGCGCATAATAGAACAATTACAGGCCATTTTTACTGTGTAAAAGCCTTAAACACCTAATTATATTGAGGGAAAAGTCACAATACATTAATTTGCTAGACATCTGGCACTTTATTGTAGCTTATTTATATGTATTTGCTTATAAGAATCACTAGGCTTATTTTTCTGAACCTGGAAAAGCTTAATTAACACCCACACCTCAGAAAAAAGACGTTCTTGGGAGTCGGATAAAAGGTTGGGGTAAAATGATTTCTCTTAAAGCCATTATTTGCTTAAATTTTATCAAGTTTCAGGAGTCGTTGAAGAGATAGTTCTTCATGTAAAGAACAAAAAGAGACAAACAAGTAGAAATTGCTGAGAACCTGTACACCGCATTCCTGTCCACATGACTTTAATAATTTATGGAGTGCAGGACCAACAATATGAAATTTTCATGTATGCGTATCATCGAGCCTCGCATAAAAGTAAGACATGAAAGACGAGGTCAGGGACGTATGACACATATCTGTCATTCCTGGCGACACTTCTCTAAATAATAACAATTTTAGTCTTAGAAACTAAATTTCATCACTTTTTAGCGATTTTTTAAAACAAAAACTCAGAATTAAGTTGTGAAAGCCAAGTGTGGGCGATGTCAAGATCACCCCTGCTCTCCTTGCCCTTGGGACTAGAGAAGAAAGAACGTTACATAATGATGGGTTCCTTCTTTATTGTCGAGATCACTAGCTAAGAATTTGAATGAACACTAGATTTCAGAAAGATTACTTGAGACCTCATGCCAAGCTCTTTAGGTCCAGCATATAGTTTAAGGATAGAATTTCAGCTGAATAAGATGTGAGATTTTACCCCAAGGTTAGTATTTTCAGAAGAGCTGAGAGTGTGTATGTGTGTGTGTGTGTGTGTGTGTGTGAAGGATAAGTGGGGGACAGGGAGAGAGAACTGAAGGAAAATGAAACAGGAGAAAAAAGAATGTGAAGGAACAGAGAAATAAGAAAATTTATATTCACCAGATGCTGTCATTTAAACTTCCATTGGGCTTAATTTTAAAATAATAAATTCACAAACACATTCGGCTGTCCCCGTTTTATCTCCTAAGCAGAACTTAAAGGAGGGAGGAATCTCAGAGGAGCTCCCTTTATTACTGGTGGTGCCGACAGATAAGACCTAGAGACGACCTGTAGCTCATATAATCTCTAACTCTGCAATAAATATATTGTAATAGGGTCCCACCGCAGCCAACAGAGATAATAGCTCAGACCCAAGGAAGGGTCTCCCTTATCCTTAAATTTCCCCAATGATCAGCTTTCTGCCTCTGCCACACTTCCTAGCTCCTGTGTGTTTTTTCCTTGCTCATTCAGGTGGAGACAGATAGGGTCATGGGCCCCAGCGTGCTGCCCTGCTTTCAGAGTAAGGTGGCCACGGGGTCTTTGGCCTTCTGTCGTGGTCTTGAGGTTCGTTCTCCCTTGTTTGACCTCCGCCCCCTACCCCGCCCACAAGGAGCAGAGCAGATGTCTGTAGCAAGATAAAGCAGAGTACTAACAATTACCATGGCACGTGGCTGTGAGGAGCGGTACAGCCAACTCCAGCCTGCCGCAGGCTGCAGGAGACTTTCCACCACGTGCGGAAGCTCAGCAACTCCACTGCACCACTGCCTTCCGAGGGCCAAGGGACCAAACTCCTGTCACCTCCCACCACCATGCGTCCCGGGAGATGCTCCCATCCAGGTCGGGGAGCTCAACTTCCATTTCCTAAGAGCCCCCTCTTTTACAAGTCAGTGAAGGCACATTCCCTTACCCATCCACTCCCTTTCTCATGCGTGACAGAATATAAGACTAGCACGTATGTCAAAGGAACAGTGAGAAGATGAAGCGTAGATGGCTTGTCAGAGCACTTCGCCCAGAGTGAGCTCTTAGCTTGTTTGGCCGCTTTGATTCTTAGGGAGGCACTAGGAAATCCGAGGATAAGGGGCCCCTGGTTGATCTAGGCCACCAGGCAATGAAGACGGGTAGACGATGGTGCCCAGGCAGCAGGCCTTTTTTCAGAGATGGATGGAAGGGAGGCCCAGCTCCACCAGGTGCCACCCCGTTAGTTGTTGAAACAAACCAGGCAGGCTTGATCTCTCTACGTAACACTGAAGGTGTAATGATTTAATCTCCGTATATTCAGTTCATGTCTCCCCTCCGTATCTGGACCTCTAGTTGTTTCTTTTACATAATAATGGTATAGCTTTTTTTTTTTCTTTTCTGTGGTTGGCTTGAGAATGTCTGTTAAAATGGCTGACAGTTGAGAACTGCACAAAGCCATGTCACAGTGGCAATGAGAAATACTGAGAACTCACGTTATTAGAGATTTTGAATGGGAATCCATAGCGTTTTTTTTTTAATGGCCTCTGTTTAGCACCCAGAGCTAGTAGCACTTTAAAGAAAAATCAGTGGTTGAATATGCGGTGTTGGTACAAATTTGGGACAAAGAATCTAAGTCGAGTTTATTTTCTGAAAAATATTTTCTTCCTCAATCTGTTTAATCTGTATTCCAAAGTCTAATGAGTTTCTGTTCGTAAGGCAAAAATATGGTGACTTTTAAAAATAGGTGACTTTGCCGGTGTTTTTGCATCTTCAAAATATATGAAATTAGGAGCTGAGAACCCAGCCATCAATGCAGCATCAGTAATACTTCAATACAAGCATGCTCTAATGTCTGTGATCTTAAAAAAAAAAAAAAGAAAAAGAACCATCGCTTCCAGTCTTCAGTGATGGCTTCTTTTTGGCACATTGTAAAGGTCTTTTTCATCAAGTAGTAATAGACTACGCTTGAACTGATTACAGTTTAATGGACCATAGAGCAGTTGTAGGCCGGAAGGTTTAGGATGAAATGCAAACAGCATTACATGTCTAAATTTATTTTCTTGTAGACTTTCATCTTGTACTGATTTTCTGCAAGAATGGCATTATAGGGTCTTGTTGGGAACGTTTAATGGAAGCTATGATAGATGATAACTGACTCTGTAATTAGTCATTTCAACACGCAGGCACTCTCTGAGCCACTGATAAGAATTGAATTGTGTCCTACATCATGTTTTCATTCAGCCGCCACAATGCAGAAATCCATATTCATGGTCTCCCGGTGCTAAGCTCATTGCCAATTTCACACAGATGGGAGGAGATAGATACTCCCACCCCAGCCCTTTCATCTCCCCTTGTTTTTTTTTTTTTATTTAAGGGAATGGTAAGGCCTCCTTAGAGTGCAATAACAGTATAAGGTACCTTGGTGACAAAAAAATGGTCCAAAGATTAATTTGGTATGCACAGAAATAGTATGAATATATTCACACACCCACACACTGTGCATACGCATATACACATATATGTATTCCTTTACATATATACTAGACAGTCAACATAATCTGTATATGTAGTGTATATAAAATGTACAGTAGAATGAAACACTGAAATTTTTAAAGATTTATTTTATTGCAAAGTCACACATACATACAGCAAGAGAGACAGGGAGGAAGATCTTCTGTCTGTTGATTCACTGCCCAAGCGGCCACAGTGGCCAGAACTGCTCTACGCAGACTTTTTCTGTTTAAAAAGTACACGAATGCACGTATTTATTAAAGCTATGCCTGGATCTCACCTTTTTTTTGCCCCCAAATAAACTCATCTTTCAACTTCTATTTGAAAACTTTATTTTGAAGTACCAAGCGTCTGTTTACCTGCTACCTAGAGTTAGCAATTGTTGTATTTTATAATAGCCTTCATTAAAAGAGAAAGGGAGTTTATCTCATTGACTAGAGTATTTGGCTGATAATCCTGAAAGAGCTTAAGGAGTTGGCTTGCTCACTGGGCATAGTAACTTCCAGTGAGACACGTGTAGCCAACAGTTGTGTTCGTAAGGGCAGTTCAGATACAACAATCTCATGTAATTCTTTCTTAATGCTCTCAAATTTATATTTTTTAGCTGTAATTCCTACATATGCAAGTATAGTCTATGTATCATTATTTTTTAAAGCTTTTTAAAGATTTATGTATTATTATTGAAAGGGAGATACAGAAAGAAAGAGACAGAGAAAGAAAGATCTTCAGTCTACTGGTTTACTCCCCAAGCAGCCACAATGGCCAGAGCTGAGACAATCCAAAGCCAGTGGCCAGGAGCCAGGAGCTTCTTCCAGGTCTGCCACATGGATGCTTTGGGCCGTCTTCTGCTGCTTTCCCAGGTAACAAACAGGGATCTGGATGGAAAGTGGAGCAACCGGGACATGAACTGGCACCCACATGAGATCCTGCTGCTTGAGGGCAAGGATTTAGCCACTAGGCCATTACACTGGTCCCAGAAGAAAGTATATCTTAAATGGCAGTAGTCTTTGGACATTTTAAACAATGTGGCTTGGAATGATTGTTTTTTTGAATCAGATTTTTTTTTCAGAAGTTACCAGAAGAAAAAAGTAATGGGAATTAAGACTTCGTATTTTTAAGATGGTGATTTAAAGAATTATTAATTACCTGTTTATTTGAAAGGGAGCAGGACTAAGAGTGGCATTGATTTTCTGTAGGCTGGCTGCAATGGAAGGCTCCACAGATGTGTGCAACAGTCAGGGCTGGCCAGCTGAAAGCCTAGAGCTGCACATTAGTCTGAGTCTAACCTGTGGTGGCAGGGACCCAAGGACTTGAGCTATCCCTTGCTGCTTCGTGAGGTGTGACACAGAACAAGAAGTCAGAACTAAGAGCGGAACTGGGACTCTAAGCCAGGCACTCCAGTGTGGAATGTGGGAACCCCATGTGACAACCAACATCTGTATCAAACACCTGCCCCCAGAACTGTGTACTTTACATTATGCAAATGAGTACATCAGTGTCTACACACTGTTTTGATGCATGTCCGGTTTGCTTATTCAAAGAGCAGACTGCAGTGATCTCTGTCTTCAGTGCATCAATCATGGAAGTTTTAAATTTTCTTCTAGTTGATGTATTAAAATAATTTTACGTTCACAAGTGTGGACTTCACTTTCTAAAATCCTAGTCATATTAGCACTGTGTGTATGAAAAACATCTTTCATGTGTCATAAATTACCTTGCAGTTTTAAGATGATTTCAGTTGCTTGGGTGGCAGTGGGTCGCACATTTAAAGAATGAGCTAAGATGGGAAAGGTCAGAGTAGTGTCCCATGGCAACCAGAAGAAAGAGAAGACACAGTTAAGGCAAGGTGGAGAGTCCAAAGTGAAAACTGGAACCTGTGAACTCTGGTAACAGAATTCTGCAGGTCACAGTATGTGAGGTGTGTTGGATGCCTTGGATCTGTGGGGCTTTTTTTTTTTTTACATTTTTGTTTTAAATTGTGACAGGTCCCCAAGAGGTGGTGAACAGAGCACAGAGGGAGTGAGGGGACTGACAACTTTGCAAGGGGAAGTGCCCAGGCAGGGAGTTCTCAATGTGCTGGCTCCTTGCTGTTCTCTGATCAACACATTCTGAAATGCCCTGAGCTGAGCCCTCAGGATCAGGAGAGAACCCAGGCTGTGTGCGGGTGTTTTGTGAAAGACAAACAATTGGGTCCGTTATCTGGTTCAATACAGGGGAGTGTGATGATCTTAGAGCGGCCTGTCTGAATCCCACAAGAGCCTGCGTTACGCTTTACATCTGTTTCCAAGAAGAATACAAGCAATTATCCCACAACAGCGAGACAGTCACATTTTTTTTCTAAAGGCAGTTATCCCTCTTTCTTGTCTAAAAAAATGCTCAACATTACCAAGTCTAGTAAAGAGAGAAATTGGTTATTATTTAGGAAGATTTTTCTTTCGATGATTTCTGCGAACAGCACAGCATGTAACAGCTTCTATACCTGTGTTGCCCTGATGGTCAGTGTGAACCAAACACAGGAAGTGAGTTCTAAGCCCCACTCAATGGGGGACACAGAAGCCACTGAAGCATCTTGTAAATTAAGACAAGGTTAACTCCCTCAGGCCCAACACAGTGGCTGCATAGCTAAAGCCTCACCTTGCAAACACCGGGATCCCATACAAATGCCAGTTTATGTCCCAGCTGCTCCACTTCCCATCCAGCTCCCTGCTTGTGACCTGAGAAAGCAGTAGAGGACAGCCCAAAGCCTTGGGACCCTGCACCTGCATGGGAGATCAGAAGAAGCTCCTGACTTTAGATGGTCTGAGCTCTGGCCACTGCAGCCCCTTGAGGAATAAGCTAGCAAATGGAAAATCTTTTTCTGTGTGTCTCTTCTTCTCTCTGTATTTCTGATCTGCCTTTCCAATAAAAATAAATACATTTTAAAAAGGAAAAAAAAAAAGAGATTGACTCAACGGCTCAAAGAAGAGAAATGCCAGTACACCCGTTGTGGCAATCTGGAGTAAGGGAGAATGTGGTTGGTGTATTTTTCTATGGATGGTGATATTTTGACTTAGGGAAATGAAGTGTTGGGTACAAGAACACCCAGCTGAGAGGAAACAGGTGAGGGTTCAGCACCCGAGTTTCATCCCTTCCCTGCCCTCAGGCTCTGTGCACCATGCCCTGGCACCTCTGACTCTGCTCTCTGATAACAGCAATACCAGTTCCTTCGGTATTCCCTCCCTTTGTCTTGAAACACTGAATGCTTGATCAGTAACCTGAGAGAAGTCATTAAGCAAAGGTTTGACCTTGGTTGTTTTGTCACATGGGCTTTGTGATCAACAGAAAAAAACAGAAACAAAAAAGAGAGCCGTGTGACCAGCCTTATCGTTTTTATGTGGCACCAGATGGTTTTGGGCAAAGCTCCTCATTGCTTTGTGCTGTAAACTCTAGATTTGGAGGTGGGGACGGTAGAAGACCTTCCTTTGTAGATATGCTTTGGCAATGAACTGAAATTGTATCTGGAAACTGCCTAGCCCACTGCTCCGCTGGGACCTTTACATGTAGTTTGAATGCTAGCACTCAATTACCTGTTTGATTATTACTGTTGTTATTATTAAGGATAAGAAGGTGTCCCGTTGGGATAGCAGGATCTCAGGCTGTTCTATGGATATAGGTATTTCGCTGTCTGCTTTATAACATACACGTTTCAGTCTGCTTACCTCCTAGAGCTTCATTGAAACCTTCTTGTCACACCTTGGCTCCATGCGTACCAAAATAATGTTGCTTTGCTTTTTCACAGCTACTTCTTTCAAATGGAGCCTCCCGCCCTTGATTTTATTAAAAATCTGTGCAGGAGAAAATTGGCAGGTAGAAAATTAGAGTCAATCTTTAGGATGATGGGCAAGGTAAAATTTTAAGAAGCCAAACCTGAGTAGCAGCACAGACATTTAATTTGAAACCCCTTCTTCCCAGGAACATCCTGATTTGCTGGTTATGGAATCGTCTGGCATCGGCTAGTAGACTGTGTGCTGAATCTTAGAGCTCGCAGGGGGGTCTCCCTATCTTGGTCACAAGAGGAAAGGTCTGTCTTCGTGCAAGTTAGTCTGTATTTGTTGAAAAACTTCAGGGAACTCATCTAGGAAGCTTAGATTCGCAATAATACAGCGCGTCTCTATGTGTTTCTTTCAGCCGATAGGAGATGGTTTCCCTGAAGTGTTTGATCGCAACGCCCAAACCCCAAGAGGTGCCTTTCAGTGCCTTCAAGGGCGATGGTGGAGGTGGAAAACCATCTCTTCACTGCCATCAGCGTTTCAGATTTTTGCACATAGCTGGGAAACATGTAAATGAGTTGCAGAAAGGTAGGCCTGGTAGCTATATTTAGGATCTGCAATTACAGACTTTGAAGCTCGAAGCTTCATTTTGCTCCTCTGTCATTTCTCACACACACACACACAAAAAAGGCTCACGAGAAACAGTATGAAAATAATTGACGAACAATGAGTACAGATTATTTTGACAACGTGGAACGCTTCAGAAATGTATATCATTATTCCGACTGCACTAATTGAGGCTTCTTCCCCTCCCCTCTGTATTTCAGTGACAATTTCAACAAGTACCTTCTTTGATGGCTTGCTGGTGACAGGCCTCTACACATCCACAAGCGTTCAATCTTCCCAGAGCATCGGGGGTGCCAATGCTTTTGGATTCGGTAAGCTATCTGGGCCAAAGAATCCAGCAGTTGTGCGTGTTTTATGATTATTTTTTAATTGGGGGGGGGGTGTATCTGTTTTAAAAGTATCAGACATAATTTCAGAGAAAACGAAGAGTGTGATTTTTTTTTGGTGCCTGCTGGATGTTGGGCAAATTCAATCACGTAAGTGTGCATCTGACCATGAGCTTGGTGTGTTGGTCCTTCTGACCCTCTCTCCGTATTTTGGGGTTTATATCCGTTTTCATGCTCCGTCACTTAGGTTGTGGGTACCATGCGACTGATCCTTCAGTAACCTGTTTTTATAAACAGTTCCTAAAACATCCCCGAGGTGTCAAATTCAATTTGGCAAATAAGCGGTGTGTAAAGTGGGAGATAGCAGTATCCACAAAAGCAATAGAATTTTGTGTACAATTCCAAAAGAATGCCATTTGGCACCGAAAACACACATGGAATCTTTGTTCTGAAGCCGGGGACTTGGCAGGTTACTCTTACGGACAGCTAGAAGGCCGCGCGAAGGCCACTGATCACGTGGGATTCTCAGTTTAGAAACTGCCAGGTCAACCTACATGTTGTAAAATGTCAAGCTGCAATTTAGAAGGCCCTTCACAGCATCGAAAGATGAAAATTTGGAACAGTTTACAACAGATGCGAGATCATCGATTTCACTGTAAATTTTGAAAACTCTTGTTTTCCCAGACCTCTGCTTGATACGAGAAAGATAAAACCGCGTTATCAAAGGCAGCCATTATGTTCCATGTCTTATTGTTTTCTATGATATTGATGAAATAAATAACTTTACTTACTTTTGATAAGTGAAGGGGCTCCTGTTCTGGACTGAGTCCCAGCGGTAGCCGTGCCTGGTGATAGCATTGATGCTGTGCATTTACTGTGCTTGCCCAAGGTGAAGTCCGCAGATTCTGGCTTCCAAGGAACTTGGAAGCTATTTAATCATCATGGTGAATTATTTGGTATTAAGAATTTTCCCTATTTTGAAAAGATTCCAGATAAGAATTTATAGTCTGCTGTTAACAACTTGTAAGGGTCAAACCTCAGGGGGGAAAAGGCCATCTCGATCTAAAAATAATTTTTTATAGAAGCCCTACCCTTTTGTGCTCTGCAGAGATGAAAGGTCAGTTTGCAGTCTTACAGGGGAGCTTCAAAAATTTCATGTAAAATGAAATTAAAAGGTTAGTTTATGTCAGTGCCGTAAATTCTGAGGTTCATCCATAGTTCTTTCATAATATTTATCGCGCGAGAGCTTTTGCACTGTCTTCATTTATATTACGTGTGTACAAATGTGACGTGTAATACTTGTTTTGTTCTAGTGGGACGCATTACATTGGCTTGCCAGATTTAGCAAACAAAATGCAAGAGCCCTGCTTAGATTGAGTTTTTGGTAAACAAACTCTTTTATATATGAAAATACATAATCTATATTACATATAAGTTATATGTTATAATGTTTTGTGTAAGACCTCCTAGCTGAGTTAATTCCTAACAAGGTGGGGCAAGCCTTGCGCACTGGTCATCTTTAAAGCTTCCCTGGTAATTCCAGTGTTCGCCCCGTGCTGAAAACCACAGTACTGGACTGGTCCCCGGGCTCAGAATCATCAGTGACACCCAGGGAATTATAACTGCAGATCCCCACGATTATTGCAGAAACCTGGGGAGTGGAGGGTAAGAGAGGTCTTTTTTTTCAAAATAAACACTCAAGGTGATTTTGATGCACATTTAAGTATTAGAGCCACTAGTCCAAGAGGGCATATTTATTAATTCAATGGCCATATACATATATAATATCAAACTTGACTGAGAACTCACCAAGAAATATACTGAGTGCTAGGAAGGGGTATGACAAAAACAAAACAAAACAAAAAACAAAAAAACTAGATTATGCTTTGAGATTTGAAAAAATAAGAATTATTGAGCTCAAGTTCTTTAAAAAGTGGGGCACAGAATACTTGAAATAAGCAACAGCAGATGCAAAGGCTGGAGTGTTGGAGAAAAGCTAGTTGTGTTCTTGGAATTGAAAGGAAATCTTAAAGTAGCTGTACCAGGGATCCAACACAGTAGCCTAGTGGCTAAGTCCTCTCTTTCAGTGTGCTAGGATCCCATATGGGCACCAGTTCTAATCCCAGCAGACTCGTTTCCCATGTCGCTTTCTGCTTGTGGCTTGGGAAAGCAGTTGAGAATGGCCCAAAGCCTTTGGATGCTGTACTTGCTTGGGAGACCTGGAAGAGGCTCCTGGCTTCCTGTTGGCTCAGCTCCAGCCGTTGTGGCCACTTGGGGAATGAATCATCGGATGGAAGATCTTCCTCTTTGTCTCTCCTCCTATCTGTATATCTGACTTTGCAATAAAAATAAATAAATCTTTTCAAAAAGTAACTATACCAGGCAGGAATGAAGGAACAAAACGAGAAGGCCAGTTAGGACACCAACACCAGCTCCTTCAGGATTTGGATGTTTTTTAGGTCTTTATCCTCAGTGTGCCTTGAGGGTTTTTGGCTGAACAAGTCACTTGAACATCCTGTTCCTGTTGGAGATCAACCAGGGGTCATCCAGGAGCCAGGATGAGTTTGAAAAGTCTGCTGTGTGATTGACAGGTAGATGAGGTGCCACGGCATGTCAGGGATCCCTGTGCAGGCTGAATGGACAACAAGATAGAGCTTGTGTTTGCAGGGCTTGTGGGCTTCACCCGAGTGGATTCCCTTCTCTGTGGGCTTGTGTAGGAAATGATGATGAAAGTGGGTTGTGTTGCAGGAGGTGCTGGATTCCAGCAGACACTTTATATAAAGCCCCTAGCGCAAGGATTACACTTAGGAACGTTAGCTCTTCCACAGTACGAAGGGCCTTCACAAATATCACGGAAAATGTATATTTTTTTAAAAATCCATACATTTTTGGCACCCAAATAAACTTCTGGCTCGATTGCATTTTCTACCTAACTATCAGTAAATGAAGCAGTTTCTTTAGTCTTAAGACTTGCATCCTCTTCCTGGGGCAGGGGATTAAAAGTGGTTCTGAAGCCTATTAATCGGAAATATGAATGTCAAGATGGTTCGAGGGACTTGGCTAAATTCAGTACATCCCCTGTGTCAGTTTGTGGTGTTTAAATCAGGAAGCTCATTAATGTGCGTTGTAGACATGTTGTTGAAGGAAATGACGAAATAAACATACTGTATTGCTTTAGATTGGAGAAAGTGAGGCAAACAAACAAACAAAAAAACTTAGGAATATTGTTAGAAATTATTTGAGAAATCCAGGCTTCAACACGTTTTCTGCAGTGGCTTCTGAAGTGGCAAATAGATGTTTTTACTTGAAATAGAAAGCATTTTTGTTTCGGCTGCCACCTGTAACACCGGAATCCTCCGTGAGCACTGGTTCGAGACCTGGATGCTCCACTTCCAGGGCAGCTCCCTGTGCCTGGGAAAGCGGTGGGAAGCGGCTGAAGTGTTTGGGCCTTGCCACTTGCGAGAGGCGCAGATGAAGCTCCAGGTCCCTGTCTTCAGCCTGGCCCTTTGATGGCTGTTGTAGAAGTTTGGCTAGTGAACCAGAAGATGGAGAATCTTTGTCTGTTCCTCCTCCTGCCTCTCTAACTCTACCTGTAAGTAAATACGGGCATCTTTAACAAGTATTACGTTGTATGCATAGTTCATATTTTTTAAAAATACAAAACTTTTTGATGATCGTAAATTGTGCCTAGCCCTCCATCATGGTCAATCCCATATCATAGAGCTATTGCAAATAAATATGGTAATGTAATATTTTCGCGACATTTCACAGGGTTCATGAGTGATTGTTTAGCTGTGACAAGTAAGGCAAAATAAAGCAGTTACTTGAGTCTAAATAAGTCTTTCTAGAAGGTTTTTTTCCATCTAAAATTAGTTTTAATTCTGCTAATTACACCAGTTATAGTCACTCTCCCTTGGACATAAAATATGAGCAAGACCAGCCAAAATATGGTCATAATTACTCTTAGAATACTGTTGTAGGAATGTTAATTCCAATAATATAGCTACCGCCTTTTATGCAAAACCCAGAATTCTTCACAATGGCTGCCTCACTGACCAAAAATAGGCAAATGCCTAATAGCCTGAAATACATTAAAACAATAGCTACGTAAAAGATGACAGCATGCCAGCCATGCCTGATTTGAAATACCCAATTTTGCTTGTCAATATAAGAAAATGCAATGCCCCAGGGAAGTGTGATGTTTAATTATGAATGTCTCTTTGTGTTGTCCAGAAAAAAAAAACTTCGCTGTTGTCTTTGGCTTTGAGTTCCAGCTCAGTCATGTAAATCTTCAAGGTTTATTGTGGTCCTCAATGAAGGGCTATTTGAATATTCTTTCATACAAAATTGTTCTTCTTCCAGGGCTAAAATGCTTTTTATGCAATATTTAGAATTCTGGCTCTAAACAATGGAGAGCTTACTCAATTTTTAAAATTTGGGCTCCAAATCAGATTTATAGTTCCAGTGAATAGCAGCAGCCTCACTTTGTTTATTAAACCTCATGATTCAACATTTTTTATTTTTAATTCCTCCATAGTATTATTCAGATAAGGAGACATTTTATCACTTTTTCACTTAAAATTTGTGATTTCCTATGTATATAATTTTTTTTCATCTGTGATAGTTACGCAGCCTAGATTCAGTCATGAGCTTGAAAAATCGCAAGATGTGATTAAATCAAAGGCTGGAAGGAAGACAGTGAGTGGATCTAGAATTTTTAAAATTTTAAATATTTTCACCTTAAAATTCAGTGATTATAAAAATATCATAAATTTGACATTTTCTGCATTATTTCTAAAACATTTTGATTTTTTTTTCTTCAGTGTATTCTAACACTCTTAGCTTTTGGCAAATAAGAGAAAACAAAACAGGTTGTTCTAATGTTTTAAGAAATAATCCAAATTTTAATACATATACATTTTTAAAAGATTTGTTTATTGTTTTATTGGAAAGTCAGATTTACAGAGAGGAGGAGAGACAGAGAAAGATCTGTCTTCTGGTCCACTCCACAAGTGGCTATAGTGGCCAGAGCTGAGCTGATCTGAAGCCAGGAGCCAGGAGCTTGTTCCGAGTCTCCCATGTGGGTGCAGGGTCCCAAGGCTTTGGCCATCCTCGACTGCTTTCCCAGGCCATATGCAGGGAGATGGATGGGAAGTGGAGCAGCCGGGACAGCCCAGACCACCACTCCCGTTCTGTCTCTCCTGCTCACCAGTGGGAGCTACAACCTAGCCAGAGTGTCCCCTTAGCTCCCCAACCAGGTCTGTTCCCAGCTGTAGATGTTGCACATACCAATAATTATTCTGACCCAGCTCTGCACAACGCATCCCCTGTCTTGACCTTTGTCATCGGATGCTGCAGCCTGGCGTGACTCGGCCTGCTCCCGGTGCCAACTCTTGCTGATGAGTGCTACAGCCTGGCCCTGCCCAATCTGCTCCCATCCCTGACTCATGCAAACCAGCAGGTGTGATAGCCTAGCCTGGCATGCCCTGCATTCCAGCCTGGCTCCTGCACTTGCCAGTGAGCTAAGGTTGGCCTGGTCCTGCCCAGTCTACCCTCTTCCAAAATCACCTCACACACATATGGATAGGCGGAGCTACCCTGCTCTGTCTGACCAACTTCTAGGCTGTATCATATGCTCACTGGTGGGAGCAACAGCCTATCAGGGAGTTTCCTTAGTTCTCCCACCAGACCCACTCCCCGACCCAGATCTCTCCCATGCCAATGAGTGCTAGGTCCTTATTGGTCATAGGCTACTACCTCTGACCTGTATATGTATGAGCAGTGGATGTTGTGGCCTGGCCTGCCCCACACTGTATTCTTGGGTGTGTCTGCGGGTGCTGGACCAACCCAGCCTGTACCCAACCCCAATATCCATGAGTTTCGAGGGTTGCATGTTCATGCCTAGCTCGGCCTACCACTCCAGCTTCCAAGTAAACCAGTAGAAATTGCAGATCATAGGGATGGGCCCACACATTCCCCACAAACTCTGCCCCAGACGCAGTTCTGTGCATGCTGGTTAGTGCCAGGGCCAGCCTAACATTACCTATCCCCTGTTTTGACTCTCATTGGTGAGTTCTGTGGTCTAGTTCTACCAGGTAGGCACCCAGCCCTAGCTTTAGTGTGCACCAGTGAGTGATATTCAGCATTGGTCAACACTAACTACCCCAGCTCTGCTATCCCACAAAGGCTGGTGCTTTAGTCTGAACTTTAAAGGTCGTTGCATTCCCCCTTCAAGATCCCACTGCTGGATGGCCAGTGCATCAGTGGTGCAGGGCAAAGCCCTCGGGCCACTTGGCTTAAGCCCTGTCACCTAGGCCCCCACCCTTGGTGCTAGCTGGCCCTCACTGGCTCTGAACAACTAGCAGGCCAATGGACTCAAGCCTTTGAACCGAAGCCCTGCCCCTGGGACAAACTGACCCACTTAGCTCTGAGCACATGGCAGGCTGATGGGCCTGGGCTACCCAACCTGAGCCCTGCCACCTGGGAGCCCACCCCTGGGGATAGCTGGCCCCCTCCAGCACCTAAATGTTAATGCATCTTGTATTGGTTAGTAAAATATATACATATTGGTTATAAGATATATACTTTACTTAGATTAAATGTTAGAGTTTCGTTGCCAGGATTCATGTATTTTTTTTCCAATTAGGTATTTCTTGAAGTAACATTTTTAATCTAACCTATAGTCAAAGGATTAATGCATGAGTAAAAAGTAAAAAGACCATAGCTGGCTATGAAAATAGGCGAGGAATAGAAATAGTAATCAGATTTTACTATTTATATAAATAATAATAGGCAAAGGATAGAAAAAAAGCAAACAAGGAATCTAAATAATAATTAGATTGAAAGATGTACAACATTACTCATGTAAAGTCAGTTTTGAAATAATAACAAAATCATCCAAGATATTCTCTACTTGAGTTAACTCGAGTATCTTTCACTTGAAGACTGTGTAGGTTGGCACAGTGGGTAGAGTGCCGCATGGGAGCTAGCATTCTACATGGAGTTCTGTGTTTCCAGCGGATCCCAGCTCCCTGCTGGTTGGCATCCTGGGAGGAGACAGAGGTGACAGCTGTAGTGTTTGGGTTCCCACCACCTACATGATGCACCTGGATTGAGTTCCCAGGCTTTTGGGCAAGTAAACCAGTACAGGGGTCGTGCTGGCTGTGTCTCTACTGCTCAAATGGATAAAATTAATTGAAGTAGGATTTTTTTAAAAAAATTAGTTTTGTTGCTGATCATTAGGACTGTGAGTTCCCTGAGCATTGGCCACGTTTGAATCTGAAGTATCCTGTGTGTGTGCGACAGGGAGACGTATGTGGTATGAATGTTAGAAGTGCAAACACATGCTTAGGGCTCACTCTGTAAAGAGGGGCCAGCCACTAGCAGTTTCATTCAATAAGATCCTATAGAGAATAGACATTTATTTGCTAGCCTAAATTAAGCCAACACTTTATTCATAATAACCTAGTTAAATTTATTTTGCCTGTGTCTTTCCAAAGAAATGTAATTTAGACATACTTGAGGAATTAAAAGGCATGACCTTTTCTTGGCTATGGTAAATGATCTATAATTAACAGCCAGACTCTGGGTTAATTAAACAAATTACTCTAGTCAGTGGTACAATGAACAGAGCTGATGAGATGAAACTGCCATTAATATTTCCTATTTACAGGGTCTTCATCTACATCTGGTCTTTATTCATCCTGTGTGGGTGTTGCCACATTATGTTCATTAAGAAATAATTTTATCTGGTTTGTATTTGACACATGACAAAAATGCAGGATTATTTTCTAACCCCTTAATAGTTAGGCTGAAAAGAATCCTACTTACTCGAGTAGTAAGCATGAGAGATCTAAAGCGGTAAAATTCATCAGCCACCAAATCGCTAATGCAAATGTTCAGCACATTTGAGCTAATGTGGGTGAATTATCAGAGATGATAGCCCAGGGCACTGGGGCAGCTCGGATGCTGCACCCTGCCCTGCTTCTTGCCAACTTGGGCACATGATGACCTTCTCCAAGCCTCAGTATTTGCGCTTGAAAAGTAGGGATATTAATGGTACCTAGTTTACAAAATTGTTGGGTGGATTAAGTGCCTAGGATGTCATACGCTCAAAGTGGGCATCATGTAAAGACCCAGAAAGAAGCAGAAATTCTTTCTTTGGGAAGAACTGTAGAATGGGATGAAACAAGAAGCCAAAGGTTTTAAAAAAAGAGAGAGGAGTTGAGCCTAACGTGGAGGGAAGGCACCCAGTTCCCTACCTGTGGAGTTTGAAAGTGAGATGGACTCCCTCAGAACCTGGCTCAGCCAGTGCCTGCCTCGGATACTCAGGGAAGTAAGCAGGGCTTGGAAAGAGCGAGTGCGGCTACTGCATGAAAAAGTAAAGGATGAGGAATAAAACTAGGTGTTTTGGCATCATACCCGGTTCTCAGATACTGTAAAAATGCTCCTTACGTATTAAAACATCTACAGTTTTTGAGTACACATTTCAAGGATTTCCACCATACCCAATAGTCATTCTGTTTCCTAACCCAGTCCCTCTCTGCCTGTATTGGACATTTCACATAACTGGGATGATGTGGCATGTGGCCCTTAGTGCCTGGCTTTTATTGAACCTGTTGTTTTGAAGGTTCATCCTGTTGTGGCATGAGTCAGCCCTTCATTTCTTTTTGTAGCTGAAAAATATTCCCTTGTACGGAGGCGTCACTTTTTGCTTAATGGATTTGCATTTAGTGTGTGTCTGTTCTTGTAAACCTCTGAGGACTAAAACTTGTAACCTGTGCTTGAACCTGGAGCTGGACATGATGAAACTTAGAAGTCAGGATCAGTTTCGACTCTCTTTTCCGTTCAAGTCACTCAGCAGGCTAGCTTGCCTAGAGCATGTTCTTACACTAATATCTACCCATAAGATACCCGAGTCCAGCGGAGGCAAATTTACTAGTATGGGATTTAGTTAGAGATGTGTCAGTCCAGTCCTGCTCTTCATGAGCTGGATCCTAGGAACATGTGAACATATGGGAGTTCTGGACAGCCATCCTCCACCGTGGCTTGCTGGAATCTCATGCACAAAGAAGACAAGAAGAGACAGATGCCTATGGGAGATCCCAGAGCCTTCCAGACTCTTCTAGTAGGCTTTCTTGGGATCAGGTTCAGATATTCTTGGGTTCTAAGAAATGATAATAAAAATCAGCTAACAGTACCAACCTTGCAGAGGCATTGCTATTAGCAACATCCTTTGTGGCCCTGTCTTCTTCCCTCCTTGGTTGAACCCTTATAAACCTGTCTTCTACTCCTCTCTGGTCTCCACCTCGCCTGGGTATTCCACTCTTCTCTGCCCTGTAGCAGCCACATCGGTCAACTGAATTGTCTGGTTTAAAATCCGTGTGGCCCCATGACAACAGGGAGGTATGAGTCACCTTCACTTGCGTGACACACAGCAAGTCTAACATTCAATAACATAACTGGTTATTGAGTGGCTAATCCTACAATCTTCTTAGATGCTGTAGGGTATTTTACTACCAGAGTTGCCATGAGTCAGAGCATACATAGGGGCAAGTGTATGGAGGGGGATAATAAAGAGGAGGGAGGAGGTCACTGCCCTGGTGAATTAACAAGAGCATTGCTGTGGACAGAGGAATTAAGCCCTGGTAGGATCCATACCCAGAGACCACAGCAAATGCTTTAAAGCTGCATCAGAGGTTCTGGGTTTGAAACCTGGCTTGGATGCACAGCTTCGCTTCTTGCTAATGCAAACCCTGGGTGGTGGTGGTGATTGGGTTCTGGCTACCCGATTGGGGAAACTTGAATTTAGTCCCTAGCTTCTAGCTTTGGCCCGGTCCAGGTCAGCCCTAGCCACTGTTGGCGTCTAGGGAATTGACCAGTAGATGGCAATTTTCTCTCTCTCTCTCTCATCTCACTCTTTCCCCCCCTTTCTCCCTTTTCTGTCTCTCATCTTTCCGTTTTTTAAAATAGATAAACAGTGTTTTCAAAGTGTGTCCCTAACAAAGGGCAGCTCTTGTAGTTTCTGTGTTTTACTCCCGTTCAAATGAATATCCTCATTACAACATTGTTCATGAATAAAAAGGCCACCAGAAACGACATGTTTTTACGGTACATGCTAATGGGAGCTACCACTATGCTCTGTAATGTACAGATTTTGAGAATATTTTGTTAGGAGCTAGTGTTGCGGCGTAGCGAGGTAGGCCGCTGGTTGACACCAACATCCTATGTTGGAGTGCTGGTTTCAGGCTTGGCTGCTCCACTTCTGATCCAAGTCTCCCACCAATGTGTGGATGATGGTTTAAGTGAATGGACCAGGATGGACCAATAGATTTCCTGTCTCCTATCTTTAACTTTACCCATCCCTGCTGTTGTGACCTTGTAGGAAATGAACAAGCAGATCTCTTTCCCTCTCTCCCTCTCCTCCCATCTGTCACCTCTGCCCCTCTTCCCTTCTCTCTCTCTTCATTCCTTTCTCCCTCTTTCCCTTATACTTAAACAAATCAATCCTTTTAAAGAAAGAAAATATTTGATGAGGATTTGCCCAGTTGGTGTTAATCCACTTGCAAAGAGCTGCTTCTGCCTCGACCAAAGTAACCTTGTTTCTGTAGTGAAGATGTCATTTCCTCTGGGGGATGGAGAGAGAAGCAGCAGGGAGAAGACAGCGCATCAGGCCCTCGTGGAGAGCACTTTCTTATGTGCCAGAGTTTTAAAGAATAATTCTGGAAAGAAAGTCCGTGCGTCTTAATGCAATCTTGTCCTTCACAATATGAAAACGGTAGAAGGGATATTATTTTCTCTTTCTTAAAAAAAAAAAGCAGGGGGTGGGGGTAGCACTAGGGAGCGGGGAGTTTTGGTTGATGAGAGGTGCCGGCCTCTGGGAGGTGGGGGAATGACCCCGTCCACAGTGACAGGAGCCAGGATTGAAGCTGACGCTCTGGGAATAAGCTTTGAGGCCGGGCTCTGACCTAGCAGTCATTTTACTGAACTTGTGGTTTACTTTTGAGGATTTCCAGTTCTTTTCTTGGTTTGTAGATAATGATAAATGTGTTTATGTTTCTTGTACGCAGGAATCAGTTTGTAAATAATCTTGGGGGTAGATTTGGCTTCTTCTTTTCTGGCAGTTGAATCTCGGGAAAAAAAGTGATTTTATGACTTTTAACAAATTTTTAGAACTAATCCTGAGAATTATCTTTGACATTGTTTTTGAAATTTGCAAAAGTGTGTTTGTGGTATCCCCTGGAAAATAGTTCTGGATGCAAAATATATGCTTGGAATGGAGGACTAGAATTAGGGCCCCTCCCCACATAGTCTGTTTCCACCCTGGCCTTTGGTGCTGCAGTTCTTTTTCAGTCCTCTGATGCCGAGTTTCCCATTTAGCCTCACAGACATGTGGGCTGCTCTCTGAGGCAGGCACAACAACTAAATTACTGTTTTCAGGATGCTAAGTATCTGACGACGCGTGAGTGTGGGAGTTGCCATTTTGGAAAACAGAAGAGCAAAAACTTGCTGATATTTTGGTAGAAGTTCAGATGGCACTCCCTTTTCCCATCCCGCTCCTAGTCCTCCTCATTGTCCTGTGTAAGAAAGAACCATGTTGCTGTTATTATCTGCTTAATTATGTTACTTCTGGTTCTCCTTTAGAGAAGTTGCTCTCCACATGAACTCCAATAAGTAATGAACCACAAGTCAAATAGATGTGGCTCTCAGAGGTGTGTTTTGTCTTATCCTTTAATTGCTTTAAAACAATTATTCACACAAGGAGAATCAGCTTTTTCTAAATTTGATTTTTAACCCATGGGATTGGATAGAATTTCTTGGAATGATCGCTTACATGGGGCTAAATCTGTTACCCATAAAAGAGGAACTTAGTTGGGGTTTGGCTTTCGTTCTAGAGACAGACCCGCGGTCAGAGCTAGAATAATGAGGTTGATGGTGTTCATCTGCAGCCTGCTCCCCGTTTCTTCTTTCTCCCCTTCAACCAGGAGCTGCTGTCCGTCACATCCGAGAATGGATTGGAGACTTCTGAGTAAATGGCATGTCTTCTCACCTTGTGCTCTTTGCAAACGTGAATGTCTCATGTTTTATTAATGCGTATAACATGGAAGACTTGGAATTCCTGGTCAAACAGGGCTTCTTAGAATCTCAATATGTTTGTTTCAAAGCATAATTCATCCGGTGAACAATTCCCTGGCTATGCTTATATTCAGTGTTATGCTGAAGGAAGGAATGGACGGAGGGACCGTTCTTCTAATGCTTTCAAAACGCTTGCAAAAGCTGGGCTGGACCCAGCTGAAACCAAGAGCCAGAAACTGAGTTCAGGTCTTCCGTGTAGGTGGCAGGGACTTAACCACCTGAGTCATCACTGTCACCTTCTAGAATGTTCCGTGGAACGAAGCTGGGATTGGAGGTAGAACCTGGACTTGAATTCTGATGCTCTGCTATGAGGTCCAAGCAGCGTCTTGGTTGACAGGCTGCAGGCCTGCTCCTCATGTTGGTTTGGCTTGGCACCTCAATGATGCTGAGCCTTCCTTCCTGTGCCTATTGGCCACTTGGATCAAGTTTCAAATCTTAGGACCATTGTTAAACATTCAGGTCTCTGTTTTAATTGGCTTATTATGGTTGTGCTTCATCCTACATGCCAGTTCTTTCTCAGATATATGGATATAATTTTGTGAAGATAATTTCCCATTCATGGCTTACCTATCTCTTTTTTCAATGACATGAGTAGAGTTTTAGATTTTGACAAATTCAGTTCATCACATTTTTTTAAAAATTTTTTTCAGGTGATAGACCAAGTATCCCTTTCTTAAAGGAGTAATTTTTCAATAATCTCTTTTGGGTAAATGCAAAATAGACACTAAAGTTCCTATGCAAAGCTTCTAAAAGCTATTTTGTTGTTGTTTAAGTATTGCCTGCCTACTTACAAAAATTGGGATACTTTCAACTTTGAAATCCAGAAGTTTCTCATTCCATAAGTACATAGCTCTGATTTTCACGTGCCGCTTTCTGAATGACTGAAATTGCTTCAGATCCCCACCTTACACTGTGAAAAGCAAAGTAGGCTGGGGACACCTTGTTTCACACCACAGCCACTTGCCAGAAACCAAACAGATGGTAAAATAGGCAGGGGTGACCCTCGGCATTCTCATTAGAGCAGTGGGGGAAATCTTCATGGCCCCGGTTTGCCTCCTGCTCTATCTAATACCCTTTGAACTGCCATTTCTTTGCCTGTTCCAAGTCAACAACCGCCATGTATATTTTAATAAGGATTATCAAACACAATTTGCCCAGAAGATGTACAGCCCTCTAATGCCAATTAGCTAAGTTAAAATAATCACTGAGTTCTGGAATAATTGGAAAGAAACACTGTTTTTCTTGCCAGTGCGTAATTACTAATTAACAGGAAGATAAAATATCCATGTAGCGGTTGTATCTAGAAGAATCTGTTAACAGTTAATTAACTGACGAACTGGTGCCAAGTTGATATTGGTCAAGAAAGTGTACTGATGAACTTCTATCACACAAATGCCTAAATATACAGACTATGTAAAAATGGCATTGTTGAAAAAAAAAAAACCAACCAACACAAGTCATGGGACAGGTAATCCTGTGTGGTTTTTGGCTTAACATCCCCGTGCTTAAGGCTGGGGGTCACCACGTTAAAAGTCATTTCTTTGGACTTCCGTCTTCAAAATCCCAACTGCTGATCGCTACTCTGTTGCCCATACCTACAATTTGAGGCTTGGTTAATTTGCTCTTCTCTTGATCTTGGTAATTGCGTGGGCTTTCTCTCAGCCATAAAATTTCCTCATGAAATTGAACCACAAGCCCCTCTGTGTTTTTTCCATTTATTGGGGTTAGCATTCGATTGCATGGCCTAGGGGATTAGAGATTTCAGAAGAGGAAGAAGAAAAATCTGATGGCCTGGTTTTGTTGTTGTTTGTTTTCTTTTGTATTTGTGAAGGCAGGAGTCATCGCATCGTCCAAGGGTTGGAAAACACACAATGTTAAACCATTGAAAGAATGGGACAGTTTCATTTTAAAATAGCTTCCTTTCACATTGGTCGTAAAGATATTTATTTGAAAGACACAGAGATAGCTAAAGTCCACTGATTCCCACTCCCTGTTCCCCCTGCATGCCTCACCCACTCCCTCCCCGCTGCTCCCCCTACCCCAGATGGGATCTCCACAATGGCAGCGGCTAGACCAGACCACCAGGGACTCCATCAAGGTCTCATATGCAGTGCAAGGCATCCAACTAGTTGAGCTTCCAGGGTGTGCTTTAGTGGGAACCTGAAATGAGAAGTAGAGTCAGGACGCCTCCCAAAGCACCTGGATACAGGGTGTAAGTGAACTGAACATCTGTCCATCTCCAACCCGCAACGTGCCCCCCCCCAAAAAAACCCCTGAATTTCTTCTTATTATATATTTTTAAAAATTTAGACGAATGAGAAAATGGATACTATCACACTCCTTGAAGGTTTAAATGTTTAAAGTTGTGGATTTTTTTTTAAGGGAGTATTTTTGTCAACGTTCAAAAATTTAAATGTCAATGATTTCTTTTTGAAGTTACTTTTTTCCAAAAAAATGTTACGGATTTTCAGGACAGGGACAGGTGTGTCATTTGCTGGTTTACTCTCTATATACCAGCAAAAGCTGGGACTCATGCTTTCTGAAGATGAAAGCCGGGGACTCAGGGCAGGCCTCCCGAATGTGTAGGGGGCGTGAACCAACTTAACCTGAGCTGTCATTACTGTCTCCTGGGGTCTGCAGTGGCAGGAAGTTTGGATCAGGAGCAGAGATTAGTAATCAAACGCAAGTACTCTGATGTGTGGTGTGGTTGTCACAACCAATAGCATGTTTCTGGATGTGTACTTTTTTATTCACATTTTTTCTTGCCATAATATATTGAAGATCAAAAAAAAGAAGAAATCTTGTAGAATTTACCAATTTAGATTTAATAAGAGGCTGAATTGTTGGATGGGGAGGTAGTGGAATACTTGCTAGAAGTATGTTTCGTAGATTATGAAGGAAAGTCAGCATACTTTGCTCATTTCTTTTGAGATAAATGACTTAGGCCAAGCTTTATGTCAGGAACATTTTGATCATTGTATATACGTTTACGAACACACAGAGAGTTCTGGAGGACTTGGTGATGTTAAATAATAGGATGTATCCCTTTATTATTTTGAGTTGTGACCGAAGCAGTCCGGTTCTAAAGCATGGGAGTGATTGCTGTGTGGTCGTTGTGTTTCATTGCTTTGCTCAACTTGTGATGGGGAAGCAAACTTACTTGCTGATTCTCTCCTTACACAGTCCTTGGCCTTTGGGAGCTCTGTCCTATTCTGTGGTTAATGATTCAACACGTCACCCAAAAGCAAACACTGCTTTCTGGAACTTCCTGGGGCTCCCACTCTGCCTGCATGGCTTTGGTTTGCAAGGGCTAAGCATTTTGCTGTCACTTGTGGACTGCCGGCATAGACATCTGAAAACCTTTCATCCAGTCTTAGAAGCTCTCCCCATCCTGCTGTGGTGGCTTTAGCAAGCCTGCCTTTCTGTTGAGCTATCTGAATCCCTCAGGGGTTGGTCAGCTGGGAGCTGACACTTGTGACTGGGGAGCCTTCTCACAGAGCAAGCCATCTCCCGACTTGCTGCTTGGCCAGAGTTGCAAACTGGAACGATGCACATTTCAAGAGATCGCGAATGACTTTTCTGAGTGTTTCGATTTCAGTGCAGCTTTGTATTTCTCTGAAATAAGGAACTGACAAGAACTTCCTTCATGAAAATCATCCTACAGAAAAAGGAGGTCAACAGTTAACACTGGAGTTGGGCGTGGAAGGCGCGTTCTTCCCTCCTGTAGTCCTTCTGTCTCCTGAGGGTTGAAGAAAGAGAGCTTGGGGTGTTGGATAGAAAACGTCCCGGGTTCAGGGGATAGGAACTGCATCTTGTAAGTAACAGTCCAAGGCACTTGACCAAAAATATCAGAGGGTCCAATGTGGTCCTAAAGGCAATACAATATTGTTTGAAAAAAAGTAAATAATAAGCAGTGAAGTGAGAGATGACAGGAAGAACTGGAAGACTGGGAGCGTTTTGTCAGAGCTGGGATGTGGGAAGCTAATCCAAGATGGCATATTTCCAGGTAAGGGAAAGGTCCCGGAGGTCCACCGGGTGTCCCTGAAGTAGAGTGGGTTATGTACCTGGATACTAGGAAGAAAAAACTGTGGGAGAATCCCTCCCTGTATTGAACACACTCATGATTATGCCAGTGGTCGTGGCAGTCAGAGGAATACTGAGCCCCATTCAGCATTACTGTGCACCCCGTAATCAGGGGTGCTGCAGCAGTCCTGTGGCATCCACAAGCCCAGAGAGCAGTACAAGGAACATCACCAGCCATCCGGCACATCTGTATGATAACTCTGTAATTTACAAGTCAGCTCCGTGCATCCGATCCCAGCTAAGGCAAGCCAGAAAGTGTCTAAACACAGTGCTGTTTTCCAGATAAAACAGTTTATTTCTTCTAGTTCTGGAGGAATGGCTGAGAAAGACCATTTAGAGACAGAAGAAGGGCGGCCTTGTTAGTTGTCAGTTGTTAATTTCTTCTGCGGCAAGCAAAGATTTTGATGGGATGCCGTTATCAACTGCTACTATCACCTTCTTGATTCAGAGAATGGGACTCCAGGTCCCATGGTGTTCTGTAATGCCGAATCCTCCCATCTGGGAGGCTTGATTGTTGAAATTCCAGAAGGGCCCCATGTTCCCTGTGATTTAGGGTCTCCCAATGTGACAGCCCAGAACCGCCTTCTGCCATTTGATACACATATTATGCTAGAGGTGTGATGAGAGGAGATGACAGTCCTCCTTAACTAGAAAGCAAAATCTTTGACGAAAAACTTATGCGTGCCTAAGCAGATCAAACACTTGGATAGCACTGCAGGACCCATGGGCGAAACACAGGAGAGTAAAACCAGAGACCCGGTGACCAGCAGATTGACTGTGAGTGGAGGTGCCATGGGAAGTGCTGGGTGAAGCCAGGGGCAAAAAAGGAAAAACAAAAGAAAAAGGAAATTGATGCAGTGACTGAAAGGGTACCTAACTCAAAGTTGAATTGGTGGTAACTTTTTGGCCAGTACTCAGAGAAGCTTACACTGAAATAGGTTGCTGAATCAATCTTGGGATAGTCCTGGATTTAGCTGGAATAAATTCTTTGCCGTGCTACCTGCTGGAAGGGCGCTGGGGAGAGTTTCCAGGGTTAGGGTTGAGGTGTGGTGGGAGGTCGGGGACAGACTTTGAAGCAAGATTGGAAGGCCAAGCTGACCACCTTCTGAGGGTGAGATGGCAGCAAAGCAGGAGCATTTTACTCGTGTGGCATGAAGGATGGCTTGTGTTTCATCTTCCCAAACAGTGAGGAATCTTAATGCTTAGAACAGTTTTGAAAAGATGGCATAAACTGCCCCCTCTGCTCCTGACACTATGACTCATGAGAAGTGTAAGTTTGCATAATGAACTGTTTGTGCTTCTGTATTTTCTCTCTTGTCAGAAACAGAACAGGGTGATAAGGGGTCAGAATAAGGATGTGCAGCCCATGCCGCCTCGGCATGCGGAGGTCATGGCTGAGGGGTCGGCATCCAGCGGAGCAGCCAAGGATGTCAAGGCCCTCCCGGTTCTGAGCACCGGAAAGGCGGATGATAAGTGGACATCCGTAGGAATCATGCTGAGATGTGACACAAGTGGCTGGCCGGCAGGTTGTGGGTTGTGCCCCGGAGGTTGTACTTCCATACAAAGCATCCAGCAAGTGGGGCTAAAATCTGGTTGCTGCTGTGTTGGGCCAAGACTTGCACCTTGGTGCTGGGTCAACCTGCCAGGCGAAAACACACAGAAGGTTCCAAGCTCCAAGTGTCATCCATTCCCAGGGGGTATCTTTGCACGTTCTCCAGAGGCCACAAACAGGCCAACAGTGGCTCTGCCCGGAAGTCTGCAACATACTTTGAATCCATCTGTTTAACAGGATGCTAAATAAATGATCAGTGGACAACACACAGAACAAGTAGATGGATTGGGCAATGCTAAATATTGTTCTAAATGCTGCATGTAGCATCAAAGAAGTACAAACCCTGGCACAGTTTTTGCTTCAGCTTTGGGGATTTTCTATGGTTTTCAGTGGCCGAGCTCCGGTTCCTGGTCCATGTGTGGGAAGAAGCAAACAAAATTGTCCGGGCAGGAAGAGTGCAGTGGCCGTGCCTGTGATGTGTTCCTAGCCTGCCTATGCTCTCGCTCTAAAACATCTCATTGACTCCAGGTAGTCGGGTTATAATTTCTCCACAGAGAAGCTGGGAGAGGAGAGAGCAGTTGTATGTGTCATTTTGAGAAAGCCGGAGGTTTTCGTTAGAGGGGAAACATCTGTATGAGATTTTGAGACAGAGCACCATTGCCTTGGAATCCTCATGATGTCTAAAGCTATCTGGAAGCAATAGAGAGCCTTGCAGGGCAGGGTAGGAGGCGAAAGCACTGGTTGCCTGCAGTTGGCTGCTCTTTTCTTACGAACTTCTGGCACGAGAAGAGCACAGTGGAGCCACACCACACAGAGCTTTCTCCAGGACCCCTGAGCCAGCTCGTTCCTCTTTGTTTTGCCATGTGACGTCCACGTGTACATGTGGGGAGCCTGTGCTTCCTAGAGTTCCTCTGAGAATGTCGTCAAAGGCGTTGCCAGTTGCAGCACTGCTGCCTTGAATTAAGCTGCACATCATCCTACCCACCAGTGACTCCCACGTACGCACAAAGCATTGAAACAAGAGCAAGCCCAGATCACCTCGTCTCCCTGGGACCTTCCTTGAGTGTCTTCCTTGTCTAGACCGTGTTGGCCTTCTGTCTGACCAGAGAAACCTCTTACTCATGCCACATCCAACTCCTCCTTCCCCGCCCTTTCTTCCCACCCTCTCCGCCCAAGCCAGAGCAGGCTACGGAGCATCCAGCCACACCCTCCATTCATTTTGCACAGGAGGCCCAGACCCTCATAATGCTTTGACACCACCATGTAATTTCTCGTTAGTTGCCACCACCAGAGTTAGTGTCTGTAATAGTCAGCTTTGCATTCTGACAGTTGAATTCCTCGGATGTTATAAAATGAAGTGGTTTACTTTGCTCGCGGTTTCGAAGGCTTGCGGGCATCATGCCACATCACTTGGGTGAACGCTGTGTTACATCATGGTGAACAGCAATGGCAGGAGAGTGTGTGGGATGAAAAAGTGGTAACGCCTTGACCTTGGGAGGTAGGACAAGACTTAGGCTTTTTGTTTTTAAGATTTATTTATTTTTATTGGAAAGGCAAATTCTTCCATCCACTAATTCATTCCTTACATGGCCACAACAACCTGAGTTGAGCTGATATGAAGCCTGGAGCCTGGAGCTTCTTCTGGGTCTCTCAGGTGGGTTCAGGGTTGCAATGGCTTGGGCCATCCTCTACTGCTTTCCCAGGCCATTGCAAGTAGCTGGATGGGATATGGAGCAATCGGAACATGAACCAGTACCCATATGGGATGCTGGCGCTTGCAGGTGGAGGATTAGCCTGTTGAGTCATTTCTCCAGCCCCGCCCCCCCCCCCCATTCAGGCTTTAATGGCAATCCATTGTGAGAATTCAAGGAGTTACTGATAACCACCAGGAGTTGCTTGCATGAGGCATACCTCATGTGCCTTATAACTTCAGGACCTCCCACCAGCTCTCACCTCCCAATGGTAGTTCCTCCACCATGGAAACCAAGGTGTTAATTAAGTTAATTAAGTTAAGTCTTTGAGTTTCACTCAGATCAATATCTAAATTGTAGGATCTTATGCTTCCATCAGTGTGCAAGTTCGTGCACTCCATCAGGAACACACTCCTCCTTCCACGCCCTTTGAGGTGATCTGTTTGTTTTGTGTTGTTGTAACAGAATACCTAAGACTTATATATAATACATATTATATAAGGTTTATATAGGGATATATATTATATATAAACCTTATACACATAGGATATATATATACATACATAAGGTTTATATAGAATATTTATATATAAAAGTTTATATACTATTTATATATAAGCATATAATATATTATGGGCTTATATAGGATTGTATATATGCCTTATATAAAAGTTTATATATAAATATATGATATAGCTTATGTATGTATAAGGTTTATATATAATATATAATACATAAAGTTTATAAAGGTTTGCTTTATAAATCTCCCAGTTGATTTGGGCAAGCTTTTCTGAAGATTTTTGCAAGTCAAACATAGGCAGCTTACTTCTGTTGAGTGTAGCTCTATCATAATGTATGCACGTAACTGTCGTTTGCTTCCCTAGAAGTATCAATAAGACAACACAAAGATTGGTGTGAATTGTGAATTTTCTAAAAAGATACTTATTTGAAAGATGGAACAATGAGACAATGGAGGCAAAGGGAGGAGAGCGAGAAATGGGGAGTAAGAGCGAGAGAGAGGGAGAGTGGGAGAGGTAAAGGTGATTCGTCTGCTGTTGCACTGCCAAAGTGGTCGCAGCAACCAGGCCTCGGAAAAGCCGAACTCACTAGGCAGTTAAATTCCCAGAATTGTTCCCAGTTCAATGAATAAATGGCCTTTTACAGCGATCTGGATATCTGGCATTTGCATAAAGCAGAACAAGCCACCTTGCACTGATTCTTAAATTGTCCTTTATGTTATTTGGCTTTTAATTGTGTGTTGCTGCATGTATTTTTATTGGTTTTTGCTTTCAATTTCTCCTTTTCAACTAGTTGCATGATACATATATATGTTTATATTATACATACATATATATATACACATATACACACATATATACACATAGGACACACATATATTTACATATATAAAATATGTATAATATGTCCCTATCTATAAGAGATATAGAATATATATGCATGTATTACTAATAGCTAGCACCACATTTGGGGCAGGTGGCCAAGGGTGCACACTCCAAGCACCTAGTGCAAAGGCAGAGACGTTATGTGCATAGACTTATCAATGACTTATTTGCAGTGATTGAAAAATAAGGCATTTCGTTAGAGACTGATTAGGTTTAGGTGATCTTAATCCTTATCACATCGTTAGTTCACAAAGAGCAATCCTTATCTCGTAGCTGTTTCCTCGATACAATTATCACATTATAGAATTTGCCCAATTTGAATTACTTTTTTTCTTTTATGAATGTCAAAATGGCTTTGATGTTCCTATAAAACAAATAATTCACCATAGCTGAAAATCAAGATGTGCGCTAATGTGTACATGAAAGATAATCCCTTGAATGAAAAAGGCTAATTGGGGTTAGCTTCTATTTATGAATAGCTTTGATAGATTTTAGCGTATGAGTAAACACATTCTCCAGACTTTCTATGATGAAGGATATCTTTCAGTTGGGTATGCTTTACAAATTATTGCATAAAGAAAAAAAATCTTATCAGGCATAAATTGTTTTCCAACTTCCTCTGGATGTGGGCAGTAAGTTTCCTCTCCTATTAATGAACAAAAATTGAAAATATGTCTGCTGAACAGATAGGGTTCCAACTTGAGTTTTTTCTGTTTCCTGTTATGTGGTCATTTCATTTTGATCTTAAGAGTAACTTTGTTTTAAGCTACTTTCTCACTGTGGTTATCAACACTGCGTGTGAATGCGGCTCATCACATAATAGACTCTAATATTCAGTCATTTCACAGGATTTAATTCTAAGTTCTATTTATTTCCACTCTTTTAACTAATATAAGTTTGTTTTGGAGGGGAATAGTAGCTATTGTGATAATCATGATTTTTTTTCTTTTAGAGGAAAAGAGAGACCTAAGAACCAGAAACTAAATTTTTAATTGACCAACTAAATTAATTGATAATAGGTGACTTAAAATTAACTGTGAAACGCTCAGTGCAGCATTTTATTTGTAATCCATTTCAATGCCATAAGACATTTACAAAGATATGACGGAATGCGGACACACAGCATTTGAACTTGTGATAAGGAAAGGAAGGTTTTAGAGGAAGGCATGAGGCCAAAAGAAAACAAAAAAGTCACAAAAGTATTAGAAACTAATAGGACCTAGACCCTGCGGGGATGAACCAGCAGATGGGAGATCCTTATCACTCCTTGTCTCTGTACATCTGCATTTCCAATAAAAATGAATAAACCTTTTTTAAAAATTCTATTCTTTGAAAAATTTTTAAAATTCTAAAGAAACCTGACTTGTGGGTTATACCTAAATGCTGCGGCTTTCGCACTGGTCTATATGAGAGGCCACTTCTCCTGCTTGTGATGGTTTGGGTTGGTGTTGCCTGCTTCTTACAACAGCGTTCTGTTTGAAGCCTAGAAGAACAAGCAGGTTCAGCCTTGGCTCATCGGGAAGAGTGATATGTTTATATTTTTCATGTCAGGAAAGAGGTGTATCTTATTAAAATACACGATGGTGTTAAACCCAGCTTGTGGAAAGTGCTTACCAGTGGTTTTGTGGTATTTTGATAAACGTGGCAGTGACGTGTAGGTGAAAAAAAAAATGGCTCAAGGGAAGTGACTGAGAAAGAGCCAGCTGCATGATGATATGTGCAAAAGATGAGATTGTAGAAAATGTTTTATACTTTTCCTACCAGTGTTTTCAGTTGGCAAATATTAGAAATCAGAAATATGTCCAAAAGAAAATTGGCCCATGAGAACAACAGCAGTGAGGGTTATCCAAACATTGGAAAACACTGAGTTGTCTCATCCAGTCCGGCACCTGTGAGGAACTGCAAAATGATGAGGAGGCGTGTGCTGCCAGCAGGGCCATCTGCTGCGGCTACTGCGGGGCCCGGTCAGTGTTTGGAGTGGAGACACGTGGCAGATAAATTCACATATTGGAGGAAGTATACTTGTTGGTATTTGGCAGGCCATTCTCTTCTCTTTGAATCCAAATGAGACAAATGTTTTGGCATGAAGAGGCCTGCATATGGTGCATATCTCTTCAGTAGACTACAAATACGTAGTTTGGTTCTGTTCCTCTGGTGGGCAATTTCCTTACCCTTAATAAAGGGTGTGATCTCCCACACTTAGATTTTCCTTTTTTTTTTAGAAAGAATTTCCAAGGCAAACACCACAGTTATACTGTGCAACAAGTCAAAATCCAAAATCCTAGCCTGAAGATCAGCTGGCAGTGAAGGTTGTTATGAACTGTAGTGCTTGTGCTGGAGAAACATTCAAGAAAGGCCAAGCTTCCTAGACGTAGAGGTGCTTAGATGTAGTATGACTTTAAGAGAGTAGGACACACAGAGATTTTTAGGAAGTGAGAGGCAGGAGAATCACGGAATTTGTTTAAAATTGGATGAAACTTCACATGGTTGGAGAGAGTATGGAAGCTGGGATCCTAAGAAGAAAACTGGAGCCCAACTTTGAAGGTTTTCTTTTAATGATTTATTTATTTATTTGAAAGGCGGAGTTACAGAGAGACAAAGAGAAAGAGACATACGAGACCCACAGAATGGATGAATCTTTCATCTGCTAGTTCACTGAGAGAGGAAGAGAGAGAGGAGAGGAGAGATGAGGAACTTAGTACTTCCTGGACTCCCACGTGGGTGCCAGGACCCAAGTACTCGGGTTGTGCTCCACTGCTTCCCAGGTATATTAACAGGGAGCTGGGTCATAAGTGGAGCAGCCAGGACTCCAACTGGCATCCCCATAGGATGCTGGCATCCCCAGCTGGCAGCACTACCCACCATTCCACAATGCTCTCACCTTCGAAGAACCGTAAGGACCTAACATGTCAGGGAGTTTGGACTTGAGGAGTTGAGGCTATTTGAACAAAGAAGTCATACACCAATGAACACTTTCCAGAAAGCTCATCCTGGGTGGAAGGTGTTGGGAATTGAGCATAGAGCGTAAGGGAGGGAAGAGGGAGACTCAGCAGTAATCATGAGGGAAGGAGTGAGGGCGGAGCCAAGGCAATCATGGGGGAGTGGAGACAAATGCATGCTTTGGAGATGTGTAAATAACAGCTGCAGGTTTGGAAACTGAAGTTGAAGGAGAGTGATGATGAGCCAAAAGGAACACTCAGATCTTGAAACTGAATTTTTGATCTTTATGTTACAGGGAATGCATCAAGGACAATTACCACACTAGATATGGTGAGAAAAATCACATGCAAGTATCCGATAGGCGGCAGTAAGGAACTCAGGGGTGGGAGCAGGGGTTGTGGCGTGCAGTATCTTTGAGACCAAGCTGTTTTCCAGAAATGTTCAATGATGCCATAGCAGTATATAAGATCACCCTGCCAAGGAAAGGGAGATGAGGTGTCCCTTGAAGTCGGCGGGGGGACACCAGTATTTATAGAATGGAGAGAAGAGAAATTTGCAAATAACTCTACAAAAACAAAAGTGAGAGATAAGCAGTGCTGGATGGGTCTCCTAGAGACCAAGGCTTTTGAAGGATCATCTCACTCAGAGGAAGGATCTTAGGAGGTCGAAATTAGGATGAAATCAACAGGCATGAAGCCTGAACACATCTTGTTGGTGGCTTTGTTGGAGATTTTCTTTACGCAGAAAACAATCAGTGAACGTTATTCATTTAAAAAATGTAAATCCTTATGTAGTAGTTTTCTAATTGAGCTTTTAGCTGCAATTTTAGCATGTGAGTTAATATTTCTTCATGTTTTGTCATCCTTTTTTTTTTACACATAGCATTAAGAATTACGATATATTTCTGAAACAAATTATTGCAGCTTTGAGATGGGAATTTGCAGGCTATGTATTCATAGAGTGAAAGTGAAGTCACCCAAGCATTAGGTTCAGCGTAATTACACTGTAAAGTATTGCTAATGTCAACAGAACATACAAGAGCAATGCAGTCTTAATGCTAGTGATAACTTACGCTTAATGATGTTCTGTGCTGTATTCATTTAAGCATGAACAAAAGCTTCTAATCTGATAAATACTTTGAGCGGTAGGACATAACTGTGATTAGGGGAAGTGGTCATTTACATTCTGTGATTCAGAGCTTTCAAAAATAAAGCTGATCCCTAAACTGATGTTCTGTATCTTTTCACGTGTGAGCTTGCCCTCTCATGGCCTGTAGGGACACAGAAAAGGCATGCTCTCATATTTCACCTCGATTGAATCTCTTCGTGAATTGCCTTTGTTTCTGTGTTGATATAAGTTAATCCTAATGAAGTCTCAGTAATGAGCAATTGTTAGAATGAAAGGCAAAAGCTAGAATCAGTGATCCTTGGAAGTGCCTAATCAACAAACAAGTGACTTTCCAACAAACAGGACATCATGGGCACCGTGAGAATTCCTGTTGCTCTGCTGACATTGGAATGCTTGCTCAAGAAGGCTTACTGGAAAGGGCTTTTATGCAGTGTTAGGTTGACTCCTGGGGGTTGTCTCTCAAATGTGCTTGAAATATGAATTATGCCCTGAGCCTCTCGAAACTCTTCAGAACCATCCTACTCCAAAGAAATTTCATTTAGCAGGTCCCAAGATGATTTCCATTCATCAATTATGAAAGAGACTCTGGATTTGGAGTTTTAACTGGTTGTAATCTTTGATATTTTCAGACTATGCCTGGGAAAAAAATTTGAAGTCTCGTGTATATTTTCTTTTGCTGTGGTCACCTTAGCAGAAAATCACGGGTTTATATCCACTTTGTAGATTTAACAAGGCATTTCAGGTTTTTCTTTGTTGCAGTTATTATCTAACATCCCTGTAGAATGATGTCACAAACATATACTTAATGTTTAGACAATCTTTAAAATGTAGTCTGATAAGGGATTTGTAATTTTCTATTAAAATGTGTTTTCTTGGGGAGAATTTAGATAATGTGTGACTTATCAGGATTGTATCTTGTTAGTTTAATTTCCAATAACAGTAAAAATGGGTACAGTATTTCTAATGCACACTCCAGAATTAAGCTGGATTATAATACAGACACTGTCTTCCCTCCCATGTTAGTTGAGGTGTGGTGCTTGCTGAAGCACAACACGGAACTCCCTTCCGTGCTGAAGGCGTAGTTCTGTTTCCATATTCCTTCTGGAATTTTTTTTGAAGGGGAGACCACAAAAGTAGTCATTGCTAAAGCTTTGTTTTGCTCTTCTGTATTCTTCTCAATTCCAAACTCTTCTGCTTTACACCTTATACATAACTTACAAATATGTTTTAAAACAGTTCTCTGTAACTTCTTTGTGAACTTGATGGGGCTCCCTCCATTACGGCTGTCCCTCCACCCACTTCATGCCATAGGTCCTAGTGGCTGCAGCAAAGCAGTTATGCTTACTGGGAAACCATTGGCTGACATATCTAAAACCATTCTATATTAATGTGGTAAATATAGTCTTTTGCAAAGTTGTGGGAATTGGAAGTTGTGTGCTGTGCTTGCTTTCTGTATCACTAAAAATACTTGGCGAGGGAAATAGTAAGATATAATAGTTCATTATTGCATATGCTTATAGCCCCTCACTTGGGAAAGCAATTTGAAACTACTTACACCAAGATTACAAAAAGGAGTTCACCAAGTATAGAATAGGAAGAAGCCACTCAACATAAGAAATGTGGCATTTTGACTGTTGAATTACTTACTTTAGTCATGTACCAAAATTGGTTATGAGGCATTTCTGCTTCATCCATAACGGACCGCTAGCATTTAACTAGCTAACACAGTGCCGTCCGTCTTAAAACTGAACAGAATGTCTGTCGGCATTGCTTTGACTTGTTAGACAACAGTCGTTGTAACAGAAAAGGGAGCGTGATCATTGCCAACGGTCTCCTCACTGCACAGAAAAGAGCTCAAGTCCAAGGTGGCTCGCTCTACTGAGCTGAAGAGGAAGAACTGGCAGGTGTCTGTTGCACAGAGCTCGAGGCAGAGGCAGCTGAGGACAGAGGGTTTTGTTTATACTGCCCATGAGTGCTTGTTTACGGGCTAGGCTGCAGGGATTTGCAATTAGATCACATGATGCTTTCCAGAGAATGGCCTTGACAGGGTTAAAAACAGAATATGTTTTTTATGTTGCTGATGCAATGGCTTAATTGGCTAATTCTCCACCTACAGGCACCAATATCCCATTGGGCACTGGTTCATGTCTTGGCTGCTTCACTTCCCATCCAGCTGTCTGCTTGTGGTCTGGAAAGGGGGCAGAGGATGGCTCAAGTCCTTAAGACCCTCATCCATGTGGGAGACCCAGAGGTGGCTCCTGATTCCTGGCTTTGCATCAGCTCAGCTCAGCTCTTGGGGCCACTTGGGGAGTGAACAGGAGGACAGAAAATCTTTCTGTCTTTCCTTCTCTCTGTAAATATGCCTTTCTCATAAAAATAAATGCATCTTTAAGAAATCGTAGAAGATAGAAATACTAGTAGAGGAGTAAAAGGGCTAGGTGACATTTAAGGTAGAGCTTTGGCCGAGACAAGACAGCATGTTGATACCTTGAGAACACTCTTGGGCATTGAACAAAACCAGTAAAAATGGCATCAATAAAGGCTCTGTTTGAGAAATGAGGACTTGGTGTAGAATGAGACCTCCACTGTAATCACCATTTTTTTTTTTGGCGGGGTGGGGGCGGGGGGGATGCGGATATCCTCAGGGAAAACAGAATTTGTTTGCTGACTTTTGGATGCTAGTTTTTGCTAAATTAAAGGGACTTAGGAAATTCACGGGGAATTGTATAAAATGCTAGCAAAGCTTTCACAAAGGAAAACTTGCACAAATTAAAAAATGATCATCCAGGAATCAAATTCACAACCAGAAAGCAATCAGAATTTTCGGCGGGGTGGAGGGGTTGGGAGCAGTGAATAAGAAGGATCCAAATTCTCTACAGAGTGTAATCCACAATGTGTATGTGGAAATAAACATGGAAATTGGACTCATGCCATGTGGGGGAAAGAAGGGAATAGAAACTGACCTTGAGATGGCCCAGATGTTAGATTTAACTAGATCCTTAAAACAGCCATTATAAATATGTACTGACTAAACGAAACAAGGTCAGAACATTAAATGAAAATGTGGTCCAGTGATCTGACCACATAGAGAATCTTGGAAGAGAAATAGAAATTATTTATGAAAAGATCCCAGTTAAAATTGTAAAACAGAGAAGTACCAGTAACTCAAGTGAGAATTTCACTGGGTGAAGTTGTTAGTATGGTTGTGATGGCAGGGGAAAAAGTCAGTGAACTTGAAAACAAAGCAGTAAGAGTTTTGTTTACCAAATAGAACGGAGTGTAAAGAAAAGCTTCAGAGAGCTACGGGACAGTGTGACGGGGTTTAAAACGTAAGAATCGTAAAGTCGGCAGAAGATGAGAATAAGAGTTGGTTGTAAAAATATTTGGAAAAGTAACAACTCCCACTTCTCCAAATTTAATGAAAAATATTAACTTAGAAATTCAAGAGACTGAGAAAAATGGTTAAGGGAGAACAAACACAAGAAAACTGAAAACCAGGCACACCGTGGTCAGCTAGAAATCAAAGACCTAAGGGAGATTTTTAAAGCATCCATAGAAAGGGGAGTGAGAGAGCTTCCTTCACGACACAAATAATGGAACCCTGTCCAATGAAGTGACAGCATTAACCTGAAAGAAGGAAATAAAAAGTGGCTTAAACCCGGAATTCTGTGTCCAGAATACATACCTTCAAAATAAACTTTTAGAAGACTTATATCTGTTTAAATTTGGAATGCAGAATTAACATAGAGAGAGGGAGATGGGGACGGGGAAGGAGAAGGAGAGAGATCTGCCATCCACTGATTCATTTCCCAAATGACTGTGAACATCTGGGGTGGCGCCAGACTGAGGCCAGGAGCTCGCAGCTTCTTCTGGGTCTGCCACATGGGTGCGGACGGGGCATCTTCGGCTGCTTTCCCTGGCACACTGGCAGGGAACTGGATTGGAAGTGAATCAGCTGAGTTTGGAGCAGCAACTAGCGCCTTAGCCTGTTGTGCTGCATTGCCCACCCCCCACCACCAAAATAAAAGTTAAAAAGACATTTTCAGATAAAAATGAACTAAAACAATTAATTGTTGTCAGGTATTTCTCCGAGAGGGTCTAAGAAGGAACAACAGTGTGTAGAATGCTGCATCTATGTGAAGTAAGGAAGAAACCCAGTGGTACACTTAAAATGGTGTAAAACTGGGTGAATATGTAACATGATTGGGTTTTTCTAATTTTCAAAAATAAGACATGGAGTCAGAAAGGCATATTTCTTGTAGCACTTCTCAGTTGAACTTTATACAGCCTTTTTTCTCACTTCCTACTCTAGACTTCCTATCCTACACTTCAAACAAATGTGGAATTTACTGCTTCACCCAAACATTCAGGTACAGAAGAAGTGAATAGAAAGTGACTGTTTAAATCAATCCGTGTCAATGATCACGTTAAATGTAGGTAGATTCAACACTGCAATTAAATGGCAAAGATTATCAAAATATTATCAAAATCAGGATTTATGTATATCCTGTCACAATTAATTTTTTTCTTTTATTATTTTATTTTTCCTTCTAGTTTAGTTTTAATTTTATGGCAGAGTTCCATAGGCTTTGGGATTTCCCCTAACCCACCCCCATATTTCCTCCCCCCAACTTATTTCCCCCATATTATTACAATAGTATAGTACTTCATAAGCAGTCATAAGTCCATCATTCTGTTATTTAAATGTGTTCTGACATTGCTGGTACAGACAGTGGCAGACAGTCCAGCATCCTATTGTCAAGATATACCCAACAATTTCTCTGGGAATCCATCTTTGATTCAGAAGTAGAGATGCATACTGCATTGTATCTTCACAACTGGATATGATAGTCTCTATTATGCCATTACTATACATTCCCTTAAATAAGAAGCCATGAAACAAAATCAACAACAGGAATAAAGATAAAACAAAAGATTTATAGCACCATGGAGTTAAGTAACATGCTACTGAATAACCAGTGTGTTGATGAAGAAATGAAAAAGAACATGCAAAAACTCCTTCAAGAAAATGATGCTACTGTGTGATCTGTGAGTCAGTGAAGGACTTAATAAAAGAAACTATTTTGAAGAAATGAAAATAAACACAATATCAAAACCCATGGGTTGCAGCAAAAACAGTATGGAAAGGGTTATTGATCTTACAGTTTGCATGAAGGTTGCCTTATATCAGAGAACATACGATATTTGTCCTTTTGGGATTGCCTTATTTCACTGAGCATAATGGTCTCTAGTTGGGACTGTTTGGTTGCAAATTGAATAATTTCATTCTTTTTAATGGCTGAGCAGTATTCCATGGAGTAGATGTACCACAGTTTCTTTAACCACTCCTCTATCTGTGTTGTTTCCATGTCTTTGCCATTGTAGATGGTGCTGCTGTTAATATAGGATTGCAGGCCCTTGTCTCAGAGTTTAAATGAAAAAATACAGTTTGAAAGAAAAAGGATGAAAAACAGACGATGAAAACAGTATGCGTAGTATGAGACAAAGTGCCAAGGAAAAGATTATAACAGAAGAAGATCTAACGGTTACAAAAGGCTCTATTCCTTATGTTACAGAGATGCTAAGTAGCATAGATGTGTGCTGTTTAATGGAGCTCCAGAAAGCAAACTTTGAAACTAAGAGAGAAATCAGACATCCCCAAAATTACAGTTGAATATTTGACGTTCAACTTAGAATTCCAAAGTAGGGAGAGAAGAGAAACATAACTGGTTTTGCTTAGTTCTGTGTGATCAGTGGGCAGGCTTTCTCTAGCATCAAATTCAGGGAAGGATTTAAGGCGCAGATACCTAAAGGACTATTTCATAGCTAAAGATTCTGAAATGATGCAGAAGCCATCTTCAGATGGAGTTTCTTATTTTTTTGTTTGCTATCAGATGACATTTAATAAAACACGGTTGATGAGTGAAGATAGCTTTTGAAAGTATTACCATGCCTTTTAAATTTAGTTGTCTCCGAATAGAGGTTGTGACGCTTAAGACTATTAACATCAGCCTTTGACATTTTCTCTGGGCAGCAGCTGGCTCAGTCAAGCATTTCCCCGTGCTGGGTTGAGTGTAAATTTTCACATTGGTTCCTGATAGCTTGTCCTGTTGATGAAAGAAGGCCATGTGATCGGAATCACACAGATGCAGGTGCAGTCCGTTGTGGGAGTGCAAGTGTTCTCTGTGTCCATGTGGAGCCCCATCCTACTCAGGCAAGGGGGGCGCCGCTGAGATGCCTTTGGGTAGGGCCCAAGCTTTCCTGAAAACAGAGCTTTGAATTTTTTTCAAGCCTTTGGACAGAGGGTGAGGGCGTTTGGCGCCAGGAGGGGGAAAAAAAAAGGCTTTGAAAGGGGAGATGGGGAGCAGCACACACACGGATTTGGCTGACTTCACAGTGTTGCCTGGGGTCTCCTATGGTTTGGAATATGAATTAGGTAGGTTGTGATGGGTACACATTGTGTTATCACAGAAAGAAAAATGGTAGATTCTTTCGCTCCCCTTGCTGTTTTGTGAGATGAAACCCAAAGTATATCCTCTTGTGGAATTACTAAATAATACATCCCCAAGCAGTGAAATAGACATGATATTTTAGGATGGGACAGAGGAAAGCATGTCAAATTAGGATTAGCACCCGGTTTGTAAAAATAGCTTATTCAAAGATGAGAATCCTGAGATTAAAAATTAACTTTGATATTTCAGTTAAAGAGGTATTGATTTTCCTTCTAGGAAATATTTTTGGATATTCCAAGTTAAATTTGTATCTTTTTCTTATTTCCTTAATAATAGCTGCCTAGAAAGCACCAACGAATTGAATCGAACACATTTTATTTATTCTTGTTTCTGTCTTGATGATAGCAGCTATTTATTTTTTTGAGACTCAGAGAAATTTTATTACACCATTTAAGAAGTGTTAACAGATAAAACTGTACATATTTATGGGGTACTCTGTGACAATTCATTATTTGCAGATGCAGTGTAATATCCAATTCATAGAAGCGTATTTATCCTCTTAAGCATTTTACTTTTTCAATTTAATGAAATCCGACACTCTGCTTTATAGGTTGTTTTTTTTTTTTCATAGAAAAATATACTCATTGTCAGTAGTCACCCACCCTGTTGTGCCATAGACTGCATGCTCCTCTCTGGCTATCATCCCATACCCATACTCAGCCTGTTGCAGGCCTTCCTTTGCCGCTGTCCTCCCAGTCTCTGTTAATCGCCATTACGTTTTTAATGTCCAGATCTTTTATATTCCACCTATGAGTGGGACCATGTGATATTCGTCTTTCTACGGGTCAGGCACATGCTCAATGGTTGGTAATACATATTCCAGAACAGAACGTCACGGGATCTTCTCTGACTTCTCATTCTCATGCCCAAAGGATACATAACAAACCTGTGTGTGAATGTGTTTTTCTCAGGAAGGCAATATAATGAACTAATCTTTCTCTTAAGGGTTGACATTTGGGGAGACTATTATCAAACTGGGAGAGGTAAATGCAGTTGAGTTTATGGAGTTTCTCTTTTTAAATGAAGACGCCGTCTTCCAGTTTGAATGTACGTTGTGCGGCAGTGACGGTACGCAAGTAACATCTGCTTCATAACAAGGTGCACACAGAACGATTTGGTTAACATGTGGCACAGTCAGCTAGTGAAGAATTTGGGTAACATCTCTCCCATTAGAGTTGTGAGTTTAAAGGAATGTCGTTTCAGCCTCTCCAGTTCTCATGTTTTTGTTAGTTTCTTAATTTCAAACTGTGCCAGCATTTTTTGGTTTTATTTAGAGATGGGATGTGTTGATTATTAGGACAGTAATTAGGGGGTGGCTGATGAATCATCTAATTAATGAAAACCACACCCGTGTAGTTCTGGGTCTCTAACGTGTGTGAGTGAGGAGGCGTAGCTGTGCAGGCATCCTAGAGGGCAGATTAAATGAGATACACTGGGTGATGTGAAGAAATTGTTGAAACTTCTGCTTATGTGTTGCTCACTTCCTCCTCCTTTTACAACTACATTGGATGTGTATTTCTAATGTGTGTAATATGGTGGTCACATAATGAGTGCATTTTTTATGAACCAAAAAGACACATGTTGGAGTGCGTGTTATAAAAATGTTTTGCTGTTTAGATATGCCTGATTGTAGGTCCCAATTATAACACCTTCCTTTTAGAATTAAACTGTGAAAATAAGAAAAATAAGTACCTGCTCAATTGTTTATTTTAGTTACCTGAATTATTTACTGGGGTTTAAATAATTGCAGGAATATAATTACAAATGCTTAGTGTCCTAAACATAAAATAACTTTTTGAATTACTAAATTGGGCTACCTGAATTTCATCTCCATCCCCCGGGGCAAGCCTAAATGTGCTCTAAAGCAAATTCCCTAAATCCAGTATCTGAGCTTGACTTGGGAGAACTGTTAAGACAAAGTCAGTCTGTCTTACTGTGTTCTTCTCATCTTCAGCTATGCTTTGGTTTAAACTGAGGTACTTTTATCTGTGCTTAAATAGTGCCCATTGCTAGATTCTTGTTATTGCCTGAGGAATTTATCACATCTCTAGGATCAATTGCAAGGCATAAATGAATCCATTCATTTATTTACTGATTTGAGAGGGATGTGGAGGAGGAGAGGGGGTCAAGTAAGTAGGAAAAGGGGAAAAGAGAGATGGGAAGAGAGAGATCAAATCCTGTCTTTTGGCTTACTCCCCAGATGCCCACAATGGCTGGGGCAGGGTAGGCAGAAGCCAGGAGATTGGGATGTGGCCCAGATCTTTCATTGCTGTCAAGCATCAATATTAGCAAGAAGCTGGTGGCAAGGCTGGAGACAGGGATCAGCCCAGACACAGATATGAGATAGATAGATGATAGGTAAATAAACAGAGGCCTAAGTGGAAGAGGCAAGTACAGTAGGTTGACCAATGCCACAATTACAAGTCTATTTCCAGGTACGGCTTCCATTTTTCCATTCAAAGATGATGAACAGGTATCAACGGCAACCACATTCAGACACTCAGATTCTGAGTTCAGAGTTAGGAGGAGATGTGTACAGTCAGCCAGGTGTGTGAGCCTCTCATCTCCCACAGCTGCTGTTTCACGGGGTTCTAGGGAGGCTTCTGGAACAGAGAACTTATATAGTCATCATCTATAGTTGATAGGTCGTTTTTTTCTGTTATTTCTGGTCCAGTGAACTTCACTCACTGGAGATAGTTCTTCAACAAGTTTCTCCTTATTGCACATTTCCCTGCATCTATGCACGAGTGTTCAGTACTGTCAAAGGACCCATAAGGCAGTAGGAACCCGTTGACGGTCTCACTCCATATGATAATTGACTTGCTTCACATTATAATTAAAATAAAAACGTACATGCTTTGATCCCTTAGGGACTGCAGCAAAGAAATGTCAATGTATCTGCTTCACAGAATTCATAACATAATGAATATTAAGGGTTTTGAGAGTTGACTATAAAGTTATTTTTGAGTGTTTTTTCAGTCTTATCATTCATCACCTATTGCTATTGGTAGAAACAGCTGGGGAGTATTAAAAGTTTTCATTTATACTTAAAAGGCAATGAACAGTGTATGTGTAATTCAGTTTGTCATGTCCACATCTACCGTATTTAAAGTCAGTAAAACAAGTAGTTATACCACTGCTCTAGACAATAGAACCTAAAGGTGTACTTACACATATTTGACTTTTTGCTCTCAGAGGATTGGGACATGCTGTTTCCTGGTTCACGTGTAGCATTTTGTATCAGTAGAAAAGTAGAAAAATCTTAAGTCACTGTCACTATCCTTGGGGTTTCATTTGTTGAGGTCTGTTAAATATCTGACTTTTTAAAAAAAAGGCATAGACTCTAGATTTTGTGGGGAAAAAAAGGTGGGGAATGGAATAAGTTTGGACAGCATGTGTCATGATGTTAAAGTTGAATTAGTATTTTGCTTATGTTCTCTTTCATCCAATATTCCTGAAACTAACGCTAAATACAAAAGCTAAATATAAAAGTTAAAGATATCAAATAGATGGATTATTGTCCTCATGAAACCAAAGTGACCATCCTTCAGGTTGTATTAAAGTTAGTCATATGCACACACTTACAAAACATTTTCTCATAGAAGCTAACCAGATAATTTCTTGTACTCTCTGCTTCCTTCTCCCCATTCACTCCATTTGTTTTATCTTAATCCCTCCCATTTTAAAACCAAGAAGAGCAAATATCTACTACATTTTCCAATAATTGTCCTATGGTTATGAGGAGGTCAAGCTCCAGAATTAAGGTCTTTGTACTTTCAATCTCCTGTTTTCCTATCTTCCAGGCAAGACTGAGTTCAGATCTTCATGATGTGTTATAAAATGTGCAGGACTTTCATCCCTATAGGGCGAACATCCATTCCTAAAGCCCATTAGATATAATAAGAATTAATTAGTATTTAAAAATGGCATCATGCTATCAGCATATGTTAGAATGAGAAACAATGGCCGTGGGAGCAACCTTGGTACATGTGGGAATGTCCTTGAGTCTCGTGTATAAATCAAGTTGATGGAATAATGACTCGTGACAGTGCTGGTGCCGATCGAAAGGGAAAGGCTTTGAAACCTAAGCTAAGTAGAGTCCTATCCTTGCACGATTATGTTAAGTGTGATCATGTATTATCAGTGATAATTAGGATTCGTAACTGCTTGATAGCTGCAGAAAAGCAAACCATTCCATTCTAACCCTCACCTCCATTTCAAAGCACCTGAAAAGTTTTATTCCTGAAAAGTTTGTGAAGTCAAACTTACTCAGGACACAGCTATCATGTCAAAGGCGAACGGATATCAAGTTATAATCGCTAATGTTTTCTGAGCACTTACGATGTGTCAGCTACCAGCCAAGAGCTTTGCTTATATGGACTGTTTCACTCCTCCCCACAGTTGTACAAATTATGTCTTATTATAGTCCCATTTTATAGATGACAAAAGAGAGCCCTATGAAATGTAGCTTGGCCGACATCAGATGGCTGTGAAGTTGCAGAGGCTGTCTAGTGTGCATAGTTATTATAACTGTACTGCATTCCATAGACAAAACACAGTGAGTCCTTAGGATGTGTGTCTAATTGTATGTGTGTGTGTTCATAGTCGGTGTCAGAGGCATAGAAGGGGAATTTAAGGATTTCCAAAAGACCACTGCAGAAGGTAGTTGTACAAAACACTATTGTGTTGTAAGTGGCTGAGGAATACATTGAAGGCCAGGCTAGAAGGGGTATATTAAAAATTAACCAAAAGCCTCTGCAATGCCTCAAAGATGTGGCGTGTTCCCACCGCCTGCCCTCTTCTTCCCCAGTGACTTGTTTTCCTGGAGTGGAACAACTGATTAGCATATTTTATTTGTGTTGTTAATGCCAAGCCTGTTTACTAGGACTAGCTGGCCTGATGGGTGGTGTTTAGTGCGGGGTTTAGTGCGAGTCCTCGGAGGAGCTCTTAGACATCAGCTGTAAATCATCTGCTCTGCCCTGCCTCCTGACTGTGAGCTCCATTCCTCCCACCTGGTGCCCTGGGCCCAGGCATCCACGCACACGCCATATGCAGGCAGATTCATGCTCGGGCCTCCGGGGGCCAACCCTGCAAATTAGACGGTAAAGCTGCAGCTCTGTGGGCAGGCCCTTACGTGCGCAAAGCCTGTTCCTTCTAATTGGAATTGTGTTCGCAGCTCACGGTTCGCCCTGGCGGGGCTGTAGCACACCCCTGTATCTGGGAGAGAGAAGAAGATGGTCTGTTTAACAGAGGTCAGTTTATCCTAAGAAGTCGAAAGTATGTGTGGGGTTTTTGCAATTGGTCTTTCAATGGCACTCTATTTCTTAGAAAGGTTTTCTAGCTATCATATCAATGCAAATAAAAACCACAGAATCCACCTAACCCTCGTGAAAATGACCATCATAGAGAAATCAAAAAGCTATGTTGGAAAGGAGGTAGGAATGTAAACTAGTGCAACCGTTAGGAAAGACAATATGGAAATTGCTCTGATGTCTGAAAGTAAGTCTACCATACGACCCAGCCATCCCACTCCTGGAAATACAGCCAAAAGAAATGGAACCTGCATATGCAAGAGTGACTCTAAGCTCATGTTTATAGCAGCACAATGCATAATAGCTAAGCTGTGGAATCAACCCAGATGCCCATTTACTGATGACTGGATGAAGAAAATGTGGTATATATACGCTATGGAATACTACTCAGTCATAAAAAGAATGGAATCTTAATGTTTGCAACAAAATGACCCCAGCTGGAAATCATTGTGCTTCATGAAATAAGCCAGTTCCCCAAAAGACTTGTAATAAATTCTTCCTGATCTGTGACAACCAATACAAAAAGCACAAAAATGAGAATCTCTGTGAGACGAGCTTACTGGGAGTTAACTGCTGTATACAACGAGTATCTATACTCATCAGCAATAAAGAATTTCTATTTTTATTTTAGTTTACTTTTATTATGTGTAATTCGTTTTTTTCTCCTTTTTCTTCTTGCTATGTCATGATACCCTTAATGAAGAGTTACACTTGTTACTACGAAGAGCATCAATATGATATTGTAATAACTTAGGGAAAAAAATAAGCAGGAAGATATGGAGGGTAGAGGGGAGGAGAGGAAGAATGGAGCCCCTATGCTTGTGAAAATTGTAAAATCTAGCCATTTTATATAAATTTAAAATATTATTTTCAAAAAGCGTATTACCATTAAATATGAAAAATTAAAATCTAAAATGAGTAAAATGCACATTCAATGATAACTGAAACGTTAGTCTTCTAAGATTTTTTTTTTTCTGCACCTGGGGCCCTGCCAGCCATGGTGGGGACCAGGATGGAGCTGCTGTCTCTGGGCTGCAGCCTCACCCAGCCCTGGCTACTGCCACCACTCCGAGTGTGAATCAGTGGATAGCAGTTCTCTCACAAGATGCAGGCCTGAAGGTAAGCCAGAAACTGAGAGAGAGAGAGAGACATGCAACAGATTCTGTTCGTAGCCTTAAGAAGGAAACGGCCCTGTTGCAACTTTGACTTTGGATTTCTGTTTTCCAGGAAACTGCAAAATAAGAAATCCCTTTGCTTAGTCATCTCATTTGTGGTATTTTGTTACGGCACAAACGAATGAGTTCGAATTAAAAAACAAACAAAACCAACCTAAAGAAATGCTCCTTTCTGTCTTCCCTTAGCGCTGGAATCCAAGCGTTGCTTTTGTCTCACCTCTGGTTTTGGTCTGCACCCGTTCGTGTTATGTGCTGTGATCACTTTAGTATTCTCTCAGTGTACACAGCGTTCCACTGGCTGTTCCTCCATGTTTCCTGAGCAGTAGAAATTGTTTAGCCATGCCTCCCAGGGCCTCCCAGTCTCACCTCACTTGCATTTCCTGTCTCTTTAGCCCTTCTGTCCCCTGTGTATTTACGTCATTGTATCTAGCCTCATCGTATATGTTGTTGGTTCTCTCAATGTGACCAGCGATTTTTTTTTCTATCAGATGTGCTATGTCCTTTGCAATAAACTCCTCCAGGGACTTGCGCTCCTTTGTGGAGACCCATCTCAGATGCTATTGTAATACTTTATTGATTCTCCTCCTGCTTGGTACAGTTGGTACCTACTTGGTACCTACTTGGTACTCTTTGGGTTGCAAAGTCATTTTCTACTTCTCTTGTGGTACTTAGGAATTTGCTGTGTGTTATCAGTGTCTGTTGCACCAGCCCTTCCTTTTCTGAAGTCCTCGAGGCATCCGAAGTCCTTGTCGGCAGACATGTGGAGTGCTCAGGGTAGATCTTAGTTGCACAGCACAACAACCTGCCATGCCCTGTGCCAGCTTTGGGCTCTGCTCTTCAACTCATGGTGTCCCCTTCAGTGCCTGAAGGGCATAGCACTGGATGCAAATCAAAACCTTGTCTGTTTTTATTCCCATCACTATAATATTTGATATCTCCTTACTGATCATGAGATGATAAGAACCTGACAATAATTTCCTCATATCAGAAAGTCACAGCGGAGATAAAATTTCACACCAAATCTCTTAATCTCTTACTTCATCTGATCTCTCAAAATTACTGAGTATGATTAATGAATTTTGCTTTCAAAGGAAAGAGCAGATTTTGTTTTTGTTTTTTTACTTCTGCTTCTAAAAATTTATTTCATTTATTTTTTAAAATGATGAGTAAGACTATATATTAGTACAGCTTTTAAGCATGAATGTACAATTATTGTTTTGTTTTCATTACCAAATTGTGTGTCCTCCCATACTAATACTAGTATAATGTATATTATAGAACATATTAACTTGATATTGAAAAATAAAAGCTCTGAAATTTTTCCCAACTCTAAATAGAGGTGTGTAAGTGGATTTTTAAAAAATAAATTTGAGTAATGTCTTTTTCTGTCAGGCACTGTAAAATAACTCCAAATACAAAATTTATCTAAAAAAATCCAAGTTATAAATGTTAACAAGAATAAGAATACAAAATACAGAATAAGAATATGAGAAACAATATATGAGTACAAACTCACATTGGGGATTGTACATTACACGTATATTCTAGAAGAAACAGAACTATAGAATGCCATCATTTGGGTAGATGATTGGAATGGCAGAATTTAAATGAAAAAGCAACTTTGAAAGGCTTACATAGCAAGCCGATATTTGTTTCTTACAGGTTTATTTTTATTTGAAAAGCAGAGGTAGAGAAAGAGATACAGAGGAGAGATCTTCCATCCACTGGTTCACTGCCCAAATGGCCACGATGGCTGGGGCTGAGCCAGGCCAAAGCCAGGAGCCAGGAACTTCTTCCAGGACTGCATTTGATTTAAGGAATCAAAACACCTGGGCCTTCCTCCACAGCTTTCCCAGGCACATTAGCAGGGAGCTCAGTTGGAAGTGGAGCAGCCAGGGCTTGAGCCAACGCCCACATGCTGTGCTGGTGTTGCAGATGGAAACTTAAATCACTGTGCCACAGACAGCTGCAGTATAAGTAAATTAAAGCTACCAGGTAGGGGGCGGGAGGGATAAATTTACTCTTAAGAAATAACTTGCCATTTTAAGAATCTTTGTGTGATGTTTTGAGCAAATATATATGTTATTTCTGTATCTTTCTTCTTTTTTTTCTTTGTTTTAGTCCAACAAATATCATCTGCCTGGTTTCAAGATAATGGATTATATTAATTTTTAAGAGAATTGTACTTACGCTAAGTTTTCTCTATTTTAAATGCCAATAGGAAGGTAACTTAAGAATTTCTAATACTTTTTATGATTTGTAATCATTTATACTCGAAGAATATGGAACACTCAGTTTCTGACTAAATATTCCAATTACTGTCTCATGGAGTGAAAATTTTAATAATATGTAGATGGAAGTAGTATACATTATGTGAAAAATAACTTTTCTGATGATTTATATTTTTAAATGTCTTTTGTCTCCACTATTTGGAAACAGAACTGGAATATATTTTGTCATTAGAATTCATTAAGTGTCAGTGCTTTTCCAAACAGTTCCCATGATGTTAGCTGATAAAATACTTGGAACAACTGTAATATAATGCATGTCTTAATTCAGTTTTATTACTCTATGTGACTTAATATCCTTTTATTAACTTTATGTGAAAACAGTGATGAGTTATTAAAGGATGTATTTTTCCAGAAAAAAATGAATAATTGATTTCATCATTAAGGTCTTGGTTGGAAATTTAGTGTTCTTAAAAAAAAAATTCTTAGTGAGGTGGTGCTAGGTACCATTTCTTTAATACTTTCTCCACAGTTGGCATTATGTTGAACAGTTTACATATGTTAACTGTGTCACAGTGAAGTAGGTGCTATTATTTTCTGTATTTCGAATGTTAGGATACCCAGACACTGACAGCTCACATAGAGTTCACAAGAGTTTGCATATAGTTTACCAAAGACATCACGAGTGTGTGGCAGGAGGGGAGTGTGAAACCACACTGGTGAGTTCTAGAAACTTTGCTCCTGACTACAAAGAGGACTTTATTCACTCCAGGTTTTCTCTTCTTTGGGGGCTGGGTGAATAATCTGTGGAGGAGAAAAGATTGGTCTTAGAAGTCCGTTTACTCATGTAGCCAATAACTATTGAATGCTTTATTTGAGATCAATAAGACAAAGATCAGTTTTCTTAAGAAATTTATCATCTGGTAGAGGAAGTAAGTGAGACAGCATTGGATGCATGTTGCATGAAAAGAATGTATTTATCAGGCACACCCAGTTTTGAGAGGCAGTGAATTAACTTTAACCCGCAGCTCTGCTTGCCCATCTTAGCTAAGGTGACAGCTCTTTAGGGTAGCTGTCCTCCATGCAGAGGACCTAGCCATCATGGCTTCTTCCATACTTTAGCCATGCTGTCCAGCAGGTAACCTTCCTTGTCAGCAAGCCAAGGACATAAAGGAGCAGAAAGAGCTCATATCTTCTGCCCTGAGCTTCTGATGACCTCATTTCTGTTCACATCCCACTGAAGAATGGGCCCTTTGAACTGCTGAAAAGGAGTTTGAGCATATTGACGAACATATCTGGTGAGGAGTTAAGTGCCTTGACCAAACGTAGCATGCCAAGTTGGAGGAAAATGAGGGCCTGTCAAGGGTTAGTTAGGGTCCTGTAAGAAGCTGACTGGAGAGCAGCAGAAAACTCATCATAGAGGCTGTTAAAAAAAATAATTGAGAAATGGGAAGCATGATTGTGGGCATCCTGAAAGAAGAGCTATAGAGGAGATTCGTCAGCACCTTGGAGAGCGTCCGTGTTTATTGTTTTAATTGTGGTTTTAACCTGTGATGTCAATGGTAGTAACTTTTCATCGACAGTTCATTCTAGAAACACATGTGTGTCTGTGACATATTTTGTGAACAGAAAAACACTTGTCTCTTTATGTGGTAGACCTCATTCTTTCCTATGCAGCACCCAAGTTGACCCCCCCCAACTCTACAGGTGTTTTATCTCTGTTAATGTTGTCAAGATTGCATTCTGTCGTTTACAACTATAAATATCAGTAGATGTTCTCAGGGCTTCAATGATCGAATGCTGTATTTTACATAAAACTTCATGCACTGAAAATGTTCAGCAAAGGCTAAGACGCCGTGGATTGCATGGGCAACAGGTAAGTATACAGATCTATAGTCACACTAGAGGCTGTGAGGCTAAGAAAGGGAAGGAGGGGAGAGAATATATGGTACTCCAAGGACGTTGAGCATTTTGAGATGAAAAGCCTTGGGTCATTCATTTTTACAATAAGAACAGTCTGACTTGGAGCTGTGTCTGTGTGGCAGAATGCCCAGGTTATTCCAAGGCCGTCTGGCTGGGGTGAAGTGTTTTAGGTTGGCCAGTGTGGAGGAAACCACAGATGATCAGATTCTGTCTCAAATGGAGAGGTTTTCTGGAGTCAGAGGAGGGTTGTACTGCCTGTCATTTGTCACTTGGGCCTGGGCTCCATGTCTAGCAAGCATGACTTGCAGCTTGCTTACTGACTTAAAGGTGAAGTATACGGATATGGTGAAAAAAGAGCAGACCTAACATAGATTATTAACTTTAAAAACAAAGATTTATTGTGGGGGCTGGTGTGGTAGTGTTTTAACAAGCTAATCCTCCACCTGTGGCAGTCATGTCCCAGCTGCATGACTTCTGATCCAGCTCTGTACTTATAACATGGCTTAAGATCTTGGGACCCTGCACTCATGTGGGAGACCTTGAAGAAGCTCCTGGCTCCTGGCTTCAGATCAGCTAAGCCCTAACCATTGCTGCTATTTGGCAAGTACATCAGTGGAAGGAAGATCTCTGCTTATCTCTGTCCCTTCCTCTCTCTGTAAATCTGCCTTTCAGATAAACACACACACACACACACACACACACACACACACACACACACACACACACACAGTTATCTGAAAAGCACCATTACAGAGAGAGAAGGGGAGATGAAGATATTCCATCCACTGATCTAAATGGCTGCAACTGCTGGGGCTAAGCCAATATGATACCAGGAGCCTGAAGCTTCTTCTGAATCTCCCATATGTGTACAGGGGCCTGAGAAATTCAGCCTTGCTCCACTGCGTTTGCAGGCTATAAACAGGGAGCTACAGTGGAAGTGGAGTAGCCTGTTTGGGGTGGTGGCTCCACAGGCTGAGGATTAGTCTCCTTCACACTGTGCTGCCCTCTGACATGGATTCATGCCAGTACTGAGCAAGCATTATCCTAGTCACCTTACATGCATTTCGTCTTCCCAGCATGAATTATTTCACTTAATAATCTCTACAGTTCTATTGAGTAGAGCTTATTTTCATCAGTCTTTTTAATACAAATGATCCTCAGCTTAGAGAACTGGGATTACTTGCTTTGCGTTGCATGACCAAAAGGTAATAGAGCCGGGTCTCAAGTGACCATCATTTGAGTGGCTGATGATTTGGGCAGTTTACTGAATGTTTTTAAACTTCTATAAAAGCTTAGAGTCATGGCAATACCTCTCAGAATTTTAATGACTAGAGGAACAGTGTTTGTAGAACACACAGGACTTTACCTGCTGTGGTAAGAACTCAAACAACAACAACAACAACAAAAGTTAACTCTTCGTGCTTTGTCCAGGACTGTCTCTAAGTGTTGTATAGTGATTTGATAGTGTACTTGACTCCCAGATAAGTTTTGGACTCATTGGCAGTGAGGAAAGAGTAGACACATTTGAGAAAGTTAAGGATGGCTTTAAGGTTTTAAGTTATAATCAGCCTCTATTGATATTTTTTGCTTGGTATTCCTTTAACAAAATCTTGTTTAAAAAATAAATCTTTTTACAATCAGATATCTCTGCAGCTTATTAGGTTTCTGACATGAAAACCTCCTCCTCTCTGAATTCCAGCATATAAGTCCAGTTTCCAAAGTGGAGGTTGGGCTGTGCATCTCACATAGACCGGAGTTGGTCACAGGAGCAGACAGCAGGCAGTGAGGCGGAAAATAGCTGTGGACAGGTACTCGGTGTGGTGCAGTTAGGTTGAAGAGAAGCCAGGAGTAGGCAGTGTGTGGGGATTATCGACACCAAGCAGCTGTGAAGGAGGGCGGGCCAGTCTGCAGTGTTAGAGGCAAGGCAGCCAGGAGGAGCTTCTGACCAGTGGATCGGAGAGCATTCGTTCAAAGACAGTGCGGACTTCACACAGCTCTTTGGAAGGCATTTTGTTCTTTTAAATTCTGTGGCCACAGAGACGTGAGTGCATGGTTTTGCCTCTTAGAAGGACCACTTTGGACGTACGCATGATCTATCAAGAAGACAAATGGCTCCCAAAAACTTAGCAGAAATTATTGTGAGAGTCTTGGGGGCTAAAGTTTTGAGCCCAGAGCTTGTGTCTAGAGCAAGGACTCTTATTTCCCACTGTGCTCTCAGATGGTTTGCAAGACATTATTGCATCTGGACAAGATTCCTATTAGGCTAAGGCAGATCTTTCTCCAAAAACTCGGATATCCTTAAGCCTATAGAGAGAAAAACAGCGGATAGAGTAAAATGGAAGATGAGCCTATGTTGAAATGTCGTTTGCTGACTGTATCCTTGTTGCAGTCCTTTGAATTTGCTAGGCTTTGATTCCTTTCTATGAAAACTGCAACCATTAGCAATAGCCAATAAGAAGTGCCATGAAGATACTTCCAAAAGCTCACTGAAATGGAATTTTAAAATAATTTGGGGACCAGCATTATAATATAGCAGGTCAAGCCCGCTGTGTGTGACACAGCATCTTATATGGGCACCTGTTCACGTCACGCTGCTCTGTTTCTGATCCAGCCCCCTGGTAGTGTCCTGGGAAAAACAGCAGATCGTCCAAGTATTTGTGCCCCTGTCACTCATGTCCAGAGACCAGCCGAAGCTCCTGGTTTTGGCCTCACCCAGCTCCAGGTGTTGTGACGATCTCGAGAGTGAGCCAGCAACTGGAAGACGTCTGTCTCTCCCTTTCTCTCTGTAGCTTTGACTTTTCAAATAAATAATTTTGCAAGAAAGAGACTACTTTTGTTGCCCAAAATTTTGAAATCCATGCATAGTTTTTTTTCACAATAAGCATCTCCCGCCAACCTTCTTAAGGGCACCGTCTGAGTGCCCATCGGCTGATTCAATCTCCACAGCCAAATTAATATTATCATTCACGTTTTCTTGGAAAGGGGACTGAGAAAACCGAGTGGTTGAAATGCTTCCTACATTTCCACAGCTACCTCGTAGTGGATCAAGGATCTGTCGCAGGCAGACTGTTTCCAAGATCTTAAGTTCTCAGCCTTTCCCTTCAACTACACTGGGGGGAAGGTGGTCATGTGTGAAGAACATCTGGCAAAGGGAAGGTGTTGGGTAAACAGTAGCTCTTGTGGAGGAACGGAGGGGCCTGCAGCAAGGACATCTTTGTAACTGGAACCAACAAGGGAAGATCAGGCTGACTTTACGTCAGACCCTGTTGACACAACCAACAAAGACGTTGGAATTGTGTAGATCCTCTCATGTTTCTGCCTTACGCCCATACAATCCCAGAGTGATTTTTTTTCTTAGAAGAGCTCAACATTTTTTGATTCTTAAACTTAAATCTAAAACCCAGTGCCTTCAAATCAATGCTTTAAAATATATACATATATGTGTGAGTTTGCATGCATTATTCATTATTTCATAGCACTACTTGAGAGCTATTCTTTTCAGAACCATTTTCATCAAGTTGGTTCTTCGCAGGAAAACAGCAATCAGGCTATTCTGAGGAAGTTGTGGGATGACTTTTCAGCGTAGAAAAACATGTTTGGCTTTGTTGAAATGGTTAAGGTCATTGACCTAGTAAAGGAAGCAAATAAAAGACAAAAGATTCCAAATAAATAGTAATTCAGATCTGAAGTAGCAGGTTGAAGAATGACAGTTTAAGGAATGAGAAAAAATAGCTTTATAATTCCCTTTCATTAACAATATGCCACTCATTCTCCAAACCAGATTTTCAGAAGTCTTTTAAATGTCTATATTAAATAAAGAGAAAATAATGGGGAAAAAATCATGTTAAATAATTGTGCTGTTCTTATTTTACATATTTAATGGAGACATGATTTAACCAAAATTCTTGACAAAAATATTCTACCTTACCTTCTTAAAATGTCAGTGTTAATATTTCCTGTAAGATTCCATGCTTTTTGTGTGTAACTGTTATAGCTTGCCCGTAACAGAAGGTTGCAGTTCTGATATATTTTCTTCACTGGGCGATAGTCCATTCACAGATGTTTGAATTCTTCAAATGCATGAAAAATAAAACAGGACACGAAGCTCACTTTAATACTTTAATAATAATTCAATTGAATAACCATGACCAATTACAAACCAAATGTAATGAAATAATCCATACCATTTAATCTACAAAATGTAGAATATATCCAACATAAGTGTATGAGTTTCTGATCAGAGTGGTTATTTTTGTTAATGTAAGTCTCAGTGTGTTTTGGAAGTGAATAGCCTGTATTTTGGGGATAATATGCACATTTCATTTTGATGATGAGAGATTGTAGAACTTCCAAGTTACAGTTCTAAAGACCCAAGGTATGCACATTAAAAGCATAGAAAAGTATTCCTGAGGGAAAATTGAGTTCATACAAGGTTTAATCACAAACTTAAAATAACTGAAGACTTGTCAAGGAAAATGACATCCCGGAAGGCACAGAAACGTATGTCACTGTCTTAAAAGGAATCAAGGAGGCAACTTGATAAAATAATTAAAAATTGGGGTGGGGAGCTGTATCGTGGCTCAATTGGCTAATCCTCAACCTGCAAGCGGCAGCATCCCAAATGAGCACCAGCTTCTGCCCTGGCTGCTGCACCTGCCATTCAGCTCCCTGCATGTGGCCTGGAAAGCAGTAGAATTTGACTACAGTGGTGGCTGCAAGAACCCATGTGGGAAACCAGGAGGAGGTCCTCACTCAGGTTCGGAGCGGCTCAGCTCCAGCCATTTCAGCCATTTGGGGAGTAAACCAGCTGAAGGAAGATCTTTTCTCTGTCTATCCTCTTTGTAAATCTACCGTTCAGCTACGAAAGGATGTGTTGTTAAATAATCATCATCATGATAGGTAAAGACATCATGAATCTATGATGAACTCTTAGAGCAAAAGGGTAATATGCGCAAAGGAATCTGCTTCCACAACAGCTTATTAGAATGCAAACATTTAATCATTTGTAAACGAAATTCGTTTTGAGTTTATGATATAAAACATCCATACTTTGCCAAAGGAATCATTTTTTTAAAAATAATTAATTTGACTATTGACAGGGAAATCACTGTTAGTGTGAATAGTCTGTTTATGTGTGAACACACTCTTCAAAAGGAAATGTTTTTAGAAGATTTCTTTAATACCTTGCTTAAATCAAAAGTTACTGATTTTGTAGAACTTCAGAGTTGAAGGATAAACTCTACTTGCTTTGTTCAAAGTTGGAAGAAGTGTCCTTTCTCTCATAACCCAGGAATCATGGTAAGAAAGCTCAGAAGTCCCCAGGGAAAGTATTTATTCCCCCTGGGGAACAAATTCCACAGAAGATTTTGCATATGATGTTTTGCACAGAACCAAATAAATAAAACAAGTCTTTCTTCTAACTATATTACACATACTCATGAAAATAAATACCTTCTCAAAAGCAAGTTAGAATTAATTTCTGATACATCTCTTTCTCCCCTTCCAAATACTATTGAGCGCTCCTTAAGGATGTTGTCCAGCATGCCGCTCGGTTAGCACCCTAAATTTAAATTCACTTTCACATTCACATTTCAGTAATGTCAAGAGTAGGGTTCTTCTAGGAGTCAGTTTGTATCTTCTGTGACACAAAGTCATTACGAAGGTTGCTGTGGCTTCCTTAGATACTACGAGTGGATCCTGACCCTTCCCACTGCCCTCCCTGTTTTCCGTGAATATCCCTGTTCATGTACGTCTGTTGCCCATTCATGGTATCAAAGGGACATTTAAAAGGCCCAGAGAATGTATGTTGGGTGCGTTTTAGAAGTATTGGTTCAGAAGATAGGCTGTTTTGCTTTGTCATTAGTGATCTATTTAATAAGACACTATTGGAAACCTCCAAAATGTATGTTGACATTCTGGTGATCCGCTACTAAACCTCACACATGTTCCCCTAACCTCAAATTCTAACCAGCATTCTGCCAGGGTGCATATGTAATGCAAATTCGTGTTACGCATTAGAATTTCTTGGTCAAGTTTGCCAGGTGTTCAGGTTGTGCTTCAGGTCAGTTAATCCAGAGTCTCTGGATTCCAGGATTGATTTAGTCTCTTCTGGTGCTGCTGAGAAGAAATGTGCTAGATTGCAAAAATGTCTTTCAGGAGCATACTCACCCAGGTTGTGCAAGGTAGCTGCTTTAGATGGCTGTGAAAGTGATATGTGGCCTAGTGCCGACTCACTCTACCAGAGGGGCTTTGAGGAATGGATTTGGCCATGAACCCAAGGCCCTGGCACCTTGTTTTGTTTGGGTCACTTCCCTTCCCACGATATTGTGGCTGGAACTTTCATTTTCCACTTGGCCCGACGGGCTCCTACAGACGTGGCACTTCCCACCCACTCCGGTTTTTGTGTCTGACCAGAAGCAAGCGACAGTCCTGAGTCATGGCTGTGGAGTCTGCTTTGCATTCTGTCATTGCCTAGCAGTCTCTCATCCTGCCTAACCTCGTGATGAATTTTGTCTGTGCAGTATAAAACCAGATTAAAAAAAAAACCCTGAGTGAGAAAAACAGCATCATCCATATGGATTCGTTTTTCTGTTTCTTAGACTAGTTATAACATATGCTGAAGAGTTACCTGTTGTAGAAGATTTTGCATTTTACTAGTTAACGTAACGTGAGATCTGATTCCTCTCATCGTTTATTTTGAAAGTTGTACTTAATTCAGAAAACACTTCTTGGGGCCTGGTGCAGTAGCCTAGCAGCTAAAGTCCTCACCTTACATGCATTGGGATCCCATATGAGTGTCAGTTCGTGTCCCAGCAGCCCTGCTTCCCATCCAGCTCTCTACTTGTGGCCTGGGAAAGCAGTCGAGGATGGCCCAAAGCCTTAGGACCCTGCACCTGCCTGGGAGAGCCAGAAGAGGCTCCTGGCTCCTGACTTGATTGGCTCAGCTTCGGCTGTTGTAACCACTTGGGGAGTGAATCATCGCCCGGATGGAAGATCTTCCTCTCTCTCTCTCTCTCTCCTCTTTTCTGCATACCCGATTTTCCAATTAAAAAAAAAAATTCTTGGATATCTGTATTGTGTCATATCATGGTAGGTAAAGGGATGTAAAGATTAAAGACACAGTCCTTCCTAGACTCCTTAGAGGAAGGATCAAGCAAGAGATAGAACAGCTGTAGTGGCATGTGGAAAGGGCACCAGGAAAACATGGGCAAGGGCAGTGCGTGGGGAGGAGTCTTTGAGGGTTGGCATATGTCTGATGTATCATAGTGGCGAAGAAGGATGGGGAAAAAGAGAACAAACGTTGGTAGGGTGGATGTAAATAAAGTAGGGAATCCACTTAGACATGGGATTGAGTGTGGCTTATGACCAGGACTCGTGGCTGGAACATAGGAGTGGGGAGAGAACAGGGAGAGCAATTAGGGGCCAGATTTTGCTGAATGCTCTAAGTGATGCTTAAAAAAACTTTGTATTTCTCTAGGCTCTGATGAGGAGACATGGAAGGAAATTGAACAGGGGACTGACTAGTTCATTTGCATCCTTCGGAAAAGCCAGTGGTTGAAGCAGGGGTGTAAGATAGGAGATAGAAAAAGCGCTAAGGAGGCATCATAAAATAACATTTCCAGGACAGATTGCCTGGAGCCTGAGATAAACAATAAAGCAAAATGCCGATTTTCTGATGCATTATAAAATGTAGGGGGTGTGAGCAGGTTTTCACACAGTAAACTATAGGCCCCCACATTCGAGTTCCTCGGTTCATGTCCCAGTGATGCTTCTGATCTCAGCTTTCTGCTCATGGGCTCCCCAGAAGGCGGTAGGTGTTGGCTCAAGTCCTTGGGTCTCTGCCACCCATGAAAGGCACCCAGACTGGGGCTTCTAGCTTCTGGCTTCAGCCCGACCAGTTCTGGATGTTGAGGGCATTTGGAGAATTGACCCACCCCTGAACATTACAGTGAATGTTGAGGGCATTTGGAAAGTTGACCTACCCCTGAACAGTACAGTGAATGTTGAGGGTATTTGGAGAATTGACCCACCCCTGAACATTACAGTGAATGTTGAGGGCATTTGGAAAGTTGACCTACCCCTGAACAGTACAGTATTTAGGGGCATGAATCGGTGCATGGAAGACCGAGCTCCTCCCCCACCTGTACCTTTCCAATGACATTTTTAATTTAAAAGTTAACATCATTAACAATGTAAATGTGAAAAATGAAGTAGTAGAAGGAAAAGATAGAATTAAAAAAATCTTTGTGATTGAGAAGCCATCTTCAAGCTTGATGACATCAAGAAGTAAAAGTAGGAAGAAAATAAGAAATATGCTTGGCTATGCATAGTGTGTGAGGTGCCGGAGGAATGTAGGTCAGTATGCCTGATTTGTGCTTTTAAAGAGACAGAGAAAGAAAGAAAGAACACAGGGTCTTGTAAATGCCTTGGGCTAAGTGCAGTGCTGGCATGAAGTAAAAGGTTGAGCAGCCATCCATGGGAGGAGTGGGCTGAGTTTACCTAGAGGTAGGTACAAGATCAGGTAAATCTTGGCATGGGATCTGTCAGGTGGTTGAGAGTTGAGTTTAGAGAGCATTTTAAAATGAGGGCGCAGCTCGTGCACAAGTAGGGAGGGTTTGTGTCGCAGTTTGGGTTCATAAAGAGCAAGGAGATGGATAAAGATGGAGATGAAAAATGCTGCGGATGAATTGGAGAAGACACGAAAGGCACATCCAGCAGGTCTGGACTTTATCCTATGCAGACCATTCCAGTCTAAAGCATTTTCTGTGGTGATGGGAATCTTCCATGTGCAATATGGCGGCCACTGGACCTTATGTGGCTGATGAACGCTTGAAATGAGACTAGGGCAATTGAAGAACAGAATCTTTCATTTGCCTTTAATTTAGTTTAATCAGCAATGTGGTTAGCAACTACCCTTATTGGACAGTGTAGCTATAGACAACGTGGGGGTCATACTGGGGGGGGGTTTATTTCCTAGGGAAATAGCATAGTCAGGACTATATTTTAGAATGATTGAACCGTCAGGCAGAAAAACTAGACACAATGAAAGTCCACTTGTAGATTTTGGACTAGATGTGATTATACCTGGATGTATTGAATGCTTTAATTCTCACAGCTTTAAGATCTAGAGGGCATAACATTTACATTTAGAAGACCATAAAACTGGTTCTCATGAGAGAAAGTCATTTGCCCAAAATCACAAAGCCAGTACAGGAGAGAATTTGAAAATGGAATTTCCTACTTCAGACACTCTTTTTTATTCAATTGTGGGGAAAAAAAATATCTTACTGTTAGAGGAGGTTTGGGTTTATAGTGAGACTGAGTGAAAGTTACAGAATTCCCATCTGTAAAGATCTCTGGCCCCACACAGAACAAACCTGCTATTGACATCCTGCCCCAATGCTGGTGAGTTTATTACTTAGTAAGAACCTACATGGACCCGTCTCTGTCACCCTGAGAATGCTTAAAATTTGTGAAGTGAGAGGTATCGCCCATTGTAGAATTGCAGTAACAGCTTCACTGTCTTGCAGAGTCTCTGTATTTTGGCTGCTCATCCTTTCCCTAGCAAACACTCTTGTTTTTACTACCTCCATTGCTTTTCACTTTCCAGAATGTCGTAGAGTTAAATTGGCTTCTCTCAGTTGGCAAAGTGAATATTTAAGTTCCTTTCACAGCTCACAGCTCATTTCTTTTCACTAATAATTTCATTGTCTAGATGCCCCAGACTTTCACCATTCACCTAATAAAAGACGTGTTGGTTGCTTTCAAATGTTGGTGAGTACCGATAAAGACGTTAAGAAAAGCCATTGGTAGGTTTTTGTGTGGAGACAAGTCTTGAGTTCATTTCGGGGTACTCCCAGGAGTACAGTTGTTCACTTGTGTTATAGGAGTGTTTTATAAGGAACTGCCAAACTGCCTTTTGTAGTGGCCGGCTGGTTTTTCATTCCCAGCAGCAGTGAAGGGGACTCTGGAAGGCGCACAGCTCCTTTGGCCTTTGGTGTCGTCAGTGGCTTAGATTTGGGTCTAAGATTTAGATTTAGATTCTAATAGATACACGGTGATATGTCAATGTTGTTTTTCTTTGCAATCCCGTAGGGACACACCAGTGTACTTCAAACAATTCATGAAAATGTATGTTATGATAAACTGTGTGAATTTCAGAAATGCAGAAAAATAAATTTATCTTTTAGTTCTATCTCTTCTACTCTTTTGAAGTACACTCATTTGACTCTGACCATATCTTTATATTTTTATTTGCTATCTAGCTTCTTTGGTTAGGGGCCTGTAGTGCATGACTGTGGGGGGGGGTTTCTTGTCATTTTAAGTGTGTTGTTAATACTGTTTATTTATATTTTATATCTGAGGTTAACCTAAGGCGATTTCTTTATTTTAAAAAAGTAGGAAGAAAGAAATCCCCTGATGTTTCAGCCGACATGCTCGTTCTTAGGCCATGGTGTTCCGTTTCACAGAACATCTGCACTAGACAAGGCCGCCCTCAGACTACGACGACCTGAAACCAAAACACCACCACTCTGTAATTATGCCTGAGCACGCGCAAAAGCAAGGACATGGTGCAAACCACACACACACACACACACACACACACACACACACACACACACACACAATGACCAACATCCCTTTCTGTGCTAACATGATTACAAGCGCTTTTCCTAAATCAACCACAGATTTAGCCTCACTCCATTCTTTATGCATTGTAGATAAAAATTGGAATACCTCTGTGACAGAATGGTCTCCACTTCATGATAGCCCCAAACCCAGATGCAAAACTATAGTACCCTGAACTCTCTCTCTCTCTCTCTCTCTCTCTCTCTCTCTCTCTCGGGGCTGAGAGTTGTCCTAAAATGCAGGTCTTTCAATATTAAAACTGTGAAATGCCCAGGAAAACCTGGTCACGCGTCTTTAACCCAGTGCATCTCCGTTCCAGGCTCCCTCTCAGGGCCCATGGGTTTTGTCCCTTCTCTTTCAGTGACCCAAACCTCCTTCAGCTGCAGATTGCTTCTGGTTGTCCTTCATGATTGGACAAAAACTAATTAATTGAATCAAAGCAAAGAAATACACACCACAGCATGATTTTTGCGGGTTACTCCTTACCACTAATTTAAAAAATAATTCATTTCACTCTAGCACTAAGAAGTGAAAAACAGCATAACTTATCGGGAAGATAAACCACATAAAGAATTATTAGTTTTTATATTTAAAATTTTTTTTTTTTGCTTTTTAAGTTCAGGGTAGTTTTAAATTTACAAAACAAATCCTCTTCTCAGTCGTACAACGAGTACTGCATGGCTGGGAGCCTCCTCCAGGTCTCCCACGTGGGAGCAGAGTCCCAAGGCTTTGGGCCATCCTCGACTGCTTTCCCAGGTCACAAGCAGGGAGCTGGATGGGAAGCGGGGCCACTAGGACACAAACAAGTTCCCATTCGGGTTCCCAGCACCAGCAAGGTGCGAGGACTTTGGCTGCTAGGCTGCCGCGCCGGGCCCTGCCGTCATAGTTCTTAGTAGTCAACATTGTATGTTCGGAGTGAGATTTTGTTTGTTTTAGGTCCCACATATGAGGGAGAACATGTTTGTGCATGATTGCCATGTTTTCTGTATCCAGTCATCTGACCATGAGCACCTTGGTTGATCCCTGTTCTTGACTACTGTGAAAGTGCTGTGATAAACATGGTGAACGTGTATCTCTGATAGCATGATTTCATGTCTTTGGGATATAAACCCAGCCGCGGGATTGCTGGGTTGTACGACAAGTCAATTTCTACTTATTTTTATATATATTTTTAAAGAAATCTCTCCACTGTTTTCTATAGTAGCGCATCATGAATCATAACATCTAAGGAACATGTCCAGGAGGCGTTGCTGTGTCATGCGCGGGAGGGCTTGGTTTCGTTGTCTTTTACAACGTTTTTTCTTTTCTGTCTCGCAGGGATCATGGCTGACCATCCGTTTGGCAACCAGTTCATGTGCAGTGTGGTGGCTTCTCACGTGAGCCACTTGCCCACAACCAACCTCAGCTTCGTTTGGATTGCCCCACCTGCCGGCACGGGCTGTGTGAATTTCATGTGAGTAGCTAGAGTGGGCATTTGCAAGGCAAACTGTCGCTCGGGGTGACTTCTGCCTAGCTGTCTAGAAGTATTTTCATAAATTTGGCTGGTTTCAGTGTCAAGGAAATCAAAACTTTTGTTTTAAAGATTTGTTTATTTATACTGAAGGAGTTATAAAATTTTATAAAATGTGTGTTTGAGAGGGATGAGAGAAAACGGATAGATCTTCATCTGTTGGTTCACTCCGCGAACAGCCAGCCTGGGCTGAGCCAAGCTGAAGCCAGGAGCTGGGAGCCAGGAGCTTCCCCCTGGTCTCCAACCTGGATGTGAGGACCCAAATATTTGCAACATTCTCTGGTGTTTTTCTGGACCGTTAACAGGGAACTGGGTTGAGAGTGGAGCAGTAGAAGCTGGCGCCCGTAAGAGATCCCAGCATTACAGATTCTGGCTTTACCTGCAACTCCACAATGCAGGCCCCAAATCTGTTTGGGTTTTTTTTTTTGTTGTTGTTGTTATTTTGTTTTAAGTAATACTGGCGGCTTATTTTCGCATCTTCATTTACAAACTTCTGCTGTTCAAATTGGACATCACGTGGCAAAATATGCAACATTAAAATGAATTTGCACAGGGGTGAAGGCATTGGGTAGGACAGCTCCATCCTGTAGCAGCGTGCCTGGGTTCGGTTCCCAGCTGGGGCTCTTGGTTTCAGCTTCCTGCTGATGCAGACCTGGGGAGGCCCGTGGGTCCCTGCCGCCCATGTGTGCGGCCTGGGTATGTACATGCTTGGTCAGCTAATCTTCTCAAGGCACCATCTCAATCACTCAAGATTGCTTCCGGAAGCCAGGCTCTGCATGTGAATTTGAAGGTTTCCTCTGGTACCGCTGACTGTAAGGTTAGGTGTTGCCTTCTGTAGCACGCACTTCGCGAGAGAAAACAGGCAGGACTTCCCACATCGCCCTAAAAGGTCTGTGACGTTCTCCCCTTTCTTCAGACTTCCCACTCGGCTTAGAGCATGTTTTTTGTTTGTTTGTTTTTGTTTTTTTTGTTTATCCTATCCATCTTCAAGACCTGTTTAAAATGCTAGCTCTTTAAAAATTCTCCAAGAAAAAAAACGGCAAAAGTCATGTGTATTGTCACGTTTTGCTTTGTAACACGATGCTAAGTATTAAATAAAAGTAAAAAAAAAACAACATTGCAGATGAAGGCAAATGTGCATTACTATCTCTTCTCTGATGAGCCTCAAGATTTGGAGAAAGCATTTAGTTCAGATGCACCTGGAGCTGCCCATGTCATCCCATAGCTTATACAGCCGAGTGCCTGGGCTCTACTGGGCAATGCTAGATCCATTACCACTGGCTCATCCCAAGCTCCCTTTCAGGTTCCAGCTTCCGGTTAATGCACGCTCAGGAAGAGTCAGTGGTAATGGAGCCTGTGTTGGGTCCCTGTCAGCCGTGTGAGAGATCTGGACTGAACTGCCAGCTCCCTCCAGAAGCCATAGCCTGCTAGTGGATGTCGGGGGTGTTGGAAGAATCAATCCAACGATGGGAGATCTCAGATTCCCTGCCTTCTGGAAAGTGAATAAAAAGTTAGCCTCAACCCAACTTCCTCAAAACTGAAACAGAAAGAACACAGCAATATTCTGTTTACCATCTATCTCATCGTTGACATGGAGTGGAGAAACACAGGCAGGTCCCCATTGGAACATTTCATATGTCAAAGAAGGTATTTCCTGGTGGAATCATGTCTCTTAAAACATGAAACATGAAGAGCAAAAACAAAAATCATTTTAAAAATTGAAGACATTGAGCGCCTGATGGACTTGAGATATTGCAGAGGCAGGGACTTGAAGCGTGGCCTTGAGGGTGTCTCAGAGACCTGCAGTGTTTCATAAGAGCCGTTTCTGTCTGTCTGGAGGTTTCTTCAGGAAGGGTTGCACGGTTGCCCATTCATTTCCACCCATCAGAAGAACGCTTGGTAGGTTCCTTGCACATTTAAAATAAGACCGGGCACTCCCGATGCGTGCATCTTGTGGGAGAGCCCTCCTACCTGAGGATAAAGAAGACCAATTGCTGACCCTGACAAAGGCAGCTTCACCTCCTAGATGATACACCACTTACTGCCGAAAAAGAAATTTCAGTTTGAAATGATGGTTTCCTCACTGCGAGGTAAAACCAGAGAGGCTGTGTGTGCTGAAGGGAGAATTCCGTCTGCCTTTTCCATCACCAAGTCTGTGTGATTTTTATGAGATCCCCGTTTTCTTTTTTTGAAACAGACATTTCCTGGCTCGATGGAGACAATGATCTCACTTCTGCTCAGAGATGTCTTTCTAAATAACAGGATTTGAAAACAATATTTAAGTCCTTAAAGGTAAATGACTGGGAGACTAACTGTTCTCACACATCCCCGCTCCACCACCCTGTCGGCCTGTTTTTCTTCAAAGTTAAATAGCCAATTAGGCAAGGGGGAAAAGAAAAAAAAAAGACAACAGTCTAAGTTTAGGGACTCATGCCTGCTTTGAACTGTCAGCACTTTGACAAATGAGGTCAAGGAGCTTCCTGGTGATTTAATTTTTAAATTGAGTGAACGTGGTTCAGATAAAATATGTCCATTAATCTCCACGAAAAAGTTATCTTTGCTGTATTAATTACACAGAACTGTCCCTGTGACTGTCTCCTCTCTGTGTGGCTCCTCCTTGTTCCAGGAAGACGCAGTGCGACCCACACTGGCTTTCTTAGTGCCATCAACAGAGTCTTCACAAGGATACTGCCCTCTCCTTGAAAATCATAAGACCCTCAGAGAAATAGATATGCTTCTTTTTTTCTTTAGTTCTGGGATTTTTTTTTTTTTTAAGAAAAAAAGAGTTTGAAAAGCAGGGTCATAGGGAATGAAAGACATAAACAGAGAGAAGCCAAGATGTTCCATTCACTGCTTTATTCCCAACGTGCCCTGAGCAGCCTAGGCTGGACCTGAGCAAAGACAAGAGCCAGGAACTCCCTCCTGACCTTGCATGTGGGTGGCTGAGGCCCATGCACCTGGGTCACCTCTTGCTCCCTTCCCCAAGTCCATTGCCAGGGAACTGGATCAGAACCAGAGAAGCCGGGATTCAAGCCCGCCCTTCCGTATGCGATGTTGCTGTCCTAAGCACTAACTTAGCCTGTTGTGCCACAACAGACACTCTGGGAAATTTTGTTCTAGTGGCAAGATAGATTCAACCACGGCTCAAAGGTGAATACTCTTCTAGAAGATTCTGTCTCGTGGTAAATATTTGTTAATGAACTCATTTCTTAAGAAGCAAACTTTTTTTTTTCCTTTTCGCAAAAATACCAGTTTTCCATAATATTAAATCTAAAAGCAATGATGAATAATAACCAGCAGCCTGTGGTAAAGTCAGCTCTTCCTTCTTCTTGCCCTTTTGTGCAGGGCTGTGGGAACTGTCAGAGTTCCCTCCAGTGGGCGTGGGTTTGGAATTCACGAAGCGCGTCTTAGCACAAGTCCTTGTGGTTCCACTGGAATTGCTACTGTGCTTGGCACGCCTTCCTTGAGACCACAGAGAACACTGGGGAAAGCTGAAAGGCCAAGTCAGTAAATCCAAAAACTGCCTGTTACCATCATTGGAAGTTCCCTAGATTTCCTCCTCCATGCTGTAAGGGCAGAAACTTTAGGTTATTTCTGTGGTGAGTGTTGTTAAAGCCAGCTTTAGAAACCCTGGGTGTGAGTTTTGTTTTCTAAACTGCCTACAAAGTCAAACAGCTTCTTACAGCTGAAGATTTTTTTAGGGACGTATAAATATGCCAGTTACTTAGACACATTATAGGTATATTTGAGGGCAAAATGTTGTAAATGTATTTCTGATATTTCAACCTCAAGTGTAATTACAAGATTTCTTTTTTAAAGAAGATTTATTTATTTTGTTGAAAAAACAGATTTTCAGAGAAGGAGAGACAGAAAGATCTTCCATTCACTAATTCACTCTCCAAATGGCCACAATGGTTAGAGCTGAGCCAATGTGAAAACAGGAGGAGCTTCTTCTGGGTCTCCCACATAGGTGCAGGGTGGCAAGGTGTTGGGTCATCTTCCACTGCTTTCCCAGGCCACAAGCAGGGAGCTGGATGGGAAGTGGAGCAGCCGGGACATGAACCGATGCCCATATGGAATGGCATCATTTGCAGATATAGAATTAGCCATTTGAGCTATCATGCTGTCCCTAGCAAGTGGTATTGTAAGATTTCTATTGAAACAGTGCTTTGGAAATGAGTGAAGACTATGGAAGAACAAATGCTAAGTAGATTCCTAGAAAGGGAAGCACATGTGTCATGGGTGAGAATGTGAATTAGTACAGGCCACGGAGAAAATAGCACGGAGGTTTGGAAAAAGGTGAAAAATACAACTACCTAGAGACCCAGTACTGCTGCTGCTGGGGATACATCGAAAGAAAAAGTACCGTGTCAGAGGAGTGTCTGCGTTCCCACGTTTGTTCATGGTGATGGCAGGATAGGGGATCATCGATCTGATGCAACAACGTTTCTCATGAACAGAAGGATCAGGTTTTATGATTTATGATATGCTCAAAAATGATGCATGATATATTTCAAAATAACTAGACAGTGAATTTCGAATCTCTTACTCTACAAAATCATACATAAGCCGGTAGATCAGTGAGATTATTTTAGTCATGTTATATTCTGTATGTACTTAGAACACCACTGCTTGCACCATAAATGTATGTACAATTATGACTTGCCAGTCACAAATGATATTGGTTAAAAATAAATTATTGGTTAAATGGATGAATGAATATGTGCATACATTAATTTAAAAAATGCATGAATGCCTGAATATGCCAAAAGATTATGCTAGAGAATTAGAATTTATATGCTCCTATTTATATTGCCAAGTTACACTGGTAACAGATGGCTTCATATTACAATATTTTAAGTGTTTGAGAAATATCAATTTGGTCAAAGAACAAAATTCCGTCAGTTTAAGATTTTGATTTGTCGTTAGTTTTTCTCTAGTAATTCAAGGGACATTATATAAACTCTAAAGTATTTCTTCTGAAGGCTTAAACTTGCTGGAAAAACTAATATTTCTTTTGTTTATTAATAAAAATGCATTTTTCTATGTTTGCATGCTATTTAGGCCAACATACTGATTTAAGGTCAATATTATTAAGATTTCTAAATTGAAAAGACCCAAGTCCATGGAAACTTTGATAGAAATGTTTTAAAAAGTGATTTGAGGAAATGAAAAATTCACAACATCTGTTTTCTGTAATTTGAATGCAATCCTAAAAATTAAGCTAGAGAAAGATGATTGGTCAAATAGGTAAAATTCCTGCATCCCATATCAGGATGCATGGGTTTGAGTATAAGCTCTGTTTCTAGTTCCAGCTTTCTGCTACTGGGAATGCTGGGAGGTACAAGCAGGGACCCAAATTATTGAGCACCTGTTGCCTGTATGAAAATCCCAGATTGAATTGCCCATTCCTGGCTTGGGTCTAGCCCAACCCAAGCTGTTACAAATGCTTGGGAAGTGAACCAGCAAAGAGAAGAGCTGTGTGTGTGTGCGTGAGTGTGTGTTCCTGTTCTCAAATAAATGCGCAAATCATTTAAAATACAAAAAGCACTTTGAATTCAATTCATGCATTTTGATACGTTGTCTTGTTGAGTGCTGAAAAATAAATATTAAACTGATTTATTCCCATCTCTGATTTAGCATTTTGTAATGTTGAGATCAGATTTCGGTCGCTCACATCGACAAGTCCTAAGCTGGAAGCGCCAGTGTGTCACTCAAATCCTCTCCGTGTGTTTCCTCCGTAGTATTTATAGAAGGGATTATGAAGAACATGAGCATCTGAGTTCTTGGGGCTGACATATATTTCAAAGAACCATGTCCTAAATTTTATAGGCCAGATAAACAGTGAAAAGGCTTCTAATTAAAAATGCACACTGTGATTGCCCAAGAACTAAGATAGTGGGTCCCTCAATCAAACCCTGGTTTTAACTTAAGCAAATATATTGAAAGTATGGCTGTAAAGCTAAGCCCCCGTAAGCCGTTCTTCTAAATCCGCCTGCAGGCATTAATGCCCAGATTTGAGATGGCATCCTTATTTGCTAAGTGCAAAAATGGTTACAAAAGAGCTTTTCTCACTCTGAGGATAAAAGCTAAAGTATTCTCTAATTTTGGTGACTGCCGGGCTCATCTGTGTACCATAATAGTTATTTGGCTAGCCACCAAAAAGTAGCAGTACAGTACTTACACGTCTATGGATCAAAATGAGATGAAAAATTGCTGTTTCTCATCTCCAAAGCTATTTGCTGCACATTTTATAACCCTCAAGATGCCTTTTGTAATATGTGATAACAGAGCCAAGTGCAGCATCTGCCTGGGAAGAGATTACTTTAATTATGGACTCAATGTCCTATTTTTCTGCAAGTGATCCCCAGGGACCGGCTTCCTGTCGAAGGAAAGGTGCAAGGGTGTGCGTTAAAGCCTACACATAGGCCCCGACAGGTGGATGAAGTGACACTGGGACACTCGGCAACTGCCTGCGTCTTCCCATGCTCAGCAGTGATGAGAAAGTCTATGGTGATAGGTTTTTAATTATTCTAGCATCTGTGGTAATGAACTTGTGATGGGAAAACAAGAGGAGCTTATAAAAGAGCAAAGTCTTCAACAAACCTATACCATAAACAGGTTTTATTAAAAACATTAGGTTCAAGCTCTTGATATGATTTTTTTTTTAAACAAGGAACTACACACTTTACTTTGCAATAGAAAGATTAGGTAAAATACACTTTTCTGTAAAGTTTTCCTTCCAAATTGAAAACTGTAATGTTTCATCAGTTGCTTGCCGTAATATTAGAAAGTAAAGCTAAGTGATTTCCTTGTCAGCTCTAGTTCTGGATAACACATCAAGTGCCTTGTTATTAAAGATTCATTTGCCATTCAGTATAATAGTGGTTCTGACAGCTAATTTCATTTAGAATCAATATAGATGTCTTGTGTATTTCCAGGGAAACCCTTTATAAGATAGCATGGATTTCACAGCATGGATTGACACCAAGCAAATGATTGCCTTGTTCATACTGGTTTTAGAATCAGATTTTCCTTTTAAAAAACAACACATACTCACACATTTTGTGATTTCATCTTCTCAACAGTTTTTAAAAAGGTGAAGGATATTAAAGAGTAAACATGAAATTTTGAACTTCAGAAGAATTTAATGGGCTTAGTGTGGAGTGATTTTTGTGGGGGTAGAGAGAAGCAAAATGAAAAACGATCCTACAATCATATTAGAAGAAAACATCAGATCTTTTAAATATCTTGCCAACTGTGGCATTCATTATTTTCTGGTGTTAAGATGAAATGCATTAATATTGTATATTTATAGAAAGATATTTATAAATTTATTACAAAATAAATTTATCATAAGTCCACTTATGCTAATTTATGAATTTATTTATGAATACATTTTTTATGTCTTCAGAAACTTAAAATGGTAATCTCTAATACAGTAAAAAGAAATAGCTGATATTGATCAGGCTGTCTTAATTATAAAATCCTACACTGGGGAAATGCTTCAAAAATACATTCAGCATGCATAATTGAACGGAGGTATTTGTATTGTTTAACTTGTAGATGAACAGTTGAATCTGTATTCTCCTATCACCAGAATTTTATGATCAGAGAAGGGATTTATACTGAATCATCCTGGATATTGAGAGCTAGACAATATGTAGGCATTCAAAGGAGAAAAGAAACTGCTGAAGAACTGAAAGTAACAGCCTTAAGTCATCCCCAAAAGGCAAACTAATTCTCAATTTCTTGATTTCATATTTTTCATTTGAAAACATGGATTTCCTTATTTGCACAATGTATTTCAGATTGGTTGCTCAGTCAGGTCTTCCAGGAAGCAGTCTTGCAACTGGCTTATTCGTAACATGATGAGCTAACCTCTTCAGGGATCAAAGAGAATCAGAGTTCACTCAAGAGTTATTTATTCCATAATTTCAGTTCCATATTGCACTTTGGCAATTTGTGATTGAGCTTTTCTTTTTTTAAAGTAAGTTTTTAATCCAAGGTTATTATCTGGAATGTAGACTTATTTTTCCTACTGTTTGTTTTAGACATTGAGTCTTTCTGAGGTTAGCTTTGTTGCTTTGTAAATATATCAGTGTAAAGATATCAAGATAATTCATCTTTGTCTCTTTGTATTCCACGTTTGGGTCAGAATGTAATATGCCTTCATTTAGATTTAGAATTTAAGAGTAGCACTAAATCAATAGAAGTAGGAACTGCAAGACAGGCATTGTATTTTGCATTCAAACTTGAAGATAAATAGCACTTGTATTTGCATCAATTTTAAAGTGATTTTTTTATTATCAAAGCAATGCTTGCATATTTTAAAGTATAGGTAAGAAATCATCTTTGTATGTACAGGTATACACATTCATACTGACATAAGAACACAACCATACGTTTCTACTATCCTAGAAGTTAGCCCAGTACGTGTATTTCTCTAGACCTGTGTGTTCAATTGCATCTCTTCTTTGAAGATTTATTTATTTGAAAAATAGAGTGACACAGAGACAGAGAGAGAGCGAGAATGAAAGAGAGAGAGCAAGAGAGAGACTGGGAGAGACAGAGTGATAAAGAGATCTTCCATCCACTAGTTCACTCCCCAAATGATTGGAGCGGTCCGAGCTAGTCCCAGTTGAAACCAGGAGCCCAAAACTCCATCCAGCACTCCCATGTCAGCGGACAGCTCCCAGGCGCTTGGACCACCTCCCTCTGCTTTCCTGTGATCGTTAGCTCCGTGGCCAGAGCTGCTGGCACGCAAACTGTTGCTCTGGTGTGGAATGCTGACATCGCAAGCAGAAGCTGAACTTGCTGTACCACAGTATCAGCCCCAGGAAGCAGAATTCTTGGTTTATCTGTGTGCTTTTTCTGAAACAAATCCCATAGATTTATGCTTAGATTTATGATTTAATACACCAAGGGGACTATGGCTTTTAGAAGAACCTTTAAACTAAAGTCTTTTTCACCTTCAACTCTGATCTTGCCCAGTTAAAACTTGAGGCATCTCTCCAAGTACAGAGGACCTGGCCACCTATTCAGGTTGTTGGCCTGTTGTTATGGGTACCCAGGGGTTTACGCAGTCGGTGATTTTTAAAATCACCGAGGGGCGAGGAATATTGGAGAAATATTTAGGTTCATAAGCGATAGTAGACTTTTCCAGAGAGTAAAATGCTAACTGGATAGAAATAAATTGTAGTATTATAAGTGTGAGTGAGAAGACGATTGAGAATGAGTATCCACGTGCACTTGGAGACCCATAGACATGGAGATGCACTTGGAGCTTGATGACAAAACGGTGCTGTCTTCCCTAGGAGAGCCAAGGAGCCCTTTGGGACTGTTCTGAACGTGCCGTTGTAACTCACGTGAGGCTCCAGGTTCTGGAAAGACGCACAAGGGCTCTCAGGAGAAGCGCAGAGAATGTTTCTCTCATGGCAAGTGCTGTTGTGCTGTTAGAAAACACTGCTTTTGGGGAGCGTTTCTATTGAGTTCACCCTGAAGGAAAGCCTTGCAAAGCAGAAAACGACAGCTCCGGATAGCCAACATAAATCACGCTGTGGTCTGTGTGGACGATAACTTCCTGTAGATGGTTTTGTAACTTCCTGCAAACAGAAAATTGATTTACCTTTCCTTAAGTTAAACAAAACTTGTCTTGAAAGCTGTGGTCCCTTTGTGTTAATTCCGCATTGAGAAAATGAAGACAAAACTCTGGTGTTCACAGAAGCGGATTTTTACCCCATGATAGAAGACTTGACATAGAAGCCGAACTTACAGGATATTATTATACAAGATTGAGTTTAAAAAAAATGCAACTTTTTATTTGAGAAATAGAGAGTGAGAAACAGACACGTGTAGAGAGCTCCTGTCCACTGGTCCATCCCCCAGATGCCAATAACAGCCAGAGGTGTGTCAGTCGAAACCGGAAACTTTCTTTTGTAAGATTTATTCATTTATTTTAAAGTCAGAGTTTTCAGAGAGAGAGAGGGAGTGAAGAGGGAAGGAGGAGAGAGAGAGAATAAAAGAGAGAAAAATCTTCCATCCTCTGGTTCACTCCCCAGATGGCTGCAAGCGGCTGGGCCCAGCCAAAGCCAGGAGCCAGGAGCTTCATCCAAGTCTCCCACTTGGGTGGCAGGAGCCCAAACACTTGGGCCGTCATCTTCTGATGATTTCCCAGGCACTTCAGTACCGAAGTGATTGAGAGCGGAGCTGCTAAGGCAGGAATGGGCGCCCCTTTGGGATGCCAGCATTGTAGGTGGCAGCTTAATCTAATGCACCCCTGGAGCCTTCTAATAAGAAATGTTTTGAGAAAACAATACTAGACAAAGAGTATCTATGAGAAATTTTTCTTTCTCATGGAGATTTTCAGCGTCCCATCCTCAGCGTGCAATTTTAAAGTCTCCAGGATAAACGTGGGACATGAGAGAGGATAACCCAACCTGTTATTACAGCGCTTTAGCCCACCTCTGTTGGTTCACAGGAATGACATTCTACCACCCGTAATGCTGATCGACACGTAGTTCTAAGAGCTTTGCAGTTTCTGTAAATAATCTTTTTACTTGATGCATCAGGTCAGATTTATGACTTTAATTCCAAAGAGAATTACATCTAACAAACATCCACCTAGCTGCCTGTCTTGGAAAACCCAGCACATGAATAATGATTCGTTTTGTTTACCTGGAAAGAGTAAAACCTGTATGTGTTGTTATTGGTAAGACTTTACAAGTCAAAAACCAATCGATGTTTGCTCAAACTTGTGATTCTCTCAAATGAATGCTTGAGAATGATACAAACAGACAGATTGAAAAAATACCTGACTCAACATTGACTCAAGAAAATGCTCCAAAATACCTTGTAACTGTATTTACACACTGAAAATACTCATTCATACACTGAATGAATTTGTAAAAGTGCAGACAAATCATTCAACAAAGATTCATACTTACCTATGTCTGTTTTTCCTTAAAGATTGATTTTACTTCTTTATTCGCCTTCTTTGATTCCTCATTGACTTGCAGCTGTTCAGGTATAAATGAACTTGGATAGCACCACCTTCTTAGAAACGTTGCCAAGTCCTCTGTGGACTTGGCGTCATTTCAGGTTTCACTTTCAGCTAGAAAGTCCTCAACACTCCTTTTAGAGATGGAGACCTGAGGTCTGGAGAGGTCGTGGAAGTGGTTGGTAACATCCTGCAGTGGAACGCACAGCTTCTGCTTCCTGGTTTTTCACACCGTGCAGGCTCTTGGCCCCCTTGGTCTCCTGGCTCATCGGAGGGCATTGCAGATGAACCCCACTTGTTCACGCTAACAGTGCAGCAAGGACAGCAAAGCACAACACGTCCATGTGAGGACCCTGATGTTCAGTCCAAGATTAGCATGTTCCATTTGGATTTATTTATCTACAAATAATAACCGTGTAGCCTAGGTTTTCTGGAGCAGATTCAGTTGCAGATAACAGTCTTCTTTGCAACAGTGGTGTTTATTAAATGTGCAGAAAGGAGCGAATCAGAATCAACTTACAAATCAAAACAAATCTCCTCCTGGGCGATGCATGGTTCTTGTGCTTTAAGAGCACAACTGGTTGTCTTCTCTCTGCATGCCAGCTGCCATGCTAGGTGCTTATTTCATTCTCGGTCCTCACAACATCCAAAGAGAGAAGACCGTCCCATTTCACCAATGAGGAATCAGAGGCTCCAAGTGCTTAAATGGCTTTCTCCCTACTGAGCAAATAATGTGCATGGCTGTAGCTCAGGTTTAGTCCAGGTTAGTTCGGTCCCTACTTATATTCTTGCTGTGACCATGCCAAGCCGAATATTACTCCATGGAAAGGTAGAAAAAAAAAAGGCAAGAAAATAAAAGTCTTAACGAAAAATACTACAAATGCTTAATAAACCAAGTTTTCAAAAATTATTCATTTAGTGGTTTATTTTGTTTTAAGAGAGAGAGAGAGAGAAAGAAGATCTCCCATTCGCTGGTTCATTCATTCAATGTTTACAATAGCAAGAGCAGGACCAGGCTGACCCCAGGAACTGGGAATTCAATCTGGGACATAGGTGACAGGGAGTCAAATACTTGAGCCATCACTCCCCTGGAGTCTCTGTTGTCTGGAAAGCAGATTTGACAGTAGAGCTGAAAATCAGCCCAGGCATTCTGATAGCAGATATGGGCGCCCCAAGTGTCATCTTAACCACTACTAAATGCCCTCCCCAGTAAGTATAGTTTTGAGTTTTCAAGCAGATGTATCTAGAGAGACCTCAATTTTTTTATACCCTGGTATTAGAAAAGCTAGTATTACATTGTAATAATGCTTGAAGAAGCATAACTTGACAGCAAATAGAAATTTGATAGAAGCTTGAGATACGAATAAATGTTACCTTTGAATTCACTTTCTGCATAAAGGATCTGAAATGTGCTGATGAGAGTTTATTTGGAGTTCCTTAATTACAGATTAATTCAGGAAAGAAAAGTCTAAGTAAAACAAAGATTAGTCTTTTTATAGATATGCAAATACCCTCTTGCCCAGGAAATCCAGTGCCAAGCTACAGTAAAGGCCCCTTTGTCTTGCCAACATCTGCTTTGTCCATCTGGAGCCCTGCTGGAGGTCTTTATCTCGACATCACACCTTAAGTGATACTGTGTGCTCTTTAATCTATTGAGGAGAAAGCAGGACTCTGAGCTGAATGGCGTGGGCAGGAATGTGCGATTAGGGACTTGCAGGGAGTCAAAAGGGCAAGGCTGGGGCTGGTTGTGTGGTTGGGTCCTGGGCAGTTTTAGGAACCTACTGTCTGAGAGCCTGGGAGGAAGTGTAGGCTAGTGAAGGACTGACTAGGTAACCTGGGGAGCTGGAGACCGGTGAGCCTCATTCAAAAGCAAGTGGTTTCTTTCTTTTCTTCGTCCCTCCCTTCTTCTTCTTTCCTTCCTTCCTGTCAAGGAGCTGTTTGTGTTTTTGAAAGGCACAGTTACAGAGAGAGAAAAAGAAGATAGAGAGTGAAAGAGATCTGTCAGCTAGTTTACTCCCCAGAAAAATAGTTGGGGATGGGCCAGGACAAAGCCAGAAGCCTGGAGTTCCGTCCAGGTCTTCCACATGGATGGCAAAGGCTTAAGTACATTGACCATCTTCTGCTGAAACATAAACATTTTCTGATCCACGTAAAACAAGTGACGGTAGCGAGCTGCTACCGTTCTGCAGATTCTCTACAGATACAATGGACAAGGCAGAATCATTTGGGTATCTCCATTCTCATCAGCTTATTTGCAGAAATATCTTGTCTTATTCAAGGGCTCTGTGGTGGAATCATGAAATTATATGTTAGATGCATGATTTGGGAGTTTAAAAATGTTCCATTATAATGAATATCTGAGAAGAGTTATCTCTTGGATGAAAAAAACTTCTAAGGATTCAACTATTTTAAAAATATTTGCCTATTTGAAATGCAGATTCACAAAGAGAAGGGGAGAGAGACCTTCCAGGCTACTGGGTCACTCCTCATATGATAGCAATGGCCAAAACTGACCGAAATCAAAGCCAAAAGCCAACAGCTTTTTCTAGGGCGAAGGGATCATTTAAAAAAAAAATTGTATTGGTTTCTGACTGCCAAGGGAACTCCACCGTGAATTCATTCTGCTCCGTGAATATCTGCTCTTGCAAAAATTGTTTTAATGCCAAATATAGCCTGTTTCAAATATTGTACCAGAGGCATTTATTTACAATCTGCTACATGTGTAGTTTGAGCTTCTTAGCATAACTGAGAGTGAATTAATGACGTGTTATTTATTGCTGAACCACTCGGCAGAAGTGATTTATAGGGCTGTGCTATGCCCTGGCGGTTCCTCTGCAATCTGGGCACTGGCTGTCTCATCAATATCACCAAATGAATTCGCAGTGACACAGCTCTGCTACTGTAGTTTTTGATATGAGGGATAACCGAACATAAATCAGGACTGATGTTTAATTCATAAGATGTTCCAATCTCTCCTGGAGGCGGGAGCTGGGTGAGGGATGTCACGGATGTGTTTTACAGCACCTCTTGTGATTAAACTCAGGCCCTTCGGAGGGACTTTGTGCAGCAGGTGAAAATAGTGGCTCAGTCTTCACTACATTGTGCCATCTTTCAGATAAATGCAATTTATCTAGGTGTGCTTGGTGCCTATTGTTGTCCTACAAACATGATATATTTTGGAAAGAAGTAGGGAGAGGTATAATGAGAGAGCTGCTACTTGGAGTTGATAATTTTTGTATATTCTTCAGGTAGTAACGTATGGATCGGTAATGGCCATTTATTTTTGAAGATCTCATTGTACCGGATTAAATTTAAAAAATATATAGAATAATTGAACGCCTGAATGAGTGAAGTTTTTATTTGAAATCTTAAAATTTCTTTTCAGCATGACTTTAAAAATACTTCAAGTAGTGATGGCCGTGGGGGGCCTTGTTATCTTTGTTAGTTTAGTGCCATAAAAGGGAAATACTCTCACTTGATATACTGCCAGGCAAGTTAGTTCCTTGCTTGTTTGGAAGCAAACAGACCGCAAAGAAATCAAGATATATGGATGTTTCCTGAGTCGTGGGGAGGAAAAAAAAAAATCAAGCCTGCTAGTTTCAAGGCGGGGGTTTGTGGGCATTGTTATGGTGGCTGCAGTGGCCAGTGTTTCTTCTTTGAAGTAAGCCCTGTGTGAGTGCCCTGGAATCCACTCAGAGGAGTTGAGGCTTGCTCCTGGCGGCAAGGATGATCTGCCTGCAGCAGTACTGCACCTAGGAGCACTGGGATAATAATGAAATGGTCAAGTCGTCATGCCCCGTCCCTGGCCCGCGGCACTGCCCTGTGACTGATGGGGCAGCCAGTTGTCACAAGGAAAGAATGTAACACTTGCCTGCCAAAGGAAATAACTCCAGCCTACATGGGAAACCGACAGGGGTGTCCTCTGCTCCTTTCTCTGGTCCCAGTGGTTGAGACCTCGCTTGAGGTAGTGAGGCTGCCAAGACCCTGTTTCTGGGCCTTGCACTGAGAAGATGGATGGACGAGCTATTGCTTTCAACCACGTGACAAACAGATGAGAGGAAATGACACTCCTTAGGAGCGTAATAAGGATTTGATTTCATAACGCTTGGGGGAAAGGGCAGAGTCAGGGCAAGCAGGAGACCGGAGGATGCCACCTGGGGCGTGTCGGCGGAAGGGACAGAATGAGTGCACAGAGGTTAGGGGATGGGACGCCTCGAGGGAAGGGTGATTGCAGAAGGAGGTGGCAGTGGCAGCTTCATTGCAGTAGTTCCTCTTGCTATGAGTCACCAGGTTCAGTAAAAGGGAATTTACAGAAGGTAGAGAATTTCTGCAAATAGTATTAGCCAGGAAATTGTCTTGCTGGAGCATATGTCATGTAGGAATAGATCCCATCGGACGAAAGACAAAATCTGCCTTGGAGGGACTTAGCAAGTGCGCATGTGTTTCGGTTCACCCAAAAAGTCATTCATTCTGTGTGTCCCATAAGATGTGTTTTTGAAGCTCCTTGTTGCAGAGGGGATCCTGTTGCGGCTATTATAGGGTTTTTTTTTTTTTTTTCCATAGCTCTTACTAGCTTGTTTATGTTGGTAGGTCTTGTTTTTGTTTTGCTTGGGATTCTATTTTTCTTCTACTTTAAGTGTTCTCTGGTGACTTTCCATGGGCAGACTGTGAGGTTGGCAGCGGATGATTTTGTTTGGACCTGGATGAAGAGTCATAGTGTGGATGATATAATACCATTCATCTCCGAGTCACACTCTCGCTGTACTGGAATTTCTTTTTTTTTTTTTTTCTCAGACCAAGTTTTTACTTCCCCTGGAATTACTCATGGCTTTGCTTTCTCTCTCTCTCTCTTTTTTAAAGATTTATTTATTTTTATTTGAAAGGCAAATTTTACAGGAAGATGGATAGATGGAGAAGGCCTTCCACCCACTGGTTCACTCCCTAAAAGGCCACAATGGCCTGAACTGAGGTGGAATGGACCCAGGTGTCAAGAGCTTCTTCTGGGTCTCCCTTTCTGGGTCTGCAGGATCCCAAGGATTTGGGCCATACCCACCATTTTCCCAGGCCACAGACAGGGAGTTGGATGAGAAATGTGTCAGCTGCAACACAAACTGGTGTCCTTATGGGGTGTGGTGCCACAGGGCAGAAGATTGACTTGATGTGCTGCAGCGCTGGGCCCCTGTCTATTACTTAGTCTTCAAAGCACATGACCCTCTAATAATTACATGTGAGTCCTTTCTCAACACACTCAAATTGGGTAGGTTTTCCTTCTATATGAGCTACTTGAAATCTCCTGGCAGTTTCTGGCCTGGCTCCTCCCTGATCCTACTTGTCCTAAGAGATTTCTGCCTCTCTCTTCTGCCTTGGGTTTGGTTTGCTTTGTGTGACGTCTCTCTGTTTCAGAAATTAAATTTTAGAATTGTCATTGGCTTATATAGATGCATCCTGCCCTTGGCAGCCCAGCTCATCAGCTGGTACAAGCCAAGCACAAGCCCTGAGCCAGGGAATTCCATCGAGGTCTTCCTTGTGGGTGATAAGAAGGGCCCAGACGCTTGGGCCATCTTCTGTTGCGTTCCAAGGTTCTCTAACATTGAGCTGGAGCAGAAGTAGAGAAGCCAAAACTGTAACTGGCTCATTGATACGAGATAAGGCAGTTGTAACCAGCAGCTTATCCCAGTCCATAACACCAGGTCAAGTTTTTCTTCTTTTTTTTTTTAAGAAAATAAATGACTATAAGAAGGTGTTCACAGGGAATACCATTACCCTTCAGTACTAAGGTTGTTTTAACACAGCACTGATCAAGGACAATATGGAACTCAGCATCATGGACCAAAGACAATATGACGTTGGACCCCAAGGCTAACATGAGGCTACATACCATAGCTCATGGAAAGTGGAATTAAAACATTTGAGGGGCTGACGTTGCATAGCACATACACAATGCTGTTGTGTAGCATTGTTGCCTGCAGCGATGACATCTCATTAAAGATGAGATGCCAGTTCATGTCCCATCTGTTCCAACACCAATGCAATACTGTTCCCTGCTAATGGCCTGTGGAAGATGAGCTAAGTATTAGGGCTTCTGCCACCTGTGTGCGAGACTCAGATGAAGCTCCTGGCTCCAGCCTTTTGGATTTTAGCTTTGGCATGGCCCAGCTCTGGCCATCATGGAGAGTGAACCAGCAGATGGAAGATCTCTCCCTTTCTTTTCTGTAACTCTTTCAAAGTAAATAAATACAACTGTATTTAAAACAGACCCAAAATCCATGCGTAGTTTTTTCATAGTATTTGTTTCTCATGAGCTTTTCGAATACCCTTCATATGCATGAAGTTGCAACTTTTTTGCACCGAAACAAAGTGACTTTTTCAATTCCATTTCCCATGAACTTTTTGAAGTACTCACGGTTGGAAAACTTTTCAGTTAAAATATGACTAGCTGGGAAGGTGGATGGAAGTATTCAGTTGGATTTGGAAGTAGACCCATTCCTTCCTCAGATACACACTGTATTTACACTTGATCCTAGCCAAAAGGCCAAGAAGTCGTAATATACTATTTTTAAACACCTAGGTCAGTGGGTGAATGCCTTAAAAACAGAAGAGTTCAAAGACTCCTGACGGTTTTATAAATCAGCAAACTGGCAATGCATGTGGTTGTCTTATGTAAGCTTTATGCAAGGGTGTGTGCACAGAGGTGTGTTCCTTTCCCATGCACATTTAACTAGCTAGAGATGACTTCAGAGGCCCCTTCAAAGTTAAGTCTAATTCTCTGCATTGGGGGAATCTCTGACTGTTTATGCATGCCTTGCTTTCTTGGCTGCTGTCACCAGCAAGCAACCTGTGAGAAAAGCAAGCGGCTACTATTCCCATCGTACGGTAACGAGCCTCCTGCCCCGTATTCATTCACTCAACTTTATTGGCAAAATCAAGACTTGATTTTTTTTTTTTTTTGCAAACTGAAATTACGTACATTAGATACTTGATTACAGCTAGGTGTTTATACCTGTTGAATATTAAATTCCTCTCATGAAAGACAAGTTTTTGATAGATGTCCTAGCTAGCAACAATTGTACATCATCCCAGCTGTGTTCATCTGTTCATGCCTTCGTGTGTGAAACATCTTGGCTTCGTGTATTGTTTAGCACAAAAGAATGGAAAAAATAGGCATCACAGATAACCGCCCCGCCTGAATAATACAGGCAAGCTGTTCCCTAACTAATTTTGTTGCTTATATTTTAAGATTTAGGAGTTTAGTTTGTTACGGGAAAATAACCTGTTACATTTTTTCCTGTACTATTTCTTACTGAGAGTCTGCATTAGTTCATTAGATCTGTCTCCAAGATCTTGCTTCTTATTCCTTATAAATAATTTGTGGATACCCAGACACTGCAGAATCAGGTTTGGTGTTGCTACGCATAATTTATGATCATATTTCTTTAAACGTATTCTAACTTGGAAACTGTGTGTAGATGTCTCATTTGCATAGCTAATGTATGCATTGCCGCTGCCACACGGTAAGAAACACTTACCTGACAGGCTGTGACCTGCCTAGTGTAACAGACATTATTTCTAATTTGTCAGACATTCACAGCATAAATGATGGGTTTCTTTTCACACTACTATTTAGTGCTATTTTTTTTTAAAATAGAAAAGATTTTCAGTGATTTCGGATGAAATTTGAGGTTTTTATCGTTCATATTTAAGCTTTGTTATCAATCGATGCAGTCAGAAACAATTTTGAATAATTCTTGTGCACACTTTGAAATAACCTTTCTTCTTAACCCCAATCAACTAAAATTTTTTTTTCAATTAGATAAATACAAATCACAAAGTTAAAGACAGGAACAGTTTTTAGGTTTATTTATTTTTATTTTTAGGAACAGTTTTTTTTTAAATATTCTGGCGATAAAAATGTTTTCCCCCAGTGAGATGAGGAAATGAAAGGACAGGATAAAGACCACGTCTCGCTGAGCCAAGCCACTGTAAAGGTGATGCTAGTTATGTGATGGAGATTTGCTTTCTGATTACACCTCATTTGAACATCTTAAATGGCAGACTCAAAAATCCTCCGTGGCTTTTATAGCCTTGAGATTATTTTTTTTATTATTATTATTTTTGGTGCAATTTTCACTCTTTGTAAAAATTTCCACTTTTAAAAATAGCTAGTGAACCCCAATTTCTGAAGTGTTTCCTGTCACTGCTTCTGTTGCTAGGAGAGCACCGGTAGGAAAATGACAGCTTCCTAAGATCTCCAGCCTTGCTGGTTCCTGTTGTTCTGGAAATGGAGCAGTCAGGGTTGTCATCGAGCCTCCTAATGATCTTCACCCAGTATAATTTACAGGCGGCCTTGGAAAATTCTCTTAAATCTTTGGTTATCTTTGAGCTGTGGAAGCTGAGTAACCAGCTGCCATGTCTACACACTTTGGTCCACAGGACTCAGTTGCCTGTGTGCCAGCTACCACAGCGTAAAGCCTCGTACTTGAGGACGTACGTACCAGGAAGTCTCTCGTGGACTCCACCTTTGGAGCAGTGTGAAAAGCCATGGAGTTGATGTCAGACATTTAAAATACTGTCACTCCAGTCAGACATCTTGTAACGAAGATTAATCGCTCAGTTCTTGACCTCCAAGGCTTTACTATATATGGGAAGAGCACTCAGTGTGTTAAAGAAGCGTGACATGACGGCAATGAATTAAATTAGTAAAAAAGATGTATTTAAAAGCATGAGTGATGTGAAGGTGTTTTAATCATCCTCGTTGTGAGCACCTCCATGTAACAAAAGATCAATGTCTCCACTGACATGGCAGGTGAACAGCAGCCACTGCAAATGCATTCCTCAGGGTTGAGTTTGAGGGGGAATGAAGATGAAAGATTTTAGTGTTGCCATCCTAAGTCTGGGGAGAGGTTGATAGGAAGCTTCCTCTTGGCCTACAAGAGATGTTGAACACTCTGGTTTGTAAGCATCCCATGTACATTTTAACCCAACTCGAAATGCTCCTGCCATCAGGGTCTGGGAACAGCCATACTTCTGGCAATGGAAATAAACAGATTCTCTGTAAAGGTTACCATAAAGTTGATTCAGGACACGATGTGAGTGACCTGGGTCCAGGAGACACAAGCCCGTCAGCTTTTCAGGAGTCTTGGAAAATGCTCCAAAGTGGTCAGACTCCAGGCAGAATTGATGCGTGCTGTGACAACAAATTCTCATTAGTCATTACAAAATGAACACAGCACTAACCTGATCCCATTAGGCAGGGTCTAGGGAGGCAGGGCCGTCTCTCATAGGTTAAAAATCACTTTCCTTAGGGCACGGTTGGTTACAAAAGAATCGTCTGGAAAGAAGCAACTGAAAACAAAGCTACTGGTTGATTTTAAGGAAGATGTTTCTGGAAATAGATAAGGAATAGAAGAAGAATAACAGTAAGAATAGAGAAAAGACTAAGACAAAACAGGTCCCCTAGACGCGTTGCCCACTCAAATGGGCCTGATGGATGAGATTAGTAGCTCAGCCTGGACACTCCTTAACCAGGCCTTGGCAGGTGTTGGTCTTCGACGCTCTGCACATTTTTTAGAGGCTGTTTATTCTCACCGTGTGTTGATTGGGTTCCGGCAAACAGCACCTTGTGCGATATGTTTATTACCATTGATACAGATGTTGTTGATTTGCTGCATGGTGAAAAGGTGGCCACATTCTTAAAATAGCTTGATACTCTGATTATAGTTACCTGAGCCTCTGATTTTGTTTGAATCGATAAAACAAACACTGCATGGATTCCTTTATTCCTTTCATGATATGGTTCCTTAGGCTCAGGGATTTCCCCCCTTATATACTCTCTCTTCCTCCCTGTCTCCCTCGCTCCCTCCCCAACTGTGTTGTCCTATATTCTAATGATCGCACATTCTTTCAGCAGCAGTCACAAATCCATCATTCTGCTATTTAAGTGTATCATGACATTGTAGGTATAGACAGCGGTCGAGCCCAGCATTCTATTATCAAGAATTATTGAAGAGTTTCATTGGGAGCCCATGTTGTATGTACATTTTATATGGAAGGTCCACTTGCTAAATTCCTGCTTGACGACTTTAGCCGTAGTAACATGCCTGTCCCCGAAGCCATCCGGAGCCTTGGATGGAGTCGGTACCCTGATTTCATGAGGAGACTTGCAGTTCTCCTGGTGCTTGGAAGTCTGGTTTATTTTCTCAGGGATTTCATGTACAGTGCTAATATTATCCCTTTGCTACTAAACAAACAGCTTCTCAAAATTTCACCTTTGCATATTTAGAATGTCTGTGACTTCGACAGCACTTTTATGTTTAAATGAACTTAGGGGTAAGTGTTGTGAGGTAGCAGGTTGGGCCACTGCATGGGATTGCAGCAGCCCAGGCCGTAGAATATCCAGCTCAGGTGCTCAGCTTCTGATTCAGCTTCCTGCTGGTGACTCCTGGGGTACACTAGGTCATGACTCCGTGTTTGGATTCTTGCTTTCCATTCAGGAAATGCAAATAGAGTTCCAGGCTCCAGGCTTCAGTCTGGCTCAGTCCTGGCTATTGCACATATTTGGTGAATGAACCAGCAGGTGGACTGTCTCTGTCTCCCCTCTCTCCTTTCTCTTCTTTTTTTTTTATTCTTTCCCTCTCTTGCCTTTCAAGTAGATGAAATTAAGGAGCATTTTAAAAAAATTTTTTTTAATGAATTTAAATCTGTTAAAACTTGGTCCAAGTAAATGCAATACATAAAAAGCCAAGTTTGTAGGTCAGAGTGCCTGCATTTGCCTTGACAGCTGGAATCCTTTCAACGAGCTGTCTCATCTTTTCACATCACAGGAACGTGTGCATTGCATCCTGTGAGATACCAGCTTTCCTTCTGCCTGTTTAGTCATGTCTTCATTGAACTGTGCTGCTGAATGTGATCATTTTTAGAAAATATGCATTTATTTGAAAGGCAGCATTACAGAGAAAGAGAGAGAGAGAGGAAGGGACAGAGAGGTCCCTGGGGCTGGGCCAGACTGAAATCAGAAGCCAGGAGTTTATTCTGGGTCTCCTACGTGGATGCAAGGGTTGAGACCCTTAAGCCATCCTCTGCTGCTTTCCCAGGTGCATTAGCAGGGAGCTGGATCAGAAGTGGAGGACTCGAAGCAGCACCTGTATGGGATGCCGGTAATGCGGGCAGCAGCGTAACACACTGTGCCACTGCGCAGGTCTCTGAACATGATCATTTTTAGTGGTTAGACGTACTGGATGCTTTTCTGCTTTTGAACAGTTTTTTCTTTTTTAAAGAAGTAATATGAAATATGATCAATTTGCTTCCTTTATTTCTTCCTCCTGAATCTGTGGAAGTTACTCATATCTTGTGCTGCTCTTGCCTTTTTCTTTTCCTTTTTCTACTCAATTTCACTTTTCCCCGCCTTTACCCAGAGGAACCCTGATCCGTATGTATTTGACTTCTCATTGAGTCGTTCTGAAGATACTTACCGAGCGTTCCCGTGTGCCTGGGCAATGCTGTGTCCCAGCCATATGCTTCGGTGAACAAATGGAGAGGACCCCTCCTACTTCCTGACAACGTGCCCCATGCCATTGCTTGTATAGATGTCTTTAAATCCCCACCACAGCCTTTTAAAGTAGTGTAAGTTGGTCGTTCATGGGATTACCCAAATGAAGTCAGATTCCAACTGGAACACAAACAGCCCTGGATTTACATTCTTGGCTACTTAAGACAAATAGAATCATCATTATACTTGTGACGAATGACGTGAAGGAGTTACAGTGTAGTTGATGGCTTCTATCCCGTATTGAGTTTAGTCCGGAGACTATGAAAGTCTTGTTAAGAAAGACACTTCAGAGGTGGCTTGAGAGATTACTAGGTAATGACCAGGGGAAGAGGATTTCCACCAAGGTAATGGTACAGCACATGCAGTTGTCCTGAGGACCCGTGCACACAGTCCGATGATGTGATCGGAGGAACTGAAAGCATGCCCTGGGCTGCTGATGTGTCGGATGGTGAGGAATGCTGGTGCATGGAGAAGTGGGGGTCATCGTTGTAGCATAGCAGGGATGCCACTTCATGCAGCCTGTTATCTTTCCAGAGAGCTGATTTGAGTCCTAGCTGCCCCACTTCCAATATAGCTCCCTACTAAGGGACCTGGCAAGGCAGCGGCTGCTACCCACATGAGAAGCCTGGATAGAGTTCCAAGCGTCCAGCTTCCGGCTAGCCCAGCCCCAGCTGCTGCAGCCATCCGTGGAGCGAACCAGTGGATGGGAGATGTCTTTCTCTGTCTCTACCCCTCTCTCTCGAACTCTGCTCTTCAAATGAAGAATCTTTTAAAGAGGAAGGGAAAGACTTTGTGACTTGCTGAAGGACTGTGCTGTTACAATAGGGGAAAGTGCAGGGGCAGGAGGGAACATGGAAAAGGGTAGCAGGGGAAATCTATGAGCCTGTGGAACTACGTCATGAAAAAATAAAAATTAAAACACAACTCAGAGTCACCTGTCCGAAAATGAAAGGATGGAGGGGGAGGGAAAGTGGGCAGCGCAGAAACACTGGTCTGTTCTCAGAGTCATAATCTATTGGATAATATATCATTTGCTATAGTTTTAATTATAGCATCATGCTATGCAGCTAGATCCATTCATACAAAGATACAGACTACTGGCACGTAATAAATGATTTGAAACTAGTTACATAATTCGTGTTAAAATTTAGGGAAAATGGATTTAAAAGATCAATTTATGTTGGTGCAGAAATATTTTTAAATCCATGCTTCAGTTTCTTTTTTCTTTTTAATAAGTATTTTCCCAGGACTGTGCAAAGACTCCCTGTATTATAGCCGTGTCCATGAATTTCTGTGTATTTCCTCCCCCAAAACTGAAAAGACACAGACCTATAAAATGCCTGACTCTCCAAAGCAGTTATTTAATGTAGACAATTCTGGTACCAATTCAGCGTGGAACCGGTGAAGTTGTAACTCCGCGTTCTTGTTGCTGCTCAGCCACTGGTATGGTGCTCACGGCCAAAGGAGGGGATCGGTCTGAGAGTGATGCTAGGGAGAGTGACACTGCAGCGGAGAATGGAGGGGACAGGCCAGGAGGAAGACGGACAGCACTGCCTCCACCTGCTGGGATCAGAGCCTGAGAACCTGGAGGATGACTTGCCCCTGAGACCACGGAGCAAACCTTTTTTTTGTAAAGATTTATTTTTATTATTTTTTTTATTGGAAAGGCAGATATACAGAGAGGAGAGACAGAGAGGAAGATCTTCCGTCCGATGATTCACTCCCCAAGTGAGCGCAACAGGCCGATACTATGCCGATCCGAAGCCAGGAGCCTCTTCCAGAGAGGAAGATCTTCCGTCCGATGATTCACTCCCCAAGTGAGCGCAACAGGCCGATACTATGCCGAAAGCCTCTTCCGGGCGTGCAGGGTCCCAAGACCCCGGGCTGTCCTCGACTGCTTTTTCCCGGGCTACAGGCAGGGAACTGGAAGGGAAGCGGGGCTGCCGGGATAGAACCGGCGCCCATATGGGATCCCGGGCGTGCAAGGTGAGGACCTTTAACCACTTGCGCCACCGCGCCGGGCCCGGAGCAAACCTTTTTGATGGACGAGTTGGGTGCCCAGTCCTGACAGCCTATCATTGCTCCCACTATGTAGATAAGTAAACTGAGGCTTACACACATCATTCCATTTGTTAAAGATCGAAGGGCTGCAGCTGAGATTTTTTTTTTTTTTTTACTTTTTGGAGTTGCTGGGAGATTTTAGTATTCAAAGGAATGAAAAACATCTCCGTCGTGCGTTACGGAAATGTGTGCGTATGAAGAGGCATGGGTTGCATGAGTGCAACTAAGTAACTCACCGCCAATGTCAGGTTCCGCATCGCTACCCTGGCCGCTGCTTCAAACACATCTTCCACTGCATCTTTGCCCTCCAGTGGCTGCCACTGAATGATGGTAGCTGGTAAGGGTTCCTGAAGCAGTCTGCCTAAGATGCTGAGCTGGTCCGTAAAGTATTTCACTAAGGCGGTGAGTGGTGCTGCCTGGGTTGGGCCATCAGAGATGCCTTCACCCGGAACTAACTCCCGTGGTGAACAGCTGGGGTCGGTTCTAAAGAGGCAGCCTGGTGGCTGACCAAGCACGAATCACAGAGGACACGCCGAATCCACACCCGAGGATCCTAATCTGCGACTTATTACGGTAATGAATGATTTGTTGTTTTCTCTCAAATGAAAATGAGTTTGTCAGATGTAGTAATTGAGGAAGCTAATTACACCTCGCTGCACAGGGCCTGCTCCAGGCAAAATTGAATGTCTTTTGGCTTTGATTTGCTACCTCCTTTCTTGGCTGTGTTTCCTCCCCTTCGCAGTTCCCTTGTACACCCCCACGTGTTCAGGACTTTCACACCGCCCTTATCTTGCTCTTCCAGACAAAAATTAATATAATAAATGAGTTCATAATGGGACTTGGTTGGTAATCGAATGCATTATGTGCCCTGGACTTTTTTTTTTTTCTATTTATGAAAAGGAGCTTGTGTGTGGTGTCTTGGATTGGAAATTGAGGGGGGAATAATTCCTTAGAACTGATAGATGGACCTTAAGTTAAGTAAGATGTTCATATTTGGAGAAGTTGAGTGAAAATATATGAGAATATTCTTTTTAAAAAAAGGATTTATTTATTTTCATTTGAAAGGCAGAGAGAGAATGGGAGGGGAGAGAGAGATCTTCCATCCTCTGGTTCACCCTCCAAATGGCCATAAAGGCTAGAGAAGTCAGGAGGCTGGAGCGTCCTCTGAGACTCCATGTGAGACCAGGGGCCCAAGGACTTGGACCATCCTCACTGCTTTCCCAAGCCATGAGCAGGGAGCTGGATTGGAAATAGAGTAGCCAGGACAAAGACTGATGCCCATACGGGATGCCAACGCCGCCGGCGGAAGATGAATGAGCTGTGTTACTGGGCTGACTCTGAGAGTATACTCTTGTACTATCTTCGCATCTTTCTAATGATTGAAAAACAATCCAAAAAATCCCAGAGCCGTCATTGTGGTGCAGCTAGTTAAGTCGTCTGTGACTCCAGCATCCTGTATCCCAGAGCCCGTTGGAGTCCTGATTGTGTTGCTTGCATTTCAGCTCCTTGCTAATAGGTCTGGTAGATAGGAACTTGTGTTCTTATTACCTGTGTGGGAGACCAGAATGGCCTGGTTGCAACCATTTGCTGAGTGCATTCCCTCTCTTCTGCCATTCTACCTTTCAAAAGATGCTTAAAATATTGCTTCCAATATAGCACATTTTAAAGTTTAAAATGGAGCTTTTGAGAGCTCAGTTAATATTCGAAACCATAAAGTTAAGGGATTTCAGGTATACAAATGATACTATGTAACCAGGTATAGCAAGTCCTGTGGCCGTGTGTCCGTTTACTTTCTACAAACCCTTGATTTAGTTACCAGTGAAGGATTTCTCTGTTGTATGATACTGTGAATTGTATCCAGGGTACGAAGTCTTTATCTGTCCTCCCGAAGGCAACAAATGATCTGCCAGTTGGACCCCAAGCTGTGAATTAAAGTTGTAAAGCAGAAAGCACCGCCATTGTTTCCTCTTCAGGGAAGAATGATTGATTCCAGAATTCAAAATTAGGCAAACAGTAATTGATGTGTTGGGAGATGAGTAATTTAGAAGAATCAGGGTTGCTAAATTGCTACTGTTTTGAAATAGCAGAAGAATAACAAACTCATTGGGGGTTTGCAGTCCTCAACCGAAGGCTTGTGTTTAATGGAAGCTTGGAAATCTGTATTCTTGGTGTGACCTGATTTGGAGGGTAAGCGCTGCAGTGCCTATACCGCATTCAGTGTTCCAAAAGAATTTACAGTGTAGAACTCGAGGGATATTAAAATTAGATAAAGAATTTAAAAACACAATTTCCCTCTTGGAAGGTAGACCAACGACTTGGCACTGTGTCAGATAATACAACAGGAACTTGTTCTATTATTTATACACATTGACTGGTTTGGCAGTTGCCACAGCAATGAGCCATAATGAACAACATTAAAAAACCATGAAAGGGACATTTCTTTAGTATGATCCAAGCATACAATATTTACAGGAAGTTGGAGAGTGACGTTATGAGAACCTGTGCTGTGTCAGTCTTCCATGCTGATACTGTGAAGTGTGTGTTTACAAAATCCAAACTGTGCTGATGGCCTCTCATTTCCCTTCTGCTACTCAGGGGGCTGTAATTCATAATTCCAAAAACATTTAAAATATTCTCTTTTTTTTTTCTTGCTATTCAGTCCCCCCCCCCATTTTTGGCAATAAAGCTTTCTTTTGTCTAAGAACAGAATTTACTGAAATTGGATGGTATGGTCCTGTCTTTCTAGTACATAAAAAAAAAAACCCTCATAGAGCATATAATTCAATCCTAAAACACCTAATTTTCTGATCAACAACTCACTTAGGGAATGGCTGGCTGGCTTTGTACTGTACTCTTGACTTTGAGCTTTGCCTTTTATACCTGTGTTTCTAGTCACTTCTATTTACTGCATTGAGTCCTTTCCAGCAACACTGTGTTCAGTTGGTTGCAGGAGAGGTCCTTGAAACAAAAATACTACAGGTTTCAACTTTCCCACCCCAAGGGCTGTGTTGCTCAGACAGTATACACCCTGGAAATGTGAGTCAGACAAGATGACTTTCCTAAAGCTGATGCTTAGCTTGAGTTGGAGAGACGCTGTCGCATATCATCATTTTTGTGGCACTGAATTTTACCTTGTAGGAGAATCACTAAAAAAATTATTCTTTCTTGCCCTTGTTGTGAGTTACACATAATGTGCTTCACATCTACAAAAGAAAGTAATACGGGGACACATGGAGACAGCTCCCTCCTAGGTTGAGCAACATGAATTATAATCCTTAATAAAGGTTCTTTCATTAGGGAAGAAGGAAAAAAACAGCTAACAGATGGGGATCGGTAATACAAGAATGGTAGATGTTACCAAGGGAGAGCAGTATGAAATATTTCTGACTCACAGGGAAAACATATAGCAGTTGATCTGTTCAGAGCCTAGATACTCTACAATTAGCCTTTTAAACGCCCTTAGATTATTTTTTTTCCAAACGCCTACAAAATAAGAGGTTGGTACTTGTGTCTAACAAAATGTTCCTTGTCCTATCTGTGTTGGCTGCCCCAACTCTCACCATCCCTTCCATGTCCTGTGCTCTAAGCCTTTCTGAAAATACACCTGCCTAACCATTGATGACTTTGCATTTCCTCACTGGGGACACCTTATCACTCTGTGAGCAAACAGTCCTTCCCAGGCTTGTTCCTGGAACTTGCAAGTTTTCACAACTGGCCTTCCTAGTGACAGAACTGGTGCTAGCAGGAGTCCCACCTACCCACTCTTGCCTGGCCAGGTGGAATTTGCTTGACACCCTGAGCAAACAGTCCTGTTCTGGTTCTCTGTAGATGCAGACAATGAGGGAGGCCGCATCCTAAACACTCATTTTGGTTAGTTCACTGTGGTCATTTATTTTTTAAAAAATAATAAAAGGACTGCTTTTGGATGTACTTGGAAGCTTTGTAGTTTTGCCCAAGTAGGGCCAAAGGGCTTTGCTATGAATATGCTACATAATTTAAGGGGACTTTCAATTAATCATTACATCAATAATTTAATGTGTTTTCTTTCATCTAAATGTGTCCCGAGGCAGGTAAGGGAAGCACTGCTTATTCATTGCAAAAGAAAAAAATAATTCTCCCCCTGGGTTCTAGAGTTGTGTAGTATGCATAGAAATTAAACTTTGGTTTACTTGAAGTTTGGTTGCAGCTTGAGCCTTTATAGTTTCCTTGTACCATCTGCTATATTCTTTTTAACAAAACAGTGAAGGATGGTGCCATTAAAAATAACCATTTTAGCTCACTTGCTGATGTTTCAGACAATAAACCAATTTCTTTTTTCCAATATAACTCAAGTCCCAAGAAAAGAGAGATGTTCCCCAAATATACCTGACTTTTCTGAGTGCTGATAGTATGTTACTATTATTAGTTTACTATATTCATACAACAGTCTCCTGACTGCAATAGCCAAACCTAAGCCTGGCCAAAATCAGAAGCCAGGAGCCAGAAACTCTGTGGTGCTCCCCCATGTGGATAGTAGGGACTTAAGTAACTTGAAGCATCTTCCTCTGCCTTGACAGGCATATTCACAGGATGTTGTATTGGAAACCATAGCGGAGCAGCTGGAACTCCCATAGAAGATGCCACTGTTCCAAGGATGGCTTGCTCCATTGTACCACACGCTGTTTCCCATAGCACATGCTCTCCGTGAACTGGATTCAGATGTTGACCTTTCTCTTGGTGGAGTCTCTGTGTTTGAGCACCGTGCCATAACACATAGCACAGTGCGCAGTTAACCGCTTAAGTAGTTTGGTCAGAAAGAAATAAGTTTGAGGGTTCTATTAAGATAAGCATTTCATGTGCTCTTCTAAAATAACACATGCCCTGGTCCTAGCAGGAGCCTGTTCATTTGGGAAGAAATATAGAGCTTTTCAAATGAGAGATGGTAACAGCCGCAAATGATCGTAAAACGACTTGTTAAATAAGGACTCCTGTTGGTAGGCTTGCTTGGCACATCCGTGCCTCTCAAGAATAAGAACTTGTTTGGAACTTGCTTAAGAAATCTGGTCTACTCCCCAGAAAAGTGAACAATGAGTTTATTTTCTGAATTCCTCTGAAAAATTACTGCTAATTACGGAAAATTAAGTGCAAACGGTACCATCACAGTAATTAGCGCCACAAATTTAATGGACATCTCCCCAAAAGAGAACTATAAATTGCACAAAACAGCAGTTCTGAAAGTGAATAAGGCTTGTCATCGTATATCATAGCTGTGTATTCTTGTAAGTGAAATATACTGTGAATTTAAAATGAGATGATCTGACCTTTAAGGCTTTGATTCTGACTTGTTATGCATTTAGCACTTTTTAAAAAATATACAGAATGTATATTTACATCATATATGAGAATATGTATATCCATTAAAGATTTAGGATACATGCTGTGATTCTGTAGGTAAACCTTCACACGCTGGTTTTTTTTTTTTTTTTAGCTCTAAGATGTTCAAAATTGGTGTTCCTCATTCACTCCACCCTGGGCAGTAGAGACCACACTTCTCATGGGAGAAGACTCTAGAGTCTGTGTTCCTGGTGGCTGTGTGAGCTTCTGCTGTTTGCTTTCCCCCACAAAAAGATACTAATATGAAAACCTTTAAAATTACGCTAGTTATCTTCTACAGAGTGGGGATGTTTTTGTGTTAAAAGGTTATCTGGGACGTTTAAAAGTTTGTATGGACAGTGGTGCAAGATGAATGTCCGCACACATTCCTGTATTAGATATCTCTACAGAGTTCAGACGGATAGTGGCTGAGAATGGCACCCAGTGCCGTTTGTCTGATAGAGAACAAGAGGAAACTTGGGGTCATGGAGGCCACTGGGAGAAATGGGGCAGAGTTGTGATGGGTCTGCCGTGGACTGGTTAGAACTTGCGAGATCCAATTTACTTTGGAAGAAGATCTTGAAAGAAATCTTTACAGACAAACCCCAAGAGATTGCTGGCCAGGTGGCCCAGTTTTCAATCTAAAATGAAAAAGAAGTTTGCCCCAATCTAGGTAAAATAAATTAAATTCAACTTAACAGTAATCTGAAGTGTTGAGTTACAGAGTATACTCCAGATAACACATGATCTTAAAGTCAGGTTCTGAAAAAAGATTGAAGTCAATAGGGGGGTGGGCATTGGGCCTGCTAGTTAAAACATTGATTGGGACAATCACATCCCACATCCAAGTAGCAGGGTTTGTATTCCAGATCAGCTGCTGATCCCAGCTTTCTGTCTAAGCATACGCTGGGAAGTGTCAGGTAATGACTCCAACAGTTAGTGTCCTGGCAACTCTTGTGCGAATACAGGATGCCTGGAGCTTCTGGCTCCTGGCTTTGGCTTCACACAGCCAGGTTTGGGAAATCAGTCAGCTGATTAGAAGTCTGTGTGTCTTTCAAATAAATAAAATAGGTAAATGGAAGTTGTTTGTTTTTTTGTTTGTTTGTAAAATGTTTCTTTTGTATTTTTGATTCAGGTTAATGAAAATTCAATGTAATACTTAAAAGCAAAAAATTGGTCTGTAAGACTGCTTGAGTGTGAATTCTGGCTTTACCATGAGTTGTGTGGCATTTATAAATCATGCAGTAGCACCATGTGCCAGAACAATTAAGACTAATGTTGCCCATCTCATGGGAGTGTTGTCAGAATTGAATCGATTTATGCAGTTCTAGAATCATGCCTAGCAACAGATAAATATAAATTCAGAATAGGCATTCTAATAAAAATTGTGAATACTTGCTCCATTACGATTTCTACTTCTACTCTGAGCAAGCAAGACCTTAGATGATGGCGCTGACCACAAGGTGTGGATTGCTACCAAAGCCAGTTTTTGATTGCTGAGCCCTTGCTTCAAACTGAATTCAACAATGTATAAAGCCCAGATGATCTGATCAAATGAACTGGTGCCTGGAGTGCTCCCTGCTGCCCAACCCTCTGTTGATTTACAGGAAGATCCCAGGGCAGCACTGCAGAGCACGTTGAAAATGGAGTGATACAATAAGAAGCACTTAGGGTCTCATGGCCAAGACCTGCAATCAGGTCCAATCTGCCATGAATAGGCTGTGTGATGGAGAACAGGTCTGTGTCTTCATCGGACATTGGTTCCTGATCCCTACTGTGGGGATTGAACCAGTTCAGGAGTTTTCAAACTCTGCTCTCTGAAGCCCTCCGGGTTCCAGAGCGGTGTGCCAATAAGACGTGGGGCACAGTAGCAGGGAGCATATTGGATAAAAAACACAACATAAGCTACCACTGAAAAAGCCAAGCCTTTTATGTTTTGCACATTGGAGATAGAATGCATACCACTGCTGTAGAAATTGGAATGGGTGAACTCAAATACTTCTTTGCTTTCTATAAGAAGAAATTATCCTCAAGTTCCTCATCAAATCAATGAAATTTACCCAATCAAATCAAGTAGTAGAAGCAAGAATATAAACATACGAACGAATGCAACAGCACACAACTTGAGACATGGGAAAGAGCGTGGACCAAACCCCTACCTCACTGTGCAGTAATTAAGGAATTTCAACATCTCTCAAACACAGAGAAGGTGGAATCTCAGACGAATAGCATGTCTTGGAAGGCTGAGTCGTCCTGTTGCTGAAGAACATGGAGAACAGAGACAGTTGAGTTTGTGGATCATCAAGAAATACTGTGCTGGAAAACTTACCCCCTTAGAAGCAGAAGATAGCCAAAACAAGCAGTTATTTCGGCATTGTGCACAGTAGCTAATAGCTTCAGGAATTATGCCCTTTTACAAGGCAAATGCCAAACTGAAATTCTACATTGAGGACCATGGTGTTACTATTACAAGTATATGTGAGTTCGACAACCTTTGGCTTGATTGATTTGTAAAATGCGTTTAGGCAAACAAAGTTAGCGTGTTCCCTGGTTGGTGAGGATATAGGCTGCATTTATGGATGAACCAGCCTTAGGCTTTAATTATCTATTTCATTTTTTATATCAAAGGAAAACCCATGAATATATGGAGAAAATGGGAGCATATGTTGGTGAGTTTAATAATAATATGCAACAGCAAGGGATCTCCTTATAGTTTTCATCTATGGTGTGAGCTGAAAGCTGCCTAATAATTTTTCTCTCCAGTGATTTTTCTCTCCCTGTTATAACCTCTTTCACCTTTCAGAACTCCCACCGTTGTGTCAGTGTGTGTGTCAGTGTGTGTGTGTGTGCGTGTGTGCGCGCGCGCTTGCGCTTGCACGCACCTGGGCATGTATTAGCTGTTTTTCACAGTTTCACTGCTGAAATACATTAGCTTGGAGCAACACCATGTATTACCAGTTCATCCTGTATTGCTTTCCAAGAGCTTGATTCTAGGGACTGGCTCTGGGGGCGGACTGGCTCTGGGGACTCTGGGGCGGTGGGAGGGCAGTAGTAATTCTCTGGAGGGTAGAAATTGGACACTTCTGCAGCCTCAAGTGGGAAAGTGCACCCACACAAGGGCCAGGCTGCAAATGGTGGTAGCCAGGAAGTCCTGCTGAGCCCAGCAGAGGACATTGGGCAAAGGGTGAACTCTGCAGAAGCAACACAGAGGGCTGGCTTGCCCTCTTAGGAGTTAGAACACCGCCTTGCCAAAATCCACCTTCACCAAATGACGGCTGACTCAAGTGAATTTTTGCAGTTCTCATGATGTAGGCTGAAGACAAGTCAAAATTTTATGTTAACAACTTTTAGTGACTAAAAAGAGTGAATGAGATCGATGTTTCTTGAAGAGACAGGATTTTCTGCTCCCCATTCTTTTAAATAATGGTTTGCGGCAGAAAAGTTGTTTGCAAGGGAAAACTCTCCATATAGCAAAAATAAATATGTCTTTCTTTAAAAAGGTAGTTCCTACCGCAGTCATTGAGTTTCATACCTGCTGCGGGGACGTTATTTTCTTCAACACCACATGTGCACAGCTGTGATGAGAGAAGGCCAAAGATGCACAGCTCCTTCGAGTGGTAAATTAGATCCAGGAGAAAGGTGTATTGCATTGTGACAGATTCGGTTATTATAAAAGCTCTGAATAGTCCTCATTTTCTGCAATACTTTTTAGGAAAAAAAAAAAGGGGGGGATTCTCAGCCTCCTCAACTCTTGGAGTTGGGCTGTTGATTTCAAGAGAAAACAAACAACAACAACAAAACAACACCTGAAGCGCATCGTCCTCTGCTACTACTTGACATCATTGTTACTTCCCAAAACTTTCTGACAGGGTCTGCCGAGGCAGAAATGTTGATAAACTTCCTTCACTTCCCTTTTCTTCCAGCCATGCTTTGCTCATATCAGCCCACAGACCCTACAGTGTCTTCACAGAATAAGACGAGAAGATAAATATTGACCTGGATTCCTTGTTGAAGTTTTCAATCTATTTTATGTTGGTCATAACTGTACAAAAATGCTCACTAAAAAAAAAAATCCTGATCTATATAAGAATGTGTTGGAAGCAGGCTTTTAGAAGCTTTAAAATGTATGTATTGCATCTTCTGCTTGTGGGTTGGGTACTATCTGCCTGGGAAAAGAATGGAGAATGGCTCCTGGCTCCCAGTTTCCAACCAGCCCTCCTTTGGCTGTTGCATCCATTTGAGGGTGAGCCAATAGAAAGAAAATCTCTCTCTCCCTCTTTCTCTGTAACTAAACAATGAAAAAAATAAATTATGTGTATTATCATCGAACATATTATGAGATTGAATTAACTACTTATATTTATTTCCAGGGCTACAGCCACACACAGGGGCCAGGTGATCTTCAAAGATGCCTTAGCCCAGCAGTTGTGTGAACAAGGAGGTAAGAGTCATTTTTTTAACTTGGTTAAAAATGTTGGTTGTGTCCAAATGCTTCGTGGGAGATACCCTGCTCTGTACATGGAGTAAGCATTTCATTCCTATTATTTGGTTCATTGAAGATTGAATCGTTGCTCCCTCCTATCTCTAGTAATTGTGGAATTAGTAATTGCTGATAGAAACCTGCAGACTTCTAGAAACTGTGTGAACAGCCAAAAGAAAATGTATCGTATTTGAGTTATACTTTTCCCAATGAATTATCTCTAGGTTTCCTGCAAGTACAAATCTCAGAAGCAATTTTAGAATTCTGCTATAATTTGTCTTCACTGATCACTTAATTTCTTGTCAGCATTATTGAACATTTATTATTATGACTTTAAATGCTTAATCATATGATGCATGTTGATGTGTATAATACCTAAGGACCTGCCTCAATTGTGTGCACTCTTCATTTTAGACTTATATATTCGTCTGCACTACTTTCCTAAACATTTTTGAAAACACCTTTGGAAAATGCATATTCTGAAAAACTTGCATACCCTTGTAAAATTCTTTGTGCCAAAGCAATCAGATCTTACAATACCAATTTCTCCTGGGACTTCTTGATAGACTTTGATGTCACGAGGCTTGAGAAACGGTGGCTTCTGCTTTGTGACTACCTCGCACATACCCAGTCTCTCATCTCTACCTCACTTTCACGCGCAGGCACACACAAGCACAGCACAGTGAAAACTTGAAACCAGGATTTCTGCTGCCATGCAACCTTGTTGGTCTGCATTGCAGCACTGACCACTTGCTATTCCTTTAGCACTCTCTATGAAGTGATGGGCACTGCCCAGAGGCAGCTTTTCAAGCACAGGGTCTGTGCCTCGGGGATCTTGGCTAAGGGATCTTTCTCTTAGCTGGTTCTTGCCGAAGAACATCTAGTGGATGTAGGGGTAGGTGTTTGGCCTGGAGACTGAGTCACTTATTGGGACACATCACATCCTGCAAGGCACCTCTTCAAGGAAGCAGGTGACGGCTCAAATAGCTGGGTCCCTATGGCCTGCATGAGAGATTTGTATTGAGTTCTAGGTTCCCAGCTTTGGCCTGGCCCAACCTTACCCAGGGCAGAAATTTGGAGAGATAACCAACAAATGATAATTCTCTCTGTTCTTTCGCTGTTTGCTTCTTAAATAAATAATTGAGTTTTTAAAAATGTACAGTAAAATTAGGAAATATTTTATTGGTTCCTGCAAAGCCTGAGAAAATGCAGTGTAATATTTGTTAGTTTATGTATCTGTATACACACACATACATATATAAAATCATTACTGGCAATATTATAATTGGCTCTGCATAATTCCTGAATATTGATTGGCTTGTATAATTCCAGAACCAAAACACTCTAACATAATTTTTAGAGTTTTAGTTGCACAAATACTATCAGTATTTTTAAGAAAAATCATTTTCGGTCTGTGACTTTTGAAAAAAAAATTTCAGTGTTAATAGAGTCAAGAATTCTGTTACAACCTAAATGATTTTTGAGATTATGTAAATGTTTATATTCTGAAAATACATCTGCCATATAGAATGGGCGTTAATACACACCCCAAAATGCATAGTACTGGATAAAACACATCTAATCGAATTAATATTGCCTAAAAAAATTGCACCATAGCAATTATGTCTTAAACCATGAATGTTTGTTTTTTTTTTACCATAAAAACCAAATCAGACCAGCAAAATCAATTATGAGAATTGAATAATATAGAATAAAAAGTCAGGAAAAATCTGCAGAAAAATTGTCAAACGGTTGGAAAGACATGATTTACATCATGGTAAATTTAGCTATTATTAAAAATGCTGTCAGGACCAAGACCAGAAGGAAAATGCTGATATTTTTAAATAACATCTAATAAGTTGAAATCCTTATCGATCCAGCTAAGATACGGTGAAAAAATACTAAAGAAAATAAAATAATAATGGCTTCATGCTATCAGGAAATAATAAGGAGAATGACGGATGCTCTAAGCCTTACATGTATTTGACCCTATCTGCTTTTGGTTCATACATTAATCATCTCTTCAAATAATACACTCTTTATATATAATGGATTTTATGCATTGCATGAAAAATAACAACTTTTATTTGTGGGGAAAAACAAGCATTCGCTAAATACTGTAGTACTTGCTTTTCGACTGTAACATATTCCATATGTTTGCTAATTTTAATGAAACACAACAGTTCAAACCAAGTAAATGTTGTTTTGTGGGCTTGGAGGAAAGCTATCATTACAAGGCTGTGTTTCTAGCTAAACACCCTTAGAAAAGCAAAAAAACTATGAATCATACAACGGAGCCTTATAGTCTACAAACCTGACTCTCCTTTGAAGACACTGAAAGCATGTCTTCTGTAAGCACAGTACCTGCTCTAGCTCACCATGCTGAATGTGAGCTTAAAAGTGAGAGACCAAAAAAAAAAAAAAAAGTGAGAGACCCAGGCCCGGTGCCATGGCCTAGCAGCTAAAGTCCTTGTCTTGAACATGCCAGGATCCCATATGGGCACCAGTTCTAATCCCAGCAGCTCCACTTCCCATCTAACTTCCTACTTGTGACCTAGAAAAGCAGCTAAGGATGGCCCAAAGCCTTGAGACCCTGTACCCACTTGGGAGACCCAGAAGAGCTCCTGGCTCCTGGCTCGGATTGGCACAGCACTGGCCATTGCGGTCACTTGGGGAGTGAATTATCAAATGGAATATTTTCTCTGTCTCTCCTCCTCTCTCTACATATATCTGACTTTGCAAAAAAAGAAAAAAGTAAAATAAATATATATTTTTTTTAAAAAGTGAAAGATCCAATAGCTGTTCTTTAGGAACTCACAGGTTAGAATGTAAAGTTTGCCTGAGCTGGCTTGCCTGAGAGTCTTAGGAAAAACATTTTGGGAAGCTAGACCTAAAGAAATCTGTTCCAGATTTAAGATAAGCCTGCCCACCACATCCTTTGGGAATTATTTAAAAGCTTCCTGCCTTGTTTGCCTACTCCCACTTTCTTCCTGCTTGCACTAAGCTACTACAGTGCGTTTTCTAAAATGGAAATAGAATCCTGTCATTTTTTCCTGCTTTAAACTATTCAGTAACTCAACTAGAAGTCCTAGTTTATTTTCAGAATAAAGTCCCTACTGCTTATCACACCAGGGAAGTCCTCTGCAATCTACCTGGCCTCCGTTTGACTCTTCCCCCGACCCTTGTCATCCTTTCAGTGTCTCCTTCAACACCCACATGTACCTCCACATCACGTGGATGTTACCGGCTGTGTAACATTGTTACACAGCATTGTTTTCCACCCTTTTGTTCTGGCTAACTAAGGTTTCCAGACATGTATCACTTCTTCTTGGAAAAAAAAAAAGACTAAATAAAACCCTCCAATATCCATTCCACCTTTCCTTACTGGCCTGAGCAGTGGCCATCCACGGTCACCTAATTCTCAAGACATAATCACCATACAAATGGAAACATACCCAACCCTAGCATGTACCAGACACCACTCTGCCGACACACCCGCTCATTCCATCTTTACAGCAACCCTCCGGAAAAGGACGTACTGGGGACTACACTTGAAAAGGAAGGGCTCGATGGCAGAGACTGACTGGCTTGCGTGTTCATGCAGCTGAATAAGCTAGGTGTTGTATAATGGATCCTAACCACTGGACCACCAGGAAATCACAAGGTGTTGTATAATGTACTCAGAACAATGGCGCAGTGACTTGTCTGCCATTAGATACCAGCTCTTTGAACTATGCTTTCTATCACTGAATCTCAAAAGCCTCTAAAGATGCCTTTTGTATAGCACGCACTCAATAAATGTGTATCAAATGAATGAACAGTTAAAGTACAATAGGTTGCTAGAGGTGGGAAAAGGGAAACCACCTCAACAACTGGCTGGTCTAGGCTGGAGGCTCCTGGGAGGGAAGTGGAGCAGTTTGTAGCAGACTGAGCCTTCCACGTGCAGGGCCTTCTATATGTTCTGCGTACAGTGGGACGCTGTAGATGAATGATATGAACACTTGTGCTTTAGCAGGAAGATGGGGATGAAAATGGACTGGACCATAGGGGTGAGGATTTTGGGGGCATAGACACATAATAGTGGGATGAATACTGACAGCATCCTGGTGAAACCCATGGTGGACCTGAAAAAGATGTATGGGGCTCAAAATAAAGGGACATGTGTGTGTTAGAACAACAGTAAACAGGTAGCACAAAATGAGGCCATGGAAGGAGTCCAGGCAATGCTCACTTCTCGCCTGAGTGACTGGGTGGTTGGTGACGCTAGCCAACCAAGAGAAGGCATGGGAGAAACAATAGAGATGTTTGGAAAAGAGAATAATAGATTGGACTTCAAGGCTTTGGCCTTGGGGGAGTTGTATGGTGCTCTGCGGGGATCCCTGGAAGCCTGATGGAAACAAAGAGGCTTATCTCAGGCTGGGAGGACAGGGGTGGAGATTTGAGAGTCAACAGCACGTCACTGAAAAGAGAAGATGTTCATTCTAGGAGTCCTCAGGAGAAGGAAGGGACAGGGTGTGGAAAGCTAGTGGTTGAGCAGGGACAACAGAGGAAGGAGTCTTGGAGAAGAAGCAAGCTTCAGAAGTCAAGGACTTAGGGAAGAAAGTTCAGAGTAAGAGAGGTATTCCCAGGGGCTCAATATGTCAGAGGGAACAGAAGGAAGCAGTACTGAAGGAAGTCCTAGAGTTTTGCAATTAGAAGCTCATTAGCAAATATCAGAACTCATCCAAGGGTTGTTAGATCCCCACCAAGGTTCAGGTTTTATTCCAGAACAGATCTTGGGATATTTGAATGAACAGAGCCAGAAATAGGGGGTAGGTGTTTGCCCTAATGGCTAGGATACCCACATCCCATATAGGAATGCCAGAGTTTTAGTCCCATCTCTGCTCTCAGTCCTAGCTTCCTGCTAACGCACGCCCTGGCAGAGAATGACTCAGTTCTCGCATCCCTGCCATCCGAGTGCAAGACAGTGTGAGACCTGGATTGAGTTTCCAGCTCCTGGCTTTGGCCTGGTTCAGACTTGGTGGTTGTTGGCATCCAGGGATTAAACCAGCAGGGAGGGGCAGTTGGGAAGGAGAAGGCCCCATTTGTCGGTACGCCTTTCCTTCTGTTTCTGTGTTTTCATGCCTCGCGAATAAATAAAAATAATTTGAAACAAAATTAAACTTTTAGAAGCCTCAGAAGATTACATTACTGCAGACATTCCTTAAATACTAAGCATGCATACATGTTCTTTGGAGTCCTTGAACTTGTTCCCTCTCCAGGCAGAAGCAGCCAGTGCTACGCAAATACTGGGCACAGAGCACAGCGGAAACCGGGCCAGGGAGAGGAACAGCAAGTGTGTAGGCCCATTGGCCTCTGAGCCGCTTGGCATACCCTGTCCCAACACTCACGTATCGATTATTTAACAGGGCCAGATGGCAGTCTTAGCAGCCCGACAGCCGCCATGCCCTGTAGTGCCCCCAAAGGATACGTGCCATTTATCAGTCATGTTGGAATTCTCTCTTGGAGGATTGATGGAAGCGGCTATAACCGAAGGCAAATGTTTTATGTCAGGAGGAGAGAGGTCAAGCTTACAGCTGGTGCACAAAGCGTTGGCTACTCTGTGCCAGTGCAGCAGTGTGTCCACAGTTGGTCATCCTCCCCTCAGTGACTGGCAGACGATGGCTGTGTTCTCTAAGGGCCCGTTGGCTCATGTAGATGTCGGAGGGGGTGGAGGAAGGTTACGTTATTTGTATTAAGCATTGGTGAACTTGCACTTCAACTCTAAGATGTAGGTGTGTTTGCATAAGTCAATCCAGGGAGTCAAAGGGGCGTTTCCCTAAGTAGATGATTTTCAACTCTTTCAGAGTGCAAACTGTACATCAGAGCTACCGAAATCTTCCCCTAGCTGTATGTTTGCATTACTTGTAATATAATATTACTTAGAATAGCTTATGTGGCTAGATTTGCCTCCCAGACTTTGAAAGGCAAAAGTCTTTATGAAATCAGTCTTGCTTCCCAGAGTCAGAATTGGATTTTATCAGGTTTACTTAAAGTGTTGAAGGGAAAACATGTAAGTCATTTCATTTGACTCTCTTTCTTCCCAGCATCCATCCCAAACGTGTGATCTTCAGAAACATTTGCTTCCCCTGCGGCTGTTGTTGTAGCTTCAGTTCAGCAGTTGCATCTCCTGTTCAGGACAGGATGCCAGGCATTGTTATTTACCAACAGAAAGAGCTAATAACGTCAGGGGCTCGCTCGGGAAAAGGGGACAGGAACTCTCCTGTTTTAACCGCAGAGTCTCCAAGCTACCCATCAAGGGAAGGAACACCCAACAGAAGCCCTTCCAGGGCTGTGACAGGCAAAAACAAACAGTGAGAAAGTGCCCCTAGGAGATCTTGAGGACAAAAAAAGCTGAAAGGCAATGGCTGGCAACATGGCCATAGTAAAATTCTTTGCTACTGTACCCGTGTGAGTCTGAGTCCTTTTTAATTCTTGGGGAATTGGGTCTCTGACTGGTACTGTTTATGCCAAGGTGATTCAACATAGATTTAAACAGGCTTCTTGTAAGCTCTGAGGGCTGTATAGATCCCCTCCTGACAGCTTTATCTAGTCCACGGTCAAAACACCAGTATTTATGTCTGAGGAGAACTTGACGTTGAGTTCTTATGAATGCCCATGGGAGGACACTTTCTCATGCTGTTGCGCAACCTCCTTTTCGCCCCTTCATGTTTTGAAGCACAGAGTGGAGATGTGGGCCTGTAAGATTACCTTGGGGAGGGGGACCAAGCTGTTGCAACTGCACGTAAATCACTGCTTTATTTTGGCTTTGTGAAATACTACCGCATGTGTCTCAGTTCTAAAGGAACCTCTTACAAAGGTACATTGGTTGATTTCAGCTGTTTCCTATAATAGAGACACAGACTGTTATAGCCAAGCTTTCCAAAATTGGAATTTATGAATAGAAATTAGTGTATACTGTGTTGTGTCCCCAGTGAACATACGTGGAGCTCTGCACTGGAGCCATGGGAGTTGTATGATAATATAAGATAGTTTCACCTCCTCTTGTAAAATAGCTTATAAAATGGATATACTAGCACAACTGGTGAAGAACTAAGATTCATTTGTAGGAAAACTTAAACTGAGTGAAATGGTATTTTTCTTGTCTCCTCCGAAGCCGGGCACCACAAATTTTGCCCTGTCCTTCTTCTAGCTGCAATATCTTTGTCTTAAATGTGTCAAAGCCACCACTAGTTGGAATAAGAATGTGTTCTTTGTACGTGTTCCTCCCTGGCCATGTTTCTCTTCTGTTTCTTAAAACAGCTGCATGTTCCCGGCCATCTCTCACCCCTTCTACCCCTTGCCATGAGCCGTTTGGCCTCTATTGCCAGCATGCTGTGATCACCAGGAATCTGGTAGGATGTCAACCAATGATTCTAGCCATACCCAACCTGCCCTTGCCGCTCTTTCTGTTTCCGTAAAGAGTCCACCTTCCCATGATGTGTTTTCTGGGGTTGGCTGTGGTTTCGTCCCGGGCTTCTGGATATTACAGTCAAGGGGGAAAGGGCACTCTCACTCACACCTGCTTGTTTTATTTTATTTGTTTTCATCTCTTGAGTTCTGCCCATTTGTTGGGTGCTGGTTGAAGGAGAGTAGACTGAAGTGGTTGAGATCGTGGAGCTTGAAGCTCCTGACCCCTGGGTTTGAATTTCTTCCGACCCCTTCTGAGTGTCAAGTCCGTCATCTGTAAGATAGGAAAAGTGGTAGGGTTCCCTTTTCAGGTTCCCCATCCCCCGCGCAAGTATCTGGCACCGGGTTCTGTGCCCAGGAGGAACATGGGAAAGTTGTGAGAAATAATGGCCGTAATGAAGTGTGCAGCCAAGTGATCCTCTGTCAGCATTCATTGTCATCAAACGCTTAGGTCCCTGTGCCTTCTGAGTACCTTGAACCCAGTGTGTTTCATACTGAATTTTATTTTTTGCACACATCTGCATCCTCTCACTGTAGTTTTGCTTTGGAGACTTCAGAATGCTCTTTGGATCCCTCACGTATTGATTAAGGAAATAAATAAACCATGAAAGGAAATGGACCTTTCCAAAATTATCTAGTCATAAGTATTTCTTCAGCTTCCTGCCATTTTGCATCCCCACCCCACTCCTGAGATGTTTTTATAGCTCTACAAAAATATGGTCTTTTGAATTGGTGAGCTTTATGATGAGAAATGCTGAAAAGCTCAGTTAGGTGGGAGTTATTTCAGATAATTTTCACTGCATTGTGCAGTGCCCCCCTCTAGAAGAAAACACAGAATAAACTGTGAGATCTCTATAACTGCTCCTGAGAATTCAGCACTCTTTTAATGTTGTGAACTCTTCAGCTTCTGTAAAGTTGCAGCTTTAGAATCAAGAAGTCCTAGGCCCATGCCCCTCCCAGAATCATCTCAGCACTGCTTAAGTTTTTCTTCCCACCGTCATTTGTCATCATCTCTGATCCCTCTATTTCATTGCCTTATTCAGTCATGTTTTGCTAAATTTCCTTCAGTCTATTTTAAAGTAAGGCAGATTGTACAGTTCACCCTTAGGTATATGAAAGGAAGTAGAAAGGAACGTGAAAGTGGAAGGAAGATGACACACATTTGTAAATGACCAGGATGGGAAGGAACGTGGGAGAACATTCTAATTCTTATCATGTGTATAGCAATAATGCCGTGCTAAGTATATTGCTAACCACTCAGTTAACATTTTTTGAGCTGCTTTGGTTCTGCTAAATAGTATGTGTGGCATTAAGGATGCAGAACTAAACAAAGTAGAAAAAGCGAGAAGATACTATAGAACAACAATATTTTTGCTAATATCAGCTACTTAATGGTGACCCATCCTTTCTTCTCTTTCTTTCCTTCCTCCCTTCACTCCTTCTTTCTCCTTCTCCAATTCTTATGGCCATATATTCCTTCCTACCTCAAAATGCTGTTTAAAAAAAATCATCGTGGGAACTGATTTCAAGTCAGTTTGGAGCTGTATTTTTATCATCTGCCTGAGCAATGAACTTTATCTCTTCAGGCTTCCATAGGTCTAGAATTTTTTAAATGCTCAGTGATTTTCAAAGATTAAAAAATATGCCAAGATTTCTTTCACTCTCTCTCTCTTTTTTGTTTTCTGCTGCATCACTTAAAAATTTACTTATATTCTTGGCATTTTTAAAAAATGAATGGTCATCTTCCCAAAAAAGGTGGGGACATGGACTTGGTTAGGACAACGAGTCAAAACTTTTAGTGCTTCATGTCCCATTCTTGGTAGTTCCTCCCTATAACATTAAATCTTTTCCGAAAGGATTCTCCATCCCCCAGTCATAGGGAATAAAGATAATATATTTTTTGTTCTTATTCCATTCATTTAGAGTAATGAAAGACGAAAAGTTGTTACAAGACATAAATCAACTCAAGATGGGAAATAAGAGAGGCAAGGAAGGGAAAATAATTGCTAATATCGCTAGTTCTGTGTCTAATTTAGCTGTCTTTAGATATTAAGTAATCTTTTATATTGATCATAAGTATATTCCAGAACACAGGGAGAACTATTTTCACTCTAAATTTATAACATTTTTGAAAACTTAATTATCATATTTGAAGGTCAAATGGTGTTTTATTGCAATAAAATACAAAAAAGTAATAAAGAAATTATTCCTGGGGAGATGAAAGTCTGGGTTCGTAGCTCATTAAATACTAACTTCACAGACCATGTCTCATTTGTCATATTTAGTTTTGGAAATCTCGTACATTTGAATTTCAAATTAGGTGAAGAGATACCTGAGGCAAAACTACCTAGGGCCTCGAATTCCAAAACGATTCTGGAGTCCCTGTTAGAGTTCCTGCGACATTCTACCTGTGTCTGTTAGCATCTCTTGTCACTGTGCATATACTGGATATATATATATACAAATACAAATATATATATATGAGAGGAAGAAGCAGGGAGGGGAGGAGGGGAGAGAGCAAGAGCAGCTTCTTCGTTCAAAGGCTCTTTTCTTTTATAATTAATATTATTAGCAAAAATATCTCATAAGCCATACGTCCAACTCACTTTTAAGCATGCTCTCCTTTTTTTTAAGGCCAGCACATTAAAATCTTCATTCTTTGTACTGGATAATTTGTTCAACAAGTTGGCTACGATTTGTTGGCACTACCGTATTTTACAGCCCCGTGATCACCTGAAAATTTTCTTCCAGATTCGGTCAATTCGGAAAAAGGGCAAATTTGCAAGAGAATACCCTCTGGTGGGATTAAATAGGCCTTCTTCTTGCTAATCCTAGGCTACTACTGTGATTTCCTAGTTCTGATGGGCTCAACAGTTGAAAAAGCATCAAAAAAAGACATGCTTTTCTTCGAAATGAAGTATTATTTTGAGCATAGCTACACTATGAAAATACCATTCAGTGACTCATCTTTATATTTACTTTTTAAAGATCCAGAAGTTGGTGCTATTAAAATAGGATTAAGAGGCCAGTGCTATGGCTCAATAGGCTAATCCTTCACCTGGAGGTGCCAACATCCCACATGGACACCAGTTCATGCCCCAGCTTGCTCCATTTCCCTTCCAGCTCCCTGCTTGTGGCTTGGGAAAACAGATGAGAATGGCCCAAGTCCTCATGCCCCTGCACCCACTTGGGAGACCTGAATGAATGAATTTCCTGGCTCCTGGCTTTGGATCAGCTCAGCTGTGGAACTGAGCCAATAGAGGCCATTGTGGCCATTTGAGGAGTGAGCAAACAGATGGAAGATCTCTCCGTGTCTCTCCTTCTCTCTGCAAAGCTACACTTGAATTAAAAATAAAATATTTTAAAAATGGGATTAAGTGAAGTGTTATTGAGAGCATCAAGATTCAAATCTTAGAAAACTAATATGAGATCTTAGAAGCAAATGTGGAATTGCAGGTGTCAATTGCCTCTTTCCTGTACAGGAATATTCTAAGTTCCCATTGCCATCAGCAGAGCTCAACTAAGGTGGTCGTGCTGAATGCCAGGAACAAAGGGAGAAAATTTCTTATTACAGTCTGTGAGATTCTGTAAATGACTGAGGCAGTATGCAAAATATGTGCAGTAATGTAGCTCTCAGAGTCACTATTGAATATTATGCAGTAGATATTAAAAATTAGTTGGGTTTAAAAGTATGGAAAGGAAGTAACAAGCAGTTAGTTGTTTATTTTTTAACACAGGAAACTCCAGTTAATTTACACTGAGTGACCGATTTGAAATATATTCTGCCCCCAAAATGTAAAGATTCAAGGGTATTTCAGAAGCTCATGGAAAAGTAAAATTAAAAGATAAGTTTCTCTGACTGTAAGAGCCTTTTGAAATGCGTGCGTAGTTTTCCGTAAGATGCAGTCTTTGCGAGTTTTTGGAAAACCTTCTGCGTTTCTCCAAAGAGATTCTTGACTCTTGTAATTCTGGCACCAGGGACTACATGCAGATGGGCCAAAAGGTGTTGAGACACACACTTTGTCTACTCTTCCTGAAGCAAACATATAGTCACCTTTTTTTGGAGAGGCCAAGAAACATGTATTTGAAAATCTGTGGACTGAAGGTACTTGACTCGCACATCTGGTGCACTCGGTCAACTGTTTGTTGTAGGACTTGCTTACTTTGACCCGGATTGGAGATTGCCATTGACCTTCACTGTTTCTTTCCTGGTTGTCAAATCTGCCTGAGTTTGGATGCACTCAAGGTGTGTCGTGTCCAGTATCTTCCTTCGCTTGTCCCTGGTGGTTGGTAACGCATTGCCAGAATGGCACACTTGAAGAAAAGGCTCTTCCATAAACTATTTAGGATTTTTTTTTCTTTAATTTTTTGGAATTGGTAGAGTGCCTTTAAAATTTTTTGTTACTATAACGAGAATAATTTTTGTGTTCTATTGGTGCAGTTCCAAGAAGACAGCCAGTTTCCTAACTCCTCTGCTCCTTTCCTTTGCCCCTTCTGCCCCTTCTGCCCCTCCATTAGTTTTTGCAAAGACGTCATTTTAATCCCCTCTGTATTCAGATGCTTCGTTCGCCACCAATCATAATAGTCTCAAGCGAGCAGGAGGAAGACCACCATTTTCAAAATCCTTTCTCATCCTCACTGTTTGGTCTGTGAGATCTTGGTAATCCTCAGGTATTCTAGTACCCAAGCATTTGGTTCCTGAGCCAAAGCTGTGTACTTAACAGAGCAAGTCATCTGAGGGCATCCCAGCTCCCACTGGAGAATGAGGACCAATAAGGTGGCGTGACCACAAATATGCAAAGAGCCTTAGGTGCACATTAATGAGCCATGTGGATATTCATGAGAAAATGTACATATCTTGTAGGAAAAGATTGTATTATGCTCCGTACTGTCTCCTCATTTGCTCTCAGCAGAGATTTCAGTTGTGAAATCAAGTAAATTCTCATTTTGCAACACCTTCCTGTAAAAGAAATCCCTGTCAATCTGTTGATAGTTTTAACATTCGAAAGGTGTCTCTCAACCAAACACAAGTCGGAGTATACCATGCGCTGTTTTTAATCTCTGGCTGGAACTGGGCTGTTGGGAAGCCTGGCTGCGTTAGTGGGAGCCTAACGGGATAACAACATCCTGTGCCCTTGTTCTTACTCCCCATTTTAAGCAAAGTGAAATCTTCAGTTTACCCTGATGCGCAGTATTTCCTAATGTACCTGTGAGGTTGACTAACTTGAGTAATGTTGAAGATATGTGTCCTGTTCTTGGTCAGCATGATATAGCTTAAAGTCAGCTTCGAGTTCACATTGCTGAAGCTGAAACCCGATTAAGTTTTATGTAGAGCACAGTTAATTTTTATATCTCAATGCCATTTTTTTAATAAAAATACAGTGATTTATGCTTTCTCTAAATGAGAGCTAGAGTTCATTGAAATACAAATTGACTCATCTTTTCTGCGTTCTATTAATATAGATAGCAATATTACCGTCTTGCCTAGGGTTATTAACAAATTAAGAGAGCTTCTGAATTAAGAGTTGGGTTTATTTATCCACGCCAGTGTTCGTGGCTCACCTTGGAATGTCCTGTGAAAATCAACTTCATGATCGTTGTAGTTCATTTCTAAAACACTAGTGAAACTTGCTGTCTCCTCAGTGTCCTGTTTATAAGTTCTTCGTGGAGATTTCAAGTTTTCTTTTCTTTTTTTTTTTGTTTAAGATTTATCTATTTTTATTGGAAAGACAGACTTACAGAGAGAAAAAGAAACAGAAAGATCTTCCATCTGCTAATTCATTCCCCAAGTGGCTACAACATCCAGGACTGAGCTTATACAAAACCAGGAGCCAGAAGCCTCCTCCAAGTCTCCCATATGGGTGCAGGGCCCTGAGATTTGGGGACATCCTTTACTGCTTTCCCAGACCACATGCAGGGAGCTGGATGGGAAATGGAGCAACTGGGATACTAACCAGTGCCAAGACTGGATCTTGGCATTGGTAAGGCAACCAATTTAGCAACTGAACAATTGTGCTGGGTCCACAGGCATAACATGCTAAGTCACCCGCAACACTTATGGAAAGACAAATTATTTAATAAGTAATTCATATGTAACTTAAAGTTTTCCACAGCAGTGGATTAATTAATTAATTAATTAATTGATGGCAAGGAATGTGCAATTGTTTTTGTTAATCTGGGGATAGCCAAAGCTGTTAATAGCTCTATGCTAGGGTATACCATCTTTCATAGTATGACATTCTGCTCAGCCCTTGGATATGGTCTTGAGGGTCTCAAAAGTGAAGCTAAGGGTCTGACACGGTAGCCTAGTAGCTCAAGTGTTCATTTTGCATGCGCTGGGATTCCATATGGGCATCAGTTTGTAGCCTGGCTGCTCCACTTCCCCTCCTGCTCACTGCCTATCTCCTGGGAAAGCAGTCAAGGACGGCCAAAGCCTTGGGATGCTGCACACATATAGGAGTCCAAGAAAAAGCTCCCGGCTCCTGACTTTGGATTGGCTCAGCTCAGGTCATTGCAGCCACTTGGCGATTGAACCAGCAGTTGGAAAATCTTTCTCTCCCCTCTCTGTAAATCTGCCTTTCCAATAAAAAAAAAAAAAAAAAGCAATCTTGGGCCTGCGCAATACTGTAGAGGTTAAAGTCCTCACTTTGAATGCTCCAGGATCCCGTAGGGGTGCCGGTTCTAATCCTGGCAGCTCCACTTCCCATCCAGCTCCCTGCTTGTGGCCTGGGAAAGCAATCAACGATGGCCCAAGCCATTGGGATCCTGCACCTGCTTGGGAGATCCGCAAGAGCTCCTGGCTCCTGGCTTCAGATTAGCTCAACTCCAGCCATTGCGCTCACTTGGGGAGTGAATCATCGGATGGAAGATCTTCCTCTCTGTCTCTCCTCCTCTCTATATATCTGCCTGTCCAATAAAAATAAATAAATCTTGAAAATAAAGAAACACACATCAGAGCGATCTAGAAGGACTTCACGATTCTATCCTAAAGTGAGGTCGATGCCAACACAACAGGAGAGGAAAAGCTGGAAATATGCCACTGGGGTAAGACCCGAGCCCTTGGGGCCAGCACATGACATAGCACGTTAATCCTCCACCTGTGGTGCCAGCATTCCATATGAGTGCCAGTTCAAGTCCTGGTTGCTCTTCTTCCCATCCAGCTTCCTGCTTAATGGCCTGGGAAAGCAGCAAAGGGTAGCCCAATGCTGCTTGGCCTGGAAGGATAGCTCAGTCCTGCACCCACATGAGAGATCCCGAAGACGCTCCTGGCTGCCAGCCTGGAACCGATCCAACTCTCTCTCTCTCTCTCTCTCTGTAACTCTGACTTCCAAGTAAAATAAATCTTTTTTTTTCCTAGATATTTGTTTTTGTTTTAATTTGAAGAGAGAAAATATGACATAGAAAAAAATCTTCTGTCCACTGGTTCATTCCTCAAGTGACTGGCAAAGGACAGAGCTGAGCCAAGAGCTTCTTCCAGGTCTCCCACGCAGGTGCAGGGTCCCAAGGCTTTGGTTCATCCTCCACTGCTTTCCCAGGCCACAAGGAGGGAGCCTGATGGGAAGTGGAACAGCAAGGGTACAAACCAGCATGCATAAGGGATCTCAGCCCTTGCAAGGCAAGGGCTTGGTCACTGAGCCATTGCACTGAGCCCAGAAATAAATCGGTGCTTTTTAAATTGAACTCTTAAACCTAGTGTCTTTTTGATGAGCATGCATTTGCTAATAATGCAGGGAAGAGGAGCAGCATTCAAGCCAAGGCCACATCACACAGAAATGCAGTAGGCCATCTGTGCTCACTAATATGAAGTCACGCAGGTACGAACCAAGTGACAGTGGAATAAATGTTCGTGCTTCAGCAGGCTACTCTTCCACGGTGTGCTCACCTCTGTCAGTGCAGACAACACGGTGGACTTCCTGTTTGCTTGAGTATGCTGTCTAAATGACATAAAACTGACCCCGATGGTCACTTAGTGAGGCGGGATCAGAATCGTCTCCCCAAGCCCGTGGATTAAGGGGCCACCTTTACATCAAACAGGTGTGAATAGGAATGCATAAGGAGACTTTTCTTTTTACTAAATTCAGTGTTCTCTAAAATATCTTCACTTTTTGAGGAAATAATTAGTTGTTTTAGGCAGCAGGTACATTTACCTTTTTTACTTAAAATTATTCAGTAAGGACCCAGCACAATAGTCTAGTGACTAAAGTCCAGACCTTGCAGGCTTCAGTCCCCAAGGTCATTAAAAATAAAGTAAGAAACCCAATTGATGTTTCCTTAGATATTTGATTATTCTTATCTGATCACTGGACCTGGTAGTAAGTATCCCTAATTGATAATTGTCATAACTTTTCTTACCTTTAATCTAACTGATTTCTTACCCAAGAGTTTTGCTGGAACTTCCTATTTTAGCTACTGTCCCCCACCCCTCTTTACTTTAATACAAGTGTCCCTCCCACAATTCAGCTGATATTGGACCATTATAACTTCAGAAACAAAGTATCTTTTTTGTGAAGATTTATTTATTTTTATTGCAAAGTAAGATATGCAGAGAGCTGGAGAGATAGAGAGATAGATCTTCCATCCGATGATTCACTCCCCAAGTGAGTGCAACGGCTGGTGCTGTGCCGATCTGGAGCCAGGAGCCAGGAACTTCCTCCAGGTCTCCCACACAGGTACAGGATCCCAAAGCATTGGGCTGTCCTCAACTGCTTTCCCGGGCCACAGGCAGGGAGCTGGATGGGAAGTGGAGCTGCCGGGATTAGAACCTGCGCCCATAAGGGATCCTGGAGCATTCAAGGCGAGGACTTTAGCCGCTAGGCTACTCTCTAGTGTGTTGCTTTTTGGCATCAGACACTCTCAGGAGCAATCCCCATGTCAGATACAGTCTCTCGGGCACCTCCTTGAACCATCTGTAGCTTATATACAACAGGGCATTCTCACTAGATAGCTGCGTAACAGAGTGGATTCAGCTCTCCTTAGCTTGCTTTTCTCTAGACACTGTTATGTCCACAATACCACCCACTGCTTCAGTCTCCTTTGCTGACTTCTTCCACCTGTTCCTTAAAGGTACACTCACCTCCTGATATCACTTCTCTCACCTTGGAAGCACTGGGTGCCCTCCCGCAGCTTCACCACCTGCTGCACGATAGCACTGTCCTAACCAATGCCAAGACACATCACCTTCCGAGGTCTCTGCCAGCACAGTACAATGAAAGATAATGCCAGGTGCAACTCTGAATTTCAGATATTCTGAGCAGCCACGTGTGGAAATCAAAAAGGAATCGGTGAAATGAATGCATATTTAACAGTGTAAAATATTTGTATTTCGATATAATGTCAGCACGAAATTACCAGTGACATAGTGTACATTCTTTATTTTTCATACCAAGTCTCCAAAATAGAATCGCTTGATTTGTATTAATGTTTCAGAATGTTTTCAGTTGGAAGATAAATTTGTATGTGCAATGTTTCATACATTCGTAAAGATCAACCAGTAATTGCATTGGATGTAAAAAAAAAATTTACGTTTTAACATCCATATCCACCTTGACAAAATTTATCCATTTTTTTCCCTAAAAGAGCTGATTTATTTTTGAAGTAAAAGATCAAGTTTGAAACTACATCCCTCTAAGTAAATTGTTTCTTCTCTGTCAACCAAGTGTCAATAACGTGAATTCAGAGAGAATTTGCACAGATTGAAAACACAACTCCAAAATTACTGATGGCAACAAGACGTTCTTCAAATTTTTCTTGTTATTTTTTTTCACATACGTTAGAAAATGCTGGGAATTACAATTAAAATCATCTGGGCATGGGTTCATATGAGGGACATTTGTAAAAGTATTCATGCGTATTTTAGAACTTTTAATTTCAGCATAAATTCTCTTACTTTCAGCTGGTTTTTCAAAATTAGGTTGTTTGCATACAGTGTGATATTGGTGAGAAAGCATACATCATTGTGCAATGTTTTTGTTTGTGATTTTTTGGCTAATTGACATGTAAACCTCTTGGTTTCAAAAAAATCTTGGATTAAAGCTGGCAGCTCAGTGAATGTAACACTTTTCGTGGCTTCTTCAGTAAGTACTCACATAAAACACAAGGTCGTACATTTATGATTCCGTGTCTGTCTTCAGGAGTCCCATAAAATGGCGATGTTTCAGAGCACTTGGAAATGTGTAAGGAAATATTCCACCAGCTGTATCCGTGGCAATTTGCATAGAGTCCACTCCAAAGGCCAAGAGATATATTCCCCATATGTGTGATATTTTGATCAAAATCAGGGAGATCAACATCTTTAAAATGCTAGGAAGTCTGGGTTTTTAATCCAGCGTCGCTGAAGCACTGCCTGATAGAAACTAGACTTTTTATACTTCTATCAATATTTTTTAAAACAAATACGTACATTTAAAAATATCTGTCATGATTTCTGATTTTTACGTGGTCAACTGGCGTTGCTCTGTAGGTTTGGACATTCTTTGAGGAAAAGAATAGAATAATCAAAATGTTGCTGGATAAGTGTGACTTGTCTCTTTGAAAGTTCCCATTCTTTACTTTTATTAATTTGTCTAAACATGATTTATTTATTTGAGAAGCAGAAAAAAGGAGATTCAGCTTCCATTTGCTTGCTTGCTTGCTCCCCCAGTGTATGCAGTCGGCTGAGCCGGGCTGAAGCCAGGAGCCAGGAGCCAGGAGAGGAAGTTAATCCAGATGTTACAGATGAGCGGCAGGGGCCCATCGCTGCTGCTTCCCAGGGTCCACATGAGCAGGAAGTAGGAATCCAGAGCTAGAGAGAAGAGTGAAGACAGGCGTTCCCTGGTGGGTTGTGTCCACCCCACCGGAGGACCACAGTTGCATGTGGACCCACCATTCTCTACACGTGGGTGATAAAGACATCCTCATGGTGCCCAGTGAGAGGGCATTCAGTTCCATGATCCTGAGCTCCCAGTATTTCCAGTGTCACCAACTCTGCTTCTCCCCAGTAGCCATTCTCTGTCCCTTCGCTTTGCCATTGCATTTTTCCCCAGAAAGAAGGCCCTGTGCCTTTCTTTGCCTGCACCTGCTTCCCCCCTACGAGTCTTTGAGAGCCATTGGGAAAATTGTCTCCTCTGGAACCTGGCTTCCCCTCGTCAGCCTGGATTTCCTGCTGTGTTGCACCGCCACCTGAACACGGTTCTGAACACTTGTTAACTGCACTGTAATTGTCCCCGCCAGGTGGTGAGCACTTTAGAAATATGAATGGGGCTTTCTGTTTCCATTTGCTGAATGTTCAGCGCAGTTGCCAGCTGTGCTTAAAAGGGTTTTGGCGCATCCTTTACCTGTCACGTCACCACTCACCTTCTGTGTTTCAAGGGATATGGAGCCAAATGACTATCCTGTGTGTAAGAGGTTTCTGCCCTCCGCCGTGGGAGGAATCCAGTACTTTAAAATTAGAACTGAACAGAGAGTTGGCTATCAGACTTTAGGATGTGGGTCAGTAGTTTTTCTTTCTCTGCAAAAGATACCGCAGTCCCTAAGCCCTGTGATTCGTTTAGTGTGACCTAAATTTTACAACTGCTTTTGTCATCACGTATCACTGGTATTTACTTTTGTTATTTTTTTTAATACAAATATGTATTGCTTTTATGATTAACAGGTCCTCTTTCTTCTTTTTCTCTTTCTCCCTCCAGCTCCCACAGAGGCCCCGACACATGCACATCTAGGTGAGTGTCACAGAGCCTGGCGTCATCATCCATTGTCGCCTTGATCTGGCTTTGCTCTTGACCCTGAATGGATGCGGAAATCCTCTGCCGATGCCAATTTGTTGGTCATTCAATAAGACTAGACTCCTAGAAGGGCTACTAGGTTCTTCCCAGAGCAGGTGAACATGTGGGGCTGACACAGGGACTCTCAGGCCAGCTGGAGCCATCACCCTGGGGATCCCACTGAGGATGAACTTTTGGCCACGCGTTTTCATAAGGCATTTCCACCACCGGTCTTGCCCATCATAAGGATAGAATGTAAAGGCGACGAGTCAGGAGCCCTAAACAAACTGAGGTCCTTTGAGGTGGGAGGTTTATGCTCAACTGAGCAAAATAGAGGGGAATCGTGTGGCCCTCACCCTTGAAGACGCCACTGTAATGTTTTCATCACATCGCCTGCTGTTCCTGAAGCAAGGCTGCCAAGAGGTGAAGGTCACTGATTCGGGAGCCAAAATGGCTGAGTTATTGTCAGCTTTGCAGCTTGTGAGCCATGCCCTTAACCTCCCCTCCCCCGTGCCTCAGTCTCCCTGTGTGCAAGATGGAATTAATAGCAGACTCCAAAGGGATCAACATCATATGTTCTGTCTGATTTAGAGCAACCTTCATGCAAAATGCAAAACAAATACATATTAGGCAAACAAGTAGATATAGATATAGATATAGATTTAGATTTAGATTTAGATTTAGATTTAGATTTAGATGATATAGATATAGATATACTCACAGATGAACTGTAGAATGGAGACTAGCATACTGGGAATGAAGCTACACTGCAGTCTGTGTCTCTACTCCCAAATCAAAGGAGGACTCCCAATGAAGCTGTTAACTGAATCTTGACAATGGGATAGTAGACTGTCCCACATTGCCTATAGCTGCAAGGCAATGATGCACTCAGACAGCAGAATGTTGCATTTGCGACTGTTACTGAAGTACTGTACTATCGTAATAAGGTGGGCGGAAATGATGGGGACGGCAGCATGGGAGGATGGGACAGTATTGTGAAAAATAAAATAAATAAATTAGCAAATAAAATGAATCCAATGTCGCAAAACTCGTCAGGGGTCACAAATAAAAATATAGTATCATGGGGTTTTTGTTTTTGTTTTTGTTTTTTGTCTTTGGTTTGTTTTGGTAGCAGAGCCCTCCCCTTCAGGTTGAGATGATCATCGGATGAGTCTGTTATTTCTAAGATGTCTAGTCAATGATAGAACGAAGTTTAGAGGTAATAAACACAGAAGCAGACACCCAGGAAGAAGCTCCACTTTTATGTAAAGTTACGGCTTGGGGCTGCCTTGCTTGGCAAGCCGGTGTCCCTGCGCTCCTTCTGGCAGCCTAGACGATGAGCTGGTGGTCACAGTGGGTGAGGCAGCTTGGGTATCAGAGAGCTGGACCCTGCCAGGCTTTTCAGACATTGCATCCGCTGGCTCGGAGGAATCATTAAGCCATTGCCCCGTGCAGATGCTGTCACAGCGCGCTTTCCAACGCATCTCCGCATGCTCTCAGCCCCGGCGCCTGCGGCTTTGCGTCTGGCCAGCTATGACTCCCAGGGCCTGCTGATTCACCAGTGACCGTGACTTCATTACCTTGCTTACCTGCGGACAGGGGACGAGCACTGCCACCAGTGGGGGGGCAGTTGACCAAAGAGAATTAAAAAATACCTTCCCCGATATTTCGAAGTGATTTTTATTTCCCACTGAGTTCAGGGAATTATATTTGAGTGAGCTGAAAAAAAAAAAACTTAAAAACAAACAAACAAACAAAATCTTTGAACAAAATAAAAACTTGTGCATATGTTTTTATTAATCAGAGGATAGGATCTTAAAATTTTTTTCCCAAAAGGCACCTGCTGTGTGGTTCAAACGGCAATGGCAAAGACCCAGGGAATTTATATTAGCTAAAACAGACTGGCTAAGAGGGACATGGGAGTCAGAGTGAAGGGGATTTGTCAGTGGCAGGTTAATTTTGACAATTTGTGTGGAAATAATTAGCGTTTCACGCACAAGCTTCAAAGTGAACGCACGTATTAGACCATAAATGGCCTGGGAATCTTTTTTCATTGCCTCACTCCTCATCAGTGGGAGTATGTACTTACTAGTTTCAGAAAAAAAAAATCTTTGTTTTCAGCAGACAGTTATTCTAGAGCCTAAAAATTTACATATTTAATGCAGTCTAAGGGTAGTGATGCTGTTGTAAAACCCTGGATGCAACCGGGAATTTCAATCTTTCTTGTAGGCTATTTCTCCTATACAGTTCTAAGGACAAAATGAAACAAAACAAAAACTCTCTGAAACACCTCGAATTTAGAAAATGAGGGAAGTTTTAGGAACTGAGAGCAGGGAAGCCAGGACAGAAGAAAAGAAAATGGGTCAGCAGTCATCGTCTGGCTGCTAAGCAGCAGCGAGCCTTTGCAAGCCCTCCCACGATTAAGGGAGTTGGGCCCGAGTTAGGCTGAGTTGGGCCCGAGTTAGGCTGCTTTCCCAGGTGCAGCAGATGAGTGGGTCGCCAGAGCCGAGCGACAGGTACAGAACCGCCTCTGTCTGGGTCCCACCCAGTGGCATCTGGGGTTGGCTTTTCTTGGGGTATGCTGATTTCCAGGCTTCCAGATATCTCAGCAAACACAACATTTTTGTTTTGTCCCTCGGTCATGTACAGACAAAGCATACGTCATTGGCTGCTTGTTTAAATTCGGTTTAAGGGAAAATATTGAAATTCCTCATAAATGCAGCACTGTGTAAAACTGTATCTGCTATCATGAAGATGTGGTGCAGTAGGCATCTCTACTCCCGAATAAGAGGACGCCCAGCAAAACACTGAAATATACCTTGACAATAGGATACTAGATTTTCTATCTCAGTCTATATCTACAGTTCCATGATATACTTAAATAGCAGAATATTAAACTGGCAAGTGTTAAAGAAAGGACTATACTACCATAATAATATGGAGGAAAAGGTTGGGAGGAAAAAACAGGGAAGGAAAAAAGTAAGGATGGGGGAGGGGATGGAACCTGTATCTGTAAAGAAATGCATCATGGACAATGATAAAAATAATAATAGTAAAAAACTGTGTTGACTGCAATGGTGTTTGTTTCCTAAATATTTTGGTTTTTTTTTTTTCCTTTCAGCTGAATTACATAGCGACAGCATCATCCTGCGAGATGACTTTGATTCTTACCACCAACTGGAATTGAATCCAAATATATGGTAAGCTGCAGAAATGTGCCTCTCCTGCTTGCCTTCATACAAAAAGCAGCTGTCCCTTAAGGGACAGTTAAAAACGTAGAATTGAAAAGCAAATTCTGGTTTAGTGCTAAGATATCAGGGAAAATTGTTAAATTATGGAACTGGGCTTAAAGCAGACTATATATAATGTGTATTTCTTCGCTTCTTTTTTGTAAGATTTTAAAATTTATTTGTATTGGAAAGTCAGAGAGAAAGATGCGCCATCTGATGATTCAATCCCCAAGCAGCCACAATGGTCAGAGCTGAGCTGATCCAAAGCAGGATCCAGGAGCCTCTTCCAGATCTCCCACACTGATGTAGGGTCCCAAGGCTTTGGGCCGTCCTCGACTGCTTTCCCAGGCCACAAGCAGGGAACTGGATGGGAAACGGGGCTGCCAGGATTAGAACCAGTACCCATATGGGATCCCAGTGCGTGCAAGGCGAGGAATTTTAGTTGCTAGGCTACCGTGCCAGGCCCTCACTTCTTTATAGAACTGAATCTAGGAGTTCCGCAAAGGCATGGATGTGATTAGCTTTTTCAGTTGAATAAGCTCTTTATATAGAAAACATGTGTCTGATAATTATGTTTACATTGGATGAAATAGGCGAAATCGTGTATCAGAAATAACGAATGATTTGACTCATACTGCTGGCTAACTTCCGGGTTAAGGGATCTCTCACTATTTATCCTGCAGTCTTTCCCTTTGAAGACAGTTTCAGTGAAACTCTACAGATTTTGGTGGCAAAAATTGTTGGACAAAAATTCACCCGTTGAAAAACTTATTAAATAACGTCAGTGGACTCGTGGGTTTGTTGGCAGTGTGTTGTTTTTTTTGCTGACTTCAAAAGAATAGGTCTGTTGACTCTGCGAAAAATCTATTTGCATAATCCCAAGGAATGCATGAATTTATACTTTCTGTGATACTAAATGCTTTTGCGTAGACAATAAGTTACTGATAACTTAGAAGTGCTCATATTCAAATTACACCTGAATCCAAGCAAGTTGCATGACTAGAGAACAGGCTGGAACAGTGGCTCAAAGTCTAATCCTCCAGCTTGCAGTGCCGTCATCCCATACGGCATTGATTCTGGTCCCGGCTGCCCCACTTCCGATCCAGCTCCCTGTCGGTGGCCTGGGAAAGTGGTGCAAAACGACTCAAGTCAGTGGGCGCCAGTATGCACATGGAGACCCAGAAGAAACTCCTGGCTCCTGGCTTCAGATCAGCTCAGCTCTGGCCATTGCAGCCATTTGGGGAATAAACCAGTGGATGGAAGATTTTTCTGTCTCTCCTCAAAAAATCAATCTTTAAAATAAAATATCCGCAGGTGAAATGCATTCTTGCTGTGGTTTGTTGTCACTGGCATGGTAATTGTTTTTATTTATGCTGTACAGTACATTTGAGAAGGCTACAGTTTCCTCAGAAAACTAACAATGTAAGGAGGAGATACCAGCAATACACTTTTTAAAAGGCTTTAATCCAGGACAAAAGTCCTTAAATGTGATAGAGGAATATTCAAATAGTATGTTCCAGAAAAGCAAGGAGGACTCCCAGGAGAGTTTCTTTGGGAAAGTAGCCCTTGACCTGATGATCAAGATGACAGAGTTCTATGCCTTCAGTACTTAGCAAAGGAACTTTTATGTCTTTTCTAGAAATGAACTATAGACCTAATAGTATAAATATAGAGAAATGCTGGACTAGACAGAAATACTAAGTCCTATTATTTATGTGCCATTTAAAGGAGTAATTTATCAACAACAGAATTCTGCTTCTCTATCAATATATGTTAAATAAAATTTTCTTAAAATAAATTGAAAATCCTTATTAAGAAAAGGCCAAAATAATAATTTAAAAAAAAAACAGACTCATAGCACACTTTTTACCCAGGAAAAATTCTCCACTTCTAGTGACATTTGGTTTTTTATATTATTTTAATATAGATGTTTTGAAATGATTTGTTTCTTTCAAGGAAAGCTCATTCTGTCAAACTAATTTATTTTCTTGAATGAGTTTTCTTGACAGATACAAAATGTGACTTTTATGCAGTTCAAATTCTGTTGCTTTTTGGATCAATAAAATGTGATTGATTTTGCATCAGCCATTTTCATGACTGATCTGATGTATGCTTTCTCGGTCAAAGTTATAGATTTTATGTCCCTTTTACTTAAGCTATGGTTTTTCCTACTTTTACACAACTTTTTTTTCTTACATTAAAAAAGATACTTCTGTCTCCTTTCATATGTCTTCAGAGTCATGCTATTTTACCCCTTTTTTGCCCACAGTCTCCTTTACTTAGCTTCTTTAAAAAGAAGTGAAAAGGAAAAGCAAAAAAATGAGAAATAAGGAACCTCTCAGTTTCCAGGAGATGACACATTCTGGGTTTGCCATTTTGGGTCAAATTTCCTTGACGAACTCCCCCCAAACTTCACTTCAAATATCAAGTGTCCTCCTTGTCTGAGCATGATTCTCCCAAAGAAGAAAGTGTCCTCGGCATTAATGGACATCTTAGGGACAAACCCAAGGAGAAATCGAGAAGCTTACATTGTATCTGTGCAGTGTTGGAGAGAGAGGTCAGGTTTAAGACTTAAATCTTTCACAAGTTTACATGTTTCTTTACCTAATGAAATGAACTTTTCCTTTGATTTCATGAAAGTATAATATCCCAGTTGTTATGTGTAAATGAGTACATTGAAAAGCGTGGGACATGAGGTTATAGGATGGCAGAGGGTGGATTCGTGGTATTTGGGTATGTTAGGTGAGCATCTTGACAACCTGGCTTCTCCTTCGAATGTTTAATGCACATCCCTGCACTTTAAGATGACACTTTTAAAAAGATTTGCTCCTACGTAATGATTTGTCAGGCCCGCCACTTGACAGAGCAGAGTCTGTATTAGCTTGTTTGAAATTGACATTATCTGTTATAATTTCATATTTTTTAATTCTCTCTTGGTTTCGCTGGAAAAGAAAGAAGAGGCACAGTCTTAAACATCTGGAGTGTACAAGCTGATTTGTTAGAGTAAAACTAAGTGTGTACCCAAAGGATTCTGTGCTTTTCTCAGAATGGATACCCATAGGGGTGACCTGTTGAGTTTGGCCTGTATAAGTAACATTCTTACCAAACTTTCTCACCTTAATTTTGCATTTTCTGATATGCACTTTGCCAGATAACCTCTCGATGTGTGAACTGAGAAAAGGGATTTGAGTCAACGTATTAATGTTTCCATACCAGTAACACATGGGTACAGCTCGCCTCTGGTTTCCTTAATGTTCATATCTTTTGGGTTGCAGATTGTTCAACTCAGTTCTGGCTTTGTTGTGCTGTTGACTTTTACCTCAAGTTTTTGAAGTGGGTGTTCATTTACTTGAGTTTCGTAATTTCTGTCATCACTATCAAATAGACCTTGTGTTATAAAGCTAAGTGAGATGTGAGGCCTTGGCTGTCATGTCTTCACTGGCGCTGAAGTATGGCCCAGGGGCCTAGGCGCTCAGAGGAAAACAGTCTGTTGGCAGTCAGGATGTTGGAGTGTTGGTCTAACAGGAGGCTGTCTCCATTGTGACTCCACATGGTCCGCTGGACGCTTATCTATTTAATACCATTTTACAGAGAGCAAATTTGGAAAGCTCCCTCGTAGTATGAAACAGCAAATGTTCGGTGCTGCTTTTCCAGAGGTGAGTTATCAGACACCCCGGACAAATCCAAAGCTTTTTGGTGTGTGAAAGTTTATGAATTTGAAGTGTGTAGTTGGACACTTGGCGCACAGTTCTCGTTGAGTGAATACATGACAGCATGCTGGTCAAGAATCAAGTTGCAAAAGGAACATCAAGAAAAAAGAAGCAAGCAACATATAACAACATTCATGTCTTCAGAAATGAAAGCAGCTACGCTTCCAAGCATTTGATGGTGTTGAAATAGAAATGAGAGATTTTTTTTTTTGCATCACTTCTTGAAAGTACTGTCTACCTTACTTGGTATAAACATCTGAATTGATTTAAAATGCAATAAATGTGCTTGGTAAAAAGTTTCAATTAATGCAAAATATAAACAGAAAAAAAGTGAGACTTATTCCCACACTAGTCCTGTGTTCCATTTTTATAGAGGCAACAACTAGGGGGAGAGTTCCACTAAGTACAGAATGAGAAATTCTGTCGACCAAGTGGAGTATCCAAGCCATGAGGCAAAACATTCATTCTTTTTTAAGATTTATTTTATTTTTATTGGATATGCAGAGTTACTGACAGAAGGGAAAATAGAGAAAAAAATCTTCCATCCACTGGTTTATTTTCCAAATGGTCACAACAGCCAGAACTGAGCTGACTTTGAAGCCAGCAGCTTCTTCCAGGTCTCCCATGTGAGTATAGGGGGCCAAGGGCTTGCGCTGTCCTTTGCTGCTTTCTCAGGCCATAAGGAGGGAGCTGGATGGGAAGTGAAGCAATCTGGACTGAATCAGACATTCAAATGAGATGCCTGAGCCCTATGCAGAGACTTAGCTTACTATACCATAGGGCCAGCCCCAACTTCAGTGCTTTTTGTTGTCTCCCTCCCTTCCTGTTCGTGGAAATTTTCATTTCCGCCAAGCCTGGCTTGCCTTCTCCCATGTTTTCTGTTTGCTGCTACATCTCAGGGGATCTCTTCCTGGGAAGGCACATGCTAGGTGGTGGTACACCTGTCCTACAGACAGCCCCTGCGTGGCCCATCACTTCCTCTTGTCCTTGGTGAGCAGACCACATGGAGACCCTCCATCCCCACCCTATGCAGTCCTCTGGGGTGGTTCCTCGGCTTTGAGCCCTGCTCAGGGACATGGAAACTGTTCTGCTTGTGGCGTGGGCCCTGGGCATCCTTGTGCTACTGAGTTCTCCTGTGGGAAGATGTGACCGTGACCTTCTGCCTCCCTGAGGTCTGGGGCATGGCTTCCTTTTACTCTCTGTTCCCCCAATCTCTCTGGGGCACAGATAGAAGAGTGGCCCTTTAACTTGCCTCTTCCTAGCCACTTCTCATCATCTTTGAGTGAGAAATGTAAAGTCAAGTCATACATGAAACCAACAGCAAAAACCCTGCATGTCACCTTCATGGTAGCTCAGCCTTGTCAAGAGGGAAGCTTGAACTTTGCCCTGATGCCCTGGTGTACACACCCGGGTACATCTCTGGACTGCAGCACTGACCACATCAAGTCCAGTGTGCTCTGGAGCTTGAAGGCATGATACAGTGCAGGTGGAACAACGTGTGTTAACAGAAAAAGAGCATGGAAAATGATTATGTTTTACTACAGCGTGTCTTTACCTTCCAAAGAGTTACAAACTCAGGCGTCTGTGTTTTGCTTAAGTGATCTCTTTACTGCTTGTCTCCTGAACACCACCAAAGGCATCTGCCTCTGTAATGTCACTGGGCTGATGTTCCAGTGAGAGACATAGGCCTACTAGAAACATAATGGGGCCCATGAGCAGGCCAGTACTCTCCTGTGGTGCTAGCATCCCATATGACACCACTCCCAGCTCTATTCCTATCCAGCTCCCTGCTAATGGCCTGAGAAAGCAAATGAAGAAGGCCCAAGACATTGGGTACCTGCATCTATGTGGGAGACCCAAAAGAAGCTCCTGGCTCCCAGCTTCATTTCAGCTCAGCTCTGGCTTTTGCAACCATTTGGGTAGTGAACCAGTGGATGGAAGATCTCTCTTTTTGTCTCTCTTCTTTCTGTAACGCTGCATTTCAAATAAAAATAAATACATCTTTAAAAAATGAAGATAACGTGATAAACAGCAGTTGGATGACCGCAGATGTCCCTCTTGCAGCACAGTGGTAGAGCAGCCATGCTAGTAAAGACGTCTCCTTCAGCAGGGGTCAGCGAGAAAGAGCTTCTTCTTGGGAGGCAGTCAATAGAGGAATGAATCACAGTGCTGACTGGGGACATGAGCCATCCAGAAGAAACACACAGAGGAAGTGGTCTCCGTCCATGGGCTGATGCTACAGCAAAGTTTCCAGTCTGCAGGAAAGGCAGCCAAAGCCATGGGCCATGGGGTGTAGCAATGCTGGGAACCAGAAAGCAAGTGGAGAGCACTTGCATGTGTGAGCAATCCTGTTAGAGAACCTATGGAACAGAGCCCCTAGAACCTACTGCATCTGGGAGTCCCTGCAAGATACGGACTCATTGGAGCCAAAACGTCGTTGGATTTGGCTTCTTCAAGTTTGTTTCCTGTGAGCAAGCGTTGTCTGAAAAATAGAATATGAAAAACTGGATTGAACTGGGCTAGCTGGAACTGGAAGAGAGAGAAGGAAAAGCACTATATAGTTAGTGCCTCCAGAAGCCACAGAAGCCAAGGGGCCGCCACCATTCAGCAGAGATTTGAGAACCACGGTCTGAGCGGAGTTGCCAGGAGATCCCCAAACAGAAAGACTGAGGAACAAAGTGACTGAGAAGGACACTGGAAGACAGTGGAGACCACTGTGCTCAAGTCCAGCAGGCCCAGGATCAGCAAGCCTGGGAGAAGCTGACCAGCGAGCGTGTCCATCTTGTTTCTTTCTTTTCAAGAGCAGGTGACTACAGGAGACTGTGAGTGGGTGCTTGAGTCAGGCAAAATAAATCTTTGACAGGCAGAGTTACAAAAAGAACAGAGACAGAGAAAGAGAGATCTTCCATCCATTGGTGTACTGCCCCCAGTAGCTGCATCAGCCAGAGCTGAGCTGATGCAAAACTAGGAGCCACAAGCTTCTTCTGGATCTGCGCCATGGCTGCAGGAACCCAAGGACTTTGAGCCATCCTCAAGCCATAAACAGAGAGCTGGATTGGAAGTAGAGCAGCCAGGACATAAACCAGCACCCATATGGGATGCTAGCACCACAAGGCAAAGGATTAGCATGCTACGCCACCACAGTGGCTCCAGGAAATCTTGTAACTGGAAAGGTTCATCAGGAGGTTTCACTTTAATGCCCTGAGATGTCCATCTGAGTGTTTATGATTTTCTTCTGGACTCTATGATTTAGATGACTGAGACAGCTCCCTTGCTGGGATTAAATGTCCATTGTGTTTGAAACAGGTGAGAAAACTTTTTTTTTCCAGGCACCGTGTGGTAGCATTCACCATCGCAGGAGGTCAAAAGAGTGTGTGTAGTTGTGGCATTCTGGAGGGGTTATTTTTGAACCCAACTAGCATTTGTCATCATACCTATTAGCAAAGAAGCCATCACATTTTTCTAAACCCCTGGTGCAATGAGAAGCTTTCTCTGACCTTCCTTGGTGAGAACTAATGAGAAAGAATGAGTTATAAATGGAGTTTGTTATTTTCACGTTTAGAGCAGGTGTCAGCTCCTTAGGGTGGTGATAAAGGTATGACACAGTTAAAGGTGATATTATCATTCTCAGTCTCAGGAAGCAAACTTTTCTCACTTTTTCTTTTGTAAAAATACTTCACATTTGCAAAGAGAAAAGGATTTAAAAAAAAAAAAAAAGCTAGCTTGTTAAAAACCTGGTCTTTGACTCTTTGACAATGACCATGACAATTGCTTGCAAGCAAACAGCCATGCCCTCTTGACTGTAAAATATCCTCTCTTGACCATCAAGTTTGATCCCCAGGTGAGCACGCTGGTCACTGAGCTTTTGCTGGACAGTACTAAGAGCTTTGGCGTCTCTGAAGGAGTCAGTGGATAACCCAGTGCCTGCTGGCCCCCAGGATTTCATGCTGCTGGATGCTTCAGTCTCTGCTCTGGCCTCCCTCTCTTGCAAGTTCATTTGTCAATTTTGTCAGCACACAGGATGCGTGCTGGACCTGTGGCTAGAGAAATGAAATGAAAAAACTTCTTTTTCTCTTATTTTTCCAGTTTTTAGGTATTTTTTTTAAATTGCATATGGTGGACCTGACAGGTAGCTTAGCAGCTCAAGTCCTCATCTTGCTTGCGCCTGGATCCCTTATGGGTGCCGGTTCATGTCCTGGCGACCCTGCTTCCCATCCAGCTCCCTGCCTTGTGGCCTGAGAAAGCAGTGGAGGACTGCCCAAAGCCCTGCGACCCTGCACCTGCCTGGGAGAGCCGGAAAAAGCTCCAGGCTCCTGGCTTCAGATCAGCTTAGCTCTGGCCGTTGCCGGACACTTTGGGAGTGTATCAGCAGATGGAAGGTCTTCTTCTCTGTTTCTCCTCCTCTCTGTATATCTGACTTTCCAATAAAAATAAATAAATCTCTTTTAAAAATGTATATATTGTTTTCTGCAAGACGGTTTTGTAGGTTTAGAGTCCCTCCTTCTCCTCTCCTTCTTCCCTCCCCCCACCCCCAGTTTGTCCCTGTGTTATCACCATGTTGGAGTCTCTTTGTACAAGTAATAAGTTTAACTTCCCTTTACTTAAATGTATCATGACATGGTAGGTATAGGGAAAAGTAGAAAACCTAGTATCATAGTGTAAAGGCGGGCTTGTATTTTTCACTGGGAGGCCTACTTTTATTTGAGAATAAAGATGCATGCTGTGTAGTACCTTTACTTCACAGTATGCTACGCTGCCATGTACGGCTCATATGTATGTGTGCGAATATATATGTGTGTATATAGGTTGCATATGTATTATTGCTCTTTGTGTATTGACTGGTACCTTTTACATCGTTAGAACGGGTACTGTTAAAATGGTTGTAGTCGCTCTGTTCAGAAGGGCTAGCAAATGGGTGACTGCCTGATAGAAACCTTTGATGGCGTCTGGGAGTGTGAGCCTGAGACAGCTCCACAGGCAGCAAATTACAGAGAGGGGATTTGGTCCTGGGGACGAATGGTATGTGTCTCACGTGAGGATTGGATGGTGACTGATTGTCAGTGAGTTTCCAGGTGATTAACTTGTTTCAGCGGTGCCAAGCCTAAAGGTTGAGCGATTTCACTCCCATCTAAAGAGAGCGGGTTTTGTCGTTGGCCTCCCCTTATCAGGATGATGTTACCACCATCCATTCATAAGCCCCTGACTGTGGAAAGGAACCCCATTTCCTCATTATTCCTTCTCATTCCTGCATGCTGAAATCCTCCCTGTGAGCAACTGTGATGTGTGGGTCCCTGGTGTCCAAACACACAACGCTTTTCAGTGTGTCTATTGAACTGGGATGGGAGGCGGTGGTTCATTCCTCATAATTATAAAATCGGGATCAAAAGCGTAACGATCCTTTCAGAAGTGTGCCTCTCTAGTGCTGAAATGCACATCACAGGTGCCTCTTTGTCACAAGACAAAAAACAGCCAGCTAAGTAACAAACAGCAGATAAAGTCACAAGCTGGCAAACCACCAAGGAACTTGTTAACGATAGGAAACAAAACCGTGTTTCAAAGCACTTGCTTCTCTTTTATGCTTGTGGTTTGGCCCTGGGTATGTTGGTCAGCAAGTACAAGTCTTCATATTGGATGATTGTTTCATGGGATTATCAGTTTGTTTGTTTTTTTTTTAAGAGTATATAAATAAGAAAGATCTTTTTTTAAGAGCTTCATTTATTTGGATTGAATTGGCAGATTTACAGAGAGGAGGGACAGAGAGAAAGGTCTTCTGTTCACTGATTCGCTCTCCAAGTGACTGCAACAGCCAGGGCCGAGCTAATTTCGAGCAAGGAACCAGGAGCTTCTTCTGAGTCTCCCGCGCGGGCGCAGGGTCCCAAGGTTTGGGGACATCCTCCACTGCTTTCCCAGGCCACAAGCATGGAGCTGGATGGGAAGTAGAGCTACTGGGACATGAACCAGCACCAATATGGGATCCTGGTGCATGCAAGATCAAGATTTAGCTACCAGGCTACTGCTCCGGATTTTTGTGAATGAGCTGAGGATGTATCTACATCTGATTGTTAGGTGTTTCAGTCCAGCACATTCACTCTGAATGTTTTCTGTGAAGCACATGCCATTACTCTGATTTTCGTAAACTTCTCACCAGCAAAACAAATTCCCCTTTTCCTGTAAGATGGAAATACAAATTTTAGGAAAAGTCACTATCAACTTACAGAATAAATTGTTAACAGTAAAAAAAAATGACAGTGATGCTCATGGTTCCTATAGAACTGGAGTACTTTTCTCTTGCCAGCTGTGCCTGGATGGAATGGGAGGCGTGCTGGACCAGAAGTCATCATCTGTGTAATGAGGGGGTGATGAGATGCAGGGATGCTGCAGGTCCCGTCTAACTCAATGATCTGTGAACTCGAGCCATAATTGATGAGCTTCGTTGGAGCCTAAGCCTGTGATAAATAGGTCCAGAGAGGGTTCAATAAATTGAGGCTTTGCATGGTCTTTAAGGAGCGTAGCTGCATCTCTGGTAATGTCTTTTAATCATAATGTGCAGCACAAAATCTATTTGGAGGCGAAACATTCACATATGTCACGGTGTTTGTCACATACTTATGTTCATGGAAAATAGGAAAAAAAGAGAGAGAAGAGAGGTATCTTATATGAGAGAAACATTTGGTGTTGATTTTTCTCTATGAAGCTGAGAAGTTGTGTATTTTTAATCCTAATAAGCCTGGCAGGGCACATTCCTTTCTCAGTTTTAAAACAAAGTCTGCTTCACATGAATTATTTGAAACTCCCTTCTTCCCACAGATCTTTGTAGCATATGTCACCTAACTTTGTAAAACCCCATCCTTTGCCCCTGAGATTTGTCAAAGCAGAAGAAACTCAACTGGGAGGACATGGATTTACAGAGCAGCAACAAATAGCAGTGGGGTTTTTCTTTGTTTATCTTTTGGATTGGCTGGGAATTTTTTTTTTTTTGCTTTAAATCTAAAACAAGAATGAGCCACTCACCACGCAGTAAATTGTACCCCAGTTCTTAGAAACTCAATAGAATTTTTCCTACAGGAAGAGTGAAATTTCAGGTTCCCAGGGATCTAGAGAGACTATCCTTTGTTGTTCGATACATTCACTCCTGGTACAGTGTTTGGCCTGGTGATTAGGGCCCCTCCATAGAGAGTAGCTAGGGTTGATGCCCAGTGTTGGCTCCTAACTTCCTGCCAATGCAGATTCTGATTAGAGGCAGTGATGACCCAAGCGGTTGGATCTGTGCCACTCACATGGGAGACTTGGGTTGCATTTCCAGTTTCCAACATTGATCCAACCCTTGCAGGCCATGGAGCAGTGAACTGCTATGTGAATGCTTGGATGTGTCTTCTGCATTCCACCCCCTACTCTCCTGTCTGTTTCTTGAGTAAACAAAAAGAAATTCAAGATATCAAACTCCACCGAACCAAATTCAACTATCAGAGACATACTGAGGAAATGGGGAGGAAAGAGCTGAAATAGCATGTGGGTACTTAATAATTATCTTGAATTTGGGGCTGAAGCAGCACTTATTTACTTGCCATTTTCATGTTCATTTCTATGATTAGGTTTTTTACAATTCGTCTTGTCTTTCTGACATGGATCACTGTTCTCTTCTGGGAAACCATGACCACAAATTCTTCACAGTCTCCATCAAGACTGTCTTAGTTTGTGCTACTATAATGAAACATCTGAGGCTCGGTCAGAGGCTGAGCTGTGTTGCGGGTCATGGTTCTCATTCAAGGTTAAGCAGCTGCATCTGGGGAAGGCCTTGACGCAAGCAGATTCCAAAGATAGTGTGGGACAACACATGGTGTGAGTCAGGGATACTCTTCAGAGCCCATTAACTCATCAGTCCATCAACCCATTAACCAATGAATGCATAAATCCGAATCACCTCTTAAAGGTCCCACCTCTTAATATCTCAGAATGAGGATTATCTCAGCATAAATCTTCAGACTGTCGTAGACATTGTAGTTGTTCATAATGAAACCGAGTTAGCTTTTCTTTTGTGATAATAACATTCGTAAGTATAGTTGCACAGTGCTTACCTTTCATGATAGAGAAAATAATAGGAAAGTTACTTTATGACTCAGCAAAGTTGCTTTGATTGGCAGCTCATGCTCTTTAGCAACGTGAGTCAAAATTAACTCCACTGCCCGTGTTTGTCTCAGTAGGTTGGATTGATACACATTGAAGAGACATGATGGAGGCTACCGTCTTCCAAAAACCAGATGAAACAAACCGATTGTTCTTAACCCCCTTCTCTGTTGGCTTTATATGCTCTCTTCTTTCCCATATCCCCTAAAGACATGCACTGCCTTAATTTCAACTGGATCCGGAACCGTTCTTTCTGTCCCATCTCATGGAGTTCTAGAAGTTCAGCTTGTCTTCTCCAGGTGGCAGCATGACCGGAGGGCAGTCAGTTTCCAAGTCACTGATTTCCTAGAGTTGTGCTGCCCAACAGGGTGGGCACCAGTCACCCATGACTATTGGCCACTTTGAAATGTGACTAGTCTGAATCGACATGGACTGTCAGTGTAAAACATACTCCCTGACTTGAAGCTCTTTTGAAATGGTAAAGGTCTATAAAATACACCATTAGTCATTTTTATATTCATTGCGTGAAGATAATTTAATCATACAAGTGGCGTATACCTTATTCAAATTGCTTCATACCAGAAATTTGGGGATTTTATATTGTGGAATATTTTCACGTGCAGTATGGGGTGTTCAGAGATATGACCCAGGTCTAACAGCATAATTCATTTAGCAGTCATAGATATTAATACACCTTTTATTTGTGCCAGTATGGTCCAAGCTGTGTGGACCCACTGCACTAACTGAGCTGTTTGTGTGTTGTAATTTCTGTGCTGTCTACACCCTGCTTCACATTCACCTTCCTTCCTTCTTTTTTTTTTTTTTAATTCAAGACCAGTGCTGGGGCCATGTGTCTTGGATGCATTTCCTTAATTCCCCAGTTTAATGTAAATACCCCCAACCAGCACGTGCTCTTGTTATGAGGGATGAGGGACAATGAAAAATGCAAAGGGTGTTAAGAGTCAGCAAATGCTGGTCCAAAGTTGTAATCATTCCAATTTTGAATCCGTGTGACATTGAGCCAGTGCTTAACCTCTCTGAAGCCCAATTATCTTATCAGAAAAATAAGGACAGTGATAATGATCTTAAGAGTTGAAAGTGTTAAATGGGCTTTGAGGTATTAGACATATAATGAATTGCAGTAAATAGCAGTGAATGCATTAGCACCCCGTGTTACAGCTATCTGTATACTTTGTTGCCTTTCTTTCTGGGGGGCAATGACAGTGTTTTAAGGGTCTTTGTATATCCAAAGCTTAGTGCAGTGTCTAAGTCCTCAACATAAGTTTGTTAAATACAAGAATGAATTCATAAATGTAAGTGAAATATTTTACTTGCTGGCAGCTGATAGAGATTGGATTGGACCACCTGGGGGGGTTGGCATTCAGGGTAAATTAAAATAAATTATATTGACAAGTCCAGTCAGGGTGTGAAAAATTCAAGCAAAGGACATTTTTAAAGGCCTGGCAGGAAGCTGATAGATTTACCCTATTCACCCTGGAGAGAGTCATTGTGCCTCCAAGTAGTAGCGAGCCAGTGGGCAATACCTGATCATTATGAATCCCCTTATGTTTCCCAAAGGACACCAGTGCCTTTCAAACTTTATTGTAAAGTTCGGATGTATAAAGCACAATTAGGAGCAAGTGGGGAGAAGTGCAGTATTTCTTTGCTTTTTTTTTTTACTCGTGTATTTCTTTTGCTCATTCCTGCTAAATGTCCAAATACATGAAACATTTATTATCTTCTCCTTGGTTCTTTAATTTCAGATTGTAGGCACAATTGCCCCTAAATAACATACGTATATCCACGTTCTGCCTGAGCCTTCTTTGATCAAAATTATGGGCAGAGGAGGCCTGCTATATATATATCTTTTATATAGATAGTATGCTTTAATATTATATTGTAGGCTGGAGGTCTGTCACTCATTTTGTAGAGAGCAGGATTCCTACAGAAATGTGGATGCCTCATTAGCAGTGAGCTTTCCTTTGAGAGACACAAGGCCAGTCATGCTACAAGATTGGAAGTTTCCTGTCATTTCTTTCCTTTGTCAAATTGGTGTTTATCCCAAGCCATTTCACTACAGGAGACCAAATAATCCTCATCTATCACTAAAGAAAGAAGCCCGCTGTAATTTTTTTTTATCCTTTCTCTGTACAGTTATCACATTCACGACCAGGTTACAGAATTAGAAAAATGGTAGTAGTTATGTTCATGAAATGGGTTCTTGGTAGGGGGTGTGGGACTCGAACACACCACAACTGGAGCAGACGAAGGCCTGATGATGATGGTAATGGCTAACACGTCATGCCAGGCATTATTCCAGTTCTTTAGGAATCACACCTTAGCAGAAGTTCTGTTTATGAAATTGTCTTTTATGCACTGATTTATTCAATAACAAATAATTCTAGGATGCAGCGTGCTATCAATGATGATCAAGAGACAGGATTCTTTCTCTTCCCAGGCTCTAAGGCATCTCTTCTGATATCAAAACATCTTATTAGGCAATCAAGAGATTATTTGTATCTCCTACCAAGGCTTGTGATGCTGAGATATACATTCCATATTTAAAAAATCCCTTTTTTTTTTCTAAAAAGATTAAGACATTTGATGTTACTGATCTCCTCGTATGGAAACACAATCGAGAAGGTTAAAACAATGTCGCCATTTATTCCTTGTATAAAATACAAGAATGTTTGCACTTGGAATCAGTCATTGTCTTGTTACTTGAAATGCAGGAGAGGAGCTTTATGGGAAGAACAAGGTTGCTTTAACTCCTGGTGTGGAAACTCACGGTTCAGGATCAGGTGTGCCCATTAGTCTGGTATCTGGGGAAGCTAACCATGGCAGACTGCATGTCCAGCCAGTCGTGGGGTGGGGTTGATGGCGGAGAACAAGAAACTGGGAAGAGGACCTGAAATTAGCTTAAATAGCCAACCCTCTGTTGAGAGCTACCTGCTTCGCCCATGACCTAAAGGCCTTCCCCTGGGCCTACCTCGTAGCTCTCATCATTAGGTCTAGAGCTGTCCCTAAACCATCTAATCTACTAGCATCATTCCTGTAAATGTTAGCATGAAGCGTCTGCATGAGTTTGGAGCAGCAAGCTCTGTTCAATCATAGCACATGTATTTGCTATATACATTTTATATATATGTGTGTGTGTGTATGTATTTACTTTTCTACTTCTGCCTCTTAGCTTTATGGGCCACTTTATCTCTTCACACTTCTCTGTCTTCCTGCTTGGATGGGCCTCCTTTTGCTGAGAGTAACAAACAGCCAGAAGGGCGTAGCACAAGGGTCTCTGAAACAAAGGGCGGAGTGCCCTTTCCGCCGACTTGGGTACTTGGAGTGTAAAAGTCATTGAAAACGCTCTTTCCACATGAAATACAGCTCTTGGGCGGCTGGAGGTTCAGACAGGGGAGGCATAGATCTTGCTTCCTGCGCCGTAGGTGTGTAATGATTGTAGGAGGAAATGCCACAATGCAGAGCATCGTAAATGCTACTGAAAATACACAAAGTCAAACCCAGAATAACCGCACCTGCGGATGCTGCTACATAGACATAAATAACTTTATTTTCAAAACTTTTTCTCCTAAGTTTTTATTAGTCACTTCATTATATAAGAATCAAGTAGCTAATTCTTTGTAAGGTTAACCTAAAAACTCAGTATCCAAAAATTTGCCTGGCTTTATTTATATTTTATGCTGTCATGTGCATCAAATATAATCTGATTCAATTCTTAGGTTGGTGGGATACATACAGACAAGTTTGTTTAAGGACAATTATTTTAAACACTTGTGTCTACCATAATATAAAAGAAGAAAGTTTTAAAATTTGTGAAACATTCTAGTTTCTGAGATACAGACTTTTAGTTTATTATAGAGGTAGATATCATTTTGCTTATGTTTGATTTGCCCCAACATCGTTTTACTAGATCTGTTAGGAATTCTGTAATTATTGATATATATTGCCATCTTCCATCATTAAATACTTACTTTAAAGTTTGTTGTGTACTTTTTGGTTTATACTTGACGCCCCCATTAAATCCTCAGAAGAACTGTATGAAATTAGGTTTAGGGAGACCACTAACTTGCTCATCAAGTAATCTAACAATCTGCTCTCTCCGAAAGCCAAATATGTGGAAGCATTGTCATTTATCTTCAGGTTTTTCTGATTTCAAGTCTCCTTCACCTTGTCATCATGCGGAATAGCATTGCTTTCCCAGAACCGCTCAGTGAGGCCGAACAGCCATCCTCGTTGTACCTTTTCCCACCTGAGCAGTAAACCATCGTGTGTGCTGGTTCTCAGACCGGGCTGTGTGCTGTGTTCCCGCAGGGCTGCCTGTAACAACTGTGAGATTGGAGACCAATGTGGGGCGATCATGCAGGGCAATGCTGTCACCTTCTGCGAACCGTACAGCCCACGAGAGCTGGTGAGTCTGTGCTCTTTGTGTGTGCTGTTTTGTACCCTTGGCTGAACTTTGTGGCAGCAACAGATCCGCTTACACTCTGACAGTTCAGATGAAAATTGGCGATCTTACTGATGACTTCCGTTTGAAATATCTCAAAATGATGATGCTTTTGAATTTAAAAGTAAACCATTCAGCAATAACATCCAAAGTATCAAAAGATGGCATGAACTACGATGCTTCCCTGGATGAGATGGCTTTATAAAAAATTGGCGCCTCGTGATAGATGAGGGGGCCTTCAAAAATGAGGCAGAAAAGATGAATTAGGATAAGCTTATTTTGACAGTAGAATGTTTGAAATCTGAGGATTGTTTTTACATGATGTATGTCGTCCATGAACTTCTTGAAAACTTCTCCACATATGACTTCAAAAAATTTTTTTTACACCAAAATACTTCTCTTTTGATTTCAGGTGCCTACGAACTTTTGAAAGTACCCTCTCAGGCTACTTACATCTAAACATGCATCACACCTAAAAAAAGTTAAACTTGTATAAAGTGGTTTTAATTATTATTATTGCAAAGTCAGGTATAGAAAGGAGGAGAGACAGACAGGAAAATATTCTGTCTAGGGATTCACTCCCAAGCAGCCACAACAGCCGGAGCTACACCATTCCAAAGCCAGGAGCCTCTTCCGGGTCTCCCACGCAGGTGCAGGGTCCCAAGGCTTTGGGCCGTCCTCGACTGCTTTCCCAGGCCACAGGCAGGGAGCTGGATGGGAAGCAGGGCTGCCGGGATTAGAACCGGCACCCATATGGGATCCCGGCACATGCAAGGCGAGGATTTTAGCCGCTGAGCTACCGCGCCAGGACCAACTTGTGTAAAGTTTAGCTCTTAAAAAAAAAGATTTATTTATTTTTATTGGAAAGACAGATATACAGATAGGAGGAGAGACAGAGAGGAAGATCTTCCGTCCGATGATTCACTCCCCAAGTGAGCACAATGGCTGGAGCTGAGCCAATCTGAAGCCAGGAGCCAGGAGCTCTTCCAGGTCTCCCACACAGGTGCAGGGTCCCAAAGCTTTGGGCTGTCCTTGACTGCTTTCCTAGGCCACAAGCAGGGAGCTGGATGGGAAGCAGAGCCACCAGGATTAGAACTGGTGACCATATGGGATCCCAGTGCATGCAAGGCGAGGAGTTTAACCACTATGCTGTCATATCAGGTCCTAAAATTTAGCTCTTAACATTGTCCTTTTTTTCCTCCTTATAAGTAAAAATGCTAGATGTTCATTTTGTCTAGTTATCTTTCAACTTTGTGTCCTAACCACAAAGGAACTTTGATAGATTTTAAGTGAAAAAGCATTTGTGCTTTTTTTTTTAAATATTTTTGTTGGAAAGGAAGATTTACAGACAGAAGGAGAGACAGAGAAAGAAAGATCTTCCATCTCCTGGTTCACTTCCCAAATGGCCACAAGGACTGAAGCTGAGCCAATGCCAAGAACCAGGAGCTTCTTCCAGGTCTTGCACACAGGTGAAAGTCCCAAGGACTTGGGCCATCCTTCACTGCTTTCCCAGACCATAGGCAGGGAGCTGGATGAGAAGTGGAGCAGCCAGGATAGGAACTGGTGCTCCTGTGAAATTCTGGTACCTGTAAGTCAAAGGTTAGGCAATGAGCCATTGCATCAGGGCCCAAGCACTAGTGCTTAAAACAAAACAAAACAAAAATTGGGGTTGATGCTAGGTTACAGAGGAGCAGATTGCCATCCCTGGCTTGAGATTCGGTAACCCTGGCTTGCTAAAGGTTGAGTTCTTAGAGCCCAGTGGAAGGAGGCATGAGCATTCTGGATGGAACCACTGTCCGTTTCCTGAGCTCTGCGGCAGCAGAGCCACTGGGCCTGTTGATGCGAATGGGGGGGAGAGACTGCTCCTTTCAGATTCTTGAGAAGGCTGCGAGGCACTGCTGAGGTTCCGTCCTGGCTCCATTCCTTGGCCTAAGCTCTTTCTCCTGCACATCTTACACTCTGCCTTTCCCCTTTCCCCACCTGGGCTTCAAGGGGTGTCCTTGAAGGTTGCATGTCCTCTGGTTGCATTCCTCTCTTTTGTCACATGGTATTCAGAATCACTGACTGTAAGAAGTAAAGGGAAAGCTTAGGTAGGTCATTCAAAGAAGATTTAGCTATCCAAACATGAAAGCCAATTAATTCTTGTAACATGGCTTTTATGCTGCTTGAATACCCCTTTCGTGGCAATAGATACATTTAATTTATTAAAGATACTAGCGTCAGAACATTGATGAATTGAAGAGTTTTCAATTGGAATTAAAACACAAACAGAATTAATTGGATGCAAATTAAAATAATAGGTGCTCATAATTCAAGTCTCAAAAACTTGTATAATATTCCTGCAGACAAATGTGGCTCTGGCAGCAAAGTTCTTCTTGAAAAAATTAGATTTGCCAGTACATTTTAAATAATGTACCATGACTGAATTAATTATCTATAAACCTTAAGCAAAATTCAATTTTTGCCATAGTTAATTGAGCTTAGGATAAATACCTATTTTAGAAGGTGCCCTCATTAAGCAGTATTTATGGAAATTTTCGGCAAAAATTTTTTTTGTTTTTTTTCCTACAGGCTAGTAAAAATTACAAATGTCTTGGGGCCAGCATTACAGTGTAGTGGGTTAAGCTTCTGCTCGCAACACTGGCGTCTGATGTGTGTCTGTTCAAATCCCTGCAGCTCTGCTTGTAATACAGCTTTCTGATAATGCTCCTTGGAAAGCAGCAGAAAATGGCACAAGTTCTTGTTCGCTGAGACCCTTGTAGGAGACCTGGCCTTGATCCGGCCCGGCCCTAACTATTCCAGCTGTGAACCTGTGGATGAGTGATCTCCCTCCTTGGCCCTCGTCTCTGTGACTCTTACAATAAGTAAACCTCTGTCTCTTTTTTTAAGAAGAATCAATACAAAAACATCAAAGAATATAATGCCCAACTTCAGATTTCCGGAATGTAAAAACTCAAAGTTTATTTGGAATGTTTATAGGTATCATTATTCTTGATTGTTTTAATATAGCCCAGATTACAGTGGACACTCAGTTTGAAGTGATGTGTTCCTGAATTAATGTGATATTAGCCTTTAATCAAAAAGAACAATGTTTAAAATAAGCACATTCATCTAAGGTATTTTAAAACAGTTTCAGCTTTTTAACCTCATGGGAAGTATTTCCTTAAGATAGATTTTTACTTGGATTCAGAGGAAATAGATTGAGAAATATCTCAATTCATCTTCAGATAGATTTTGAAAAGTAGGGACGATGTCCACAGTTTACTAAATGGTGTACCATATTGTCGTCAGAGAAATAGCCAGTTGCCCTTGGTGTCTGTGGGAAGCTGGGCTCTGGACTCCTGCGGGCTTCTAAGTGTGAATGCTGAAATTCTTCACATGTGATGGAAATTTTTAATTTTAACCCACATGTATCCCATGTACTTTATATCATCTCTGATTATTAAGCCTTACTCATAATGCCTAATGTAAGAATTGTTTTGTGTAATTGTTATGTGTCAGAAGATAGGAATGCCATGTCCACAGATGCCCAGTACACATGCATGTCCCCTCAACCCAAACCTCTTCTTCTTTGAGCTGGCTGATGCTGTACCTTGTGGATCTAGCTTGTAAGACATACCCAAGCTGTGCTTATCAAAGACAGATACATCAAATCAAAAGTCTGAAATTCAGTTATCAGTGGCCGTTATGTTTACCAAAACACAACAACTCAGATTGTACTTCCAAACTGAACCTAGTCCAAGCTGTGATAAGTGAGAACTAGTGAAACCCCTAAGCTTCATTTTTCTAAGCAGTATGCCTTCCTGAGTGTTCGCAAATGTAGTTCTTGGTGAAGATGGCTCTAAGTGAAGTTAATTTTTTGAAAATTCTCTTGTAACAGTATGCCCCTGGATTTTTAAGATCCAGTGTTCCCAAGTGGAAACCCAAGGAGGACTTACTATAAAAACTGAGGGAAATAAGATATTTCATTTAAAGGAAATGTTATTGTCCATTTTCCCCCGTGAGGATTCTGGTGGGAAAGTACCACCTCAGTTAATGAGTCATTTCTTTTTTTTTTTTTCACCACCCCGCTCCTCTTCACCAACCTTTCTCTTCTTTGCTTTCTAACATGTCTTACATTCGTGTCTTCTTTCCTCCAGGTGACCACGGGCCTCAATACAACAACAGCTTCTGTCCTCCAGTTCTCCATTGGTAAGTATTTCTTGCAATTATGGCAATTTATTTATTTTTCATTACAGCAATTTAGCTTGGAAATGTTGGTATTCATTGTAGCGTATCATCAGGATTCTAGTGCCAAATGCTTTGAGATTTAGAGAAGGATAAGTGTTAATTTTGCATCAATAGAGCATTTTTGAGTGAAATAATATTTTTCAAGCACCACATTTTGTTCTCACTTCTCTCCAGCATCGAGTGCTGAGTGCTATTTAAAATGCTACAGGTAATCCAAAACATGTTAAAATGATTTACGTATGTATTTTGATTGCATTGGGTTATTCCATTGCATCAGAATTACCTTTCTAGCTATGTGTTGCGCAGATTAAGATTGAAATCTATTCAATTTCCTGAGCTCCAACTAGCATAGTGAGTGAGGTAATTATTGGTGACTGAAACAAACCAATTAAAGCTTCATGTTCGACACAAGTAATGTGTGATTAATTCAGACGTAGATAATGAAAAAAAAATGGCTGCATCTGGCAATATTTCTTTGACATGCTTTTGTGGTAGAAGCAAGCATTTCTATCCAAAACATTGCATATGGACAAGGTCACTTTGGACCAAGTGTTGCACTTTACTTTGTGTTCAATTACTTCCTGTTTTAATTTTTTGAAGGCATGTATCAGTCAGTAACTTGGACACATTTCTAAAGGGAAAGAAAGGTCTTGCCTCCTGGGTAGTATCTAGCTGTTTCTGAGCTTGGTCCTACGACACAGCATCTTCCTCCTATCTCTCCGTGTGGCATCTGGCAGCTGTGTCCTGGCACGACGCTCTTAAGCCTCTGTACCCTCATTTCCTTGGAGAGATACCACTGGCAAAAGGGCTGTTTCCCTCCATAGCCCTCTGTTCACGTTGTAATGTCATTATTCTGCGTCCAGGAGCTCAGGATGGCTTATTGTGCCTATCAGCAATTTTCTTCCATTTTTATTATATATTTATCACTTTTTTGGTCAGCCTGGCTCATTTCAGCCTGCGAAGGTATAATGTGAAACTGCCTGATTACAGTTTGGGCTATTTTCTTCTCATACGGACCGTATCTTCTTCAACAACTCACATGTGTTGCGAAAGTCCATATGTGTTCATAAGAAGCGTTAGTAAAAACAGAAATCATGTTCTTTTTTTAATAAGAGCTTTCTTTGATCTCTTAAAAAGAGTATTTCACTTTGCTATAAGGAGCCTGTAATCCTTTTATTAAAAAATAAAGTTCATCTTTCTAAAGATGTGATAGAATAAAACAGTAGCATAAAATTGTTTGTAGCTTAACAGATCCTGTGAGAGTTTTAACCGGAATCATGGTCCAGATTCATTATACTATTAGTGGGCAAAAATGTTTGAGTAGCGATCATTAGTCTGTGTTTTAAGTACGTATTCTTACTCTTTGGTAGGATAATGAGCATTAATTAAAGATATTCTTTACCCAGTTATGTTTTTCATGCTGCAGAGTGCAAGCAAGATCACACCAGACAAGTCTAGGGTGTATTAAGGAGTCTTTATTAACCAAGCTTGGTGATAACAGGGCCCACTAGAAATTAGCAAATGACAAGTCCAGTGGCAATCCAGTCTGAATCGAAACCCTGAGAGGAACAAATGGTCATTACCGTGAAACCCGTCTGTTAAACTGAAGACCTATGTCCCAGCTTCCCCAGCTATTTAAGTTATCGTAAGAAACATCCAGCGAACAACCATGGACACACTTATTAAAGCTGCAGACATTCACCATTTCCTGGCTTCTTTACCCACATTCCATTACTGATAGGCCTCACCTCTCCTGGAACTCTTAAAAGTGTACCATTAACATCTTTCCTGTCCCACCCAAGCAGTAAACAGAGGGAGAAGAACGCAGACATCCAGGGGTACTGCTCAGGGGCTACCTGTCCTTGGAGTCTGTCCACAGGAAGCCAGAGAGCAAGCAGATACTGGGGAGGCCAAGAGAGAGGGAAGCACATGACCAAGAGAGCGAGCCCCTCCCTGTTCTGGACCTTTATGGGGGCTTGCGAGGGGAGTGGTTATGCCCCCCTCTCATGTTCCATGAGTGAGCATTACAGGTGGGCAGAAGGAACCATATATTGGGGAGGAGGGCGTGGCTGCCAAGCTCCTACCCCTGAACTAGCTGCCTACCCCATAGCATTTCATACTTGCAACTTTATTTAAAGGAGGAGAGAGTCTGCACCAATGATGTTATCCTCCATTAAATGGGGGAAGGTGCGTTTTTGTGAATAGTCAAGTGTGTCCTACAAAGCTTGCATAGATTTTCTATTCCCTTGCCTTTCACTGCTACCAATTACAATGGAGATGATTTAAAAAAAAAAAGAGCAAAAAGTAGAGGTAAGCAGAGGATGCAAAGTTAATATCTGAGACCCAAACCCCAAAATATCTGATCGAAATTGTTGAGACTGAACCCAAACGTGGCCTTAGCAAAAGCCACCAGATTAGCTCCCGTTATTCAAAACATAGTTTTGGACTCTCAAGCAGAAAAACGGAAGTAAGAATGAATAAAAAGAGGAAAAAAATTGTTTAAAAATTTAGAAATTTTTTAAAAATATATTTGGTTTTATTTGAAAGGCAGACTTTACAAGAGAGGAGAGATGGAGAGGAAGAAATCTTCTGTATACTGCCTCACGCATGGCTGCAATAGTCAGAACTGAGTTGATTCAAAACTGGAAGTCAAGAGCTTCTTTTAGTTCTCCCATGTTGCTCTGCCTTTTAGGAAGAGAAAGATCTGTCTGTTGGTTCATTCCCACTTGGCCATGACAGCCGAGAACTGGATAAGGCCACAGTCAGGAACCAAGCACTCCAACCTGGTTTGGTACACAGGTGTCAGGGGGCCCAAGCGTTTGGATCATCATCTACTACTTTCCAAGAAGTATTAAGAGGGAACTGTTTTGGAAGCAGAGCAGCAGACTCCAGCCAGCAATCCCTGTCTGTGGCCTGGGAAAAGCAGTCAAGGATGGCCCAAAGCCTTGGGACCCTGCACCTGCATGGGAGACCCGGAAGAGACACCGGGCTCCTGGCTTTGGATTGATGAGGTGCAGTTCTTGACTTCTGGGGCTAAGGAATATGTACAATGAAATCTATGAGCAATATTAGAACTTAACGTAAGCCAGCGGTTCTCACTTTGTTATTAAAAAAAAAAAAGATCAAGGACTCCTCCCTCAAAGACAACATCTTTAGGAAGTGTGTTTTTTTTCAATAATTACTTTAAAGATTTAATTTCTTTGAAAGGCAGAGTGACAGAGAAAGGGGAAGTGTGGAAGACAGGCAGCGAGAGAGATCTTCCACCCATTGGTTCTTTTCCAGAATAATCGTAGCAATTAGGACCGGAGCAGACTGAAGCCAGGACCCAGGAACTTCATCTGGGTCTCCCACAGGATGGCAGGGGCCCATGTAATTATGCAATTTTCTCAGGCACTTCAGTACGAAGCTGGATCAGGATAGTGTGTCCAGGTCTCTAACTGGCACTCTGTTATGGGATGTTCACTTCACAAATAGTAGCTGCTTAACTCAGTGTACCGCTACACCAGCCAAATGCCGTGCATTACATAAAACAAAGAGGTGTATTATATATCATGCAGTGTACCCCACCAAGCGAGAGAAAAGCAAAGCCCTGGCCCCCAAGACATTTATTCTCAGGGTTGTTGTACACTGTGAACATGTATCAGAATATCACAGTGCACTCATAAATGTGGACAGTTATGTGCCAACTAAAGGCAAAGTTCTTTAAAAAGAACTTTATTATCTACACATGGAACGTAAGAAAGGTGCACATTCGGGAAGGAACCAGGCAAGGCAGTCAACATCACTTAAGGGATGCAGAGCATGAACGAGACTGAGGCAGACAGCTGAGAAGTCCAAGAAAGAGCAAAGTCCAGAGACAAGAAAGAGCAGGCGAGGTCCCGCTCCAGAGTGTCACGGTCACCGTGAAGATCTGGGGCATGGCACGTTGCAAGGAGAACAAGGCAAGGCCAAGGTCAGAACCACACAAGAGCAAGGACGGTCTTGCTGAATCTCCAGATTGCTGGGAGCTTGGGAGCAGAGGATTAGTCCTCTTGGAAAATGGGCCAGGCAGGAGCACTCAGGCATGGGTTATCTGGGCCCTGGAGGAAGGAACCCTGCATGGCAGGGAAGCTGGCAAAGCCTGGCACACTTTGCATTTCTTTTGCCTGCATCTTCCCCAGCACCAGCTATGGGCGGTGCGTTCCACCATGAGGTTAGGAGGAAACTTGAAAAGGACGGTGATATAGCATTCCATAAATTGAGAGAGCCATCCTTCTCTTCATTCTAAGAGTGGCAATGGCAGTGTAAAATTATGAATATTTTAGAAGTGAGGGAATGGGAATAAGGTTAGAAGCGAAAAAAAAAAAAAAACAAAGGAAGAACAGAAGGGGAGGAAGACAGCTGTTCATTTTATCTCCTGTGGTCATTGTCCATCTGCCATAAACTGGAAAACATCCCCTAATGTGGTTTGGCAATTTCAGCCAAGGAAAGTAAGTTGATGAAGGGACAAAATATTAAAGACAATAAATCACATCGTGTCACATTGTCCCAGAAAGAAGGATTTGCGGATCCAGTAGCCTGTTTGCTAATGAAGTCGGTCTGAAAATAAAATTAGTACAAGTAGCATCGTTTTTTAACTTGTTCAAATCGAACTTGGCTCTTATGTGTCATGAAAGGCATCTCAACTTGGAAGGAAGTATGTTTTTAGTGCACAATATGTTAGAGTATTTTTATTGACTATATTCTTCTGCTTTGTTTGACCTCTCTTAATTTTTAAGATGAGTTTTTAGTAGATGCTTCAAATGGAACATTTGCTTCTGTAGAAGACGCTTCCTCAGTTAACAGTTACTAAATCCCACAGCGGGTTAATTTTTGACTGGCAAACAGACCTAGACATAAACTTTAGATTTCCACATTTAAATATTGATTTAATTGATAGTTGGAGATGACAAAAGATTTGAGATATGTTCACTTCTTTATTTTTATTTAAAAATGATTTATCTGTGTTGTTATCATATTTTACCAAAATTAAATTCATTTATTCCTGACCGATACAAGAGTTAATTCTAAGATTTTCTCTCCTGCAGAATGGTCCTGTTCTTAATTAATGTAGTATCTGTCGGCTCCTTTCGGTCACAATTCCCCTCTCTGTCATTTGGGACTAAGAAGCTTCAGGGCACTTCCCGCCTGGGCTGCCATAAGACATTATCTGACCCAGTGACCATCAGGCAAATCAAGTTTGTGTAGCATGGCTTTCAAAGCCACTCTGAGAGGGAAGACGTGTAGGCACCACCCCATATTGGGGACAGCAGCTCAGAGCGTACTCAGAGCTCAGCCAGTAATGACATTCCCTGTGCAGGCAGCCCTTGGCTAAACAGTCCAATTGGATACAGATTCTCCTATTTATCCAGGCAGATGTTTCTCCTCTTGCCTTAGACTCTGCACTCCCAAGTACTCAATGGGTAATTAGCGGTTATAGTAAAATAGGAAGAGAGAGAATTTGTGGGGGCAGCTGGTGCAACAGTTGTACTTGGAGCACCAGCATCCAGAAGTGGAGTATCTGGGTTTGTGTTGAGATCCGCTTCCCATTCCAACACTTCTTGTGTATGCTGGCGGGGAGATGTCTCAATGACTTAGACGTCCTGGACTGAGTTCCTGGCTCCTGGTTTCGGCTTAACCATCCACTGACTGTAGCACACAGGTGGGGATTAAGCCAGCAGATGGGAGATCTGTGTCCCTGTGTCTTTGTCTCTCTCTTTCTGTCTCTCTCGCTGTGCCTCGACTATAAATAAAATAAATAAGCTTTGTTGGAAAAAAAAAAGTACCAGGCAAAAAGCTACTCACTGCTAGATAACAGATGTGGTGACATTTTAATAAAATTGACAAATTAGCGAAACATTTGTATAAACATGTCTTTTTAAAAAAAACGGTGCAAAAATACATGAATTATAGATTTTTGTAGCAGGAAGGAGGGAAAACCCAGTCTAAACATTAAACATAAAACTGTTTCCAGACTTCTGGAAATTGCAAACTGATATGCTTAAAACTAAGAGGCATTTTTAAAAACTGCTCATGAGTTGGTTAATGCTCAGAGGCTTTTTCTTCTCAGTAAAGAGAAGAGAATACCTCCCACCCCCGCAAAAAAAAAAAAAAGGAAAACCCAGAGCCTAATTTCAGCATTGTTTTATATTGTTGATGCTGGGAGAATAAATACACACGGTTCTTCCAGCGAAAAATTTGAACAGAAGTACTGAGTTAGGCATGATCTCTCCCTGTGATTCTCTAGGAAATAACTGACAATGTCCTCTCTCTAATGAGTGGTACTAGGCTTTTACAACTTGCCCTTTGCTTAAAAGGCAGACAAAAGAGTCGCCGTTGACGGAATTGCTGCTTGCACCAAATCCTGATGTGGTCCACCACATTCTGCACATGGAGGCACGGTCTCTGTCTTGTTTGCCCTTGCCTGAAGTTAATAGGTAACGTCCTCTTGGGAACGACAGAGCCTCGCTTTTTAAAACCTTTCTCCCAAAAGTTACCCATTCATCTCTTTTCTGTCTCGCCTCTCACTGCAACTGCAAGTTAACGGCCCGTCATCCATTTATCTATCTTGAAAAGATGAAAGGACGTGCGGATCTTGCTAAAATTTGCTCCCTCTGAGCAGCAGGACCTGTTCCTTTGCTGTAACTTGACAATGCTTCTCTATTGCATCCAGCGTTTGGCCTGTGTCTCAGCCCCAAGCCCTGAGTAATGGCAGGAGTTGGAGTGGACTGCAAGAATCCTCAACAGGCCTCCGTCCAGGAACCTCCCTGAACCTTCAGTATTTATGGGACCTGCTCTGCTGTGGAGAGGCGTGACTGCTGGCAGGGCTTCTCCCCTATCTATAAATTCTGTGAGATCCGTTCCCTCCTCCTTCAGTGATTCTGTGCTAAGATTGAAAAGGCAGCTTGTTTGCAAGGCAGAAAGCCCTGGGGAAGAGGCTGCTCCCAGCAACCAGCACCAATCCTCAGGGGGACAATAGCTGCTTCTAGTAGGTTCTGTTCTGATTTACTTTTGAAAAGCCCTGGGATTGGTGGAAAAGGGCACAACCCAATAAAATAAACTACCCGGGCCCTGAGAGACACAATACCAATTGATGTATCCTTCTACTATCAAAGTCAAAAGAAATAGAAGTGGATATTGGGGCATAAGGCGCACAGTCTGTAGTTCCGTATTTTCTTCTTCTTCTTTTTTTTTTTTTAATTTTACTTGACATGGAGGCAAAGCTTGACACAATTTGAATTTACTTGGCAGTGAGAACTGACTTGAAATGATTAGGCTTTTTATAATGTGTATTTCCATGATTCGTGCGAGTCTTCAGGCCTTTCACTGCAGAAATATCAGCATGTTTGGTTAGAGAGTATTGCCCTGACTCTGCTGGTGACGTCACGTAACATATGGCATATACCCCATTCTATCTTTCCGAAATCAGTAAACAAATTAAAAATAAGTTACTTGAATTCCAGAATTCAGCTACTCTAAAGATACTGTGGACCCAGATAACTATGACCACAGGAAGGGAGTAACTCCTTCGTCTTCATTAGAAGTTCTTAAGATTTCAGTTTTTAAAAGTGGCTCCAACTTTATTACAGATCTAGTTACTCTCTGCCTGACTTATGTATGGTCGGTGAGATGGGAAGAAAATGAGAGGTTATTTGTGAACCATGGTGGCTGCTTGCGTCTGTGCATGAATGTCATGTTAAACGGCCTTTTGCACAGTGGACAGATGTCTCACATGCTTAATGTGGGCTTCCTTGGACTATCTCAGGCTACCACTTTGCACACGGGCTAGTGCATTCTTGAGATAGTAAACTCTAACAGCTTTGCTGGATTCTCCCTGCCTGCTTAGTGCAGTCACTTCAGTTAGCAAGTCCCAGAGCGTTCAGGTCATCTCCAGCTTTGGTTGAGTCCCTGAGGTTCATGAAAGTCAGCCCAGATTTCATTCAAGTTCATCTCCACCACAGTCCAACGATCAATGATGTGTGTTTTGCCCAAGCAAATGGTTATTTACCATTGTTTCCATGTCGTTCATTGCCTTCTAGTTAACCCATACTTGCCTTAACTAATAGTTTCAAAAATCATCTTTTAAAAATCTTTTCCACAAATATCTATTTCCTTTGACAAAAAAAAATATATAGCTTGTTCTGAAGTACCCTCCTACATACATTGCAGAATGACTATAAAACTAGCTAATATGTACATCCTTATTTTTTTTTTTTGCTGCTGTCCTGTCATTAAAATATGCTTATTGCTTGCTTGTGCCGTGCTAACCAATATTGAAAATCAACTTGGTAGCCTGTAGTTCTGTGCTCTGAGACCTAAGATAGATGTTCACACAGTGCAGGAATGCACATGGAGGGAATGGTGCCTTTAGAGGAGCTTGGGCTTTGTCGGGCCACATTGGAAGCTTGTATTACATTGGGTAAGGGCGAAAGTGTCATTAAAATTAATGAAATCTTAATAAATGATTACTCTTATTGTTACCTAAGTTTGAACACATAGTTACCTAAGTTGTGACTGTAGAGAGGAAGATACACACACACACACACACACACAGATTTTGCATCCATTGGTTCACTCCCAAAGTCACTTCCATGGCTGGAAAGGCTCCTGGCTCCATCTGGCACTTCCACATGAGGTAGTAGGAAACCCAACACTTAGGCCGTCTTCTGCTGTTTTCCATGGCGCATCCACAGGAAGCCGGACTGGAAGTAGAACAGCCAGGACGTAAACCTGAGATCACGTGGGACCCCTGTGTCGCTATCACAAACAGCACCTCAGCCTGTCGTAACACAGTACTGGAACCAACAGAATGCTTACTTAGAGTGAGAGAAGGAATCATAACAAATTACAAAACGTTTAGAAAGTTGACAGTAGCACAGACATCACAAAATCAAGAAAGACAATAATATATCTATTAACTGCTTAAAATGCCCTGTAGTACTTTTTCTTTACATTTTTTGACTGCAAGTTCTTAAATCACTTGTTCTCATGACAAGTTTGTTCATGTTTGCTCTGGAGAAAATAGAATTATCTCTAAGTTTGTGGACCAGAGCTTGTCATTTCTGCTTGCCATTTTATCTGTGCAGTTCCTTCCAGATAATGCCATTGGGACTGTTGGGGTTGTTATGAAATTGGAACATCTCTACCCTGTTTGCATTTGGCGGCACCATAGCCTTTTCTGTACAATGACTAATCTCACTCTGCATTGACATCACTCGCCCAGCAGTGTGTCATCTGAGCCTGAGTCATGATCCTGAGAACCTCAGCACGGAGGCACTGGGAGTCCCTGGAAGCACTGGCTATTCTGAAAGCAAGGGCGTCATCAACTAGGCGTGGACCACAGAACCGTTTCACCTTACATGAATAGACCTCCTGTTCAGCTTTTTGTCTGACTTCTCCATGGATCCATGGCCACCGCGGTCCCTGGTGACAAGAAGGGAGAGGGGGTGAAAGAGTCGCAGTATGGACACAGATTCTTTAAAATATGTATTTTATTTGAAATGCAGAGTTGCAGAGTGAGAGAAATAGAGACCTTCCAATCCATTTGTTCCCTGCCCGAATGGTCCTATCTGAAGCCTATATGGATGCAGGGGCCCAGGGATTTGGGCCATCTTCCAGTGCTTTTTCCAGATGTATTAGCAAGGAACTGAATCAGAAATGGATCAGCCGGGATGCACGCTGGTACCCACAGGAGATGCTGCTGTTGCCGGCAGCTGCTTCTCTGGCTATGCCGTGGCACTGGTCCCTCAAGAGGAGAAATCTTGAAGATTGAGAGGAATAGGAATCTAGACCATGTGAAAGCTTCTGATAGGCAGAAATACAAGAACGGGCCAAATAAACTGGTATAGACAGATGGAATGTGGCTCACATATGAAGGCTTTCCTACGCACATTGCATTGCTAACATATAATTATACATCAAGATGCCAACATGATAAAAATAACTGTCCTATTTAATTTGATCAGACAAAGGAAATGATTCAAATAGTACCCATTCCTAGGTACCCTGCCCTCATCAGTGAAGACTGAAGTCCATTCGTTCTAATTTCTGATCGTTGTATCGATCTCTGCACAGCGGTAGCGACGGCCTGTGTCTAACATCACGGTGCATACACGTCCTGAACCAGAGGACAAGGCAGGAGTCGCTCAGAAATGTTGTTGCTGTCACCTACCTTTACACTGTCAGGTTTGACAAGGAAGCAAAAATAGTGTAAATGATAACTGCTACCAGTGATTGTAGGCTTACCATGATCATGTATTCATTTACTTCCCAGCTGAAAATCAAGAAATGGCCATCAAAAACAACCAGAAACAAATCAGTGAGGTCCCTTTCGCCCTGAATATTCTGTCCTCCCCTAAACCCTGGGCACAGCTCTTAACTGTTAACTGCACCGCCTGGGAGCCAAATCTCTTACACTGTGTGCAGTCCTCAGAAGATCCTAGAAGCTCGCTGGTTTTTAAATTATTACTATTGGTAATACCAAACTTTCATAACTGTTAATCGCTTTACACCCCTGGTTGGGATAAAGATGAAATCATGTCGACTTTTCTTGTTTGCCTGTAGCGACTGAAGCGTGCAGTATGGAGCGGGCTAAATGCATCAACACTTGTCATGGTTTCCTGTTATCTTACGTCCTTAAACCTGGCACAGTTGCTCCTTCAGAGAGAAGGGTGATCTGGAAGTGATCTGAAAACCCATCTACAAACAAGAGGAGAGTTTGCATTTGACCTTTAGGCTTGTCTTTCCTTCCTGGCTTTCTGTTTGTCTTTGGCAACCAAATGCCTTTTATTCCAGAATACCGACCGATGTCAAAGTGACGGTGGGATTGTCGTTTGGGAGGGTCTGCATGGCTGTGGGGAGGCATCTCTGGCGGAATGTGGTGTGGGTGGGAGCGACCTGAGCGAAGGTTCTCCGTTGCGGTGGGGTGGGGGTGTGCTCCTTTCAGCCCGCACGCCCTGTCTCTAAGGTGTGTGTGGTGCCTCTCTTACGTCACCATCTCTCAACTTCCCTCTCATCAGTGCACAAATATTTTGAAAGCGACTGCATTCTGCTAGAAACCGTATCTAGTTCTCATTTGCTCTGTTGCTTCTCTTTTTGGAGATCTATCTTACACACATTTGCTTTTTTTCTTGGGGTGTGGAAGCCATAGGGGGAAGTATATCGATAGCGTTTACATTCTTTAGGCTTGTTCAAATTCTTCCTTGAAAGAACAGATTCTCCAGCAGTCCTTATTCTTGTGTTAAAGTTTATCCCACATAATCCTGCCTGACTCCATTCCTAACAGCACGGTTTTTATATTTGTTTTAAGCAGCTGTTTATTCAAGATAGAATTTAATAATGATTAAAACGGCATAATTAAAATGAGAGCGAGGATAATTAGGTGCAGTTTTTCTTTAAATTCCCCTCTTTAAAAAAAAAAAGAGTTATTCATTTATTTGAAAGGCAGAATTAGAGAGAGGGAGAGACAGATAATCCACCCACTGTTCCATCCCCAAATGGCTGTGAAGGCCGAGAGCTGCTCCAAGCCAAACCCAGGAGTTAGGAGCCAGGAACTTCTTCCCACAGGGGTGGCAGGGGCCCAAACACTTTGCCATCTTCCCTGCTTTCCCAGGCCATTAACAGAGAGCTGGATCAGAAATGGAAGAGCCAGGACACAAGCTGGCACCTATATGCGATGCCAACATCACAGGTAGCACTTTACCCACCAGGCAAGGCCAGCCCCCAGGACTCCTTGTTTTGCTTGCTTTTGTTTCACCTACATTTCAACTATGAGAATAAATCCAGGAAAACCGCCGTTTGGGCTTTTAGCACATTGCCAGCTTGTGGGATTGCAAACTGACTGGTTTGTTCTAAACACCATTGAAATAAAATAAATGAGCCTGATCGAAGCCTGCAACCCTCGTGAAGTACAAATGCGAAGCCATCAGCAGATGCCGTTTGCTGAAATCGAGGTTCCTCTGGCCGGTGGATAAAAGTACAGCATAAATGGCACTGTTTTTTTTTTTCCTTTGGTCCATTTGCTTTTCCTGTAGTATAAGAAACCCCGCTACGTCAGTTACAATAAACTTGTGGCAAGTGTCTCATGTTCAGATTTTTAAATTTATGATTGTAAATGTGCTTTACTTTGTAAGTGTGCCTTATTACATTAAATCGTTGTTATCTGCAGAACCAAAAGTTTGCCTCTTTAATAAGTGCATGTGGTGTTCACATGTCCTTTATCGAAAACAATGATGTGAAATAATCACCAACAATTCAATATGGGATGTATTATCTCTGCGTCATGTCTTTATCAGTGCAGTCGTAGAATAACATTGGTCACATTTGACACACAACTATATCACAAGCTGAATTTTCTTTAGAGTATTTTAATCCCCTGTATACCATCTCATCATTTAAATGAGAGATGCATAAACAGAGAATGGTATTTTATCCCTCAGATGAATGATTTGTTTTATGTTAACCCACAGGAACTACGGTAGCATCATCGGTCATTCTTTGATCTTTGGATACTTCTTATTAGAACTCAGTGTTTCTCTTATAATTTAATAGTTCACATGTAACTACAGAAATCTTCAATTTTTTGGTCTTCTGCTCTGAGTCCTAAAATTACTTACCAAATGATATTTGTAGAAATTGCAGTCTGGTTAGAAGAATAGTGGGGGAAAAAATCAAGTAAGTAGCTAAATGTTTAGAAAATTGTCCAAAATATTTATCAGCAAGGATAACATATAATTACACTTGTTTAACATTGAAATTCATTCTGATTATGATTTCCAGGGTCAGGTTCGTGCCGCTTTAGCTATTCAGACCCCAGCATCGTCGTTGCGTATGCCAAGAACAACACGGCGGACTGGATTCAGCTTGAGAAAATTAGGTTTGTTGACTTTTATGAGATTTTTGCAAGTTCTAACACAGGGATTCCTGTTGCCTATCGGCCTGCATTCTGCCATTTCCTTTTCCTTCCTGGTTAAAAATACTCTGCTTGTTAATTGTGCTGAATTATGATCTAATCTTACCTGAGGAAGATATTGCTAAAAGTGTCACTTTCCATTCAAAACTCCCTACTGCCACTAATACTTCCAGCCAACTATTCCGGGTAAAAGTACGTTTAGGGTTATCACCTTTATGGTGTCGCATCTCCACCTGGCACGCTGAGCCACCTGGCTGACGTCTGGGTATAAATCCAACACCCAGCTTTCAGTCTGTGATGAATTCATAGATCATAGCCACCGTTTTTGGGGTTTTTGGTTTGTTTGTTTGCATCTCACCTCCAGTTGTGTCATTTCTCTTCTGATTCCCCTAAAGCCAGTTCTAAGATCCTATTTTCGTAATCGTGACGTGACTTGTAATCCTATGTTACATTTTCTTCTATTCAGAAAATTCCAGTAAGAAATGAAGTAGGGTGCTTAAAGACGGTGAAACTCATTTACACAATGGCTAAATCAGTAACACTGAAGTCAAGGTTTCCATTTCTATATAGTTTAAAATGCAAAATAAAATTCAAAATGGCTGCTTAATTTCGTGTATTTAAAGGAAAACTACCCGAGCTTTTATACTTATTGTGATGGGGTTGGTTCTTGAATCAGCACGACTTAAGCAGAATAGTTTTCATCAGTTTTATGACAGGTTTTTTTTTTCAGCAAGTTAATTTCTTCCATATTAAAAGAAATGCGATTTATTTAGAGGAATCGAATACATATTAGGTTGTTAGTCTTTGGCAATATGCCAATGTGTCCAAAGTTTCTGGTAGTATATCATCAAAGTTGTACAATAAAAACATCACAACTCTAAAGCTCCGTAATAGCCAAGAAGTAAAAAGAGTGGTACTGACTCACAAATTTGAATAAATGACCTCCCTCTGCAGTGGAATTAAGCATCATTTATCAGTACCTGATACAAACTGGGCTCTGATGTGCTGTGTCAATTTTATAATTTTATAAGAACATTTTGCTATTCTTTCTGATTACTAGTAATTATGAAAAGACATTCTTAGGAAACCCTTGTTTATATAAATGGCCCCAGGAAAGACAGCATAAGTACCCTTTGTGGTGTGTTATGTATGGTAGTTTAGGTACATTTTCATGCATATTTTTTGCTGGACAGCAGCTGAGTGCTTTTGCTCTGAAACTCCAGATCTAGTTAAAACATATAAAGATCATATTCAGCTGAGTCTGCTGTTTTTTTTTTCACCAGAGGGAACTTTTCATGTTAAGCCCCGTACCAAAGTATCATACTCATTTGTGCAGACTTTTTCTCACCACTGGTGATCGGAGTGCAAAAATTTGTAATCACCGCCTAAAACCAACACAGATTCTCTTTGTCCGTGTCAGTTCTTTTGGAAGGCACAAGCATAGTCATCATGAAATGTTTTAAAGGGAAAGGGAATTTATTACCCCAAAGGTAAGGTACACCATCTATAACCCCTGGTGACAATTGTACAGATTTATATGTGCTTTATTGATGACTGAAAACTAATGACTTTTCTCTAGTCCTTTCAGAACGGATTTATAGCTAGCCCAGGGTGCCACTAATGTGCTTTTTAGTACCACTTTTAATCTTAGCTGAAGCCGTCATTTTTACCGCAACAGGTTCCTACTTTGGCAAAGTAAAATGTTGACTAAAAATAGTGTGTTATATGGCAAAAAGATTCAGATTCTAATAGGATGTAATGTCAACATCATGTTAAATGATATTGTGTTTTAAAAGATTGATCTCCACGAACTTGTAAAGAAGTTAACCGAAAATACTTAATTCTCATGGAAAAGACCTAACATTTCATATGCGCTAAACATTCAAAAGTATATCTGGTGACTAGAAGTAAAATAATTATTCCATAAAGACTAGATATTAAATATCGCAGACATTGGTAACAGCTCAGACTCAACATTAAGATCGTAATGTTGGAGTTTTTCTCCCCCTTTTTTTTTTCTTTTAATCAATTTACACAAGCCATTTTAAATCGAATGTCTACTGCATGCAGCAGAGCGTGCTGTATATACTTTGGTTTTGTCGTTGTTATTGTTGTAGGTACAGGCCGTAGAAGGGTGTTCCATTTTGTCCTTGATGATCCCCTGCCTGGATTACTCAAGCATATTTAATGTTCATCTGTGTTAACTCTCATATTCTTGAAGACATTCAGTATTTAAACTGTCATCCCTCAATAGGAAAATCAGAAGACACTAAAGAGTTTACCGCTTTGGAGAAAGTCAAGAGTTCAGTTTAGGAAACAAAATTCGTCTGTAAGCAGGAAACGGCAGACCTAACTGAGCTCCCCATCTCTCTGTTGCAGAGCCCCTTCCAACGTCAGCACCATCATCCACATCCTCTATCTTCCCGAAGAAGCCAAAGGGGAAAACGTTCAGTTTCAATGGAAGCAGGAAAACCTGCACGTGGGAGAAGTGTATGAAGCCTGCTGGGCCTTAGACAACATCCTCGTCATCAATTCAGCACATAGACAAGTTGTTTTAGAAGATAATCTCGACCCGGTGGACACGGGCAACTGGCTCTTCTTCCCAGGAGCTACGGTCAAGGTTAGAATCCACTTTCTTTCCTTCTTTGCTCTTCTGTACCTCCAAGCTCAATAGCCACACTGTAAAATGATAACTATTTGACACAAATTTTTGTTATGGAATTACGTAATATGCTCATGAACCTTGCCCTGCTTTTGAAGGATGGAAAATCACTGCAATATTGCAATCCTTCCGTTCATGAGGACCTGCTGTGTCATCGTGTACTGAGCTGAACCCAAAGAATCTTACTGTGAAATAGGGAAGGTTTACCTTCACAAGGGTGTCAGGTTAGTGGGGGCAGTTTACATGTAGCAACAGGCAAATATGAAACAGCTTATTGGGATTTGTTGAAGCAGTGCAGGATGTGGTATGAGTCCAGATTTGACAAGGGAAAGAAGTGGTGTAAAGAAGCCCCCCCATACCCCCTCCCCAAAAAAATATGTGATGTAAAAAGAGACTAAAGGAAGGTTTGATGTTGGCTGGGTGGATGTGGTAAATAGTTTCTAGAAGGGAAATGTGCATAAAGACTGCATTCGTAAACGCTAAATGCTTGTGCCCCCTCCCTCCTAAAATGCACCTGTTGGAATCCTAATTCCAGTATGACGGTATTGGGAAGTAAAGTCCTTGAATTGTAATTAAGTCAGAAGGCCTCATCAATGAAATTTGTACCCTTATAAAAGACACCCCAGCCCTCTTTCTGCCCCCTTCTGATGACACATCATGGAGCTGAATCACCAACTAGACATGGATTCTTCCAGATCATTGGTCCTACACATCCCAGACAAGACCTATGAAAAATATCCATAAATGTCTGTGGGTTCAGCAAGTCAGTCAGTGTGGTATTCTGAAATAGTACCTCCAACTGAGATAGGCTGTAAGAGCATAAAGTGCAAGACAAAATTCAAAGGAATTGTCTAGTACATTTGAAGTTGAGATTATGGCAAGTGGAAATACCTTGAAGATCTTGAAAGCTACTGGGGAGTTTCAATTTTATCTTGAAAGTGATAATGAGTCACTTTAAATAAGATCCAAGCAGACCGGAGTTTTTGAAATATCCCTTTGAAGACAGAGGACTGGATGGGACTGTGAAAAGAATGCATACAGAGACCAAATAGAAGACAGATAACATTAGCCTAATGGAAAAACATAATATCAAGAATTGAGGAGAGAAAATGGGAAATGATTGCCTATCCCACAGAATTTTAAGAATATTAAGAAGATTAGAGACTGAGAAGATGAAGGAATTACAGGTATGCAAGAGTAATGTTTGGGCAGCTGACTGGACCATGTCCCATTCATTGAGACAGGAAGCATAGGAGAAGGACAGATTCACAGGGAACATTTGGATGTTGTCAATCTTGGTGATCTTGGAGCCATGCAGAAATATTAGGTAGGTTAAATGTGTCGATTAGAATCTCAGAAGATCAAAATTTGGCAGTTCACAGCTTTATGAGTAAGAATCAACTTAATGGGCTTTCCTGCTAAGGGAAAATTTGTAATAAAAAATGACCAAGATCATTTGAGAAATTCCATTAGAACCTCAGTTGGAAGCTCTAAACTTTTCAACATTTAAAAATAAAATGTAGATACAACTTTTGTAATGATAAATATAAAAATTACACATTTTGTGGGTGGCATGTATTCATGCGTCTACTTGTATACATTGTGAAATATTCACGTCAGGATAAAAACATCTGTTGCTTTTAACATTTGTCATTACTTTATGTGAAACACTCAAGATCATTTATTATAGATTTTTTAAAACTACAAGCCATGATTATTATTTGCAGGCGGCCAATGGAATGGATATCTAAGAATTTCTTCTCTAGATCTATAAATCAGTGCCCATTCATCAACCTTCCCCGAACTCTTCTCCCCAAATCTTCCAAGCCTCTGGTAACCACCATTATATTTTCAGCTTCTGGAAGATCAACTCCTTCAGATTCCACACTTGAGTGGTACCCTACAATACTTCTTGCTGTGCCCGGCTTATTTCACGTAGCATAATAACCATCAGTTCCAACCACGTTGTCTCAAAGGACGGGATTTGTCCTTAATAGCCAAGTCGTATGTTTTCTTTATCCATTGTCATTGGGTGGACTCAGATTGTTTTCATTCCTTGACCTTCATGAACGTGGTTGTGGTAGAACGGATATCCCTTAAACAGATTGGTCTCATTTCCATTTTACATCCATATGAACAGCAGGCAATTACTGGATCGTTTATATGGTAGTTCTCTTTTTAATTTTTTGAGGCGCCTCCCTACTGTGTTCCATAATGGCTTCCATAATTTATATTCCTAGCATCAACGTGGAAGAGGTTACTTTTCTCTAGGTTCTCACCGGTAGTTGCTATCTTTTCTCTTTTTGATAACAGCCAGTGTAACTTGGAGTGAGGGGATGATCTTTGTGGTTTTAATTTTCGTTTCCTTAGCATCAGTGACAGCGTGCATTTTTTCAAGTACTTGTTGGCCGTTGCCAAGTGTACGTCTTTGTTTGAAAGATTTCTGTTTAGATCCTGTTTATTAATTAGATTGTTCTTTCCGTTACTTGGCTTCTTTGTACATTCTCGAAGTTAACAAGACATATAGCTTATCAGATACACAACTTGCAAATATTTCTTCCATTCTGTAGACTCTCTCTTCACTCCATCTGCCCTCCGTTTCGCTATACAGAAACCGGTTATTTTTGATGAAATAATATTTGTCCATTTTTTGCTTTTGTTTCCTGTACCTTCAGGACCTGAGTCAAAAATGTTTCCCATCCCATAAATGTCCTGAAGCATTTATCTTCTGTTTTACTTCTGGAAGTGTTATTGTTTCAAAACCCACATTTACATCTTTAATCCATGTGAATGGATTCTTGTTCTTGGCAAGAGATACTGGTCCACTTTAATTCTTCTGTGTATGTGGATATCTCTTTTTCCCAACATTGTTTGTTGAAAGACTAAATAGGTTCTCCAGTATGTATTTTTTCACTTTTGTCTAACATCATTAGCTTTGGGTGCTTGGCTAACGGATTTCGAGGCCTCGATTCTCTTCCATTGGTCTCAGTGTCTATTTTAATAAGAGTAACAAATAGCTCTAATTATACAAATAGCTCTACATTTTTTTTGTACCTAACATATTTTTAAATACCGGTAGTGGCTTATTCCTTTTTATCTCAAATTCTTTGACACTTGAGGTTTCTGTTCATCCATACCAGCTTTAGCAGTGTTTTGTTCTGGTTCTATAAAAACTCACTGGAATTTTGAAGGGATTGAATTTGTGATCAATTTGAGTAGTACAGTCCTTTTTTTAAAAAAAAAAAATACTGATTCTGGAATCCAGCAGTGTTTCACAGAATGCTGAAATGATGTTTGCCATGCTGGCGTCTCATAGCAGAGTGCTGGTTCAAGTCTTGGCTGCTTTGCTTTCCATCTGTCTACTTGCTAATATGTCTGGGGAGGCAGCAGAGGATGGTTCAAGTCCTTCGTCCCTTGCTGTGCTTATGGGAGACCAGGATGCAGTTCCAGGCTGCTGGCTTCAGCCTGTCCCAGCCCTGGCTCTCACAGTATTGGTGGCTAAACCAGTGGCTGGATGACTTTTGTCTTCCTACATTCCCCCCTTCTCTTGTTCTGTCTTTCAAATTAAGTAAGAGCCAGGAGAAACCTTTAAGAATGGGTGTTTATCGAGCACTTGCTATGGTCTGACACCATCTCAATATGTCCTGCTATTAACCCATGTAGTTCTCTTGACGAGTCTATGGAGCCCAGTAGTAGGATCACTAATTTTTTTTTTATTTTAGTCCACACAAAGGCACCTAATCTTGTACCTTTCACATGTATGGGCTTTTTAAGATTTATTTTATTTTTACTGGAAAGTCAGAAAGGCAGAGAGTAGGCCAGACAGAGAGGTAAGATCCTCCATCTGATGACTCAGTCCCCAAGTGGCTGCAATGGCCGGAGGTGAGCCGATCCAAAGCCAGGAGCCACGAGCTTCTTCCAGGTATCCCATGTGGGTGCAGGGACCCAGAGTTTTTTTGGTCATCCTCAACTGCTTTCCCAGGCCACAGCAGGGAGCTGGATGGGAAGCAGGGCCACTGGGACACAAACCAGTGCCCTTATGGGATCCAAACATGTGCAAGGCGAAGACTTTAGCCACTTACTGTTGCACTGGACACTCACGTGTACAGTTTTAAGAACACTATAATACTTCCCACTCTATCTTCCCTCAGACCTTCCCTTCTCCACTTCTTCTTTTTCTTTTTAAATAATATACCTTAATCTTCCTTATGATCATGAGCTTAACCCTGTACTAAATAAAGAATTCAACCAGGAGTAAGTAGAAAAACCAGTGTTTCTCATGAGTCTAAAGAGCATTATAAATGACAACTTCAGTTGCATCCATTTTTTTGGACTCTGATTATTCGTTTCTGCAAATCAAAGACATCTATATGTGTCTTTTCGGAACAGCATTATTTCATTAAGCATAATGGTCTTAAGGCACATCCCTTTTTTATGAAATGCATGATTTCATTCTTTATTTAAAGCTGAATAATATTCTATTGGGTGTGTATGCTATAAAATGTCTTTGTCCAGTCACCAATCAATGGACAGCTGTGTTGATTCTAGATCTTGTTTGTGAGTTGAGTTACAGTAAGTATGGGATACAGATCATTCTTTTATATTCTGATTTCATTTGAGTCACTTCTTGAGAATGGAACTATGGGGTCATATGGTAGATATAGTTCAGCTTTCCGAGTACGCTCCATATTGTCTTTCATAATGGTTGTACTAGTTGTACATGAGCAGTGGAATAAGGTACATTTTTTTCCCACATCCTTAACAGACTTTATTGGTTTTTTTCTCTTATTTTTGGATGGTGTTGATTTTAACTGGGGTGAGGTGAAACCCTGTTGTGATTTTTATCTGTATCTCCCTGATGGTATTTTTTTTCGTGTGTCTGTTGGTCATCTCTTCATTTTGTTGAGTGATTCCTTTGCTGTACAGAAGCGTCTTGGAGAAATCTCATTAGTCTCTTTTGTCTTTATGTCCTGAGATTTTATGGTTTTATTCAAGAATCTTTTGCTGAGTTTCTCTGATATTTTCCTCTGTTGATTTGATGGTTTCAGGTTTTAGATTAAGATCCTCAGTGCAGTGCAAGTTGGTCTTTGTGTATGATATTGGACACTTATTGGACACTTTCTCAAATATAGATTCAGTTTTCCCAATGCCATTTCTTGAAGGGACTATCTTTTCTCCAGGTATCAGTTTTTAGCTCATTTGACAAAGAATAATTGGTGTAGATGCATGGATTCATTTCTGGCATTTCTGTTCTGTACCGTTATATACATATCTACTTATATCTGTGTTTGTACCTGTTTCAAGCTGTTTTGATTTTAATTGCTATGCAGAACATTTTGAAAACTAATATTGTGATGCTTCTGGCTTTGGTTTGGTTCTTTAAATTTAGCTTAGCTGTGTGTTCCCGTGTAAATATTGTTTTGGTTAGCTGGGCCCATGGTGTGTCAGTTGTCTGGTTTTTTTCAGAAAAGTAGGTCTTCATTTTACTGGTATTTTGTATCGCTTTTTTAAAAAAAATTGTGTATATGTCTAATTTTGATTGTTTATTTTTCTGTGGAGATAAAATAATTGGAGCATCTTACTCCAGTTATAGCTTGGAAGGATTTTTAAAAATACCACTCAAGAAAATATTTTGCTGGATGGCCATGAAATCACAGGATCACTCACAAACACAATATGAAGATCTAGATTGCTCACTATCCTTTAATAATTTATTCCAGGATAAAAATAACAAATTATATATTGATCCTTCAGTACAGGAGCTCCCCTGACACAAATGATGTCTTCCTTAACAAATCCAATCCCAATCATTTACTACAAGTTGACGATATTGAACCGACGGACAGGTGTTGGGAATGAGTATCCACTTTTCTCAATATAAGAAAACATCCAGGAAACTTTTGAACATTGAATCTAAAACCATGGCTCTTTTAGACAGTCCATGGATTTCTTTCCTGTAGCAATAATAAAGAAAAAGTTAGTCATGCCCCACTAGGGCTTGATCAGAAGAGGAATTTCTGTTGCATTTTTCATTGGCGAGCCGATGTGCAAGCCAGGAGACCTCGCATCCTGTTCCCAGGGACATCATTTATCATTCGGTCTCAATCCCCTTTACCACCACAAAAATGTACGTTCTGTACCTCATTTTACAAGTCATTATACTAATTGAATTAGCTGTTCAGTTTCTTAATGCATGTACTTTGGCACTACCCATGATAGAAATGCATTGTGTGTTTTTGCTTCGACAGTAATTTGAACTAGATTACAACTTTGCCTGGAGTCCGCTTTTGGCTTCCGATCTTGCATTCAACTCATAAGCTTACCAGTCACACATCTGAGACTTGCCAGGTGAATTACATTTACTAAGAGAAAAACTCATTGCAGTAAAGATCTATATCACTATCTGACTTGGATGTCAGGGAGAAATATTTCTCTGATATTTCTTTTTTGAACTTTAGATACATGCTCTAATAAAACCTAGCCACTTGTCATTTTTAGCTCATCTGCATTCCCATTCTCTTGCTTTGGGGTTCAAACATTTGAGAAGGAAATCATACACGTGCCAAATGAATTAAAGCGCTAGGGATAAAGGCTGCTTAAACTGTTGACGACTTGTTGTCAAACATTGCTCCTTTGCTCTGTTGCCCCTTGAGATGGATAATGAACACATACGTCTAGAAATCACAGTTTTTAAAAAGAAGGAAAAAAGCATATATCTTAGTGTTCGTGCTGGTCCTAAAACAGGTTTTAAACATCCCTTCCTTTGGACTTTTTCTTTGAGAGTAGTGTTTGTTCAACCTACAGGTCATCTTTCTGTTTCTTAAAGTCTTCTAAGATAGCCCCACCTTAACCAGTTCAAGCAGTAAGTCTAAAACCAAGTGAGAAAGTATACTTAATGAAAAAATAGGATTATTCAAGGGAGACATTACTAGAACAAATCGGATTATCTTTGGCAGTGTAGGAGTTACTTTTTATTGAGCATTTTATTCAGTACTTACTCCCTAAGTGGCTGGAAGAATGACTGCTCAATTAAAAAGTATCTGCGTAACTCTTCAGCCAAGGACAATCTTATCTGTGCCGGGAAATTTTTATTTGGATAACTCTATAATGCATGTGTAAATGTATATAAATCTGTATTATATGATGGAGTTATCATCTTGTATAACGTGCTTCTTTGAAGTTTCTAAGGAAGGTGCTATTTAACCCCATTGTTTGGACATAGACGGTAACATCAAGAGATGTTGAATAAACTTGCCCAAAATGCATCTCTCATCAGTGAACAGTCAGGGCGGAAATCCAGGAATCAGGCTCGTGAGCTTCTGTTCCCAGCAGCTTCACAGCCTTGCTTTTACACATGGAATGTCTGTTAACTCACCTGCTGACTGCTCTGCATCTACCCAACATCCACTTGTGAACTTATCCACACATTTTCTGCCCTTTACTCAACATTTAAAGTATTCTTGTTTTTCACATTTTCTCGGCCTTGCTTCAGCTTTGTTCTATGTGTGCTGCATATTACTGCCTCCAGATGAGTGATATTTTAATACGTTATAAAACTCAAAAGTTGGGAAAAGTATCGAAATAAATAGAGGACAATGACTAAAAGGCAAAGTGTTGAGCTGTCACCTTCAACTAAGAAAAGGGAGAAAATAATAGGACAGGAAAATATGAATTGCACAAAATGCATCAGCTTTGTATGCCTTTTGGTCAATATCAAAATCAGATGTATCCATTGATTAGGTTAGACATTGCCCATAACATAACCAGTGGTAACTGAAATACAAAATAATTTCTATTAGAATAATGTTTCAGTGACACTTGTGTGAATGGAATATAGATAACATTTTCATTATCAACTAAAAGCATTATTAACTGCATCTGTTAATAAAACAAGGAAAGACCATGTAGTCAGTGTGTAAACAATGTAGCTGATGATGTTATAAAGAAGGGCTGAGTGTGGCAGGCCAACAAGACTGAAACAGACAGAATCACAGTCCTTCCTAATGTGCATTCCTCTGATATCTTTTAGATATTTCTCTTTCATTGGGAATATTTAACTCCTTTCCTATGAGCCTCTCCTTGTTTATCTCAGGTATAGCAGAATGATAAATGACCAGATAGAGTACTTAGCTTAAGGAGTTTATGGAAGCTGGGGAATTACGTTTATAGATCACTAGCTGTAAAACTGTTGTGGGTTGGCAGAGGCCATTATCACCTATTGAATCTTTAATAATTAATAAGAAATGCAAGTATGACACTCTGCACCTTCACTGTAGACATTTCTGTAAGGATGTAGCCAACTGTGTTTCTCCTCCATCATCTTCACAATTTCGTTGGCTTGCCTCACTTGCCGCCTTCCAGTGCTTTTCCAGAGAACTTGCTCCTGTGGAAGAAAACGTACAATTTATTGTGCTCTTAATTACTGTCATAATTTTTAGTTTCCACAAATCCCTAAGTAGTCCTTTGTTCACTACCAAGTTGATGGGACTTTAAATACCAGTAGAGTGCTGGTTACTCAAAAGCTCCTGGCAGTACCACCCTCATTTGCAATCTTCCCTGTGCTCAGCGTGGGAAGGAGCTATAAACCATTCAGTCTAAAATCACCTGGCTTCATTATTGAAATCAGTGACTTCGGGATCTAGAATCCATGCTTTCACTTTGGCACATGATTTCTAGGATAACCAGAGCTAAGCAACCTGATGCCAGGAGCCAGGAGCTTTCACCAGGTCTTCCATGTGGATGCAGAGTCCCAAAGCTTTGGGCCATCCTCTACTGCCTTCCTAGGCCACAGCAGGGACCTGGATGCGAAGTGGAGCAGGTGGGACACAAACCGGCACCCACATGGGATTCCGGCACTTGTAGGTGGAGAATTAGCCAAACAAAGCGGCACACCAGGCCCAGTTCTTTCTATTTCTGAAGACACTGAGTCCATTGTGTCAGTCTGTTCAATGTCTATAGTTGCTAGAATAGTTTTGGCTACCGTTGCTGCCACCCTCACAGTGCCTCTGTCAGGTGGCACTTCTGAGAGTGAGAGACACATTCTTTCTACGTGACATGAAAAAGTCATCAATCTCAAGGCAACTACTGCCAGCCACATCAGCTCTGGACGAATGGTTTTGATTTTGCCATCAAAGATTAGAGAATGTGCTCTGATTTTTTTCTTTGTCTCTCTCCATTTAAGACATACAGTATCAAGACTGAGCATTATTGGCAGGATACTTACAATAAAATAGAAACTGCTTGGATACTGGATGGGATTTAACAGGAACAATGATAGATAACATTATGATGATTAATAATAATTTAGAAAAGTTATATCTTCGTTTTCTTTCTACTATTATTTGCGTTTTCCCCATGACAATTTTCCCAGCTTTTAGGAATGTCAGGAGGCCCTTAGGAAGATAATAGCCGTTAGGTAAGTCAACAACTCAATAAGAGGAATCACTCAGTCAAAGCAAGGCAATGATAGCAGTAGCAGCATTGATAGTATTTTGTGAAAATGTGATGGGAGCAAGCACTTACAAGGAAGCCTTGTCATCGAGTTTTAAACCTGCAATAAATGAGCATCAGGTATCTGTAAAGAAACTGCTTGCTTCGTGTCCAGCCATTCCTGAAATACCGGCCAGATTCATGCCAATCATCACTTCCCAGCTCTTCCAGTTTACATCCTACTGATGTGACTATCCTGAAATCAAGTTCACGTGAAAATAGGAAGTGTTGAGTGTTCAGAGGAACAGCCCTGAGAGGCCGCTGTTCTGTAGCTCACATCCAGCAGAGGACGCCCTGCAAAGGAGAGCCCAGGAAAGACCTGGCAGCATGCATGGTTTGGGTTTAGGTTTCTGTTCCCCATAAAATAGAATGTCTAAGTGGACCATTACACTGCAGAAGTCAACAACGCTGCGTTGTGTTGTGTGGATTTCCTTTGTTTACTCCCATCTTTGGTGGTGACTCAGGTTTTTAAAGTATGAATCATCATCCATAATCCCTTGATATCTGTGTGTGCGAAAGAGAGATTTTTCTCACTCCCTACTAATAAACGTTTATCTCTGCTCAGCTGGCTTGGTTACCCTCAGCTTGCAAAGGCATAAATCATTCGCTTCTGTCAGCTCAGGAATTGACCTCCAGATTAAATGCGGATCACTGGGAGATAGGTGCGGTTCCACCTATTTTTTTTTATTTTATTTTGAAGAAATCCTCCCACTCTGATTGCTGTGCCTGCACCTGCTAATCTTTTTTTTCCATTTATTGCCCTAACTCATCGTGTGGGTAGCCGAGAATTCCAGATGACTTCTTGCACACGTGTATGTCAAATTGTGCTGAGAATTAAATCAGTGCTAAATACCCACACTTTGTTGGCAAGATTCAGCCTTTAATCACATGGACTTAAACAAAATTCCCTTTAAAAAATAATGTATTGAATTTTGAAAATTTCTACTAAGGAGCTGGGGTATCTAGGTTTCATGGTTTAGAAGAGCTATATCCTAATTTTCTTTCAACTGTTATTTTAGGTTTGCTTTCCCCTTAGCACATTTTTTTTTGTTGATAAATATCCTAGAATACTGACAATTTTCCTCATTTTTACAAATGCCCAGAAGCCTTATCGAAGAGTCATCAGATGAATCAACCGCCCAGTAATAGGAGCCATTCAATCAAAACTACAAAGTCTATTAGTTTTTGTATTGTTCTTGCACACTGTGAATTTGCCAAATTTGTGGTCTCAGTGGATACCAGGCTCATCTCCAGGAGTCTATATGATTTGAAGCTTTTGCTTGTCCCCTATCTAATACTATTGTCACAAATTGCTGAATTATCCATGGAGCCAAGAGCTAATTATGTTGAAGTTATGAAAGAAAGGTAAATTCGTGTGGCTAAAAAAATTAGAAGTCTTAACACAAGTTGAAGTTAATGCAAAATATATGTATGTATATATCAAAGAGAGAGGATAAAAGGGAGGCTTACACTCACAGGAGGATTCATTGCTAAACCTACTCTGCCAATAAAATAAATAATAGCAAAAATCTAATAATGATAATAAATCTAATAATAAAAATAAAATAATAGCAAAATCTCATTGCTAGAGATACCTAGTTAAGACCGAGCTTGTCTTCTATGTCATGTTCCATGGAGCACCTCTGAAAGCTCCCAACAGGCCACTTGATCATTTTTATTTTCCTCGATTATAAAGGACACGTAGGAGAAAAAGACATTTTGCCTTTCCAGAAATGTCATTTGCACATCCCAGCGCCTGGAAGCTAGCTGGTCTGCGGCTTGAGGGATTTGAGCGCTGCCTTGCTTGTGTAGATCAACCTGTGCTTAGACCGACGCTTCGCCCCTGTTCCCGTGTCTTGTTCCATTAACAGTCAGAACGTGAAATACGGTTTCTTGGCCAGCTTCCAGCGTAGTTAATTGCATGCTGTCTACCTACATTGCCTTCACTCAGGATGTTCTTCACGTTGGATCATGTAGCCGTTCGTGTCATGTTTCCCCCCGAGAGATGGGCCCACGATGTTGTAGCAGGAGCCAGAGTATAATTTGTTAAGCTAATAAGAATACTTTGGGGATAAAGGGTTAAATGGAAACGGTGTGCTTTTCACAACTCCCTTCCAATGAGGCCTATTTGTACAGTAATTAATGTGGAATACTGCTAGTAAAATATGCAAGAGAGCCAGACCACGGAGGCAACTTATTTTGAGAAAGTCTGGAGAAAAAAATTATTCAGACAAATAACCCCCATGGCCTTTTTGCCTCCTGAAACTTTTGTTTTTGATTTGTTTTGTTTTGTTTTGTTTTGTTTTGGTTTGGTTTAATGTGAAGCTGACACGTTTCATCCCTGAACCAGCTTAATCTTCAGTGAAATATGTCTGATTCTACATGAACAGTCAACCGCAGGTACAGTTTGTACTGTCTTTTCCCCAACACAGCACTCAAGAAGGTGAACTTGCATCATTAAAGATTGTTAAGTGAATGAATGATGATAGAAGCAAAAAGAGGGGTGGGGGAGAGACGACATTTGTAAATTTCCTAAGGTTCTCCAGTCTTTAGCATAGGCGTTTCCCTGCAGTATCCCATCTCATCGTTAGTATCATCTCCATTTCACAGATGAAAAAAGTGAGACTCAGAAACACCAGATACCTTCCCCAAGTTCAAACAACTTTGAGTTTCAAAGCCAACTCCGTTTCATTTCGATCCGGCCTTTTCACTCCGTGTTATAATGCAGCTCCCCGTGTTCGCTCTGGCCTCTGTGGTCTTAATTTGAAGAGGCAAGTCTGAAATCCTCAGATAACTGTGAAAGTCAGGTGTATCCCCAAAGACAAGGTTAACAGCTGCCCTATGGAATTTTACACTGTTATTCTTCCTCTCATTACTCCTATTCAAATCTGTCACTGTTGCCATTTTAGAGTCATCGTAACTATTGCCAAGTAATTATGCACTTGTCACAAAATATACCATAAAGTGAATCTTTCTAAACCTTGGTATCAAGTGGTTCAAATGTGAATGCTTAATGAGTCCACAAAATAATGAGGGAAACACTCTTTAAGCTCCCTAATATTCACTCACTGGGATTGAATCTGTTGTGTTGACCAGAGAAAAAGCACTCAAACCCTCTGGCAGCTGGGTTGTATTAATAGCCAAGTTTTCAGGTGTTTAACTGGCATTAAATTATCTAGACACAGAATGTGTGCAAAATGAGAGAAATTCATTTTGTGTCCTGAGGGAAACCATTCTCTTCCATTTACTTACTTTTCCCATTTTTAAATTCCTACTTTCTTTTTTTCATTTTTAGCTGCAGGAAAGGCTGTATTTTTAAAGCCTGTTGAGCCAGGATGGGTGTGAAAAATATGCATTTCTATGGGATATCTATAGAATAACAAAAGCTAAGACATAAGAAGCACAATTATATGTAAAATGCATGTCAGTCCACTGCCAAACACTCAAGCACACACCAGACATTAATCCAGAAATTCCTATACTATATTTTATCCTATCCTATATTTTATCCTATCCTATATTTTATTCCAGCCAGACAGTGGCTAATTTATGCCTCTGCCAACAATGTCATTTTAATTAATTTTATTCATCTTATTTCTCTTTCCTGTGCTCCTCATATCTCATCTGTTTGCATTGCCTAGATTTTAATTAAAAAACCTCCTCTCTCTAAGGAGCAATCCGAAGTGGCAAAAAATAATCACTTAAAATATTACAGTCATTAAAAAATTGGCTGTGGTGGAAGCCATGCATTTTCAATTTTCCTACAAATGATGTTTTAGCTTCCTTTTAAAGTGCACTTTGTATCTGAATTGTCTACCACCAGCCAGCTTGGCTATCAGAAATGGTCTTCCAGCTGGGTGGGCTGAGTGACAACTCCTTAATGGAGGAAATGGATGGCTCTGCTCATGTGGAGGCGCAGGCATACCAGGAAGATTTTATTCCATCTGCCACTGGCTCCCTCCAAGCTGGCAGTGCCCAAATGCCCCACACACTCAGTCCAACAAAAACGATAGCATCAAAACACTAACCTGTGAGACTACAGATGCTTGCAAGAATCATTGGGGCCGTGGGACTCTGGGAAGGGAGTGTGCAGGGTTGCCTCGCTGTTCGTCTTTGACGAAAACCTTGTTCACCAGTGGTGGGAGCAATTATGAGTACTTGTACAAGTCCAGAGGTGAACTTGTAACGTTTGCACCAGAGCTTGGGGAGCCACTCTAGGAAAATGCCACCCTGAATTGTAGCCAAGGACTTGTTACATTGAGGAATTTTGCACTGATGTTTCCTGTTGATGGGTTTCTCAATGGCAAATTCTTGTCACTTCGTTACACCGTGTTCTGCTTGACAAGCAAAGGAAATTCATTTAGCAGCAGAGTAGGAAAATATTTTTTATTGACAAAGAGAAACACAAAGGACTATATTTAAGAGATTTTTTTAAATGGGAAGTCTGCTAGTACTTAGAAGTTTGTATAAAATCTATTTTTGTTGATTCATGCTAACATAATTAAACCAATAAAAGTAACTATACTTAATTTTATAATCTATATATATTAAAAGGACTGGAAATAGAAGAATACGGAGCCATCAACAGAATTCACATTTTGATCATCCCCCAAATAGATAGGCAGTTATCTGATTGATGTATGTTCACCATAAATTGATTAAAGTTATGACTCAGGAAGTCACGTGTGATTTACAATGAACAGTCCAAGAACACTTGCTATGTTTTCATGGTGATCAAAATAAAATAGTTATAAATTCCAAAAAAAGTTTTGTTTTTATCGTATCAAGATCTTATGTATCTTACGACATCAGAGATTTAATCTTTGACACTATTTACATTTTTGTGATGGCATGCTTTTGAGTTAAAGCTAAACAAAACTGGGGGGCAGTATTGATTCCTGAAATGCTTTTGGTAATTTTCACGCATGTCTCATTTGGATTTCTACCATAGTAGACTGATCTTGTCAAAGGCAAATTCATCTTTCAGGAGAAGTAGCTTCCAATACATTTACATTATTAAGTTTTTCTGTGTTAGAAGAGTATTTGGTAATCTGCCAAAATTTGAAGGACTTTACAGGTACTCACTGATGGTTCTGTCTGCCGTGCTAGTAAATGAATGTTTGCAGTATGTTCACCATACCATAACCGGTGATATACTAGTAAATTTTACTGAATATTTTCCATTCATCTGAAGAACTGTAATGACCAGTCTAAGAAGCAGTTAAAAATAAGTTAAAATACTCCCCTGGTTTGTCGTATACTACTAAGTTTATAGAATAACCAGTAACGGCATTTTAACTATGCATTCAGAAATAATGATCATTTTATAGCAGCTAGAAGCTTCAAGCAGAAACTACCTCCTTGTGAGATTTTTGCTTTTCAGATCATTTCTAGGGAACAGATGATATTGACTCAAAACCGAAGCCCAGAGGAATCAGAGGACTTGTGTAAAATCGTGTTGCTTCTAAGTGGAGTGAGTGCACTTGAAAGGGACTTCTGATTCCAGTTCCCCATCTCCTTGTGAACGGACAGGAAGTGCCTTCTCATGCCCTTACTGCCTTGATGTTTTTGCCTTCCAGTATTTTGTTCTTTGCTAGCCCTTAGTTCCCTAGGTTAAGAGGACAGGCTGAATTAACTAAGTCAGAGTCAAGGGAGAAATGCAAGCAACATCTACCCAAGAGGGCTGAGGATTCCCATTCAGAGGCAGCGATGCCGATTGCAAATCCGTCCCAAGGTGTTCCAGCATTGGTTTGTAGTCTGGGAGGCATCGAGAAAGAAATACTGTTCCAAGACACTGAGCCCCTGAGCGCTGTCTATCCCAACACAGAATTCCTGAGAAAAATTCTAACTTGCCTACGATTGATGTAGGTCTTCTTTGAATGAGAACCCTAGCCCGGGTTTGCTGTTCCTCCCAAGACTCCCAAATGCAGGGTTTCGTGTAATCTCCTTCTTAGGAAGGGAAGTGGACTCAGTGGATCCCTCCTTTCAAATAGTTCAGGAATCCCCCAGTGGAGAGGCCTACTGCTGTCATTGTCGGCTCATTTATCCTTAAGGGATGGCCATTTGTTGAGGTTGTGTCACCCATCACCTTTCTTTGGCCATGTGTCACTGTACTGCCACATTGAAGAATAGATTATTCTATCATTTCCCTTACCCACAAAAGACATGGAGCTTTTTGGGGAAGGCAGAACAGCCCAAACTCTCTCTCCTTAGCCTCGGTAGACAAAAAGAGGATGCTTTCAGTACAAAGGCTGTTATAAAACACTCCCCTATTTATTTGAGTTTAGACTAGATATTAAGTATTATTCATTTACTATATATTGGTTTAAAAAAAAAACCTAGATAAAAAAAATTACACCATTCCGTGTAATTTTCCATCTAAATCTTTCAAAAACAAATCCTACTAGTTCTGGTTACAAAACATGTTCAGCATTCAATTAAAATGAAGATGTTTTCCAAGTTGCTTTCTTCATACGTGCTATGACCAATATCACTTTTGTCTGATGAGTGCATGCTGTTGTGGTTGCCATGATAGCTAGTTTTCACTGGTTGTACAATTACAAAATGTTTGCTAAAATATTGGATATATTTGCTAACAGCAAAACAACAAACAAAATGGTATTTTTAAATAAATGTTTATTTGGTTGTGGAAATTCATTTTGATTTTGCAAAACTAGCGTAACGACATTTTACCCAGTATTATAATGATATGAGCCTTTACTCAGTTTTTTTTTTTTTTAAACTCAGCGGTCAAAACTCTGCAGAAAATGTCAATGATATGAATCTTAGAAAGGCAGCACAAGTTATAACAGAATTTTAATATTCACGGAAACTTTCTGAGATAAATTGATATTTAACCAGAATGATGCTGGTTTAGTCGTTCTTTTTACTGTGGGAACACAGCAGTTAAGTTATAATACAAATTCCTCTCTTTCGCAGCATCTTGCGTGGCATTTGCTTGGACATTGTTTGCGCTGGTGCGTGAATCCTTACGTTAATGCCACGTCAAGTAAGGGCACAGGTGATCTGATGTGAAGACCATTCGTTAGAGCTCAGGGGGCTCGTGATTAGGAAGTAGCCGTTGTTCGACTTGTTGATCTTCGTTATCGTTACATCATGCACAGTGGCAGATCCTTGTACTTTTCATCTCCTGGCAGTTTCCCGCTCACGGCCGCATACACTGAAATCTCGCTTTTAATCTGTATCTCTGGGCTAATGATCAATGAGTTCCATTTGGCATCCGTGAATAATCTGATTTCATTCTGTGTGACAAAGATTCACAAACACCTGTTGCATGCCACATCCTATAGTAGTGACTGTGATGATGATAGGACCCTGTGCACCTGCTTTATGTCTCAGCTCTGACATGAAAACCTCGGGATTAGTTGCTCCTACTTTCTTAAACTTCTGAAAGCTTTATTTACACTTCCACACAAGTGGTCATCTCGTCCCTTCCCGGTTGGTTTAGTCAGCCAAAGCCAATCTAATTGTCAGACATTTATTTGCACCAATGCAATGATGCAGAAATTCTGGAGGCTTCTACTTACTGTCATGCAAATGGATGCCAGCCTGATTCTCATATCTTGTCTACTTTGCAATTATGCTGTTGATTCCTGCTTTTAATCTAACTTGCATTTCTGCCCATCCTTTCCATTCAAATGCTCATTCGTAAACTTTGTCCATCTAGACCAGTACAAGACCCAAGATTTCCATCTTGTTGGACATATTGGTCTTAATATGTGGCCTGGCATTGGACCCTCTCTTTGTGTGTTATTGCATAGATCAGCAGCTCCCTCACCAACGCCTTGGTTAATGGCCTTTGTGTAGTGAGTTCATCACCATCCATCGCTATTCATCCTCAAAGAATAATTACTTGGAAAAACAGAGCCATGTCATGTGCTCGTTTATGTACTGAACCTAATCTGCAAGTACTTCTGAAGTCCTACTGTGTGCTAGACAGGATTCTAAGACCTGAAACGCAACAAGGAACAGAACACACGTGACCCCTGCCCTACAAACTCACGGCTCCCTGGATCTAACAGCATCTTCATCCCGTTGACTTTTTTCATTCTGTTTCATTTTAAAAGACTGTAAAACTCAAAACAATATTTGACCTAACATGTGATAGCATTTATATATGACATTATCAAAAAGTGTTTAACACATGTGTATAACAATATCTAGAGGTAAATACTAAGCTTACTCAGCAATAAAGTGTGATCTTACATTGGACTGTTCACTGTAAGCTGGGGGGAAAAAAAATGTCAGGAAAAAGCAATCTCACAGGAAATCCCTGTCTCTAAGTCTTTGCAAGTGTTCTTTGAAGAGTAACAAAGTCTGTAATTTCCCGGCTCTTCCCTAAGCTCGTGGTACACATCTTTGGTCTAATCCAAAACTTTTACTCAAAAGCTAAGAATATGCGATCATTTCCAGGATTACTTTGACCTTTCCTTTAGTCCATGTTTTGATTAGCTGGCTATTCTACTCATATCCCAGTTACAGACAAATTATGAACAACTTGAATGGCAAGACAGATATATATGGAATATTGAAAAGGTCAGTGCGATTTAGCCCGTAACCACAGAATTTAAAATATGTGACAAGTCACTATCAGACTTAATTCCCACAACAAGGTCTATGGTAACGATGGGAAATCATTCCAATTAAAATATTCTCGCTTCATACTAACGGCTGAAATGGCAAAGTTCAAATGCCCTCTTGGCTCTTCTTTTGTGATAACTTAATAAGTTAGAAAGAAATTGTAATTGAATTAAACAAGGCAAAAATAAAGAGAGAGAGAGAGAAGGGGCGGGAGAGGAGTCCCAAGCCCTTTTGATTTCAGACTCCATAGTGGAGAGAATAATATGATGACTTCTCTGAAAACTCTAATTATGTGTGAGTAAGACAGTTACAGCTACAAAACCAATTCAACAGCCTCCCCATGCTCTCTTTTTTATCTACAGCATAGCTGTCAGTCAGATGGAAACTCCATTTATTTCCATGGAAATGAAGGCAGTGAGTTCAATTTTGCCACCACCCGGGATGTAGATCTTTCTACAGAGGATATTCAGGAGCAATGGTCAGAAGAATTTGAGAGCCAGCCTACAGGGTAAGTAACTGCTATCTCCCATGCTGTGTGTAGCACTTACATTTATTCCGCTGGGCGTATTTTAAATGCTTATTGTTAAGGAGCAAAAACCTACATAAACCAACACTGATGATTCTTAACAAAGACAAGCCCAAAGGGATACATTTACCCTATTTTTATGCACATTAAACATTTGTGATTAAAAATACCTTTTTAACTTCACTCAAAATACATCTCCTCTTAATTTCTTTAGCTTTCTTGAGATTTTGAGTTGTCATCCCAGGGTCTAAGATTTATAGTTGCTGCCACCTGATTTTCACTGGGATGTAGTTTGGATCTATAAAAATCATCTAAGGGATAAAATTTATCTTTCACAGATAAGGAGAAATTGGGGTTTGAGGTTTAAGGAGAGCAGAGCTGAAGCAGTGAGGGAGGCTTGACAGTAATATTTTCTTGCTGGCCCATGCTTTGTGCCGTCATCTGGGCCTCAGGTCCGTGATCTATCTCCTACAACTTAGCAGAACTTTGGAGATTAAAATTAAAAAAAAAAAAAAGGAATAGGCTCAGAGAATCAAAATCCATAAGCTAACCTGAACTGAAATTCCCGAAATTTCACCTGGCTTTTCTCTTTACAATGAAGGTCATTTTGACTACTATAATGGGAGAGAACAAAATTAACCCAAAGTGCATTTTCATCATGATTATGAAAGAGCGATAATTACTGTGAGAATTTTTCCTGGAACGTAGTGCTTAAGGTATAGTCGTCAGTGTGATCTCAGTGAAGTGAATGGAGACTGATGGAGTGGCTGCATCCCCCGGTGGCTGGAGGCAGCTCCCTTCTTGGTTATAGAACTCGACTGCCCGTGCCAGGACCTAAGGTTGAAGCACAAGACATTCATTCATTCCCACTCCTTCTTCTCTCCAGATTCTCCTCTCTCTCTCTCCTTCCCTTCCTCGCTGGTCCTGCATGCCTCTCTTTCTTTCCCGCCCCCCTCTCCCCCACTCCCTCCTCTATCCTTTCCATCTCTTCCCGGAACGCTTGATATTTTAATAGCATTTATTCTAATATCTCATAAGACAGATGTCATCGATGTCACTTATATTTAAGAAGAAATCTGAATTTTATTTTCATCCCATTTCCTACCGGTCCCACTGCATAAATACTCCCTTGCCTATGTTTTTACATTGTGCCATCAAACATGTCTGTAAAATAGACATGCTTCGCTAGAAGGACAGTCCATTGTGTGGCATCGAGGAGACCAGGTGCAAAAGCATGGCAAGGTCCTATAAGTTAATCTTATAAAGGAATCGGTCTGTAGAAAGGAATCGGAATACCAGATACACATATCAGACATTGTGTGTTCCCAAAGAGAATTTGGGTCTGTAACTGAATGACTCAGGTGGTCTCACTTACGCTATTTGGACATTTTTGAAGATTCAAGATTTATCAGGGTTTTAGTCACAGTTAAGAAACGAGGGCTTCCGTGGCCCGGCAATGATCGGCAGAATTCTGTTCCATTAACATGTAATCACGTGCTTGACAAAAGCACCTGTGGCACGCTGATCGCTTGCGCAGTGAAATCACTTCCATTCCAAACACAGTTTAATTATTCTAGACACCTCTCTCAGGTTTATGTGCAGCTGTTGACCTTGGGATATCAGGCCACACCACCACAATGATCTGATGCACACTGTCCTTTGATGGCCCATGTATTGAGTTAGTAGCGTGTGTGTGTGTGTGTGTGTGTGTGTGTGTGTGTTTGTCCAAGGAGAATGAGAAGGTCTAGGATTCTCAGTGTTTTGGTTGATGATTAAAAATGCTGGTTTAATTCATGCTGGGTTTTGAAGAAGAGGAAAGAGGAGTGACTTCTTGCCTCCCCTAGAATCCCAACTGTCGTTTTGCTGGTCTAGGAAGTCATTCTAATACGATCGTTGTTAATCATGATTTCCAGAAGAAAATCTTTGTCATAGAATCAAATGGCTGGGAAGCATTTTAATCTACATGTGAACAAACGCATGCAAAAGGACAGCCTCGCAACGTGATATTGAACGTGCTGCTGTGTTCTCTTTGCCAAGTTCACTGAATGTCTTATTCTTCTTGTCTGCCCCGCCACCCTCACAATTGGCCATTCTAAGCTCAGTTGATAAAATAGAGGCAAAATACAAGTCGTAGGTCCTATCTACTCGAGCATAACCAATGATCTGCTTGAATTCTGCAGCAAGTGTTAAAATCTAAAACTATTAATATGCATCTAACACTTCTTTCTCTCTTAACCATGTTTTCCCCAAAGCAAAAGTGAGGGAGAAAAGAATATATGATCCGTTGCAATACTATTTTCAGAATAAGAGGAATGGCAAGGCAAAAAAAAAAAGCTTTGTTTATAAGCACTGTGCCAGTTATCCAAGTTTCCCTGTCACTTGAACCAAAGCATTTATTCTCATTTTACAAGGATGCAGGAACTGCTTGCACATCCCTAGAGCTTCCCCCAGATTCAGTGTTGGTGACTATAAGAAGACTGATTTGAAGGACTTAAAGAGAGAGGGAGAGATTCCATCCCCTGGCTCACTCCCCAAATGGTCACAGTGGCCAGCACTGGGCTAGGCTAAAGCTATGGGACAGGAGCTTACTCCAGCTCACCCACAGGAGTTTTGGAGGCTAAGGACTTGGATGGTCTTCTGCTGCTTTCCCAGGCAGAAGGAGCTGTGTGGGAAATGGAGCAAAGGAACGCCAGCCTCACAGACCCACGATGCCACAACAACAGCCCCAGCAGGGATTCTTTAAAAAGCAGAATTGTAACGTTTCTCCTAAAGAAGAAATATGTGTTACTTTAGCAAGGGAGAAACTGTAATAGATGCACTGATAATTTATGTGAGTTGTAACTTTGGTTTCACCTTACTCACATCATTTAATTAGCAAGCCCGGTGTCTCACCTCACTGAGAGTATCTTTCACATGGGAGAGAGCTTTGTAGAACAACCCATAGCTATATTATGGTAGCTATATTATGGAACCCATCTACCTGTCTTACATACCAAATGCCAACATCATGTGTCTTTTACTATTCAAATAACTTTTCAAAATAATCTGTTCTATTGCTCTCACCACAATATTCCTACTAAAGAGAACCTCTATAAATACAATAAATATTTAAGTGACTGAACAAAGCGAGCTTGCTCCAGTCTTTCCCATTTGCCCCTTAGTCCTTGGAAAATGACAAAAAAAAAAAGAGTAATGGAATCTTTAAGAGCATTGTAAAACCTGAAAGCGTTTCCTGGTTGGGCCAGGCATGATCAGGAATTGCAGGGAGAGAGAAGGTGGAAGCAGCGTCTGCAGCCTTGAACACGGAGATGACCCAGTGCTACTGCCAATTCCTGGATGATAGACACGGGTGTTAAATGGAGCTCCGAGGTGGGGACAGCTCAGCAGCTGAGCCACTGGCTGCATCCAGCGCAGGCTTCTGGCACAGGAACAAACCATGCATGTCGACACTTGGACTGGAAAAGCAAGGTAGTGTGCCCTACCCTAGGCTCGTCCCAGGCCTTGGGTAACTGAGCAGTTTTATACTTCAACTAGAGAGAGAGGCACAGAGACATCTGAGCACATGAGCTGAAACTGCCACATCAAATAGCATCAAACTAAGGACCTCAGTGCTGAGTAAGTGGCAGTGGCAGAATAAGCAAGTGGATCCCGATTCATGGACATCCAGAGAGGCAGGAGTGAACACACTATAGCAGTGAAATTAGATCCGGTAAGACGTGAGAACCGAAAACATTCGACTTTGGGGCAAAATTTAATGGATATTAGATAGAATTATTTAATTATTAAATAGGCAGAACTGCTGAAGGAAGGAAGTGTAGTGAGTTGATAGTTTGAGTCTTGAGTCCTTTTTTATCACTAGACACAAGAAGGGGCAAGCAGATATTTCTCACGTGAGTAATTATGTCAGACTCAAAAGATCGGAGGGAGTATTAGGCATGATTTATTCAAATAAACAATTGGAAACGAATGTTGCTAGAATTAGGCAGAAGGGGTTCCCCTGAGTGAAGATATTTTGTAAAATGAATGGGAAAATACTGAGCCCGAGACCATCAGGAGGACAGCTGGGGTCAAGGACAGAAGAAGAAATTCTGTGAGCTTCCGGCACAATTCATTGTACTTCCCTTGGGAGCTTTAAACATAATTTTTGGAAAAGAAAGCAAATATCTTAACAGTTCAAGAAAAATAAAATCACATGGAATGTAAAATCCTTGTTCCGTCTAAATACTATCAAATGCTAGGAAAAAAATAGAGACCTTTCTAGACATCTAGTCCAGGTGTCTCAGCAAGCCTGAACCGTGTGAGGCAATCACCCTCAAATGTGTTCCGGGAAGTTGAGACATAGGGAAAAGCAGAGCACTGAGCAAATTTTGAAAAAGTATAAAATTTGTAATTCGGTCTGAATCACATTTATTATTTCTAAGATTTCAACAAAAAGTGGGAAGGAAACAACACCAGAATCCCTCACAGTGGTAGGGGCAGCAGGTGGTGAGCGACGGAAGAGCGGGGAAGTGAAATACCGCCAGAAGTCTTAGCGTGCTTCAGGTGAGCAGGTAAATTGGGTGAACTTCATGTCAACATAAGAACTTCTAATGTCCATGAGAATACGTTGAAAAAAAAAATTAGGCCAGCAGACTTCATGATTTCTTTCTTTTCTTTCTAAGATGTATCTATTTCGCTGGAAAGGCAGATTTACAGAGTGAAGGAGACAAAGAGAAAATTCTTCCATCTGCTGGTTCACTCCCCTAATGGCCGCAGAGGCTTCCAGCCGAGCCAGTTCGAAGCCAGGAGTACCCTCTGGGTCTGCAATGCAGATCCATCCTCTGCAGCTTTCCCAGGTTGTAAGCAGGAAGCTGGATCGGAAGTGGAGCAGTCGGAGCACGAGCCGGCATCCGATGGGATGCCAGCCCCTAGAAGTGAAGGATTAGCCAGTTAAGCCAAAGTACCTGGCCTCATAGGCTTCGTGACTTCTAAGTCATTAGGTGGGCATAGCACCAACAAGGTATAATCAGTCCGGCAAATGCCAGAAATGTGGGGGAAAAAAATTTTAAAGGGTTAATACGCAGAAAGCAATGTGTCAGGAAGCAATTTAAATCTCCAAAGTGGTCAGTTTGAATGGGATATTTTCATTTACAAAGTGAGATTCTCACAGTAAGTAACTTGCTTTTGTCTGAGAGATTCAGACTAAAATGACACATGAAGCTGGTGAATTTACCCTAATACACCAAGTAAAATCAATAAAAGGAAGGAAGGAGACACACCAACATGAGGTAAAGTGGAATTCCAATTCCAATATTCATAGGGCCGGGAAGAGGACATTTCTTGTGCCAGTGTGTATCAGGTGTTTTGAATAGTATATGGTATACCATAAGCCACTGGGCACGGTAAAGCCAATTATTCTACAATCATTATTACCAGCAGCAATGTAATATGGTTCAAATGATACTCAAAGGAAAATTACACTGATGAGTGAGCTATAAAAGAAACACAGAGTTAAATAAACCAAGGGAATCTAAACCATTCACCAACTAAACATAGTATGTCATTGTACAAAGGCTTAGTTAAGGGGTGGTGCAGTGGCGTTGTGGGTTAAGCCTCCACCTGTGATTCCAACACCCCCATATGGGCAGTGGTTTGAGTCCCAGCTGCTCCATTTCCAATCTGTCTCCCTGCTGATATTCTGGGAAAGGCAGAAAAGGATGGCTTAAATTCTTGGGCTTCTGTACCTATGGGGAAGGGGGAGATACTTAGCTCTTTTCAGCATTCACAAGAACCCAAGATATCAGACACAGTGAGTCACACAGGAGGACTTTATTCGGCACAGGGGGAAGCAGCCTCGTGGAAGGGCGCAGAGGCAAAGAGAGAGGGGCTAAAGGAGAGTGCCTTTATGGGGAAGGGAGAAAGAGAGAGGCCCTCAAAGGAAGGGGCCACAGGGATTCGTGGGGGCAGTGGCTCCAGGGGACTGGAGGACAGGGCAGACAGGCATAAGGCCACAAGAAGTGCAGACCAGCAAGCCTTCAAGAAGCCAGGACTCAGGGTCTCCATAATCTCCCAGTCGGAGTCACTGCTCACAGATTCCTCTCCCTCTCTTTTTCTCCCTTTCTCTGTCTTTCCTTCACTTTCTGTAACTGTGCCTTGTAAATAAAAAAACAGATAACATTTTTTTAAAAGAAAAAAAAATGTTAGTTAACGCAAGGTGTGCATATCATGCAAATGCAAAAGTAGAGCCTCATACACTGTTGTCACTCGCTGTTTTCCCCTGTTCGGATTTTCTTTTTAATCTAGGATCTAAGACTGTTAATTAGTTTTTGTATTGCTTCAAATAAAAACAGCAATTCTTCAAATGACACACACACACAAAAATAGTGTAAGTAAGGCTGAATTTTTTTATGATGGCCTTTCATAGAAATTCTGATCCTTTTGAAATTCACGCTGCATAGGTGAATGTTTTGCCTTCGGTGCCATTGTGGGGTTGGCTCCTAGACCTTTCCCACACCATCAAATGAGCATCAAGAATTCAACAGCTGCCTCTCCAGCCCTGTTCTAAGGAGATCATTCTAGAGAATCTTCTGTCTCACCAGTGGATACCTACTTCCCTTGCAGACCAACAAAAACCATCTCCAGCTTAGCCCCTTAAATGTACATTTGTTTTTATCAAGAACAGCCTTCAAACTTACTTTTAACTTCAGCACAGTTACTAAGCATCTTCTTGTAACCTTTCACAAATCATTCCCCTTGTCCTATCCAAACAAAATGTTACTTCTGACTTAGCATACTTTTTGCAAAGGGCTTCAAAAGCTACAGAGCTAAGTGAAGATACAGGTTAAGTGAACCCAATGTAGATTACAGGCTAAGTAAGTTCATGTTTTATTAAATAGGTGTTTTTATTTACAGACACACTCGTTTTTAATAAGGCACGACCCACTTCATCATTTAAATAACAAGTTAAAGCATTCCTTTGGGAGCCCTGATATACCGTGAACCAGATCTTAATGGGAAAGACCCACAGGATGAGAAAGGACACACAGTATTTCTTTCAGATATGTATCTCTTTGATTAAAGATGCTTTAAAGAATATCATTTTGCATACTGCACTGCAGCGTCATCCAACATTGTTGCTCTATCAATCCCAATATAAAAAAATGATCATTTTTATGTAGAAATTTCATTTGAATTGTCACTTTGACTTATTTAAAAAAAAAAGGTGGCAAAAAAGAAATTAGCAGTTGTTTACATTCTGTAACGGCCAAAACATTACGTTACTTTTTCGAAACCATCTCCAGTCCAGGTTATATCACTGTCTCCTTGATAAGAAAGCTGTGTGCTTTCTGAACATCCCGAAACCGTTATTCTTTATTAGTGTTATTTCCACAAGACTGAAAACAAATATGATGTGTGTCGTAAAAGCCTAAAACACAGTGTAATACCAGAAAGCCACCAAATAGAGTGCATTGTTCAGCGGCCACACCAGGAGACTGTGGAAATGCAAGAGAGTGGAGAAGCCTTCCAGCCAGGTATGCGCCTTAGCTCACTTCAGAGGGCTCAGTGTGGAGGCAAACCTCATAAATATTAATGAAGGTGGAAGGGTCTGTATCTTTGGCACACCCCTTAATAAGTAAGCAGAGAATACATCCCCAATAGAGACCTTATGAATGTGATGAACTTTTTCAACCTCAGAGAATTCCTGAGATTAAAAAAAAAAAACTTACAAATTTGGTAAATATACAATTTTACAGCCATCCTTTATTCTCATATCTACACTCAGACCTAACACCTTAACACTGCCAACTAGATGGTTTAGTGTATTTCAGAGGATATGATAAAGCAAAACAAATTTTTCATAGACAATGACTTTAGTGCCCTTATTCCAATATTATCAGGGAAAGAAATTATATTAGCCCACTATTTCGTAGGTCCATGTGCTCCATGTTTTCATTATTCTATAATGATAGCATTTAACTTTTTAATTCTACCACATATAGATGGAATATTTTTCTTTCTTCTTACTTTTTTCCTGGAAATGATTTGCTTATCACAAAGCAAATGTGTAAATTCAAAGGACCCCTCATGCTGATTCCTGTCCTTTAGGGGTTAAAGTGCTGCTCTATAGGCTGCTGTGCATCTGCTCAAAATATTTTTATGAAAATACATAGTATGCCTGAACGTGTTTTTTTAACCTACTGTAAATAACTTCTAGTCAATTAGTATAATTGCTTAAAAAAAATACTTAGTTTATATACTGAACCCCAGTTAGGCAAAATTACAATGTAATAAACATTTAGTGTACTTGGAAAATATATCTGAAAGAATAAAAAAATCATAGGATCATTAGATGTGTGTACATATCTATATTTACGTATGTGGTATTATGTTTAGTTTTAAAGTTGTGGCTGTATTGCTCTTAAAATTGTGTATGTCATTCTTAGAAGTATTATCTGATTAAAATATAGTTAACATGTAGTTCACCTTTTTTGTAAAGCATGCCATATTGCAACCAAGATACCTCTCCCTTTGTAACACACACAGAGAAAAGCCTTGTTTTTCAAATATAAATTAAATATTATGGTAACCTTGCTGTCTCTAAGGAACAAGGCTGCCTTTAGGCGTTTTATTGATTAGAAAACCTTTCTTCCTGTGCGCCAACATCGCCTCGCTCTATTTGTAATAAATAATAGATCCCGCTGTATTTATAATAAATAAGATAGGGGCTTTTCATTTGAGAATCAGTCATAAAGGAATAAATATAAATCGCAAGGTTGTAGAGAGCTCTCACCCTTAGGCACACAGAGCCTCTAGTGCCGCTGCCACAGAGCTGCGTTTCCATGGGGAAAGCGTAATTTAAACTACAGAGAAGTCGCTCTTTTTGAAGGAAACTGCCATCCGTCCAACCAAAACACCTCCAGATATGTGAAGCTCTTCAACCTCTCCTGGTCCTGGTAAATTCCACTTGACGCGATCCTTCTCTTAGGAAGACTCTAGAATGATACCGTATTTGTCCTGGAAATGATCGCAACTCTGCAGCCTTGTGGATTGGGACGCCGAGTTCCAGGGAGGCGGTGGCTTCCTGTGAAGGCTGCCAGCAGTACTCAGGGGGTACCCTGAATGATGCCGCCAGTAGCTGGTGGTACTCAGGGGGTACCCTGAATGATGTCGCCAGTGGCTGGTGGTACTCAGGGGGCTACCCTGAACGATGCTTTCCCTCCAGCCGTGCTGTGGTCAGTATTTTCCACATTCATCCAAGGCTGTGCTTGTCCTAGGATAGGCTGCTCCCAACTGAATTTTTAGTAAATACAAAGTAATTTATTCTGTTCACTTGATAAATCTGGGGATTTCTTAAAAAAAAAAAAAGACTAAATGAGAGGGAAACTGGATATGTCAAACTTGAAGATTGAAAATAAGCACATGGTCTGAATCGTATCTCACAGAACTTTTGTCTGTGGTCAAGGCCACAAAATCACGCGTATCAGTGAATGCAGAAAAGTTACAATGATTAAGAGAAACAGCAGCCCTCGTTTCCCACTAGTCGAGAGAAGGTGCTTTTAGTCCATGGCCATTGTGTCTTTTTTGGATGTCATTGTTCACTTTGTAAATCCTCTAGATAGCTAACTGGGTAGTTACTTGGGGTGTCTAGTCATCCATCATGTGCATCATTTATAACCTTCCCTTGCTCTGTGGCTAAGTAGGCTGGATGACTTAATTGGGATCAATGGAGCAAGCAAAAGACCAACGAACCAGTACGAAACCTTCATGTCTGCATCAAAAAAGGCTCTACTGAATTGACAAGTGATCCATTACTATGAAGAGCTGTTTGAAGAAGTTGGTCCCCTGAGCTAAGAAAGAGGAAATCATAATTTTAGAGGCAAAGAAGCAGTGGGCCTTAAGCAAGCCACTCATCTCCGTTGCATCTCATTTCCTTTATACCTGGGCATGGTTCGTTGTTTGAAAGACAAAAAGGCAAATAGGACATGATCAGAAGTAAATATCAAGAAATAAGAGCTGTTGAAAATACAAAGTATTTAAAATGGTTGAATATGCAATAAGTATCCAAAATACTTACGTTCTCATTAAATCATAAAAAAAGTACAAAAATAAGTTTTAGACTCCAGATGAGCTATTCATTAGAGAGGCACAAAGAGCAAGAGAGACAGAGTTTCCATCCCTCCACTGGTTCACTCCAGTTTGATTGTGACCGAAGCAGGAAGCCAGCAACACAGTCAAGGTCTGTTGCCGAGGGCTGAGGCATCACCACCCTCCCAGGGTCTCCATTGGCAGGTGACTGGAGTTAGGCACAGAACTGGCATGTAATCCCAGTGCTCTGGTTAGAAAGCAGGCACCCTAACCTATAGGAAAATGTCCATTCCTTGTAATACATTTGTAGTAATTCACATATTATCCCTTCAGTATCTGTTGCGAAATATGTGATATTGTAATCTTATACTGTTAGGTGGTCCTAACGTTTTTTTTTTTCCCTGAATAGTCTTTGCCTTGAAAATAGAATAGGTAGATAATAGTTGGTGAGCTTTGTGGTTGAAATAAATATAGCATGTGAATGATATAGTCTATATACACATATTACTTTCCAGTGAAGTTGAAATGTTTAGTAAGCTCTAAAGGAAATAGCATCCATGGTTTGAGACCTGATCCTGTGGTTTAAACACTAGTACATTGCGTTGAGACACTTCAGTACCTCTTAAGATTTGGAAGGGGAGATATATGGCTGATGATCATTATTTGTTTTTCTAGAAGGGAATTAATTCCTATATTCTAGAAGAACTGTTAGTATTTAGCACTAATAATCAATAACTTTATATTCATGAAATCACTATGTATATGATAAAGCTACCAGGGATACAAAATATGTTATCTGAATGTTTGCAAACGAGTAACCAGCCTATGTTTGAAAATTAACAGTTAAAAATGGATTCTTTGACATAGAAAAGAGAGAGAGAAAGTAATGAAAGAAGACAAGGATGTAGGGAGGGAGTGGGGAGGGAAAGGAATGGAGTAATCGTCCATCTATTGCTTTATTCCTCTAGCGCATGTGCTAGCCAGGGTGTGACCAGACCAAAGCAAGGAGCCCAATATTCTATCTCCTGTAAATTAATGTAGAGAATAACTTGGGACCAAAGAAGTCCCACAGTACGCACAAGCACAAATGTACGACCCCTTTGTTAGAGATAGTTTTACAAAGGGTGTAGAAGTCACCTTGGAGATAAAAACACTGACAGTGATTCCATAACAAGGATTATAATCACCCAAGGAATTGTGATCCACCAAGAAAGACAGCAGATGTAATGAGCAGAATAAGGCACCCCAGAATCATCTTAATTAAGTGTGGAGCTTGGTTCCAGCCATCTTAAAGATGCACAGTTCTTGGTATTGGTTGAATTTATACTTCTATAGGAAAAACACAGTTGTGAATGAGGTATTTATGTGGTTTACTTGGTACATAAAATTTGTAACATAAAACCCTCATTTCAGAGTTATGTGTTAATAAACAAATGTCTCAAAAAATATATTTTTAAAGATTTATTTATTTGAAAGGAACAGCTGCAGAGAGACAAAGTAAGTAAGGTCTTTCATCCGCTGGCTCATTCACCAAATGGGCCTCAGCGACCAGGGCTGGGCCTCATCATAACCAGGACCCTGGCACTTCCTCGGTGTCACCCATGCGTGTGGCAAAGACCCAAGCACTAGGTCATCACCATCCTCCATTGCTCTCTTAGACGCAGGGAGCCGAATCGGAAGTGTAGCAGCCAGAACTCAAACAAGTGCTCATATGGGATGCTGGTGTCACAGGTGGCAGGTTAATGTACTGCACCATACCAGCCCCTAAAGATACTGTTACATGAGGAATCTTCAGAAAGGTGATAGGAACGTAGAATTTAGAAGCAAGTTTATTTTGGTGCAAAAAGGATCTTGAAATCCACGCCCAGTTTTTGCATGATATGTCTGTCCCATGAACTTTTTAAGAGATCTCCCCGTACTTTATGAAGCTATGGCTGAATATTCTCACTTACTAATTTTCTTTCTTTTTTCAAGGTGGGACATCTTGGGAGCTGTCATTGGCACAGAGTGTGGAACAATCGAGTCGGGTTTATCATTGATCTTCCTGAAAGATGGAGAGAGGAAAGTATGCACTCCCTACATGGACACCACCGGCTACGGAAACCTAAGGTTTTACTTTGTTATGGGTAGGTACATTTTGAACCAACTTTGTGAACGCCAGGGAACATTCTAGGCCAACACTTATTCCTAAAGAAGTAAGACTATTGTGTACCTTATTAAACACAAATCCAGGAAATGGGAGCTCCTCTGGTAGAGAAAAAGCCGGTGATGGCTCACCCTTGCCCAGGCCAGCCGTACTAGCATCATGAATAGAGCCTGTTGTAACATGCCATGAGCAAACCTAAACACACAGTGCCAGAATCCTGCCCTCCCACCTTGGCCTCCATGGTCATGGCTGAAGGACACTGAGAAAGTCACCAAGAACAAAGCAGCTCCTGTGTCCACGCCTCTGCCTTGCCCCCAAACGGTCATCAAGATGAATCATTTGTTTTCTCATAGCTGCATAATTATTTTGTGGTGGGAAACTGATAAATAAACTGGTTTATAATACTTTAATACATACTCTTTATTTTCTGTAATGTAAAGAAAAAAGAGCTAAAAGATTTTTTTTTTTTAATGATGGTAGATCAAATTCATAGAGTTGGAAACATCTACCCAGGGATTAGAAGGTCAAAACTGGGGACCTCTCCATTTTATCCTGTTATGATAACAAAAGCCACAGTTACATGTTCTTCCACTGATGTCATCCCAGAAATGCGAGTAGGTGGCAAAGGCCTTCTTTGTTGACTGAATCAGAATGCAGAGGCGGCATCTGGAAGCGAAACAGGAAAGGAGCACTCAGAACCTTTGAACTTGCTGGTCAGGCTGTCGGTCCATCAGCACCCAGTGGGTCTTCCAACCCCAGGCCTCAGCACCATTACTTAGGCCTCTCACAATGCTCACTTTGCCTTACACGCACATCTCAGGGTCGCATGGTCAGCTTGCAGCATGTCCTGTGTTCAGGTTTGTGTCGTGTGCGATGTGAATCTGTCTGATAACAGAGAAGGTACGGACATCAAATAAAACAATGCAGTCTGACGTATAAGGGTACCATCACCTCAATTCTGCAATGCCGTATAAATTTAAGGCACAGGGCTAATTTCCTTTAAATAATTAGAGTTCACGGTGGCTTTCATTTTACTGCTTCATTTTACATAAGTCAAAAACAGATTTTTTTTTTTTTTTTTAGAAAACACACCAGTCTAGGGTTTTTTTTTCCCCTCTCTTACTCTTTTGGAATGAAATATTTTAATGCTTGATATTTTCCATGATAAATTAACCCAGCTCAGTGTACTTAGGTGAAATCACGTCACCTTGACCTAGAAGACTAAGTCATCTGTCATTCTCACTAACACAAAGATTATGAATTAATGAATTGAATTGACTGTAAGGAGAAAATTAGAAAGGAATCCAATGAAGTATCTTTTCCCAAATAAAGGGATCTCCATTCAGTTAAAAAAAAAATGAGTGGCATTTGGATATAGAAATCGCACATACAAAATTACAAATCTCAGAATTGTTGGTCAAACGCGCTAACACATGTAAAGCACTCAAAATGATTCCTAATAAATAGTTTGATCCAGGGAAGATCAAGGGAGTTGTTATGGCTTCGCTAAAGCACGGGTGTTCCCCACAAAGGCCCATGTGCTAGGGGCTTGGTTTTCAAAATGTTATGTTAGTGGTTAATGGGTTAAAGATAGAGGTTTGAATTGATTTGATTATGGTATCTAGAAGGTAGGCCTTCTAGAAGTTGGAGGTCTCTAGATCATTAAGGTCTTCCAGAAGCAGCTCTTTTCTATCAAGAAGAGTTGCTTCTAAGAGCTGAAGTTAAGTCCATCAGCTCTCTCTCTCTGTTTCCTGAATTGCCATGAACCTCAGCCAAAATAAACACCTTCTGCCTTCCTGAGTAGCTTCTTGAGCATTTCAGTTAAAGTAATGAAAAGCTGGGATGAATGCAGTAGCCTAATAGCTAGAGTCCTCACCTTGCCTGCGCTCGGGATCCCATGCGAGCACTGGATCATGTCCCAGCTGTTCCTGATTCCCATCCAGTTCCCTGCTTGGGCCTGGAAAAGTAGTCCAGGACGGGCCAAAGCCTTGGGACCCCGCACCCACGTAGGAGATCTAGAAGAGGTTCCTGAATCCTGGCTTCAGATTGGCTCACCTCTGGCCATTGTGGCCACTTGGGGAGTGAATCAGCGGATGGAGGATCTTTCTGTTTCTCCTTCTCTCTATGAATCTGTCTAGCCAATAAAAATCAATCAGTCTTTAAAACTAATGAAAAGCTGACTAGTACAGCGGCAATGGTGCTAATGTAAAGTGAGAACAGAGATGGGTAACTAAAGAGATGAATTCTACTCAAGTTGCCGCCCAGTGTGCTTGCTGGAGGTTAGGAGAGCAGTACTGGAGAAGATCATTGTAAATCTCAGTGGCATATGCTGCTCAGAAGAGCAAGCGTGGAGTGGAAGATTTTAATATTAGATGTGTTACCGTGGCAGTTTCTCGAGCGCCTGATGAAAATAAAAATTCCCTTCAGGATTGAGTCAGATTTGATCATCCCCCAGCACAGCTATTAACTTGAGCCACTAAAGTCACCGTATTCTCCAAGCAGAAGGTAGCACAAGACGTGAGAGCTTCTTAGAAGCTTCTTCTGGGTATATCAAGGTAGAGCAAGAACTACAGGAAAAGGAAAGAAAAAAAGGAAAAAACTCAAACTTTTTCAGCTGGTGGAGAAGAAATATAGAGAGAGATGTCAGACGAGACAGGTGTTTATAAATAATTGCCCACTAAGTAGGACATATTAGGAAAATCAGGAACAGTTATCACTCTGGACTAGATTATATTCTCCGCTTCCCGTGTGGTCTGCCTCGACTCCAGTCATTCTGGTGTGATTACCATTTCTGGAAAGTTTGCTCAGCTCAGATTCACTCAAGGACCGCTGCTTCTTCCGATACATTGATTTTTCAACATCATTGGGTGAGGACCAGTATCCAACTCTGCTCTTGCAACAAGAATGCAGTGAACACACTAAAATAGCCTAACAACTGCTTGTTTATTATCCCTCCCACCCACACATGCCTCCTGAGCATCCGCTACGTGCCCAGCTCTGTTAGCTCACACTTGTGTTTCGTTCCTCTGAAGTTTTACTTGTGGCAACACAAAGCAACGTACTGCCAATTTGCACTAGTCCCCTCTTACTCATGGGGTTTATGTTCCAACCCCCAGTGGAACCGTGCATATACTAGGCTTTGTAGACAAGGATACGGCAAGACAATTCATGGGAAACGGAATTGAAAAACAGGCATATTGGGGGGGAGGAAGAAAGAAATCCCTGCATGGTGGTTTTATAATTTACATTTCCCTGTGATCTTTGTGAAAAACCCTCATACACTTTGTTTTGCTTTGTAGACATTTGTGGGGGGGGGTTGTCTGTTTTGTTGTCGTTTTTACATTGTCATTTTTTATTTTGGTTTTCCTGATAGTTTCATAAGGCTCAGGGATTTCACCCTCCTCCCTCCACAACTGTCGCTCTCCCCGCCCCACTGTTTTCCACTTTATCACTGCACCAGCATAGCCCTTCAGCAACGGTCATGAAGCCTTCATTCCTCCTTTACACATATTATAATATTGTATGAATGGGATACTGGGCTCTCAACCACTGTCTGTACCTACACAGACATTCGTAGGATGAGTTTAATTCATAAAGTAAGCGAATCAGAGATGGATCATTATAAAGCAGAATAATTCAGAGGGATTTAGAATAAGCTATCCTTCTATGTGTTACCCATGTAAGTTAGTCTATCTTTCAATGTGGTATCTCCTCTTTGTAAGATGATAAAAATGCAAAAATGCCTACAACATTTTTATCTGTGGGAAAATTAACCCACTAAAAAAAGAAGCAGCATTGTTAGTATTGGTTTTCGCTTAATTACAAACTTTATGAGGTCAAGACATATTTCCTCCTCTGTTCCTCAAAAAAAAAAAAAAAAAAGTCCGTGGTATAAATATCTCACAAAACAGCATTTAGAAGATTTTGAATCTCACCTCCCATCTAGTTTTTGTTGAGCTCTTTCTGGACCTTAATTGCTACACAAGCCACCCTGTGAGCTACATCTTTGGACAACGCATCAAAGCTGTGACCCTGAAGAACCTACAGCTTCCTGCAAAACCAACTGTTACTGAAACATCACAGAACCGATAAACTGCCCCTGGAGGGATGTTTCAGATAAAGTTCTGTCATCATTTTCAAGTCTTGGCTCATCTGAAGCATGCTTCCTCTTCTGCCATCCTGAACTAAGACTCCCAGGTGTGGCCCCGTTCACTCGAAGAGATGGATGTGGCTCAAAGAGTAATCATTTTTACTGGAAAATCAGATATACAGTAGGGTCTCCATCCTCTGATTCAAAGTGGCCATTGATCTGGATTCTTTTTACTGGAAAATGCTGAGATATTACTGCACCCATATGGGAGGTGCATGCAAGGCGAGGAGCTGATAGGGAGGAAGCATCTGAATCCAGTCTGCTGATGTCACTCCCCAGGTGGCACTTACAACAGCCGGAGCTGATGCAGGTAATGGCTCAAGTACTGAAGACCCAGAGGGCATTCCAGGGTCTGGAGCCTCATTTTGGATCTCTCTTTCTCTTCCTTCCCCACTCACTCACTTGCTGTCACTCTGCTTTTAGAATAAAGATTACTCATTCATTAATTATTAAAAATTACAGTTTCCAAAAGGGAACTTGATTTTCCACATGGATCTTTGCCCCAGCAGGTTATCATTTAGAAGGATTTTATTAGCTGTGTTTGTAATTAACACCGAGGCATATCATGAAACTCTAAACACTATGCCACAAATGTCAAACTCATAAGACAGTCTCAACAAGTTTCTGACTTTGAGCAACAAACATCCACATTGTTTACATTGTCTACCCTACATACCTGGCTTCTGTAATTTCCAATTATGTTATTTAATTTTATAAATGTTTCTTTTATGCCTCCTGCCAGCTTACTGGGACCATGGGTACGTTAATAGCCCCGTATGGCCTGGGCCTCGCTTGTCAGGAAAGTGGACATATGGTCCTACTTAACTGCAGTGTTATAGGGTGAAACAGGGGAGCACTTACATTTATTTGATTTTATGTAACACAGGGCACATGGTAAACAGTAAACAACCAAAATCGACATATTACCACTCTTATGCTCGTCATATACCAAGAGCCTTGCCTCATAGGAACACAGCCGCGGACTGTGCTCACATCATGTGTCACGTCAACGCTGTCAACATGAAAAATCAGGAACAAGGCATTTGGCTAGTGGTTAAGATATCTGTTGGGACAACGACATGTCAGAATGGACAGGGCCTCAACCTGATTTCCAGCTCTGGCCTGTAACTCCAGCTTCCTGCTAATGTAGACTTTAAGACACAGTGATCAATGGCTCAAGTATTTGGGTTTCTGCCACCTATATGGAAGAATTTACTGGAGTGCCTGGATCCCAGCTTTGTTCCCTAGGCATTGCCCCATTGCGCCATTGCAGGTATTTGGGTATTTGGGAAATGAACCAGTTGATGGGAGCTGTGACTATCTGTCTGTCTTCTGTTTATCATCTGTGTGTGTGTCTGCCTCACAAATAAATGCGTAAATATTTTCTTTTAAAAGCTACCAAAAAAAACCCTACAGCTATCCTTGGGCATAAATCTATCAGGCATATAGTCTTTTCTAGAATAAGTCAATTATAAAAAATGAATGGGGTGTGAGCTAAATATTTTAGATACTCCCCAAAACTTTCAGACCAGAGGTAGCAGCTGATTGCTCTTGGCTGTACCCAAGGATTACATGTAGCCCATAACCTCTCTTAGCTGCTCTGGAAACCTGTGGAGTAAGAATGTATACTGACTTCAGTTCTTCCCTCCTTGCCTAGCTGCTGTAGTAAACAGGCTTACTCCCAGAAACCCCAGGTTCTGTCCAGTTTGTGTGAAAGTAGTTCAGTGTTCAACCTCACACTGAAACCTCTGGCAGTGAGCCAGATTCTTGGGTTGCTTCCACTGGTATATGCTCAGCTGTGTCAAATAGTTTTAGAATTAACGTAGAGAAAATAAGAATATTTGCACAGTGTAATTCCAGTAATGTATTTCCAAAGACAAATGGAAATGATCTGTTGTTTGTAATAACTTAGTTCATTGAATTTTCGTATTCAGGAAGATTAAGTCATCATATAAATGAGACAGCTGGCCAATAACAATGGGCCTACTAGATTGTCTTCATGAAATCACTGCAGTCAGCCCATGCAAACCTCAAGTAGTTTTGGTTCAGAAAATGAGTTTTCTTAACGAACTCTTAGGTGGGTGAAATTGGGGGGGACTTACTCATGCTTTAAGCTTGAAGGAAGCTTATGGACAAATCAGAATTCTTATTTACTTACAGGGTTTGCAAGTTTTAACTGGTAAGCAATAGAGAATAATCATTGTGTATGGAATCAGAACAGATGCAAAGAATCTTCCAAACGTGCATGGGAAATGTATATTATGAAAAACCTGCAAAGATTTCAGGGAAAAAAAAAACTACACCAAAGTAGCCTTGTATTTTATTTCAATTTTCTCATGAATGTCTTCACATAGTCTCACATCTGTCATCCAGTCATTTTAAGAGCAAGGATTCCAGCGCTACCAGAGCCTAATGGTTCCTTGTTTACTGAACGACTTGCCTTGCCATACAATACAGTCTTTAAGAAACCTCCCATTCCTGCCAGTATTTGGGGTATCCTGTCAAAATCATATGGTCTGACATCCTCGTCCTTTGCCGAATAGCCCTCCTTTGAACATGAGCTTTGCTACACCGATTGGTTCCAGCTTTCTTGTTTGACATCGCTTTACCACTCATTTCCCCACGAGACCACACCAGATTGCCCAAGCTGTGCTTCAGCCAGACATTCACAACCACTGATCCATTGATCATTCCTTGAGTTTTATGCAGAGTGAATCTGAAGCAGTTTGTTGATTTTTACTAGCCTCACCCACAGAGGGCAGCCTTACTCTGGAGTGTTGAGGTTGTCTTGCCTCAGCTACACAGTATGAGCAACTTAAATTGCCTGGAGATGAAGTGGTTGCTTTAAAAGCCATGAATGGGAGAGCTTTCTAATCGCACCTGTGTTCGATCATTCAATACCCACGTTTGCTAATAGTAGTCTGTAAGTGTGCTTACTTTGGGGGGACTGACGATGTCTTTAAAACCACAGAGCTTAGCATTCATGCTCTGTAGATGCACTCACATGGCGGCCTTGCTCATACTGCTGTTTTTAAAATGCGGCTTAAACAGATGGTTGATGGCGTCCAACAACAGCAAGAATTAATGACAAAATTCAGTGGTGAAAATGCTAGCTAAAGGTTAAGGGACACAGCGTCTGCTCCTGACTCTTCCATCTGGTGATTGAGTGATCTCCAGGTTCAGACACCCTGACTGCTACATTCATCATCTCGAAGAGTTTAGCTACCTATCCCTTCTGATAATACTTTTTTTCACATAAAGCAGTGGCATATGGCATCAACTTCTCTGTTTTCCTTTCAACAATCAAATAAAATATCAAACTTCAAAAGAACCTTAAAAACGTACATGCAAAAATATTCAAGATACTATGTACAATGCTTTGAATGACTGAACATCAGAAGACTCAGTTTAAGGCCATAACCAGCACATGCTTCATTTTGGCCATACCATTGTCAAACGTATTATTTTAAATACCAAGAACATCTTTTTATGGTGAAGGGCTTGTTTAAATACCAAGAACATTTTTTTATGGTGAAAATCTAAGTGTGCGGTCACTGATTGACAAGCTGTTATTTGGGTACTCTTGAAGCAGAGACTTTGTTTTTCGTGGAGATGTCTGTGGCCTTCAGTATTGTCTAAATTATCTTCTTAAATTATTTCCTGTGGTCTGAGTGCCACTGTCCCTGATTATTCCTAAGTCCTAGCTGACCCTGTGATTATCTTTTTTAAAGTTTAGTAATGCATTTGAGATGGTTTTGGATTCGATTGCTACTAGAAACCCAAATTTCGTGCTTGATGCAGGAGGGATCTGTGACCCTGGAGACTCTCACGAAGACGATGTCATCCTGTACGCCAAGACTGAAGGACGGAAAGAGCATGTTGCGTTGGATACTCTCTCCTATTCCTCCTATAAGGTATGCCTGCCCACCTTTGAGCCCAGTGGCCCACTGCAGACCTCTCCAGACAATCCAGAGAGAAGACTGCCTACACCATGTCCGATGCAGAGAATGGATCTTACGGGAATCCAGGAAGTTGTTGGATATCTTAGAAAAAAAAAATGACACAGACATTATCGTATTCACTTTTTTTCTGATGCAGCTGAAACAATCAGGTTGTTACAGAAAGATTGAATTACGTAGCCCATAAGGCTGACTTTTACACTTGTCCTCAGGAAAACTCGGAGTAACTCCAGTTACGCAGTCTCAGAGATGTGTCATGAGTGAAGGAGCAGTTACCCAGAATCGTGAAATCCTTTGGACAAAAGATGCTGCAAACATATAGGTTATTATGAAGTTGCTAATTTGCCGATTAGAGCCAAAGCTGTTGATCATTTCGCTTTGCACTTTGGATACAGCACAGGTGTTATCTGTGGTTATTTGTAAGCATCTTCCAAATTATGCGAGGCATTTGTCATGAGGTAGAAAATTATCTTGTGTTGTAGTAGATTTATCTGTGCAAAGAGCATCCTAAGGCATGTAACATCTCATGTTCTAAGTTAGGAGGACAGCAGAGAAGCATCAAGGTTAGAAGCATCAACCTTGGGCTGGAGAAAACAACCCAAGAAAGTACGCGCCAGTACACTCCACATGCAAGGGTAACTCAGTTGATAATACTAGTTTAGATTTCATGATGGGCAGTTTTCAGCAGTGGCTAGGGAGCAGTAGACCTGCTCTGGTTATCTGTGTGTATCTAACCCAGTCAGTGATACCGGTGATCGTGCATGGAGTCATTGCTTCTGTGTCGAGCCCTATACTGAACCAGCTTAGCAAACCTTTAATGCCCTGCAAATCCACTTTACAAAGTACGGATAATAAAGTGCAAACGCCAACCTGCTTTTGTTACGTGCTAACATAGAAAAATGAATACACGTACAGGAATGCCTTTTAAAAAGCCTTAACACCAATATAGCCTTCAAGTAGAAAAGCCCTTTATCACTTACAGACGGCTCCCTTCCCTTGGGGATTCTGAGCCGGTGAAACAAATCCTGCTTGAACACAACTTCATGTACGTGAAATAACAAATGAAAAACAAAGAACGTTGTCTGGTATTTCATCAATGAAGAAAATCTAAAATTCATATTAACTGATCAAGTGGAAGGGAGGGAGCAGTGTGCCGTGAATGACTTTGGCTTCATTTTCGTGATAGGTTCCATCTTTGGTTTCTGTGGTCATCTCTCCCGAGCTTCAGACACCTGCTACCAAATTTTGTCTCCGACAAAAAAATCATCAGGGCCATAACAGGAATGTCTGGGCCGTGGACTTTTTCCACGTCTTGCCTGTACTCCCGACCACCATGTCTCACATGATTCAGTTTTCCATTAATCTGGGATGTGGAACTCATCAACCTGGGAACAGGTAAGAAGTTTGATTTTTTTTTTTTGAATGTGCTGAAACAAACACTCAGACTTAAATATTCTCTCTCCAGAAGGAAAGTTCATCTACTCATATGCAGGGTAAGATGGAGTAGACTTGAAGTGGGGCTTCACTTCAGCAGTGAGAGATACTCACATGCGCAGTGGCAGCCATCCGTGACAGCTGAGACAAACAGGAACTCAGACCGCACGTGACCCCCAGTAAGAGGCACAGAAATCAATTAGCACTTGGAGCTATCACTTTCCCAAGTGTTGCTTGCCTCCTTTCTAAGAAGTGTGTCTGGATCTCGGTTCACAGGATGCAGTGACTGTGTGAGACATGGTAATTGCCTTGCTACCTATCAAATTCAAGAACACAACCACCTCCGGTGACCCCTTGGATGTCTGTGAAATAGTTTATTTTTACAGCATTTAACTGCTTGCCCTCTGCAGGCTGGTCAGACCCCAGTGAAAGGAACGAATGATCGGTTTAGGAAACAACATCTTTAAAACACTTGACATGTAAATTTTACCTTGTGTGTTTTTTCCCTTTGCCCCCTTTTTTTTGTTGTTGTGCTGGGTCTACTGTGAACAGTGTCAGCCTGGAGTTTTCCACCAACCATGGGCGTTCCTGGTCTCTCCTCCACACCGAGTGCTTACCTGAGATCTGTGCTGGACCACACCTTCCCCATAGCACCGTCTACCCCTCTGAGAACTACAGTGGGTACGTAAACTCTCTCTGGCATGTGGGATGACACCAATCCAAGGGAGGGGATGGACTAGCATTTTTAGCACTGTGTCTAAGGAACATGGCTTCTGTTTCAGAGTGTTAGAAAACACATACACAATACCATTGGTCAATCTGATGCAAGATCAGTGTATGTGAGGCCGTTCGTGCTTTCTGCACTTGATTTGTGTTTGGGATTGCACTCAGTTCAATTCTATACAGTGACCCCGTGGTTATTGTAAATATACTGACGTGATAAGATGTAAGATAGAGAAGTGGAAGAAGGTTAAGTTTGGAAATTGCTCCCAAGTTCAAATCCTAATTCTACCACCTGCTCTCTGTATAATGATACTTACTCTAACTTTCCACCTCTTCCATGTAAGATGAGAGCAATGGTCAATCCTTTGGGAACTACTATGTGAATGTTAAATACTTGCCACTTTACAGAATAAACCCAACATAAATAGTACAGAAATTCCCAAACATTGCAGAACTTAACTTATGGAATTATTTCCTTTCTTGGTATCTCTTTAAATATGCACTGGGCCATCGGATAACAAGAACAGTAGGAAGTTAATAGCCAACACGTTCTCTCACCCCAATGCTTACTGTGGGATAATTGCCACAGTCTGATAATTGATGTAAAACATTGTAAAATTGTATCTAAAAACAAGCTTGAGATGGTGTGCTACTAAGAACAAATCCACTAAGTTAGCATGATGTGGTATTTCCACCAGTCATATGTCTACTCTCTGGCCACACACAAGCAAACTCCACAGGTAAATGTAAAGAACTTACTGACAAACTTTGGTGTTATTGCAAGCACCCAGAAACCTGCACGTTGAAAGCATGCGAAAGATGGGAGTTCAGTGATGACATTGGTTTTGTGTTAAATTTCTTGCAGGTGGAACCGGATAACCATTCCGCTTCCTAACGCTGCACTAACTCGGGACACAAGGATTCGCTGGAGACAAACAGGACCGATCCTTGGAAACATGTGGGCAATTGATAATGGTTAGTGTTTCTGCCTGTCATAATCATATGCCATTGATGTAGAATCTTCCTGTGCTTTTGTTCATCAGCACAGACTTAATCACATCTCCAAGTCATGGTCTCGCAACTCATTAAACACCCTTTCTCTCTTTTCTTCTTTGCATTCGGCTAGAAGCCCAGGGATGTGCAATCATACACACAAAAAGGCAGTGGCATCAGCAATATTAGATGCTAGACTGTTTCAGCATACGGAATTTTAAACTGCATGAAGCTCGTAAACTCAAATTCACAGTTGATGACAAGGGATGTCCTAACATTTTCTTCGAATATTCTATATAAAATTAACATAAATACTTACCATCTTGCATATATTAAAATATGACAGCCCAACATCTGGGAGGCTTGTGTTTTAGATGCAGACATCATTCAGAAGGAAACATTATCTCCAAAATGCTAGTGAAACCTCTACCTTCTTTTCAGAAGATGGTACAAAAGGGAGACTTGAAAAAAATATAAAATAGTCTTAGCTTTCATTTTTTAGTTGTTGATAATTTTTTGCATTGTCCTTGGAACAAGTATCACTTACCAAAATTGTACAATGGGAAAAGATATTTTAAACTATTCGTTCATATAGCTGTAAATACATTTGTTATGAATAGCCAATTCTGTCTGGCTTATTTTTGCTATCATTACAGACAAATTTATGCATTTTCTGTTGTAAGAGAGTATGAAAATTTGACTGGCAGATTATACTACAGGGAAGTATAAAGGGAAAAAGAAAGAGAAGGACCAAAAATTCAACACAATGCACATTTAATATAAGCACTGATTTGTGGCCAATCTAGTCACACAAGGCAAGCCAACATCTTTGTTTATTTTTCAGTAACTGAGACACTAATCAATGCATTCTTGAAATTTAGGAATAACCTCAAACAGTATTCTTCACAATGAACTAACACAAGCTCTTTAGATGTTGTATATTTAAAGGAGAGCAACCAAATGGTAAGACTTTGAAGACCACATGTGTGAGGCGTGCAAACACAAGCATAGCACGTTTATAAAAACATGTAAAGATGAGTTTGTTGGAATGGACTGTCTGCATGGGCAGAACATCTGGTATACCATTTTAATTCCCGTACCTAGCGCTAAGGAATAAGGATATGCCTCTGAAGAGTGGAGGAGAAGTGAGGTTTTCCTGCTGCCATCCAATAAAGAGCCTTTGTTGTAGTAAAAATCATAGAAGTAGTTTAAATGGCCATGTGGAATAAAACGTTTGAGGAAATTAGAAGTGCAGTGAAGCATATATAAACTTGCTGAAACAGTATCTCCATTTCCTTAAGGAAGGCTGCCACACCACGAACGGAGGTCAGAGGATGTGGATTGTGGGTCCTCTGGGTCCTAGCCATAGCCACGATTCTTGCGTGGGCTGCACAGTACTAAGACATACGGAATACTGCTAGCGAGCATGCCAGGCCAGTGCTCTTGGCTTTTCCAATCATACTACCATCTTTTACATGCTGTCTTTTTTCCTTGCAGTCTATATTGGCCCATCATGTCTCAAGTTCTGTTCTGGCCGAGGACAGTGCACTCGACATGGTTGCAAGTAAGCATTAAGCACTATTTACTCCTGTCACTTCTGGCATGCACTGCGTAGATTGGAGCCATGGTTGTTTTAACTGTCTATAGGGTTTTGGAAAACCTTATTAAGATCAAAAATAGAATACTCCCAGTGGAATTTAAGTATCATTTGAAAGTAATTTGTATGTAGATGTCAATATATTAGATTTCATTGTAAATAAATGCAGTATTTCTCATGTGAAGTTAACAGCATTGAGTTCCTCATAACTTGATAGTTACCTACCTGCTCTTCAGCTACATTCCTTTCCAGAAATTTGTTGGAATGCTCATGAATTGTGTTTTAAACCTAACATGCTCCGTAAGTGACCAAAAATTCAGGTTTTTCCCCACAGAAACACGGTCTGGAAAAAAAAAGAAAAAAACTGGACTGGGGCAGATTTTGCAAACGTAATCGGAAAATTCATCGTCTTTAAATAAATTTTCAGTATTATATGTTTTTAGAAATCGTTTACGTCTTCAAAATGATTACAGAGTGTTTTCCAAGACAGTGATACTGAGTATGAAGTCTGCATCTACGTATTAATAAAGTAAACCTAATCACATTTGCTGAATTAGATCATGTCTCCACCAAGAAGAGTTATTCACTTTTATGTCACTCTCATATTAACATTTAATCGGGTATTCCTGAAAACACAGGCAAGTTTTCAGCAGCGAATCGTCTGTTTGATTTCTCCTTATCCGCCAAATAAAAGGAGTAATTAATCAGCTGGCTAATTAATTAAAGAACAAAGAACTCATAACATGGCTTTAAGCCTACTCATTTAGAAATTGCAAGTGTGTGGGAAACACTTGTTACTGCTTCGATTACAGTGGCAGGTGAACATTTCAACTGTATTTCAATGAATTTAATTAACAAAGAGATCATTCTGCACAATGTGTCATAAATTATATGAGCTGAAAGTTTGCACTTCTATCTCAGGATTGAATATGCATCCTTTTGCTTTTTAATAAAACTCCCAGCTCCCACTCAAAGACATTAACTTCCCAGGTCTATGAAACATTGGCTGGTATTTTCCTCAAGTTCTTATCTTCTCCCGTTATGCATAACCAAACCATTTTGTGCATTCTGATGTCTGTGCAATTGTAGTTTCTGAAGTTGGCCTGAAGTTTCGAAAGCATGCTGTGTTAAAGGACAACTACTTTAATTAAGGACGTGGGCGGTGCTATTTGTAAAAACACAACTATCATTAGAGTGGGCATATCTCTCCCTTCTATTTTTGTGGGCAGTAGTTCCCATGTCATTAAATGCTTTCTATTTAAAGCAACATATTTGGTGCCCATGAGAGATGTGGACATACGAAGGACAGTCTCTTTATGATCCCGTGTTGTCTTGAGTTATCATAGGCTTTTCCTCCTGGCTTCATCAACTCCTGGATGCAGTTGTTTCCCTCCTTCTGGCTGTGTGTTGTATAACACTCATTGACTTTGTTCATTTATACCGGGGCTGAAATTTCAACCACTTATCTTCTTTTTCACTAATGCACTCCTCGTTGAGCATATGCCATAGCATTTATTTTCTTTAAGAAGATCCTTGAACTTGGGGCCTCTACAGTCTTCTTTTGCTCTCTTCCTTGCTACCCTCGTGGTCACCATTCTTTGCTACCAAAGCCTTCGTTCTATGGCTGCCTAGTATTTTCTGAACTCTATCCAGCCCTAGGCCTGGTTGAAAATATTAGTGCAATCATTGTTGGCGTTCTATCCCAATTGTATAGATTGTTATTAAAAGGAGACCAAGTAGGAATCATCTCTTAATGATCATCAATTATTCCCCATCGGTGGTCCTAAGACTCACTTAGGAGGAACATTCATTTTTCTCAAAAGGCTTTTCAGCAACAGGTTGTCTTTGCTTGGGAGTACCAGTTCCAGTTTTGTCCATGGTGACCCACGCTCCGTTTCCTGGCTTTGCAGTGTGTCTAGTTTTAGCTGGAAGTGCTTGACTCTTCAGAGTCTGAGCCCGCAAGATAACATGTGAAAGAAGCTAATTGTTTGAGGCTCGTTTCCATATCCAGGAAATACTGCTTTCCTTTCCTTCTTCTTCCCTAATGCCATTTAAGATGCCAAAACAGCACTCAAGCTTCACGCTGCCAGGGGCCTTCATTGATAATGGGGCACTGTGGACCTTCTCCCCCAGAATAGCCAGTGCGCATGAAATTTGGCATTTAAGCAAGTCCAGGTCTTGGAATTGCCCCCTCTGGGCAGCCAGCATTGACCCAGTTTGAATACTAATACCGAGGAAGCACCTCGCGAGTCACACCGTAGCACCGTTTCGTCGTTGTACTTGCTTTACGTAAAAGACTTGCTTCCAACTTCATGACATTTGTAACACTTGCATGGGAAGGCCTCATCCCCAGAGACAACAGTCTTGTCCTTTAAAGATTTTTTTTTTTGAAGACTCATTCATTTATTGGAAAGACAGAGTTACAGCAAGAGAAGGAGATACAGAGAGAAAAGTGAGATCCTCTATAGGCCGGGCTACTGCCCAAATAGCCATTAGGAACCTAGGATTCCTTCTGGGTCTCCCACATAGAAGGCAGGGACCAGGCAATCATGCCATCACTCGTGCTCTTTAGCAGGGAACTAGACTGAAAGTACAACAGCCAGAACTTGTAGCTGTATCCCACATGGAATACCATTTTGAAACAAATGCCAGCTTAATGTACCGCCCCACAGTGCTGGCCCTAACTGATCTTCTTTTACGTAAGCAACATTGTAGATGTGGTGGGGAAGACAAACTAAGAGTGTAGTAAAGATAAATCATCGGAAGCGGATTCCTAAGAGATGAAACCCTTCAAACAGAAGAAGTTTCTGACATGCAGTTGATTGATCTGTCGTGAGGCCTTCCCATCGGTGGACGCCTAAGAGAGAAATCTATGCAGCTTCTAATAACGCAAAACAAACATAGCCCAGTTGCATGGAGAGGCGGAGCAGGTTGTTGTGTGGGCAGGGTTGCAGCAGTTTCTTGAAGTGTTCATTCCGGAGCCCTCTGGGAGCCAGCACACTTCCACGAAGGACTTCAATCTAGGTCAAGGGCATACACATCCCTTTAGTGTGCCATTATAAGTTTGAATACAGATTGATTTTCACATAGTTTTGAAATATTTAAAAGAACATATAAAATTTACACGTGTCCTTAAAGGAAATTTATTCCAGATATATTACTGAATTTTTGTTGTTTTCTTTTAGTAAGAACCTATATGAATCAATTATATATAAATGTAGCATCGTTTTTAACCAACTACGAACTTGAACTTGGAACTACGCACATAGGTGCATTTCATATACTGACGTTGATTGAAGATAAGTCCTGAATTACTGTTTAAATCTTTAGTTTTTTACAGCAGAGCTCTGCAGACTCCATCCTTCTGGAACATTCCCAGTTGACTGGCCATGATCAAGTGTTCCGACTCGGTACTCCCCAATGGCTAATGAGCCGTGCTTGCCATTCCGTCCAATCTTTGTCTCTGTACTTTCTCCTCTCCTAAGAGGATTCCATCTGAACGGACTTCATCCTTCCCATGTTTCCTTCAGGTGTGATCCCGGATTTTCAGGCCCAGCGTGTGAGATGGCATCGCAGACGTTCCCCATGTTTATTTCGGAAAGCTTTGGAAATTCCAGGCTGTCTTCTTACCATAATTTTTACTCTATCCGTGGTGCTGAAGTCAGCTTTGGCTGTGGGGTCTTGGCCAGTGGCAAGGCGCTGGTTTTCAACAAAGATGGGAGACGCCAGCTCATTACATCTTTCCTTGACAGCTCACAGTCCAGGTGAGTCAAATAGGAGTAGAAAAAAAACATTTAGAAAGCAGACATGCATGTTGAATTCAGACGTGTTTTTACTTATTATATTTTTTGCTTTTATAGAGCTTCCATTTTTTTTAACAAGGATGGAAAGAGCTTACAGATTATTTAATTTCTTCTGCTTTTTAATAAATTAGAAGAGACTCGCCAATGACTCTGAGATACTCATGACTGACTAGATTTTTTTTTTTTAAATATAAGATGTTAGCATCGGAACTGTGTTCTCAAGCCACGGGCTGGTTAATTATTTATGTCGTTTTATTTATTTGACAGCTTGCAGAAGCTGATTAGGTTTACCCTACATCTCCCTTCCCCCAGTGCCTCATAAATAATTCAGGAAAAGAGTGATTGGCAGTATAAGTGGATTTACACAAAAATGGAGTAGGCAATAAGGTATAAGCACAGTTATATGCTTGTGGATGTAGTTGTACATAGAATATGCACATCCACCCCTCTGCCATGTAGGTCCCTGCACCTCACAGTGAAATGGCTTCTATTTTACAATAGAGGGATGATTGGAAACCCGCTGCTTGGGGGAGACGTTTGTATAAATGTTTCCTGAGTGTGTTTGAACAGCAAAATGAACGTCATCATGAGCAGCATCCAGGCACACGATGCCGACAGACTGTCTGTGCGTAGGTTTCTCCAGTTCACGCTGAGGCTGGGCAGCAAGTCCGTGCTGAGCACCTGCAAAGCCCCTGACCAGCCTGGAGAAGGAGTTCTGTTACATTATTCCTACGACAACGGCATCACTTGGAAACTCCTGGAGCATTACTCATATCTCAACTATCATGAGCCCAGGTATGTGGGTAAGCATTTGGAGGGGGAAAAAAAACAGTGGCTAGAGTGAAACCTCCTCCCTGGGGGCATCATCATTCAAGAGGATGCATGACCCCGGTCATTCTTTCCATTGAGAGATGAGAGGACAAAGATGGATGCGTCATGCAATGAAATGCTAACACACCATCTTCTGGTAATCCGTGTGTCCCACTGATTTCTGATCACGTTGAAGACATTCCTTTTCATATTTTGAAATGCACATCTAAGGGAAGTGTTTTGATAACTGAAAGAAAAAAGATAGCATTTTCCTTTTTCAGTTACAATAGAAACAGCTAGATAGGATTTAAGTGTGGCACTGAATCATAGCTACTGCCAACGAAAGAAATGGTTAGTAATATATTACAATAGGATATATTGTATAATGAATAAAATTTGATAAGCGATATTTTTTTTCGATTTCCACGTGATATAATAGTATAAAGAAGATAAAGACATTTTTCTAGCAGGTACAGAGTTCCTGGTCAATATGGAGAGTGAGAACATATTTCAAGTTCTTTCTCTAGACCACTTTCGGTTTCCTTTAGTTTGCATGTTTCTTGTCCTACACTCAACAACCATCGGAGTTCAAGTTCTGTTTGAAGCAGGGACCTCCCTCCATCTTGACAGAATGCAATTCATTTCACACCAGTGGTGTGATTTCAGAAGCATCCAAACAAGCTCTCCCGCCCAGAGCCTGTGGCATTCCTTCAGAGAGCGTGAGGGAAGAGGCGGGTGGGAAGCATCAAAACAACAGCTTGAAGTTAAAACCCCCGGAAGGTGTGGGTAACGCTACGGTCATGTAGAAAGGAGAGAGTGTCACTGGCAGTGCCTGCATTTATTGACTTGTTGATTTGAAAAGCAGAGTGACACAGAGAGGGATTACTGTTCCATCCGCTAGTTCACTGCTTAGTATCTGCGATGGCCAGGGCTGTGCCAAGTGGAACCCAGGCTCTCCCGCTTGGGCAGCAGGGGCCATCCTCCACTACCAGTACTCCACATGTATTAGCAGAGCAGCCAGGACTCAAACCAGCATTCTAATATGCAACGCCAGCATTGAAAGTACCTGGTTAGCCCCCTGGGCCACAACGCTGGTCCTGGCCTATTTTGTAGTTTTTATCTGTCACTACCTCTATACTTAATTGCTTGTAAATAAATAAATAAGAACTTTAATTTTTGGTTAAAGTGTAATAGCATGTAACAGAGATGACGAAGAATAACTGCTAGGCCATGTACATACAATACAATATACACAGCACACATATGAACCCTGTATAGGTAAAAAAATTTTTAGGATGCTGGTTAAGACACCTGTATCACATTTCACAGTTCCTTGATTTGGTGTCTGTCTCCTGACTCTTTATTCCAGTATCCTGCTGGTACAAACTCAGGGAGGTAGTGACCATGGCCAGGTCCAGACCAGACCATTGTGTTAATCTGAGAAGTGAGCCCACCATTATGTTCCATCTCTCTCTCTCTCTCGTTTCTCTTCTCCCTCTAAAATTTTAGGGATGTCAAATGAAGGGCTAACCTCAACTTGCTCATTCAGTGGAGACACAAGAGTCCCAAAGAGCCATCTCATGGATTCTGCATTAAAAGAAAATTAATCAAAACTCAAGATGATAATGATGAAGGCTTGAAGAAAATATCAGCATCCTAAGCTAACTTGGCCTAAAGCTCATTTTTTTTCTTTTGTTCTGACAAGGATGGACAGCTGAAAAATTCAGTCATCCATCTGTATCATGAAATTTAATTAATCTTTGTTGATATGAAAAATAATTACACATTTAATGTGCTATTGCAAAGGTGTGTTTAATCTTGCCTGGCATTTGACAGCAGTATTTTTCTTCTGAGCAGAACTGAGGTGGCTTCGCAGCGTTAAGTACGTTGAGAGCTTGAAAGATTAGGATCACAGTGGAGGCGTTGGACAGAGGAGATGTGGCAGCGGTGATGACAACATTTCCATTTCCTAGAGAGGCTCCTCCCCTCTGCCCCTCACTCTTATAAATAATAGTAACGGGTGACATGGCAGAAGCAGAGTTTGATATATTCCGGACACTAAATTGCATCTTATAATGATAAATAATACAACAGATGCAGATTCCTCACAGGAGAATTAAATATATCTTCATGTCTTTAGCCATTTGCTGTAGTTCCGTTGATATAAATTGCTATCTGTGGTGGCTCTGAATTCCATATTGTCCCTTTATGCCACAATTTTTTCAAAATGATCATGTGATCCATAAATTAGGTATGTCACTTGGTTACTCACTGTGACTCCTAAGCAATTTCAAATCATTAGCTTGTCCATGATTCAGTCAGTAAATTAAAAGCTATCATCTTATTATTTATAAAATTTAAAGTATGGTAATATATAGAAATTGGCTGTATAATTCAAACTGACTAGAATGTCCTGTAAACTAATTGAAACTTTTATTAATACAAATTTTTTTTATCAGTGGTGAGACTAAAATTAGTCTAGTGTTGTCTTAATAATATATCTTTTTATCTTCAAATTAATTATGAACTCTAATCCTAGTTGATATATTTTTAATTTATGGATTTTTATTTTTTTCTGTGTAAAACAAGGAGAGAGACAGAAAGGCAGAAATATTTTTCCATATACTAATTCCATCCCCAGACACCTACAACAGCTGTGGCTGAAGCAGCCTTAACCGAGAGCTGAGAGCCCAACCTGAGACTCCCATGTGAGTGCTAGGAACTCAGTAACTTGGGGTATTAATTGCTGCCTCCTAGGGAACACATCAGCAGGAATCTAGAGTTAGAATCAGAACTGGAACTGGAACGCAGGTGTTTTCATAGGGGATGCAGGTGTCCCAGTGGTGCCCTCACTGCGACATGAAATACCTGCCCCTATTTTTATGTCTTGATTGTTATACTTGATCCCTTTGTGTCTATTAAGTCTCCCAGTTCACTTGTACATATCATTGTAAAGCATTTTTAAGTACCTACCCCCCAAAAGATGACTGAGGCAGAAAGGCAATCCAAGCTGCTGAGTTCTTATCAAGGAATAGGAGGATCCCATGCAAATTCTTCCACACCTTTTAAACTAGCCACTATAGGATGCAAGAAAGCTCCCGCCTAACACAAGATGTTATTTCCAAGTTGGGAGCAAGGTTCTAGAACTTGCTAGGTTGTAATCCTGGCATTGCCACTTCGAATTTGCTTAACTTAAAGAGGATATTTGACCTTCTTGTGCTTGTATATCTTCCCACCTTTAAAAATATATACTACAATTTTTACTTGAAGAGTTGCAGAAGAAAGGAGAGAGAGAGATGTCCCATCTGCTGGTTCGCTCCCCGAATGGCCACAGAGCTGGGCCAGTCCAAAACTAGGAGCCAGGAGCGTCTTCCAGCTGCCCCATGTTGGTGCAAGCCCAAGGACTAAGGCCTTCCTGGGAAATAAGTGGAGTAGCCGGGACACGAAGCAGCAGCCACGTGGCATGTTGGTGTCACATGCCACCACACCAACCCCTTGATTTTCATCTTCATCGAAGGTGTACTCTCAGTAAGAGTGGACTTCAAAAGTGTGCTAGAAATGAAATTGTAAAATAATGATTAAAAACCATAAATCGCCTTTCTCAACATCGAGTCGAACATGTCCATCCCTAAAGAACTGAGGAATCTGGGAGCCGATCGTGTCCGTTCGGACTTTCGTAATTCCATGAACTGAGGAATAAGGTGTGCCCTTTCATGATTTTTCAAGACTGGGGAACCAAAAGAAGGAAAGAGAAGTCACGTCATGAGTCTAAATTGGTCTCTCCCCGATTTCGCAACAAAATTCTCACAAAACTGCCCTTGTTTAAGGAGGAGAATGAGAGAACATGTTGGGCCCTGGCAGAGAAGGACTCTCTCTCGTGAACGTTTCCTGGGCACTTGTGTCTGCCAAAACCTTGGCTCAATTTTCTGCAAAAACTCTCACGGTAGGCAGACATTGTCTTGCTCTCCAGAAAGTCAGCAAGCAAAAATCACTTGAGCCTTCCAGCGGAAAGCATGTAGTCACGGCTTGCTCACACCTGTCCCTGCTACCACATACATAACACACCGTGTTTTCTTAAAAAGTTACTTGGGAAATTCTACTTCCCAGTTATTGTTTTTAATTTTAATCATTTTCACAGAATATTAACTGCTTTTGAAATGATCGATGTAAATGGAAGTTATACTGTTTCCAGGAACAGTAGTAATCAAATTATTAAATAAATTCCTAATATTTTTGTTGTCGAACCAACTTGAATATAGTTTATTTATTGCCTTTTTGTTAATTAAGTAAGCATATTTAAATAATAAATATTTAGAAAAATTAAGGGGAGAATCACTCAAATACTTTGCTCTAATAGATTCATATTTAAAAAAAAAATTCATCAGATTGTTGGAAGTATTTAAGAAGCAAAAATGGGGCCCAGCGTGGTAGCCTAGCAGCTAAAGTCCTTGCCTTGCACACACCAGGATCCCATATGGGCGCCAGTTAGCATCCCCCCCGGCTGCTCTACTTCCCATCCAGCTCCCTGCTTGTGGCCCGGGAAGGCAGTTGAGAACGGCCCAAAGCCTTGGGACCCTGCACCCATGTGGGAGACCCAGAAGAAGCTCCTGGCTCCTGGCTTCTGGCTCCTGGCTTCAGGTCGGTTCAGCTCCGGCCGTTGAGGCCACTTGGGGAGTGAATCAATGGATAGAGGATCTTCCTCTCTGTCTCTCCTCCTCTCTGTATATCTGGCTTTCCAATAAAAATAAATAAATCTTCAAAAAAAAAAGAAGCATAAGTGAGGGTAGAGTTTTTGGTGCAGGAGGATCAGTCGCCGATTGTGAAGTGCGCATCTGTGTCTGATCCTGGTCTGAAGTCCTGGCTTCTCCTCCAGCCAGCTCCCCACGAACGTGCCTGGCTGGCAGTAGATGATGGCTCGAGGACCTGGACTCCTGCCACTCCCGGAGAACAGCCAGAACAAGTTCCTGGCTCCTGGCTTCAGCTGTCGCAGGCATTCGGGGAGGGAACCAGCAAATGAGACCTGTCCCCATCTTGTTCCCTCTCTCTGTCACTCTGCCTTTCAAATGAATAAATCCTTGTCAATATGTAAATCAATATATAAACCATATTTAAGAAAAATAGATGATCTCATCCGTGAGAATCCTAAGAGTACTGTTTGAATAATCAAGGATGCCAGTCACATCATTCCACTCAAATGTCCATGTAAAGATTATTTAAGAGGAAAACAGGTAGCGTTTCAATACCTTTTGCTACATTAGGAACTGCATTTTTATGTTGTAGTTTTACATAATCTTTCACTCAAGGGTAGCATGAACCTCGATCTCGTTTCTTATTAAATACAGCCTTGGACGTTGACGTTTTAAAATTAATGTGTACGTTATGCAGCTAGTCCCTTGGCTTAGAAAGATTTCTCTCTGCTAAAGAGAAAAAAACTCAGTCCCTTCAGCGTGCGTCTCATGCAAGCGCCTCTCCCCGTGTTTAATTGTACGTTGATGGAGACAAATGCTCCATTTACCATTTGTTTCCCATCTCACCTTAAATGTGGATGTGAGCAGCATGGCAGCGTGATTTATGGAGCTTTGGAGCACGTGTCGTTGCAGTGGCAATTAATGCAGGGTGCCTGCCGCTGTGTACAATAATTGCTCCTGGAAATTAGATATTATTCTTAATTTTCTCCCCCATTTGTCAGGTACAGGTTAGTTGTCATAGCTGCCATGACACAGCAAGTGACCTGTTCGCACTATACTAAACTCATGGGAATGAGGCCGTGCCGTAGCTCCTACCAGCACAGAGCTGTAATATGTGTCACAGACTACCCAGCATCCCTCAGCAGAGTGGGATGAATCCTGCCATTTTGACAACTGAGTTTATCAGTCATAGAAAGTCCCTTTATGCCATCTCTTTAGAAGACTTAGTAGGAGTCAGGAAATTAAACACCTCGAGAGAATGTTTTTCACAGTTGAGCTATTTTCGACACATAAGACTTTACTGGAAAAAAAAAAAAAAACCCGTACCTGACATCCTCTGAACTCTGAGTTTTTTTTTCCCCTTTTAGGATCATCTCTGTGGAGTTACCGGATGACGCAAGACAGTTTGGAATTCAGTTCCGATGGTGGCAACCTTACCACTCTTCCCAGGGGGAAGACGTGTGGGCCATTGATGAGATCACCATGACCTCTGTGCTTTTCAACAGCATCAGTCTGGACTTCACCAACCTGGTGGAGGTCACTCAGTCTCTGGGATTCTACCTTGGAAATGTTCAGCCCTACTGCGGCCATGACTGGACCCTGTGGTAAAGAATTCATTGCAACTTTTCCTTGCTTATACACTTTGCACTAACATGAGGACTGTATTCCAGTCCATTCAGCAATCAGCCAGTGGTTGACACATATTGGCTGAATGTGAACCCTCTGAAAAGATGATATTATGTTGACACATAAGATGCCTTGGGAAGGTGCGTTAAAAAAATAAAATATTTGTAGATTTAAATAAATGTAAAACCCTTTTTTTCAAAATGAGTTAGGAGCTTAAATATTGGCCATAGTTCATGAAGGCTGCAATGAACATAAAATGTGAAATCATTCCAGTAATTTTATAAAACAAAACTTCTTATAAAGTCTTCTATTTTCAACCCACCTTAATATAAAGCTCAAGCATTTTTATTAAACGATTTTGTCAGAGTTGTAGAGCGATGGTAGCAGAGTTAGAGACAGAGAGATCTTGTATCTGCTGGCTTATCTCCCAGCTAGCTGCAATGCCCAGAGCTGAGCTAGGCTTAAGCCAGGAGCAGAAATTTCATCTGACGCTCCTATATGGATGGCAGGCGCACGAGCACTTAGGTCGTCTTCCACTGCATTCCTCAGGCACATCATTAGCAAGCAGGTGAATGGAAAGCAGAGCAGTCGGAACAGGAACCGGCCCCTATGTGGGGGGTTGACATTGCAGGAGGCTTATCTGCAATTCCATGATCCCGATCACAAGAAAGTTTTTTCATTCCTAATTTGTTAACTAACATCTCTTTTTAAACCCATTTTTCCAATCACTGATCTTGTTCGTGCCAGTGGGGAGAGGGGGAAATTAAGTTATTCTTTAATTTTTAGGATTTTTGTTTGGGTTGGTTTTTTTTCCCTATGGCTATATGCAAATTTACTTATACGAAAAAATATAAGACTAAGAAAATAATTCCAACTGTGGTTAGTACTCTAGAAACACCGGGATGATGCCCAAGTGAGCAGCTGGGTGTAATAGAAACTCCCAAGGGCCTCTAGGGGGCGCTATCTTTGGGGGGGGATTCAGACAGTGAGGATGATACAGTCACTGGTTGAAAGAAGGTGCGTGAACAGGAAAGACACAGACGCTTGGAAACCTGCAAGAAAGAAGAGAATTTTAGCATCAGGAAACTCTTTGGAACAAAGACCCCAAAGCAGGAATGATGGTAGAATTTCAAGGAGCAGGAAGCAGGTCAGTGTGACTGGAGCCCAGATAGTAAGAGAACACGTGTCCAGCATGGACCAAGGATGTTCAGAGACCCTGTCATGTAGGATCTTCTCGGCCTAGAGATCCTGGATTGAAACTCACCTCTGCATCATTTCAGAATCCATAGCACTCACCACCATGCGTGTCACCTCTCCGAGGGTTCCACTAGGACTATAAACATGATGGAAGAGTAATTTCCTAAGACGTTTTTACTTCCTATTGAGTCATGATCAGGAAATTTAATTCCTCCAGACGAATCTCGCTAAAAGCCATTCAACTGTCATTGTCTCCCGAGAGCATATCATAAATGACCCATCAGTGACCTTATTATAATTAGAGATAAATTTGACATACCATTGCACGGAAAATTACATTCAGTAGGCATTGTTCATGTACAGTCACATCTTACACACAGCAGGCTAAAATGGCATGTAATGGGATGGAAGAACAGCTGGACACATTAGCTGCAAGCTTGTCGAAGTGCATGGAATGAGGCTTCTGTCTGGCAAAATAGGAAGGGTTATATTCTGTGGTTTCTACCTGATAGCCTCAGACGCTTGATTCTTTAGGTTTTGATTTTGAGTATTCTTGCTTAGTCTTGGAACTTTGAAAATAATAATAGAGGGGTGAAACAAACCAGAACATTTAAGTATGAGGACCAAATGGCGTTTCTTAGAATTTTGTGCTTCCAAACGTTTAAATTGACTAAAATGAACAATAATTCTAATTGAGCATGCACCACAAACCAACTGTATGTTCCTCAACTTTGTGCAGGCAATTTCTTCCCCCGGCATCTTTAATACAACAAAGAATCATATCACAAATGCAAGTCCTGTATCATGTTTATTTTCATAAATAGTTAACATCTGCTCATACGAACTCCAAAGTTGCTGAGCATTTTAATCTGACACTTTGGTTGAATGCATGAGAGCAGCAGTTTCATTTTGGCTCTTTGATCAAAATGCTAAGAACAATACCCCTCCACACAAGTGCGATGAATATTCTTAACCCACCACTGCTTTCATCGGCAGCAATAGCTTGACTTTGTGGAAGTACAAGCGCAGTAATTATAGAAGACCATAAGGATATATAAATAATTGCGCAATCCCCGTGGGTACCTTGAGCGGCATGGCTGGGGTTTTATGGGCATCCGCATATGAGCCGTGTGATCTGGGTTTCTGATCTTCTCTGCAATGAAAAGGAGCCATCCTGGTTACAAAACAACAGAGAGGGTAGTCGGGCAAGGAAATGAGGTTAGAGAAACACATCACCTGCTTTAATAAGAACATGAAAAATGCTCCCTGCGTTTTAAAATGAAGCAACGTGGAAGATCTCAAACTGGTCCCATTTTCTTAGCCACCGAGTCAGAATAAAACCCCTTTGAATAGCACTCTTTGCTCTCTGCAACTGTTTTTAAGAGTAAACATTGTCTAACATTCAGTTTGAATTCACTTTGAGGATGTTTTCAGAAACTCTTGTTACACAGCGTAAACACCAGGTGTTGATATTGACTTCTTTGTGCCCTCCTAGTAGCTAACTAAGATGGAGCATTTTTAAGGTAAAATGTTTAGAGCCCATTATCTTATTAAACAAAAATTCGTCAAATATATTTAACAGTGTGACCACCGCCCATCCGTGACCTCTCGGGGAAATGCTGAAATGTGGATGTGGTCTGTACAAATGATTGCTGGTCAGTTCATTACTGTTGGCTTTTCCCGGCTGTGAGTTCATTTGGGTCTCATTTTCCAACTCGTGGCTTTCCCTGAACGTGGATGGCTGTTTCTGAGAGTGTCCCCTGGGGAAACCGTGGACAATTGCTTTTTCATTAGAACTACAGTCAATATGCCATAAATCACTCGACAGTATGTCGTCTGAGAGCACTTTTTCCAGCGGAGGAACAAGTTGCTTTTAATTCTGTGAAGTACTTTCTTTTTCTTTTTTCTTTTTTTTTTTTTTACATGTGCATAGTATCTAAATTCTCGTTCTTAGAACATCACTAAGGGAGTCATTCCAACTCAGGGTGGCTTCTGTGAGGTGCAGGTGAAATGCTGCTTGTCCACAGGGCCTGAACAGGATCCCTCGGGCCTGGCAAGGTAGCCTACTAGCTAAATCCTCAACTTGCATGCACCAGGATCACATATGGGCACTGGTTCATGCCCTGGCTGCTCCACTTCCCATCCAGTTCCCTGCTTGTGGTCTGGGCAAGCAGTGGGGAAATGTCCCCAGAGCCTTGAGACCCTGCACCTCTCATTCTCTCTGTAGCTCTATCTTTCCAAGAAAGATAATTAAATCTCTTAGAAAGAGAGATAGAAACAGGATCCCTCACTGTGGAAAGAATGAATCTTTGGCAATGCATGAGAGATAAAAGCCAAAGAGCCAGAGTAGGAACTAGGTCTGAACTGTGACACGCAGGCGTTTCATGGTGCTATCCAGTGACCAGTGTCCTCATGTCCGTTGAAATGAAGAGAGGTAATGTCACCTGACTTCCTCATTTGAGCTTATCATTCGTGCAAGAGCCTATAGTAGTCGTAGCAGTAGTAGTAGTACTTGTTGTTGTAGAGACAGAGACAAACTTCCCTTCAGCTGATTCCCTCCCCAGATGCACACAGTGGCCGGAGCGGGGGGCTGTGGCCAAAGCTGGGAACTCAGTCCAGGCAGGTGGCAAGGATGCAAGTGCTTGAACCATGCCTTGCTGACTCCCAAGTGCACATTAGCAGGAAGCTGGAAGGAGGGACAGAGCCCAGACACAAACGCAGGAACTCTAACATGGAACGGTGTCACTGTAAACCTTGAGCCCAATGCCCACTGCTGTGCTTATTATACTTTGGAGGAAATCTTGTACGTTAACACGAATCAAATGAAGCTGCCTAATTCTTAATGCATCCTGCCTCCAGAAGTTCTCACCAAAACGCTGACGCGGGCTGTTCTTCTCTGTTCCTATGATTATAGCAGAGAAGTAGTTCAGCTTCATTTTTGCCTTTATAAATTTGTCATGACTTAAGCAAGCAGTGAAAAGGAGCACTTTTGTAAATGAGGATTCTCAGCTTAGGAAGTTCTCTGCCCGTAAAACTCCAGCGAAGTCTAAACCTCCGGTGGGTGGAAAAGCAACCCTACTATCCCTTATTTTCAGCCAGTCTTTGATCAATCAGACGCAACTGAGTGAGCTGATGCTATGAATGGTGTAGTGGTGCTGACGCCTGTGCTGTTTTTTGTGTATTTTGCTTCAGATTAGGGCAACAGGCCAGATAACACACAGTATCATGAAGCCTAGCACGTGAATCAGTTAGAAATGTGTTCAGCTCAAGAAAGGCTGACCATGGCTTAAGCCCAAATGAAGAGACGTCCTTGTTGCTTTTCACAAGCCATCCTGGAATAGGCAGGCCAGGGCTGGTGACCACCGTAACAAGGCTTTCACATTGTGCTCCGCCATCTCAGTGGTCAGGCTCCCATGCACCTGCCACCTGCAGGACTCATGATGCTCCCGAGGCAGCTACCATAACTCTGGAGAAGAAAGGAGACACCGAGGGTAATAGGCAGAAGGCATGGCAGGAAAGCCGTCAATCTCCTCCTCAAAGCTTGTCAGTAACAGCAAGATCAGTGACTCCTAGCACCTTTCCCCTGCCTTTTATTGATGAAAACTGATCAGTGGACACACGGGATCAATCTGTGCCCGTAAGTATGTGCTCGCAATAGGACACACCAAATGCATCCTGGGCTCCAGGTCTATCTGTTGATAGGTAGCAAGTGCCAAACAAGAATTCTGTTTAACTCTCCTCATTTTGCATATCTAACCTGTTATTCTCTATAACTTTTTATCATTTTTTTTCTTGGTACCTTAGCATCTTTAAAATCTGTGATCATGGGGTGAGAAGTTAGAACGGTCCACAAGCAAGAATGCCAGTGAAAATGTGCATAACCCACATCAGAGTTCACTTTCTGGGCCCTGGGTTAATTTCTGGCTTGGAAAGGCAGCAGAAATGGCACGAGTAGTGAGGTCTCTGACGGTCACCTAGGAGACCTGGGTTGTGTACCTGGCTCCCAGCTTCCACCAGACCTTGACCATGTCATCAGAGGCACTTGAGGAGTACACCAATACCTGAGATCAGTAGACCGATACAGATATATCTTTCTTCTGTCTGTCTCTCTGTGTGTTTCTCCCTAATAAATATGTGGCTCCCAGGGCATATTCCTGAAGTTGAGATATTTCTCCTCTCAATCATTGTGCAACAAGAGGTGGAGGCAACATCTGTAAGACAGCATTTCCCTCTGTTTCTGCACAGAATTCTGGGAACACCTGACTTCTTCAGAAAGGAGGAATTTACATGAAGCTGATTGTGAATATAGTTTGAAGTTATGTCAGAGATGCCAGGAGTGGGGAAGTCTTATGCAAGGCATGGTGGGAAGGTTCTAGTTGCTCTGTCACTTGAAGAGCCGAGAGCTTATGTGCTTCCAATACGCTGTGGGGTTTTTTTCTCCGCATGATATATTGGGTTGTTTACATTTTATTTTGTTTTGATTGGCATATACTAGTTGTCCGGAGTTAAGGTGTACAACGTAATGTTTTGATACATATGCATGAATGCCACTAAAGTTACTCATGGGACACGGTTTATCTTCAGAGCAAAACCGTTTCAACGAAGCCTCGCCTGCTGCCTCTAATTGCTTTTCTCATAAAAGATGTTTTAGAGAGCATTTAACCTTTAAAGTTGAAAGCAGAGTTAATTTCTTGTGGGAAAAAGCATTTGGAAGGGAGTTTGTGCCTGTATGACTTTATAGTATTTTTGATCTGTGTTGATTTCTATTTTATCAGTACTGCCAAAAATTTCATTCTGTAGTGATACAGATATACATAGATTGCATCCTGTACACCCCAGTGCTGGTAATATGCGTGGTTTATATGTATCTTTTTTTAAAAAAAAATTATATAAGGTGAAAACATTTCATGTATTTCACAATACAGACGTGGGAGCATAATGACACGTCCATTTATGCCCTCCGTCCTGCCTTCATTTTCACCCACCCTCTGCCTTCTTTGTCTTTCTTTTTATTTTTACAATGACACACTTTGAGTTCACAATTCTGTGCTCAGCGCCCACTTACCTAATGAAGTTGGCAAATATTAAAAAAAAAATTGTTCCTCAAGAGTATAGATGAATGCTGTGTACAATAATCAGATGACAAAAAAAATGTCAAACTCTCTCATAAATTTTACATTTTTTGATGTTATGTATATTAGTTACCAAAGATCGAGGGGAAAGCATGATATTTGTCTTTGGGGACTGGCTTAGTTCATGAAGCATAATGGACTCCGCTTGGGGTCCATTCTGTTGCGAAAGATGGGATTTCATTCTTTTTTATAGTTGAGTACTATTGCACAGTGTATATGTACTGCATTTTCTGTATCCAGTCATCAGTTGATGATTATCTGAATTAATTGCATATATCTCTTTAATATCAGATTATGGTTACAATAGTAGTGGGAAATTAATGACTTGTGAATTAATTACAACTTTTTTCCAAATTGTTGTCTCCCAGTCTTACGGTAATAAAAAGACAAAGGGAAGGCATCTTGTTGAAAGTCTTCTGGGTCAAACAAACCTGGTTTCTTAATGAGTCTGTACCATTTATCAGCTTCAGCTTATATTTTATTGTGAAAAAAAATTATTATTCCTATTTCACAGTTACTGTAGTTATGGGATTAAGGGAGAATACAAGAGTGTTTTGCTCAGCACAATCTTGGGTCACAGCCTAGACTCAACAAGTAATGTATGCGTTAGGAATGACAAATCAGTATCCCTCGTTGTCTCTGAGCTAGATTTGCAAGACCAGGAGTGTTGAACATCCCGTTTTTATCAAACATTCTTTCGTTAAGGACTGATTTATTTTTATTGGAAAAGCAGTTTACAGGCCCTACCTATCAATACAGAGAAATAAAGATCGCTGGTTCAAGCCCCCACACGGCTACAACAGCTAGGGTTGAGCTGATCTGAAGCTAGGAACCAGGGGTTTCTTCTGGGTATCTGGTGCAGTGCAGAATCCCAAAGACTTGAGCTGTTCTGCACTGCTTCCTCGGGCCACAAGCAGGGACCTGAATCAGAAGTGGAGCAGGCAGGACATGAAGCAGTGCTTGCAGGCAGAGGATTAGCCAGTTAACCTGAGCATTCTTATACAGCACAGAGAGGAATGCCTCCATTTCATTCCTTCACTCGGTGTTCCAAGGTCAAAGTCTTAGTCGAAAAAAAGGAGGGGAAGTTGACCTTGTGCTTAGGGTGCCCTTATCCCTTGTTGGAGCCCTTCAGTTTGCAGTTCCAACTCCCTGCCGATGCACACCCCGAGAGGCAGCCATGAAGGCTCAAGAAGATGAGCTGCAAATGGGAGATTCTGCTCCTCTTCCCCCGGGGAGTGAGCCAACAGAAGGGAGTCCTGCCTTCTGCTTCTCCACTTCGTCAATGGGTGAAAATTATTCATGCGACATGTTGAGAAAAGCTTATTATGTCTTCTAATCTCGAGCCCAAGTGCATTGTCATCTTCCACTGGTATGTGGATTGTATTCCAGTTTTAAATAACACCTCAGGGCCAACACCAAAGTCTAGAAAGTTTAACTCCACCTGCGGTGTTGACAACCCACATGGATGCCACTTCACTTTCCAGCTGCTTCACTTCCTGTCCAGCTCCCTGCTTATGGCCTGGGAAAGAGGATGGCTCAAGTTCATGGGCCCCTTGCAGCCACGTAGGAGACCCAGAAGAGGCTCCTGGTTCCCTGCTTTTAGATCAGCTTAGCTCTGGTCATTGCAGTCATTTGGGGAGTGAATCTGTAGATAGAAAATATCTCTTTCTCCCTCTCCCGTTTCCTCTTTCCCTCTCTCTCTGTAACTCTCCCTTTAAAATAAAAACAAAATAAATCTTAAAAGACAAGCAGCAAAAATAAAAAAAAAGAAAGAAAATTAACACAATGCTTTCATCCTGACAGAAGTAAGTCAGAATATTGACTCCTCATTTTTCAGACTCACTAAAAAGTAATGAAGAAAAGAAATTAGAAGGCTCAAGCATTTCATGGAGTATTGCATTAGCTCCTTTTTTGACATCACCTGTGCCCTGTGATGTCAGGGCTTTCCTGCTGGACAGTGAGTAGTACTGGACCAACTTCAGAACAGCAGACTTATAAAAGCAGTGGTAAGCCTGGGATTCATGTAGGTTGATCCACACAGCTACCGAGAAAAGGAGCTCATGCTTAAATATTAAAACCACTTCTGCTGTTTTCCATATTCAATACATAAGTATTTAGAAAAACACAAGAAAAAGAAAAATTGTAAATTTCCAGATTTCTTTCCACCAGGGGCAGCCATCACCAAGCATTCTGGTGAATTTCTTCTATGCATATTTTTGAAATTTACCACGTTTTGGTATGAATATGTCATTTTCATAGATATTTGAAATAAGACTCATGGTCTGTGAAATGACTAGCTCGCTTGACTTAAACATGGCTAAACTCTTTTCTAGACTAAGATATAATTGTTTAAGTTGTGGATCCAGGGGACTTCCTTCTGGAACTTTTTAGGGTTGATAAGCTGAAAAATATTGCCGTTTAACTATCCCAGTTTACTTAAACCTTCCATTTTCTATTTAGCTTGATACCAAGATCGTCACCAGTTATTTGCCACAAGTAATGCTATAATGTATTTCAACTTTATAAAATTATCTCTGAATTTCAAATTATTTTCTTGCCAGATTTCAAGAAGTGGGCTTAATAAGTCCAGAAGTGTATGCTAATAAGCAATGTATGAGTACCTGATTTCAGACATTCAGCTTTTCCCAAAATTATTAATTATTTGTAAATTTTTAATAAATTACCTTAAAATATATTTATTACATTGATTGAAATCTGTTCTAGAATGTGGAAAGACTTAAGCGAAATGAGGGGCAGGCATTGGGATGTAGCTGTGCAGTAGCCACTTGAAGCCCTCACATCCATGTTGAAGTGCCTGCTTTGAGACCTGTATTCCCTGCTTCTGATCCATCCAGCTCATTGCCAGTGTGTAACCTAGGAGCTAGCAGATGATGGCTCATTTCCTTGGTTCCATGGAGTTCCTGGCTGCCAGCTTCTGTCTGGCCCAGCCCTACCTAGTTTGGGAAAGGAATCAATGGATGAAAGATCTTATTCCCTTTCTCTTTTTCTGTCGCTCTGCCCTTAAAGACGCAATCCAGACTGTCTTGGTGTGTGTATATGAAGCAACGTTTTAGCTTACCTATCTTCGTAAGCCTTCCCGTCTCTTTCAGCTTCACAGGCGATTCTAAGCTTGCTTCAAGTATGCGTTATGTGGAAACACAGTCAATGCAGATAGGAGCGTCCTACGTGATTCAGTTCAGTTTGGTGATGGGATGTGGCCAGAAATACACCCCACACATGGACAACCAAGTGAAGCTGGAATACTCAACCAACCACGGCCTTACCTGGCACCTGGTTCAAGAAGTAAGTGTGTTCAAGAGAAAGTCAGCAGCGGATTACAAGGACACCCATTCTTTTCTGTGAGATATTAAAGAGTATTTAGAAATAACTGGAAAGTGACGGTAACTTCAGGACTGAATATTCTTTGAAAGTTATTTCCTGTTTAAGTGTGTCTTGTTAGCTTCCTGTCTGTCTGTTTACCTGGGAGGCAGACCATATTAAGAACGTAGCACTGCTACCTTTTGAAGCAAAAAGCAACATACAGATGCAGTTTCTTAAAATAAAACAGACATTGATAATGTGGCATTGTGGTATATCATAGTGAACATAGTAATTTTGCCAAACATTAATATTGTAATTGCCAAACGGTGAATCCTAATCCATTTCATTGTGTGCACGTGTGACTTGGGAGACATTTTATTTGCAGTTGTTTCCCAAATGTTTTGGCTTTATAAGAAAAGAAAAGATTACAGATTGCATTCCTATCCCAAAGAGTTAAGATCAGTGCATCACATTTCTGGAAGGTCTTTTTAACTAGGGTGGGTGATTACACAGAAGGCCTCAGTACGAAATAGGTTTCATCCTTTCTGTTTCCGTTTTTCTGCCGATTTCAGGAATGCCTTCCAAGTATGCCAAGTTGTCAGGAATTCACCTCAGCAAGTATTTACCATGCCAGCGAGTTCACGCAGTGGAGGAGAACAATAGCACTGCTTCCCCAGAAGACCTGGTAAGAGGTGATCTTTTTCGTGTGTGGCTGCCATGTTGACCTCATCATGCCTCTCTGCACATAACACAAGGATGGAGGCCAGATAAGCACAGTGCAAAGACGTAGATGCTTTCATTAGCCAAATACCCAGGTATTTTCTATATATATATATATATATACTGAGGATATTTGAAAAAACATGGCTCATAAAAAAAAACAAAAATTTCATTTCCAGATTGTCCTAGAATCTCCTGGCTACAGGTTTTGCTTTTCTGGAGACAGCTCAGCCAGCTGATTCCCTTACATTGTATATACCAAAGGGAATGGTAGAGAAATCTAGAAATTCAAGTAGCTTGGATTACAGAGTGGCTCCCTTGTTGTAAAGCGCCATTTTTATGTTAAAAGCTTAGCCTACGTTCTTTTCCTCCATTCCCGTTCTTTCTGTCGCAGTGAAAATCATCTCCTAGGGAGCAGAGGTCTCAGCCCTCTGGGAACAAACTTCAACAGTGCAAAGTGTGAAAGAGGCAGGCACAGATTTTTCCTGAATATTGCATTGTTTCAGGTTAGGTAGGTCACGTGAAACAATGTAATATTTCAAAAAATAAAAAACAATAAAAATCCTGAATGGAGTGAGTTAGATGAGTTCAACCAAAAAAGAAAGGCTTGCACATGAATTAGAAAGCCTGAGTTTTATTCATTTTATTTTTAACGATAATTTCCGCATGCAGTGGAGAGGCAGACCAAGACACAGGTAGCTCCTGTCTGCCAGCTCTCCGTCCAGATGCCAGCAGAGGCCAGAGCTGGACCCAGGCAGTCCAGGTGTCCCGGATGAATGAGCTTTGCCCTGCTGCCTGCTGGAAGTCTGCACTGGCGAGAAGCTCTGTCAGGACCTGGGGCTGAAAATCAAGCCCAGGCACCCCCATAGGGTAGGTCTGGGGTCTCATTCAGCATCGTAAGTAGGCCAAAATGCTCGCCTCACTCCTCAAACTGCATACACAAAGAAAGTACAGCTCTGCCAGTGGTTAATTCATTACTTGATTTCTTTAAGGTAAGAGCTTTATGAATATCATTAAAAGGATTAATTAGGTTGTCTTCAATGTTACACATTATCTGGGAATACTGACATTCTGTGATGTAAGCAACAGCAAGCACCAACGCACAGGTGCTAGGTCTTTCTGCGGTGTCTCAGTGGGACTTTCGTAAAACGAAAACAGCTAAAAAGCTAAGCCTTTCGACAATGATTTTATGTAAAAGTTAGACTCTATCAAAAACAACTGGGTAGATAAAAATCTGGAGTCGTTTTTACACCTTTAGTTGAAGGACTGCAGTATGGAAGAAAGACGCCCTCATTATTTTTTGAGGCTACATGATTATTTCAGTTGGATTAAAATGCTTGAAATTTGTTTCCATGGATTTTTTTTTCTGTATCCAACTGTGAGCAATTTCCTAGATACTGCTATGCGTAACAAGTGGCAACTCTCTCTGACATTGTCTTCTGTCCCTACTGCTGGGAAGATAATCAAGACGTTTATTTCATTTCAGTGCCATTCCAAACATACGCGTCAAGGTATGCAAAATGACAATCAACTGATTGAAATAGCAGTCATAATAGGTGCCAACCGACCGAGGCTTTTGTTTACATCGTCCATGATTCTGTTTCTCTCATTTTTATAAAAATCATCGATTTTTCACTCAATTACAAATGAGGTTCAGTTTCAAAGTTGCTAGTGTGCTTTAAAACCCTTCCGTTCCTACAGACATTATGACTTTTTATTCTTAGTGTAGTATAGGAAATATTAAAAAAATATTGTCCCTGCTAGGAAAACCCTCACAGATTACTTTGAGCTCAAATTGTAGGTTGCATTATTATTTCTTAGCTCAAATGATAATACCACCAAGTTGAAAGTTTTAGTGTAGACAGAAAATATTAATTCTTATCTTTTTTAATTGAATTCTTGAGGAAATATGTTGACCCTTAAACTCATTAATTCCAAGCAGTACCTGCCACATAGTAGGAATTCTCACAGCGTGTTGGGAAGTTAATTATTTAAGTCAGTATGCATCCATGAACTAAAAAGATATTTTGTTCTGATCTATGTCTTATAAGAAACAAAAAAAAATCTACTAGATTATTCTATTGATCAATTGCCTTAAACTGCATGTAATTAATTATTTAATTCTGCTTTCCCTGGTTTTTAAAGCCATGGAATAAGAAAATAGAAAAACATATATATTTTCAAAGAGGTTTTTTTTTTAATTGGAAAGTCAGATTTATAGAGAGAAGTAGAGACAGAAAGTTCTTCCATCTGCTGGTTCACTCCACAAATGGCCACAGTGGTAGGAGCTGAGCCCAAGTTAGGAGCCAGGAGTCTTCTGGGTCTCCCATGCGGGTGCAGGGTCCCAAGGCTTTGGACTGTCCTCAGCTGCTTTCCCAGGCCACAAGCAGGGAGCTGGATGGGAAAGTGGAGCATCCAGGGGGATGTGAACTGGCGACCATATGCAAGGCAATGACTTTAGCCGCTAAGCTACTGCATTGGATTCAAGAAAAAATATATATATAGTATATATTTTAAGACAAACAACCCAATAGTAGCATATTTATTTTAGCATTCATTTTGACTAATACTTACACTAACTGTTATTGCTGCATTTAAAAAGAGTGTTCAATTGTTATCATTGTTTTTTTGATTCATAAAGCCTTCAACTTATACTGTAAGGCTAACCTGTATCTACCCCTTTTGCATTCTTGATAACTTTACTCATTACATCCATTTGAGACTTTTGCAGATAGCAGATTTTTCTCAAATATTAGGTAGACTGTGGACTAATTTGCAGCAGTATTTCTTTTAGACCATGTGTTTGTTCTACTTTTTTGATTCAAACATACGCAATTATAATGAATAAGAACAATATAGTCCCTTAACTATCAAAGATCTATTAACTTTGACAGATGTATTTGACAACGTAACTTAGAGAGGAGCCCTTGACTATATAATACCTGCTCAAAGAAATTATATTGTACATGAACTGAACATTTGTTACCCAGTGAAAATCAATTCGTTTTTATGAGAGGGATTTACATAAGAACAAGGCCTAATGAGACCAAAACAGCTGCCAGTCTCATAAACAAATCGACACCTAAGGACTCAATGAGTTTCAGAATAATGGAGCAAATATCGTTAAGAGAAACTCTGAAGATACAGTCTCCTCAGCCCTCCTTTGCTCAGGCTGCTCAACCCCCAGGAGATGATCAGTACCATTTTATTTCAGTCCTGAAGTTTATATGGTGGAGGGGGAAAAAAAATCAAATAAAGACTCCATTTATGATCCCTTGATGAAAACGTACTTTGAATTTTAAATGCAAGTCAACTTCATTTCATGACCTGCACAGCAGCAGTTGCCCTTTCCATCCAGCGTGCCCAAGATTTTCTTACTAAAATGATTTTGTTAAAGAGAGGGAGCGACTTTCAGATGGAATGCGTGCATCAAAGGGAATGTTCAGCAAAGATGTGGTTGCACATCACAACCTGTGGAACAGCTGGAGATGGTTGCCACTACGCATTTTTTTTTGTTTTCACTAAAATATGAAATCAATATTCAACCTCCTTTTCCTACCTTTTCTCTTTAATGAGCTTTAGCACTTTTGGCGCTGGATTGTACATAAATGAAAACTTCCACTTTGAACTTTTTAAAAAAGGCATCTTTCTCAAGGGCTTAGGAGACTCAGGCGAAGATTAATTCACTGAGAGAAGAATTTAGAACTGGTCTGCCTGCAACTGTTAAAAGCATAAATAAAATGTGAAATCTGGGGCAGGTTTCTGAAACTCTCCACACTCCCATTTCATGAAGCAAGCAACAAAGCCTCAAAGTAATGGGTGCCGTGGGTTTTCTGCAGCCACGCAACTATAAAGAAATGCTGTCACCTTGGTCAACACAACACCAGGGGAGTCATTGTACTTGAGAGCTGGAAGGGATCTTAGAACACAGCTTGCCCAAAGCTTGCTTTTGAGAAGCGAGGAACTGGATGCCCCAGCAGGCTTACATTGCTTGCTTAAAGGTCGTGCAGCTGATTCATTGCAGAGCCCGAGTCCTCCGACTCTTGTCCCCACGGTCCTGCCACATTCTTCATCACAGACAGAAGGGAGAAACAGGTGGCCTTTTCCTGACCTGTATATGCATCGCTAGACTCATTTTTCAGCAGACTTTTTTTTTTGAGCGCCTATTTTATTCAGTTCCTGCAGTGACTTTTGAGACAATAGATAGCTCTATGGACCGGCATTGTGGTGTTGCATGTTAAACCATTGCCTGCAAGGCTAACATCCCATTTGCATACTGGCCAGATCCCATCTGCTCTACTTCCAATCAGGCTCGATGTTAATGTGCCTGGCAAAGCAACAGAAGATGGTCCAAGTACCTAGGATCAGAAGTGGAGCATCAGGATGAACTGGCACCCATATGGGATGGTGCCACTTGGGGTTGGTTTGTTGAGCCACAAAACCAGCCTCTATAACCAGTCTTAATAGAGTCGACTCTCCTTTTTATGATGACAAGTGGTACACAATATCTTTCCCTAAGGAGAGCTCTGTGTAGCAAGACAAAGTATCTACTTTGACTATAAGGTTTTATTGAATAAGGCAATGGAAAGTGTTATGGTCATTACGAATACAAACCTCTTAACTCCGAGAGGATGGTGCATCTGTGTTGTTCTGTATCCTCTGACAAGCTGTGATGCGCAGCCAACCTGTATCTACAGGATAAACCTCCGTGCATCTCAGAATTACCCTGCTACGAATGCAGCTCATTAGCTACAGATCATTGGCAAAATCAACAATACACTCAGACTGTTATGTACTCAGGGAGTGCTTAATATGTAGATGATTGATGCAGTCCAATTTAAAGAATCATTCAGAGCCCATAAGAGAAAGTGTATCCGTAGATAGTATACTCGGGGAAGACACAGCCTAGACAGTAATTCCACAGATCCTTTGTGTTGTTGTTGTTGTTGTTGTTGTTGTTGTTCTCTTTTGCACTTTGATCAAAACGACCTAGTCACAGACTCCTGAAAGTTCCTACAGGTGACAAATGTGCGGTAATTTTGAAACACCCTTTGAAATAGTCAGGGTCTGGAAGCCTGCCTGATGTGTCTGTTGAAGCATTTCTTCCTAAGGTCTTCTCTCTGGTTGCTGTGTATCAGTGTGTTCCTCCCTGTGTCATGTACTGTTTGACTCTTTGAGTGAAAGATCAACTTGTCTATGAAGCTCAAGAAAGTTAGAATCTCCTAAATAAGCAGAATTTAGCAACCAGATGTTCTTATTTACAGAACTTTAAAGCATAGCCTCTCAGCCCCCCAAGCAAGATCTTTGCTTTACATTAAGAGCGAACTGAAAGTCTTCCAGCAACTGCTGATATGTTTACTGTAAGAAATTCTATTACTTTGAGTTAAACATCTTAAGTTTCCATCTGCTTAATAGCCTCTTAAAAATAATAATAATCTTTCTCCGTGATTTTTCTTTCTCTAGCATCAAATGTGTACAACCAAAAAAAACTGATGTTTTATTTTTCTTTAAAATGTCTCCAATGAATAAAGATGGAAACATATCTGTATCCAATAAAGGAGGATTTCTTTTTAAGTTTCTTTCATGATAAAGTTGTAACATTCCACAGCAGTTAGGTAGCAGATAAAGAAAGTGTGATGTGCCATTACATACCAGTTCTAGAAGGATTTTGAACTCTGACATGATTTATCTGTATCACCACGTGTCCATTACAATAGCATTGATTCCCTTTTTCCAGGTCCAGTGCTACCCGCTTCCGTTGGAGTCAGAGCTACTACACAGCCCAAGATGAATGGGCTTTAGACGACATTTACATCGGCCAGCAGTGCCCCAACATGTGCAGCGGCCACGGCTCCTGCGACCATGGCGTGTGCAGGTGCGTACTCCTCGGCGTGGGCTTGACCCCTCCTGTTCAGGACGAATGTCTATAGGGACGCCACAGCGATCGTCACAGGAGCCGTAGGGATGGACGAGCCAACTGGAATAGTCAAAGAATGCGATGCTCTCCTGCTTCATGCTCTTTTACATGCAAAGGATGGAATATTACAGCCTTGTATTCTGTACCACAAGATCTAACCCCAAGATGAGCTCTCCTTGGCTTTAATTTCAGAATTTATGAGCGAAGCCTGCTCATGTTTCCCTTTGCTTTCCTGCTGGCCCTTAAACAGGAATCAGACTATGCTGCATGTGTCCCACATCATGTCACCAGAAATTCAAGGTTGCATATATAAGGCATGGTGAAAGCACCAATGAGAATGACAGAGGAATTCACTTGATACTCAAAGACTTTAAGGCAATAATTCAACCAAGGGGAAAAAGAGAGGAGCTACATAACATGGCCGGAGTTATATGTTAAGATGAACAGACAATGCTTAGAAATGATATTTTAGGGCCCAGCACAGTAGAGTAATGACTAAAGTCCTTTAACTTGCCAGGATCCCATATGGGTACTGGCTCGTGTCCCAGCTGCTCCACTTCCCATCCAGCTCCCTGCCTATGGCCCGGGAAAGCAGTCGAGGACGGCTCAAAGCCTTGGGACCCTGCACCCACAATGGGAGACCTGGAGGAAGTCCCAGACTTTGGCTTTGGATCAGCTTCGCTTCAGCAGTTGTGGCCACTTGGGGAGTGAATGAATCAGCAATGGAAGATCTTCCTCTCTGTCTCTCCTTCTCTCTGTATATTTGATTTTAAAAAGAAAGAAGTGGCGTTTTAAGGATACAATAGAATCCCACTGTCACTCACACGCTCTCGCTGTTCGCCTATTTCATATCCAGCTCTACTGTTACAACAGTATTTCTGCTTTTGTCCACTTGGGGCAAGGGTGCAACTCTGAAGAGGGTTACTGTCACACAGGTTGATGGCAGGTGGGATGCGGGAGGTGTTCCAGGTCAGGAGACCATGGCATTGCAGATGAAGCAACAACTTGTTCACCCGCCCCTGCTCTTCCACAGGTGTGACCAGGGCTACCACGGCACTGAATGCCACCCGGAAGCCGCCCTTCCTTCCACGGTCATGTCAGATTTTGAGAACCAGAATGGCTGGGAGGCCGACTGGCAGGAAGTGATTGGGGGAGAAATTGTCAAACCTGAGCAAGGATGTGGAGTCATCTCTTCTGGATCATCTTTGTACTTCAGCAAGGTGTGACCAAGAACTGGGATGGGGGCGAGGGCAGGAGCTCATTCCATGAATCATGGAGGCATGGGAATTCCCAAGGGGGAAAAAAAATATATAGGGAGCGATTCAGTGGTTCTGCACATTCCCAGTTTGGGATTGGACTTTTTTAAACTCCCTATTCCTTGAATGATGTCATAGGACACTGTGAGCAGTTTCTGATTGCTTTGGGGTGTTATGACTCCAGGGTGGGCAACTTCAAGATTCCTGTTCCTTGTTGGCCTTATTGAAATCCCAGTGCTCTCGTTTCCTGCGATGTCACCAGCCTTATCTTGAGGGACTGAGTTGGGAAGGCCGTGGGTGTCCCTCCACCCTGGCCTGTGGAGGCTGTACGTGTATAAGCTTTGATGAAGGATGTGTAACGGTGGGAGTGATGGGAAATACATTTCCTGCTACAGTCTGTTAAACCCTTCCTGTGTGGCTTCCGGCACGTCGCTCAACCTCCTAGGGTCCGCATTTTCTCAACTGAACGTGGGCAGAATGAGAGTGCCCCCCACATTCCAGTGTTTATAAAGAGCTAATTAATGAGTATTTACAGATCATGTCCAACAGTCTGCAGCATTCAGGAAGCTCTTCTACTGGTGTTTCTTAAAGCTGTCCACTCATTCATCTCAGCAGTGTTAGAGGCAGGACGGCTAATGGTGGGCTGGGCGTAGGCAGAGCTGTCCCCCGTAGGAACACTTCTTGGGTCTTGTGCTGGCTCTATTTGGTAGCAGCTAGTGGCATCTGTAGATATGAGACTCCGTATCCAAGTTTCTCTTTCATCAGATAAGGGATGCAAATTGGTGAAGATCCATTAGACAGTGAGGTACCAGCCAGACTGGCTAAGATTGATTCTCCTGAGACACTCCCAACCTATGTTATTTGGGGAGAAGGGAGGTAGGGAGACACACCCCCTTCTTCCCTCACTGCAATCTAAGCAGGACTTTTTCTTTCCTCTTCCACTCATCTCTCGTAGTCTTCAACGAGACTACAGGGGGAATTGGTCTGGTCCAAGTTGAACAATGTAACCAATCTTAATTATGGACAGATCTCTGTAGAATGCGGAGTGCTTACTACCCTGTCTTCCCAGCAGGGACTGCAGCCATTCATCCTGGGACAATCGGAATATTCCACTTTACATCACCTAACAAGCTGTCAGGTGTAGGCGATGTCATAGAGGGCTGGTATGTTGTGGAAACTGGGCAGAGATCCAACAAACGCTAATCAATGCAAATACAAACATAGCTGCATAGTTTTGTTTCAGTGCAGGTGCAGAAAATCGGCAAGTATACAAGACAGAATAACAAAAGTCAGGAGTGGATTTTCCATCTACTGTTATGGCAGATCCCCAACCATTGATATCAGAGAAGAGGGCCCACAAATGATCGGTGCACATTGCACAGATCTGGATATATACCATAGAATTCTGAGGTTCACTGTGCTGCCTGAAGTGTATGCACTTCTTTCATATGTGTTATTATACTATAAGAGGGAGATGAATTCGGAAAATCGGAAAATACAACAAATTCCAAATACATGATCATTTTCAAATAGAATTTTTTTTTTACAAAGATTGTTTATTTTTATGTGAAAGGTAGAGTTACAGAGGCAGAGAGCGGATCTTCCATCTGCTGGTTCACTCCCCAGATGGCGGCAACAGGTGGAGCTGAGCTGATCCAAAGCTAGGAGCCGTGAACGTCTTACAAGTCTCCCGTGTGGGTTCAGGCTCTGCTTTCCCAGATCATAAGCAGCAAATTGGATCTGAGGTGGAGCACCCAGGACCTAAACCTGAGCCTAAATGGAATCTAGTGCTGCAGGTGGAGCAGTTAGCTTGCCACACTGCAGTGCCAGCTCCCAAGTGGCACTTTGATGAAAGGGATAATAAAGGGAGCCATGACATGAAGTTTTATATTTCAGGGGTGTTGTTACAAAAGATCTATATCCTACAATATACCTCTTAAAATTTGTGTTAGTTTAATTCGTAAAGCAGTGAAACATTTTAACCTAGAATTAGTGGGTGAGTAGTCTTGGGTCAGGGTTTTCACCGCTTCAGGAATGAGACTAGCTGCCCAAGCTCTTACACACACTGAATGCATGCATATATGTCTACACACAGACATACACACCAAACCCATTCATCAAAGTATCATGAAAAAGCTCAGGGCATCAGCCATTTCAAATTCAAATTCCAACCAAGGCTTTGCTATGAGCCACCTCCTTTTGTCTTGTTTTCTTCCTCTAAAATAATGGCTAGCATCTCAGGTCACGGAATGAGAAAAACAAAACAAAACAATGTGCCCTGTGCTCCAGGGAGAAAAAAAAAAAAAACACACTGAATGCCCAGCTAAGAACTAATATTTGTGTGATATTTTCCACCACTTACAAAAATCTCACAAACTATTCTTTTCAAAATCTCCAGAGACTGACACCATGATCCTTTGGGGGGCGGGCAGGGTAAGTATTACTGTGTAAATCTCACACTAGGACAATCGCTGCAACCAGTCCATTGTAGCCATTGGATTTTTATAATTCTCCTCACCTCAGATCTCGCCTTTGAGCTCATTCCCACGGGCACTCTGCTGGACTGCAGTTCTCTTGCCCAGTTCTGTCATTTTTTTTTTTCTTCTAAAACTCAGTCCTCCCGTTGTGATCCTGAGGCAGCAAAATCCTAAGCTCTCCGAGGTGTTTCTCACAGTGTTTCAAATGGGCAACAAGAGAAATCACGCATTTCACAAGCTCAAAGTACGTATTGCTTACAAGCTTTCCTCAAAGAAGTATCTACAATGAAGAGTTCCACACAATTATTTTTCAGTTCTCATTTTGCTAGCATCCTTGTGCGTATTGTTTTTAATGTGTTAACTGGCTTTGGATCAGTGAGGAGCTGACCACTCCTGTCTAGCCCCACCTCTAACTTCTGGCAGCTGAACCTTTTCTTTTTTAAGATTTACGTATGGATGTATTAGTTTGAAAGGCAGAGAGACAGAGTGAGAAAGAGACGCAAAGAGAACCACCTGCTAGCTTATTCCCCCATATGCCTACAGGAGTTGGGCCTGGTCTAAGCGAAGGTCAGGGACCAACACCTCTTATCCAGGCCTCCTAAATTGCCGGTAAGGAACCAAGTGCTTGACCCATCACCTGTTGCTCTCAGAATTCCCACATTAGTGGGGGGCTGGATAGAAAGTGCAGAGTAGCCTGGACTCCAATGAGACATCTCCATTAAGGGATCCAGGAGTCCCACGCAATAATGGCTTAACTCAATTCACCACACCCACTCTTGAAGCCCTTTCTTAAATAGCTTAGTGGAGTAGAATAGCACTCAACTTCATTGGCTTAAATAATGTTTGTCAGTCATCTCCATTTCCAGGGTTTTTTGGTTTTTGTTTGTTTTCAAGCAACAGATAAACAGCTCCCATCTGCTGGCTCACTCCTTACATGCCTGCCATGGCCAGAATTGGGCCAGGGTCAAGAACCAGAAGCTCAGTATATGTCGCCCCACCAGGGTAGCAGGAACTGGATTACTTGAGCCATCCCTGGTGTCTCAGTGGTCTGCACTGGCAGGAAGCTGAGATTGGAAATTGGGTGACACAGACATCCTAACTGCTAGGTTCAAAGCTCACATCCCTTCTCAGCTTCTGATCGAAGTTCTCAGGACTAAGACCAGTTGAGAAAAATCCATAGATTGACTTTGGCAGGCTCTCAAGAGCAGACCTTCTTTTAACTCCATCAGCAGGTGCACGCAACAGGGGTGTTTCCACCCAGCCTCACAGCCCAACTGTGACATGCAGAGGACGCTCAGGACGAGGGAGGGAGTTCCTGCACTTCAGGAGAAAGTTTTACGCTTTTATGACCAATTGGTGGTTGCAAAAATGGGTTTAAATGGTTCTTCCTAACCCTTCCATTAGAAAGAGAGGGAGATCCCAGGAACCTTCAAGACTGGCATAGCCTTTCGCTGGAGCTGCCTTGCCTGTATCCCTTTCATTCTCGCAGGAGGGCTCAGTGACCTCTCTTTCAGATGGGCCCCACAGTGGAGCACTGCTGTCTTACAAGCAATTTTGTCTCATTGTCACAACACCGTAAGAAGAGGTTGTTATTATCCACATTGTCGCTTGGAGATAATACAACCTCGTGGCGGTCACACAGCTGGGGAGCAGTATGACTAATGGGCTGGGATTCAAACCCAGCTCTCACCGACTTCAAAATGCTCTTCTCCAATACTCTGCCTGAAGTAGTATTACAACATTAGGATTGAAAGGGTGTCAATTAAAATTAATCTTGCCTTGTTTTTTCTTAAAAAAAAAATATATACTTCCAAGTACTCTTTTGTGTAATTAGCAATCCCCCCACGGGTCTTGTAACGGAGCCTGGGAATCACTGAGGAGCAGATGAAGCAAATGCAGTGTCCTGGCTTGCTGTTCTCGGTGAATGATCCGTGGGGGCCAAACCTTGGTCCAGCCTATGAAGGTGCTCGTGTGAATTTGAAATGGAAACAGAATGCCAACCAGCTCCTGTATGATTGCATCTGGTTTTGTTTTGTTGTTTTGTTTGTCCTTTGGACAGGCTGGGAAAAGGCAGTTGGTGAGCTGGGACTTGGATACTTCCTGGGTGGATTTCGTCCAGTTCTACATGCAGATAGGTGGAGAGAGCACAGCGTGCAACAAGCCGGACAGCCGGGAGGAGGGCATCCTCCTCCAGTACAGCAACAACGGTGGCATCCAGTGGCACCTGCTGGCCGAGATGTACTTCTCAGACTTCAGCAAACCCAGGTACCCACCCACCAGGATGCTCGCCAGAGGCTCTCAGCAGTGCTAAAGATTGTTGTTGAGGTGCTTCAAATGGGTTAACTGTTCAAGTTCTCATCAACATTGAACGTGAATGGTAACCCAACATACAAAGATTTCATTGAAGTGACTAGACAGCATATGTGTTCATGTTTAAATTTTAAGCAATCTAGGGAAAAATATGTGACTACAGGAAAAGTAAAGTGGGCTATTTTTACTCAAAAACAAACAAAAGAACAAAAAAAAAAAACCCTGCTGTGACATAGGCATGTTTCAGGCCCACTTTTCCATTTGAGAGACTTTTTTATGCCCAGCTGTTAGAATGAAAGACAAGATGGATTTTTGAATAAAATTTTTCATGTGGATTTTTTCATGTGTTAATTAAAATTTTTCTTGTGGATTGCACCCAAGACTGGTCCTGAAAGTGTCTGATGCGTGTGTGGATTTTTACTGGTCCATGTCTATCTTTCCATTAATGGGTATGGAATAAATGTTGTAAATCGTGTTAGATAGTGCCTAGAAGAGTTTTGAAGAGTTATTTCTATATTAAGCAACATATCCACCACTCATACATTCGTATGTATTTTAATCGGGTTATTTTCTGATAAGATAATATTTTGTTCATACTTTATATTCATATTTTATGTCATAAATACCATTGAAATCTGTAAGGCATTTAAAGTATTGCTTTTTTCTTTAAAATTTCCACTTTCATTCAGAAATGGATTTTTATTTGGTGACTGCCAGTAATTATTAAGTTTTAGGATAGTAATGTACACATCCACAACTCAAGCATAATGGAAATCTTTTCCAAATGGTACAATTCAAAATGAAACAAGCATAGCCCAGCTAAACTTGCTTACAATGTTAGGCTTGTATCTGATCTCTACCCATTTAAAGACTTTTTAAAAAACAAATCAAGAGAACAGCTTTCTCCTATGAACTATTCTTTTAAGAAGCAGTGACAAAGGTAGATAAAGTTGCTGCCCGCATGTTCACTTCCCAAATGCCAGCAATAGCCAGGAACCAAGGAATTCAGTCCAGGTCTCAATCCAGCTGGAGCGCAAATTCATACACTCTTTTGGGAATGTGGACCTTTCAAACCACTAGATAAATGCTGCCCCCAACCCACTGCCACCTGTTAACATTTGTAACAGTCGCTAAGGAAAGCGTAGCTTGACCCTTCCCAACTCTGAAGGACTTGCTTCTGTGCAGATTTGTGTATCTGGAGCTTCCGACTGCTGCAAAGACGCCTTGCACCAGATTCCGCTGGTGGCAGCCCGTGTTCTCAGGGGAGGACTATGACCAGTGGGCCATCGATGACATCATCATTCTGTCCGAGAAACAGAAGCAAGTCATCCCAGCTGTCAACCCAACGTTCCCCCAGGTATTTCCCATGTGTCTGAGCTTTAGAAGAGCGCGCCAAGGGGGGAAGAGGTGAGCAGTTGTTTGCATCCTTAAGTATTTAGCACTTGACACTTTGTACTGTTAAAGACATGCAATTTCTGTGACTTTTCTAGTAGTTCAGGGATAATTTAGATAGACAATGAGGGATAGTCGAGTCACCCAGCAAAGTTGTGCCTGTGTTTATATGAAATGAGCAGATACACATGGAAATATATTTGCCCTTGTTGAAAAGATCAAGAGACACATTTAAGGGCAGTTTTTTTTTTAAAATGTTCATTTATAGATTCTGCTATGTTTTCCTGGAAATGTAACTGGCACATGACACAGCAGGTTCTGAACTGAAAATTCCTTTCTTGTTTTTAAAGCCATCAAACTGCCTTCCTTTGTTACTTGTTTTGCTTCTATTAGAACTTCTATGAGAAGCCAGCCTTTGATTATCCTATGAATCAGATGAGTGTGTGGCTGATATTGGCTAATGAAGGGATGGCCACGAACGAGACCTTCTGTGCTGCCACGCCCTCAGCCATGGTGTTTGGAAAATCAGATGGAGACCGCTTTGCAGTCACTCGAGACTTGACACTGAAACCTGGATATGTGCTACAATTCAAGGTATTTCTGCACCAACTTCCTCCCAGAGCAGGGCAAGGCGGCAGGCCCTTCCAGATTTACAAGTCAGGTTTACCAAGCTTTCATGTTCTATTAAGGAAGGAATTCATTCGCATGCACATTTGGTCATTTTAAAATGGCCAAGTGTTTCAGGTGTGGTCTTCAGGAGCACACTTGTCGGTTTTTAAGATAAGCAAAGTTGAGCCAAGTGAGCCGTGTTGGAGCCACAGTTTCTCAGCTCTCCCCATGGGGAATGCAGTTGGTCCATTTTTAAGGAGTCTCAGAAGTTGTGGCTGCCCACCTGCCCATCATTGTATGTCAGGACTCATGAGTCTCTAACAGAAGACAAAAGAGAAGTTGAATTTTAGGATGTCAATTTGATTGTGATTTTGTGGGTCCCATGTTTCTGATTCAAAAGGGATAAATTCTCCTTTTTTAGACTCTTAGTGGTGTTTTAGACTTGTGACTTTGTTGCTTTCACTGTAGGATTTTCAATTTCTCTGTGTTAATTCAGTCAATGTTTACTGCCAGTTACCATCCTTCTCTTAGAAAGCTTGTTGCTTTTAGCACCATGGTAACATCTCAACACATCATGAGTATTTACTTTGACAAGTGCTTGTTCCAGAGCCCTAATCAAAATTTCATTGTGTTTATAATAACATCCCATTGGTGGATTCTGGGGTCGAAAGTAATGCAATTTTAATGAGCCAGCACAACTACATGATCCTTACATAACGGCAGGATACAGATGGTAAGTAATTTACAAATGGAATTATTAAAGAGATGGGACATTTATAAGCAACTCTTCAAAAATGATTTCCACAAGACTGTAAACAAGAAAGTTAGTCATAAATAACATGATTATTATTATCCTTCCTGTTTAGATTTTGATGTCAAATTACAATGAAAATCATAACCATACATAAGTCTATATTCATGTGTTAATATCACCTAAAATGCTAGCAAAACATTAATAGCAAACACATTTCCCAAATACTATGCTGATTCTCATCTAACACATTTTCTTAATTATTCACAAAATATTGCTTTTGTAAAAAGCTAGCAAAGTAGTAGTATGAAACCTAAAAAAAAAAATCTAAGCAGCATATTGTTAAATATTCCAAGTACTTGAGCAACTGACAAGAATGTGTAATGCTTAGCAAAAACCTTAATTCTCACAGCACACCACCAGAAAGCTATTAATCTTTGGCTATTAGTTAATGATAGGTATAGAAATGGGTCATTCCTGGATTCGTAATCAATATATATGCAAAACCTGTATAAAACCTTTTTTGATGCTAGTTGTACAAAAAAATGTAGTGCTGTTACATTTTCTGTGATTGCCTGCTCCATGATAAGTGCTAGGTCCTAGGAATGTAGAAATGGAAAATATACCCCTTACCCCTCCGAGAACCCGGAAACTCATGGCCGAGCCAGGAAAATGAACAGCTGCAGAACAGTCGCAGGAATGTTGTGGAAGAAGTGGCCTTTAGGCGCTGTTGGGAGTACCTCATGTAGAGCCGGTGGTGGAGATGGCTGGATGAGAAGATAGATGGAAAAGTTGAAACTGAAAGCTTATGGAATTACAGAGCTGGGGGAATGGAGGGAGAGAAATTCCAGCTATAGAAAGCAGAAAGAGGAAATATATAAAAATGCATGAGAGTGCAAATGAGATTGGCAAATCAGAAACAGTTTTATAGTTTTTTTTTTGACAGAAAGACGGATAGACAAAATAGAGGTTCTGCCTCACTCCCCCAACCAGTAGCCATGATGGCCCCCTCTGGGCCAGGCCAAAACAGGCGACTTGGAGCTCCATCCAGGCTCCTACTGTGCGAGTCATCACCTGCTGCTTTCCAGGGGGAACATTAGCAAGGAAGCCAGAAGCAGAAACAAAGCCAAGACCAAGCTCACAGTGAGAGATATCCACAACAACATCTCATCCTGACACCCAAACTGCCCTAGCATTTGGAGACTTTGAGGAGTATGAAAGAGGTGCAGGGAATGTGAAGTTTAGGTTTAACCATGTTGACATAATATTCTACACTAAGTCTTTTGGAACGTCCCCACAATATCAGTGAGTCATGGAATATTTATGAAACGTTGAGTGCCGCAATCAGACCTGTGTTTTGCAAGGATCGTCCTCGCAGGAGTCATGGATGGGAGTGTTGACCTAACAGGGAGAGAAATCAGAGTCAGCAAGTTCATTCAGAAGATGTTTTCAAAAACTGTATGTTCTAAGTTATGAAAAATACCAAAGAGGAGCAAAAAAAAAAAAAATCAATAATACTGAGTATGAAGCAGGATGGTAGAGGACGGATACCAGTTTATAAAGGGTGATCATGTTAGCCTTACTGATGAAAAGACGTTTAAGCTGCAGCGTGCTGAGACTGAAGGAGCGAATCTTGCAGCTCTTTGGAGAAGATCGTTTCAGGCGCAGGGAATACCAAGAACCAAAGCTTTGAGATTAGATTGTTCTAGAAGGGCCCAAGAAGAGCAGAGAAAGTGCTCAAGGAGCATAGGTGGTAAAAGGATCAGAGTTCAACTTCTGAATAAAGCCACGAGCAGCAGGATGCTATGCCCTCTCTCTGGCTTTTAAAGAATTTCTCTAGTCCATCGGGCGGGGGCATGGGGGGAGAGCAAGCACAAGGAGACAAGCTGGGCGGCCGTTGTAACAATCAAAGCAACAGTTGATTTGAGTTTGGATAATGAAGGAGACCAGACCTGTGCTGGGATTTCTAAATGTATTTTCAGTAAGAGACGCTAGAGCAGTAATGCAAGTGAGAAGGCCAGATTAAGACGTGTCTAGGGTTACCAAGGTATGTAGATAGGCTGAAGAGATGTTTGGCTCAGTTCCAGAAAGGTTCCCACAAATCTGGCTCTAAAATACAGAGAGGTGGATTGTTCTAGGGTGGAGAATTGAGAACTGGCTGGAGTATGTGGAGGTGGAGACATCTGAACTGCTGGAGTGGAAATAAACAAGAATGTACATTAGATGCATTTGTGTATAGAACAGGGGAGAGATCGCACATGGGACCCGGAGGACATCAGAAGGAACTTGAGTAGTGGCCAGTGAGATTCGGGAGCCTGCATGGAGTAAGAAGATAACTAACAGCTGAATCCTCCAAAACACCAGCACTTAAAGGGCAGCATAGGTGATTAATAAAAGGATTGAGATACAGTGTTGTCATTCAGTGGATTAAACCACCACTTGTGATACTGGCACCCCATATCGGAGTTCTAGTTCAAGTTCTAGGTGCTCCACTTCCAATCCAACTCCCCGCTGATGCACCTGGAAAGGCAGTGGACAATGGCCTATGATTGCAAATCCATCCCACCCCTGTGGAAGCCCAAAATGGTGTTCTGAGTTCCTTGTTCCTGACTTTGGGCTGGCCTATCTCCAGTTATTGTAGCATTATGCAGATTAGTAGAGCATCTCTCTCCCTCTCCCTCTCCCTCTCCCTCTCTCTCTCTCTCTCCCTCCCTCCCTCCCTCTTTCCTTCTCTGCTTCTCTCCTCACCATCCCTCCCTCTCTCCCTCTCTTCCTCTCTCCCTCTCTCCTTCTCTCCTTCTCTCCCTCCCTCTTTCCTTCTCTGCTTCTCTCCTCACCATCCCTCCCTCTCTTCCCACAAAAACAATGGCTGAGCCAAGTTTCTATAACATGCCTGGTCAAGGAATTCCACAATCTATAGAGGGGCCTTGTCTGGGACTAAGCTAGACAGTTCTGATCATTTCATGCAGACTCAGTGGAAGGGGCCTTGGTAGCTGTGGTACCTAATACGCAGAACAATGTCTCGGAACCAAAACCTTGTATAATGCTGTTCTCCCTTCTCACAGCTCAACGTAGCGTGTGCCAGTCAGTTCAGCAGTACAGCCCCGGTCCTTCTGCAGTACTCTCATGATGCCGGGATGTCCTGGTCCCTGGTGAAAGAAGGCTGCTACCCAGCTTCAGCAGGCAAAGGCTGTGAGGGCAGTTCCCGAGAACTGAGCGAGCCCACGGTGTATCACACGGGGGACTTTGAGGAATGGACTCGAATCACCATTGTTATGCCAAGGTCTCTTGCATCCAGGTAAAGTTACCGTTCTTATGTGCCATAGTAGCCATGTCTTGGGAAGCATTTATTTATCTCAACACTTCTATCTTGAGAATCTCGGCAGCCTTCAAGTATTATTCAAGTAATGAGTCTTTGGGAAACCAGCCCTGAGACAAAGCTCCCAAAATAGGTAGAATGCACACAGTTTGTGAGTGAGGCAGCTTCATCAGTCATTCATTCAACAAACACAGGTTCTTGCTACTAAGAATGCAGCAATAAGTGAAAGGTATTAAAGGCTGGGAGAGTTACAAGTTATTCTGATGGCAGACTTGTACATTATGTAGATTTTGTGATTTTTTTTTTGGATGTTCATATGGACAAGTTAAAGAGATCTGACCATCGAGATGACTACTGAAAATACAAGCGACGGTTGGAATAAACATAGAAGTGACCATTAAAAACCAATAATAAAACAATACAGAGTCAAATTTAAAATTAAGAAGAGCTCAATAGAACTTGAAATGAATTGGTTTCATCGAGTGACAAATTGAGCTTTTCAGCTTCCTGGAACATAAGACAAGGAAAGAAGATAAAGTTCTCGTTCTTGAGTATTGAAGAAAGCAAGCAGACACGTTCTGCTTAGAAAGGAAGTTATACTTTCTCCAGGTTCAGCACCCTGCAACAAATGTTTTACAAGAAGTAAGCAAAGATTCTGCAAGTGGGTACTTCTTCACTGGATCCTGGAACATGATTGGGTGACATAGTCTTTGTCTGTCTGTTCATAGCTGAGATGAGAAGACAAACTGTTTGCACCACTTCCTGAAGATGTCATAAAGGGTTGGGGTGCTCATGAATGATGCGCAGCAACATTTTCAACTTCTTCATTCTGCAACAAGAATAGAAGCACACTTTCCCACACACCTAATGCAGGTGCTCTGAGCTACATCAGGTCCGAGTGTGAAGGCACCTCCTTAGATGTGGCTCCTCCGGATCCATCAAGCTGTGAAATGATCTCCTCCACTCATAGCCAACATAAAATGATGGTACAGTGACAGGATGAACACAACCAACAGCCCAGCTTGAAGGAAGGGTGGACGGACGGAGGGATGGACGAATCTTACCCAGCGGCCTGTAGGCATTCTGAAAGCCAGTAAGAGACTCGCTATAGGGCTTCTCTCCTTGGGCCCAGTGTGGTGGCGCAAGTGGTTAAGGTCCTCACCTTGCACACCCGGGATCCCATATGGGCGCCGGTTCTATCCCGGCAGCCCTGCTTCCCTTCCAGCTCCCTGCCTGTGGCCCGGGAAAGCAGTCAAGGACGGCCCAGAGCTTTGGGACCCTGCACCTGCGTGGGAGACCCGAGGAGGCTCCTGGCTTCGGATCGGCATAGCATCGGCCGTTGCGCTCACTTGGGGAGTGAATCATCGGACGGAAGATCTTCCTCTCTGTCTCTCCTCTCTGTATATCCGCCTTTCCAATAAAAAAATAATAAAAATAAATCTTTTAAAAAAAAAAAAGGGCTTCTCTCCTCTAAGATCATTGTTGTTTTCTTGGACACAAAAGTTTTGCTCTCTGAAAGTGGTTTCCTGATTCCATCTTTCTCCTTGACTCTTGGTTCTACAATCTAGTCCTCATCCTTGGAGAAATCTTTGCTTTCCTGTAAGTACACCTATGTGGTTACAGCTAAATAACCACCTGTCCTGCTTCGGTCCCATCTCGGTCTGTGCACCCTTGGACGCTCATCTCTGCTACTGCCTTCTTCTTCTTGTGCTTTTCTGAAATGTGGCCCAACCAGAGCTCTTCCCAGTAGAATGGTCAGGCATCCCACGGAGTTGGAAAGCATCAAGTGATGTGTCTGTTCCGCCCTACTGTAAAAGTAGATGCTACTATCAGAAGCCTAATCCAATACACTCTCCCCAGAGCCTGTTAATAAACCGCTGAATCTGAGACTGCACTGTATGTCTTGTTGGGTAAAATAGGCCAACTGGTGACGCCACAGATGATAAAAGAATATTTTTAGCATTATGAAATGAGCCAGTATGTTGAGGCATCAGTATTTTCTTGGGCCTCAGCTTTGGGAAGAAGAAATCTATCCCATTGGAATCTAGCTTCCGGGTTAATTTGAATACCATCCAGTTTTCCAGTTTTGGCATTTGGGATGAAGAGCCCTCTGCTAAATAATAGTAAATATGTTTCTATTTTACCCCCAAGTAGGAAAGCTGTTGTTGTCCCTTGAGCAATATGGTAAGCCCAACTATCTCCACATGCACTGTTGGAAAACTGAGAATCCTAAGTGTTAAGATTGTTAAAATTTGAAACTATTGTGCCACGAAGTGGCATGCTTATTTATCATAGTTCTGAGCACACCATGCTTGGAGAATAATTCTAAACTGTTTTTCTCAAAGGAGCAGTTTGTACTCCTAGTCATTCATCTGGGTCTTCCCTACTGAGGAAGAGATCTTGTGGCAGTTAACATATGTCTGCTTGTCTCCCAGAGCTGTCCCCATCCTGACAGCCTGCCACGCAGCATGCCTGTCATATTCTCTCGATGCAGCTCTCTCTTCTCTTTGCAATTCAAATAAAAATACATCTTTAAACACACACACACACAAGGGGGCCCAGCATGGTAGCCTAGCAGCTAAAATCCTCACCTTGCACACACCGGGATCCCATATGAGCACTGGTTCTAATCCCGGCAGCCCTGATTCCCATCCAGCTCCCTGATTGTGGCCTGGAAAAGCAGTCAAGGACAGCCCAAAGCTTTGGGACCCTGCACCTGCGTGGGAGACCCGGAAGAGGCTCCTGGCTTTGGATTGGCATAGCATCGGCCGTTGCGGTCACTTGGGGAGTGAACCATCGGACGAAAGATTTTCCTCTCTATCTCTCCTCCTCTCCATATATCTGACTTTCCAACAAAACCAAATAAAAAATCTTTGAGAACAGGCGAAACCTATCTTCACAGGCTGAGTAATGTTATCATTCCGGCAGAAAGCATCTTCTTAAGGTCTATAACACTAGGACAGCTTTTTTTTTTTTTTTTTTTTGCTTTCTTGTGAGGCAGGGGGAGCAGAGGAAAGGAGTGAGATGGAGAGATCGAGCAAGAGTGAGAGAGCGCTCATCCCCCGGCTCGCTCCCACCTGGGTGGCAGAGGGCCAACCACTTGAGCCATCGCCTGCTGCCTCTCCAGATGTGCGTTGCCAGGAAGCCAGGAACCACATCACTGGGATGGAAGATACAGATGTTTTAACCACCGCTGTGTGTATTTTTTAAACTTGGTCTTTCGAATTAATTTTCTCTTGGCTTAAAATATAAGACCCCGTCTCTTAAGTGAACCCCAAAGGAAATAATCTCGTATGTTCATCTTTCTCTTGTACATCAACGAGAGTTTGTGTAAATAATCAATGTCTGAAATCTTCCAAGCCTAGTAAACAACATTCCTGGTTACCTTTTTGCACATTTTCCAAATATAAGTAACTTACTGGAAAAAAAAAAAGTTCACCAGTGCCTGATTTCCAAAGCCATTTGAAAAGTAAAGCCTTCTGATGCTGCCACGTATTCTCACCGTAATGTAGAACAAGGAGCTGCCGGTCTGCTTTCATCTTTGAGATTCTTTACACTTTTTTTCCCAGATTATTAACTCACTTCAAAGTCTTTGCAGGAGCAGGTGTTTGGCCTAATGCTTAAGACCCTGCTTGGGTCACATCCCGTATGGCAGTGCCTGAATTTGATTCCCACGCTGCTGCCTCCACTTCTTGTCCAGCTTCTTGGTAAACATCTTGCCATGCAGCAGATAATGGCCCACATGCTTGAATTCCTGCTACCACATGGCAGAGCCAGACCAGCTCCCCAGCTCCTGGTTTAACCCTACTGCCCAGCCTTCTTGACTAGACATTTGGGGAATGAACCAGCTTATGAAATATTTTTGTTTCTCTCTCTCTTTCTCTATCTCTCTATCTCTTTCTCTCTCTTCCCTGCCTGCCTTGCAAATGCATAAAAACAAATAAGCACTTTTCATTACATAGTCTATACATACTGCCAGAAAAAAATCCATTGAAATCCAGCCATCTTCCTTTGCTTTCAGTGGAACATCTTCCTCCTTTGCTGTTAGTAGCACTAAGAAGCATTTTTCTGGTACGCAATGATAGGGAAGTGTGTGTGTGTGTGTGTGTGTGTGTGTGTGTGTGTGTCCCACTGCAAAGAGACACATGGAAATAATTCAAAAGGTTGGAAAGCACTGGGATGAGTGAGCTTGGCAACCTCTAAAAGGTTGTTCTTGGAAGAAAAAGAACAGGGCAGCAGCCCAGCCTACTCGTGTTCCAGGCCTCTGAAGCCCTGGGACCAGCTTCTCGTTAGTTCACGGGGTAGCCCAGCTGGCTGCTCAAGTTCATAGGTAATTTGGAGATAAGACATGGAGAAGGAGGAGAAGGCACAGGTGGAACTAGGGTTGTCAGGGCAGGAGTTACTTATCCACTTGAATCCTACCAGTGCTGGATTACTGGGGTCCCCACCCCACAGCCTAACAAAGAATAGTCCACCGATGGCGTCAGAAACTCCCCCAAGAGCCTTTTCTGAAACTATTCATAAACTTAATGGAATTAGGTGGTGGAGTGTTCATGAAGTAGAAGAAACGAATATCCTTCTGGGATTGATTTATAATGCTTGGGTGAGAAAATGCGCAGGTCCAACCTATGCTATGTTCCTGGCCAACAGGGTCTTCCACATCTGACAATTCCCCCGTGTGGAGTTATTTATGCTGAAGAGGAAATCAAGAAGATCTGAGACATCTCATGAAAGTTAAAGATTTAATCAGGATATTCAAAACAACTATCAAATCTCTTGCAGGTTTTTTCTGGACCTTTCTATACTCCTGTGGTTTCATATGAGACATTCAAACAAGACACAGATCAGAGTGAGGTATATGGGCAGAGCAGGTTAGATAGTGCTTGAGGCACCTAGCTCCCACCCTAGGGTGCAGTTTGGAGTCCCTGCTGCTCTGCTTCTGACCCGGCTCCTTGGGAACGTGTCTGGGAAGACAAGATGATGACACAAGTGCTTGGGCCCCTGCCATCCACATAGGAGACACTGATGGAGATTCAAGCTCCTGGCTTTGGCCTGGCCCAGGCCTCACTGTTTGGGACCATGTAGGGAGTGAAAGAACGGATAGAAGATCTCACCCTCTCTTTCTTCCTCCCTCCCTCCCTCCCTTTCAAATAATTTTGTAGAAAGAAACAAGTGTTTTTTGTTCTTCCCAACAGCAAAACCAGATTCCGGTGGATCCAGGAAAGCAGCTCTCAGAAAAACGTGCCCCCTTTTGGCTTGGACGGCGTGTACATCTCTGAGCCCTGTCCCAGTTACTGCAGCGGCCATGGGGACTGCATCTCGGGCGTGTGTTTCTGTGACCTGGGCTACACCGGTAAGACTGGACGAACGTGTAGCATACTCAGCCCTAGGGACTCCGTTTCTTGTTACTCCTCCAAAGAGATTCTGAGATTATTGTTCTTCTTTAAGTCCAGAACTTGTAGAAAGCTGACATCTAGGCATATGCGGTACTAAGAGGTTTTGTAGTCCCTAAAAGCTGCCTAGAGGAAGAAAGCAAGGTAATGCAAATTCTGCTCCTTAAGGAGGATTTGCTTATTAGCAATCTTGGATGCTAACAATAGTTAACGTGGCTTGAGGCTCTACAGTATGCCAGGAATTAAAGCAAGTGCTTTTTCATCTCATCTGATTGAACTGTAAGAATCGCTTCATGGTACAACACGTTGAGCCTGTTTACATTTGAAGAAACATATGGAAAGAGATTCAGTAAGTCCCACGTAACATAGCTAGGAATCGGCTTTGAACCTTGGTGGTGGTTATCTAAAGCCCAAACCCAAGCTATTAACAACTTGACTACAAGATCCCCTTGACCTCTTTATTTTTTGGAAGAAATACAGTTTTTTAAAAAAAACATTCAAAGTAAAAAAAAAAAAATTTAACTTACAAAGTGATCAATTCAAAGAGAACTTTTCAAAAGAAGTATTTTCTGATGACAGTTAACTTTGGATGCTACTACAAGCAGGAAAGAAAAGGGAGCTGAGATGAAGGTGAAAAAATGGAAAAATACTCTAAGCTTTAAACTCCCTTTTGGCGTATTTCCTTAGCGGCAACTTCCTCCCATCCGCTGCGTGGCCAACCTGCGTCTCAGCACCCGAAGGCAAACATTTATTGTCGCAGAAATTGGATGGAGGGTACTGTCACTTCCGGTTTCAAGGGGGTTTTAGGTTCTGTTTTAATCTGGGGCTAACTCCCCCTTCCTGGTCTTTTACTGGAATTGAATATATGTACAAGAAGTTGATGTACTGTGAGAATGTGTGGGTATTATTCAAAGAGAGCAGAGGCAGAGTGCAGACTGCAATGGTGGTTACAGCAGCTGTCCTCCAGGAGACCACGGTCTGGTTCAAGCTTTCTTGCAGCTTCTTCGCCCTGGTGTCCGTGCAGCGTCTTCCGCCTTCCTCATGTTGACCTTGCCTTCTAGTGTTCCGTGAGTCCGACAAAGCACCTTTCCGGTCTGTTTTTTTTTTTTTTTTCTCCAAAGCTGCCCAGGGAACCTGCGTGTCGAACATCCCAAACTACAGCGAGATGTTCGATCGTTTTGAGGGCAAGCTCAGCCCACTGTGGTACAAGATAACGGGCGGCCAGGTGGGGACGGGCTGCGGAACGCTCAATGACGGCAAGTCTCTCTACTTCAGCGGCCCTGGGAAGAGGGAAGCCAGGACCGTGCCTCTGGACACCAGGACTATCAGGTTAGTGAGCAGCTCTGATGATTCTTCCCCACACCCAGTCTGGTATTTCCTTCAAGAGACTCTTCCATGTAAATATTAAGCAACACATTAGAATATGCCACACACAAAAAAAACTATGCCACAATTCATGACTCAGTTTACTGTCAACACCAAAACCTGTCTAATGTGTATCAGCTTATGTAAAAAAAAAGTTATCAAAATTATTTGATATTATTCTTGCTGTAGACTGTGAGACACAAAGATTTTTTTTTCTACTTTAAATTTTGTGTCCAAAAATAATGGCTCCTTATTTATGCATTTTCTTTGTGTTTGCTTATTGAAAACTGTCCCCAAGAAATGTAAAATCCCTACACTGACACCTGCTGGTAACACCAAGAATTATTTGGGTTTTCTTTGGGTTGGCTTTTTGTAGGTGGAAGACCGTGACTTTCTTTTTCCAATCAATTAAATTATCTGACAGTTGGGAGGAAGGGAATGGAGCAGGAGGAGAGGAGAGGTTTGCAATCTTTTGGTCCTCACTTAACTCCGAGATCCTGGCTCCTTTGCCTTTCGCATTCATCTGCCAGAGGCCTGCCAAGCAGAGGCCCCCCCGTGGAGGACCAGGACGGGACACCACACACCCTGAGTGTCAGTTACGAGGACGTCGGTCCGCTGAACCCAAAGGCACACCAGCCGGGTCATCAGCTGGCCTTGCACACCGTGTTCAATTTCTCGGCACTGGCTGTCTTGCTGCCTTGAGATTCCAGAGATGGCATTACGTACAGTTAGGAAGGCCCCCACTGCGGCTGCCGGGTGGAGTGGGGTGAAGCTGTTTCCTTTTGTATAGATGGCTATCACAGAATCAAGTGAGGGTCGCCTCCATCAACCTTTCTGGCCCTAACTGTTGGAGTGTTGGCTTCTCCTGTGCCCTTTGGATGCCAAAGCCCTGTCAAGGGGAGGAATTTTTGGTTTTCCTACCATGTCAGATTACAAAGGGATTGACACTCAGTGTAACTCACCTAATTGTAAGTCAACTGGATTTTTTTTTTCTCCCAGACTCGTTCAATTTTATGTACAAATTGGAAGCAAAACTTCAGGTATTACCTGCAGCAAACCGAGAGCTAGAAACGAAGGTAAGGCACTCTGTCTCCATCACCGTTACTGTTGTGCTTGTAAAATGGGATCCTGTTTTCTCCCAAAATGTGGTCAGGAGTTTGGAAACCAAGACTGTGCCCTGAGTCATTCCCACTGCCCTCTTCTTCTCCTTCACAGCTTGGTCCTTCTGCAGGCAGCCTTGTCGTCTGATAATGTCTCATCCAGATCCGTAACCTTGAAAAAAATCATGATGCTCTCTAGCTGTAAGGCAGGATCCAAAATCCTTTGTGTGGAGGCAGGGAAGGAGCCTCTGTTTTGAATCCTTGCTCGGCGGGGAGCTTACGTTCTAGGGAGAAGTGTCAGACAGTCAGCAGAAGTAAGCCAGGTTGCAGAGTGCCGAAGCTAGACTGTAACGAGCATGTGCGGAGGGAAGCCCTGAGTTAGCGGGAGATAGCTCTGGCAGAAGGCTCCCTGTACAAGTGGCAGGTGGTACATTAAATTCAAAGGAAGCTGATGTGCTCAGCTCTTCTGGATACTGCACATTCATACCCTTAAAGACCCTGAACGTGGCCTAGCGGATAGTGTGTGCTGGCCGTAGGCCCTGCCCACTGCTTCACTTCTGATTCCAAGGACTGCCCTCTGCCCTGCAGGGCCAGCTCCCGTCCAGCTCCAGCAACAAGCATCCTGTCCTCAACTCATCTTGAGCCACTTTCTTCAACTCAGTGCTGGCTGTGGAATTCGCATCCTACTGTCACGTCTCGGTCTTTTATTGAAACCCGATTGTTAAAATGTAAATCTGCCCAAATCCCAAAATCATCTCTTCTGAGGGATGAAAGTGAAGATTCTTTACTGATGCAAGCTGTGGCAATCAGTTTTTTTTTTTCCACATTTGGAAGTAAAATTAGACTATTCTCAATAGGGTTGGACAAAACCCAGATGAAATAGAGTTTTAAAAGAGGTGTGTTTTACAGGCCTGGAAACGCTGGGTGGAGGGAGTGGAAATGGTTAGCTCGATTCAGACATACACTGCATTTGACGACACAGCCAGAGGAGGCCCAGCAACTAGCATATTAATGTAATTAATATAATAACTGGGTATTACTGTTTCCTGGGTTGCATTCCTCTGCTTCTTCATAGCCATCCAAAAAGGATTTCCCCCCTGTCTGTTGGAACAGGGACCCCCATTTCTGCAGCCCTGGTCACCTGTAGATGTTTGTGACCCTCCTGAAAAAGTTGATAAGATGAAAGGCATCCAAGAGAAGCATCCAGCATGTGCACTGAGCCATGCTTCCCAATGTGCCCTCCCGTTGGGGCAGAAGCCAGGAGCCAGCGACTCCGTCTGGGTCTCCCACATGAGGGCAGGAAGCCAGTTGTTCGAGCCGTCCTGACTGCCTCCCAAAGTCAACATTGACAGGAAGCTGGAGTCGTCATCCAGGGCAGGGGATAGAACACAGGTGGTTCCAGTGTGACATGTGGGCAACATCATCAGCATATTAACCAGAAGACCAGATGCCCACCACAACCTTATTTTTAAAGCCCATTTTTGGGGCCCAGCATGGTAACCTAGTGGCTAAAATCCTTGGCATACTTCCGCTGGGATCCCATATGGGCACTAGATCATGTCCCACCTGCCCTACTTCCCTTCCAGCTCCTTGCCTGAGGCCTGGAAAAGCAACCAAGGACAGCCCAAAGCCTTAGGTCCCTGCACCCACGTGGGAGACCCAGAAGAAGTTTCTTGTTCCTGGCTTCGGATCGGCTTTGCTCTGGCCATTGGGCCACTTGGGGAGTGAACCAGAGGGCAAAAGATCTGTCTCTCCTTCTCTCTGTAATTCTGACTTTCCAATAAAAAAACAAATAAAATATTTTTAAAATCCCACTGTTTCCATGAAGATTTTGAAAATGGCCTTGTAGATTACAATCATACACACACATATATATGTTATGTATGTGTATTTATATGTGTGTGTGTGTGGCATACATACACAGGTAATAACATATTGATTGGTAATGTATTGATTACCATAGTTTCAAACTTAACAATTTGCTCCATTGCATTCAACAACATCTTTTCCTTTGCCTGTGTCCTCTTTCAGAATTACAGTGTGTCTGGGAGACATAGCAGGGTAACCCATGAGGTCCTAGGCTCCAGTCATCCAGAGATGGGTGAAGGAGCATGGGTGGATAGGATAGGTTGAGGAAAGGGGTTGTTGGGAGAATAACACAGAGAAAGAGAAACCAACGTCACATTGGCTGGGAGTGAGTTTTTCTGCTTTGCTTTTTAATAACTTGCCTTCATATAAGCTTCATATTGGCTGGCCAAAGTCTGACCAAATATAAAGTAGCCAGTTAAAGGAACTTTCTGCTTACTAGAATTGCAGACTGAGGAGTGTTTACTGCCTATTGCTTGAGCAGCAAAGAGTGCTACTTGATTTGTATGGGGAAGATTGAGATATTCCTTCTGAATATATAATAATGGTATGAGACTCGATAATGTTCAGGACAGAATCTGAAATTCAAATACATGATCAGAAGTAGATTTTTATGTTCTTCTCACCAACCTCCCCATCACTCATAGAAAGGTGAATGGGTTTTAAAAGAGCTTAGGTATTTTTTTCTTCCATTTCCTAGCAGTTTCTGTATTAGAAACTGTCAAGAAATGGATGAGCCTTCAGGTTACCAATGGATTCCTGGGAAGTTAAATGAATGCATCTTCATTCTAGGAGACACAGGTTGAACTTGCTGCTATGTCACCATTTTAAAAAAATACTGTTCCAAACCTCCAAGGAAAGCCATCCGCATGACCAGATTTATATCTTTTATCTCAGGGCTTGTTGTTCAGTATTCCAATGACAATGGCATAGTCTGGCATTTGCTCCGCGAGTTGGATTTTTCATCCTTTCTAGAACCAAGGATCATCTCCATTGACCTGCCACGGGAGGCCAAGACTTCTGCGACAGCTTTTCGATGGTGGCAACCGCAGCACGGTAAGCTGCTGCCCACACCTGCTTTCCCTGGGAGCTTTTACATCTTCCAACATGCGTGCACACTTTGTATTCCGTGTTTCTTGATGTGCTGTCGATTTCTAGACAATTTGATTTAACATCGGAGTCACAAAGATGCGCATATTGCTGTGTAATGAGCCTTCTCTAACTGCCTTGCTTCATCTGATTGTAGGGAAGCATTCAGCCCAGTGGGCTTTGGATGATGTCCTTATAGGCATGAACGACAGCTCTCAAACTGGATTTCAAGACAAATTTGATGGCTCCCTAGATTTGCAAGCCAACTGGTATCGGATCCAAGGAGGTCAAGTGGATATTGACTGTCTCTCCATGGACACCGCTCTGATATTCACTGAAAACATAGGTATATATTTTCACCAGCTTCGAGGAGCACATTTGATTAAAAAGAGGACTCAGTTAACTAGACCTCAAAGGCAAAGTCTGTAATGCAAAATTGTGTGCATAACTGCCTGTGATGAGGAAACCTCTAGGGATACAAGGAGTTGTATTTGTCCTCTGAAAGAAGTTGGTGAGCTCAGTCAACCAGGTTTTGTTGGAACCATCATCATGATAACATGGAAACATGGGTGGGAGGAGTAATATTTCTTAAAAACATAGCAAAGCCTATCAGTGGGCAGATATTCTGCAGGGTGATCTGCTTCGGCTCTGTGCTCTGTCAGGCTGTGAAAGCCATTCATGTTAACCACCTTCCAAATTTCCAAGTCCATGCTAACCAGCTAAAACCAATAAAAACAGGGAGAACAAAAGCAGAAGCACTGACAAGGAGCTGAGGATAAGCCACGATTTCCTGTTTGCCGTTGAAATGGTTGATTACAAGCGTCGTGTGCATGCCGGATGAGGGCAGCGTGCACACGTACACTCCTCTTCAATTCTCTCTTTTTCCGTAGGAAAGCCTCGTTATGCTGAGACCTGGGATTTCCACGTGTCAGCCTCTACCTTCTTGCAGTTTGAAATGAGCATGGGCTGCAGCAAGCCCTTCAGCGACTCCCACGGCATACAGCTGCAGTATTCTCTCAACAGTGGCAGGGACTGGCATCTCGTCACCGAGGAGTGTGTTCCTCCGACCATCGGCTGTCTGCACTACACCCAGAGTTCAATTTACACCTCAGAGAGATTCCAGAATTGGAAGCGGATCACCGTCCATCTCCCGCTCTCCACCATGTGAGAATTGTCGTTGGCTACCTGTCAGAATTTTGGTTTCTGTCACCTGATTTGGAAATCATTCCACCTGGGGATTCTATTCCTCATTCGTAACTATCCATGGAGTGTGCCAGGAAGGGAGAAAAAGTGCCTTGAGTTCCTAGGGAGTTCCAGACATCTTACAAGGCTGAACTCTTCTGCTGTGTGGCAACATAAACACTGTTTATTGGAATCCGTTTTTAAGCTTTTTTTGGGGGGGGGGGGGAGGAATGTAATTGATATTTACATTCAGCAGTGTGAAATTGTAACATGGAGAAGAGTGCCCTTAGTTGTTTTTTTTTAACTTCTTCCTCTATTTTTTTTTTTAATTTGAAAAGCAGAGTTATGACAAAATAGAAAGAGAGAGAGAGAGAGGAGTGGGGGAGAGGAGTCAGTCTTTTCCATCCATTAAACTGCTCCTCAAGTGCTTAGGCCTGGGAACCAGGAGTTGCTTCTGGGTCTTCCATGTGAGTTCAGGGACCCAAGCACTTGGGCCATCCTCTGATGCTTTTCTGGGTACATAAGCAGAGGGCCATACCACAAGTGGAGCAACCGGGACTTGAACCAGTGCCTATGTGGGATGCCAGCCCTGCAGGCGGCAGCGTAACACACCACGCCACAGTGTCAACCCCTGTTGTATTTTTAGCTCATCACTACAATAGGAATAAACGTTTTCCTGGTACCTTGGGAATACTCTTGCCATTTTGCATCCCCCGCATTTATGAACACATTCAAAAACTTTTATCAGCTTAAAGCAGGCTCCCATTTTTACCGTGTAGGCATTTGGGGAAGTTGAAGATGTTGCTACAAACTGCTGTGGTGACTGGTTAGAGATTGTGCCGTCCTAGGACTGCCCCCATCCTTGTCCTCAATTCCTTGCCTCCCGTTTCTTGCTTTGTTTTGATTTGCAGGGAAGCCTGACTGCAGGCTGCATCTCCCAGCCCTGTGTGTCTGTGGATTCCAGAATGGACTGTAGAGACAGAGATGGGTGGGTCATCCCGCCTTTTCTACCTCAAGTGTGCCTTGACCAGCTTCTTTGACCCCAGCTCCCTTGAAGCTACTTCGTGTAACCTTGCTCCCTGGCTATCAGCAGCAAAGTGTCTCTCCCTGTGTCCTGTAACCACTGGCCTGCTTAGTGGCTTCTTTTTTAAAAACTGTTTATTCAAAAGAATAACAGAAAGCATGGGGGAAGTCACACAGTGAGCTAATTGCTATGCACTGACTCACTTCTCAAAATGGCCACAACAGCCAGAGCTGGGCCAGGCTGATGTCAGAAGCCTAGAATTTCATCTTGGTTTCGCACATGGGTGGCATGGAAACAAGCACTTGAGCCGTCGTCTTCGGCTTTTCCAAGCTGATCAGCAGGGAGGTGGAATGGAAGCGGAGCAGCCAGGACTGGAATTCAGGTGGTCCGAAATGGAATGCCACCTCTACCACCTTCTGCGTTGATCCACCAACAATTCATCTAGGTTCTTGTATTCAATGGTTCCTCTTTCCTGGTTCAATTCTGATTCAGAAATATACAGCCACATGCCAAGGAGGCAGAAGTGCAGGAGACCAAAGCATTTTAATGTTAAGCCTAGAGTAGTTTACCCATAGACCTACAGAGCCCAAAATAGGGTTTGCTAATAGCTCATTAACTCATTTTTCTGGCCAACGTATTTTGAATGTCCGTTGTTCTGTTGCCTCTGACGCTAAGTGAACAGATGCCAAGATCTAATTATGTAATTTAGGATCACAGACCCTCCACGCAGCTGCATTTGCTGTATGTTGATAACAGAAGTAACACCCAGGGGTATCATGGAAACATGAAAGTTATGATCTAAACAATTTGGGGGAAAGCTGGAGGGAGCTTCCTGGAAGAGATGTTGTGTGTGCCGAGTTTGAGTGGACAGGGAGTATGAGAGACCATTTGTGGCACTGAAAGTCCAAGCAGAAAGCATGAGTGGAGATGGGAAAGATTTCCAGGTTTCCAGATCTCAGCGTGAGTCTAGAAGCCAAGAAACAGAGGCTATAGCTGGGGAAGAGAGCAGATGATGGAGGAGCCATCCTGACGTATCATGGAGTTTGGTCCTGATGGCAGTTCCATCCAGGTATTTAGCAGAGTGGCCATGGGATTAGAATTCTACTTTAAAGCCACGATGCTCTCACACTGAGAAAGGCCTAGTGTGGGGCAGACAGCAGTAGTTGTAATGGTACCACTGAAATTCTGCTTGAGAAGACATGTTCCACGTCCCCAGACATGCACCTGACAAACTTCAGCCATGTGATCCATTCCTAAGCAGGGACTATCTCTGTTCCCCCATAAGGCTATATCTAGTACTGGAGAAAGTGGCTTTATGACCGGTACAGTATGGATTGTGGATGCCCAGTGCAATAGAAAAACATGAGAATGAATCTAAGAATCCTCTGGTTTTAGGGATCCAAAGCCTGGAGAACCCAAGCAGAGGGCGGGGGTAGGGTAGTTTCCACTGACTGTCCGAAAGCATTCAGAGGCTGTAGACTAGGGACCACACTGCCAGAGCTTGGCAAGTGCTGACTTTTCCTCTTGCATATCATCTCCTTGTCTCTTTCCTGGTACTGAGTAGCAGCAAAGGCCTAAATACAAAAGCCAACCTGCTACCCTTATTTCAAAAATGAGAGTAAAATTGGAGAACAGTATTGTGACACAGTGGGTTAAACTACCTCTTGGGACACCAGCATCCCATATCAGAGCATCCATTCAGGTCTCAACTGCCTCACTTCTCATCTTGCTTTCTGCTAATGCACCTAGGAAGGTAACAGAGCATGGCTCGAGTCCTTGGGCTTCTGTTACCCATATGGGAGACCCTGATGAAGTTCTTGGCTCCCAGCTTTAGCCTAGCACACACTGGCTGCTGTGGCCATTTGGGGAGCAGATGAAAACAGTCGATGAAAGGTCTCTCTTCTCTCTCTTTCTCTCTCAAAAAAAAAAATGAATAAATCATTCAGCCAAAGTAGTTCTTCCATGTCATGCATGTGTTTATAGAATCTTACATGAGAGATGTTCATAAATATTAAATATTCCTAGTGAAATATTTAAATAGTCTATGCTCTACGCTCCTGGCTGTGAGTCAAGAGGAAACAACATCCACTACTTAGTGTGAAGATAAAGTGTCTCTGAGAAGGGGGGGTCTGGACCCTGGAGGAGCACACTCTAAAAGAAAAAAGAAATGAACATCTATTACAGCTGCTCAAGCTTGCTTGTCCAACCAGTGCTGCGTTTTCTTTGGTTAGTTCTCCCAGGACCCGGTTCCGGTGGATTCAGACCAACTACACAGTGGGAGCTGATTCCTGGGCCATTGACAATGTCGTGCTGGCCTCGGGCTGTCCTTGGATGTGCTCAGGACGAGGGGTTTGTGATGCTGGACGCTGTGTGTAAGTTAATGAAAACCAGTGGTTTTCTTTTCTTTGTGAAGCAAAGCTGAAGATGGCTTGTTGCACGTGTACCGCGTAATACCCAATCTCTGCTCCTGTGTTCCCAAGGTGCGACCGGGGCTTTGGTGGACCTTACTGCGTTCCTGTTGTCCCTCTGCCCTCCGTCCTCAAAGATGACTTCAACGGAAACTTGCATCCTGACCTGTGGCCCGAAGTGTATGGAGCAGAGAGGGGGGATCTGAATGGTGAACCCATCAAATCCGGAACGTCGCTCGTTTTTAAAGGGGTCAGAGAGGCTTCCACACTTCTTTACACTGCTAACTAACAGTCCTTCCCTCCCCCCAGCGCCCCATCCAGAGGTGTTTCTGGGTCTGTTCCCCGGGTCTGTTATTTTAGAGGCTGGTCTTTTAGCCAAAATACATTTCCTCTCCTGTTGAGTTTATTGGCATAAGCTCCTATTTCATTTCAACGATCATATATTCCTTACTTTCTGCTGCAGGTATACATAAAAATGTATACACAATTTTCAGAATCTACATTTCTAGAATACAGCACGTATCTTAATCAATACATAATTCGTGATACTTTTGAATAAGTAAGAATGGTTTCTCCTTTTTCCTTTCAAAATTCTTTGTCTTCTTTCTGAAAATAGCATCATTTGATGACTTTAAAAAAAAAAAAACGCTTAGGTCAAACAGCATTCTCAAACACTGTTAGTTTGTTTTTGTGTTTCAGACTAGAGTTGTTAAGCAAGAGATGTTAGCACTAAGCTTGCAGCTTTTCATCTGTGGATACTTTCCACATTCCGTCTCTCCCAGCATAGAGAAATTGACTCATCTAGGCATACCGGTGACATCTTTGCAATTCTGCATGGGTTTCTCCACAATTTGAATGACCAGCACTTAACACTTAGAAAATTAAGCACCCTGAAACTTTTTCAGTTATAGTTCATAGATGCTGCTTATCCTTCCTGTTGGAATTCTTCCCAAGTTCTGGATGAGAAAGGGGGGAAAATGCCCAAAACGTCTGAGAGATTTATAAGTCCTTAAGAGTGTGGAAGAGTGACAAACATTGAGGGGTTAAGACTCTTGAGTTCTTGGGCTTGGTCTAGGACAATGTTAGTCTTATTACCACCACTTTTTTTTTAATCCATTTGAATCAGCTAAGAATGCCCAGAAACTGAAACCCTGTAACCTCTCATGATTGGAAGATGTTTACTCGCTACGTTTTTGAGCAATAGAATTAACCCAATGCTTAAACCCCCATAACAAGAAAGACATACAGTCTTCCGTACTCCACCTTTACCCATCCAGATGCAAGAGCAGCCAGTCATTTTGTGTGAAGCCAGTCATTTTGTGTGTCAGCCCTGCAAGCTGTAGCGAGGGCTCAGTGTGCGCCATTCCGTAGGCTGTAGCCTGACCTACAAAAGCAAACTTTCGTGAAAGGGGAACAGATAGTCTCATGTTCATGTTGATAAATGCAGGCGTATCATGGCCCACTAAAATAATGTGTGGGTTGCAAAGGCATCCCTCACGTTGGGCACTTCCGGATCACTGAGCCTGACCACAGGACAAGCATGGCAACACACCAGTATGAATGTCCATCTCCAGTCCTAACCATAAATGAGCACATCAGCAATGGAGGACAGTCACCTTGCAAATCATGCCCATCGTCCAAAACACAGTGTGAAATGAGGCCTCTTACAGGATACTCGTCTCGGCCCAGGAGAACAACTCTACTCTTTCATTCCTTCTTCATGGGAAAAGAGGAAGAATAATGCTTTGGATGTTAGCCAAGAATATTTATTAGCTGAATCTTTTGACTCTCCACCTCAAAGCTCTCTCACGGCAGGCTGAGGAAGCCACTCTCCCCTCCCCATCAACTTCCATAAGGCACTAACCTGTAAAAACATCCAAGGCTTTATGCTTATGTGTGTGTGTAAGAGGGAGCCACGAAGGGCAGACAGTGATTGGGCTTCATGGCCTGAGCAAGGCGGTGCATTACAAGGCATAAAAGCAAAATAAAGAGGGGATGTGTGAGGCTTGGTTCACTCCCCAAATGGCCACAACAGCCAGAGCTAAGTTCTAAGCTGAGAGCCAGGAGCTTCTTTCAGGTCTCCCATGTGGGTGCAGAGGCCCATGGATTTGGGGCATCCTCTGCTGTATTCTCAGGTCATTAGTAGGGAGCTGGATTGGAAGTGGAGCAGCTGGGAGTCTAGCCAGCGCCCATGTGGGCTGCCAGGGCTGCAAGCAGAGGATTAAGCTGAATCCATGATGCCAGCCCCAACCCTAGAATCTTACGAAGCACAGAGTTTAGGTTCAGAATCTGACACAGCTGAGTCCAGACCCTCCTTTCTCCACTCGTAAACTGTGTAGCCTTGAGGAACTCACTGCAACTCTGCCAGTCTCCATTGCCTCATTGACAACGGGAGAGGGGAGGGCCCTTTCTTGAGGAGTACAAGGTGATATGAATGAGCTATGTGTCTGTTTTAGACCCTAGCCCTTAGAGAGGGCTCCATCTAATTAGCTATATTTGAAATGTGTCCAGCTAACAAAGAATATGTTCTTTCATGACTGTTGAGGTGCAGAGAAAAGAGCCCAGCAGAATGGCCAAATGGATAAAATCTGACTTTGCAAGTGCCGGGATCCAGTGCACGTCCCAGATTGCTCCACTTCCCATCCAGCTCCCTGCCTATGACCCGGGAAAGCAGTAGAGGATGCCCAGATATCTTGGGACCATGCACCTGCACAGGAGACCTGGAAGAAGCTCCTGGCTCCTGGCTTTAGATCAGTCAGCTCCAGCTGGTGCAGCCATTTGGGGAGTAAATCAGAGGATGGAAGATCTTTCTTTGTCTCTCTCCTTCTCTCCATAATTCTCCCTTTGCAATAAAAAAAATGAATATCTTGTTTAAATGTGGAGGAAAAATATGCTCTCTCTGGCTGAAAGCACTGTCAGTATCTATGAGTTAATACTTGGGAGCCCAGCTGACCATGTGACCACTCAGTGTCACAGCCACACAGCGCTGACGAGTCATTTTGCTCAGATATCACAGCTGAGAAACTAAAAAGCCTGCTGGACCCCGGGGACTTTTGCAAAGTACAGTTCTGTGTCATTGTCACTGCCACCCCATACACATCTGAAGAAAACAACCTTCTGAGCTGTCAATCCCAGGTAACCAGAAATAGCTGATTAGCAGAAAAAAAATTACTGCGGCAAATGAGGTTGCTTCCTCGTTCCTTGGTTTCTCTGCATGAGTGGGTAGAGCCTCGGCACATGCCTTTTTCTTATGCTCTTTTACATGCCTTATTTCACTTGTTCAACCAAAAGGTGATGTTGTGTCAGCCTGAGTGAGAGACCCCAGGGCTGGCAGAGAAGGCAAGGCAGTGATGAGTTCCTAGGATTCCTCGGATCCCCCCAGAAAAGTTACCCACTAGTTCCCGGCTTCCAACGGGAGCATTTGGCACATTTTGCACCTGCTTGCTGCTTAGGACACGCTGTGATCAGAAGAGGCTGTTTTTGAAAAAGGCCTGTCATTATCGAATGCTATCACTCTTGCGTTGCTTTTTGTGAGACACAGCAAAATGTGATTTAGCGAGGAGGCAGTGGAATTGTCTTCCTCAGGCACCAGAAATGAAGGCGATGGGGAGAGAACAAGGACTGCTATAGGGTTGTGTGGTTGTTCTGTCTCTTACTTAGCCAACACATGTTGGGTGTGGAAAATCGGAGGAAAGCAGCGTTGCCAATGCAGTGGGTTGTGTGACACACATGTTCTTGTTTTCAGGAAGGACTCAGGATGCTTATTTCAAGAGATCTGGATTGTACCAATACCATGTATGTCCAGTTTTCCCTTAGATTTATCGCCAAAGGTAAGAATCTGCATGGGTATGAATTCTGTTCTTTCCCTTCAGAAATTTTCTCCCATGCGTGAAGATATAATGCTATTAATCCTCACGAACTTTATTATATGGAAAGATTGGCATAAATGTTCTCTTTTTTAAATTAAGTTCATCTTACTGTTGGGGCAAGATAACTGATGATTTTTTAAAAATTTCATAAAGCTGTAATCACCGCAGTTCCATGGTAGTTAAATTTCTCGTTATTGCCCTAAGACCACCACTACTAGCTCACTGTAAGAATTTTAAGTATAAAAAAGAAGCACACACCAAAAAAAAGCACAACATTTTTGGCTTTTCTCTTAAAGATGTGAAATCCTCCCCTGCCCCTCAAAAAAAAAAAAAAAGTCTGTTCTTTGTCATTATTTTCTAGCCACTAAATTGTCTTTTAAAATGTCATTGCATCCATAGTAAATTTTCAGGTATTTTTTTTTTCATGTATCCTCAGATTTCAACACTTGACCTTTTGAAAAATTGTGACATATATAGAAACCAAAAAACAAAAGCATGATGTAACATTTCCTGACTATAGAAGATGTGTGACTATCTGAGAGAGGCAGTACTTTGTGCAGGTCCAAAAGTGAACGTGTGTTTGAGATGTGTTTCTGCAGGAAGCCCACGCCATCATAGCTTTTAAGCTGCATCTGAGGCATTTGGGCCAGCAAGCCTGTGTGTAAGGAGAAGTTGGTCTGTGCACTGATTCCAAAACAATAGGCTAAGCACCTGCCTTCTTACCGTGGTTGTCACAAATACACGCCGTGCCTGTGCTGTCTCCTTCCTAGGTACGCCAGAAAGATCTCACTCCATTCTCCTGCAGTTCTCCGTCACCGGAGGAATCACTTGGCACCTGATGGACGAATTTTACTTCCCTCAAACAACCAATATACTTTTCATCAATGTTGCCCTGCCCTACACCGCCCAAACCAATGCCACAAGATTCAGACTCTGGCAGCCTTACAATAATGGTAAAAACGCACGTGTTGTCCTGTGATCAAAACTGGCAGTGGCATGTGAACCTGTTTGTTTTTAGGGGTTGGGTGTGTGTGTGTGTGTGGAGTGCATGAATGGCTTAGCAGTCCATACCACAAGCCTTGCCCCTGCGTCCTTTTTGACAAAGCTTATTCTTTCTATATCTCTTTTTTCATCTTTTCCTACCTGACTCGTATGTTCTTGATGATCCAAGTGTAACTGGGTCCTATCATAAAACATGAGGGCTTTTTTTTATGTTTGTTTTTAAAGATTTATTCCTATGAAAGGCCACGTTACAGAGAGAAACAGAAAACACTTGGCATGCATTGCTTCACTCCCCAGATGGCCACAACAGCCAGGCTACTTGGCACAGTTGCATTCCCTCGCAGCCTGAGGGTTGACCTTCCTCACTCTGAGACAACTTCCCTAAACACCCAGCCTGAGCCACCGAGTCAACTCCCGCTACCGTGAGAAAAGCGCGGTATTGTGTATCACAGAGTAGACATGAAAGCAGTTCAAGCGTTTGAATTGGGGTGTGATGTCATGGCCACGATCATCCTTCAGCCTGACTGACAAGTGGGACTAAGAAGTCATGGGTTACCCTAAAAAGCAGCTGTGAATTACTGCTATAGTAGATTAGTTAGCATACTGGTCCTGAGTCCGTGGCTGACTGCCCAGCCCATCCTCACGGTCATCCTACACTTTGCAGCCCATTCCGGCTGGTGAAGGTCCATCGTGCTGCTGTGACAGAACGGACAATACAATTTCCCTCCCTGTCTGTCACAGCCTTCTGGACTTAGCAAGGCAGCCCTATGCTATGTCAGTCCTCGAGGCTGCAAGGTGCATTTCTTCCACTTAGGAGTACGCGTCACATAGTCCGAGTCCTTTGTCTGTCTTGAAGACATCTGTTCAGATACTGGTACTCAGTTCCTTCTCTTTTCTTCCAATATGCAAAAAAAATAATAATAATAATAATAATAATTGCCTATCAGATTGCCATCATTGCGAAGCCTGACTTTATCCAAAATAAAAATGTCTTAGGTAAAAAAGAAGAAATCTGGATTGTTGATGACTTCGTTATTGATGGAAATAACTTGAACAACCCTGTGATGCTTCTGGACACGTTTGACTTTGGACCCAGAGAAGACAACTGGTTTTTCTACCCTGGTGGTAACATTGGTCTTTATTGTCCATATTCTTCAAAGGGAGCCCCGTAAGTATTTCATGGAGAAGCTACTAAAAAGCAAACCACAACTTGACACATTATGATGAATTCTTGTCTAAGTGAATTCGTCGGTGTTGTCTTGTGTAACAGGGAGGAAGATTCAGCCATGGTGTTTGTCTCCAATGAGGTTGGGGAACACTCCATCACAACCCGTGACCTCAGTGTGAACGAGAACACCATCATACAGTTTGAGGTACTTGATTCTGTTCCAGTAGAAATGCCTTCAATTGTTGAACAAAATCTAGGGGAAAGGAGGAAGCTCTCAGATAATTTCATGCGTTGTAACTTCTCGTTTTTGTGCAAAGCCGTAAGAAATTTATAGCATCATAATTCACTTTTATTAGCAGAACCAATTGTCTTACTAAGGTTTATGTCTGAATTTTTGTCCTTTATTTATAACATAGCTTTCCTTGCCTACTACAATGGAGAATTGTTGAAATAAATGATTTTAAATATAAAAATAGAAAGGATCACACCGTTCTGGGGCTGTTATCACCGTAGTTCCCTGTAGTTAAAGCTATGCCTGTGCATTTATATAATCTTTTTCATGGCGTCATGAATTTTACCAGATAGAACAATCTTGTGCTTTGTTTTCATAATTTCAGATGTTTGCTCTATATATTTTATGAATATTCGTGTGCTCGTTGTATTAGTCAAGAGAGCACATGTAATAATTAACATGTTTTAAAAGCTTAAATAAGTAGACCCACAGGAGGTTATCCCAGTGTTCAGAAATAGTAATGTTAGAACAATACTGGCTTTAGAGGATAGGGCTGGAGTAGTGCACTTACTGAAAACAGTGCCGATAAGGAGATGTTTAGGTCGGTCCTGATAGAACCTCAGAAAATGTCTGTGTGCATCAAAGCGTTCCATGGTGCTCCATGCATATGCCCAATTTTATGTGTCCCTTTATGCGTCCTAAAATTTGAAATGTACAGATTAATCAACAGTGCCTAATTGCATCCGTATGCTTTTGAATATCTGCTTTGCGTACTTTCCACATCCTCTAAATTAGGTTTGTTTCTTGTAACGTCACGAGCCAGAGACCAAATTATTCCTGAGTGATGAAATCATTATTCTCTATTTTCAGCTCTGAGTTATATTTTCGAACTTTACTTTATGCTTTAAATGATAATAAAAGGAGGCAGCTTCTGCCCTTTTAGGAAATCTGTTATCAAAAAAATTCAAGTAGAAGCAAGCGCCTATTAAAGTTTATCACGTGTCAATATTTTACTCGTCAGATAATAAAGGAGCAAACACATTAATATATATATTCATATATAGGAATAATATATATAGCCATATAAATAAGCGCATACAGTCCTCTGTATTCATGGATTCCACATCTATGGATGCAGCCAACTATAGATGGAAAATATTCATGATATCACTGTATCCATGCTGAACAGCTATAGAATTTTCCTTCTTATTCCCTAAGCAATGCAGTGTAGCAATTGTTTTCATATTTACATTGCGTTACATACTGCACGTATGCCAGAAAGGATTGATAGCATATGGGACAATATGTATAGATTCTATGCAAATACGACACCATTTTACAATGAGACTTGAGCATCTCTGGATTTATGGTATTCTAGAACAAGTCCCGCACTGCAGACACCAGGGAATAACTTTATATGTGTGTGTGTGTATAGTTACATAGCTGTGTGTGTGTGTGTGTGTGTGTGTACAACTGGCTGATATTGTAATATGATAGCAAGAAAATATTCGTCCCAGTTGTAAGGGGGCTTTTTTTGTTTCGTAGAGAGAATCACATACAATTCTTTAATCAGGTGTTACAGGTATGTCCTAGAAAAGAGAAAAGAGAATGGAGTGGTTATTTCCCTAATGATGACAAAGATTGTTATATGGAGAGCAAAACGGTGGGTGGCTGCGGTGGGCATGGGCGGACTGTAGGGAAGTAGATCAGAGGTTAGAAATGTGGCCGTGCAGGCCGGATGAGACCCCCTGTGCCACGCGGGCACTGGAGATCACAGCATAATGTCGCGTGTGGAAAATCTGCGAGAAGGCGAACTGCATCCCCATGACACTCACAAACTAACTCTCAAGGCGACAGCTTGATTTACTCAGCTGGCATGACATTTCACCACGGAGCTTATATCTAAATGGTATATTGCATATATATGCTGCTGCTGTTGTTTGCTTCTTAAAAACAAAAAAGTCTTCCCCTGAACCAGGTCAATAGTGTCCATACTCCATTTTGTTTTGGTACTGAATATGTGCTGAAGAGTTCCCATATGCAAAGATTTGGGGGATTATTTGATAGGCAAGAATTAAAAGAAAAAAGTTATTCGGTAGACTGGTAAGGATTAAGGTAGCAGTGTTCTCATAATGATTTGCTTGACCTGACTGTGCCAGTGGGTCAAAAGTGACATTTGAAATTCTCCCAGCTTCTGATTTACCTACATTCTGCATGGTGCCCGTTGAGGTTATTTATGAAAAATTATGATTTAGTGGGAATGTGTGATGTTGCTCAGTTAGGCGAAACCAAATCTTTTGATGTGAAATATTTCAGCAAGACAGTTCCCAGGAAAATGCACTCTCTAGAAAATAATGAATCATTTCAGGGCTTGTTGCTCTGGGGTGATTTACATCCTTTTTTTCTTCTTCTTTTCCAAGATCAATGTCGGATGCTCGACGGATAGCTCATCCGCTGATCCGGTCAGACTGGAATTCTCGAGGGACTTTGGGGCCACTTGGCACCTGCTGCTGCCTCTCTGTTCCCACAGCAGCAGCCATGTCAGCTCCTTGTGCTCCACCGAGCACCACCCAAGCAGCACCTACTATGCGGGCACCACCCAGGGCTGGAGGAGAGAGGTCGTGCACTTCGGGAAGCTGCACCTGTGTGGGTGAGGGCCTGCTGCGTGGTGTTGCCTGTGTTTCTTTCTTTTTTTTTTTGTTTTTTTTTTTTTTGCAACGCAACCCTGAAGTCATTGTCTATTTGTCAATTAGTTGATCACGGGGACAGTTTCCCTTCCACGTCTAACGCTATCTCATTTGAAGCCAGGCAATGACTAGTGAAGGCATCAAGCCGTGAGCTAACCTAAGTACTAACAGCTTGCAGGTAAAGGTTGCAGGCTACACCCTGTGTAGTACGGTTCACTTTTTCCCATGAGTATGTTTTGCATCCATTCGGAGACAGCAGAAATGTGCCTTCACCTTCATGCTGTTGCCCTCCTCCTGCCAGCCCCACCTCCAGAAATAAATGCCCAAGTGCTAGCACTTTTCCCCCAGGCACTTCTGCATTTTCAACCTCTCTCAGCATTCTAGTTACATACATTTGACTCTTCTGTTGTAAAGCTACTCAGAGATGAAGGACTTTAGCCCTAATAGAAATGAAATGAAAAGTGGAGTTCAAAAACCAAAACTAATAATATCCACGAACAAAGAGGGAAAGTCAGAGAGGAAGCCTGCCTCAGAATTTTCTGTCTTTACTCTCAGAAAAAAAGCATTTCTTCTTTTAGAGTATGTCAAAAACAAAAGAAGAAAGTACTGATACTCTACTTTCAAGATGGAAGTAGATTTATATTCCTGAAGTAAAGCTCAGCATAATTAGAAATTGTGGGTTCTTCAAGCAAAATTAGGGATCCCTAGTTTGTTTCCAAAAAAAAATAAAGGAGTGAAAGTGACTTTTCAAAAGTCCAAATTCTCTTTGAACATAGATCCATTGATGCTTAGCATAATTATGCTTAGCATAATTTCCATAATCGCATTGCTAAGAACCTTCAGGTTTCGTGTTGTCAATTGTGTCATTGACTAACCGTGCTATCACATCATGACATCATTCTCGTAGAATATCTGACCTTTTTTATTAAAAGAGTATTATGTTAGTTTATTTCAGATGTAACAACAATGTTAAAAATAAGCATTACTAAGCCACGTGACTTGAAGGTTCTTTGCAAATAATGGGACTCTTGCAAGGAGTTTGTGCAGTTTATTGGAATGGACAAATCAGAAAGCTACTATAAGTTGGGCAGAGCTTGTCTCAAAAGGAGTCCGACAGTGGAGGGGGAGCGGACAGTTCCAAAAACAATCCTTCTCCAAAATTCATTGTATTAAGATGATGAGAGAGGCTTATTTACAAAGTGGAAAAACTTACTGGGAAAGACAGCAGGGAATCGCACGCACCTCACTCAGAAAACATGAGGAGACCCCAGCAGCAAGAGTCGTGGAGCCTTTTTTCCCCAAGCTGACACACTGAGCCAGCCACGGCTCCAGCCTTTCGCGACACTGAACGCCAGAGTCCCGAAAAAGAAAACCCTATTCTGAGCCTGTCAGCCCTGACCAGGGAGCCCAGGGGTACAATAGAAGAGTAGCTGCCCAGAAGTCATGCCCACAGGCTGGCTGAGCAGGGAGATGGCATGGAAGGACAATCACTTGGGCAAAGCTGTCAGCTGGAAGTTTGTATCCTTCCCAGCCCCAGAATTCACAGCTAGTATCTTAAACTCCAAAGTGATGGCATCAGTAGGTGGAACTTCTGGGAAAGTAATTAGATCTGAAGGCTGGAGCCCTCCCAGATGGGACAAAGGCATGAAAAGGGTGCCAGAGAATGGTGCCGTCCTTCTATCACATGTGGCCGTAGCCAGGAGGCTCATCTGTGGACCAGAGAGAATTCCCTCACCCCACACTAAAATGCTGCTACTCCTTGATCTCGGATTTTTCCAGCCTCTATGAGTGTAGGGAATCAATTTATGTTGCCTTATTGGCTCCCCAGTGTATGTCACTGGTTATTATAACAGCCTAAACCAACTGGGACAGGCACTCATGGCAAAAGGATCCCACCAGCTCCATCCTGGGACTGCTGAGAAGTGCCAGGTTTTCACTTTCATGCCGAAATAAACCTAATTTCTGCTTGGTTGCCCAATGAAAAACTAGATTCAGTGCGAAAATATCACCCTCAAGACAGCCGGTGGGCCGTGGTGTCAGTTTTTCCAGCCAAAACTTTCTTTATCACATTCCATGTGGACAAGATCTCAAGGAACTCGGAGACTAAATCACCATTATCTGCCAATCAGAGAAATTGGGGAAGATGCCCAGGTCACAAGAGTGCCCCATTGTCATGACGACCACCTCACCCAGCACTGGTGACAGACCCCGTGCTGGACCATCCCACGAGGCATGTCATTTCACATAGAAATCTGAACAAAGGAAATGTAGGTGTGTGTGTGTGTTCATCCACTTGTAAAACACATCCTATCATCATGTGCAGAGCCTGGACTGTTGTTTCCTTCTATGTATTCCACACCACTTTGATTGCCATGAAAAGAATTAAGGAGGCAACTCCGCTCTCAGAATGGTATAAACCCACCTTTTAAGCTGCCCTCCATCATTTCTGTCAAGAGGAGCGTTTGCCTTAATGGTGTTCTCCTGTCCTTGTTTATGGAAAAGAATTAGCACTCTCCTTAAAGCCCACACAGGCATGAATTGCCGGGAGGCAAAAGTTAACATTTTCTCCAACTCATTGAACCGTTCCTTAGTTCGTATTCAACGTGGTATGTGATCACGGCTTAAGAGCTAGAGGTTCTTGTGTGTGTGTGTGTGTGTGTGTGTGTGTAATGCATGTTCAAACAACCCTCTTCTTTGCACATACTCCATGCTAGTTAGCAAGAGTGTAGCGAATGTAGTCAGGTGTCCACATGGCCCCTTTAGCATTCAGGTATAGCCCGTTCTACATTCCAAACCTCAGTATTGAATTTCCATCTGATTTGATTCATATCCCACCTTTGCGTCCTTTCTTAGAGTCTTTTTTTTTTTTGTCTTTAAACATCCTAATTGTTTTTGTCTCGTGCAGTTCCATTATGACTCCATCAAGACCCCTACTTATTGAATGCAGTGTTGTGTGCGTGAAATGTTAAGCTTATGTTTTCAAAACAGAGCCTTTTGAGTCCTACTGGCCAGGAAGAAGAGAGGCTGACAGTCACCAAGGAGGGTGGGCAGTGAGGAATGTTCAAAATAAAGTTTTAGCAGAAGGGAGCCACAGTAAAATCGGACGCTTCAGTCCATTTATCATAGTGCTTGCAGTTTCTGTGTTAAGGCAGGTGAACAATAATAAATATCCAACCAAGGTGGCTCATCTGTATTCAGAACATTTGAATAAAAAGAAAAGTTCAAAAAAATCCATGTAGGCTTTGGTTCAAAGGAAAACTCCAGCCATTTCCCTCAGCTCAGCAGTCTCAAAGTTCAAAAGGTAAGAAGTGCTTCTTGCCAAAACTAAATTCTGACAAGTCCTGGAAAATAAAATTTAATTATGAACTAGCATTTTCAGGGCATGCTTAATGTAGATGGAATCTTGGTATCAACAATGAAATTAGGATTAAAATAGTATGTGGGAACTTGCTCTGTTTTATGAGCTATCAAACTCTAGAAACAAAACATTTGGATAAGACCTTTCACAATAAATCATAGCAAACATGTTCTGGTCTTTCATTGTGTGTGAAACACTTCATTGGGTGCCATGAAAAGATATAAAAATGGAGACATAGAGTTGGCTTCCATGTGCCCATGACCAGTAGAGAAAATAGGCCCTCTTTAAACATAACACCAGCTATAGTAACTATGATAATGGGAATTCCATCCACATCATGGGAGAAAGAAATTAAAAGGTTGATTATTTAGTGTAAGACCCAACAGTGTCTCCACCAGCCTACCAAAAAGCATTGAAGATGTTAGACATTAGTGTTCTGTGGAGCCCTACTCACGTTGGCCAAAAGGAAGGAGCAACTGCTGAGTGGGTAAATAAAGTCGGAGTTTTTAGGCAATGGGATATGACCCAGTACAAAAGGGAAAGAATGGAATTCTGATACGTGAGCACACCTCAGGGACATAATTCTAAATGACTGAAACCCAGACACAAAAGGTCACATGTATTATGAAGTTTCATTTATAGGAAGTAGCCAGATTAGGAAGGTCGGAAGATACAAAAAGCAGATTGGGGCAGAGAAAATGTTTTAGATTTAGAGAAGAATGTTTGCTCAGCACCTCTGAATGGTACCCTTACAGTGTGGTCAATGGTTAATTTTTGTTATATGAATTTTACCTCAGTTAGTAAAAAAGATGAGGCTATTTATGCAGAGAATAGATAGTAGGGACAGAAAAATCTTCACCCAAGAAGTCACTACTGAAAATGTGGGAAGACAGGGTAGAAATTTTTTTTTAAGATTTATTTATTTTTTTATTGGAAAGTCAGCTGCACAGAGAGGAGGAGAAACAGAGAGAAGATCTTCCATCTGTTCATTCACTCCCAAAGTGACCACAATGGCCAGAGCCAAGCTAATCCGAAGCTGGTACAAGGTCCCAAGGCTTTGGGCCATCCTCAACTGCTTTCCCAGGCCACAAGCAGGGAGCTGGATGAGAAGCGGGGTTGCTGGGATAAGAACTGGTGCCCATATGGGATCCCAGCATGCCCAAGGCGAGGACTTCAGCCACTAGGCTACCACACCAGGCATCAGGTAGAATTTTGACATAGTAACAGGATTATGACATTCTTGAAGGCAGCAGGAAATACACTGGCAAAACTTAGAGCCACTGAGAAGTACAATCTAGTTCCAGAAATGCAAAATCCTGTGTTCTGCTTCTTGAGTGTGATGTGCAGGTTGGACCTGCCCAGTGTTCATTGATCCCCCGTGCGCCTACCCTTAAAGCTCTACTGCTCTGTGAATAGCCTTTGAAAGACTCACGACTCTTTTCCAGATCTGTACGTTTCAGATGGTACCAGGGATTTTATCCTGCTGGTTCTCAGCCAGTGACGTGGGCCGTTGATAATGTCTACATTGGCCCCCAGTGTGAGGAGATGTGTAACGGCCATGGAAGCTGTATCAACGGAACCAAGTGCATCTGTGATCCTGGCTACTCAGGGCCCACCTGCAAGATCAGCACCAAGAATCCTGATTTTCTCAAGGATGATTTTGAAGGTACATTTTCCCATAAATTCTCTGCAGTTTATCATTGTAAGTATGAACAGAAAGGTCTCCCATCCCCAGGTTCACTCTCCAATTGACCACAACAGAGGCTTTGCTAGGCCGAAGCCAGAAGCTTCATCTAGGCCTCCCACGTGGGTAGCAAGGGCCTAGGCAATTGGGCCGTCTTCTCCAGCATTTTGTAGGCGCATTATCAGGGAGCTGGATGGGGAGTTGAACATCTAGAATACTCCAACGGGGTGCTGGAGTCACAGGTGGTGGCTTAACCCGTGGTACCACCATGCTGACAACAAGATCTTGAGAAAACCTGAGACCATTTCCAGCCCTTTTTCTACCACGTGTAATTTCTGATTGATGATATTTTTAGAAAGAATCTTTAGAGAGGTAATATTCTTGGAAAGAAAAAAAGAGTTCCCAGTACTGCGTGTTCCTGTTAATAATTTTATACCAACTCATTAAGAATCCTATTGTCTTTCTGCACTTTAACCCTAACCTAGAACCCAGAATCTTTATGTGTAAAGATAATGTTAACAGCATACAAAAAAAATTATGAAACCATTGGAAAGAGCATTAAAATAATTATGCCCTCTGATCAAGCTATGGAAAAACATTCTCATAAGAAAAAAGTCCCCACTGTAATAACTATATTGAGAGAGGGGGGTGAGAAGAATTTTTCCTTCTTTTTCAAATGTTTTCTGTAAAATTATTAGAATATATTCATGATTTCACAGCAGATTTTAAAAACTGGATCTAGGTACACCCATACAGTAGAACAGTATTCAGCTGTGAAAAGGAATGGCATACGGATACATACAAGATGAACTTGACATAGCGCTCAGTGAAAGTAGACATCAGGCCACAAATATCCAAAATAAGCGTCTAGGGTGGGAGATAAGGGGAATGGCTGTTTAGTGAGTATGATTGGAGACGGTCAAAAAGAATTCTGTGGCCTACTGCCTTTGTCATAGTGCACTTAAAAATATGTAGTTATTTTAATACAAATTTTATTTTTTGGTGTTTACATAATTGTTTAAGTTGGGAAGAGTCGAGGATTAAGGGAAAGTGGGTGAGACCATTGTTTCCATATTTTCTTTCTTTTTTTTTTTTTCTTCCTGTGTCTGGGGGAAATGGGCAGTTGGGGAGGGAAGCCACACCCAGCCTCCCAACCACCTCAGTACCTGGGGATGGAGAACGGCCACCTGCTGCCATCCTAGGATTCCCGACGTGGAAGGTTCTACTCAAGTGGTTTCAGTGATTCTGAAATGTTGTCTGTCTCACCGCTCCAAGGATGAAGAAATCCTTCCAAGGTCCACTGGCTGACATAGTTCACCTTAGAGTCTCCATTTGCCCAGATATTTGCTTGTCAACGCTTAGTTAATCAATCTGTTCTGCCCTTCTTCCTCTGCATTGGTATCAGATGTTCTCTGCAGGCTCCAATGGACTGGCATATCCTCCATGTGCATCTGGGCATGCCATCCACTGCTCTGTCTAAGCCACTGAGGAGGCCCAGTTCTGACACATGCACTCCATGGTCAGACCACAGATCCTGCAATTCTCCCCGTGGTTGGAGTTCTAAATCCAGAGGTTCAGTTGGGGAGATCCCCAAAGAAACCTCGTCAGAAGTGATTCCACATCTGACTCACGTGTGCTTGTCAGTATAGGGTCCGACTCAGTCTGTCACCCCCATCAGCCTATGCAAACACTTGTAGTTGCGATTGCTGGGTCAGTTCTATCTCCAGCCCCATCTCTAAGGTAAATCAGTACGTGCTATGGACCAGCTCAACCCTGCCCACCACACACTGAGCCCTCACACCATTTTCCCCTTTCTTCAGGTCAGCTCGAGTCTGACAGATTCCTGTTAATGAGTGGTGGAAAGCCGTCTCGGAAGTGTGGGATCCTCTCCAGTGGAAACAACCTCTTTTTCAATGAAGACGGCCTGCGCATGTTGATGACTCGAGACCTGGATTTATCACATGCTAGGTAATCGGCCTTCAGTAATGTTGAAAGGCCACGCTGTCGCAAGCCGTGAATCAGAGAGGCAGAGCTCGCAAGAGCAAGGCTGGCATTAGAAATGCGGAATTTCCTCCTGATCAAAGTCTAACTGTAGCTTTTTACCACTAGTCACAACTATCATTTTATAGATATTCTGCTTTGCCTTGTAAAAAAAAAAAAAGAACAAGAAGAAAGAAAAAGAATTTGTCATTTCCACTCAAAAATGGAAAAATGCGTTCAGTAACCACATCAGCCATGAAACAGCTGAACAGATGGAATTAATATGTGGCATTTAATGAGCTAGCCTCTGAAATAGCAACGTTCAACTTAATTCCAAGAAAATAATGTCACATCTTCTCTTTCAGATCACATTTTTCATTAGGATTTGGACCGTGTGTGAATATTGTATCTATTACGCTGCGTTTAGTAGAATGCTTAGTTTAAATACAGGACATTCTCAAATTATTCATAATTAGTCTTATCCAGATTAGCAATTTTAGTGAAGAACATTTCCAGTAAAGTTTCAAACTTTATAAGCAAGGGTCTCATGGTTCACTCCTGCATTCTCCAAAGTCGTTGTCTAAATTGAACACAATCATTGCAATACATTTTAAACTGACTCAAGGCATTATGTCCTGTCAAAATGTACATCACTTGACCATTTGATGAGCCAAAAATTTAACAGGAAAAATGAGAAGCACCGTTGTCATGTGTAAAACAGAACCCCGACCTATTTTTGCAAATAAACAAAGAGGTCATGTTCTTGCTTTTGAAATATCTCACGGTGGGTTAACATACAATTCAGCGTATTTCCCCCTTCCCTCCTTTAAAATCCTTCACTGATTAATTATGAATCTGGTCATGATTCATAGATGGCAGTGAAGGTCTGTGAGATAATTATACCACACTTTCGGATAACATGATTTTACTGAGAATATTCTGATACGTTATAATTTTATATTCTTTATTTTGTATTTCGGTTACCTGTGTTGTTAGGTTTTTCCCAAATAAGACATTCCGACATGGCTTATTTAGCCCTAAATTTAATACAGACATTTTCCCAGTGCAAGTGGACAACGCACTAAAAGATTTTCACTAGAAACAATTGTTTCTATTCATGTCTGTATCACTAGACACTAGCCATGTATGTTTTTGTTAATCCAATGCTAAAAGCTCCATTATTTAGCTCATCTCAGTAGCCTGCTGTGTAGGATTTGCATATATTGACCTGAAAATGCGTCATGTAAAAATCTCAATTTTTTCAGGGTCATGAGATAAATGAATGGTGTGAGTTATGGTGAGGAGGCGGAGAGATGAGCTCACGAGGAGAGAATGGGTTTATATATAGTGCGCTGGCAGCACTCAATTAAAAACTCCAGTGTGTTTCCTTTGTTTGGCATGCATGCATTGTTGGATACGTGTGTTGGGTGACTCATGAAATTTATTCTGCCTTACCAGCTAGCATAGGGCCCAGTCCAGGCACCAGCAGCTTGCCTGCCCAAGCTAACGTGTGAGCTGGTTTTCGTTGGCACACCAGCTGCTTGCTACCACTCTGTCCACCTCCCTGCCAGCTGGGAAAGCTGCCCCTGGCTGATGGCCACAGCTCGCAGTGGCCAGGCTCCTCCATCCACAGGTCCAACCACAGTTGGAGGCTGGCACAGTCCTGCACCACCACCCTCCCACACTCCTGCTTCCCAGCACCTGGTACAAAAGAGAAAAGAGGCCCAGGCTGTCTGTCCCTCTTGCAAAAGATGCCTGGCCTTTCACAAAGAGGTGCTATACCTGGTGAATGTGTCTCCCAAAAAACCAGTGTATGAGATCTGAAAGCTACTAGTCAACCCTAAGAATGGATCACTTTGCCAGTAATGGGCATATATTAACTTAATGAGGTTCTTCTGGTTTCAAATACTCTTAAGAGTCAGATCCAATTATACCCCCACATGGATGACAGGACACACCCCCAGTGTGTCAAATCAGCCTTGGGCTCCCTCCCATCTGCTCACAGAACAGCCCAGGGGTGCAGGGGTAGCTTACTTCTCTCATACTCTCATATTCTCCAAAGAGCAATGCCAGATACAAATATGGACAGAATTGTCTCTTGCCAGATTTCTCGTGTCGTCAGCTCTGTTCCAGCGAGCAAGCGCCTTGGTCATTCACTTTCATTAAAACCCTGCGTGCTTGTCTTTCGCTAACCGTGAGGTTTTTCTCCCCGGAGCAAATGGCTACAGTCCATTTTCCCCATTGTCAGGTTCGTGCAGTTCTTCATGAGGCTGGGCTGTGGCAAAGGCGTGCCGGACCCCCGGAGCCAGCCCGTGCTTCTGCAGTACTCTCGCAACGGAGGCCTCTCCTGGAGTCTCCTGCAGGAGTTCCTCTTCAGCAACGCCAGCAATGTGGGCAGGTACATCGCCCTGGAAATACCACTGAAAGCCCGCTCCGGGTCCACGCGCCTGCGCTGGTGGCAGCCGTCGGAAAATGGCCACTTCTACGGCCCCTGGGTTATCGATCAGGTCAGTCACCTGTTTTACTGTTTGTCCATGGGGCGGAATGTGGCCTTGGGAAAGCGTGTGGTACACCTTCGCCCCTTACTCAAATAGAAGAAGATGGTTCGAGAAGTGGCTTGCCCAAAGGCTCACACCTAGGGCGTGCTTCTTCCTTTCGGTCTTGGGTCCTCCCGTTACCAAAATCTAGAAAAACAAACGACATGGCGGGAGGCCCAGATCCAGCTCACAGAAGATCCTGCCATGAGAATTTATAAGATACTTTATAAAGCATGGCGCAAGATTGTAAATCCCTGAAAAGGAAAACCGTGTAAATGAGCCATGGTGCTACATGCAGCAGTTTCCAAATTCTCTCTCCTAACCTTACAGCAACACTCCCGAACAACCTCGCCAGCACCCTAACGGAGTGTTCAGATGGTCTCCATACATAATAAAATGTGTATCTGATAGAATTTTTTTTAATCAGATAATAAAAGCACAGTGTGTGCAAATCATTAGAAGTGAAATGCCTTAGGGAACTACTGTCCTTAAGCAGACATTTTACATGGAAAGTCATGACACAGGAGCCAAAAGTGGTGCTTTCCCAGGCTAGGTAGGTGGTGTCTCCCATGTGGCTCATGTCAACTGCGAATGGTTTTGCCAGCTCTTAGGGTTTCTGTAGCTTCTTACCAGGTGGGCTCAGGGACCACCTCCACGCAAACCCCTTCTGTAAACCATCGTGCAGTCCTAGTGCTGGCAGGCGGAGAGAGTCAAATACAAGGCAATAAAAACACCTGACTTTTCTCATGTCTCTAAACCAGATTGAAAAATGTGGGTTTTTTTCTTTTTTCTTTTCTAACTGCGTATTACAGATTCTGATTGGCGGGAATATCTCTGGCAATACAGTCTTGGAAGATGATTTCACGAGTCTGGATAGCAGGAAGTGGCTACTTCACCCTGGGGGCACCAAGATGCCCGTGTGCGGCTCCTCTGGTGACGCCCTTGTCTTCATCGAGAAGGCCAGCACCCGTTACGTGGTCACCACAGACATCGCGGTAAACGAGGACTCATTCCTGCAGATGGATTTCGCTGCCTCCTGCTCGGTTACAGACTCCTGCTATGGTAAGAAACTAGACAGAGGCACACATCTGTGGCTGCCTGCCACAGGAACACCCCACTACACCAATGATCAGTGCAGAACTAAGGTTCAAGTTCCCTGTATCCAACCCGTGCTGCATGTTGGAACATATTGAGTCAGATGAGCTTTTGAGTTGATTTTCAGAAGTGTCAGAATATGGACTCTTTTTTTTGTTAAAGCCTATAGACATAAAGATGTCTTTTGTAAGATAAATAATGAATAGTAACAGCTGTACATCCAGATTTTGTGTTTTGGTATCAGAATAAAGGGGACACTTGGGGTACACTTCCACCCAAAGCCTTTCATCGTGTAGAGAATATCAAAAATAAGCCATGCCATTTCCATGTTCACTTGTGTGTTCTTGGGCTGCAACGATTATCTCCACTTTATAGCCCTACAACTCTTGAAAATGTGTGTTCTGCTATTGCCTTCTACTTGGCTGCGTCTTGGATCCTAGGACATCTGGGCCACTCTATGACAAATGTGCTGGAATAAGCCAATGGGATGAAGATTCTTTCTCTCATTCATTGTCTCTCCATCTCATCTCCACTCCTTAATTCTGTCTTTCAAATAAATAAGTCTCTTCAAAAGTATTGCCGTTAGAAATGGCATTAGTTAACAAGAGATGGCGTGGTGAGCTTTTCTTGGCTAGTCATATGGCATAGCAGTTTAGACACCACTCAGGAGCCCTACATCAGAGTGACTTGCTTGGAGCCCCAGCCTTGTTCTAACGGACATCCTGGGAGGCAGCAGGTGAATGGCTCAATGAATTGGGCCCTCCTACCCACAGGGGAGACCCAGCATGAGTTTTTGCCTCTTAGTTTCAGCCTGACCCAACCCTGGGTATTGTGGGCATTCAGGGAGTGAACTGGCACACAGAAACTTTCTATCCCTCTCCCACCCCTGCCTCTTTATCTTTTAAATAAATTGAAAACTAAATTGGAAAATATTTTTCAGTTGAACACAATAGTAATAATGGAAGCGCTGCACAGAAGCCAGCTGGAAATGGGGCCTGGAAGAATGCCCATGGCTGGAGCAGTTAATATTGGAGACAGAGTAAATTTAAGACAAAAAGATTTAGAATCATCTTCCCTGAAATCAAACAGGGTTTGGTAGGCCAGGAAATAATCGATGAGCTCCCAGGGCTGTAGGGAGGAAGGCTGATGACTAATCCTGGTTGTTGTGTTGAGTTGGAAAGCCACGTGGTCTCAGCACAGGACTGGGGAGAGAGTTACAGCTCCTGACACCTTGGCTCTGCCCCAGAACGCTTCCATCAAGGCCTCTGGGGACACCCAGGCAGTGGAAGTCTCCAAAGGCGGCCAGGTGACTTCATTGTGCAGCCAAGAGCAAAAGGCAGAGAGCCCTTCGAGAAAACAACTTACAACAGGAGGTGGGGTTGTGCCAATCTATAAGGCGTCGAGATGGGAATAAGGAGAGAGAAATATTAAGACACAGGGTGTAGGTTGACGGTTGCAGAAAAAGCAAAGGCACAAATGTCCTCCCACACACCCCAGCCCGGGTGGCTGGAGCTGGCACAAGGCCTTAACCTCCAGCTGCTTCTTGCTTGGGTTTCCTGGTTCTTGGAGATTTCATTACACGGCAGGGCAAGCTACACGAGTTAGAGAGAGTTGGTCATTTCTACAAAGTTTCACCCACATCAGGAGCAAAATTGGCATCAGTTGATCAGAATATCTATGAAATGGGTGGACTTCATGAAGGCTGCTGTTTTTAGAAACTTAAACATTTACAAAATAGTTGTTAAAATACATAATAAATGTGTTCTTTCCCTGTTAATCATTAAGCAAAGGAGCTCAAAATATTGCTTAATGAATATTCTACTGTGCTAAATTATGTAACATGGAAATAGTTATATAATGTATTCTGTCAGCCTTGATATATACATGTATAGCATGAAGCAATCATTTTTCAAATGACTGTTCAGAAAGCTCTTTTTAGAAAGATTTGTTTATTTGAAAGGTAGAACTACAGAGAGAGACGGGGACCCGTTCTCTTGTTCACTCCCAAATGTCCATATCAGATGGAGCTGACTTAGGCTGGAGCCAGGAGCCTGGGTCTCCCACACAGGTGGCAGGCGTCCGAGTACTTGAGCAGTCTGCTGCTTTCCTAGGAGCATTAGCAGGGAGCTAGAACAGAAGTGGAGCAGCTGGGACTCGAGCTGGCATCCTTAGGGGCTGCCGGCATCATAGGGAGCAGTTTCACACGCTAAGCCACCACACCGGTCCCTGAAAGTTTCTCTTTATAAGAAGTAATTCTGGAAAATTTACTATGTTTCATTTAATCGAACTCACTTAGGAGAAAAGGCTATTTTAATAGAGAAAATAGTCTCTAGTATTGTGCAGAAAGGAAAGGAAAGCTGAAAGACATTTCCAAGGAGGAAGCAAAAAGATAGTGGGAAAAAAAAAATAGTTAGCCTTTGAAGTCAAAAGCTCGAGAAGCATGACGGGTGACTGCGGTCTTGAGTCTGCACGCAGTGATTCTCACGCAGCCTGCTGCTTCCCGTTGCAGCTATTGAGTTGGAGTACTCCGTGGACCTCGGCTTGTCGTGGCACCCACTGCTACAGGACTGCCTGCCCACCAGTGTTGAGTGCAGTCACTACCACCTGCAGCGGATCCTGGTGTCAGATACTTTCAACAAGTGGACCAGGATCACCCTGCCCCTCCCTCCGTACACCAGGTATGGACGCTTCTCCAGGTAGGGGACCCCGACATACACAGAGTGGCATGGCCGGTGTTCAACGAGCTGTGTGAGAGCTGAAGTGCTTGTGGTACTGCTGCTGGCTGTAAAATAGCCAGGGGTTCTCCATCAGGCCGTGGAAGCCAGCTTTTGCGGTGACTTGACTCCGTGCGTGCCCCAAAAGCAAGGACATCTTCTGACATTTGGCTCTCATTTTTTTTAAAGAATGCCCTACCCGAGGTGGCACTCACTGGATTGCTCCCTCTCTCCAACGTAATTCAGAGATGCTGAGAACAAACCACTTGTAAAAAGCCTGTGGTTCACACTAGATGTGAATATTCTCTGCCGGTCAGACTGCTCTACATATAGTAGGGAGTGAAATTATTTCAATGGGGGTGGCAGGGAAAAAAAAAAATGTGTATCAAAATCAGTGTTTGCTTCTGAAATTCTACCTTGAACAATCAATACCTTGAGGCTGAGCACTTGGCGTGTTCTTTTATGTGGGAAACAACTGCAGTGGCTTCCATCGCTGTCCGTGTCCGCGGGAAAGGCTCTCGCTTAATACAATCCCCTGCTGACCTTCTTTCTAAAGAAGTTAAATCTAAACGATCTACGCATTTGTCCAAGCAGAGAATTAACTCCGCCAAGCAGAGAGCTTTCGGGTCTTGGTCGACATCCTGTCCTTCTAAGAAAGTTGATCAGCTGTTACTGCTGCAGCTGCAGCTAAGAGACAAGGGAAGCCACCCACGCAGCCTGGGAAAAGCACTGCGAGCTTGGGCTCATCATTCTGTCACCCACTTGCCCACCAAGGAAGGATGAGCAATCTTCCTAGCAGAGGACCACGAAACTTCACCATTCATGGAAGGCAGAACTTTGTCTGAAGATTATCATAAAGGGGGGTGGTTTCGATTGCTAACAGCCTGGAGCTGCTTTACAATTGCTGGCTCGGAGCGACGGGACTATATTAACTGTCAGCAGAGTTGCCAAGTTTAAATGAGATATGTGAGATTTTGTTGCTCGTTAAAGGTATTGCCACACATGAATTATTAACGTGATCTTAATAAGTAAAATAGAGGGAAAAAAAGCCTACATTAAGGCGGCAGCCTTTTAAGTCTTTATGAATTCTGTGAATTATTATCCAGCTACTGGATAGCACTTTGCAAATAAGCAGGCAGCCATTAGCGCCTTGAGTCTTATACTGGAGAATAGCAATTACTCGTCATCTTTTAGTCTGTCTTTTACTTGTCTCTTGACCCTTGCAAATGATCTTTTTCAAAAATCTGTACAACAACCATGTCCTTCTATTATCATTTTTAAAATCTGGGTTGTGTGTGTTCTGTCACCTCAAGGCTCCTTTTGTACAGGAGGGTCTTAAAGGTGACGTTGCCTTATAATGAGGCCCGGTGGGTAATTACAAAGATATGTGCGTAGATGGAACCCAAGCAAGGCCACTTGTTACCACGCTCTGCTGTGTCCCAGAGGTTGTTAGAAAAATCCACCAGCCTCAGAGTGCTTCGTCTCAAACATGCGTTAATGCCTCCATACTCTTTCAGCTCTTCTATCCCATTACAAATTAAATACAATCTTCCGTTGTTTTATGTTAAATCTACGTAAGAGTCCGGAAACACACTAAACAGCGCCATGTACGTGGGCTGTCGGGCCTTAGATGAGGATTCGGTCCATAGCTCTTGACTATAAGCAAACACGATGTTGATAACTGGAAGATGTTATAAGCAGGGCTTAGAAATGACTGTGATTCTGAAATAATTGCAGTGTTATCTACTCATCTGTCATATGATTTTAAGGCGAGGACCCTAGTAATGGAGGCACGTGGTGGTGAGGGTCAATTGAAAATTATTGTCTATAGATTGGTATCAAACCATTCACCCAACCCAAATAACCACTAGTCATCGCTGGCAATAAGCCGTCCCTTTAGTCATTCGTTGAACAAGCATTTTTTTTTAACCTGTTTAATTATGCACTAGACTCATTAGAGGAGAGGAACTGAACCTTATCTCAGGGGGCATTTAGTTCAGTGGAAGAAAGGCCTAGGAACCAGGCATGAGCCTTCATCACAAAAGGAAATACGTAGTTCAACTGTGATAAATCCTAGAAAACTAAGATAATACACTGTTGGGAGGGCTGACTTGGTTAAAAGGACCAAGGAATGTTTCCCTGAAGAAAGGAAAATGCAAATAAGAATGCTGGGTAGGAGTCCACTTTGCACCTGATTATGTGCAAGGGTGGCAGTGTTCTCAGCAGAGCTGGCCTCCAGAAAGAGGAAGCAGGTGCGTTTCAGCCCTCTGCATATACGCGTGAGGCACAGAAGGAGAGGAATGACGCGGCAGGTGGCGTCAGACCAGGAGGGGCACTGGATGGAGCATTGATTACAGGAGCGCGGAGAAGCCTGCCAACCCGGGGAAGAGCCAGTTCGAACACTGACTTGTGAGCAAACTGGAGAGGACAGGCCCTGATGGTGCAACGGACACGGGCGGTGGAGGGGACGGGTTGTACTGAGGATGACAGGCTCAAGTTCACAATGGGTTCTGGTTGCTTCTTACAGGGAAGGGAGCATTGAGCCTAAATGGAAGGCTCAGCCCCCTACACACACACACACACACACACACACACACCCTTGGTGAGGTTGACAGTGGACTGTCTTAATCATCTGGAGTATCCCCAGACACAGGACTTTCCTGGGTGATAAGCTTCCACTAGCCTTGAGGGCAACTGTCCACACCCAGTTTCATCAGACCTGGGGGTTCAGGCCCAAGTGCTCCCACAAAAATCTCTGCTTTATGAGCCATGTTGAGTTTTGAAACAAGTCATTTTATGTCTTTAAACATCCCCTTTCTCCACTGAACAAAAAAAAAGACCCTTCTTACCACATAGAAATCAAAAGTATTGTGTGTGGACGTGTTTAGAACATTGCAAAGACATGTACAAATACAGAGAGGTTTGACTTTTATGAGTTAACCACACGATCCCACTGTTTACCAGACCTCAGCTACAGAGCGAAAAAATTGAAACCTTCCTAAGTCACAGACTATTTTAATGGGAGTGAGAGTGTGCGTGATCACTGTAGGACATTCTCTTAAGGTCTTGCCCTAGAGGAGAGAAGTGAGTTGTCAAAGAAAAAAACTGAAAAATAATGTATTCTGTACGTAATTGGAGTTTCACTGAGAAGTGGACCAGACTTGCTGTTACAGTTGAAAAACAGGAAATGGTGTTGAATACCAGATGAGAAGATTTTAGGAGAGAATCAGGCCATGGCTTCAAAGGATGTGTAGGCAGTACCCCCCACCAGCATGAGCTGGAACTGGGGGCTGCCAGGCCGGCTCAGGCTACAGCACCCACTGGCAAATGCTGAGGTGAGGCGAGCCATGCCAGACTGGGCCACAGCACACAACCAGCACATGTGAGATTAAGTGTGGGGGCGGGGGGAGAGCAAAGCCAGTAGGGGAGCTGCGAGGGGCTTCCGTGCTCAACCACCACTCCCATTGGAGAACATGAGAGCTGGGATTGGAGGCAGACCATGCTCAGCAGGACTACCACGCCTGTTGGCCTCATATGAGCTGGACTGGGGAAATGCCGGGCTGGGTTGGCTGTCCCTACTGGTGTATGCATAAGTCAGAGTGAGTGTGGCTTGGTTGAACTTTGCCACAGCATCAGCTGGCAGATGTTGACACGGAGGGGGTAGGGGCAGGCAAATTCTGTCAAGTGAAACTGCAGAACCACCTGGAGAGTGCAAGATCCTGGAGTAGGAGTATTCCTGTTAGGGAAGCAATGGGCACTAGTGAACATGAGAACCAGGACTGGGGCAGGCACTGCTAGACAGAGTGACACTCACCGGCACATGGTTAGGCTGGATAGGGGGGTTGGTTGAGTTGAACTAGGTCCATTGACATGTATGAGAGCTGAATGGGATGTGGGACAGACTGGACCAATCTGCTGTACATACTGGCAAGCATGGGAACCAGGGCAGGGGGCAGGCCTGGTAGGGGTTATTGTGGGACACTCCAACTAGATGGCCACTCCCACTGGCATATGTGAAGGCCAAGTGTGTGGTAGGCAGGATCAGGCTGGGATGCAATACCTATTGGTTTATGTAGAAGACAGTGCTGGAGGCAGAACTGACCCAACAATTGCAACCACCAGTGTATGCATAAGCTGATTGGGGCGATGGACTGTACTGGACCCTGTATTGGCAGGCACACAAGAATCAGGTCTGGGATCACCTCAGATGAAGCTTCTTTGTGAATTCCCCCCCGCCCAACTGAACTGCTGGACTCAAAACCCCAACCATGGATAGAATTGTAGGTTCCATTGTCTGCCCATGGAATGTATGTGTAAGAGCTGGGCTTCATCAGTGGTTTAGACCAAGCAGTGGGCCGCATACCCAGGTGCACATGGAGGACATGACAGTACATTGGAGTCTGCAGAGAACACCTAGTACCACAACAGAATATGAAAGGTGAAACAAATTGATCAATTACCCCAGCCAAGTGCTGGCAGTGAATATCTGGGCAAACGGAGACTCTTAAGGTAGAGTATGTCAACCAGTAGATTCTAAAGAGATTTCATCATGCTTGGAGTGGCAAGATCAGCAGTAATTCAGAACTGTTGAATTATCAAAACCTCTTGAGCAGGACCCTCAGAACATGCCCCACATTGGGGACCCTGGGGTGATGTCTGGTGGCTGTCCTCCATCCCAGGGTGCAGAGGCGTTTAGGAGGCCAGATGTGGCTTCTCTCCTTGTCTCCTCTCTTCCCCCAGATACAGGAAGGAAAAAAAAACGAGAATGTGGAAATAGTGATCTCACCCATCTTCCTACTGCCCTTGACCCTTATCACCCTAACCAAATTTGTAAAAATAATAATAAAAAAAAATAATTAATGGAAAAAAAAACTATAAGAAAGGATAGATCGAAACTGGGTGAGGGGGAGAACTTCTAAACCAAGGAAACAAATGAACAGGTGAGGGACACACGGACCTGGACCTGGGAGGAGCACAGGAATGTACTGACTAAAGCGAAGGGCTCACATCTGGCAGTGATAGAAAGACCTGTTTGGAACGTCTGGGCTGACTGACAGCAAGTACTGCCACAAAGCAGAGGAGTTCAGAAATGAAGCTATGGTGGATCTTGAACTGGAAATATTCTTCCAAGAGGAAAACAAAGAAGTCTCAAAGAAGAGAAAATGACAAAATAAGAAGACCTAGAGCGTAGTTACAAAGACATGGGCTCCAGCTACAATGGGAGCAGTGAGGCAGATATTACAGGAACATGTCACAGAAAAAGCAGATCAAATGCAGCCACCAGCTTCTCCATCGTACCCAGCGGGAGATGACTCTAAAGTTTAAAAACTAGGAAAGTCATGACCAGTGGAGAGAGCTCTACAGTTGATCCCAGAGGAAGACAATACACAGCAGGTGTTGTGACACTGAATTAAATATCATGACCAGAAGCACAGAGGACCTTCCATCAGTCTGAAGAGTCAGAAAGGCCCGAGGTCAAGGAGCCTGATGCGAAGCGTTGGCCGGCAGTGACATTAGCTACCAAGTCATGAAGGAAAGAGTTTCACAACACATTTACTGGGTTTTTTCAAATAGGAGCTTATCAGCCACCTTCAAGGGAAAGTGTCAGCATGTTTGGCATGGGGATTAACACACTCTATCATACTGTACCTTTCTTGCTTGTTTAAGAGGTACAAATCCTAGAAGAAATGGGAAAGGAGAATTCCAGAAGTTCTTGGGGGGGGAATAAAGAAAAGGAAGACGGGAAGGTGCCGAAACTGATTTCACTGCCCATAACCTGAATCTGTATCATCTCTACTAACACCACGTCTAAAAATAACAGGTGTCTCAAGTAGCATGAGATCTTGAAGAGTTACCTGAGAACTAGGGTGAGTCATTGGAAGGGCAGGTAACCAAAATCCACCAAGAAAAAAAAAAAGGAGGAGAGCGGCCACTGGGAAGCTCAGGTATAACCTGGCTATTTTAAGTCACAAGTTGAAGATGATCCATGCCCTTCTGATAGCCCTAATGACCCGGCTGAGAACACCTTCTTTAAAGATTAACTGCAACCCTTGGGAAACCAGGTGGTTTAAGCCATAGCCTGCAAGCTACTTGATGTTCGCAGGAAGTTCTAAGGAAAGGTGGGGTGCACCTGGCTCCTAGCTTTGGATTGGCTCAGCTCCAGTCATTGCAGCCATTTAGGGAGTGAACCAAGCATCTATACATGCAGAGCATATATATAATATAGATATATTAATATTGATATATTGTATTATATTTATATAGAGATATATTAAAGTACAACAAATAAATCTTTAAAAGAAAAAGATACTAACCACAGGCATGGACCTTGTTCGTGCCAGAGCACACATTCAAACTCTGGCTTTAGAACATTCTTCTGTGACCTGCCTCTAGTTTTCTGCCTTGTAGAATGCCCGAGTCTCCCAGACAGAAAGCCCCCAAAGTCAACATAATGTGTCCGACTCTTACACTCTCCCCGCTGTCTCTCTAGTGAGGGGTTGGCCAGGCTGGGACTAAACACAGGCTTTGATGAGAAGGCTACTCCTGCTGCTTCAGAACTCTCTAGTGCAGGCAAGAGGCAGACATACCTCAAACTTGTATGCATAGCTATCATTGTGAGGGCAAGAGAATCATGTGCTATGAAGCAGAATAACATGGAAGAAATATGGTTATCTGTCATCCGCTGGTTCACTCCCCCAAAGGCAGCATCCGCCAGGGCTGGACCAGGCTGAAGACAACCACCTGGAACTCCGTCTGAGTCTTCTGCGTGGGTATAGAACAGGAATCCTAGTGCTTGGGCCATCCTCCATTGCTTTCTCAGTACCATTAGCAGGAAGTGGCATTGGAAGTGGAAAGCTTGAATGGCATTTGTATGGGTAGTGGCTTAAGGCAGTGCATCACAACACCAGTTTTTATACCCCCTACCCCTTGCTTTATTTTCCCAAACTGAGGACTTGAGCTTCACATTGAATGCAGGCGTGAGGGTGTTGGGACAGAGATGACTCTACTGATGGGCCACATGAGGAGCCAGGAGTGAAGAGATTGTGGCTTGTCCATTGACGGTCTGTAGATGTATTTCAGACTACTTTAACTCCAGTCTGTTTCTTTTCTGTTTTCTAAAGCTTACAAAAATACTTTCCATGTGGAAATGTAAAGCCCTTGCTGTTCTTTGGTCTGGTATCCCACCTAGAATCACTATTCCTCATGGCATTACTAGTGTCCCAATGGCCAAACATCTATAGATCCAGAAACATCGAAGTGAGCTTCCACATCCAGCTCCCTTGAGCCTTAGGCACTGTTTGGGCTTTACTGCCATCTAGTGCCCTGGACATGTATGTTCACGTGTGTTTCTGAAGACATTGCCCCAAAACTGTACGAATGAGCCAACAGACTTCTCTTGGCACGGGAGAAAAATCAGTATTTTGATTTTTGCATCACTGTTCTCATTCATAAACCTCCTCTCCTGTTGATCCAGTTGCCTCAAGATTCTTCAACTGTCTTGCATGAATGCATATTGTCTCTAACAAGCCTTTCGTTGGACAAGTTCTCAAGAGTGTCATGTGAGGTAGACCAGTGTGCCCATCGCACGGAAGTCTGTCCTTGAGGACCAAAGAGGAGGCTGACAGGCAGCCTGTAGTGCGTCTCCAAGTTGCATGCAGAGAGGTTGTGACTGCCCAAGGCCGTGCATCATACCCTACTTTGGACCTGCCGGAAAGCAGCCTGGGTATCTGTCTGTGATGGGTGCAACACAGAATTGGGGGGTCATTGTTTCCCCCCATCCTGAGACTTCTGGTTTAAGGATTAGTGTTTGTTTCCTGTGGAGTCTGTTTTCACAGGCCAAAATACCAGATCAAGCTATTATAGTCCAGTTGGCTTGATTTTGTCAGCCAATATTCTGCATGGCGTATTGTGACGACTGAGTATTGTTGTCGGAACAGGAAGAATTACATGCTTTTGTATTGTCCTCCTCCACGCTGATCCAAACATCCCAGAACGTGTTTCACTTCATTATAATTCTCTTCTTTTCCCAAGGTCCCAAGCCACTCGTTTCCGTTGGCATCAACCGGCTCCCTTCGACAAGCAGCAGACGTGGGCGGTAGATAATGTCTATATCGGAGATGGCTGCGTGGACATGTGCAGTGGCCACGGGAGATGTGTCCAGGGGAATTGCGTGTGAGTAGCGTTTTTTTTTCCCCCTTTCTCTGTCAAAGCTCCTGATTCACATTCCACCTAGGAAATCTTTCAGCAACTGGCTTTCTAATCACTCCCAAGCTACTGCAGGGTGCGCGATTTTCCTGAAATATGATATCAAGAGACTGTGCAGTTGATAAATATCTGATCTTCGTTGTTGCGTTGAGATTAAGAACTAAAACAATGGGCTGTCTTATCTGGTTGATGTTGAATGATAATTGACTGGATTTTATTTCCCTTTGTGTTTCTGTGAGCCTTTGGATTTTGAAAAAAAAAATTAAACGAGGTTTGGGAGTTCAGTATGTCTGCACCAAAAATAATATACAATCTAAGCATTTTTTTTTCCCACTGAGGCTGAATATATGTAGCGATAGGCACTTGTTGTAATTTAACTGACATTCCTGTGTTATTTGTGCAGAAGCATATGTAAATATCTGGTCAGTTTATCTGGTGTATGTGATAGAGAAACCTGGTTTATTACTCTTAGCCTCATTATCTCGAAGAATCTAAATAAAATGTGTGTATGTGTGTGTGCACGCGCGCATGTGTGTCTATGATCAAAGATTATACTGTTTGATGAGTGAAGCTGGCAATGGATAATTCGTAGTCCCTCTCTGCTAATCCCCACATGCCTGAGAAGCCTTCTTTGGGAGGGTGATTCTTACCAACCCACCTATATTCGATTCCTTTTGTTATCCCCTGAAGAGGGAAGTCAGCCCATTGCTTGGAGGTGACAGTTCCTATGCGAAGTGTCTTTCCCTGTTAAAACCCAGACCCTTGGGTTCCTCACTGTCCCCTCAGCCTTTTAAGAAATCCTGTTTGTTAGGCAGCTCTAATGCTGTATAAGCCATCCGGAGCTGCGTGGTGCAGTAAAGAGATCATACTTTGGTTAACTCCTTCAAGTTGCATCTTCTCCACCTGGAGCCCCAAGTCACCCCTTTCTGAAAGACTGGAGTTATTCATTCACAGCTTCTGTCTAACCTGAAGCCCTGTCCAGGAGAACAGGTGAATTCTGATGGGCTCTGGATGAAGCAGTCACTTCCTCCTCCTGGGCCAGGAAGCAGAGCCAGCTTCAATCGTTTGAGGTCACGCTTGCTGGAGCTCTGTTTGATGTCCACTCTCCTTTACTCTTTCCCCCACCCCACCAGCTGCGATGAGCAGTGGGGTGGCCTGTACTGCGATGAGCCGGAGGCCCCGCTTCCAACCCAACTCAAAGACAACTTCAATCGAGCTCCATCCAACCAGAACTGGCTGATTGTGAACGGGGGGAAGCTGAGCACCGTGTGCGGAGCCGTGGCTTCGGGAATGGCTCTCCATTTCAGCGGGGTGAGTGTCTCTGTACCCTCTAAGCTCCCTGCAAGGAGCTGAGGCCCTTTGGAAGTATAACTAGCAAAGGATGATGCAGGATGAATTACCACCGACGCACAACCCCAATCGGAACTTGGTGCTGCATCCAAACCGTACAGTTATTTCTGGTGTTTGCCTGCCACAAATCATTTGCAATAGTGGACTTAGGGCAGTGCCTTCACGGGGCATACTTCAATACACGCTTGGAAAGGTCTTCCCTGGAATATGCCACCTAGTCAAGAATGCATGTGCTGTGCACGGGACCCTTCAGCTCCACAGAGCTCTGACTTGAAATTCCCCAGCTCGCGACAGAATTGGAATTTCAGGAGCCAGAAACCTGGAAAAGGAACTTGAGTCGATCCTGAATTTGTCGCAAACCACTCATTCTTCCTTAGAAGTTATAAGCACTTGGCAGGAATTGCTGGACGTTTGCGTGGCTAGCGTAGTATCCTGTGAATAACAGCAGCAGTGTTGGGGATTTGTTGGAGAGGCTTCCATCACTCCTCTTTGCTGATAAAGAAGCCTTTATTGAAGGCTAAAATTTCTCCAATGGCGTGAAAGGAAGATTTTAAAAATTACCAACTTCGCTATCAACTTTCTGTCTTTCTACCCTACCCTCCCTTAGAATCTACGCTGTGCACATGAAGTATATTACTTCTTATTTGTGATTTGGTTTATAAGCACAGAGAAAGCCAGAGGTGAAGGAGAACTTCCACCTGCTGGTTGACTTAGCAAATGTCCACAGCAGCCGGGAACCAGAAAGTCCACTTGCTTCTCTCCAATGGGGGACAAGGACCTAACTACCGACACGTTTTCATGGAGTTGAATTTAAGAACACAGAACTTAAACCCAGTCATTCTTATCCGAAGCACCTGCTCTACACACTTGTCCTTAAAGTGTACCATATATATTCAGTGATTAGCACATGGATAGCAAGAAGACATTCGCCATTTAGGAATTTAAAAGATGTATTCATTGATTTTTAAAAAAAGCAGAGTTAGAGAGTAAGGAGAGACAGAGATAAAGAGAAAGGTTTTCCATCCGCTGGTTCACTCCCCATATTATCACACAATGTCTAGGGGTAGACCATGCCGAAGTAGGAGTCAGGAATTTCATTTAAGTCTCCCACACGGGTCCAGGGTCCCGGGCACTTGAACCTGCTTTTGTTGCTCTCCGAAGCTCATTAGCCGCAAGCTGTATCAGACGTGAAACAGCTGGATTTGAACTGGTGCCTGCATGGGATGCCAGCATCGCAGGTGGCAGCTCACCTAGCTGTGCCATAATGCAAGCCCCACAGTTTAGAGTTTCTGTAATCACACTTAGGATGCAATGTTCAAATTGCCTTCTTCGGGTGAGCGTTTTTAAGGAGATTAAACTACTGTTTGGAAGGTCCACAGCTCACATCCAAGTGCCTGGGATCCCAGGCTTGCCTTTGCTTCTTTGTAATGTGCCTGGGAAGGCAGTGGATGGCAAGCCAGGTGGTTGGGTCCCTGGCACTCACCTGAGAGACTCTGATGGAATTCCTGGCTCCTGGCTTCAGCCTGATCAGCCTCTCTCTCTGTATGTCTCTGCCTTACAAATAAATCAATAAATAAAACTTTTAAAATTTAAAATAAAAATTTACTTCCCCTAGCTTAGTTGGAATTTCTAAGAGACCTGGTTTTCCCATTTATACTCAGTAGATCCTAATTTATGTTTAGCAAATACTAATAATTTTCTAATAATTAACAATAATTTACTAATAATTACTAAGTACTAATAACAATCAAAAACTATCAATTTCCATTACTGAATGAATATAGATGGCATTAAAATCTATAACAGTTTGATTTTTTAAGATCACAACTATTATCTCTAATTATAATGAAATATTCAGATGTAGTCATTTTGTACTGTTGCGTTATAGTCTTCTGAATAGGTTATTAATAGCTGACAGCTCTTGAAAATGTAATAAATGTCAGTGAATATGAGCAAATGGTCTGATTTATAAAGGTATTCTGATTCTTGTTTTGCTTATTAAAAAAAGAAGAAGAAAATCTCCCTAGATTATATTGTCCTTGGAAGTCTTGAGCACTGAAGTTATGCAGTTATTTCTGGATCCCGGGTATGTACCAGGGACCATGTTAGGAACTGGCACACTAGTGGAGGTGATAAGAAAATTGATTCTAGAATTCCATATAACCTGGATTACACAAGAAATAGAAAAAAGGATGGAAACCAAACATGATCTGTGGTTAGGATTTATATAAATATCAATAGATATGGATATGCAAGTATGCATATGTGCATCTGTGTGTTTGTATTCTACTTCTTCCCCTTAGGGCTGCAGTCGGCTGTTAGTCACTGTGGATCTTAACCTCACTAACGCCGAGTTCATCCAGTTTTACTTCATGTACGGATGCCTGATTACACCCAACAACCGTAACCAAGGCGTTCTTTTGGAATATTCTGTCAACGGAGGTATCACCTGGAACCTGCTCATGGAAATCTTCTATGACCAGTACACCAAACCCGGGTGTGTACTCTGCTTGGTTGGGAATAACGAACGTGTGGAGCAAAGGTGCTAGGGGCCATCACAGGGGCCAGGGGCCTTGCTGCTGTGCTCATCGGTACAGGATGTCCTGGGACCAGTTCGGGAAGGGTTTCTGAGCTGTGCGTGGATAGCTTGTATGGGTCTTTTTTCCTGAATGATTCATTTACACATCCCACAATGAGATAAACTCAGCTATCACATTGTCAGGGATGAAAAAAAGCTAGAGCAAATTCCCATAGAAAAGAATGCCTGTATGATAATTAATTTGAATTTCATTGTGGAAAAAATAGACGCAGAAGGCAAATATGTATTTGTTCATATAGTGTTTGCTCAGTTGTAGAAAATGGGGAGCTAGGAAACTGATGCATGCAATAAAATAGTAATATCTTTAAGAAGCCTCGAGTCAGTCTTTAAAACCTCTTACGTGAAAAACCTTGAGTAAACATAAAGCATGGTTTTTAAAAACCATCCTATTTCATTTTATAGAAGGAGAACTCCCATATACTGGCTTACTCCCCAAATGACCAAGACTGGGAGAGACCAAAGCAAAGAAGCAGGAACTCAACTATATACATAATAACAAATAATATTACATAATATATAGTAATGTATTTCCCTAGTCTAGTGACTACCAAAATTTTATAAAATCAATCCAGTTAATGAAAGTTTCTTGTAGTTGGAGTGTTTTATTTTTTGGCTCACACACAATAATCATTTATGGGGTAATATAATATTCTGAGGCACGGGCACCTGGTGTCATGATCCTATCAGGTTCATAAGCATATGTTTCACCTTGAACAGGAATCATTTCTTGTAAGAGTATTCAATATCTTCTAACTATTTTGAAGTATATATATTGTTAGTCTACTGTAGCCATGGCCTGTAAGGATTATTTTTGCTGGTGTCCCTTGCTACCTCCCATGCAAAATGCAGTCCTTTATTGGCGGTCGTACTTCCTCACCTGGATGATCTGATTCGGGATATTGTTCCCCCAATCTCCTCCCGTCCCTAACAGGTTCGTGAATATCCTTCTCCCGCCTGACGCTAAAGAGATGGCTACTCGCTTCCGCTGGTGGCAACCCAAACACGATGGCTTGGATCAGAACGACTGGGCCATCGACAATGTCCTCATCTCGGGCTCCGCTGACCAGCGGACGGTTATGCTGGACACCTTCAGCACGGCGCCAGTGCCCCAGCACGAGCGATCCCCAGCCGACGCGGGGCCCGTGGGGAGGATCGCCTTTGACATGTTTATGGAGGACAAAACTGAAGGTAAATGCTGTTTAGGGCTAAGCCAGGATCCAGAGGAAGGGCAGCCAAGTGGCTCTGGGTCTCTTCAGCGGGAAGGGGGTAAGACATTCTAAGGCCATAGAAACGCCGAAATAGCTGTCATGGTTGATGTGGTAGCAAAGCCGGCCAGGGTGTCTTGATCAAATAGTATTCCGGAGTTTTAATAATTAACTCATCTTCTCAGAGAACTTCCACTGCTGTGTTTCCCCTTTTCCTTCTGTGAGCGGCAAGTGGGCCTGGTCATTTGTTGTCAGAATCAAATGAGAAACGTTCCGCTTTGCTCGTCCCATGACAAGCGCGTGGGATGGTGCTCTCTGTTCCAGATGGTGTCCCAGCTCTTGTCCTCTTTCATTCTCCATGGAGACTCAGGGTCTCCTACGTGTCGTTGTTTTTAATGCTGTGTTTTCGTTTCTCCCACCCCATCTGATGACCCTTTATCGGAAGAGGTGTCCGAAAATGCAACCCCTTCAGCTAATGCAGGGGGAATGGGTGGTGTCTGTCACACCCCCAACATCAGTGTAGCCAAACTGACGACGGGCACCTTGAGTGCCACACGCTACTCAGCCCTGGCACCTTGGGCCGATTTTGATATTGCTAATTTTTGTTACACAACTGATAACCTCCCAGGGGAATGGCAAATGCGGGGAAACATTGAAATTTCAGAAATGTCAATGATTTAAAACACTAAATTATTAATGTTTGATGGTGAAAAAAAAAAGGTGACCAATTGTTCAAAGTGTCACATTAGGGAAATATAAAAATCATGAGGACAAAAATTAAAATTGCCCACCAGAGAACCATTCTCACTATTTTAGCATGTTTTTGAGAATCTTTTCGTCTGTATACTGTTATATGTACTTCCAAACACACTGTAATGTTCACTTGTAGATCTGTGGCCTTTTTTAAGGCAGAATTTAAATTTTGATCATTTCTCCGTGTATTTGCATACCTTTGAAAGTAAAATTTTAATTGCTACCTAATGTTCATCAGCATTTACATTACTTTGATACTGCGAAGCAATTGGGTTCAATAACTTCACTAATTCATTTATTCATAAATTATGTGCCATCATGGTTTATCTAGCTGTATTTACTAAAAAGCATCCTTGTAATTAGAAAAAGCTTAACATTTCCCCCACTGCTAAGCAGTCTTATTGGCTTATTGGCTGCCATATATCTGGTTCAGAACTGTGCTAAATTATTCACTTCTTCTTCCCTGTGTAATGGCTTACATCAGTGGGTTTACAACTGTCGACCAGTTGAACCTCCAAGGCGATAAAAGCAAACACAGCAGGTTTTCCAAGAACCTTCAGTACTGGTTTTTTTACTTTAGGCTTCATTGATGCCATACAAATGAAGGAATGAATATTCTGACTCCTGACTGCCATGAAAAAAATAGTGTCCCCGGAAAGCCAGACATCTGCTGACAAAAGCAACTTCTGACATTGCAGACAAGACTGATAAGTTCGTTGACTTAATCCTCCTCAGAAGGAGCAGGCTCAGGGTAACCTTACTGGAGTTCAGTGTTGGTGTCCTTTGCCCCCTGGAGTCCTGGATCTGTTGTGTAGGATTATGCATAACTCCAAATCCCTGGGAGCAAAGACGCAGATGAGGGAGTTGGCAGTAGCCACGTGAATCCCGGAGATAAGCCATTTGTTCTGCAGACACTGTATGCCCTGACTGCACGAAAGGGGGCAAAGGCTGGATTGCGATTCAAGTCTTTGATCTCGTCTCTGGATGCTGGAAATGCTGGGGCCAACGTTGAAACGTCGTGAAAAGCAACATATATTCAGCATTAGAAGCAATTTACTAATAATCAGATTGTAACTATGGATCCAGAATAGGTAAAGAATCAGACGTGAATAGCCAAATGTTAAGGATATTGTGGAGGGCGCTTAGAGCACTGTTATTTCTTTTTTTTTTAAAGATGTATTTATTTATTGGAAATCAGATATACAGAGAGGAGGAGAGACAGAGAGGAAGATCTTCCGTCCGATGACTCACTCCCCAAGTGGCCTCAACGGCCAATGCTATGCCGATCCGAAGCCAGGATCCAGGAACCTCCTCCAGGTCTCCCACATGGGTGCAGAGTCCCAAAGCTTTGAGCCGTCCTCAACTGCCCTCCCAGGCCACAAGCAGGGAGCTGGATGGGAAGTGGAGCTGCCGGGATTAGAACTGGCGCCCATATGGGATCCTGGGGCGTTCAAGGTGAGGACTTTAGCCGCTAGGCCACGCCGCCAGGCCCGAGCACTGTTATTTCAAGGGAAATCTGTATTTCTTTTTTTATAAACTAGACAATATTCATACTTACAGTTGTATACTGGAGCATCCATAGTTCAGGTAATAAATCTTTCGATCACAATCAATTCGTGAAAACCTTTCATCCCAACATCCTAAAATAAAGTAAGGAAAATTCATTTTCCAAAAATAAAATCACTTCCAAATACACTTCACAGGAACCGGTTTCTCGTTTTCGTTGGTGTTCCCCTGAAGACATCACTGACATCTGTCCCATGGTTTGTATCCCAGCTCCGCCACGGGCTCCTTTGGAATGGTTTAAGATTGGCTGTAGATAAGGTGCTCACTTCTATGTGGGCTCAACCTTCCTTCCCTATTTGGATATGGTTTTGGCTTTGGCACCTTACTAAGAACAGTTGACACCATTTTTCTCTCATCAGAATCATTGCACTACTCACAGACTTCTAAAACAGCAGCTGATTATTTCCAGAACCTTCTCCACTGTTCACCACACAGGCCAGTATGTGAGCCACACAGAGCTATCACAGAAACAGGGTACAGTAGGCAGATGTCTGCTCTGCAGGTAGGATTCCCTGTCCTGCAGGCAACGGGGAGGCAGCATGTCTTCTTGGTCCACCTCCTGTCCACAGCAACCAAGGTCTAAAGGGATGACATACTGTTCGGTAGCAACCCATTCGTTCTGAAAGGCAGCATTCACATCCCCTACAGAAATCCCTACAGAAGGGTATATGAAAATCTGGGGCTGCGTGTGTGTGCACTTTAGATTGATTGATTATTGATTGATTTACCTTTTTATTAAATTTTCTTATTGATTTGAAAGGCCAAGTTACAGTGAGTCGAGAAAAAGAGCTCTTATAACCTGCTGGTTCTCTCCCCACATGGCCACAGTGGCCAGAACTGGGTCAATCCCAAGCTAGGAGCCAGGAACTTCTCCCAGGCTTTCCACCTGGGGACTGGGGCCTCAGCACACGAGCAGTCCTCTACTTCTTTCTCAGGTGCATCAACAGGAACCGCACTGGAAGTGGTTTTTAATACAGAAGGAGTAGCAGCAGAAATCAATACTGTGGGTGAGATTCTTCCAGAACTTCTCCATGGATGGAGGAATGTTTCATACACAGTCTAAAAGAGGTTTCCACCTAGAATATTTTGGAGATCTCGCTTAATGTGAACACTTGCTCCAGGTGCTTTTATACCAAGTCCCTCATTTGTGTCTCTCTCTCTCTTTTTTTTTTAAGTGAATGAGCACTGGTTATTCCATGATGACTGTGTGGTTGAACGATTCTGTCACTCGCCTGATGGAGTGATGATCTGTGGGAGCCATGATGGCCGAGAGGTGTATGCCGTGACCCATGACCTGACACCCACTGAAGGATGGATCATGCAATTCAAGGTGAAAATGTTATACTCACAATAAGTCCACATTAGCAGCCTAACAAACTGTTACAGAAGCAAAGATTATTCAGCATCTCATGGATGATGCATACTTTGAAAAACAAAATTTAAGGTAATGCAACTTAAATATGTGTTGCTTATTGATTGAAAGTGTTTTATTTCTGAACTCTTTCAAAGTGAGACATTCATAACAGCCAATGGGTTTCTGCTCGGGATCAGATACTCACAGAACAAAATATTGATAACAAAAATGTAGGATGATGATTCTAACTCCTTAAACTGACACATGACTTGGGCAGATTAGCGTCTGTATGAGAAGCTTAAAGCTGTAGTGGCTATTACTACTTTTGTCTTACAGTAGAATTTCAGTGTTTCTGGAGAAAGAAAATTATAGAACACAGAGGCACAAGTTAGCATTAATGCCAACATGGGCTTTGACCAAGATTTTACGTCAGGTGATTCCTAATGTCACTGTGTTAGAGGCAAATGTCACATTGTGGTTATCGCCATCTGCAAAGAGAGCTGTGCATTGTGCAAAGAACCCCCCGTTGTCACTTCATGGTATCTTGTTCGTCACTGAAAGTGATTTATTGAGAGTCATATATTGTGTGACAAAATAATAAAATTGGTAAAGCTTTAGCAATCCTTCTTGGTCAAATATTCTGCCAAAGAGATGCGCCAGACCATTAGCAGAACAAACAATGTGTAAGAGTGAATCCAGGCTTTCCAGGGCAACCAACCAGCCTGGCAGGAAGCTCAGGCTTCCTCTCCCCTCCACGACAGCCTTGGCACCTCCTCTGATCTGTCACCTTGGGCAGCCACAGGGACTTCCCTTGTCCATCAGCAGAACCAAGAAAAAAAAAATCTGAAAATATAGATGAGTGCAGTGCAGGATACATCCAAGCTTTCTCACTCGAGCAGAAATCTGTGGGTTGATTTTAATATCTGGGTAACCTTGCTTTTTCTCTTTGTCAGATTTCTGTTGGATGTAAAGTGCCTGAAAAAATTGCACAGAACCAAATCCATGTGCAGTATTCTACTGACTTTGGTGTGAGCTGGAATTACCTGGTGCCTCAGTGCCTGCCTGCAGACCCAAAGTGTTCTGGAAGTGTTTCTCAGCCGTCTGTATTCTTTCCTACCAAAGGCTGGAAAAGGATCACCTACCCACTTCCTGAGAGCTTAGTGGGAAAGTAAGTAGAACGTTCAAATAAAGCCTGGCGGCCCAAACTTTCAGAAGTCACCTGGAACACTCTTGTGAAACCTACAATTCTCTCTCTTCCTCTAGAACCCTAAGGGTTCTCCTAGTTGATGATCTCTGCGATCAGATGACTTTAGGAGGCCTCCGTGGGTGGAATCCTCTGACTTGGCAAAGTGGACCTCGTCAAGCCCTTCTGTTGCCCACGCCTTAGTGTCTTCACTAAGTGCAGACAGATGATAGTAATGGCCTTGGAGCCAGTGAATAAGGGCATGTTCCCTCATCACCCTGTAGACTGTGGTATGCTGGGCAACATGTGCTTTCCGTTGCTACATAAGACCAGGAGCCGTTCCTAACCTTTGTGTGCTGTGTGTACAAGTGTGTGTCTTGAAGGTTCCATTTTCTTCTTAGCAAACTTTATGTTCTGCACCTGCAGTGGAAAGTAACTAGCCTGGCGCGGTGATGAGCTAGGGTCATTAAACCATGCTCCGGAAAGCATGTCGTTGTGTTCATTTAAGGCAATTCCAAAATATCTCCCTTGGACTATAAAGTTAGGAAAAGAGATACATTAAACAAAATGACAGTTATTCCTCTGCTGAATTAATCATATAGTTTAGCTAAATGAAAAACCTTGTGAAACTGATTATAATATATGACCAGGACATGCATAATCTTTGAATAAGGTGCTACAACGGCGCTCGTTTCAGTGCCCCATAGAGATCACTTACTACTTGACCGCTCAGAGTTTTCTGGGTTTATTCAATTAATATGTTAGAAAATTAAATCAGGGTGCTTTCCAACTGCTGGGGACAGAAAATCCAATTCAACCTGGCTCAATTAAAAGGGAAATGTATTATGTTTGCGATGAAAAAAATCCAAAGTTCAGTGGACTGTAGGATTGGTTGATTCACAAGGTCAATTATGTCCTCAAGCACCCTGTTCCTCTTTATTCTCTTATTCTTTGCCACTCTCATCCCTGGTGATATATTCATCTCACCAGCTTGTGCTGCTGTTGAATCTAAGAGTAGCCAGAAAAAAAAACAGGGAAGAATTGCTCTTCTTTCCTGGAGAGTCTGAACAGCCACCTCCTTGCACGCTGCTGATGCAAACTAGCCCCTTGATTCACTCTTTAAAGGAGAGACAGGCATTTGACACAGCTATTATGATGCCCCATCCCACATTGGAGCGCCTGGGTTCCACAACCAGCTGCAGCTTCATGGAAGACAGTGGGTAATGGGAAAGATGATGTGGTCCATATGACTCATGTGGGACAGCCCAGAACGCTGCTCCCGACTTCTGCCCGCCTCATCCTGGGCATCCACCTGCCTCAATTTAGAAAGCAAACCAATAGATGCAAAGTATGTGTGTATGTTCCCCACCCCACCCCTCGCCGCCCTTCTGTGTGTCACTCTCCCTTTCAAGTAAATACATTTAAAAAGTGTTTAAATAGTTATAGTAATTTTCTCATAAGTATCATGTGGGGTGGGATGGGTGCTAGGATTTGTTTACTACTTATTTGAAAGGCAGCATTTTGGAGGGAGACAGAGAGAAGGAGAGACAAAGAGATTTTCCATTCAGTGGTTCACTTCCCAGATGGCCACAACAGCTGGAGCTGGGCTGTCCAAAATCAAGGAGGCTCCTCTGGGTTTCCCACGCGGATACCAGGGCTCAAGCACCCAGGCTATCCTTTGCTAGTGTAGAATATTTTAATGTAAGGTTAATTATGAGTCTTCATTTTTAACCCCAGATGACAGAGAAGAACAATAACATTCAAATCTCAAGAAAAGTGACCCATAATGTGGCCCTTTTCAGCTCTGTTTTCCGATAAGCTTAGTCATCATGACATCACTGCTGATGTTCGGGGAATTTAGAAGCTGCCATTCCCTGCCTGCCAGAAGGCCAAATGTAGCCTGACACCTGTCATTCTCCTGCTATACAAGTTCCAAAATGCTTTCATGGACCCAAATAGCACCCGAGTCACTGAACTCCAGTTCATAACAAACCTGATGAGAACCACAGGTTTGTGTTTAAAAATATTCCTATTGCTTCAACCAGAAATTCCATTGATTTTCACTTGGTTTTGCCAGTTCTTTCTGATATTGTAAAATTTAAGCGAAACCAGTTTTAAAGTTGTATAGCAAGATGATAGCGTTCAGAATACGTTTTTTTTTTTTTAAAGTCACCTACTAGGAATTTTAAGTGTTTTTCTCTTGGGGACTCAATTACACATGTGAGAAAACGGACCTGAATGGCATGAACCTTCGTTTTTTTTACCCCCTTGCTTTTGTGTCACCAACAGTCCTGTGAGATTCAGGTTCTATCAGAAGCATTCAGACATACAGTGGGCAATCGATAACTTCTACCTGGGCCCTGGATGCTTGGACAACTGCAGAGGCCATGGGGATTGCTTAAAGGGACAGTGCATCTGTGATCCGGGATACTCTGGGCCCAACTGCTACTTGACGCATACCCTGAAGGTAAGCTCAAAGACTCTGGCATTGCAGACCAACCTAGGATCCCACATCTGCATGAAGCTCATCACTCGTAGCCATGTCCTGAGGGTCCCCTAGGAAGGAGGACATCCTTTAGATAGAAACTTTATGGATACATGTATTTTTTGCTTAAGATACGAGAATATTAAGATCAAGTTTTAGTACAACTAAAACAATTCGTAATGTAAGCTAGCCTGAATGGGTTCAACATTCTGGATTTCTGTTTTCTTTGAAACAGACTCTTAATGTGAAATCAGTGTTTGGCCCTGTTTACTCTGCTTTTTCTATCGACATGTATTTGAAGGAGACTACTGTTGTTGTTGTTGCTGTGAAGTAAACACTGTTGACATATTATCACAAAGGACCAGAGTTTTAAAACAGGTTAAGTAATATCTGAACTTTTGCCGGGCGAAGTTGTGTGTTCTGATGTTTTGACTGTGGCTGCGCGTAAAGAGCGGACAATTCATTTCTAGACATTCTCGCAGTGACGTCACTATCTAATGAGCCCAACGTGGATGCCACACACCCACACACGTAGTAGATTGCTGTGGATATATACAGTACAGTCATCATTATAGTAACAGAGAAGGGACCAACCTGTGCATGCACAAGAGCTTGGAAATCCAACATACAAGTAGCCAACTAAATACGCAAAGCCTGACCTGTCGTTTTTTTGTCTTTTCGCCAACGTTTCAGCAACTTTAGACGTTTTTTTTAAAAAGTTTTAAACAGAAAAGGAGCAAGGCTCTCTGGTGTCTGAAGATACTCGTGGTTGACAAATGAGGTTATCACATGAAAAGCGTAGCTTGTTTCACAGGCAATTAGCAAACTTCTTTTAAAATCTGGTTTGTTTCATGAACATTAAAGTTTCATTAATAGCAGAGGCGGCTTGTTGGTTTTCCTAAATATCTTGGGGGAAGCATTGAAGCACAATTTTGGGGTCAAGTTCAGAACCCTAACTCCGTATGCAGTATTCCACAGTTATTACCTGGCCGCCTCCCATATGCGCTGTTTTCCCAGACTTTCCTGAAGGAACGCTTCGACAGTGAAGAAATCAAGCCGGACCTGTGGATGTCCCTGGAAGGTGGAAACACGTGTACCGATTGTGGTGTTCTCGCCGAGGACACCGCACTCTACTTTGGGGGATCCACGGTGAGACAAGCAATTACGCAAGATCTGGATCTCAGAGGGGCCAAGTAAGTCCATGTCTGGTTAGTTTGATGGCAGCATTACACATTTCCCCCAAGTAATAGAGGTTAAGAAATTGTGTGTGTGTGTGTGTGTGTGTGTGTGTGTGTGTGTTTGTCTCTAGGACTTGAGCATTTGTTCTGATTAATTGTCCTGACAGATAATATGTGCTTGTCTTCAGATTCCTACAATACTGGGGCCGCATCGGCAGTGAGAACAACATGACCTTTTGCCATCGGCCGGTCTGCCGGAAGGAAGGCGTGCTGCTGGACTACTCGACTGATGGAGGTACGTGTCAGGCTTGGAGGCCACGCCTTGGAGTGGGCGGTCAGGTGCTCTTCGATGCCTCATGAGAATCGTCTCTGCACAATCTTGCCGACTTCCCAGTATGCATGGTAGAAGTCGCAAAGGAAGAACTGTTTGTGGACCATCCTCCACATGCATTACTGCTGGGTTGGGCAAAATCTACCTTCAATAATGGAAACGGAAGAGAAATCCCATTAAAATAAATACCAGTAAAGGATAGGAATAGAGACAACACCCTCTTTCCTGAACAGGAGGCTTTATGATGAATGAGACGCCATGGAAGTAAAGTTTGTATCCATTTCCAAAGTGAAAACTCTTGTAAAAAAAAAATATTTTGAAGGATTCCTACAGCTTGCGTGTAAACAAATATTAATAAATACAGTGGCAAAACTACAAGGAAACATGATTAGCGACGAACGAAAATATCCTGAATTCCTGAGTGCGTTGTAGAACATTTTATTGAAATTCTCATTTTATCATTTTGGAATAGCTGAAGCTAGACCAGTCATGCCAAAAAGCCTTTAGAATGTCTGCTCTCGCAGATGCCTTTGTTAGTAACCAGCTGATAGATGGATGACCTGAAGGTATTTGGAAGCAGTTGAAAGATATTTACTAAAGCAATCTAAACATCATTTAACAAATCATAAGAGAAGAACTTCATACCAGACCAACTAACCCAAAATCACATACATTTATGGCCATTATGTATGCATATTTGTACATAGACTATATATGAAATATTTTATATATCATTTTAATGTGACAAGTTATTATCTAGAAATAAGGATTTATCATTATTTCTGAGATATGATTCATATTAAAATCTAAAGCAAAGTCATAATTTGTTTGGCTTTGATATTTTTATCTGGGCCAGCGTGTCAAACATCCTTCCCTTGAATCATCCACCACATGGAGACGCAGTGTTGATCAACAAATACCAACATCCAAGTCAGCCAAAGCACTGCTCCTTCGGCAGTCCCAGATGTGTTTGGACAGCCTGGAGTACTGGCTGCCCACTGACGGGTCCAGGGTTTTCTGCCAGAGGTGCCTGTATTGGTGGTGTCTTTGTTTTGTGACAGGAATCACATGGACTTTGTTGCACGAGATGGATTTCCAAAAATACATCTCCGTTAGACACGACTACATCCTTCTGCCCGAGGACGCCCTCAGCAACACAACTCGCCTACGCTGGTGGCAGCCTTTTGTCATCAGCAATGGAATTGTGGTCTCCGGGGTGGAGCGTGCCCAGTGGGCACTTGACAATATCTTGATTGGAGGGGCGGAAATCAATCCCAGTCAGTTGGTGGACACCTTTGATGATGGTAAGAGACGGGCCATGCCGAGAGCTCTCCTTTCCAGTGAGTCTTCTGCGTCTCCTGTCTTCTTGGGTCTTTGGATGAATCACGGCAGCAAATGCCTTGGAAAAGAATGCAGCAGAACCATCACACTCAATGGATATAAGATGTTGTTGTGATATAAGATGTTGCCAGCTGAAGATTTAGTAGATCCTGTTGAAGACGCAATTGCTAGTTTTAAGTGTCATTTGGAATTTCAGTATTCCGAAATAATTTTAGTCTCTTTAGTAACTTCTGTGGTCATAGAAATACATGTGGCACTGACTTAAAAAGTGTAGTGAGCTTTGGATGAGCCTAGCTCGGGATGTTGCTGACAGATGGAAAAAAAAATCTCTGTCTCTTGCTATCTCTTTTCTCTTTAACTCTTACAAATGAATAACTAAAAAGAAAAAAAAGTAGGAGCATACCAAGAAGAACTTTGTCATGGGTACAGGTTACCCAGATTAACTGTGACATTCTGAAGTTGGGGTAATCATCATATTAGTGTTGAATAATCTTGTCTCGATTCAGTTCCTCACCTTCGGCTTCTGTACTAGGGAAGCAATATAAAAAAAGTGTTCCTAGGCGTAAGCAAAACCCTGGCCATACACATAGAAGTCACTCAGTAGTCAGCCCATTCGCTCAAGCAAATAACACACCTGATTGTTTCCATTTCCCTTGACAGAGGGGACCTCTCATGAAGAAAACTGGAGTTTTTACCCTAACGCAGTGAGAACGGCAGGGTTCTGCGGCAATCCGTCCTTCCACCTCTACTGGCCCAGTGAGAAGAAGGACAAGACCCACAATGCCCTCTCCTCCCGGGAACTCATCATACAGCCAGGATACATGATGCAGTTTAAGGTGAGGGACAGCCACTCCCCAAGCCAGAACACGGCCTAGCATCTGGGGGCTGGGAGGATGGATTTCAACCACTGCAAGGGAATGATTGATTGTATCCATTAGAAGAGACTGGACCTTGCGAATGAAAGAGGCCAACTTTTGCGAAGGCCTGCGTCCGAGAGTGAGTGACGTCGCTGAGCATGTTTAGACGTAGTCCAAAGGTCTTGTGTAGGCAGTCTTGATTTGTTTCCTGAACCTTGGGAACAAAAGCTTCCCTAGGTGCTTCTACCTACTTCTGACTCTCCCTTGCCAGGGCCGCGTGGTGCGCTCTGCTCTGCTCCTTTCCTTCTGCACCATCTCACACGGTGCTCCTCGTCCTCCCCAACTGGAAAAAAATCTCTCTCGCCTTGGGTTTTGAATCCTCCTCCCTTCTCTTTGCTGCCTGCCTCTACTTCCTTCTTGGCCCCTCTCCCTCCTTCCCTCATCCCTTTAAACGTCAGTATTTCTCAGTACATCTTGGCTTACTTCTCTCCCCATAGACCTTTTTCTTATTGGGAATTCTATCCAGGCCTGTGGCTTCAACTATCACAACTTCAAGGGCAAGTGTCAAACCTGCAGATCCAACCTTAACTGGGAGCCGACGAGCCATCACTTTCAATAATCCCTATTTCTTTACCTTCGTTTCCTGCCACCTCAACTCAGTATGTCTAGCTGTGAACTTACCACCGTTCTCCCCGTAAGAGCTGCCCTTCTTGGTATTCTGGTTTCTGTTGATGGCAGCACCTTTTGCCTGGAAAGCAGCTTGAACTGTTTAAGGTAGTTCTTGGTTTCCTTGATTACCCTTTTTAATTCTCTTTTGCCATGTTGCTAGTACCTGCTGGTCCTCCTCTGCACTGTTTAACCTGTCTTCTGGTCCTTATTATCAGATCATTTGTCCATTAGATGCTTTTTATTCTCAGCGTTTTCCCATTCTTTGCTATCTTTAACATCAGATCAGATTGGGTCTAGTGCTGTGTGGCATAGTGAGCTAAGCCTTCCATCTGGGTGCCAATTCATGTCCTGGCTATTCCGCTTCCAAACCATCTTCCTGCATATGAACTGGGAAAGCAGCAGAAGATGACCCAAGTCCTTGGGACCCTGCACACACGTGGGAGAACCAGAAGTTCCTGGCTTCAGATTAGTTCAGCTCAGCTCCAGACACTGCAGCTATTTGGGGAGTGAACCACTGGATGGAAGATCTCTCCCACTCTGTCTCGCCTTCTCTCTGTAACTCTACCTTTTAAATAAAAACAAAGCAAAAGTTTAATTTTTAAAAAAAAAAGAATTTATGATTCCAACTCCAAAAAGAGCCATCCAAAAAAAAAATCAAGTCAGATCAATCTTTACAAAGCACAGTTCTGATCATTTCATCAGCTGCTTATAAACCTCTCACGGTTTTTCAGCATTTCTGTATTTAAGGCCAAACACCTTCAATCTTGAAATCCCAAATCTGACCGGCCTTGCGGTCATGGCCTCCAGTATGGCGTTTCCCAGCCTCTCTTTTCTCGCTTCCTTCCACTCATCTTTGACCCTGTCTTCCCCCCCCCCATCAGACTCTTTGTCATCCTTCAGAGACATCTCACATGCAGCCTGCTTGGTGAATTTTGTTCTAGTCCTTTTAATCCGGTATCAGCTCTCAGAGGCAGGTGCCGGACCTTGTGGTTAAGATGTTCAGTGCCATGCTTGAGCAGCTGGATTCTCCTGACTCCAGCTCCTCCTGCTAACGGAGACCCTGGGGAGCAGTGGTAATGGCTTGGTTGTTGAACTGCATTCACAGCTCCTAAGGTTGACCTCGACGTGGAGTTGTCACATTCATTTGGAGGGTGAATCAGTGGATGAGAACTCTCTCTAGCCTTCTGATTCTCTAATGAATGAATCAATTAGCTAACTAAAAAGTGTAACACCGCAACACTTTTTGTTTTAACGACTTACTTATTTATTTTTATTGGAAAGTCAGATTTACAGAGAGAAGGAGAGACAGAGAGAAAGATCTTCTATCCTCTGGTTCACTCCCCAAGTGGCTGCAATGGCCAAAGCTGAGCCAATCCAAAGCTAGGTGTCAGGAGACAGGAGCTTCTTCCGAGTCTCCCATGTGGGTACAAGGTTCCAAGGCTTTGGGTCATCTTCGACTGCTTTCCCAGGCCACAAACAGGGAGCTGGATGGGAAGTGGAGCAGCTGAGGTACAAGCCTGCACCCATATGGGATCCCAGCATGTGCATGGCGAGAATTTAGCCCCTGGACTGTCATGCTGGGCTCCACAATACTCTATTTGTATATTCTGTAATTCTCAATGTATTGGAATATGTCTCTCTCCTCTCCTCTCCTCTCCTCTCCTCTGCTCTCCTCCTGCTCTGCATCCCTCTGCCTCTCTCTACCTCTCTCTCTCTCTCTCGAAATTCCAAGTTGTTTTATTCATGAGTATATGGCCTGAAATTTTTAATACCAACTTTCTCTAATATCAGCACTGAAATAAGGCTTGTTTGCTAAGCCAATAATTAGGATTTCAATTTCAAACACCAGAATTTTTGTAGCACTCTTGCGTCATTTAATTGTATATCCTAGGAAAGTCCTATATACATATGCAAATTAGGAAAATACTAAGAATTAATATGAAAGAATTTTAAAGCTGCTCTTCTAATTCCAAATAAATACAGTGGTATAGTAGTATCAAGAAAGAATGTCAATAAAGACACTTTGATATTTTTAGTTCATTTCCATAAATTATATTTGTGTTACTTCCAATTTGCATATGTCTCTCACCCAGACTTCCAATTGATATGTTGCAGTAATGGTATGTTACAGTATGTTACAGAAATGGTAGCTTTTAAAATCTTAATTCTCAACTCCACACAAAATTGCATGTCTCTAAGAGACACGTGCATGGACGCACTGTAAAACTCCTTGAGTCCCCCTTGCTTACCTGTCAGACTCATCCTGAGGACAGAGTCCGAGTTAGTGTGAAGAGGCGTCCTCTGATCTGGCCTGTGCACTGTCTGTTTCAGATTGTGGTGGGATGCGAAGCCACTTCCTGCGGTGACCTTCATTCCGTAATGCTGGAATACACTAAGGATGCAAGGTTTGCACGATAGCGTTTCCTACGTTCTCGTTATTCAAATGACTGTCTCCTTTGAAAGCCACTGCTGATAGAGAAACAACCCATATTGTAAGTAGAAGATCAGATGTCTTGCCACTCAGATTTCACCTCTATACTGATCACACAGACATCATCGAAGTTTTCCCTTTAAAGGAAGGCAACTGCGTTTTCTGATCAGGCGGCATTTGAGCAGCTTTCTCTATTATTTAGTAAAAAATGCTGCGTTTGTCTTCAGAGTCTGTGTCTGCTATTTCTGCTCCTCTGTCTCAGCCAACCATGACAAGATTTTTAATCCGTGAATAAGTCATCTCCTCTAATGTACAGTAGCAATGGTGACTAAAGTCTCATGGTGTGAATACCGTACCAGGGCAGAGAGCCACGCCTTCCATCGCCACTTATGAAATCAATTCTATCGAGTTAAGTTTGAGTGGACACACAGTTGTCCCCCAAGTTGATTTTTAAGTCACGATATCAGGGGAGGCTATCCGCTAGAGTTCTGTACTATTATTTTGTTCTGTTTTTACCATGAGCGGCACTAAGAAGCCAGAGTATGATCTTACACGAAGTTATTTTCCTGATCTGTAATTACGAAGATGCATCAGAAACAGGAGATGCCCTTGAAATGTCCTAAGAGGACCCCCAAGTGTGACCTTGACCTACAGATGACCTGGTTCTTTAAGGCTTGTCTGAACAGAACCGTTGGCTTCTGCAGGTCCGATTCCTGGCAGCTCGTCCAGACCCACTGCCTCCCCTCCTCCTCCAACAGCATCGGCTGCTCCCCCTTTCAGTTCCACGAAGCCACCATCTACAACGCGGTCAACACCTCCAGTTGGAAGAGAATCACCATCCAGCTGCCTGACCACGTCTCTTCCAGGTAAGTGCCCTAGGAAGGTCCCCCTCTGAAGAGTGCATAGCCGTGAGCCAAAAGCAAACTATACGATTCATTGTTGGCACCTCCCCAGTGCCTTCTCCCACCTTCTGTGTCTCCTCTCAGCTCTTCCTGCCCCCAAAGTAGCAACTTGTATGTCCCAAGAAGAAAGGATAAATAAGAGCATGTTTGTCCCTGATTTGTAATTCATCTACCTAAGACCATGATCTATGACAAGGTTGGTCACAGGCCCTGAAGGACAGACCCCATGCAAAAACTGGAATTGCTGCCGGTTCTGCCTTGGTGTTCCCAAAGTCTGCCTTTTTTTGGAAAGATCTGTTTATTTTATTTGAATGGTATAGTTTTAAAGAAACAGATGGAGAAACAGAAAGATAGCTGGGTCTTCAATCCACCTCACATTGACTCCAAGGCTGAACTTCCATCTCCAGATACAACACCACCTGGGCTGTCAGGGTTTGTGTTAAGTTGAACTGCATGATGGGGTGCAAAATCTTTCTACTGCAGCATTCATTTTATGTGAGGATTTTGAAAATGATGTACCTCGCTTCCCACAGGAAAAAATAAACACAGGTTAATTATGAATAGATTGGAAAAACTGACCGATTTTCCAGGGAGAATATAAATTCCCAGGGTGATATTTTGAGATACGCCCCCCAAGAATCTGAGGGATACCACTTCACTCAGCCCTGCCAGCCAGGTGCTATAGGGAGAAGCTTGGCAAGCACTTTCCTGGGTACGTGCAGCCCCCCACTTCCCAGCCCTGGGTAATGCCAGCCCGCTAATTGCCTTCTACTGTGTCTGTGGGTCTTTCAGTGCCACCCAGTTCCGTTGGATTCAGAAGGGAGAAGAAGCTGAGAAGCAGAGCTGGGCAATTGACCACGTGTACATTGGAGAGGCCTGCCCCAAGCTGTGCAGCGGGCACGGCTACTGCACCACTGGAGCTGTCTGCATCTGTGATGCAAGTTTCCAAGGTCTGAATCCTGGGCAGAGGGTCCTGAGGTTCTCCTCCATGCAGCGTCTCTACACTCCATTATGGGCCAGAGATTTGTCTCTGGAACCTAGTTTTTTTTGCAATGTGTCTGAGAGCATTTCTTTTTTTATATATATTTGAGAGAGGGAGGCCTTTAGTGTTTATAGCAACCCCATGACGAAAATGGTTTATATAATCATTCCCTTTGTGTAAGGGGAAGCAACTGGGGCTCCTGGAGAGTGGCTGGATTCACTCAGCAAGCAAATGTCAGAATGAAAGACCAGTACTCAGGCTGTTCCTTGCTGTCAGCCCTCCAGCTGTTTTACCCAAAGGGGAACAGAATCATGCAGCCTGTCCCCCAGACTTCCAAGGAAGAAATCACCCCCTTGAATTCTGGAGTTGGCTCTGTTCAGGTTTCCTGATGGGTGCTGTTTTCCTTGCCTCCCGATGAGTGGATATGATTCCAGTCACTGGAAATTTCTTAGCCATCTCCTTTCTCCCCTGTTATCATTGCCCCCACCCCCTTGCCCAGCTGGATCTGTCTGTGTGTCTCAGCTGCAGAATTTTAACTTGAGGCAGAATGAATGTGTCAGATGCTTCACCAGGAGCCCTAGAATTCCAGAATTTTCTCCCTGCCCTGATCCAATACAACTACAACTTTTTGACTTTGAAGTATGATGGACATTGAAAAAAGATAAATTGTTCACGTGGAGGAAAATGGAAACACTTATAATGGGGTGAATCACTTGAATTTAGTATTTTGGCCATGGTCCTGGAGACTCTTCCAGTCTCTTCCCCATTCTATGGATATCCTAGCTGCATTATTGCTTGTCTTAGAAGGGCTCAAGTAACACACTTAGAACACTCTTCCCAACATCAGGGTCTCTAAGGCATCACCAAATGACCGTCCCCCATCCCCAGGGGCTGATGTGGTTTAACAGCAAGGAGTAGCTCGCTCCCGCACCTCCCCTGCAGACACAGGAGAAAAAAAAAATTGAAACGGTTGTCCCATCCACCTTTTGTCCATACCCGACCCTCCCCACCCTAATCAGAGACCCACATGGGTATGCATCCCTCTCAATTATATAAACAGTATTAAAAAGAAAGTTAGAAATTGAAAAAAAGAAGTGCTACATATATCTGCTTGGCTCTGAGGTCCAACAGTAAGGACCTCTCTACAGACTACAGAATCCGCAAGTCCTGAGATAGGAAAAGAACAGAGATGACTTGTGTCTGCTACAGAATCGTGCTCAGGAAAAAGAAATTCAGTTGCCCTCTCCTGCCACAGGGACAGCTCCCCATCAGAACCCCTCACTGGTAAACCAAAAGATTTGGCCAAATGCTGTGAAATTGAAATAATGAATTTATACTAGCATTGGGTAGGTTAGTACATACATATTTCAGTAAACATTGAATCAAAGATAATGAATCTTGTCAACAATGTCAACCAATAATTGCTAAAACAAAAAAGAAATAGTAATTTCTGAGGGCATAGACCTACTTGGTGTTTTGCCATTCTTCGAGTAAGGACATTGGTTCAGATCTGAGGTTGAACACCTGCTCTTCCTCCTTGGTCATTCTGCTTGTCCCAGGTCATTTCCACGATTCTTCCTTTCCCTGCAGGTGACGACTGCTCTGTGTTCACTCACGACCTTCCCAGCTCCATTAAAGATAACTTCGAGTCAGCAAGAGTCACAGAGGCCAACTGGGAAACCATCCAGGGCGGCTCCATAGGAAGTGGCTGCGGACAGCTGGCACCCTACGCCCATGGGGACTCGCTGTATTTTAATGGCTGTCAAGTTAGGCAAGCTGCGACCAAACCTCTAGATCTCACCCGTGCCAGGTAAACAAACCCCAGTGCTATGTCCAAATGTGGACCTGTTCACAAGCCCAATGGAAGGGGTTCTATGGTGTCTGCCTATAGAACCATATCATGAAAAAGAAAATATTCCCTTACTATGGAGAAGTGTTCAGAAGCTGGGAGGGTACCTGAGAAGGAGACGTCTGGTTAATGAGAAGATAATATTTACTTGAAGCGTGTCAGTTTAAAAAAAAAAATAGTAATGTATCAACAGAGGCAGAAATTTGGGACTCTTAATATGAAAAGCGATAAAAATGCAGTAAAGCTAATCCCTGTATGAAAACCAAGGAGATACTAAAAGTTGTATCTACCCGTACAAATGATATGCTCAATCCAGAGGCAGCCTGGCACCACGGACAGCTGCTGTTAGGACCTAAGTTAGCAGTTGCCTACCATGTTGTACCAGCGACTTCATTTTAAATTAGTTTCTGTATATTTCAGTTTTAAGTCTGACTCTTTCACCACCCGCTCTCAAATGGGGCCACACTTGATCCCAGGAAAGCTCCTAGAAGGACACATTTCCTACAAGCTGTGTCCCCTGAGATCAAGGATGCCGTGACACGCCAGAAGGCCCCATGGACAGATGAGCCTATAGGCTCCAAGTCAGTCCAAGTCACTTTTCCTCCACTCTCATTGGCAAGCTACTTCTTCTCGAGTAGATGGGACAAATTCTCCTGCCGCGATTGCTATTCTGCTTGGAGATCTTTGAAAAAAAAAATAGCACAAATTCTGTAGTTGTCCTTTCTGTGTCTTCAGCAACCCACTTGGCCGCCAGGCTGCCTGTCGAAGACTAGATGGTGTTTGGAGGCAAGATTTCCAACGTGGTGGAAAGAGGGCATACCCTTGCAAAGCAGAATTGTTTCCCGAGTCTAGAGAGCCAGGCATTAGATGTTGTTCTTTGCATGTGTAGTGGGAAAGACAAATGGTGTTACTCATTTCACTCTATGATGAACTTGGAGATGATAAACTCAAGGAACAAGAAGGCAGAACCCCTCACATACGTCCTGGCTTGTGTCTGAAGATGATTCCCTCCGTGTCTTCCAGTAAGATCATGTTCGTGTTACAAATTGGGAGCACGTCGCAGACGGACAGCTGCAACAGTGACCTGAGCAGCCCCCACGCTGTGGACAAGGCTGTGCTGCTGCAGTACAGCGTCAACAATGGCATCACCTGGCACGTCATCGCCCAGCACCAGCCAAAGGACTTCACGCAAGCCCAGCGAGTGTCTTACAACGTGCCCCTGTGAGTACCTGCCAACGCAAAGGCTGAGGCTCAGGCCCTAGCAATCACACAGCAGGAGGAGGATGCAAGGTGGACTTGATGGTGGCGAAACCCAGCCTGGCCCCCAGGCTCCAGATCTGATTTCTGTCAGGAAAAGAGGCAGCAATGGAAGCCAGGAGCCCTTAAGGACAAGAGGCAATGGGGAACAATAGAATGCCAAGGCACTTTCTGCACATTGCCTTCCCTTTAACCAGTATCTCTGGTCCTTTGGAAAGAAGCAAAGTGTTTTTTAGGTCTCTGCTGACTGTTAGTTGGATATTGAACTAAGGGGTGAGAGCTGGGTCCGTTTGGATCTGCACTGAGTAGCCACTCTCTAGTACTGTACCGTCACTCAGAAAGTCCTTCGTGCTTGCTGACCAAAGGTATGGCTCTTCCAGGAACTCCTGGAGGAAGGGAAGGGATGGAAAAGTATTGCAAGTCCATGAGTGGCCCATAAAAGTCAGTGCTGCTTAGGAGGTGCGAGGACCTACATGAATCTGAATGCCATGGCCAGAGTCTCAGTAACTTGGATTAACCTAGGATGATATTTGATGTCTACAAGTCACATGCCAGAAAAATTCAACTTCCCACTCTTTAACCTCTTTTTCCTTGTGTCCTGTAACCCAGGGAGGCACGAGTGAAAGGAGTTTTGTTGCGCTGGTGGCAACCACGCCACAATGGAACAGGTCATGACCAGTGGGCTTTGGACCACGTGGAGGTCGTCCTGTGAGTATCTGATACACGCCATCCCGTGTCCATTCGGAAGGGGTTGGGTGGGGGATGGGGGTCTCTGATCTGGCAGGCTCCTTAATGCAGAGCGAGCTGTTCCTGAGGAGAAGTCCTGGCAGGACCACTCTGGCTTACCCTCTTCTGCCACTTCTAGCTGTAGCCCAACCAATGGGGACCGAAAACCAATGAGACCAATGTCATGGACCTTAGGAAATAGAACATTTGTGTAAGGATGAACACCAACTGGCTAGAGCAGAGGTATCCAGGTAAATGAGAGACCAAGTGTTGTGCCAGATCTGGAGTGCCTTGTAACAATGGAATGATGTCCTCAAGGAGAAAGAATGTGTACTGACTCAGGTACTGGGCCACTGGGCCCCACTACAAACACCCATCTTAGCCGCAGGTGCCAGTGGCATCCTGCCTTAATGGTATGGTTGCAACTGGGCGGGGAGGGAAGAGTCTGTGGTCTCAGAGTCCCCTTACCCAGCTTCCCAGCACTTAACAAAGGAGAGGTGCTCCCCTGCCCTCCCATGTGATGCCATAAGGCAGTCACCACTCTCAGCTGGCCGGGTTAACTGTTCCCTCACAGAGAGATGACTTGCTTTTTCTCTAACAATCTAGTTCCTGTAGAACTGGAATGCTTATGTCTCGACGGGTTCGGACTGATGGCTCCAAGTGGTTGGCAAGGAGAGGCGAATCTTCTCGGTAGCTAGGTTCTACTGTTCATTTTGTTTACCAAAACCCAAGCGAAATCAGTCTTGTGGCTGATTTCAGTCATTTTTGAAAGCAAATTGAAGTGATGAATTGGTAGGAAAACTACCAGCTTTGTTTTGGGTTTTTTTGTTTTGTTTTGTTTTGTTCTGTTTTGTTTTTTTGTTTTTTTTTTTTCCAATCATGGCCATGAGCTGATTCTTCCCGTCTTGAGCTAGCCCTCGTCTTAGTTCTCACTGAGGCACCTGCTTGCATGGCATCCATATCAATCCCCAAGTTCAAGAGCAACCTGGTCCCACACAAGCCCCCACTGTGCGCTCTGCTGCTTTTGGACGACTTGCTGGGCTCTGCCTCCCCAAGCCAAAGTTGAAAGTGAAAGGAACAGTCCAGACTCGCTTGATTGAAATATGAGGCTGATGGTTCTGTCGAAAATACCAATTTCCTCAGATTGCATTCTCTCCAGGAGCATAGAACAACTTGGGCTATAACAGGCAAATCCATGTAGGAAGGTGGTAGAAGACGTTGCAGAAGCCAAACACCAACCCTATAGCCACATCCCTTTCAGAGCTGTGCTTCTCAATGTCTGGCTGAGCATCAGAATGACTTGGGGAACTTCTGAAAGTGCTGGTGGATGGCTCCGGATCCCAGGATCCAGCCCAGTGGGTCATTTCAATGGACCTGCATCAGAAACTAAACACCACTTTGAGTCTCCTGACAAGATAGTTTGTATGAATGGGGCTTCCTGTTCCCATGACAAAGCATGACCAAGTCCCATGAAACTTTCAAACAGTCACTCCTCAAAAGATGGCTAATATTGAGTAGACAGAAGGATTTTATTTTTGTTCAGTGGCCAGAACTTTGATCCTTGGAGGAATGTATTACTTCCCAGGCGCCTTCTGCCTTCCACCTCTATACTTACCTTGAATTCTCAGGACACTGAACGTTTTTCATCATTACACCTGCCTAGGGTTGTATGACTGAAATCGTATCCCGAGTCTTCTTTCAGTGAACGATTTAGAAATTATATCTTTACACATCAATCACCGTATACAAGGGACTTCAAAATGTTCGTGAAAAATCTGCATATCACTTAGCTCCATTTTTCTGCAAGCTCCTTGAAACCCCTTATGTATTTTTATGCACATTTACATGTAATTTTAAAAAGCAAATGCTGTGTCTTAAATGGCATTTCACTTATTTGTGGAAGGTGTAGGAGTTCATTGATTTCCCTTCCTAATTGAAAGGAAAAAAATACTTCACAAAACCGAGCTCAGTGGATGAGTTCTTTAAAAATAGCAAGGAATTCGTTTTTCGCACAATGTTTTTGATGTTTTACTCTGTTTCTGTGGCACGTTTCTGTGCCACGTTTGAGTAAAGCCCCCTCTTTCCCATAAGAATCACAAAAGATTTTAAGGCATTCATTAGTCGATGTGCATTTTGATGGCTCTAAAATAATTAACTCATTCATTTGATAAGCTTAGGCTAAAGAAAAATTTCCCAGAAAGTCAGAAAAACAAGATATAATTTGTAGCGCCTTCCCTCTATAGGGGGCACAAAGAAGCCCGGCGGCATTATGGCGTGATTGACAAAATATTACGAATTATAACTTTGCCCTACAGGGTAGTTCATAGGTTTAGAGATAGGGTATTCCCATAGAGTCCTATTCATGGGACTAATTTTCAGCTACATTTTTATATCAGAACATCCAATCAAATGAAGTAGCTATGGTGGTCCCTCAAGTGCAAGAGCAGACGGAGACACTCGAGGGAGACAGTCTGGACTTGAGCAATGCCAAGAGTCACATGAATATGTTTTTGCAACTGATGGTTGGGACATGCGTATCATGTATGAATTGTTTTCCTTCCTCCGTGAGGACCGGCCTCGATCTAGCTCTGTTACTGTAGTTTTACTTTTGTGCATGTGTAGCAAGAACACATGCTAAAAACCCCTAGGAAAAAAGAAAGAAAACTGGTTACGCATGGTACCTTACACCGGGTTTAACCTCTGTACTGCCCGTAAGAGCTTGACAAATAGGAATCTAGCACTTTCGAAAACGTTTCCATGTTTGAGGAGTGCATCCCAACTGAAGAAGACACGTAACGTGTTTTTAATCTAATAGTTCCGATCTAAGCTACCACATGCGGAAGGATTTCAGCTTCATAAATATGGATGTATAGAAAGGCCGCACGCCGGAAAGCTTAAAAACCACCCTTGGAGCATGTCACGGGGCTAGTCCTGTCCCTCCCCTGGGTGAGAGTATAATCTCCCCTTGCTCTCGTATTTTTCCCAGCCAAACCTGCCCAAGAAAAGCACTCGCTGGCGGTTAGCACCCCCTCGGCTAATCTACTTTGTAACGGATGAGCCGAACTGACAGCCAATTCTCCCAGCCTCACTAGCTTACGGAAAACCCTCATTCTAGCTCAGAGTAGCTATTTTCCCGTCCACGTTTGTGAATACATTTGGGCAGATCCCTCACAAGATCCATGCTGGTGGGCCTTTCTTAGGATGCAAAGAGAATCCGGGGCCTTCAGCTTTTCTCTGCTGGGCACCCGCGCTTCTCTGCTAAGAACCGGCCTCACCCGACTCCGCGTCTCATTCACGCATCGCATCTCCCGCGTACGTGTCTCAGTCACACCCTGTCGCGTGTATACAAAATGGGCTGATTTTTGCATGTGTCCCTTGAAAGCGAATCTCTCAGTAAAAAGTTAGTGTTTGCGAATGGATTCTTTAAAAAGTGAATTATGAGCACACTGACCGAGGACTGAGAAGCGGTTTGTTGCTAACTATGGTCGTAAGTGCATTTATCAGATTTTAATGAGTTCCATCGCGACCATCCCCTCATGCTCTTCATTATCAAAATACTGTCACTTTTTTGGCACAAATGATTTATGGAGATGAGCCGATTACATTTGTTGCAAAGCATATCTAATCTTTACTAAATTTGACTCTGTTAGCTCATGGAGAAGACTTCTGTATTTTATAAAGCCTGTGCTTTCTTATAATGGAGAATTAATATTTCCTAAAGCATAAATAATTGAAATATCAAATAATAAAATCAGTAGTAGTTATCAACTACTAGCTAGTAATTTTATACTTTCTGTGCAACATTTATGCCAAATGTAGAATTATGGCTACATGTACCTTGACATATGGTTATGAGCAAATATTGCATGTTGCATTACATAAGAAAAGTTAAACATATGTATCTAATGGGTGCGGAAAAATAAGAAGTAACTTCTTTAATTTTTATTTTCAAAAGAGATGAAAAATCCTATATTGCGTCTAAACCTGATCAGACTTTTATGACTAATCAGAGTGCTGCATGCATTGAAAGGCATTTTTTAACTTGTGTTATATTTCATTATTTGCTGACATTGGTTTTCCACTAGAGTGAGGTAAGTCGTCCTTCCATCCCGGGAACTGTTTGCTAATAGTTTCATCCGTGTCACCCCAGCTCACTGAGAAGTTTTGTACAAGAGCTTTTTGCAACTGAAAAATGTATCGATGGGAACCCAATAGTACCGGGATATATGGGGAATCATTAACACCGGTACTCGTGGAGATTCAAGGTTAGCCAAGTTGAGGTAGATCTCCTGTACCCCGCACTGGGCGTGGCAGCAGAAGCCAGGGTGCTCATCGGCGTTCCCCTAATGGGGGACAGGTACCACTCAGGTCTTCCTCTGTCCTTCGAATCTCAGAGTGATCCCAGGGTTATGAGTTAGGAAAGCAAAACTAGACATGTGCGCAAAAGATCAAGGAACTCTGATGAAAGGCTGTGCTTTGCGAGAGACCTGTTGTGCCGGAGAGGCACAAAGCTGTTGAATTTACTAATTCTAAACTAATGTCAAAGACATTGGGAGAGGAGAGTTAATGTCAGTGTCAACCCGTAGCACTCAAGGCCTTTCCAAGAGGAGGAGAAGGTAAACTTTGTGAAGACATCTCCCTGGGGTGCTAGAGTTTTACATTTAGTCTCTCCCACCCCTGGGGGACACATCATCAGACAGGGTCCCCACCTCCATGTGGCAGAGAAAGGAGATGTGCGATCTTTAGTGGGTGGGAGGTATCTGTGCCTGCCTTTCTTTCCAGGAAACCTAGCTGAAAATGTAAGGGCTGCAGAGTCAGAGGTCAGCTGCTTTTATGTCGCCAAGCGTCAGGGATTTGTTTGTACGGCAGCGTCCCCCATCTTCCACCTGCCGTGTTTTCTCTGAAAGAGAAGGCTCACAGGTCTCTATATTCTGATTTCTTCATCCACAGAAATCATAATGTCTGGTGCCCTAAGGCTTGACGGCACAAATGGATAGCTGGTCAGTTAAAGTGCGTGAGTTTCTATGAGTTCAAATGACTTCTCTCCGTTTGCCATCTCTCCGCTTTCCTTTAGGATCTGCTACAAATCACATGAATTTTGATCTCAATCATAAATAAGCTAGGACTGTGGCTGCAGTGAAAAATAGCGGTTCAAAAGACCTTGCTGTATCCATATTTCCTATGCAGAAACAGGGAAGAACTTATAATTCCCTGGGTTATCTAAGTCCCTAAGCTCTCCTCGTTGGTAATAAAAATTCAAATCACCATTTTTAAGAAGCCATGGATGTTTATTCTCCTGGCTTGCTCAAATGGCAGATTTTTAATAGATTTAGTTCTATCTGTAGGCAAAGCAAATTGATGCACCAGGGAGCACAAACAATGAATGTCGGGGATGGATAAAAGACTATCTGCTCTCATTGAACTTGCAATCTTAAAAAAAAAAAAAAAAAAAAGCACTTTCCCCTGTAGTTTGGAGTGGAGAAATAAGTCTTAAAAGCTCCCTGTATCTCTTATAACGTGTATAATGTTTGTAGACATCAGAAAGGGTTGTGCGTCTTCATGCACCATAAACAGGCCTGCAGAAAAGCTGCACCAACCAGAAAAAAGCAAATGTGTAATGTTTTTTTTAATGTGTAATATTTAAATTTGTTTAGAATTCTCCCAAAGTCTACAATGGTAAGACATTTTTGAAGTACAATGGCCTTTCAGTAACCATGTCAGTTTAGTAAACTGAGAGAAAGGCAACCACTTAGAGTATTAACTTTGAACAGTTTCTGAACTAGAGAAGTTCGCTCCACTGGATTTTAACCTACCCCACTTCAGAGAAATTTATATTTCACGTTAGTCGCAAGGATGCTTTGAAAGTATGTTTAATGTGCAATATTGAATATGACTAAACTCTAGGCAATAGAATGAAATGCATTACCATGTTCTTTTCAACATTCTTGGGGTTCAAAGCTGTGATCCTGAAACATAAATTTGCTCCAAAGTAAGCAGTATTTAGTGAATGAAACTGTGCTCCAGTTTAGTGATAAGCTTCCACTGTGGAAGAGTTTACACGATGATAAGATCTGCAAAGCTGCTGCACCTGCTCTTCTCCCACCTCGAGATGGGAGTTTCCGAACCGGTGCAAGAATAAGTACATATTGAAGTTGCTTTAAAATCGCTAAAACTTGCAAATGAACTTTGGTTCCATTGAGACATTCTTTAGTTCCCATTTGTTGGGGTAACTTCCTTGTTAACCTAGTTTGTATTGAGATAACTAAATATACCGAGTGTTGTCTTTTTATAATGCAGAAGATTTATTTTCAATCCTCTTTGAGTGCCTTATATCTTTCAACGTGTTTTCAGGAGAATCAATTTTGTGGCTTTAACTTTGCAGTTATTCCTTATAGTTAAAGAGCCATGATTTACACCAGGAATCCGATCAGTAAGTCACCAAACAAGCCTTGGCCGCCAGCGGGTCAAGCAGGAGGCCCAGTGTTGTGGTGTGTGGTGGGGGGGGAAGGTCACGCAAGGCCCTGCTGCCAACTGGAAGCTTAGTCATGGGGCTGTAAGCTAGGAACACAGATAAACACCATCCAGAGCAGGAAAGGAACAAAACAGAGAGAGAGGAAGATAAAAGAGAGAGAGGAAGGGAGAGAGAGAGGCTTCCAGAGGAGCTAAACGTTCTCAAAAGTATAATAGCTGCACAACAAGCAGAAATGTAGGAAGTGGTGACGTCAAGAATTAACTGGTGAGGCCGGGAGCAAAGACTGGAAGCCAGTCTCGTTAGAGCTGCAAGCACCGCACTGAAGTGGAAGGAAGGGCCTGGGGAGCAGGGTAGGGTCAGACATGGACAAGACTCGAAACAACCTACTCAGGCGGGCTTAGAAGTTCTCCGTAGACAAGTGCATAATAATGGGATTTTTGGGCAAAATGCAGCCAGCATTTGAGGAAAGCTACTGAAAAGGAGGTGCAGAGTCAATTGCCTAGGAAGACACCACACACACACACACACACACACACACACGCACACACACGCACATACGGATGCCTTCAGTTACGCTTTCTTGGTGTTTCATTGCTTCTTTTTCAATCGAATTTTTTTTCGTAAAGAGAGAGAACTGAGACAAGGAAGCCCGTGTGAACATTCGGGGAGGGGCTGCAAGGAGACCCGACTTACTGGCTGGAAGATAGGAAGGGTCAGCCCCCAAATCTTGCGGATGAAAAAGTCACTGGGCCATTTCTCCCAGCACTTGATTGCTTAGATACATTAGAGCATCGTTCCGTTTGGTAACTCAGCTTATCATAGGCAACTGTTAGAGCCTAAAGCAGCTCATAAACACCAGGTCGATCGGTTCCATCCTTCAAACTATGACGTCCAAACTGATCCACTGAAGTCATACTGTCACGAGAGGAAACTGAGTAGAAAGAATAGTAAAACTATCTAAACACACCTGGCATTTTGGTGGGTTTTTTTTTCCTTTCTCCTCTATGTCTTCAGGGGGCTATGATTAAAATAAGCTTTCATTACTCATGCGCAAACACCTAGCAAGTGCTCATGTTTCAGTTTTCCATTATTCACAAGTGTTAGTATTTGCTGCCTCCGTTTGATACCTAGAATAACAAACTTCAAAAAGCAGCAAAAATCCACACCTTGCCTCTCCGTACGGATGACTGGTAACCCAGAAGATGGGGCTGTCCAGGGCAAAAGAATCCTCTCTCTCCCGTCCCCTGAGTCAAGTTCCTATCATCTGTCCCTTGATGGCGTGATCACGTGACATGACATTACCTCGCATTTCCGTATATTCTGTGTTTCCATGAAACCAGGGAGGGCGGGCGTTCAGGCCAGGCATGCCAGAAACACGGATGTCGCACAGTTAGGGCGTGAGGGGGATGACTCTTCTCAGGGACTTGCTGGATCGTGCCCCTTATCCAGTTGTATTTGCCATTCCAAAATGCTACCGGTCTCAGGCAGTCTCCCGTGAGTTCCCGAAATCTATTCGCAGTATTTTTTCTTATCTACTTCACATGTGACATGCGTGTACATGCATGAGGGAATACATACACACACACCGTTAGCCATTTATTAGCATTTTAGGGAGTCTTCTATAGAATGTCCCTTTCATGAGGCCTCGTTTGAAGAGCCTAATCCCGGCCGCTTAGTGTTTGTCAAGGCAGTGGAACTCAGCAATCAGAAGATCTCACATTCTCACGCTCTCAACCCAAGACTCTCTACATCAGGAAGGTCAAGCTGATTCATACACAGGAAGGTTTTTTTTTTTTTTGAGCTTTGGATGGGAATATTTGCTTTTTGAAAAAAAAAAGGGGGGGTGGGTCTTTCTTGCTTCTTAAAGATTCGTAGGTAGAGCAAATACTTGCTCCAATGAAATCCATCCAACTAAATGTCTTCAGAACAAGCCCAAGAATTAAATTAAAAATAAGGAAGGGTTTTAGGCAAGAGATTCTGGCTATCTTTTGTGGCCGAGAGCTCACTCCCAAGACAGGAAGTGAATCCAGGAGTGGGCCCTTGGGGGTCTGATGCTGGAACCCGTGTCACTCTGACCCTCTGACCACGTGAATTAGCACCTGCGTGTCAGGGTCCCTCGGGACTTAGGAAGGGTCATTCACTGATGGGACTTACATCGCTGTCCTCTCTTCCTCCCCCCCCCCCCCGCCTGTCTCCCTCTTGATTTTAACAGCACTCGCAAACAAAATTACATGATGAATTTTTCACGCCAACACGGGCTCAGGCACTTCTACAACAGAAGACGAAGGTCACTTAGACGATACCCGTGAAGAATCAAAAAAGTCTATTTTTTTTTCCCTTCCAACATGTGACGTGTTGCTTTCCATCCTCCGAAACCCCTCACTGCATCTGATATCAGGAAACGTCTGTGACAAACTCACCGACACCCCTTCTCTGGAACAAGTGTCCACCACTTTCCCGCACTGTGAACTAACAACAAGTGACTTATTTGCTCATCAGTACATGTCTTCATGTTGATTGTGTCCGTGGAAAATCGTGATCTGTTGTAATATCACTTACAGTGGCAGTTTTGAGAATAAGAAATAGTTTAACAGGAAAAAAAAAAGTTTAAGCACAAAAAAAAATTTTTTAAGAGAATTTTTTGTTTGTTTGTTTTGAAAGTGGCATTTAGCACAGTATTTAACATTCTTGGTCACAAAGCTATTTAAGTGGACTGTATTTCTGCTCTGTATCATGTTTCATATGATTAAATTATCATTGTTTGTCCTTTATGTATGCTATCCTACGGTGTAACCTGCGACTTGCTATGTTGCGATATCTTGCTGCTGGATTTTGATCTGCTTAGATTCTGCACAAAGCCCAAGGGGAGGTCTCTTCAGGAAGATGGCCATCAGGACACTGTATCGCCTTTAATATACTCCTTAACATGGATGTTGGCTTAGCGTTGTTTTGTGGATAAGAAAAATGCTTGCTCTTGACATAGTTCCTCCTCCGTGACGGTGGATGGAGACCCCCTTTCCTCCCACAAAGAAGAGCCCGTGTCCTCCACTCAAGATCGTAAAGTATTCCGTGGCTGATCTACTGACAGTAACTGCCGTTTCGTGTCCGTGGTAACAGAGTGACTTGTAAAGCAGTGGATGTTTGCTCATCGTGTTTTCATGGATTGTTCCCCTGTGGGTCATGTTCATACCTTCTGAGGACGTTGTACCAACACCAGCAACATGACAATGGCCCCGTAGCCCTGAATTCTGTGTTAGCGTAACAGAAAGGTTACACCCTAGGGTGAACCAAGCAAAAAAAAAAAAAAAAAAAAACCCATGCTTAAATAAAATTCATGTCCAAAAGCCATTTGAGATTCACTCGTCTTCATTTTTAATTGGGTTTTATGTCACAAGCCTGGTCAGCTGGGGAAAAGAAAATGTCAGACACAGATACCTCATTTGTGTTTAATCGTCAGTAATAGCAATTATGATACTACGCTGTCAGTTTTACCTTCAAGATGACAAAGAGATCTTCTATCCACTGGTTCAGTCCCACAAATGACCACACAACAGCCAGAGCTACACCACGCAGAAGCCAGGAACTCCATCTGGGTGTCCCATGTGGGTGGCCGGGAGCCAGGACTTGACCCAGCCCTTCTGACAGGGAATGCTGGTTGGTGTTGCAAAGGGAAACTGGGCTGCACTACCTGCCCCAATAGAGCTATTTTCTACTGATAGCATTCAGAAATGTGCATGCAGAAAGATGAGTTAAGAGATAATATTTCCTGTATTTAAAAAATGCTCAGGCTCTCCAGCTGTCAGGGAAATACAAATAAAAACCACATTGAGGTTCTATCTAACTCTAGTGAGATCGGCCTACATTCAGAGCTCTACCTACTGGCATGGATATGGGGAGAAAGGTACCTTCCTTCACTGGTGGTGGGAGTGCAGGCTTGTACCACCACTATGGAAGTCAGTATGGAGAGAGCTAAGAGAACTGAAAATTAATCTACCATATGACCCAGCTATCCCACATGTGGGAACATAAGCAAAGGAAATGAAATCTGCATATGAGAAAGTGACCTATAATCCTATATTTACAGCAGCACAATCTACAATAACAAAACCGTAGAAACAACCCAGATGCCCATCAAAAGAGGATTAGAAACTATGATATAGCTACTCTATGGAATACTACTTAGCCATTAAAAAGAACGACATTCTACCACTTGAAACAAAATTGTCCCAACTGGAGACGCTCAGTGAAAGAAATCAATCCCAAAAGGAAAAGTATCGTGTTCTCTCTGACATAAGGAAACCTTCATGCAAAATGCAAGATGAACAGATAATACAGATAAGCATGGATGAGCAATACGCATCTAGAGGAACCGTGTAATAGAGACTGTCATATCGCGAGGTAAGGATACAAGGCAGTATGCGTCACTACTCCCAAATCAAAGATGGACTTCCAGTGAAACTGTTAGCTCTTTCGACACGAGGGTGCTGGACTCTGCCACTGTCCGTACCCACAGTGTCAGGATACATGTAAGTAGCAGAAGGATGGACTTGTACAGTTGTTTTTGAAGGACTATATTAATTGTAATAATAGAGGGGAAATCCGTGTGCGGTTGGGATTTGGGGAACGGAGAGGGAAAATCCCGGGGCCTGTGTCATTAAATAAATAACCAAATAATAAATAAAAGGAAAGAGATACCGTGTCCTAAGACTGGGGAGACACTAGGAATACAAAGGTGAACAACAAAAGAAAATATAGTGTCTTCCCTAAGGAAATCCATAACTTAACGGAACAGGAAGATATTAACCCATAATCACACCGATGAGCAATTTACAACTCCAATTATTAGCGCATCACTACACAAAATAGGTATATTGATAAACATCCTTTAAATGGCTGTTTCCACACTAGGATACATTATTTGGGAAACTTTAAAGAATGAAACGGTGGGCCCAGTGCGGTGCCCTAGTGGCTAAAGTCCTCGCCTTGAATGCGCCAGGATCCCGTATGGGCACTGGTTCTAATCCCGGCAACTCCACTTCCCATCCAGCTCCCTGCCTGTGGCCTGGGAAAGCAGTCAAGGACGGCCCAAAGCCTTGGGACCCTGCACCCACGTGGGAGACCTGGAGGAAGTTCCTGGCTCCTGGTTTCAGATTGTCTCAGCTCCAGCCATTGTGGCCACTTGCAGAGTGAATCAACAAACGGAACATTCTCTTTCTCTCCTTGTTTTCTCTGCAAATCCTCATTTCCAGTAAAAAATAAATTTTTAAAAAATGCATGCAGCTACAGCAGGACATGGGTGACAAAATAATCTCATAAAATGAGAAAATCAAAGGGGATATGAAGGAAACCAGAAGGAGCCAGCTCCTCCTCTGTACTCATTTGTTAGGATTTGGTCAGAAGCGTAAAGAAAAGCACATTTTCTGAGCTGCTCCACTCTCTGGAGCGCCAAGTGCTCTGATGCCCGGCTCCCTGCTTGTGGCCTGGGAAAGCAGTAGAGGATAACCTTGGGACCCTGCGCCCATATGGGGGACCCAGAAGGGGCTCCGGGCTCCTGGCTTGGGATCGGCTCAGCTCTGGACATTGTGGCTGCTTGGGGAGTGAATCCTCGAGACGGAGGATTTTTCTCTCTGTGCCTCTGCCTTTCCAATTTAAAAAAAAAAATCATTTTCCACTTGAACGGTCGGTTGTGTTGGGGAGAGGGGCGGCGGAGTCTGAGCTGCACGAAGACCAACTCGAGGAATTCCTGGGCGACCGGGACGCCCGAGCCTCGCTCATGCCAAGCACCTAGACAGCTCAGGTGTGTGCTCGACCCCAGGTAAGGGAGCAGCCCGCAGGTGGAGGGGCGGGGCCGGGACGGTGGGGGCGGGGCTAGGGCAGGTGGGAGGGGCGGGGTTAGAGAGGACACGTGGGAGGGACGGGGTCATGAAGGACAGGTGGGAGGGGCGGGACTAGCATAGGAAAGATAGGGTGAGGTGAGACGAGAAGGGGCGTGGCCAAGCCCGGTGCAGCGAGAAAGGGCGGAGCGAAGCCAGGCGCTGAGGGGCGTGGCCGTGCTCGGGGGCGTGGCCCGGCGCTCGGGTTCCTTGGCGATGGGGCGTGGCCAGGCGCTGGAGGGCCAGGAGGGGCGTGGCCGGGTCTGGGCGTGGCCATGCGCCGAGGGGCGTGGCCTGCTCGGGGGCGTGGCCCGTCCGGCGGCCCGGCGCTCGGGTTGCTTGGCGAGGGGCGTGGCGACGGGGCCGGGAGGGGCGTGGCCTGGAGGGGCGTGGCCTGCTCGGGGGCGTGGCCGTGCCCTTGGCCAGGTGCGGGCTCCTCCGACCGAGAGCGGCGCGGACCGAGCGCACGGCGTCCAGGCGCGGCGGCTCCGCCCGGGCAGCGCGGGCCGGTGAGTGCGCACGGGCGGCCGCGGGGTCGGGGCGCTGGGGAGGGCAGCGCGGGCCGGCCTGCTGGCTGCCCGGGATTTCGTGTCTCGTGTCTGGGCGTCCGTCCCGTGGACCACGAGGGGAGCGCCAGGCGGGCACCGTGCGTGCGCCCTCTGCGCCGGGTTGTGGTTGTGGGCACGGTGGCCTCCGCCTGCCCGGGCAGCGCCGTCTTCCCCGGTTCCCTCCTCGTGCGCCCTGCCCCTTGGCTTTGGCCTCCCCTTGGCGGGGTGATTGCTGCTGGGCCGGCTGCTCCCCCGCCGCCTCGCTGCACCTGCTCCACGCTCCTCGGGCCGGGACCCCCAGTCCGCTGTGCGAGAGAGGAAAAAAGCCCACCCAGGTAGGAAAAACTGCCAGGGTCCGCCGGCCTCTGGAGCCTTCGCAGTCAGGTGCGCCCTGACGCACCTGTGGCCTCATAGCGCTCGGGGATCCGGGAGTTATTTTTAAAGTTTATGGAGAAGCTCGTGAACAAAAATGGCAACTAGCGGGAGGCGGTGGGGACTGACCCCCAAGTGTGGATGGTGGGGAATTTGTCTTCAAGGATAGATAGGGATGGAAGCCCTATTGAGAATGGGTAGGGCAGATTGCGAATCCCGCTTGGCAGCAGAGAGAGAAGTCAGCTGGCGTGTGTTAGCAGTATTCTTTGGGGGGCGAGAATTCCTGGGTGCAGTTCTGGCTGATAACCTTGCCGAGAGCTGCTGGAAAGGTTTGTGACCTATTGGGTAACACCCGAAGCCCCAGTTCTGGTTCGTAGCATTTCTGCGTCTCGCCCTCTCTCTCTCCCTAACTACTCTGAAACTATACAGAATTACAGGCTCCTCATTAATTTATCAGTGATACCCAAAAGAATTGACTCAGGGCACCTGGTATTGGGGCAGCTCTTCTGTAGGTACTTTGCCAGCAGCTGAAGAGGATGGACGCTGGAGGGACTTTGTAATTACAGCCACGGTAGTGTGATTTATGAAGTTCAGGTGTGTGCTGCCTTTTCCATGAAAAAGCAAAAAGAAAGCGTTCCGTCCACTGGTTTACTCTCCAGATGGCCACAGTGACCAAAAGTGGGAGCCAGGAGCTTCTTCCAAGTCTCCCATGCAGGTGCAAGGGCACAAGGCCTTGGGCCGTCCTACACTCTCTCCTGGGCCATCCCTACGAGCTGGATTGGAAGTGGAGCAGCTGGGACTCAAGCAGGTGTCCATGCGAGATTCCAGCAGCACAGGAGGAGGCTTAGCTTGCCCAAGGCTCAGCTTGAAAAAGACCAGCCCAGGTCTTTTTTCAAAATCTGGTGAATATTACAGACTTTGTCTCTTGATTCCACTCTCCCCACCACCACCACCCCCCGACCCACTCAAAAAAAAATGTACACATATTCAAAATGCTTTGTACCTTTAAAAGGAGCTTTAATGTATTCTGGAGACCCTGGCTTTAGAATGAACAGAAAGCGGGTGGATGGACAGTAGAAAAAAAAAAATGCATCAAGGATGCAGGAAGTGCAGCAACCAGGTGGGCATAGTTCAGTTTATTTCTAACCTAGCCTCTTGCTTACCTGTTTTGTGAACAGGCAAATGATGAGTGTAGTGTTCAAAAAAGACTACAGACAAATTGAATTGAGCAAGATTAATTTCTACTCTATCGTGAGTCTGTCTGGCTTTTGTGTATTTCTCTTACAACTCTTCCCAGTCCTGTTGTGGAGGGGGTTTGCTCCCAGGTGGAACGTGCTCCCACATCCACACTTTGTTCCCAGGAAGTGTGAAGAATGGGGATGGACAGGTCCAGCAGTGGGTCTCGGTCTGTCCATGGCGTGCGCATGCAGTCCGTATGTCCACAGTGACGCGTGGCGATGCAGGGCTGCCCGTGTGACGAAGCTGTGAGAACAGCCGAGTCTTTAGAAGGGACCGGGTCAGTGTTAGGAACAGACTCACGGGTAAGGAAACGCTTTGGGTGTGGAGTCTCTCCTAACTTCACTTTCCCTCCTTCCCCATAGCAGGGGCCGAGCAGCCAGCTCTCACCTCCCCTGCCCTCAACACCCTTGACCGTGGCTTCACTGAGCAGGGGAGCTTCCTCTGGGCATCCTGGGACCTGCCCGCCCTTCGGCGACCACTCCTTGGGTCTGGGTGAGTAGAAGCTCTTCTGGGAGCTAATAAAACAGAGAGAAGGTCAAAGATACTCAGGGACTTTTTTTTTTTTAATTTAACCTGCTCTGGCGGTGCTTCTGGAACTTTCTCAAGGGCCTGAATCCCACAACACTATTTGGAAGGAAACCGAGAGGAAGAGAGAATACGTTGGAAGCATCAGACTCTGCCCAGTTAGTGGGCACTGAGTTCCCCTTCACTGGTTCAGTGGGCACATTAGCGAAGATCATGCTTTTCATCCAGGCTCTGCCGCCAGCTAGCCAAGACCTTGGAATTCCAAGACAATGCAATTCTTCGAACTTCTTTTAGTGTCACATAAAGATAGCGTGGAGGGCCGGAATTTCTCGGTTCCGAATGCGTAGTCCTTTGTGTTTGCCTCGCCTGAGAGTTGGGTTTGTTTCTTTGCTTCTGAATTCACGGGACTAATCTCAGTTCTATCTCAAGTTTCCCATGAAATACTAGTGTTTAGCTAAAAGGAAGAGTCACTGGGTTCGGAGACAACATTGTGGCACAGTGGGCTCCACTCCTGCTTGTTCCGGTCCCAGCTGCTTGATATGCCTGGGAGAACAGGAAAGCCCAGGCACTGGGCTCCTGGCTCCTGGCTCCCCTCTGGCCTCGGTCTGGCCGTTGCAGCTGTTTTGGGGAGTAAATCAGATGAAAATAGCTCACTCTGCATACAGTATTGCCCCCTACCTTTCAAAGAAATAAATCTTTAAAAAGCAGTAAACAAAAAAAAGGTTTTAAAAGAATTACTCAGGGCCCAGCGCAAAGGCTGTTTCCAAATCTTTGCCTTGCATGCACCAGGATCCCATATGGGCACTGGTCCAGCAGCCCCACTTCCCATCCAGCTCCCTGCTTGTGGCCTGGCAAAGCAGTCGAGGACGGCCCAAAGCCTTGGAACCCTGTACCCACATGGGAGACCTGGAGGAGACTCCTGGCTTCTGGCTTCAAATCAGCTCAGCTGTGGCTGTTGCAGCCACTTGGGGAGTGAACCAGTGGGTGGAAGATCTTTCTGCCCTCCTTCTCTCTCTGTAAATCTGCCTTTCCAACAAATACGAATAAATCTTTTTTTAAAAAATGCTGAGTTAAATAATCCCTCAGAACTGATTCTGCGCTTGCGTCTTTCAGAATAGAAAGAAAGCCAGACCCGCAGAAATTCCCCAAGCACACAGTGACAGCCAGGCCTCCGTGCACCCCAGAAACGGTGCAAAGAAGTCATTTCCCTTCACCAGGGGAAGCGGTGGTGCCCAGCCACCTCTGGGCTCCCACAGTGCTTTGCCCGAGCTCCTGGCACCAGGTGCATTTTGGTAGCCTGAATTCCGCGTAACTGCCCCCTGTCCCAGCTGCTCCTGGAGGTTCCCAGAGTGGGCCCCGTGGGGGCTTCAGCTCACCACACCCTTCTTGAAGAGCCTCTCACAGCAGTGTTCTGTGTCTCGCGGAGGCAGGCAGAAAGGTGTCAGCAAGGGACAAGGATACGGCAGGCGGGGGCTGAAATGCGAGCTCCTGGTCCCGGGCTGGGATAGTCAGAGAAGCTCACACCTTCTCAGGTATTGAGGACGATTGAGTTACAGCACCTGGCAGGGCTGGGTGCGGGAGGAGAGCACCCCCACTTCCTCTCCTAAAGCCGCCTCTTGTTGTTAATGCTGTAAAGTCTGGGTGTTTTCCCTTGGAAAGTAATTCTTGCATCTGAAGACATGCCAAGTTAGAATTTGTGAGACCTATCGTTTGTTGATCCTGGTCCTTTCTCTCTCTCTCTTCTCTCTTTTCTCTCTCTCTCTCTCTCCTCTCTCTTCTCTTTTCTCTCTCTCTCTCTCTCTCTCTCTCTCTCTCTCTCTCTCTCTCTCTCTCTCTCTCTCTCTCCCTTTCCTATCCCATCCTGCCTTTTCCTCCCAGATACCTGCAAGGTGAAAGCCAATGTGTTTGTTCTGACTGTCGCACCAGAACTGATACAGAGCGGAAGGCAGAGTCAGGGAGGCCCTCGATCACCTGTTGCAAGGTGGTGACGCTCAGGCTTTCTGCCACGTGGACACTTGTGTCACACCCATGTGTGTGTTGGACAGTGTGGGCTTGTGGCCCGTGAGTTCTCCATACAGTGTGTGAATCAGTGTCTGTGGGCAAAGTGGCAGGCTGCATTCGCATCCAGCCCTGACCAGTCCTGGGGACTGGCTGGATCCAACACGCCATCTTAGGTTGGAGAATGCTGTGTTATGGATTGGAAAGCCACTGGCAGCTCCTTCCGTGTCTGTCTCGGAGGATGGCATATGGGAGCGTGCACCCTGGCGACAGCGAGAGAAACCAGCACTTTTGCTAGCAGCATCCCATTGTGGAACCCCAGCTAGCTGCCCCAAGCGGGGTGCCTCATGCCTGACTGCAGGCTGGCCTCTCCTGACCGTGGCAGCTACCTGGTGAGGGAGCCAGTACGTGGCAGATCTCTGTCACTCTGTCCAAGACAATAAGTCTCAAAAAAAAAAAAAATCATCATCACCATCATCAGTTGCACCAGGGTCCAGCCCCAGCCCAGCCCCAACACCTGCAGCCTTCTGCAACTGTGTGTGAGACTGGTCGTGGTCCTCAAAGGCTTCCCACCAGGTGGCGCTGTTCTCGATTTGTTCCTTGGCCACTCAAAATGAGTACAGGTGGATGCTGGGAAGAGGCATTTGTGGTCACAATCAACTCTGATGAAAAATTTATTAAACAACTCACATGCCCACTCGTGTGTTTCTGTATAAACACCCATTCTCCCATGCCTCATGTCTTTAAGCTCATGCGATCAGTCAGGGTTGGGGGTTGTGTTATGCTTGGGAATTAGCCTAAATTTTGCTCATTAAATATTTCCTGCACCTTTCCCCACCCGGTTGCACCCTCCCCCCCAAAAAAAATCTATGCAGTATTGCAAAATAATTAGAAACGATAGAAGATCTTCATTAGCCCCCGCTTTCCTGAACACTTAAGTTTCCCAAGGTAGCGGTTTCAGGAGACGAACTCAAGGAGGCGACACGCAACACCAGCTCGATGGTGACGAGCGCTGTGGGGAAATGGAGGCAGAAGTAAGGCGGTGGAACTGGTCGCTCAGCTCTTACAAATGAAGGCGGCCCGCCAAAGCCGCAGCCGCTCCTGACAAAGGGGGGCCAGCCACAGAGCTGGGGGGTGCTCAAGGTCAGGGGGGAAGCTGGCTCTGTGGGACCAGAGCGTTCTGGCCCTGTGGCTAAGAAGACCCTGAGATGTGTTAGCCGTGCCCTTGCTATGCTTGCACAGTGGCCTGGAGGGGTGAGAGGGTGGTGTCTCTCTCTCTCTCTCTCTCTCTCTCTCTCACTCACTCTCTCACTCTCTCACTCTCAGAGGGCGCTGAGATCACAGAAGGCCTCGTGGGGAACAGGTACCCAGTGGTACCTGTTACAGGGCCAGAGGAGGCTCCTTCTCTTGCTTCTGCACTGCGCCCTCCACAGGTCCTCCCTGGCCTGGCTCTCCTCACCCAAGCAGCTTCTCCCCAGGGCTTCTCCCAAGGGTCCTTTTTCCCCCAGGCTGGCTAACAGAGTGGGCCGTGCCATGGGCCCTTCCTCCTGGCTGGGCTGCTGCGCTTTAAGGACTGTGCCACCTGCTGCTCCAGAGGGAAGCTGTCCACTGATGGTGGCCACGTCCTCGTGGAGCAGCCTCCATCCTTGTGTACTAATGTATTATTACAAATGCGTATTGGTTTTGGTTTTCGCAAATGGAGTTTTTGCAAAAGTGCAACCCCAAGTTCTTTAAAAAAAAAAAAGAAAAAAAATTGGAAGTTCTGGGGCAGGTGTTTGGCATCGTGGTTAGAATACAGATTTGAGATGCCCAGATGCCATGTCGGAGTGCCTCGTCTGAGTCCCAGCTCTGCTTCCTGCTGATATACTGCCCGGGAGGCAGCAGGTGACGGCTCGAGAAGTTGGGTCCCGGGCCCAGCGCGGTAGCCTAGTGGATAAAGTCCTTGCCTTGAACGCACTAGGATCCCATATGAGCGCCGGTTTGTATCCCGGCGGCCCCTTGACTGCTTTTCCAGGCCACAAGCAGGGAGCTGGATGGGAAGCAGGGCTTCCAGGATTAGAATCGGCGCCCATGTGGGATCCCAGCACATGCAAAGCAAGGGCTTTAGCCACTAGGCTACTGCTCTGGGCCCAATTTTAAGCTTTTCAATTGTGATGTTTTAAGAACTGAATGTTCTACATGTTGCTCTGGACTAGGCAAAATGAACTTCCAGTGCTAGCAGGTGGAACCCTGACTGGCACTGTCGTTGCTGGCACTCACTGAGTAGGGGCCTAAGGGGAAGTTTCCGAACGGCCCAAGGTTCCGTTTGTCATGTTGTGAAGCAAGCTTCGTTACAGTGTGTGCCAGGATGTGCATATTAGCATCTGGGAATTGAGCCTCAGTGGGAAACACACACACACACACACACACCCAGTGTGTCTTCCCTGTTGCTCACTGTCCTGTTACCGAGTGACTGTCTTGAGCCAAAGCCAGGAGCCAGGAACTCCATCCGGGTCTCCCGCTCAGGTCAGGAACGCTGTGCATTGAGCTGTCCGCTGCATCCCGGGATCTGTAGGAGCAAGAAGCCAGCGTGAGACCACAGTGCTCCCAGGCGGAGCACGGGCCTGTCAGCTGCCAGGCGGGATGCCTGCTCCCGGAAAACGTTTTTTTTTTTTTAAAGATTTATTTTTATTATTTTTTGATTGGAAAGGCGGATATACAGAGAGGAGAGACAGAGAGGAAGATCTTCCGTCCGATGATTCACTCCCCAAGTGAGCGCAACGGGCCGATACTATGCCGATCCGAAGCCAGGAGCCTCTTCCGGGTCTCCCACGTGGGTGCAGGTTCCCAAAGCTTTGGGCCCTCCTCGACTGCTTTCCCAGGCCACAGGCAGGGAGCTGGAAGGGAAGCGGGGCTGCCGGGATTAGAACCGGCGCCCATATGGGATCCCGGGCGTGCTAGGCGAGGACCTTAACCACTTGCGCCACCGCGCCGGGCCCCAGAAAACGGTTTTTAACTTTTGACATCAGTGTAGTGGATGGACATAGTTGCGTGTGTCGGTGGAGTGCGGCGTGATGTTGCAACGTGGGCACGCTACGTGGCGTGATGAGACAGGTTGGTTGGCTGGCCATCTCCACACCTACGCTGCTCTGTGGCGAGACATTTGGAATTCAGTTGGTGGCTTGGAGGCGTACGGTTCGTTGTCCCGGGCTGTAGTCGCCGTGTGGCTTGGTAGGTCTCAACGTTTTGGCTGTTAGCCCCTTATCAGATGCATGGTGTACAAGTTTTCGCATTTTAGTAGCCGACTTCCCACCCGTAGCCTTTGCTGGGCAACAGCTTTAAAGTTCGAAGCAATTCCATTTGCCAACTTTGGCTTTTGTTGTCTATGCCCTTGGGGTCACATCCCCCAAAAAATTACTGCCCAGGTCAAGGTCATGGGGCTTCACGCACAGGAGTTTTATAGTTTCAGATCTTATGTTTAAGCTTTTATTTGGAGTTGATTTTTGTACATTGTGACGGAAAGGGTCCGGTTGTATTCCCTCTCCTGGATAGCCAGTCTTCCCAACCCCATTTATTGAGGTAGTCTACACAAGAATCTTCCCGTGGAACTTTCCCCAACACTCAAGAGCCGTGAGAGCAGGCTGGGTTGGGCTTGGCACGAGCTTTCTGGGGTAGCAAGAGGCCCCTGGCTCGCTTTGGTCACGCTGATGCACCGCCTGGCCTTTCGCAGGTGGCGTTGCCTTACGATGCCTTCATGAGATGTTCGGCGAGTTTTGGCTTTCAGTCCTCAGGAAGGAGAATCGGAACAACCCGAGTGACTGTTTTAAGAACAGGTGTTTCCGGCCCGGCGCGGTGGCGCAAGTGGTTAAAGGTCCTCGCCTTGCACGCCCGGGATCCCATATGGGCGCCGGTTCTAATCCCGCAGCCCCGCTTCCCTTCCAGCTCCCTGCCTGTGGCCTGGGAAAGCAGTCGAGGACGGCCCAAAGCTTTGGGAACCTGCACCGCGTGGGAGACCCGGAAGAGGCTCCTGGCTTCGGATCGGCATAGTATCGGCCCGTTGCGCTCACTTGGGAGTGAATCATCGGACGGAAGATCTTCCTCTCTGTCTCTCCTCTCTGTATATCCGCCTTTCCAATGAAAAAATAATAAAAATAAATCTTTAAAAAAAAAAAGAACAGGTGTTTCCATAAAGTAAACAGAACACGCTTAAGGAACAATCGGAAAACACAATTCTCTTCAGAATTGAAAAAAACTGATTATTGAAATTAAAACATTTTCTTAAAATCCTAACCCATTAAGTTATAAAAATCCTCCAGAGGACCTGGTGGTAGCCTAGTGGATAAAATTTTCAATTTGAACGTGCCAGGATCCCATATGGGTGCCAGTTCATATCCCAGCAGCCCCACTTCCCATCCAGCTCCCTGCCTGTGGCCTGGGAAAGCAGTGGAGGACGGCCCAAAGCCTAGGGACCCTGCACCTGTGTGGGAGACTTGGAAGAGGCTCCAGGTTCCTGGCTTCAGGTCAGCGCAGCTCTGGCTGTTGCGGCCACTTGGGGAGTGAATCATTAGATGGAAGATCTTCCTGTCTACCTCTCCTCCTCTGTATATCTGTCTTTCCAATAAAGATATAATAAATCTTTAAAAAAATATATCCTTCAGATTTCGTAAGCAAAATTCAAAGGGGGGAGGATATGCTAGAGATGAGAACTGGAAAGCCACGCCTGTACTTCTGTTGGAGCACTACAAAGAGAAAGAAAATAAGCAAACAACAAAACAGAAAGAAAAGAGGAAGCTAGGAAAAACTTGGTTATGAAATGGTCCACCAAGTGAGTGGACATCTAGAAATTTAAAAGTTGGACTATTTCAAAGTCAGCAATCCAGAGATAGTGCTAAGATGTTCTGGAAGGAAAATGCAAGTCACTCCCTTAAAACTGCTGCGAGACCTCCCGCGAGTGAGACTTCTAACGGGGCAGCGCCTCGGGATGCGTAAGGGAAACTGGCTTTGAAGTTGGCGTTCTGCCGTCAGAAGCATCAGTTGTAGTAAAGGTTAGAGGAATAACTTCAGACACCCAGAGACTCGGCCCGTTTGCTTTCAGCTGTGTTTTCCCAAGGGTGTGCTTCAGCAAAGCAGAGTAGAAGGCAAGAAGGAAGACGTGGAAAGAGTGGAACTAATTGCCAAGTACATTGGGGGAAAAAAATAAAATAAAATCCTGCCTGCACAGATACTTCCCAGGTTTTGATAACATGAATGCAAAATAGGACAGTCGGTGACTGTGAGACAGATGCTGTCAAGAAGAGTTAAATAGGAATTGGTGCTCGATCAAGCCATTGGGACACTGTGTTCCACCTTCTGCTGCCTCGATTTGGTACCTGGCTTTGGCTTTTTATTTATTTGAAAGTCAGGGTTACAGAGAGAGAGATTGAGAATGGTGTTCTACCCACTGGTTCCCTCCCCAGATGGCTGCAACAACCACGGTGGAGCCAGGAGCCGGGAGCATCCCTGTTGCAGCCCCCGATGCTACATGGGGGAAATGTGGTTGAGTTCCCTGTCGCATGGACGCTGAGGCTCCAGCTGCGGCTCCAGTGGCGTTAGCTTTCCTGTTTCTACCTGCCGCTGTGCCTCAGGCTGAATACCAACCTCACATCCGTGCCTGCATCCGTGGGATGTCAGCTGATCTTATCCTTGGTCCCTGAGTTACCCAGTACTTTGCATCAGCATTAACATTGCTGATTTTTTTCACTTATGTCTTTATTTAAAATTAGAGGAAGACAGCTTGAGAAAGAGGGAAAGAGAGCTTCCATTCGCTTGTTTAAACTCTCCAAATGGCTCCAACAGCCGACGCTACGAGCAGAAAACTCCGTGAAGATCTCCCAGATGGGTGGCAAGGACCCGAAGTACTTTGAGCCGTCTTAGCTTGCTTTCCCAGGCATGCCAGCAGGCTACTGACTTGAAAGTGGAGCAGCCAGGGCTCGAACCAGCACTCCGAAATGGGATGCCAGCTTTGCAAGCATCCCAATATAAATTATTTACTTTATCATCATGATATACATAAACTCAGACCGAAAAAAAAAATCCCACTTTAAATAGTAAGAAATTGCAACTAGCATAAGCCGTGTATCAGAAAATATGCAGTTATTTAAGATGATGCTTATGAAGCTATTTATATAAAGGCACGGCAAAATGCTTATGATGTGATATTAAGTAAAATAAAATGTCTAATCAGCCCAATTGTGCACATATATCACATATGCTGTATGTATCACATGTATATATGTCTATTCATAAATGCATTTGTGAGGTACATGTAATATGAATCACTTCTACATGGGAAAAATTATTTCACAAAAACTGTAGTGACGTTACTTTTCCCTCTGTTATTATAAAATTGACACGTTTATCAGAAGCCCTCCTGTCTCCTTTCCTGTGAGCATTTCCTTGCCAGCCGTCTCTGGAGCTCACCCCCAGGATTTCCCGTGTCGCTCCGTGTTCCCCTGTTTCACAGAGCCCCGTCCACCTGTGAGGAGTCCTTCAGCAGGTGCAGACAGCTGTGGACATCAGGGGACAAGGTTCTCAGAGCTGTGGCTCCTGAGCCGTTTGGTGCAGCCAACTTGGCCGCTGCAGTCTGACCTGTAAGAAGAGTTCAGTAGGTTTGCACTGGGTAGATGAAGGAAGGGACGAAGCTGCAAGGCCTGGAGGAGCAGGTGAAAAGAAATAAGTGTGAAGTTGACTAAAAAGTAGTCTCTGTTGAGATAGCACTGGGTATCTGTCGAAGGATAAAAATGCTTTTCGTAAGTGCCTTGTAATTCTGATAAGCACATTTGATATTCATATAGGGAAATGCTGTGTGATTATTCTAAAACCCAAATGAAGGGAGGGTGGCCAAAGAGGTGCCAGTTCCTGTCCCAGCTGCTCCACATCCCATCCAGCTCCCTGCCTGTGGCCTGAGAAACCAGTCGAGGATGGCCCAAAGCCTTGGGACCCTGCACCTGCATGGGAGACCCAGAATAGCTCCTGGCTCCTGGCTCCAGATCAGCTCAGCTCCAGCCATCTGGAGAGTGAGCCATTGGACAGAAAATCTGTCTCTCCTTCTCTCTGTAAATCTGCGTTTTCAGTGAAAACAAATCAATTGAAGAAGTGCATTCTAGTGAGTTTAAGCACAAACTTTAACGGCACTTGAAACAGATTTGCCAAAGGCTCATCTCAGAATGTCTTTAGGAACTTTTTTTAGCGAGCCAAGAATTTCTTGTTTATATTTCCTTCTACATTTTATTTATTTTAAAGGCAGAGAGAAAGACTCTCCCTTCCTCTGATTCATTCTTCAAATGCCCACAGCTGGGACTTGGCCTGGCTGTCCTCACGCCCTGGGAATTCAGTCCGGGTCTCCATGTGGGTGGCAGGGACCCAAGCACACGAGCTAATCCGTGCTGCAGAAGGAACCCAGGTGCTCCAGTAGGAGGCGCAAGTGTGCCAAGCAGCATCTTAACCGCTGGCCCAAAGTCCTGCCCAGAAACAGCATGTGAAGATGAGAAAGCATTGATGCTGGGAGAGCAGAATGCAGGAGCTGGGAGGGTGGGGGGGAGAGTATTAGGGGGAGCAAAATGAGTAAGTCTGAGAAATCTGGGACCCTCGTGCCTGTGGTCAGCAGGACTGCATTGTACACTTCGGAGGCAAGAACTTAGAGTCTTTATTGGGCCAGCAAAATGGCTCAGTTGGCTATTCCTTCACATTGTAAGGGCCGACAGCCCACACAGGCACCGGATCGTGTCTCAGCTGCTCCATCCAGCTCCCTGCTTGTGGCCTGGGAAAGCGACAGAGGCTGTCCCAAAGCCTTGGGACGCTGCACCCACATGGGAAACCTGGAAGAAGCTCCTGGCTCCTGGTCTCAGATCAGCTCAGCTCTGGCTGCTGCATCCTTTTGGGAATTAAAATAATGTATGGAAGAGTTTTCTCTCTGTCTCTCCCTCTCTGTAAATCTGCCTTTCTAATAAAAGTAAGTAAATCTTTTTTTTTTTTAAAGATTTATTTATTTATTGGAAAGTCAGATATACAGAGAGGAGGAGAGACAGGAAGATCTTCCGTCCAATGATTCACTCCCCAAGTGAGTGCAACGGCCGATGCTATGCCGATCCGAAGCCAGGATCCAGGAACTTCCTCCGGGTATCCCACATGGGTACAGGGTCCCAAGGCTTTGGGCCGTCCTCCACTGCTTTCCCAGGCCACAGGCAGGGAGCTGGATGGGAAGCAGGAGCCGCCAGGACTAGAACTGGCCACCATAGGGGATCCCGGCGCGTGCAAGGGAGGACTTCAGCTGCTAGGCCACGTTGCCAGGCCCAAATCTTTTTTGAAAAAAGTTTTTATCACAAAATAATAAGGAAAGCAGGAGGAAACTTGGAGGTGTTTGATATGATACATGAAGCCTTGGAGATCTGTAGCTGTTCATTGCCACTGTGACTTTCAAATTTCAGTAGACTTGCAGTATTTGGCAGCCCTGCCCAGAGGGCAGACCCTAATGCTACCTCCATCTAACATCTCGAGATCTAGATGTCTTTGAGACTTGCTCCTCATTTAAACCCTCAGTGACAAGGCTGTGGGTATTGGGCCTCATTTGCGCATGTGCAGTGGGTGTCACTCTGTCCACTTGAGACACACCTCCCTTTTGTTGCAACGCTGTACGCTTACAAAGAGGGCTTGGGCTCTCTCTCTCTCTCTCTCCTTACTCAATAATCATGGGACTGTAATACACCGTGCACAATTTACGCCCACCCTGTGCAGTTCCATCCTCTTTCCTTGTTGAGGTGTGTGGGTGTGGTCATTCGTTTTCGTCATATCCTAAAGCAGTGGCTTTGGACTTTGGCTACGTCAGAGAATCCCTAGGAACTTCTTAAATTCTCCATCACTGCCTGCCCAGGCCCATTACGTGAGAATCCCTGGCAGTATCAGACCTCAGTCATATTTGGAACTGCCCAAGGGACCCGACTATGCAGCCAGGGCTGAGGACCAAGCCCAGCTCCCAAGTGAAACTGGCAAATCCAGAGTTGCGTGTGTATTGCTAACTCAGGTTCCTGTAGTTGAAGTTCCTCTTGAGGGGGGCGGGGGGAAGAGGAGAATTCCTGCCTTTGGCCAAAAGACAGGAGCAAATTTAGATCATGCAGCTCCTGGACTAGCCCAGGTCTTCCAGTGTGGGATGTGGGTGTCGTGTCTTCTAAGCCAAAAACCTACGCTCTCCGATGCTGTTTATAAGTACAGCAGTCAGAATGTCTTGGGGGGGGGGGGTATTGAACACACACACACACAGTTCCTCTGCTTAGTAAAATAGAAGAAATTGTGAAGTTTTGGGAGGAGAATAAGAAGCGGCAAGTGGTCTTTAGCTCAGTAGGTATAAATGAGAAACTCCAGAGAGCATTTGTTAAGGTTTATTAGTTAGAGGACAAGCTGTTATCTGCTGGTTCACCCCCAAGTGGCCATAGTGGTTGGGCCAGGCAAAGCCAGCAACCAGTAGCTCCATCCAAGTCTTCCGAGTGGGGCCACGGGGCCCAAAGTATTTGAGCAATCTTTACCTGCTATCTTAGGCGCAGTAGCAGGGAGCTGAATCAGAAGCCGAGCAACCAGGGCTTAAAACTGTGCTCACGTGTGAATGCCAGCGTCGCAGTTGGCAGCTTAACCTTGACCACAGTGCTGGCCCCTAGCCAGAGAACTTGGAAATAAAGTCTGTCTCTTCCCTGTAAATCTGCCTTTCCAATAAAAAATAAATCTTGAAGACAAATAGCTATGTCTGACGACATAGCCGGGCACAGGGATCCTTGCTGTGCGTATCCAGTAAATGTGGAATTGCAGATCCATGAGGAATCCATTCAGAGTAAGTCCCTGAAACCAGCAGCTAACCCCTGGCGCAGCACATGGCGGGAACTGGCAAGGTTTGGTCACCTCTGCCTTGGAGTTGAACATCGTCGCTACAGAGGAATCATCCTGACTCATCCCCCTGACAGCTGGGCAGGTTCATGGTGGGTCACAGGAAAAGCCGTCGACCAAAGGGAGTTTTGCCAACAGGAGAAAAATCAGCATCTGATATTAGACCTTCCTTCTCTTTGAGAAGAGGAACCGTTACTCTCATGGCAGAGCATGGAAGATCAGAGAGGAGAATTTTGGGTGTCCCATATGCGTGTCAGAGGTCCGAGATCTTGGGCCATCATCCACCTGCCTTGCCAGGTGCGTCAACAGAGAGCTGAATCAGAACAGGCAGGATTCGAAGTGCTGCTAATGTGAGATGCCAGTGCCACGGGCGGCTGCTCTGCTCACTGCATCACCGCGTCAGCCCCTGAGTCTCACTTTAATATTTAGTTGACTTGAACTCTGAGATCTAGAGAGGCACGGATCTCCTATCTGCTGGTTCATTGCCCAAAAAACCACAGCAGCCAGTATCAGACACAACAGCCAGTGTCGGACAACAGCCAGGGTCAGAGACAACAGCCAGTGTCGGACAACAGCCAGGGTCAGAGGTAGCAGCCAGGCTCTGTGTGGGTACAGGCTCTTGTCCTCACCTGCTCTCGGTCAGAGTCTGCACTGGCAGGAAGCTGGATTCCGGAGTATCAGGCAGGCCTCCATCCAAGCCACTCTGCTATGGGGAGTGCGCGTCTTAGCCATTAAGCCAATCATTCATTCCCTGTATTTTTGTTTAAAATCATGTTTTGGGGCCCAACACATTGGCTCAGTGGCTAAATCCTCACCTTACACACACCAGGATCCCATATGGGTGCCGGTTCTTGCCCCGGCTGCTCCACTTTCAATTCAGGATTCTGCTTATGGCCTGGGAAAGCAGTGGAGGATGGCTCGAGTCCTTGGGCTCCTGCTCCCACTTGGGAGACCCAGAAGCTGCTCCTGGCTCTCAGCTTTGGATCAGCCCACCTCTGACCACCGTGGCCATGTGGGGAGTGAGCCAGCACATGCAAGACCTCTCTCTCTCTCTCTCTCTCGCTGTAAAATCTGCTCTTCAAATAAGAAATATTTTTAAATTTAAAAAAAAAAATGTAAACGCATCCTTCATGCATTGCCCTGGGAGCGTTTTATTCTTTTTGGCAATTCTGGTTTCATTGCATATTTCAGTGCTTACTCCTTAGAGAAGAATGTGTAAGGTACCCTGGCGTGTCCCAAGAAGGGCTCCAAACCAGCGAAAAGACTTGGCATTTCCAGTGGCGTTTGCTCTCCCCCCTCAGGGACGCCTGGGAAATGTTTGCCTCCTGCCGCTGATGACCCATCCTCGGGACCATGGATCATGCTGAGGAGCAGGCGCCTCCTGCGGCCCCCGAGAGGTACTGCGTGGAGAGGCCCATCTTCAGCCATCCGGTCCTCCAGGAGCGGCTGCACACCAAGGACAAGGTGGCCGACTCCATCGGCGATAAGCTGAAGCAGGCCTTCACGTACGGTGCCCTCCGAACTTCCTCCTCTGCAGGCAGTGGTCCGGTTCTGCAGGAAGTGGGGTGGGAGCGGTAGACACGTTTGATGCGTGGAGGAGAGGCCAATGACCCAACCAACCTCATTGGAGCATCTGGGGTGTGGTATCTGTTGAATGCAGGCAGGTGTTTCCCTGTGTGTGTGTGTGTGGTTTCTCCCAGGCGTCATGTCTCTTCAAAGCAAAGGGACCATTTGGATACTGACAACATGATCCAGAATTAACCTAAGAATGAGCCTGCTCTGGGTTTTACTGAACCTTGAATCCAGCCCACAGTGGCTTTGGCAGGGCCAGAACTAAGGGGATCTCAGAGTCCGCGCGCTGGGTGTTCCCCACCCCTAACAGAGGGTTACATAAAGCAGCTCCCAGTTGCACCTTCGAGTGGCCACCCCTGTCCTCGGGCTCCCGGGGAGATGCCGGCCAGCTCCGTCTTTGGTTCCCACTCCCGAGGTCTCCTGCCCCGCTTAGCAGCATCCTCTGAATCACCTGTTGTGAATGTGCCCTCATCGCTTGTCTTGGTCCAGTTCCTGTTGCTGCGAACACAAGACCATGGCAAGCATTCAGAAGAGAGGAGACTCTTTGTTTGGCTCCTCCCTGTGGCAGGCCCAGGCCTGAGGCTCCCTCCTTAGGGTATCACAAGGCTAGAGGCAGGGAACACCCCTGGGTGTCCTCCGGGTCCACCTCCCAGAAGCTGCACAGACACATGAGGCTTCCACCCTCCTATTGCCTCGCAATGGGCATTAAGCACCAGCATGAGTTTCCAAGTGGGTCAAACCAGTTCTAGGCCTAAGCATCCTGCCACCTGAGCCTGCGAAAGCGAGAAAGGGAAGACGCCTGGAGGGGACTGTGGGGGACCCCCGCGGAGGCGTTCTTCACTCACAGCTTTCTCTCTGTCCCCCCCACCCCCAGATGCACTCCCAAGAAAATCAGGAACATCATTTACATGTTCCTGCCCATAACGAAATGGTTACCAGCATATAAATTCAAGGAGTATGTGCTGGGGGACTTGGTCTCCGGCATAAGCACAGGGGTGCTGCAGCTGCCTCAAGGTGAGTACAATACAAGTCTGTCTTTCTGGCTTTCCTCTCCTGCCATCTCTTTACACAACTGCTCGAATCTTGTATTTTTTTTCCCCATCATTTACTCTGAGATTTTTTTTTTTTTTAAAGAAACTGGTGGTCCTACTTCTTTTATACCTGGTGCGATTTTTTTATTAAAAGGAAAGAGACAGAGATCTTTGCACCTGCTAGTTCACTCCCCACGCGCCCACAGCGACAGCCAGAGCTGGGCCAAATGGAAGCTGGGAACCAGGAGCTTCTTCTGGATCTCCCACATGGGCGGCAGGTCTACAGGTCCCGGAGCCTGCACCTGCTTTAGCCTGTGCTGTGTCTGTACACGGAGCTGGTGTGGAAGGAGAGCCGAGACTCAGACCCAGGGACCTCGACGGGGGATGTGGGCACGCCAGGCAGCGACGTCACTGCCCTTTTATTCTAGTAACCATGACCTGTGTAAAGGAATTCTTTAAAAATATTTAGTTGGGCCTGGGACACCTACATCCCTGGTTCGAGTCCCAGCTCCTCTACTCCTGATGTGAGCTTCCTGCTAACGCAGACCCCAGCGGGCAGCAGGGCATGGCCCGAGGCCTTTGGTTCCTGCCACCCACATGGGACACGCAGGTAGAGTTTCTTTCTCTGGCTTCAACGCGGTCCAGTTTCAGCCGTTTCGGGTATTTGAGAAGTGAGCCGGTGATGGAAACTCTTGTCCCCCAGGGACCACGACAAACCAAATTCCTTTGCAGCTCTCTGGTTTTCTTGGTAATGGAATAAGAAAATCTCCATTAGTGTATTCACATAAATAAATAGATGTTTATGAAGCACCTCCCTGGCCTCCTGCCACTCGCCGCTAATAGCTCTCAGAAAATCAGTTCACATGAGGGTCTTCAATAGTAAGGGATGGTGGGCCTGGCGTGATAGCATAATGGTTAAAGTCCTCGCCTTGCACGCATCGGGATCCCATATGGGCGCCAGTTCTAATCCCGGCAGCCCCGCTTCCCATCCAGCTCCCTGCCTGTGGCCTGGGAAAGCAGTCGAGGATGGCCCAAAGCTTTGGGACCCTGCACCCGCGTGGGAGACCTGAAGAGGCTCCTGGCTTCGGATTGGCTCAGCTCCAGCCATTGTGGTCACTTGGGGAGTGAGCCATCGGACGGAAGATCTTCCTCTCTGTCTCTCCTCCTCTCTGTATATCTGCCTTTCCAATAAAAATAAATAAATCAGAAACAAAATAGTAAGTGATGGTGACAGCAAAAGGAAAAGGTGCAATGAGGTAATACCAGGAGAGCGAATGTACGAGGAAAGTCAAAAAGCCTCTTTGAGGAAGCAGGATTGCAAGATTGGAGAACTGAGGCGGGAGGACGGGAAGTGTGTTGTGAGTGGGCAAAATAGCACTGAGCGTGAGGGCCATTGATCCAGACTAAAAATAATTTTTTTTTAAGATTTATTTTTTTTATTGGAAAGGCAGACAAACAGAGAAGAGGAGGAGAGGGAGAGACAGAGAGGAAGATCTTACGTCCAATGATTCACTCCCCATGTTCCTGCAATGGCCAAAATTTCTCTGATCTCAAACCAGGAGCCAGGAGCCTCTTCCGGGTCTCCCACATAGGTGCAGGGTCCCAAGGCTTTGGGCCGTCCTCGACTGCTTTCCTGGGGCACAGGCAGGGAGCTGGATCGGAAGCAGGGCTGCTGGGGTTAGAACCGGCGCCCATATGGGATGCCAGCACATATACAAGCTGAGGACTTTATCCACTAGGCTACCGTGCCGGGCCCAGATCTTTTTTTTTAAAAAAACACACCTGTCAAGGATGAGATGAGCTGCATGTGACAGCATAACGAAGATGGAGTCCTCCTCAGAGTGGGACTTGTACTTCCTAAATGTCCTAGGGGGAAAAAAAAATCAAGCTTTCCCATTTAGACAGATGTCCCCTGCACGCACGCGCACACCCCTTGCAAGGTGATCAAGCTCGGTTAACTTCAAACCAGGAGCCTGCCCAGTCCCGGCTGCAGGGTGAGCATAAGGCAGTGGGAAGAATCAACAAAGAGCGCCTGGCTGATTAGAGGAGGAATCGGCACAATAGATGAAGGGGCGGCTCGGTGGCCCCGGAACTGCCGTGGTAGGAAGACCCCTGCGAGCCCGGAG